>NC_090973.1:2252558-3570010 GCF_040807025.1 Struthio camelus | reverse complement strand
GGGAGATGTTCCTTGCGTGGACCATCACTCGGAGCCTCGCAGCAGTCGAGGGTCAGGTTAAGCCATGGTGTACGTGATGTGCCTGCCTGCTTGCAGAGCTCCTCGGGTTCTCTTCACAGTTTCACTGAACAGAGCAGGGGTTTGGGACCAAGGTCGTGCCCATGTGTGGCCAAGGCAAGGCGAGCTGCAGGTGCTCGACCTTTAGAGCTCTCGGCTCTTGCCTGGGGTGTGCAGACTTTGCTTCAGAGATGCCGGCCTCTTCCTTAAGGTTTTTTTTCTGGGGGGGGAGGGGCAGGGTTGAGGGGTTGGGGGTGAAAAGAGTGAAAATACCATTTCTTCCCAGCCTGCATGTTTCCGGTGAGTGCTGCAGCAGAGGGCTGGAAGGGAGCCAGGGGATTTTGTTCCTGCTAGTTTGTTGCAGGGCTGCATTGTGCCCCTTGCCTTGGTCTCCCTAAAGAAATGACAGGCCCACGTGGTAAAGAGACAGGGCTGCTTCTTTGTGGAAAGCACAAAAGGCAAGGGGTGAAGGGGGAGCTTGGTGATGGGGCGGGATGTGCCTGCGGCATGCCGCTGTCCTGTGGGCAGGGCGAGATGCCAGCCAGGAGCCAGTGTGCCCAGCACAGGGAGCCAGTGTGTCCCAGCGGGCAGCAGCAGGGCATCAGGAGCGTTGCTCTGGCTCTGCTCAGGCAGAGCCATCTCCCCCACAACGGTGCCACCTGTCCCACCCTCTCTGCATCCAGGAGCGCAGGGCTTGCAGCTTGGATCCTGATGGGGACTTTTTCCCTGGAGATGTCAGGATCAGGATGGTCTGTGTCACCAGGGAATGCATGGCGGGTTGGCTGTCATTCTCGAGGGGCTGGAGGACTGAGAGAGAAAGCCACGGAGCAGAGCTCAGCCACCTGTCTCTGCAGAGAGCTCAGCCAGCCCCTCCATGCAGGGTCAGCCCCAGCCAGCTCTTCCCCTGGGGAGGAGGGAGCAGGTGGCACAAGTGGTTCAGCTGGAAGTTGCTGGGCAGGAATGCCCCAAATGCCCCCCAAATGCCCCTGTCCCCTCCACCCAGGCAGCCCAAGCCTTCCTTGCTTGGGGCAGGCCAGGGAATTGGAGCTCACTGCCCAGGCTCCTTCCTCCTCCCCGCCAGCCCCAGATGATGCACCACTGTCCACGCTCACCCTTGCAGATGTTCTGCAGCTTCTCCTCGCTCCAGGTCTTCACTTGCCTCCCGGCGAGCCCTAAACGCACACCGCGAAGGGGAGGGTGGGGAGAGGATGGAGCCAGACCCTTCCCGAGGTGCCTGGGGACAGGACGAGGGGCCACGACACAAGTGGCAGCAGGGAAAATTCCCCTGAGAGAGGGCCAAGAGCCTGTGAAGCCTGAGGGTGGTGCAACAGAGACAGAGCTTGACCCTGCCAGGCCCTGGGAAACCCCTGCTGGCCGCCTCCAGCTGCCAAGACCTCCAGAAGCCCCTTCCCACCCCAGCTGCTCTCTGACTCTGTGACTGCTTCAACGGCTTTCTCTCCAGACCTGCCTGGCTTCGTTGCCATTGCCTGCACTAGTCTTGCTATGGAGATTTGCCTGCAACAAGTAACAAAGGGGGGAAAAAAGCTTCCGAGGGTTTTATTCAAAGCAGGAAAAAGGCTGTCACCAACTAGGGTTGGTGTGGGCCCATGGGTGCTACGGGACACGATGGGGCAGCATTTCTGTAGCAGCCGGGACAGTCTCCGTCGCTCTGCCTCTCTGCTCTGTGCCAGCCCCCATCTCAGGGGACCTGCCGGGCACTGGCCTCCTGGCGCCGTTGCTCTCGCTGCCCCGTGGCACAGCTGCAGCAGAAAGCTCTGCGCAGAGCCCGAAGCACCGTCCTGAGCAGCGAGGGCCGTCGCCTGGGCGCTGCGGTGTCCGGGAGGGTGGTGATGCCTGTGGGGGAAGGAGAGGCGTGGGCGAGGGGCTGTGGGGGTGCAGGACCTGCCTGTCGCCACCACCAAGGCCTTTCCCGAGGGGTCACGGCCTCGGCACGGCCAGCCCCCGAGCGCTTACTGCTGCCGGCCTCGGTGCCGCTCGCTGTGCTGGGACGGGCCTGCTGTCCCCAGAAGGGCTCTTGACTTGGGTACGTACCTGGGTCCACCTCTGGTGCTTGTCTGAAGATAGGGGATGACTTCTCCTCTTTGGGCTCAGAGGCAACCTGCACGGGGAGAGCAAGCACACACACCACGTGCCATCAGCTGGCGATGCTCAGGACACTGGTGCCCCGGGATGGATGTGCGGAAGGGTTTGGGGTTGTGGGATGCTGCCAAGAGCTGTGAGTCCCAAGGGAAGGGACCTGCAGGTGGCACAGAGACGGGACAAGGCTTGTTGTGGGGCCGTAGCAGCAGGGCTGGGCTGGGGGCTGTGACGGGCAGGGGGGAAGAGAGGTGGCCGGGTGGGTGGCAGAAGGGGGCTGGCTCGCTGGGTGTGGGAGGGGGCTGCTGCTGGGGTCACCCCTTCCCTCCTCGCTCTGCATCCAGGGCCCAGGGCTGAATGCAGTGCAGGCGTTGGAGGGGACGTCAGCCCTGGGCCTTGGGCACTAGGAAACGGAGAGCACCAGGCAGCTCCCCCATGGCAGATATCGCAGAGGGCCAATGCCTGAGGGGGACAGCATGGCACCACGGGTAGGGGGGTCCCACAGGACAGGGCAGCTCTCTGCCCCCACCCTGCACACCCCAGACACAGCTCACACAGCAGACCCCTTTGATGGTGGACACCAATGATGTGCTCCTTGCTCACCTGGGGAGGAGGGCCTCCACACAAGGCAGAAGCCACTGCTTTTCTTCCCTCGGGCAGTGGTGCTTCGAGAGGCAGGCTGATGCTCTCCTCGCAAGGGCCTCCAGCCAAGAGATGGGCCTCTGGCACAGCTTCTGCTGCAGAGGCAGGCACTTTTTCCTCTGCCTCCGGAGGGTCTCGGGCTGCAGGCCAGGCCTCTGGCTTTGTTTCTGGTCTCTCTGATGGCGCCAGAGACACGCTGTCCCCTGCCTCTTGAAAGCCATCCCCCAAAGCACATGCCCCTGCTTCAGCTCCTCCGAGCACTGCTGGCTCCAGAGGCATGTTCTCCATGTCACCGGCTGCCTCCCTGGCAGTGTCTCCGGCCTTGACGCTGGGCGAGCAAGGCACCTTCTGGGGGCACGTTTCCTCGTCTGCTAAGAGGCTCCTGAGGCTAGGTCTGATCCAGATCTCGCGCAAGGACGTGTTTTCCTCCAGCTCCTCCCTTTGCAGAAGCTCTTCATCTGCGTCCTCCTCCTCTTCCTCAGGGCTCCAGTCCCCTTGCTCTTCCTGCACCGCTCCCAGCACTCTCTTCCTGGCTCCCACCTCCCGCTCCCTCCTGGGGGCATGGGCATACAGCCGCTCCAGCACCTCCCACTTGCACCTGGCATCCTTCAGGAGCTCCACTCGCGTTAGCTCTGGTTTCCACAAATTATAGAAGGAATTTCTGGCCAGCAGCTAAAAGAAGAGAGGCACATTTGTGAAGGGCGCTGCTTTTCCCACCACAAAAGGCCTCCCGGGGCCCTGCTCCCACTGGGACAGTCACGCTGCTGCAGTGGGGCGCAGCGGCTGGCCCCAGCGCAGGCAGGGTTACCACCTGGCCCAGCCCATCCTTGGCACTCACCTCCTTGCGTTTGACGTTGAGGGATCCTGACGCTGTCAGGGAGAAACGTTTCCCCTTGGCCTCCTCGCCCTCGCTCTCCTGCAGGCTCAGCTTCTTCCTCTGGAAACAGGCTTCTCGCAGCTGGGCCAAGGTGTGCCCGGTGCGCGCCAGGCTGCTCCTCTCGAGCTCCTCCAGCGGCTCTGTTTTGATGGAGAGCACTGCGAGATACTGCGAGGTGTTGTCGGGGTGCACGCGCAGAGGCTGTCCTTGCACATGGCAGATGATGCCCAAAGGCTGCTGTTTTGGGCCCTGCCCTGCCCGGGGGCATCGTGGTGTCCCATGCGCACCGCCCTTGCCTGGGGAAGCGGGTGCACCAGCCCCGCTGACCTCCCTTTTGCCCCCACCAGCACGGGCATCAGGCCCTTGCTGAGCTGCAGGGACTGTGCTTTTGTCCTGCTCTGTGGGCTCGTCCTGGCCTGGGCTTGCTGGTACTGTCAGACTGCTGGTTTGTGCCGATGATGTCCTTTTGGGCACGGCTGCACTGAGCTCCTTCGTGGCTTCGTTCACATCAGGCTGTGCTGGATGCCGGCCAGGTCCAGGGCTCCTGTCATCAGGACGGCTCAAGGCAGCAGACTCCAGCCCCAGGCCTGCACCCTGCACAGCCCCAGCAGGCGGGGCAGGGCCCTGTGGGGCAGGGCCCTGGCTCTCAGCCATCATTTCCAGGCCAGCTTCTCCAAGGATGTTCTGCACAAGGCTGGCAGGCTCAGGCACGGAAGGCGATGGTGGGGCCATGTCACTGTGGGAGTTGGCAGGGATGTCTTCTTCAAAGCCAGGTGACACCTCTGCACAGCAGGGCATGGGGAGTCCAGCTTCCTCTGAAACACCTGTGGCTGTTGTCGCACACTGCAGGGCATCATGCGGGGCAGAAGAGGCTGTTTCTCCCTGGCGCGTCTCAGCAGGGGGCACTTGCAGTTCACGAGGCTGCAGCTCTGCACCTTGGGACACTGAGCACTTGCTTAGCACCAAGTCCTGCCTCTGCACCAGCGTGCCTGAACAGTGTGCCTTGACCTCCTGCCCACAGGCATCTCCGGGAGCAGAAAGCAGCTCGTCCCGCTCCTTGTATGCTGGCGTGCTTCGCATCTCCCTTTCAGGAATGGCCTGTGCTCCTGGGACAAAGGAGGGGCTTCCGGAGAGTTGCTGGCTTGTCAGGGGAAGAGTTGTCCTGGTACTGTCGTCTAGCAAGAGCCTTGCTTTTCCCAGGGCTGATGCACAAGAGCCAGGCCTGGGCTCAGGCAAGCAGTGGACGAGCTCTTGCATTGCCCGGGTGGGACCGTGAGCTTCCTGCTTGCGTTTTGGAAGGGGAGGCAAGGAAAGAGGGCATGGCTTTAGCTCTTCCTCTGCCAGGCTCTTCCCTGAGTCCACAGCCTTCCCAGCAGCACTAACAGGTGGGAAGGGTTCCCTGGCAGCAGCTGTGCTGGAATTCACTGCCAGCTTCTCTAATCCCTTGGTCTCTCTCTCCAGGGTTCTCCTGGCCACCCCTTTGGTGTCCATGGCATTGGCCCTGCCTCGGGGAGAAGACCTGCAGGATGTTTCGCGAGCAGGCAGCTTCGTTCGACTTGTAGATCCTGCAGTTTTAGCTGCAGAGGTCTCCAGGCCTCCATGGGCCTGCCGAGCTGCCTTGGTTGGGAGAGGTGGTAAGCCAGGCAGATGTGGTGTCCCTGCTCTTGCGCGAGTCCTGCCAGGCAGTGTCTCCCTGTGCCCCAGAGGAGCCTTCCTTACAAGGCTGGTGGAGGGATGCAGAGCTTGTGCCACAATGGGAACGTCCCTGGCAGTCTCCTCCACCACCTGCAATCAAAGCCCATGGGAAAGGCTAAGTTCCTGCCATCCTCCCCCCTGCCCTCCATCCTTCCCACATGGAAACTTCCTGTGGCCCCTGACGCCCTCGACAAAGACTGCACTCTCCCATATGGGCAGCTTCCCCCCTGCTCCCAAAGGCCGGGTGGGGAGAGGGTTTGTCACCGTGGGGCAAGAGACAGGCAAAGGCAGCTCCCTCAGACACCCCAAGGCATGTCCTTGCAGACTGCTGTGCAGAGCAGGCAGTCAGCCTGCTGGGGGCAGAGACCTCCTGGTCTCTCCCAGCATTTCCCACCCGCTTCTTGGCACTTCTGGAGAGTCAGGCAGAGGCGTTGCCACCATCGCTGCTCAGCTCTGTACCTTTGCAACGATGCCGCGTTCAGAGGCCCACGAGCTCTGTGGGCCGGGGAGCGAAGGCAGCCTGTCCCTTTGGTGGGACGAAGCCGGGGTCCGGCTGCGCTGCACCACTGTGTGCAGCTCCTGCTGGCCCACCTGCGGGAAGGAGGAAGCACATGATGGAGGTGGTTGTGTTGGTACGAGCAGCCCCTGAAGCACAGGAAACCCCAGCCCCATGTCGAAGGGAACCTCATGGCCACGCATGGCCCAGCTGCACTTAGCCCACAGCTTCTCTCTGCCCCTCAGTGCAGAGCTCACGGGCTCCCTGTGGGCCTTGGAGTATCCAGGTCGGTGTGTGCTTTATCTGAGAGAAAATCCCCAGAGCCACGAATAAATGCCCCCTCACTGGGCGAGCTCATGCCTGGCTGTCTTGCCCCACCTCCCCTTCCCCACCATCCTCGTGCTCTGCACGCAGGTCCCAGCCCTGCTGCCTGCCTCTCCCTCCAGACCCACCACTCACCTTCCTCCTGCACTCCTGCGTGCCTGGGTGCCCGTCCGTGGACTGGGAGCAGGCGTTCGCCTGCCGCTCCTTGTCCATCTCCAGGATCTACTCGTGAGGACTTGCTACTCTGGCACCAAGGGGGAGCTGCTCCCTCCTGGTCGAGCTGCTCTCCTCAGAGTGGGGACCCCTGGGGGCTCTGGTCCCAGTAGGGATATGGTCACCATGGTGACCGCCCCATCACAATGGCCTTGTGGGCACGATGCCACCTCCATCACAAAGCCCTGGTGGTCACCGTGGGGACCCCATCACAGTGCCTTGATGGTCGCCATGGAGACCCCCATCACAATGCCATGGCAGTCCCCCTGGGGACACACAGCACCATGGTGTTGCCTCCATGCCTCTGGCCTCAGCTTCTGAGCCTGGCTGAGAGCTGGTGTCTGGGGAGCAGGAAGAGTTTTCTTCTCCTCAACTCTACACTCCTCAGGCCTTGCAGAGGCTGCCCCTCTTCAGGCAGTCCATAGCACACATCCACTACAGGGCTCCACCCCTCTTGGTCTGCCTGCTAATCCTCACTCATAGCTCTCGACAGGCCCATCATCCATCCCTAGGCAGAGCTCCCTGCATTCCCACTGCTCTCTCTCTGGGGTTTCTCTTGTCCACATCACCCTGCACCTTTTCCTTGCCAGCCCAGGCCAGCACTTCCTCACTCTTTTTTGACTCACCCTCTCCCCGCAGTTGCTCCCACTTTAAGGCTTTCCTCACCAGCTCAGCCACCTGGTTGACCATCAGGTCAGCAGATGGGAACAGTCTCCTCCCAAATGAAGTGAGACAACCCGCAGCCCACAGTTCCCTTGCTGTGGGCTCAGCTTTCAGCACCTCCTCCAGCTGCTGGAACCCCAGGCCAGATGGGGAAGCAGGAGCTGCCCTCTCCTCTCATCCTCTTCCTGCTCATGGGGCTTTTTTTCAGCTAGAAATCCCTCTCACCACAAAACTGCAAGGGCTGTCACAAGCTAAGAGCAGGACTGTAGGCAACAGACCATGCACTGCTGCAGCATGCCTTTACCTCCCCTCAGCCCCATGTGACACCAACCCCTAACCTGACACCATAACAAGAGACAAAAAGGCTGATCTCTAGTGCAGAGGTTCATGGAGCTGTTTCTCCCCACACTCCTTTACTACCCCCAGCCCCCTGCCCTGGGGCTGCACTCAAGAGCCAGCTGCCTTCTGCTCCTTTTAAGCAGCCCCTCTCTCCCCTGCCTCCCACACACACACACACCAACCCTAGTTTCTTTCCTTTGCTTCAGCAGCATGCTAAGGTTCAGAAAGCATACATGGGGAGGGGGGGAAGAGACACAAGAACGAAGAGCAGAGGGAAGAGAAAGGAACACGATGTAAGACAAGGCTTGCAAGCCGTGTCAGACACACACAAGTCAGGAGGCACCTGCTCTGCGGCCAGACCTCCGGCAGAGGAGAGGGGCATCGCTCCTGCCGCGGGCCTGGCTCCCGCCGCCCCAGCACGGGGCTGAGAGCGACGGCCCTCGAGGGCTCCGCGGGGAGCTGGGGGGCACTGCGGGGGGGGCCCGGCTGTCCCAAGGGCCTGTCTGCCTCTGCCCCGGGCTTCCCCCAGCAGCAGCATCCCAGCGCTTCCCCTCGCTCCTCCCTGGCTGCGCTGCTCGGGGGCTTCCTCTGGAAATCTCTACTGCCAAATACTACCTGCAAATCTCGCCAATCGGGATTACGATTGTCTATTACAGTTTCTAAAACTTTAACTACTTTATCTGGATCCTCCCTATGGTTTCCTGCCATTTCCTTCCAAGACCCTCAATCCATGGTGGAAAAAGGGACTTTCACATGCACTGCATTTCCGCTGGGTCCTCCAGCCTGTCTCCGGAGTGCTAGCAGAACCGCACCTCCTCTCCGAGGACGCCTTGCTACAGGGCTAGACAAATCATCCTCCCCATCAGGATCACTCTTCTCTGCAGGAGGGCGGTGGCGCCGCTTCCTCCTCTTCCCTTTCTCTGCCATCCCCGCCTCTGCCCCTTCTTCTCGGAGCTACCAGGAATTCTTCCTCTTCCTCCTCGGGATGTTCTCTCAGCTTTTTACACCTTTTCCCAATACTGCATGCAGAACAACAACGCTTTGCCATTCCTCTGTCTCCCCCGTTCTCTAAAACTAACACATTTCTCTCTTTTGCCATTAATCCACATTTTGTCCTACTCTTGCAATCATTTCGTAACTCAAAGAACATATCAGCATACGGTATTTCATCCCATTTTCCTTTCTGTCTATAGAGCAACATCAACTGTAAAATGGTATTATAAGTCCAAGCTCCATTTTTAGGCCATTTTTCCTGATCTTCCACAACGTCTATAACGGCCACCATTGATTACAATAAGTAAGTAATTGTCTACATGTTCGGGGATCACCTCCAAATGTATTCCAATGATTCAAAATACAGCCCAAAGGTGAATTTGTGGTGATCCCCCCTTCGGTAGTTGTTACATTTCCAATTTGTATAAAATACACAAACAATAACCCAAATAACAATGTCGCTTTTACAATTACCAAGAGCTTTTATAATTACCAAGATACCAATGACCAAAATAACAATACCAGAATTACCAAGATAACGAAGGAGTACTGTTACCAAAGCCTCGTGCTCCGGTCGTCACCGTACTAGAGCACAGGGATACCCAAAATTAAGGCGCCTCCAATACTCCACCGATCTGCACCCTAAGGTTGCGAGTTACTCTAGGAGGTCCCAAAAATATGGAAAGCAATGTCTTATAGAGATCTCGGTTAGAAAACTCCCCACACACCAGGGGATCGCAAGAGCGGAGTCCCCAGAGAAGTCCTCCGGTGCCAGCTGGAGTCCAATCTGCGATTCCCTCCGGCTGCGGCGGGCATCCAATCAAGATCCAGTCTGAAGTCAGTATCCCATCTGGGTTGCCAGAACTGTTGCTCGTTTCTCAGCAGACTCTCTAAGCATATACACAAAGTCGAGTTTAGGGAGTAGCCATTGCTTTATTCTGCGCAGGCTGCTCGGTGGACAAGTCCACAAACCAGGCACACCTCATTACTACACAGCCGACACTTCATACAGTTTGAGCTACAGTTATCAGGACATTTTACAACTCCATTCAGTCATCCTCTTTCCCATTGGTTCCTGCTACGTCTCATCTTCGTTTAACGTTACAGTATCCTCCTTTTCTGCTACGCATGCTCCATGGGGAAGGGGCTTTGGTTGTTAGGGGGGCCTCCCTGCTCCTGGATGGGTGCTTTACTATGCTAATTAGGAAAGTTCACCCATAGTTCAAGCAGTTTTCTTTGGTTTATCAGCTGTCTTTGTTCTCTTCAAGCTCATGTGAATGGATACTCCCTTATCTGGCTGACTTATGGTGTCATCTTGATGCTTTCTTCAAGGCCTTGTTTTGTTAACTCTCTGTGAAAGACTGAGTAATGAGCTTCTTCCTGGAGCTGTGGGTGCTCAGCCAAGCATTATCTACAACAATTACACCTAGTTACATCCTCAGGTCTTTGAAATGGCATTTCTCACACAGATGCATCACTGGGAAGCCAAGCTCCAGTTGCTGCCTCGTGGCTTGCTCCGTGTTTGGAGGGTTCTGGATGTGGCAGTGGAGAAGGCTGCGAGGCCTCTCTGGTCGACCGCTGCCTGGGGGGGTTTGGCTGCTGCTAGAGCAATGCCTTGTGGTGCCCCGCTCTGCAGTGGGGTCTTTGGCGTTGCCCTTGCTGATCCCTTGGGCTCGCAGGCAGTCCCAGGAGACAAAGTGTGACGCAAAGTGGCTGTTCTCTCTGTGGTGGAAAGCACTCGTGTTGGTGCCGGTTACGTGTGGGCAGCCTGCAAGGGGTTTGTGGAGTGCTTTTGGCCTGTGCAGGTGAGAGAGAAGCGTGGAGGGCAGGGGGAGATGTTCCTTGCCTGCACCATCACTCGGAGCCTCGCAGCAGTCGAGGGTCAGGTCAAGCCATGGTGTACGTGATGTGCCTGCCTGCTTGCAGAGCTCCTCGGGTTCTCTTCACAGTTTCACTGAACAGAGCAGGGGTTTGGGACCAAGGTCGTGCCCATGTGTGGCCAAGGCAAGGCGAGCTGCAGGTGCTCGACCTTTAGAGCTCTCGGCTCTTGCCTGGGGTGTGCAGACTTTGCTTCAGAGATGCCGGCCTCTTCCTTAAGGTTTTTTTTCTGGGGGGGGAGGGGCAGGGTTGAGGGGTTGGGGGTGAAAAGAGTGAAAATACCATTTCTTCCCAGCCTGCATGTTTCCGGTGAGTGCTGCAGCAGAGGGCTGGAAGGGAGCCAGGGGATTTTGTTCCTGCTAGTTTGTTGCAGGGCTGCATTGTGCCCCTTGCCTTGGTCTCCCTAAAGAAATGACAGGCCCACGTGGTAAAGAGACAGGGCTGCTTCTTTGTGGAAAGCACAAAAGGCAAGGGGTGAAGGGGGAGCTTGGTGATGGGGCGGGATGTGCCTGCGGCATGCCGCTGTCCTGTGGGCAGGGCGAGATGCCAGCCAGGAGCCAGTGTGCCCAGCACAGGGAGCCAGTGTGTCCCAGCGGGCAGCAGCAGGGCATCAGGAGCGTTGCTCTGGCTCTGCTCAGGCAGAGCCATCTCCCCCACAACGGTGCCACCTGTCCCACCCTCTCTGCATCCAGGAGCGCAGGGCTTGCAGCTTGGATCCTGATGGGGACTTTTTCCCTGGAGATGTCAGGATCAGGATGGTCTGTGTCACCAGGGAATGCATGGCGGGTTGGCTGTCATTCTCGAGGGGCTGGAGGACTGAGAGAGAAAGCCACGGAGCAGAGCTCAGCCACCTGTCTCTGCAGAGAGCTCAGCCAGCCCCTCCATGCAGGGTCAGCCCCAGCCAGCTCTTCCCCTGGGGAGGAGGGAGCAGGTGGCACAAGTGGTTCAGCTGGAAGTTGCTGGGCAGGAATGCCCCAAATGCCCCCCAAATGCCCCTGTCCCCTCCACCCAGGCAGCCCAAGCCTTCCTTGCTTGGGGCAGGCCAGGGAATTGGAGCTCACTGCCCAGGCTCCTTCCTCCTCCCCGCCAGCCCCAGATGATGCACCACTGTCCACGCTCACCCTTGCAGATGTTCTGCAGCTTCTCCTCGCTCCAGGTCTTCACTTGCCTCCCGGCGAGCCCTAAACGCACACCGCGAAGGGGAGGGTGGGGAGAGGATGGAGCCAGACCCTTCCCGAGGTGCCTGGGGACAGGACGAGGGGCCACGACACAAGTGGCAGCAGGGAAAATTCCCCTGAGAGAGGGCCAAGAGCCTGTGAAGCCTGAGGGTGGTGCAACAGAGACAGAGCTTGACCCTGCCAGGCCCTGGGAAACCCCTGCTGGCCGCCTCCAGCTGCCAAGACCTCCAGAAGCCCCTTCCCACCCCAGCTGCTCTCTGACTCTGTGACTGCTTCAACGGCTTTCTCTCCAGACCTGCCTGGCTTCGTTGCCATTGCCTGCACTAGTCTTGCTATGGAGATTTGCCTGCAACAAGTAACAAAGGGGGGAAAAAAGCTTCCGAGGGTTTTATTCAAAGCAGGAAAAAGGCTGTCACCAACTAGGGTTGGTGTGGGCCCATGGGTGCTACGGGACACGATGGGGCAGCATTTCTGTAGCAGCCGGGACAGTCTCCGTCGCTCTGCCTCTCTGCTCTGTGCCAGCCCCCATCTCAGGGGACCTGCCGGGCACTGGCCTCCTGGCGCCGTTGCTCTCGCTGCCCCGTGGCACAGCTGCAGCAGAAAGCTCTGCGCAGAGCCCGAAGCACCGTCCTGAGCAGCGAGGGCCGTCGCCTGGGCGCTGCGGTGTCCGGGAGGGTGGTGATGCCTGTGGGGGAAGGAGAGGCGTGGGCGAGGGGCTGTGGGGGTGCAGGACCTGCCTGTCGCCACCACCAAGGCCTTTCCCGAGGGGTCACGGCCTCGGCACGGCCAGCCCCCGAGCGCTTACTGCTGCCGGCCCCGGTGCCGCTCGCTGTGCTGGGACAGGCCCGCCGTGCCCAGAAGGGCTCTTGACTTGGGTACGTACCTGGGTCCACCTCTGGTGCTTGTCTGAAGATAGGGGATGACTTCTCCTCTTTGGGCTCAGAGGCAACCTGCACGGGGAGAGCAAGCACACACACCACGTGCCATCAGCTGGCGATGCTCAGGACACTGGTGCCCCGGGATGGATGTGCGGAAGGGTTTGGGGTTGTGGGATGCTGCCAAGAGCTGTGAGTCCCAAGGGAAGGGACCTGCAGGTGGCACAGAGACGGGACAAGGCTTGTTGTGGGGCTGTAGCAGCAGGGCTGGGCTGGGGGCTGTGACGGGCAGGGGGGAAGAGAGGTGGCCGGGTGGGTGGCAGAAGGGGGCTGGCTCGCTGGGTGTGGGAGGGGGCTGCTGCTGGGGTCACCCCTTCCCTCCTCGCTCTGCATCCAGGGCCCAGGGCTGAATGCAGTGCAGGCGTTGGAGGGGACGTCAGCCCTGGGCCTTGGGCACTAGGAAACGGAGAGCACCAGGCAGCTCCCCCATGGCAGATATCGCAGAGGGCCAATGCCTGAGGGGGACAGCATGGCACCACGGGTAGGGGGGTCCCACAGGACAGGGCAGCTCTCTGCCCCCACCCTGCACACCCCAGACACAGCTCACACAGCAGACCCCTTTGATGGTGGACACCAATGATGTGCTCCTTGCTCACCTGGGGAGGAGGGCCTCCACACAAGGCAGAAGCCACTGCTTTTCTTCCCTCGGGCAGTGGTGCTTCGAGAGGCAGGCTGATGCTCTCCTCGCAAGGGCCTCCAGCCAAGAGATGGGCCTCTGGCACAGCTTCTGCTGCAGAGGCAGGCACTTTTTCCTCTGCCTCCGGAGGGTCTCGGGCTGCAGGCCAGGCCTCTGGCTTTGTTTCTGGTCTCTCTGATGGCGCCAGAGACACGCTGTCCCCTGCCTCTTGAAAGCCATCCCCCAAAGCACATGCCCCTGCTTCAGCTCCTCCGAGCACTGCTGGCTCCAGAGGCATGTTCTCCATGTCACCGGCTGCCTCCCTGGCAGTGTCTCCGGCCTTGACGCTGGGCGAGCAAGGCACCTTCTGGGGGCACGTTTCCTCGTCTGCTAAGAGGCTCCTGAGGCTAGGTCTGATCCAGATCTCGCGCAAGGACGTGTTTTCCTCCAGCTCCTCCCTTTGCAGAAGCTCTTCATCTGCGTCCTCCTCCTCTTCCTCAGGGCTCCAGTCCCCTTGCTCTTCCTGCACCGCTCCCAGCACTCTCTTCCTGGCTCCCACCTCCCGCTCCCTCCTGGGGGCATGGGCATACAGCCGCTCCAGCACCTCCCACTTGCACCTGGCATCCTTCAGGAGCTCCACTCGCGTTAGCTCTGGTTTCCACAAATTATAGAAGGAATTTCTGGCCAGCAGCTAAAAGAAGAGAGGCACATTTGTGAAGGGCGCTGCTTTTCCCACCACAAAAGGCCTCCCGGGGCCCTGCTCCCACTGGGACAGTCACGCTGCTGCAGTGGGGCGCAGCGGCTGGCCCCAGCGCAGGCAGGGTTACCACCTGGCCCAGCCCATCCTTGGCACTCACCTCCTTGCGTTTGACGTTGAGGGATCCTGACGCTGTCAGGGAGAAACGTTTCCCCTTGGCCTCCTCGCCCTCGCTCTCCTGCAGGCTCAGCTTCTTCCTCTGGAAACAGGCTTCTCGCAGCTGGGCCAAGGTGTGCCCGGTGCGCGCCAGGCTGCTCCTCTCGAGCTCCTCCAGCGGCTCTGTTTTGATGGAGAGCACTGCGAGATACTGCGAGGTGTTGTCGGGGTGCACGCGCAGAGGCTGTCCTTGCACATGGCAGATGATGCCCAAAGGCTGCTGTTTTGGGCCCTGCCCTGCCCGGGGGCATCGTGGTGTCCCATGCGCACCGCCCTTGCCTGGGGAGGCTGGTGCACCGGCCCCGCTGACCTCCCTTTTGCCCCCACCAGCACGGGCATCAGGCCCTTGCTGAGCTGCAGGGGCTGTGCTTTTGTCCTGCTCTGTGGGCTCGTCCTGGCCTGGGCTTGCTGGTACTGCCAGACTGCTGGTTTGTGCCGATGATGTCCTTTTGGGCACGGCTGCACTGAGCTCCTTCGTGGCTTCGTTCACATCAGGCTGTGCTGGATGCCGGCCAGGTCCAGGGCTCCTGTCATCAGGACGGCTCAAGGCAGCAGACTCCAGCCCCAGGCCTGCACCCTGCACAGCCCCAGCAGGCGGGGCAGGGCCCTGTGGGGCAGGGCCCTGGCTCTCAGCCATCATTTCCAGGCCAGCTTCTCCAAGGATGTTCTGCACAAGGCTGGCAGGCTCAGGCACGGAAGGCGATGGTGGGGCCATGTCACTGTGGGAGTTGGCAGGGATGTCTTCTTCAAAGCCAGGTGACACCTCTGCACAGCAGGGCATGGGGAGTCCAGCTTCCTCTGAAACACCTGTGGCTGTTGTCGCACACTGCAGGGCATCACCCGGGGCAGAAGAGGCTGTTTCTCCCTGGCGCGTCTCAGCAGGGGGCACTTGCAGTTCACGAGGCTGCAGGTCTGCACCTTGGGACACTGAGGACTTGCTTAGCACCAAGTCCTGCCTCTGCACCAGCGTGCCTGAACAGTGTGCCTTGACCTCCTGCCCACAGGCATCTCCGGGAGCAGAAAGCAGCTCGTCCCGCTCCTTGTATGCTGGCGTGCTTCGCATCTCCCTTTCAGGAATGGCCTGTGCTCCTGGGACAAAGGAGGGGCTTCCGGAGAGTTGCTGGCTTGTCAGGGGAAGAGTTGTCCTGGTACTGTCGTCTAGCAAGAGCCTTGCTTTTCCCAGGGCTGATGCACAAGAGCCAGGCCTGGGCTCAGGCAAGCAGTGGACGAGCTCTTGCATTGCCCGGGTGGGACCGTGAGCTTCCTGCTTGCGTTTTGGAAGGGGAGGCAAGGAAAGAGGGCATGGCTTTAGCTCTTCCTCTGCCAGGCTCTTCCCTGAGTCCACAGCCTTCCCAGCAGCACTAACAGGTGGGAAGGGTTCCCTGGCAGCAGCTGTGCTGGAATTCACTGCCAGCTTCTCTAATCCCTTGGTCTCTCTCTCCAGGGTTCTCCTGGCCACCCCTTTGGTGTCCATGGCATTGGCCCTGCCTCGGGGAGAAGACCTGCAGGATGTTTCGCGAGCAGGCAGCTTCGTTCGACTTGTAGATCCTGCAGTTTTAGCTGCAGAGGTCTCCAGGCCTCCAGGGGCCTGCCGAGCTGCCTTGGTTGGGAGAGGTGGTAAGCCAGGCAGATGTGGTGTCCCTGCTCTTGCGCGAGTCCTGCCAGGCAGTGTCTCCCTGTGCCCCAGAGGAGCCTTCCTTACAAGGCTGGTGGAGGGATGCAGAGCTTGTGCCACAATGGGAACGTCCCTGGCAGTCTCCTCCACCACCTGCAATCAAAGCCCATGGGAAAGGCTAAGTTCCTGCCATCCTCCCCCCTGCCCTCTATCCTTCCCACATGGAAACTTCCTGTGGCCCCTGACGCCCTCGACAAAGACTGCACTCTCCCATATGGGCAGCTTCCCCCCTGCTCCCAAAGGCCGGGTGGGGAGAGGGTTTGTCACCGTGGGGCAAGAGACAGGCAAAGGCAGCTCCCTCAGACACCCCAAGGCATGTCCTTGCAGACTGCTGTGCAGAGCAGGCAGTCAGCCTGCTGGGGGCAGAGACCTCCTGGTCTCTCCCAGCATTTCCCACCCGCTTCTTGGCACTTCTGGAGAGTCAGGCAGAGGCGTTGCCACCATCGCTGCTCAGCTCTGTACCTTTGCAACGATGCCGCGTTCAGAGGCCCACGAGCTCTGTGGGCCGGGGAGCGAAGGCAGCCTGTCCCTTTGGTGGGACGAAGCCGGGGTCCGGCTGCGCTGCACCACTGTGTGCAGCTCCTGCTGGCCCACCTGCGGGAAGGAGGAAGCACATGATGGAGGTGGTTGTGTTGGTACGAGCAGCCCCTGAAGCACAGGAAACCCCAGCCCCATGTCGAAGGGAACCTCATGGCCACGCATGGCCCAGCTGCACTTAGCCCACAGCTTCTCTCTGCCCCTCAGTGCAGAGCTCACGGGCTCCCTGTGGGCCTTGGAGTATCCAGGTCGGTGTGTGCTTTATCTGAGAGAAAATCCCCAGAGCCACGAATAAATGCCCCCTCACTGGGCGAGCTCATGCCTGGCTGTCTTGCCCCACCTCCCCTTCCCCACCATCCTCGTGCTCTGCACGCAGGTCCCATCCCTGCTGCCTGCCTCTCCCTCCAGACCCACCACTCACCTTCCTCCTGCACTCCTGCGTGCCTGGGTGCCCGTCCGTGGACTGGGAGCAGGCGTTCGCCTGCCGCTCCTTGTCCATCTCCAGGATCTACTCGTGAGGACTTGCTACTCTGGCACCAAGGGGGAGCTGCTCCCTCCTGGTCGAGCTGCTCTCCTCAGAGTGGGGACCCCTGGGGGCTCTGGTCCCAGTAGGGATATGGTCACCATGGTGACCGCCCCATCACAATGGCCTTGTGGGCACGATGCCACCTCCATCACAAAGCCCTGGTGGTCACCGTGGGGACCCCATCACAGTGCCTTGATGGTCGCCATGGAGACCCCCATCACAATGCCATGGCAGTCCCCCTGGGGACACACAGCACCATGGTGTTGCCTCCATGCCTCTGGCCTCAGCTTCTGAGCCTGGCTGAGAGCTGGTGTCTGGGGAGCAGGAAGAGTTTTCTTCTCCTCAACTCTACACTCCTCATGCCTTGCAGAGGCTGCCCCTCTTCAGGCAGTCCATAGCACACATCCACTACAGGGCTCCACCCCTCTTGGTCTGCCTGCTAATCCTCACTCATAGCTCTCGACAGGCCCATCATCCATCCCTAGGCAGAGCTCCCTGCATTCCCACTGCTCTCTCTCTGGGGTTTCTCTTGTCCACATCACCCTGCACCTTTTCCTTGCCAGCCCAGGCCAGCACTTCCTCACTCTTTTTTGACTCACCCTCTCCCCGCAGTTGCTCCCACTTTAAGGCTTTCCTCACCAGCTCAGCCACCTGGTTGACCATCAGGTCAGCAGATGGGAACAGTCTCCTCCCAAATGAAGTGAGACAACCCGCAGCCCACAGTTCCCTTGCTGTGGGCTCAGCTTTCAGCACCTCCTCCAGCTGCTGGAACCCCAGGCCAGATGGGGAAGCAGGAGCTGCCCTCTCCTCTCATCCTCTTCCTGCTCATGGGGCTTTTTTTCAGCTAGAAATCCCTCTCACCACAAAACTGCAAGGGCTGTCACAAGCTAAGAGCAGGACTGTAGGCAACAGACCATGCACTGCTGCAGCATGCCTTTACCTCCCCTCAGCCCCATGTGACACCAACCCCTAACCTGACACCATAACAAGAGACAAAAAGGCTGATCTCTAGTGCAGAGGTTCATGGAGCTGTTTCTCCCCACACTCCTTTACTACCCCCAGCCCCCTGCCCTGGGGCTGCACTCAAGAGCCAGCTGCCTTCTGCTCCTTTTAAGCAGCCCCTCTCTCCCCTGCCTCCCACACACACACACACCAACCCTAGTTTCTTTCCTTTGCTTCAGCAGCATGCTAATATTCAGAAAGCATACATGGGGAGGGGGGGAAGAGACACAAGAACGAAGAGCAGAGGGAAGAGAAAGGAACACGATGTAAGACAAGGCTTGCAAGCCGTGTCAGACACACACAAGTCAGGAGGCACCTGCTCTGCGGCCAGACCTCCGGCAGAGGAGAGGGGCATCGCTCCTGCCGCGGGCCTGGCTCCCGCCGCCCCAGCACGGGGCTGAGAGCGACGGCCCTCGAGGGCTCCGCGGGGAGCTGGGGGGCACTGCGGGGGGGGCCCGGCTGTCCCAAGGGCCTGTCTGCCTCTGCCCCAGGCTTCCCCCAGCAGCAGCATCCCAGCGCTTCCCCTCGCTCCTCCCTGGCTGCGCTGCTCGGGGGCTTCCTCTGGAAATCTCTACTGCCAAATACTACCTGCAAATCTCGCCAATCGGGATTACGATTGTCTATTACAGTTTCTAAAACTTTAACTACTTTATCTGGATCCTCCCTATGGTTTCCTGCCATTTCCTTCCAAGACCCTCAATCCATGGTGGAAAAAGGGACTTTCACATGCACTGCATTTCCGCTGGGTCCTCCAGCCTGTCTCCGGAGTGCTAGCAGAACCGCACCTCCTCTCCGAGGACGCCTTGCTACAGGGCTAGACAAATCATCCTCCCCATCAGGATCACTCTTCTCTGCAGGAGGGCGGTGGCGCCGCTTCCTCCTCTTCCCTTTCTCTGCCATCCCCGCCTCTGCCCCTTCTTCTCGGAGCTACCAGGAATTCTTCCTCTTCCTCCTCGGGATGTTCTCTCAGCTTTTTACACCTTTTCCCAATACTGCATGCAGAACAACAACGCTTTGCCATTCCTCTGTCTCCCCCGTTCTCTAAAACTAACACATTTCTCTCTTTTGCCATTAATCCACATTTTGTCCTACTCTTGCAATCATTTCGTAACTCAAAGAACATATCAGCATACGGTATTTCATCCCATTTTCCTTCCTGTCTATAGAGCAACATCAACTGTAAAATGGTATTATAAGTCCAAGCTCCATTTTTAGGCCATTTTTCCTGATCTTCCACAACGTCTATAACGGCCACCATTGATTACAATAAGTAAGTAATTGTCTACATGTTCGGGGATCACCTCCAAATGTATTCCAATGATTCAAAATACAGCCCAAAGGTGAATTTGTGGTGATCCCCCCTTCGGTAGTTGTTACATTTCCAATTTGTATAAAATACACAAACAATAACCCAAATAACAATGTCGCTTTTACAATTACCAAGAGCTTTTATAATTACCAAGATACCAATGACCAAAATAACAATACCAGAATTACCAAGATAACGAAGGAGTACTGTTACCAAAGCCTCGTGCTCCGGTCGTCACCGTACTAGAGCACAGGGATACCCAAAATTAAGGCGCCTCCAATACTCCACCGATCTGCACCCTAAGGTTGCGAGTTACTCTAGGAGGTCCCAAAAATATGGAAAGCAATGTCTTATAGAGATCTCGGTTAGAAAACTCCCCACACACCAGGGGATCGCAAGAGCGGAGTCCCCAGAGAAGTCCTCCGGTGCCAGCTGGAGTCCAATCTGCGATTCCCTCCGGCTGCGGCGGGCATCCAATCAAGATCCAGTCTGAAGTCAGTATCCCATCTGGGTTGCCAGAACTGTTGCTCGTTTCTCAGCAGACTCTCTAAGCATATACACAAAGTCGAGTTTAGGGAGTAGCCATTGCTTTATTCTGCGCAGGCTGCTCGGTGGACAAGTCCACAAACCAGGCACACCTCATTACTACACAGCCGACACTTCATACAGTTTGAGCTACAGTTATCAGGACATTTTACAACTCCATTCAGTCATCCTCTTTCCCATTGGTTCCTGCTACGTCTCATCTTCGTTTAACGTTACAGTATCCTCCTTTTCTGCTACGCATGCTCCATGGGGAAGGGGCTTTGGTTGTTAGGGGGGCCTCCCTGCTCCTGGATGGGTGCTTTACTATGCTAATTAGGAAAGTTCACCCATAGTTCAAGCAGTTTTCTTTGGTTTATCAGCTGTCTTTGTTCTCTTCAAGCTCATGTGAATGGATACTCCCTTATCTGGCTGACTTATGGTGTCATCTTGATGCTTTCTTCAAGGCCTTGTTTTGTTAACTCTCTGTGAAAGACTGAGTAATGAGCTTCTTCCTGGAGCTGTGGGTGCTCAGCCAAGCATTATCTACAACAATTACACCTAGTTACATCCTCAGGTCTTTGAAATGGCATTTCTCACACAGATGCATCACTGGGAAGCCAAGCTCCAGTTGCTGCCTCGTGGCTTGCTCCGTGTTTGGAGGGTTCTGGATGTGGCAGTGGAGAAGGCTGCGAGGCCTCTCTGGTCGACCGCTGCCTGGGGGGGTTTGGCTGCTGCTAGAGCAATGCCTTGTGGTGCCCCGCTCTGCAGTGGGGTCTTTGGCGTTGCCCTTGCTGATCCCTTGGGCTCGCAGGCAGTCCCAGGAGACAAAGTGTGACGCAAAGTGGCTGTTCTCTCTGTGGTGGAAAGCACTCGTGTTGGTGCCGGTTACGTGTGGGCAGCCTGCAAGGGGTTTGTGGAGTGCTTTTGGCCTGTGCAGGTGAGAGAGAAGCGTGGAGGGCAGGGGGAGATGTTCCTTGCCTGCACCATCACTCGGAGCCTCGCAGCAGTCGAGGGTCAGGTCAAGCCATGGTGTACGTGATGTGCCTGCCTGCTTGCAGAGCTCCTCGGGTTCTCTTCACAGTTTCACTGAACAGAGCAGGGGTTTGGGACCAAGGTCGTGCCCATGTGTGGCCAAGGCAAGGCGAGCTGCAGGTGCTCGACCTTTAGAGCTCTCGGCTCTTGCCTGGGGTGTGCAGACTTTGCTTCAGAGATGCCGGCCTCTTCCTTAAGGTTTTTTTTCTGGGGGGGGAGGGGCAGGGTTGAGGGGTTGGGGGTGAAAAGAGTGAAAATACCATTTCTTCCCAGCCTGCATGTTTCCGGTGAGTGCTGCAGCAGAGGGCTGGAAGGGAGCCAGGGGATTTTGTTCCTGCTAGTTTGTTGCAGGGCTGCATTGTGCCCCTTGCCTTGGTCTCCCTAAAGAAATGACAGGCCCACGTGGTAAAGAGACAGGGCTGCTTCTTTGTGGAAAGCACAAAAGGCAAGGGGTGAAGGGGGAGCTTGGTGATGGGGCGGGATGTGCCTGCGGCATGCCGCTGTCCTGTGGGCAGGGCGAGATGCCAGCCAGGAGCCAGTGTGCCCAGCACAGGGAGCCAGTGTGTCCCAGCGGGCAGCAGCAGGGCATCAGGAGCGTTGCTCTGGCTCTGCTCAGGCAGAGCCATCTCCCCCACAACGGTACCACCTGTCCCACCCTCTCTGCATCCAGGAGCGCAGGGCTTGCAGCTTGGATCCTGATGGGGACTTTTTCCCTGGAGATGTCAGGATCAGGATGGTCTGTGTCACCAGGGAATGCATGGCGGGTTGGCTGTCATTCTCGAGGGGCTGGAGGACTGAGAGAGAAAGCCACGGAGCAGAGCTCAGCCACCTGTCTCTGCAGAGAGCTCAGCCAGCCCCTCCATGCAGGGTCAGCCCCAGCCAGCTCTTCCCCTGGGGAGGAGGGAGCAGGTGGCACAAGTGGTTCAGCTGGAAGTTGCTGGGCAGGAATGCCCCAAATGCCCCCCAAATGCCCCTGTCCCCTCCACCCAGGCAGCCCAAGCCTTCCTTGCTTGGGGCAGGCCAGGGAATTGGAGCTCACTGCCCAGGCTCCTTCCTCCTCCCCGCCAGCCCCAGATGATGCACCACTGTCCACGCTCACCCTTGCACATGTTCTGCAGCTTCTCCTCGCTCCAGGTCTTCACTTGCCTCCCGGCGAGCCCTAAACGCACACCGCGAAGGGGAGGGTGGGGAGAGGATGGAGCCAGACCCTTCCCGAGGTGCCTGGGGACAGGACGAGGGGCCACGACACAAGTGGCAGCAGGGAAAATTCCCCTGAGAGAGGGCCAAGAGCCTGTGAAGCCTGAGGGTGGTGCAACAGAGACAGAGCTTGACCCTGCCAGGCCCTGGGAAACCCCTGCTGGCCGCCTCCAGCTGCCAAGACCTCCAGAAGCCCCTTCCCACCCCAGCTGCTCTCTGACTCTGTGACTGCTTCAACGGCTTTCTCTCCAGACCTGCCTGGCTTCGTTGCCATTGCCTGCACTAGTCTTGCTATGGAGATTTGCCTGCAACAAGTAACAAAGGGGGGAAAAAAGCTTCCGAGGGTTTTATTCAAAGCAGGAAAAAGGCTGTCACCAACTAGGGTTGGTGTGGGCCCATGGGTGCTACGGGACACGATGGGGCAGCATTTCTGTAGCAGCCGGGACAGTCTCCGTCGCTCTGCCTCTCTGCTCTGTGCCAGCCCCCATCTCAGGGGACCTGCCGGGCACTGGCCTCCTGGCGCCGTTGCTCTCGCTGCCCCGTGGCACAGCTGCAGCAGAAAGCTCTGCGCAGAGCCCGAAGCACCGTCCTGAGCAGCGAGGGCCGTCGCCTGGGCGCTGCGGTGTCCGGGAGGGTGGTGATGCCTGTGGGGGAAGGAGAGGCGTGGGCGAGGGGCTGTGGGGGTGCAGGACCTGCCTGTCCCCACCACCAAGGCCTTTCCCGAGGGGTCACGGCCTCGGCACGGCCAGCCCCCGAGCGCTTACTGCTGCCGGCCCCGGTGCCGCTCGCTGTGCTGGGACAGGCCCGCCGTGCCCAGAAGGGCTCTTGACTTGGGTACGTACCTGGGTCCACCTCTGGTGCTTGTCTGAAGATAGGGGATGACTTCTCCTCTTTGGGCTCAGAGGCAACCTGCACGGGGAGAGCAAGCACACACACCACGTGCCATCAGCTGGCGATGCTCAGGACACTGGTGCCCCGGGATGGATGTGCGGAAGGGTTTGGGGTTGTGGGATGCTGCCAAGAGCTGTGAGTCCCAAGGGAAGGGACCTGCAGGTGGCACAGAGACGGGACAAGGCTTGTTGTGGGGCTGTAGCAGCAGGGCTGGGCTGGGGGCTGTGACGGGCAGGGGGGAAGAGAGGTGGCCGGGTGGGTGGCAGAAGGGGGCTGGCTCGCTGGGTGTGGGAGGGGGCTGCTGCTGGGGTCACCCCTTCCCTCCTCGCTCTGCATCCAGGGCCCAGGGCTGAATGCAGTGCAGGCGTTGGAGGGGACGTCAGCCCTGGGCCTTGGGCACTAGGAAACGGAGAGCACCAGGCAGCTCCCCCATGGCAGATATCGCAGAGGGCCAATGCCTGAGGGGGACAGCATGGCACCACGGGTAGGGGGGTCCCACAGGACAGGGCAGCTCTCTGCCCCCACCCTGCACACCCCAGACACAGCTCACACAGCAGACCCCTTTGATGGTGGACACCAATGATGTGCTCCTTGCTCACCTGGGGAGGAGGGCCTCCACACAAGGCAGAAGCCACTGCTTTTCTTCCCTCGGGCAGTGGTGCTTCGAGAGGCAGGCTGATGCTCTCCTCGCAAGGGCCTCCAGCCAAGAGATGGGCCTCTGGCACAGCTTCTGCTGCAGAGGCAGGCACTTTTTCCTCTGCCTCCGGAGGGTCTCGGGCTGCAGGCCAGGCCTCTGGCTTTGTTTCTGGTCTCTCTGACGGCGCCAGAGACACGCTGTCCCCTGCCTCCTGAAAGCCATCCCCCAAAGCACATGCCCCTGCTTCAGCTCCTCCGAGCACTGCTGGCTCCAGAGGCATGTTCTCCATGTCACCGGCTGCCTCCCTGGCAGTGTCTCCGGCCTTGACGCTGGGCGAGCAAGGCACCTTCTGGGGGCACGTTTCCTCGTCTGCTAAGAGGCTCCTGAGGCTAGGTCTGATCCAGATCTCGCGCAAGGACGTGTTTTCCTCCAGCTCCTCCCTTTGCAGAAGCTCTTCATCTGCGTCCTCCTCCTCTTCCTCAGGGCTCCAGTCCCCTTGCTCTTCCTGCACCGCTCCCAGCACTCTCTTCCTGGCTCCCACCTCCCGCTCCCTCCTGGGGGCATGGGCATACAGCCGCTCCAGCACCTCCCACTTGCACCTGGCATCCTTCAGGAGCTCCACTCGCGTTAGCTCTGGTTTCCACAAATTATAGAAGGAATTTCTGGCCAGCAGCTAAAAGAAGAGAGGCACATTTGTGAAGGGCGCTGCTTTTCCCACCACAAAAGGCCTCCCGGGGCCCTGCTCCCACTGGGACAGTCACGCTGCTGCAGTGGGGCGCAGCGGCTGGCCCCAGCGCAGGCAGGGTTACCACCTGGCCCAGCCCATCCTTGGCACTCACCTCCTTGCGTTTGACGTTGAGGGATCCTGACGCTGTCAGGGAGAAACGTTTCCCCTTGGCCTCCTCGCCCTCGCTCTCCTGCAGGCTCAGCTTCTTCCTCTGGAAACAGGCTTCTCGCAGCTGGGCCAAGGTGTGCCCGGTGCGCGCCAGGCTGCTCCTCTCGAGCTCCTCCAGCGGCTCTGTTTTGATGGAGAGCACTGCGAGATACTGCGAGGTGTTGTCGGGGTGCACGCGCAGAGGCTGTCCTTGCACATGGCAGATGATGCCCAAAGGCTGCTGTTTTGGGCCCTGCCCTGCCCGGGGGCATCGTGGTGTCCCATGCGCACCGCCCTTGCCTGGGGAAGCGGGTGCACCAGCCCCGCTGACCTCCCTTTTGCCCCCACCAGCACGGGCATCAGGCCCTTGCTGAGCTGCAGGGACTGTGCTTTTGTCCTGCTCTGTGGGCTCGTCCTGGCCTGGGCTTGCTGGTACTGTCAGACTGCTGGTTTGTGCCGATGATGTCCTTTTGGGCACGGCTGCACTGAGCTCCTTCGTGGCTTCGTTCACATCAGGCTGTGCTGGATGCCGGCCAGGTCCAGGGCTCCTGTCATCAGGACGGCTCAAGGCAGCAGACTCCAGCCCCAGGCCTGCACCCTGCACAGCCCCAGCAGGCGGGGCAGGGCCCTGTGGGGCAGGGCCCTGGCTCTCAGCCATCATTTCCAGGCCAGCTTCTCCAAGGATGTTCTGCACAAGGCTGGCAGGCTCAGGCACGGAAGGCGATGGTGGGGCCATGTCACTGTGGGAGTTGGCAGGGATGTCTTCTTCAAAGCCAGGTGACACCTCTGCACAGCAGGGCATGGGGAGTCCAGCTTCCTCTGAAACACCTGTGGCTGTTGTCGCACACTGCAGGGCATCACCCGGGGCAGAAGAGGCTGTTTCTCCCTGGCGCGTCTCAGCAGGGGGCACTTGCAGTTCACGAGGCTGCAGCTCTGCACCTTGGGACACTGAGGACTTGCTTAGCACCAAGTCCTGCCTCTGCACCAGCATGCCTGAACAGTCTGCCTTGACCTCCTGCCCACAGGCATCTCCGGGAGCAGAAAGCAGCTCATCCTGCTCCTTGTATGCTGGTGTGCTTTGCATCTCCCTTTCAGGAATGGCCTGTGCTGCTGGGACAAAGGAGGAGCTTCCGGAGAGTTGCTGGCTTGTCAGGGGAAGAGTTGTCCTGGTACTGTTGTCTAGCAAGAGCCTTGCTTTTCCCAGGGCTGATGCACAAGAGCCAGGCCTGGGCTCAGGCAAGCAGTGGACGAGCTCTTGCATTGCCCGGGTGGGACCGTGAGCTTCCTGCTTGCGTTTTGGAAGGGGAGGCAAGGAAAGAGGGCATGGCTTTAGCTCTTCCTCTGCCAGGCTCTTCCCTGAGTCCACAGCCTTCCCAGCAGCACTACCAGGTGGGAAGGGTTCCCTGGCAGCAGCTGTGCTGGAATTCACTGCCAGCTTCTCTAATCCCTTGGTCTCTCTCTCCAGGGTTCTCCTGGCCACCCCTTTGGCGTCCATGGCATTGGCCCTGCCTCGGGGAGAAGACCTGCAGGATGCTTCTAGAGCAGGCAGCTTGCTTTGCCTTGTAGATCCTGCAGTTTTAGCTGCAGAGGTCTCCAGGCCTCCAGGGGCCTGCCGAGCTGCCTTGGTTGGGAGAGGTGGTAAGCCAGGCAGATGTGGTGTCCCTGCTCTTGCGCGAGTCCTGCCAGGCGCGGTCTCCCTGTGCCCCAGAGGAGCCTTCCTTACAAGGCCGGTGGAGGGATGCAGAACTTGTGCCACAGTGGGAACGTCCCTGGCAGTGTCCTCCACCACCTGCAATCAAAGCCCATGAGAAAGGCTAAGTTCCTGCCATCCTCCCCCCTGCCCTCTATCCTTCCCACATGGAAACTTCCTGTGGCCCCGATGGCCTCGCCAATGGCTGCACTCTCCCATGTGGGCGGCTGCTGCTCTGCTCCCAAAGGCCGGGTGGGGAGAGGGTTTGTCACCGTGGGGCAAGAGACAGGCAAAGGCAGCTCCCTCGGACACCCGAGGCATGTCCTTGCAGACTGCTGTGCAGAGCAGGTGATCAGCCTGCTGGGGGCAGAGACCTCCTGGTCTCTCCCAGCACTTCCCACCCGCTTCTTGGCACCTCCGGGGAGTCAGGCAGAGGCTTTGCCACCATCGCTGCTCAGCTCTGTACCTTTGCAACGATGCTGTGTTCAGAGGCCCACGAGCTCTGTGGGCCGGGGAGCGAAGGCAGCCTGTCCCTTTGGTGGGATGAAGCTGGGGTCCGGCTGCGCTGCACCACTGTGTGCAGCTCCTGCTGGCCCACCTGCGGGAAGAAGGGGGCACATGATGGAGGTGGTTGTGTTGGTACGAGCAGCCCCTGAAGCACAGGAAACCCCAGCCCCATGTCAAAGGGAACCTCATGGCTGCACATGGCCCAGCTGCGCTTGGCCCACAGCTTCTCCCTGCCCCTCAGTGCAAAGCTTACAGGGTCCCTGTGGGCCTTGGAGTATCCAGGTTGGTGTGTGCTTTATCTGAGAGAAAATCTCCAGGGCCACGAATAAATGCCCCCTCACTGGGCGAGCTCATGCCTGGCTGTCTTGCCCCACCTCCCCTTCCCCACCATCCTCGTGCTCTGCACGCAGGTCCCATCCCTGCTGCCTGCCTCTCCCTCCAGACCCACCACTCACCTTCCTCCTGCACTCCTGCGTGCCTGGGTGCCCGTCCGTGGACTGGGAGCAGGCGTTCGCCTGCCGCTCCTTGTCCATCTCCAGGATCCACTCGTGAGGACCTGCTACTCTGGCACCAAGGGGGAGCGGCTCCCTCCTGGTCGAGCTGCTCTCCTCAGAGTGGGGACCCCTGGGGGCTCTGGTCCCAGTAGGGACACGGTCACCATGGGGACCGCCCCATCACAATGGCCTTGTGGGCATGATGCCACCTCCATCACAAAGCCCTGGTGGTCACCATGGGGACCCCATCACAGTGCCTTGGTGGTTGCCATAGAGACCCCCATCACAGTGTCATGGCGGTCCCCCTGGGGACACACAGCACCATGATATTGCCTCCATGCCTCTGGCCTCAGCTTTTGAACCTGGCTGAGAGCTGGTGTCTGGGGAGCAGGAAGAGTTTTCTTCTCCTCAGCTCTGAGCTTGCAGAGGCTGCCCCTCTTCAGGCAGTCCATAGCACACATCCACTACAAGGCCACTCTTCTTGGTCTGCCCGCTAATCCTCACTCATAGCTCTCGACAGGCCCATCGTCCATCCCTAGGCAGAGCTCCCTGCATTCCCACTACTCTCTCTCTGGGGTTTCTTTTCTCCACATCTCCCTGCACTTTTTCCTTGCCAGCCCAGGCCAGCACTTCCTCACTCTTTTTTGACTCACCCTCTCCCCGCAGTTGCTCCCCCACTTTAAGGCTTTCCTCACCAGCTCAGCCACCTGGTTGACCATCAGGTCAGCGGATGGGAACACTCTCCTTCTAAACTGCAGCCTCAGTCCCTTGCTGTGGGCTCGGCTTTCAGCACCTCCTCCAGCTGCTAGAACCCCAGGCCAGATGGGGAAGCACGAGCTGCCCTCTCCTCTCATCCTCTTCCTGCTCATGGGGCTTTTTTTCAGCTAGAAATCCCTCTCACCACAAAACTGCAAGGACTGTCACAAGCTAAGAGCAGGACTGTAGGCAACAGACCATGCGCTGCTGCAGCATGGTTTTACCTCCCCTCAGCTCCATGTGACACCAACCCCTAACCTGACACCATAACAAGAGACAAAAAAGCTGATCTCTGGTGCAGAGGTTCATGGACCTGTTTCTCCCCACACTCCTTTACTACCCCCAGCCCCCTGCCCTGGGGCTGCACTCAAGAGCCAGCCCAAAGCCCCTTCACTCTGCCCTTTCCCATCGGGCCCCTGGCACACTCCGAATGAAAGTCAGCCCTGGAGCGGGAAGGACGGGGGAATAGAGTTAATACCATGAATTAATTGCAATTAATAGGCAACCTAATGACTTTCCTTTCAGAAAAAAAGGTTCTTTTCTGTTCTTCTTCTCAATTTCCTGCTTTTTCCCATTACAGGAAAGTATAGCATATGGATTTTTAACAGGGTTCCCCAGTTTTAAATACCTGCCTTCTGCTCCTTTTAAACACTTCCCCGTGCAACAGACACATACACACACACAACACACACACCCCACCCCCTAGCCTGCAGCAGACCACTTCCAGGACCAGCACAGAGCAAGGCAGGTAGCTTTATTGTGCTCCCCTGCTTATCTTAGCCAGCTGCCTATCATGTTTCCTATCAAGCTTTACAGGGAGTGAACTACAAGGAGAGTAAAACAAGAGAAATCATCACTCGTGCACTTTCAGATCGAAGCAACACACATGAGGGAAGGGAGAGTCATGAACAAACTGCTATCAGGGTACATGAAAGCAATATGAATTACAGTATGCAAAATGCAGACTTAAAACATGAATCCTCAGGACAGATTTCTTCCCCTTGCATCAGTGCATGCTCAGACCTGCATGGCTGCTGCTGCTGGAAGCTTGTCATGGGCATCTCTGTGCCGGGGCAAAGGCCACCCCCTGGGCACTGCCTGAAGCCCCCAGTCCCTCTTGCACTGACGCTCTCGCGCTCCACGGGGAAGCGGCACCATTGCAAAACGGTGCTCTTGTGCCAGCGGGCTGCTGGCCAGCGGCCCAAGCGTCGCTTGTGTCAGATGTACAAAACGTCCCCAGAACAACGCATTGCCTATCACACGCAGAACATTGGCTCTCAATAGGGTACTAAAGTCAAGCAGAAAAAATTGGGGAGGGGGGATTTTAAATGCAAACCCATCCCGAAAAAAATACATTCTCAGTCAGCACAAGCTGCTATTTCAGAAGGTCAAACTCAAGGCAGCAGGAAACGCCTGCGTCCTCCCGTCCAGCTCTCAGCCGGAGACACATTTCGTGCTGACCCGTCAGTCCCAGCTCGCCAGCATCGGTCTCCCAGCAGACACCAAGCACCACCCAGCCTTCGCCAGGCGACAGCCAGGGATCACCACAAACGGCCGGACGCGGGCTGGGGAAGCTCCGGGGAAGGAGCGGCCCCGGCAGGGCAGAGGGGCTGCGTGGGGCAGGGCTGCTCCCGGCTCCGCTGCCCCCAGCACACTTCCCCCGGGGCTTCTCCGCAGGCAGCTCCAGGCAGGGCCGGCCCCGGAGGGAAGGAGCTTCCCTCGCTCGCGGCTTTCAGCTCCCGCCGCCGGGCTGGGGCCGAGGCAGAAGGGGCCGCCGGCAGAAGGGGCGCCGACGCGGGCGGCTCCCGGGCCGCAGGGGCCCCGGCCGGGCCGGGCCTTCCCCAGCAGCTGCTGGCAGACCGCCGGGCCGGGCCGGGCTCCGGCTGCCCCCGCGCCCGCCCCCCGCTGCTCGCTCTCCCCAGCCCCGGCCCCGGCCCCGGCCCTCGGCCCCGGCGCGGCAGCTCCCGCCGCTCCGGCTCCAGGCTCCGGGCGGCCCCGGCCCCGCCAGACGCTGCCCCGCGCGGCACCACCCGCCTCTCGGCCCCGCCCTGCCCACAGGCCCCGCCCACACCTCCACCCCTCCTCTGCACCAGCGCGCATGCTCTGATCTGACCCCACCCCCTCAGGCCCTGCCCCACCCCTCCTTTCAGGGCCCCGCCCTCAGCTCCCCTCCCTTCCCAGCCCCTCAGCTCCCTTGCAGAGCATGCGCACTGCCACCCCCTGCCTCTCCCGGCTCACTGGCCGGCCCCACCCCAGGAGGCCCCGCCCCACCTCCCAGGAGCCAATGGGGGAGCGCGGGGTGGACGGGACTTTGGGGCTGGAGGCGTCACTTCCGGAGTGGGGGGCGGGGCTGGGGGTGCTGCAGCTGCCGGTGCTGGAGGCTGAGGAGCTGCCGTGTGCGGGGCCGGGGACAGAGGGCTGGGGACAGAGCAGGGCCTCGGCGGAGGGAAGTGTGTGTGGAGCGAGACACCTCGTGTGGGAGCTGCCGTTCTTGCGGCGGGTGTGAGGGGGAAAGGGAAGGGGCGGCCCCGAGCGGGCGCTGTCCTCGCCGGGCCGAGGAGCAGGCCGGGAGCGCGGCCTGGCGGGGGGAGCGTTGTCAGGGGACTCACGGGTCAGGGCCCGGGTTTCCCGGGTGTTTCCAGTATTCCTCGACACCACTGTCCTCATTGCTTTCTCCCAGGCCCTTGGCAAAACCCCAGTTGTAAAGGCAGAGTGTCACCCTCTCATCGAGGTGGGTGTCGCTGTTGGAGATGGAGGCATCTAAGCATAGCTGCATTTTTCCTTCCTTCTGCCTTGGGTCCATCCGTGCTCCCTGCCTCTGGCTGCTTTAGCAAATCTGAGCTTTCCTTGTTTATTACTGAATTATGTAGAGAAAATGACGACTCCTGTGTGATCAAACTACATCTGACCCCGAAGGGTTTGAGAAAGGACAGGACAGCACTCTCGCGGATGGTGAGTGCTCTCCTGAACCTGGAGCAGGATGTGCTTCTGTTCAAGAGCGGGTGTTGTTACTGTAGCCAGGTATTTAAGCGGTAGTTATCCCTGAAGGTCACATTGGGAAGATTGAGTTGTACTTTGTGTCTGCTGGAAGGCTGCTGCTGGCAAGTTGTGCCTGAAGACAGCTCGACTGAAACTAACGTTGTGCTAAAAGTTGACCTGGAGGACACAGAGATGTTTTGCCTTCTTGAGTTTTACCTTCTGAAATGTGAGCAAGTACTGAATGAGAATGCTTTTTTACAGGAATAGATTGGCATTTGCATTTCCCCCTCTCCCCCCAGTATTTTGTGCTTGATTTTGGTCGTATATTCACAGCAAACATTGTGTGTTCTGTGAAGGATATCATTTCTGTTGTAGGAAGTTTGGGTGTACCTGACACAAAAGGGGAGATGGTCCAATAGCGATGGCACCAGCTTGGTGTGGGAGGATGAGAGTTGAGAAGAAGGGATTTTGTTGAAGAAAGACTGAAGAATCCTTCCAGTGTTTTCTGTTTGCTTTCAAAAAGACTAGGAAGAAACCTTAGAAACCACCTTCAGTTTCTGTTTCTGAAGCAGAAGTATTTACCAGACTCCCTCTTTGTACCAGCTGACAAACTCTGTCCCCTGACTGTTGTCTTCTGCCTGGTGAGGAAGTGTGCAGCTGAGAGTTGGTTGTGAGACCTAGTTCCCGAGCATTACTTTAGCCGGATGTTATTTAAGTGGGTGCCTGTGAGTTGCTGTTCTGTCTTTTATTTCGTGTCCTACGTGGGCTTGTCATTTTCTGGAGCTTCCAGAAGGTAGTGATTTGTGTGTTTGCTTCTGACCTTAGATGGCTTAGTACTCTTTAGTCTCTTTGTTTCCTTGAGGAAGGAGGCAGGCTTTACGTCTAGGCCGGGGTGGTATGTCATTGCTGGTAACAGCCAGAAACGTTGGGTGCGAGAAGGGGGTGTTAGTGGGAGGCATGTGAGAAAGAGGCCAAAGTTGCGGTGGTGGGAGTCACAGCTGTGTGTGAGCAGTCTGCTGCCTGGTTGAGGTGTGTGGGGTGTTCCTGAGATGCTGCCGCGGTGGCAGGAGGTGCTGCTGGAGAGACCGTGCCATGTGGGGGGGGGAGATGATCGGCGAGGTGCTGGGAGGGGAGAACTCAGGACCTGACGCGTAGCATTGGGAGTCTGGGCTCTGCGCAGGGAAGTCAGTCTGTGTGAGACGTTTGTGTGGCTGCCCAGCCCTGTTCTGCCTGTTCTTTCCTCGGCATCGAGGCACGGGTGGAGGACCCTGGGCAGACGGAGGCAAGGGAGAGAACATCAGGAGTTGTACGTTTTCCAAGTAATTAGTATGCCTTATTGTTTTTGGGTGTTGTGTCCCGAGGAAAACTCTGGTTCTTCTCCTAAATCATTGTTACTGAAATGGTGAGGCTTTTCATTCATGATGTTGTCTGTGCTGAGTGACTGTGACAGGATACACTATTTCTCCTGCCAGTGGTTGAGATCCCATGTCAGAAGAGTGACCTGGGCTCCAGGTGGTGTTCTCTGGTTGTGTGCCTCTGCCCATGGGCAGCAGCGAGAGTGTTTCAGCTGAAAGTCTCCAGTCTTTTGGTTGAGGATGTCTAAATCAGCTGGAGCTTTTTTGCTAATATAGCTTGTTATGGGAACAGTTTGACCCGAGGTTTCCAAGGAGCAGAGTCTCACACACGTATAGCAGCAAAATGAATGATTCATGTAAATGACAGTACAGCATAGTGACAGCTCGAGCTGGGTGCCTCTGGGAAGGGACCCCGAACAAAGAAATTCTGGGGTAACTATACCCTTTACAGTTTTATTTCCCTGCCTGCCAGGGAAGGTCTCCTCCAGTCGTCTTTACTGAGTCAGTGGTCTCTCTCCTTCTGACTGGTGTCTCTCTCCTTCTGACTGGTGTCTCTCTCCTTCTGTCTGGCCTAGGCCTTCATCCCAGGCTGGCTGCCATGTCCTTGTTTCCCACAGTGCCTTCCCTTCTGGAAGGTCAACCACAACCCAGGTGCATCCCATCTTGTCCCCTGCATTCTACTTTGTATCCTCACTAGCTAGTTTTGTATTTGTATTAGCTGATTGTAATCTGTTTTGCAGTTACCTGGTGGGCAAAGTCACATCATCAGCAATGTTTCTGGAGTTCACTGACAGTTGGGCCTTGAGGCCTGCCGGCTTCATCTACTTCGGGCACTAATACTAAGCAAGAGTCAGACTTGGGCTAAGCTGAAGCTAAATCAGCTACAATTCTCTTCTCTAACAAGCTTCTGTCGGGATCTATGGAATTAAGCAAGCTCTTTCTGGAAAGAATGACAACAAACCCCAAAACCCTGTCAGCTAGTTCTTGGCTGAAGTGGCTTTGTAAGGTTTTTGTGAAAGTGAAGATGCATGTTACAAGTGAATGAGAGAGCCTTTGGTGTGCGAGTGACTTGCTTAGGCGTAGGCGGAAGTCTGTTCTCCTAGGGGTGACCTTTGTAGCGTCTGGCTTTTTGCAGTAATGTCAGTTAATCAATTCCTTGTGCACCCTTAGGTGCCCTTTAGTTAACTGAATGTAGAGTTTAGACAAGCCTCTTAAAGAATCCCTTTGTAACTATGTCTTTGCTTTGTTTTGGTGTGCTTTGTTTTCTTTTGTTTTGTTTGTAATGATGGCAGAATGTTCAAATCAAGTAAGCAAATTGCACCATTTCTGGACAAGCCCAGTTCTGTTGTTTATATCAAGGTCGTTTCTTTTTTCGAAGCTTCTCTAGAAAGTTGAAGGCATGTAACTTTTGAAGGTGTTTTGAACTGTGTCCTGCAGAGAGGCCAGGTTAAACGGGTTTGCTGACAAACAAGTTTCTTCTCTAGCCATCAGCTTGTTCAAATGTCATGTGTATAAACTTACTATTGTCCCTATGTTTTTTTTTTTCCAGTTTGTTCCTTAAATAAGAGGTCCCAAGTACTCAGAGTGGTCTCAGAGAAATGATCTGATCAGGTACAGAGTCTCTATTACCATCCTGGATTGAATGGCTTTAAAGCACAATGAGCATGGGATACCATGGGGGTCGGTTGTAGGTCTGCCCCTTGAAAAGGTGGATCTTTGGTGACAATGAAGATATTAGTTTTTGGAGGAAAAGGGATGTATATGAGGAGACCTTCAATGTCTGTGTGTTTTCTTGATCTTCAGAGCCTGTGTTGTTTTAATGGGGACTCCTTCCCAAATGGAGGCAGTCTCCTGACTAGCCTCTAAACTGCAAGTGAACATCTGTAAGGTGCCAGCTCAGTGTGCTGGTGTTTAGTTTGAGTGGGCTAGCTCTGCGTGGATGCAGATATGGTTGCAAATGTTCATGTTTTCCCTTGCAGGATAGCACCTAACTCTCAGTATTCCTCCCCAATAGATGCCCAAGGAGGAGGAGCTGGTGGCTTCCCCATCTTCCAGCTAGTGAAACTGATGCAGAGAAAGGAAAGGGCTTCTGCCAGGTTTAGGTGGAAGGAAGTGGGGAAGGACGCCAGCTCTCCCTCCTCTCCCAGTCTTGCTGCTGCAGAAGAGTGGTGCTGCAAGCTGACGGGATGTTTTCCCTTGTTCATGTGTGCAGCAGAGGTGGTAGCCAGATTCAGCTCTTCGAAAAACCTTTCTTAACCGGGAGGTGACTTCTTCACAATTGAATGTGACAACATGGAAACCGCCCATTTCTGTCTTTCTCTCTACTTCTCTCAGGCATTACAGAGCAGGAGAAAATGCTTGTGACCAGATCCAGCCAGTGAAGCAAGCCAGTGCAGGGGTAAGCTTGTGTTGTTTCTTATTTCCTTTTTAGGGAAAGCTGATTGAGTATTTTCAACCAGAAATACCTGCACTCTTCCTTGTATGCTGTTGAGTGAAGAATGTTCTCATGCCAGGTGTTATTCCCAGGGGAAGGGGGAGCATTCTTCAACAAATGGCACTTTCCCAGAGGTCTTGTGCTGTCATTTATTTTGTTTCTACGCCATTGTGAATATATGAAGAAAAAGCAGTATTTAGGAGGCATGACTTATCCCACTTCATCTGGGCAGCAGAAAACAGTCTAAAGAAGAATCCGGTCCCTTTGTGGACCATCATCTTTCCTCCAGATGAAGACATGGTCCCCTTGGCCACTGGGGAAAATGAGGAAGAGGGTGATTTATCCGAGGTGCTCTGCACAAGTGAATCAGAAAGCAATAGATTTCCTTCAGGAAGGCTCTCTGCATTGGCCACAGGGGAAGTGCAGAAGAACAGCTTAGACTCTGCACCTTTCTGCAAGGTGTATACAATTGTCGGAGACTGATAGCACCCCCTCCGTTCTTTAGCTCTTTGCAGTTATCACTTCTGTTTCTCATTCCCCATCAGAGCTGCCCTTCTAGCTCTAGAAGTGGGGCTCAACATGCTTTCACTCAGGACAAGTTCTGTCCAGTTTCCCTTCACACAGTGCTTGGATAGAGCAAAGAAATAGATAAGAACTCAGTTTTGCAAAGCCAAAAGCTTGGGCCAAATTGTTCCGTTCTTGCTCAGAAATGCAGCAGCTCCGGTCTCATCCTGGGCATCATCTTGTTCTGGTTCCAAGTGTGGTTAACATACTGCGCGTTGCCCACACAGGAGAGACAGTTTAGTACTCCTCCTCAGTGCATCATAGGGAGTGTGATCTCCTTGTAGTTCCATGCGCTTATTGGAGAGTCACGCTGCTCTCTGCTCATACGGGACACTTGAGGAACAATACTGCAACTCCAAAAGTGCCTGGCAGGTCCTGCCTCTGGCTCCTGCCTGCTGCACAGTGTAAGCCTTGGCAGGTAACTCAGTGTTCTCTCACGCGTCAGTTGTGTGGCATTCGGGGAAAAAGCCAGAAGTGGCTGCCTTCGAAAAGACTGGAAGGATCAAGTAGGTGGGTGTGGGATATGAAGGTCCTGATGCCCCCCGAAAGAAGGAAATAGGAATACAGAGGTAACAAAGGTGAATATGTTCCACCTAATTGCAGTTGTCAGAGCGTCTAAAGCTTAGGTGTGAGCTTAATCTAAGCTGAGGTCTGAGCTGAGACCTAATCTCTGAATCAGGCAGCTAATTCCCCTGCACTAGACCCCTGGCTGTACAAAAGCTTTGAAGACTGTTGTCTGTTTTAAGCTTTGTTTTCTTAATCATAGACCAGGACTATGGCTGGGAAGTCAATGGTTGGAGCTTTGCTGTGGGAGCTAAGAAGATTGTTCCTACTTTCCATCAAGCTGGAGAGGAGTGGTGAACAGCCTCTCTGCGAAGGATAGTGCCATGTCATACCCAGCAGCACAGTTTCAAAGGAAGTTTCCCTTTGATGTTTTTCCCATCTGTGCAGGTATTGTACTTCTGCCAGCCCCAGGTCTCACTCGCCTGAGTGCTCCGGGGGCCTCACCTGCTCTACGACAAAGTCTGAGTTGTGTTTGGTGGCAAATCCTGGGGCTGTCATTGCTGGGCAGTATGATCTTAAAAACACTGTCCTCTCTCCTTTTATTTCCCCCAGCTCCAAGCCCAAAAGCTAGACGTGCAGACTTGGGAGGCTTCTGGGCAACTGATAATTGCTGGACCAGCCGTGCCACTTTACCAGCAGCTGTTTCTTTCTTCCTTTACAGGAATGATCTTCTCAATTTTGTAGATTCTGCTGTCTTCAGGGCTCATGTTTTGAAGTTCTTCAGGGTAAAATGTCTCCTTGATGGTTTTGTGACTGTAGTTTATTAAACAGGACACGGGTATCTGAGCCCTTCTCACAGCTCCTACCATACAGCTCACAAGCTACATTTCCTTACTCCACCGTGTCCCTGCCCTTGCCTGCTAGCTGGGGAGGTGGCTCTGTGGGAGGAAGTTCATGTGTCTGTGGCAGAATCTGAAGCCCTCACAGCAAAGCATTTTCTCCAGCTCTCAAATCTTGTTTCTTATATATATTTTATTTTCTGCAGGGAGGTGGAGGTTTTGGGCAGAAAAGGTGTTCTGTGTCCTTGGAAAAATGAAGACCCCAGGAAGAGGCTCTGCCTTGGCTAAACTGAGGTGTTTGAAGTGCAGAGAGCCACAGGTTGGTGTACCCTTGCCATCCCTGAAGAGAATAAGTTGGTTTTCCAGTGGGATGCAATTCATCCTGAGGAAGATGCCTAGGAGGAGATTCAGTGCAGAGAGCTGGACACCTAACTGTGGGTGCTGGTGTGGAGGTACCTCCCTGTGAGCTGGATAGTAATCTCACCTGGAAATGTACTCAGTTCAGAGGAGTGGGGAGTAATTCCAGAGACCATTGCTTCCATTGCTTCAGCAGCTATGTGCCATTTTACATTTCCTAGGATGTCCAACCTGTTATCTAGCTGTTGCAGCAGGTGGTGAGTGGGAAGTTCAGGGATAAGGGGAGCAGGAGTTGTGTAGTGTGGCTTGTGATTTATGCTGAAGAGGCACCACTGAAACAGCGGGACTTGGGGGCTGGGGATCAGTTTTTTGCTCTTGCATGGGGTTCCTGGTGAAGATGTTGGGCCCCAACAAATGGTGTCAGGTTTCAGGGGTGCTGCAGGCTAGGCCTGAGGAATATCAGGAAAGTTGAGGTTACAGAGATTGTATGTCAGCACTGCGAGGCAGTGCTCGAGGATGGAGGATGACGTGGGGAGAGTTACGCAGGGCTGGGGCAGCAGGGATGTGTCGACTGCACTGAAGCAAACCATTAAAGCTGTGTGTGTCTGTGTGTGTCATTAATGGAAGAGCCGCCACACATCAAAAGTGCTACTTGAGGGCAGAGCCGTTTGTCCCTTTCATCTTCCTGCAAGCAGTGCCTGTGATGCTTTGGTCTAATCAGTGCCTGGGGAGGGACATGGATTTCCGGCACCAGCTCCATCTCTAACAGCCCTCAGCAAGCCCCGTTAAACCTCCAAGACACTTTATTCCTGTGATTTCACTTCACACTGTGTGACTTTCCCCTGGGAGCTTGTAAGAGTGTGGGAACCACAGTGAGCTTGTCATTGCCTCTAATCTGCAGGGTGGCTAGTAGGAGAACTTAAGAGTGTTGTTAAGTACAAAGTTTTTAATGAGCACATGATGTAATCTGGTTTCATTTGTTTCTCATGTTTAAGCCTAACAAAGTTATGCTAATGTGTTTCAAATGAACTTCATGAATGTCCTTTTCCAGTGGCGATCTAGTGCTATCCCATGTCATATGCGTGGGACAGTGGGACGTCTGTTATGAAATGTAGCCTTCCAGGGTGCACTGATGTCCCAGAATTTCAGGCCTTCCTCTTCCTGCTGGTTCTAGTTGTCTGCATGATGATTCTCCTTGGGAATATCCACGTTTTTGTGCTGGTGACTGCGGAGCAGCATTCCTGGTCCTTTCAATCCTGCCAGGGATAGGATGTGTTAGTATGCTATTCATGAGATTGGGAACCCCTTCTGCCACAGAAAGGCTTTCTCAGCCATCTCCTTCCACCTCACTGTAGTAAGAACTTTCTGCAGCAGCCTGGTCACTGTGTATCTCTTACCAAAACCCAGCACCCTGACAAACCCTAGCAAAGGGTTCTCTGTCTTTTACACAGCCCTGCCTCTTCTAATCAAGATGCTCAGGTTGCCATTGGTAATCCCATCCCCAGCCGGCTCTTTTCTGTCTTTCATATCATGATAGAAAAGATGTATTTAAACATGCATGCACGCATTTGTCTGAATGTGTGTCTTCAGTCCAAGAAAGATAAGGTTAAGTGATCTGCACAAAGTAGATGCATTCAGGAGATAGACTCCCAACCTGAGCAGATTGCTGTCACCTGATCTGAGAAATAGCAAGCTGAGTTGTAATATTTTCCTGTTGCAATGTAGCTTTGGAACAAATACTGTGTTTAGGCTAGCTGGGAAGCAGGTACATGAAGTGTATTCACAATTACAGCAGAAACAAATCAGCGCCAGGTGCGTCACAAGTGCTGGGCTCAGCACTGGGGAAGGAGCCTAGCGCAGTCCCCCCATGTCCCTCTGAGGCCCACTGCCACCACGCAGGCAGCAGCACAGCCTTGGTGCCAGGAGCTGGGCGAGCACAGCCAGGCTTCTATGTGACACGGCCCTTGGGAGAAGGAGCAACCTGGAGTGTGCCAGTGCTGGGCCTGTCTCACTGCAGGCTGCATAGGGGCTAGTCCCTGCCTCACAGTGCTTGCTTACCAGGGGACCTGTGTCGTCGGTAACTGCCAACCCTGGTCCATCCCTGTCCTGTGAGCAGTGTAGGGGATTGACAGGGCTTGGGAAAGGGACAGGAGTGTCTGGGAAGCTCTCACAGCCCTGCGTACACTTGATGGCTGCAATATGCAGGCTCTCACCTTCTTGGCTTCCTTGGTCAGGTAGTGACCTCTCAGTTTTCTCCTTTTTTTTTCAGGGCAGTAGCCCATTGCCCCAAAGGGAGCCCAAAGGAGGGAGGCTGCAAAAGCCTACAAGGACAGCAGATGCCTTGGTTGTGGGGTTCCCCACCTCAGATGTGAGCTGGCTGGCACATGGTGCTGAAGACCACAGTCTTTGTGGCCCAGCCTTTTCCCAGAGTGTCATGGGCCCCAGCTGAAAAGGCAGGCGCTCCTTTCAGGAAGGGCTGCATGCACCACACGCCTGCCCCAAGTCTGAGGTGAAGGGGGCGTCTCAGTGAGGCGGTGGGGAAGTGGAGGAAGGATGGGTCTGGTTGGTGGGGCTGTGAGAGGAGCAAAGATGGTCTCCTCCTCTGCCCACACCATGGTTGCTTCCAGAACTGCAGGCATCCAGCGGAACATGCCGCATACTGAGCTGTCAAGGTGCTGTAGCCACTGAAGAGCCTTCTGGGCCTCCAACACCCCCACACAGACTTCTACATGTCCCTGCACACACTAGCTCCGAGCCCCAGCACGCTGCCAATGTGCTGGCGCCCTCTGCACCCAGCTTGGCCACCTCTCCTTCAGATCCACAGCAAAGGGGCCCTGCTCCCACTTCCTGCCACAGCAGTGGCACGCAGCTGCCACCACACTCTGCCACCCTGGCCCCAGCCCTCACCAGCTCTGCTCTCTCCTGGGCAGAAGACCTTCCCGGGCACTGCTTTTTCAGGACCCTCTGCGCTTTCTCCCTGGCCATGCTCGCAGCTTGCTTCTGCGCCACCTGCAAAGCCACCAAGGGCACATTGTCACCGAGCATCAGCAGCAGAGCGAGGGCAAGGGGCTGCTGCATCCTAAGGACCACTGTGGGCACATGACAAGCCCCACAAAGGAACTGCCACACCTTCGGGACGGGCACTTGCTGCTCAGGCTGCATGCCTTTTCCAGAGGCCTGCCCGTTTTCCCTGTGTGCCTGGAAAACCTGCACCGAGGAAACCGTGGCCACAACCTGGACAAGCTATGCGTGCACACAGAGCAGCACCAGGGTGAGCATGTGGGGGTTAGGAGCGGCACTTACATCCTTGCTGCTGGGTGCGGAGACCGGGACTGGAAGTGGGACGCTTTCCAGGCTCTACAACGGAAGAAATTGGTGGCACAGGCACTCAGAAGGAGCCTCCTTTGGCCCTTTGGCATGCAGCTCCCACGCACAACATGCCTAACCCACCTCAAGGCATGCAAATCCTTCAGGCAAGAGTCACAAGCCAAGAGCTCAAGAGCCCCGACTCCTTTCTGCTGAGTGCCACCACAAAGGGCTCCCACCCACCGCCCTGCTTGGCCCTCGCCTCGGACCTCTGCCGCCTGCCTGCTCCCAAGTAGCCCCCCTGCAAAGCCTTGCGAGCACAACAGACGCCTTGCCTCAGAGGCTTCCCTGCATCACAGGGCAGCTGGCTGGCAGCACGCGGGGCTGAAGACCATGCTGGCGCACAGCCTTTGCGCCACCTTTCCCCAGAGGGCCTAACGGGGGCCCCAGCTGCACAGCCAGGCCCCAGCTGCAAAGGCAGCTGCTCCTTTCAGGAAGGCCTGCATGCACCACACGCCTGCCCCAAGCCTGCGGCCAAGCTGCCGTCTCGGGGAGCCAGTGGCCAAGCGGGGGAATCATGGCTCTGCTTGGTGGAGCCGGGAGAGAAGCAAACATGGGCTCCTTCTCTGCCCACGCCAGGGCTCCTCAGCTCAGGAGCATTTTTGGGGGCAGCAGCTCAACTTCACACCGCCCTCCCCCAGCAGACCACCACCTCTGCCCACCAACAGAGCCCCAACAAAGCCCTTCCTCACAACCTCTCGCGCCTCAGATCGCTCCTTAGCTCATACCTGAGCACCGATGCCGCCGCTGCTGCTCGCCGCCTCCTGCTCTCTCCCGGGCTCCGAGGCAGCTGTGCTGGCCCTCTCCACAGCCTGACAAAGCAAAGGAGGCCTTTGCAGCCCAACGCAGCACGCCAGCCCTACTCCTGGCCAACGTGGTGCCAAGCAGCAACAGCGCCCCTCTGCCCAGCAGCCTCCCACCTCGCCTCACTCCCTTTCCAAGGGCCCACAAGGGAGCCCGCACCACAGCCAGCCCACCCCTCTGCTCCCACGCCAACTACAGCCTCTCTCTCTTCCCTTCCCTCCACACCAACTTGGCAGCTTTTGCCCTGCACCTTCCCACCGCAAGCAGTGCCTTTCCCGCGGTGCCGAGCGCCCTCGCAGGTGCCAGGCACCTGGCGTTGCCACCGCCACTGCCACCCCTGGCCCACCCATCGGGCCCACCTCCCCGCAACCCACTCGCCCTCCTCTCCCCACACACCCATACACCAGCCTCGCTCCCACCTCCCTCCTCCCACCACGGCACCCATGCCCCCACCGACACTGCCGCTCCCTCCTCCTGCTGCCTGCCACCCACCACCACTTCCAGCACCGCCTGCTTGCCCACCGCACAACGACCCGCCCCAGTGCCCTTAGCAGCCCCCCGCCCCTACTCCTCCAGGCAACACCCCTCCTGGCCATCAAGCGCTTCCAGGGACAAAGGGGCCATTGGTGGTGCTGCGCTCAAGGCAGCCCCGCTCTCACCTCCCAGCCTCTTCCCTCCACAACTCCACTAGCAACGACTTCACCAGCCTCAGCCCACATTTGCCCTACGCATGCTCAGAAGCTCCTTCCTCAAAGACCTCCCGCACCCCCACCGCCAGCACTGCACACCAGCCTTGCTGGCAAACTCCAAGAGCCACTGCCCCATCCTTGCCTGGCCCGGCCCGGCCCACTGCTGGCGCACAGCCGCCAAGGTGCTGTGGCCACTGCAGAGCCTTTTGTGCCTCCAACACCCACCCTCACACGGCCTTCTCCATGGCCGCTCAGACGCTAGCTCCGAGCCCCATCACGCTGCCGGTGCGGGGGCACCCACTGGGCCTGCCTTGGGCGCCCCTCCTTCAGAGCCACCACCAAAGGGGCCCCCGGGCCATTTCCTGACACAGCACTGGCACACAGCTGCCACCACACTGCCCTGCCCTGGCCCAAGCCCTCACCAGCTCTGGCGGCTCCACGCCAGGAGGCTTTCCCTGCCGCTGCGCCCTCAGGAACCGCCGCGGTTTCTCCCTGGCCGTGCTCGCAGCTGCTCTGGCGGCCACCTGCAAAGCCACCAAGGGCACATTGTCACCGAGCATCACCCACGCAGGGACGGCAACCTGCTGCTACATCCCCAGCACCACTGTGGCCTCGGCACAAGCCCCGCACAGCGGACGCACCTTCGCCACAGGCAGATGCTGATCAGGCTGCATGCGGGGCCCCTCCCTACCTGCCTACGGCCATGCTGCTCAGGCCAACGGGCTCCCACCACGGCCACCCAACACAGCCGCCCTCCTACGCTCACCACCATGCCCACCTCTCCCCACACACACACCCTTTCCCAACAATTCTCAGCAAACCTCCTCTTCCCCTACCCGCTCCAACACTCCCAGCCGCCCACCACCAACTCCTCCTCGCCCACTTGCCGCCACCCACCACAACACGGCCCTGCTCCCACCTCCACCCGCCCAGCCTCACCCTCCAAACGCCTCACACCCCACAGCACCAACGGCCTCGCCACTTCACCCCCAAACACAGCCCTTCCCCACGCCCATGCAGCACTCGCCCACCGCCACCTCTACTCTTGCCTCCTACCCTCCCTCTAACACGCGCACCAGCTGCACAGCCTGCAGTTTTTGCACTCTTTTCCACAGGCCTCTTTTTTCTGTGGGCCTAGAAAACCTGCACCGAGCAAGCCGTGGGCACACCCTGGACAAGCTCCGAGTGCACAGACAGCAGCACCCGGCTGAGCATATGGGGCTTAGGAGTGGCACTTACGTCCTTGCTGCTGGGTGCGGAGACTGGGACCGGTGGTGGCACAGTTTCCAGGCTCTACAAGAGAACAAATTGGTGGCACAGGCACTCAGGAGGAGCCTCCTTTGGCCCTTTGGGGGCACATTGGCACGCAGCTCCCATGCACAACAGGCCTCAAGGCACCCAAATCCTTCAGGCAAGAGTCACAAGCCAAGAGCTCAAGAGCCCCGACTCCTTTCTGCTGAGTGCCACCACAAAGAGCTCCCACCCACCACCCTGCTTGGCCCTTGCCTCGGGCCTCTGCCGCCTGCCTGCTCCCAAGTAGCCCCCCTGCAAAGCCTTGCGAGCACAACAGACGCCTTGCCTCAGAGGCTTCCCTGCATCACAGGGCAGCTGGCTGGCAGCACGCGGGGCTGAAGACCATGCTGGCGCACAGCCTTTGCGCCACCTTTCCCCAGAGGGCCTAACGGGGGCCCCAGCTGCACGGCCAGGCCCCAGCTGCAAAGGCAGCTGCTCCTTTCAGGAAGGCCTGCATGCACCACACGCCTGTCCCAAGCCTGCGGCCAAGCTGCCGTCTCGGGGAGCCAGTGGCCAAGCGGGGGAATCATGGCTCTGCTTGGTGGAGCCGGGAAAGAAGCAAACATGGGCTCCTTCTCTGCCCACGCCAGGGCTCCTCAGCTCAGGAGCATTTTTGGGGGCAGCAGCTCAACTTCACACCGCCCTCCCCCAGCAGACCACCACCTCTGCCCACCAACAGAGCCCCAACAAAGCCCTTCCTCACAACCTCTCGCGCCTCAGATCGCTCCTTAGCTCATACCTGAGCACCGATGCCGCCGCTGCTGCTCGCCGCCTCCTGCTGTCTCCTGGGCTCCGAGGCGGCCCTGCTGGCCCTCTCCACAGCCTGACAAAGCAAAGGAGGCCTTTGCAGCGCAACGCAGCACGCCAGCCCTACTCCTGGCCAACGTGGTGCCAAGCAGCAACAGCGCCCCTCTGCTCAGCAGCCTCCCACCTCGCCTCACTCCCTTTCCAAGGGCCCACAAGGGAGCCCGCACCACAGCCAGCCCACCCCTCTGCTCCCACGCCAACTACAGCCTCTCTCTCTTCCCTTCCCTCCACACCAACTTGGCAGCTTTTGCCCTGCACCTTCCCACCGCAAGCAGTGCCTTCCCCGCGGTGCCGAGCGCCCTCGCAGGTGCCAGGCACCTGGCGCTTCCACCGCCACTGCCAACCCTGTCCCACCCATCGGGCCCACCTCCCCACAACCCCCTCGCCCTCCTCTCCCCACACACCCACACACCAGCCTCGCTCCCACCTCCCTCCTCCCACCACGGCACCCATGCCCCCACCAACACTGCCGCTCCCTCCTCCTGCTGCCTGCCACCCACCACCACTTCCAGCACCGCCTGCTTGCCCACCGCACACCAACGCGCCCCAGTGCCCTTAGCAGCCCCCCGCCCCTACTCCTCCAGGCAACACCCCTCCTGGCCATCAAGCGCTTCCAGGGACAAAGGGGCCATCGGTGGTGCTGCGCTCAAGGCAGCCCCGCTCTCACCTCCCAGCCTCTTCCCTCCACAACTCCACTAGCAACGACTTCAGCAGCCTCAGCCCACATTTGCCCTACGCATGCTCAGAAGCTCCTTCCTCAAAGACCTCCCGCACCCCCACCTCCAGCACTGCACACCAGCCTTGCTGGCAAACTCCAAGAGCCACTGCCCCATCCTTGCCTGGCCCGGCCCGGCCCACTGCTGGCGCACAGCCGCCAAGGTGCTGTGGCCACTGCAGAGCCTTTTGTGCCTCCAACACCCACCCTCACACGGCCTTCTCCATGGCCGCTCAGACGCTAGCTCCGAGCCCCATCACGCTGCCGGTGCGGGGGCACCCACTGGGCCTGCCTTGGGCGCCCCTCCTTCAGAGCCACCACCAAAGGGGCCCCCGGGCCATTTCCTGACACAGCACTGGCACACAGCTGCCACCACACTGCCCTGCCCTGGCCCAAGCCCTCACCAGCTCTGGCGGCTCCACGCCAGGAGGCTTTCCCTGCCGCTGCGCCCTCAGGAACCGCCGCGGTTTCTCCCTGGCCGTGCTCGCAGCTGCTCTGGCGGCCACCTGCAAAGCCACCAAGGGCACATTGTCACCGAGCATCACCCACGCAGGGACGGCAACCTGCTGCTACATCCCCAGCACCACTGTGGCCTCGGCACAAGCCCCGCACAGCGGACGCACCTTCGCCACAGGCAGATGCTGATCAGGCTGCATGCGGGGCCCCTCCCTACCTGCCTACACCTCATGCTGCTCGGGCCAACGGGCTCCCACCACGGCCACCCAACACAGCCGCCCTCCTACGCTCACCACCATGCCCACCTCTCCCCACACACACACCCTTTCCCAACAACTCTCAGCAAACCTCCTCTTCCCCTACCCGCTCCAACACTCCCACCCGCCCAACACCAACTCCTCCTCGCCCACTTGCCGCCACCCACCACAACACGGCCCTGCTCCCACCTCCACTCTTCCAGCCTCACCCTCCAAACGCCTCACACCCCGCAGCACCAACGGCCTCGCCACTTCACCCCCAAACACAGCCCTTCCCCATGCCCATGCAGCACTCGCCCACCGCCGCCTCTACTCTTGCCTCCTACCTTCCCTCTAACACGCGCACCAGCTGCACAGCCTGCACTTTTCGCCCTCTTTTCAACAGGCCTCTTTTTCCTGTGGGCCTAGAAAACCTGCACCGAGCAAGCCGTGGGCACACCCTGGACAAGCTCCGAGTGCACAGACAGCAGCACCCGGCTGAGCATATGGGGCTTAGGAGTGGCACTTACGTCCTTGCTGCTGGGTGCGGAGACTGGGACCGGTGGTGGCACAGTTTCCAGGCTCTACAAGAGAAGAAATTGGTGGCACAGGCACTCAGAAGGAGCCTCCTTTGGCCCTTTGGGGGCACATTGGCACGCAGCTCCCATGCACAACAGGCCTCAAGGCACCCAAATCCTTCAGGCAAGAGTCACAAGCCAAGAGCTCAAGAGCCCCGACTCCTTTCTGCTGAGTGCCACCACAAAGAGCTCCCACCCACCACCCTGCTTGGCCCTCGCCTCGGGCCTCTGCCGCCTGCCTGCTCCCAAGTAGCCCCCCTGCAAAGCCTTGCGAGCACAACAGACGCCTTGCCTCAGAGGCTTCCCTGCATCACAGGGCAGCTGGCTGGCAGCACGCAGGGCTGAAGACCATGCTGGCGCACAGCCTTTGCGCCACCTTTCCCCAGAGGGCCTAACGGGGGCCCCAGCTGCACGGCCAGGCCCCAGCTGCAAAGGCAGCTGCTCCTTTCAGGAAGGCCTGCATGCACCACACGCCTGCCCCAAGCCTGCGGCCAAGCTGCCGTCTCGGGGAGCCAGTGGCCAAGCGGGGTAATCATGGCTCTGCTTGGTGGAGGCGGGAGAGAAGCAAACATGGGCTCCTTCTCTGCCCACGCCAGGGCTCCTCAGCTCAGGAGCATTTTTGGGGGCAGCAGCTCAACTTCACACCGCCCTCCCCCAGCAGACCACCACCTCTGCCCACCAACAGAGCCCCAACAAAGCCCTTCCTCACAACCTCTCGCGCCTCAGCTCGCTCCTTAGCTCATACCTGAGCACCCATGCCGCCGCTGCTGCTCGCCACCTCCTGCTGTCTCCCGGGCTCCGAGGCGGCCATGCTGGCCCTCTCCACAGCCTGACAAAGCAAAGGAGGCCTTTGCAGCGCAACGCAGCACGCCAGCCCTACTCCTGGCCAACGTGGTGCCAAGCAGCAACAGCACCCCTCTGCTCAGCAGCCTCCCACCTCACCTCGCTCCCTTTGCAAGGGCCCACAAGTGAGCCCGCACCACAGCCAGCCCACCCCTCTGCTCCCACGCCAACTACAGCCTCTCTCTCTTCCCTTCGCTCCACACCAACTTGGCAGCTTTTGCCCTGCACCTTCCCACCGCAAGCAGTGCCTTTCCCGCGGTGCCGAGCGCCCTCGCAGGTGCCAGGCACCTGGCGCTTCCACCGCCACTGCCAACCCTGTCCCACCCATCGGGCCCACCTCCCCACAACCCCCTCGCCCTCCTCTCCCCACACACCCACACACCAGCCTCGCTCCCACCTCCCTCCTCCCACCATGGCACCCATGCCCCCACCGACACTGCCGCTCCCTCCTCCTGCTGCCTGCCACCCACCACCACTTCCAGCACCGCCTGCTTGCCCACCGCACAACAACCCGCCCCAGTGCCCTTAGCAGCCCCCCGCCCCTACTCCTCCAGGCAACACCCCTCCTGGCCATCAAGCACTTCCAGGGACAAAGGGGCCATCGGCGGTGCTGTGCTCAAGGCAGCCCCGCTCTCACCTCCCAGCCTCTTCCCTCCACAACTCCACTAGCAACGTCTTCACCAGCCTCAGCCCACATTTGCCCTGCACATCCTCAGAAGCTCCTTCCTCAAAGACCTCCCGCACCCCCACCGCCAGCACTGCACACCAGCCTTCCTGGCAAACTCCAAGAGCCACTGCCCCATCCTTGCCTGGCCCGGCCCGGCCCACTGCTGGCGCACAGCCGCCAAGGTGCTGTGGCCACTGCAGAGCCTTTTGTGCCTCCAACACCCACCCTCACACGGCCTTCTCCATGGCCGCTCAGACGCTAGCTCCGAGCCCCATCACGCTGCCGGTGCGGGGGCACCCACTGGGCCTGCCTTGGGCGCCCCTCCTTCAGAGCCACCACCAAAGGGGCCCCCGGGCCATTTCCTGACACAGCACTGGCACACACTGCCCTGCCCTGGCCCAAGCCCTCACCAGCTCTGGCGGCTCCACGCCAGGAGGCTTTCCCTGCCGCTGCGCCCTCAGGAACCGCCGCGGTTTCTCCCTGGCCGTGCTCGCAGCTGCTCTGGCGGCCACCTGCAAAGCCACCAAGGGCACATTGTCACCGAGCATCACCCACGCAGGGACGGCAACCTGCTGCTACATCCCCAGCACCACTGTGGCTTCGGCACAAGCCCCGCACAGCGGACGCACCTTCGCCACAGGCAGATGCTGATCAGGCTGCATGCGGGGCCCCTCCCTACCTGCCTACGGCCATGCTGCTCAGGCCAACGGGCTCCCACCACGGCCACCCAACACAGCCGCCCTCCTACGCTCACCACCATGCCCACCTCTCCCCACACACACACACACCCTTTCCCAACAACTCTCAGCAAACCTCCTCTTCCCCTACCCGCTCCAACACTCCCACCCGCCCAACACCAACTCCTCCTCGCCCACTTGCCACCACCCACCACAACACGGCCCTGCTCCCACCTCCACCCGCCCAGCCTCACCCTCCAAACGCCTCACACCCCACAGCACCAACGGCCTCGCCACTTCACCCCCAAACACAGCCCTTCCCCACGCCCATGCAGCACTCGCCCACCGCCACCTCTACTCTTGCCTCCTACCCTCCCTCTAACACGCGCACCAGCTGCACAGCCTGCACTTTTCGCCCTCTTTTCAACAGGCCTCTTTTTCCTGTGGGCCTAGAAAACCTGCACCGAGCAAGCCGTGGGCACACCCTGGACAAGCTCCGAGTGCACAGACAGCAGCACCCGGCTGAGCATATGGGGCTTAGGAGTGGCACTTACGTCCTTGCTGCTGGGTGCGGAGACTGGGACCGGTGGTGGCACAGTTTCCAGGCTCTACAAGAGAAGAAATTGGTGGCACAGGCACTCAGAAGGAGCCTCCTTTGGCCCTTTGGGGGCACATTGGCACGCAGCTCCCATGCACAACAGGCCTCAAGGCACCCAAATCCTTCAGGCAAGAGTCACAAGCCAAGAGCTCAAGAGCCCCGACTCCTTTCTGCTGAGTGCCACCACAAAGAGCTCCCACCCACCACCCTGCTTGGCCCTCGCCTCGGGCCTCTGCCGCCTGCCTGCTCCCAAGTAGCCCCCCTGCAAAGCCTTGCGAGCACAACAGACGCCTTGCCTCAGAGGCTTCCCTGCAGCACAGGGCAGCTGGCTGGCAGCACGCGGGGCTGAAGACCATGCTGGCGCACAGCCTTTGCGCCACCTTTCCCCAGAGGGCCTAACGGGGGCCCCAGCTGCACGGCCAGGCCCCAGCTGCAAAGGCAGCTGCTCCTTTCAGGAAGGCCTGCATGCACCACACGCCTGCCCCAAGCCTGCGGCCAAGCTGCCGTCTCGGGGAGCCAGTGGCCAAGCGGGGTAATCATGGCTCTGCTTGGTGGAGGCGGGAGAGAAGCAAACATGGGCTCCTTCTCTGCCCACGCCAGGGCTGCTCTGATGAGCATTTTTGGGGGCAGCAGCTCCAACCTGACACTGTGTTCCCCCAGCAGACCACCACCTCTGCCCACCACTAGAGCCCCAACAAAGCCCTTCCTCACAACCTCTCGCGCCTCAGATCGCTCCTTAGCTCATACCTGAGCACCGATGCCGCCGCTGCTGCTCGCCGCCTCCTGCTGTCTCCCGGGCTCCGAGGCAGCAACTCTGGCCCCACGTGCACAGGGAAAAATGTCACTTTCTCAGAGAAACGACTCCACAGGAAAAATGGGGAAACTTCAGCTCACATGTAACTGTCTTTTTGGCCCTGGCCAGCAAGGGTGGGGAGAGGTGGCACAAGCAGCACTAGCTACGCCTTGGGGGAGACCCTTGAAGTCTCCGGTCAGTTTTGCACCACAGCAAACCAGCCAGGTCTTCACATTTTCCTTTTTCAGTATGCTGCTGCTACAAAAACAGGAGCACCTCTTTTTAGATACTACTAAATCAGACTTTCTTGTCTGTAGATGCACTGTGTATACGCTTATGTATCGCTAGTGCACATCAGGTCAGGTAAGCGCCGACAGGGCCTCCCTGAAGAGCACTTTAACGTTGAGTAAAAATCAGATGCGATCAGCCTGCTTTGGCTGTCTCTCAAAGAGAGTCTTTGCCTCTCGTAAGCCAATAGTCCTCAATTATGGCAATGCATGCATTTCATTAATTATTTTCACAATAATTTCAGAATACAAGTAATGCCACAGCCTATTTAAGTACAACAAGTGATTCAACACTTGGTAACTCAACTTTCCAGCAAATAACACACAAAGCAGAAGCAGTCCAAATGAAAATCTTCCAGCTGACTGCTTCATTTCCAAAGCAAATATTCACCTTAGCCCTGGTTGCTTGAGTCTTTTCACAAATGATCCACAACAGCCCTCTTTGTTATGCTAAGTCTCCCATAAAGATAAGAGCTGTAAAGATAAGAGCTCCATTCTGTAAGGAGTAATATCTGAAAATGACACATACTGTTTCACTACAGAGTCTGAATGATTTACAGTACTCATGAACCATGTCTCAGCGCCTTTCATTTATCTCTTTTCATCTGGATAAAACTAGATGAGCTCTCTCTGAGGTTTTGACAGAGTCTGTATCATGACAGGAACAAAACCAGTGTGACATCTCGGTTCCCTGAAATCGGGCAAAATCTCCTGCCGCCTTCAAAACCTGAACCAGATTTTCACCCGCAGCCTTTGATTCCAGTCTTGTGCATCATAAAAATAAACATGCCCTGGGCAAACACAGCTTATCAGAGGTGCTTCAGGGGCACAATTATCTCCAAGTGGCTGCTCGAGGACAAGCACCTGCTTCATCACTTGCCCTCTGAAGAGCCACATCCTGCTTGGGGACAGTGGTGGCCTTTGCTGGGGACCAGGGCATTGAAAGGACACTCCCTGGGGCCAAGACAGAGCCCTGGCCACGGCCCATCCAGGGAAGAGGCTGGTGCTGGAGCCTAGTTGGAGATGGGGCAGTGGGAGCCAGTGGGCAAGGGCTGCTCTTCAGAGAAGGACCCAGGAGTCCAGGAGGGCATGGTCCTTCAGTCAGCAGCAGGGCCAGGACAGGGACTATTCCCATTGGATCCCTGCTCTGCTCTGCTCTGGGGAGGCTGTGGCTGGAGCACGGGAGCAGTTTGAGGCCCCAGTGCAATGGAGCTGGGGTGAGCTGGAGCTGGGCACTGAGACCACCCCCAGCAGTTGCCCCAAGCCCAACAACCCCTCATCTCCCAGGGTCCACCACTCACCAGTGCTCCTCATTTCCAGTGCCTCCCAGTACTCAGCCCCCAGTCACCGTGGTGTGCCCATTGCCCATGTACCCAAGTACCTTGCCTTCCCAGGGTCCCCAGGGTTCCTGGTACCCCAAGAAGAGAGGTCAGTCTCAGCCCGCCATTCCTCCAAGGGCCTGGAGAGGAGCCAGGGATGACCCTGCTCAGAGACTCCTGATTTGAGGCTGGCAACAGCTCTGGGGGAGTCCTGGGGGGAAGAAGTGGACTGTGAGGTGATGGGTGCAGGGAGATGGGGAACGGGGAGGGAGATGTGGGCCCTGGGAGATTGGGGGAATCAAGCTTTGTGGGGCTGTAAGGGGGGGAATCATGTTGGGGCAGGGGGTGCTCACTGCAGGGTGTCCAGCTGTTATGGGTGCACTGCCCCCCAGCCCCCACCCGGAGATGCCTGGGTCCTTCTCCCTGGAGCTGCCCCATGCAGGATGTTGGATGGGTGCCAGGGAAGGTGGCTGGGTCAGTGCAGGGTGGTGGGGGAAATCAATGCCAGGGCGGGGTTGTTGCCAGGACAGGTGGCGCTGCCAAGCCTGACTTTTCCCCAGGGCTCTTGGGAAGGGGGAGGGGGGATGATGGGGAGTCCTGGGAGGGATAAATCTTGCCCCTCGCCCTCAGCAGCCTCATCCAGGACTCACCAGAACCCAGAGAAAGATGAAGGTCGCAGTGCTCGGCGTGGCCCTGCTCCTCACCATCCTGCACCACCCAGCAGATGCACTGGTGAGCCCCAAGGGCACGGGGATGGGCTTGAGGCCAGGGGCGGCTGCAGAGGCAGAGCTTTCCTGTGCCTGGGTAGGGCAGCGGGACCCACAGCTGCTGGAGGGACCTGGTGGGGAACCAGGTCTGAAACTTCTTTGCTGACATCTCCCTCAAAATGGGGGTTGCAAATGGGTCCCCATCTCCAGCTGGGACCCCCTGTCTCTGCTGCAGCGTGCTGAGCTGAGCTGAGCTGAGCTGAGCAGAGAGGGATAATCCCTGCCCTGGTCCTGCCAGTTCCACTGTGGCTACCACAGCCAGGGGAGCCATGGGGTCTCAGCTGCCGGGTGTCCCACTGTCGGGGAGTACAATGCCCTCCCGGACACCTGGGTCTCAGCCCAGTGTGGGACATGGACCCCCTCCCCAGGCTCCTGGGTCCCTCTTGCACCCTGACCCTCTCCTCTCCCTCCAGCAAGTGGGGGCACTTCGCCTGGAAGACGATAAAGCTGTTGTGGACTTGAACCCTCCGGTAAGTGCCCGGATGGCCCCTCAGATCCCGGTGTGGGGTCTGGGACCCCCAAAGAGCCTGGAGATCCCCCTCCAGACACCTCCCCCTCCAGAGACCCTCTAGTGACCTCCTGTCTGGGAGGCTAGAAATCCCTTCTCTCCAGATCTCCTCACCCTCTCTTATGGGTCTCCCCAAGCTCCCTTGCCCTCGATCTCTCTCCATCTCCTCTCCTGGATCTCCCCAAACCCCTCCTTTGGATCTCCCCAAGTTATCTCCTTCCAGTCCACCCCAGTTCTGCACCTTTCATCCCACTCAGTCCCTTACCTTGTGCTCCCCAAATCCTCTTTCTTTGACCCAACCTACCAAATCCCATCCCTCCAGTCCACCAGTCCCCTAGGTTTTGTCTCCTTGAGTCCTGCCCTGGTCCTGCCAGTTCCACTGTGGCTACCACAGCCAGGGGAGCCATGGGTCTCAGCTGCCGGGTGTCCCACTGTCGGGGAGTACAAAGCCCTCCCAGACACCTGGGTCTCAGCCCAGTGTGGGACATGGACCCCCTCCCCAGGCTCCTGGGTCCCTCTTGCACCCTGACCCTCTCCTCTCCCTCCAGCAAGTGGGGGCACTTCGCCTGGAAGACGATAAAGCTGTTGTGGACTTGAACCCTCCGGTAAGTGCCCGGATGGCCCCTCAGATCCCGGTGTGGGGTCTGGGACCCCCAAAAAGCCTGGAGATCCCCCTCCAGACACCTCATGGGAGCCCTGGGGGGACAGAGGTGGGATTTCTCCCCACCCTTAGGGCTGTTGTTTCCTTTGCAGAGTGAAATTGTATTGGTGAGTAGCAGCCTCTCTGGCTGTGCTTTTCTTCTTCCCAAAGAAGGCGTTCTCTTTGGTTTCTCCACCTGCACCCAGGAGCCCCAGTAAATGCAGCTTTGACCCTCCCTCAGACCCACCTGGGCCATTAACCCCATGGTGCTCGGAGAGGGGATTTGTAAATGCAGTCAGTCTGGGAAGGTCCCTCCAAAACCCTGTATTGGCCCACAAGAATTCTCTGTCTGGCAGGCCAGAAATCTCTTTCCTCTGGATCTCCCCATCCCTTCTTTTTGGTCTGCTTAAGCTCCCTTGTTCTTGAGCTCCCTCCATCTCTTGTCCCAGCGTTCCCAAATCTCCTGCCTTCAGCTTCCCCCGTCACCTCCTTTCAGTTCCCCCCCATAGTTCTCTGCTTTTGATCCCACCCAGTCCCTTGCCTTGTGGGCCCCCCAAATCCCCTTTCATTGACCTAGCCTACCAAATCCCATCCCTCCAGTCCCCCAATCCCCTGCTTTTGGTTTTCCCCCAGCCCTCTGCCATCAGTCCACCCCAGTCACCCTCCTTGCTCTCCCCAAATCCCTTCCACTGGAATCCCAGGCCCCTCCCTACTATCCCCCACAATCCTATCCCTTCAGCACCCCCAATCCCATGCTCCGGGGTCTCCAATCCCTTCCCTTTAGGCCCCCACCACCCTAGTCCCTTCATTTTAGGCCCTCCAAATCCCGTCTCGTTTACAACATCCTATTGATATCCACATTCCTTTCTTTGGGGGTTGCCAAATCCCCTCCCTGTGGGCCCCCAAATCTCATCCCTATCCCCATCCCTGCTTTTGGCCTGGGCAGGACACAGGTGTCCACAATGAGGTCTGGAAGCAATGGAGTGGCAGAAGGGCAAGAAAGGCGGTTCCTGCCCCCAAGTCAAACCAGGGGGAGCCTTAGGGCAGGGGGGAAACCAGCCCAGCCCAATCCAGACTGACCCATGTTTCTTCTTCCCTAGGATGTGGGGGACACTGATCTGTTGGCAGGGGCAGATGTTGCTGTGCCAGTAAGTAATGGGGTGCACCTGGCAGGCAGCCAGTCTGGGGAACTGGAGGGGGTTTGCTTCCCCTTGTCCACAGCTGGGATTTGGGCACATGCCACTGTCTGACATTGTCTAATGGTCTCTGTTCAGTTGCAGGTTGACGTCGTGCGACAGAAGAGGGCTCTGGTAGGTACCATGAGGTCTGCAGGCCCCAGCCCCTTCCCCTCCTCTCCCCTGCTAGGCCATTCCAGTGCACCCCAGTGCTCCTTGTGTCCCTAACCCTCCCTTTCTCCACAGCTCCCCAGACTGGCACTGGCTCTACCCCAGAGACGCCAGGCTGCAGCCTCCCAGGCCTAGGTGAGCAGCATCAAGGCATCCCCAGCCCTACAAGAGATCCTTGACCTGGGGGGATGCTAGAGCCCTCTGGGGTGGGTAAGACCTTAGTGTGAGTAGGGGGGCAGAGGGGACTATTGATGATCTACCCCAGGGGTGACCTATGCAGAGCTGCCCCAACCCTTTCCCCTGTGCTCAGTGGGACTGTACGGACCCCCTGGCTCACTGTATGGACTGGGCAGTTGGCTCTTGGTGCTGTACAGACCCCCAAAGTTATCATGCGGACTGGACTGTGGGCTCTGGGGTCTTTATGGATCCCTAGGGCCATGATACGGAGTGGGCTGTGGGCTCTGAATGCTGTACGGATCCCCAGGTCACCGTACAGATGGGGCAGGGCTCTGGGTGTTGTATGGATCCCCAGCGTCACTGTACAGTGTGGGCTGTGGGCTCCACATGCCATATGGACCCCCAGGGTCTCCGTATGGATGGAGTAGAGCTCTGGGTGCCATACAGACCCCCTTGGTCACCATATGAATGGGGCAGGGCTCTGGGTGCCATACAGACCCCTAGAGTCACCATACAGAATGGGCTGTGGGCTCTGGGGTCTGTACAGACCCCCAGAGTCACTGTACAAATGGGGCAGGACTCTGGGGTCTATACAGACCTCCAGGGTCACCATATGGATGGATTAGCAGAAGCTCAGGGTTTTGAATGGACCCAGTAGAGGCAAGCCCTGCCCTGGAGGCACTGGGGACTCCAATCCCCTTCTCCTTCGCCCTATATTCTCAGAGGGACCTGGTGGGGAGGTGACCAGACTCATTTCCCAGCAGACTTTGTAGTCATGTCTTGTGCCTTGTCTTTCAAGACTGGAGCTGTGATGACTCCCCGTCCTGTTTCCCCTCCCCTGTGGGCATGAGGAGATGATCATCCCTGGACCCCCCCTACCTGATCCCCAGGAGACCTGAGCCATTTTCCTAAAAGGATCAATAAAGGCATTGAGCAAAACTACCACGTGTGGGTGTGAGTGTGTTCATGTGTATATGTCCCCAGTCCCCTCTCCTCAGCCAGGGTCTGCACACCCGGGCCCTGGCTGGCAGCATCTTCTGGACTTGCAGTCTGGCTGAGGGGAAGGCCAGGAGCCCAGACGCCTGGGTTCACGCTCAAAAGGAGATTCCCCTCCCTCCACAACAGGCCCTCAGGCAAGGGTAGATTAGTGGAACAGCTGCCAGGGGGACTAGGAGAGGCGAAGAGCAGATGGTGCCACCCCTCGGGGCACCAGGGGTTGGGGAGAGGCAGAGGGCAGTGGGCTCTTGAGGGGCCCTGCTGAGCACCCTGACCCTAACAGCTGAATCTGGGGCTGGGGCAGCAGGTCAGGGAGGCCAGGCAGCCTGGTCACTAGGGTCCTCAGCGCAGCTCTGGGAGGGACAGTGGTTTCCTGGCCCAGAGACTCAGGACTCATGGATTCATGGGTGCATTTGGAGCCCCATCTTGGGGCCAGGAAGGTTCTTCCCAAGACCCTGCCCTGAGGTGTGGGCGCACACTGGGGTGAGCACCCCCACTGTGGGATGTATGCACACACTTTGGAGAAATGCATGTACATTGTGGGGTGTGTGCACTGTGTGTGTGCGCATACTGCATTGCCGGTGCATTACAGGTTCTGTCAAAACACTCAGCCCCAGAGGTCCCCCAGGCCCCCCACGAGGGGCAGGGAGGGCAGCTGTAATGCTGGAGTGGGGCCAGGCCTGGTCACCTGGATCCCTTGCTGGGCCCTCAGCGAGCACAGCACCCTGGGAGGATGGGGCTGGGTCTGTGTGGTCCCTTCCCCTCTCAGTCCAGCCCCTCCTGGCCCCATCTCCTCCTGGGTGTTACCTTGCACAGCCATTAAAAGTACAATACTGGTATGTTTAGTTATTCAGAAATAAATATTTTTCTTTTTTTATCTACTTTATAATGGTGTTTATGTAGGAGGAGGCAAAAAGGCAAAACAGTGCTGCCTGAGCTTTTGGATCCAGAATATGCCCTGTTCATGGTGATTCTTGGCCCATTAACAGCGGTCCCACCTGTTGCTGCTAGCAGGTGCTGAGGGAAAGTGTCAGTTTTGCTCTCCCAATTTATTCTTTTTTTTCTTTAATCTCCTGCACCTTGCACACAGACTTTGCTTTTATGTTCTCTGTCCCCTCAGCAGCAGCTCACAGCACAAACATCTCAAACCTCCCCAGTGTGTGTTTCCTTACCCAAACACACTCACGCATCAGGCTGCCCTGTCCAGCCCAGCTGCAGCACCTTGCAGCTCCCCGTCCCTGCACAGAGCAAGAGGACCTGCTCCTGCAACCCCACAAGCTGCTTTGGTCCTCTTGCCAGCTGTTGCTGCTGCTGAACCCTACTCTCCCGTCAGGTCTCAGCTGCAGCTGTGACCCAGGGCATGCTGCTCTGTCTCCAGTCTCAGCCTCTCTCCAGGCAACAAGTCAGGCCAAGGATCGAGCACTGACTGGACTGAGAGGGCTGTCCTCTCCCCTGAGGTTGTGCTTGGTGTGGAGGAAGGCCTGACCCTGCCACAGAGGTCTCTGGCAGAGCTGTCTGTGCATCAGGCAGATGGTAGAATCTCTCCCACGTCCCCACGCGCTTCCTTGGGCGAGGACTGACACAGCCTCTTTCACTGCCCCGTGGGACTGCACCCTCCCTTCTCCCCATTCAGGAATGAGATGTGCAGACACGACCACCCAGGGTCATTCGATCCCCATCCTCTCCAGGGGTGCTTTATGTCCTGACTCTCCATCCCCTTGTTCCTCTCCAGAAAGTGTAGGCTTACGGTAGTAGCAAGCCAACACATTGGAAAACCTGCTCAGCTGAAATGACATCCCTGGGCAAGGGGAGAGGGAGTTAAAACTGATGCTGTTGGGACATGGATTTTTGTGTCACTAACTATTGCAACAAGCTGAGCGGCCAGCAGTAGGCAAACAGGCAGGAGCTGAGAGGTCATCCAGTGCATCAAAATGCCCTCTCAGGAGAGGGCTACATCCCCTTTTCTTTCACAGCAGCTGATTGGCCAGCAGCAGGTGGGCAGCCATGTGAGGTCATCAAGAGCATGGCAAAGCCCATGAGGAAGGAGGGAGAAGCAGGTAACATGACAGCACTGGCCTAGTGATTGTGAGATCACCTCTATGACTGCAGCTGATTGGGCAGCAGCAGGCAGGTGGGCACTGTGAGGTCCTCAGGGGCAGGAGAAAGCCCCCAGGAGAGAGGGGAGAGGCAGAGGCAGGCAAACTGGCCTGGCTGTGAGCTTGTTTGTGAGGTCACTTTTATTGCAGCAATCTGATTGGGTGGCAGGCAGGCAGGTGCTGTGAGGTCATGAGGCAGATGAGAAAACCTTCCCCATGGAGAAGAGAGCTCAGGGGAAGGGGAGAGGGAGAGGTGAGTGAGAGGGATGTGTCTAGGGTGCTGATTGTGAGGTCAATTGCTTACATCAGCTGGACTGGCCATTAGCATGTAGGTCAGCAGGAAGGCATTGTGAGGTCATCAAGAGCATCAGAAAACTGCCACCAGCAGAAAGGAGAGCTAAGGGGGAGGTGATCCCTGGGCAATGAGCCCTCTGGGGCTGGCTGGGGTGTTCAGGGCCCTGCTGTCACCTCCAGGCTCACTCCTGTGGGGCCGCAGAGCAGGGCTAACCCTGTCACTGCAGCTCTGTGGTGGCCACCATGCCTTGGGACAGGGAGGCCCAGGCAGAGGCCCTGGGAAAAGAGCAAGCGGGGGCACTCCCGGGGTGAGGAGACTGGACCTCCCTGCCCAGAGGGGCATTATGGGACCCTGCATTAAATGACCCTGCGGAGAGACCCACTTTGGCTGGAAACTCTTGTGTGTGGGTTGCAGGATGGAAATGTCTCTGCCAGCAGGAATATCCCCCAGCTGGGCTGCTCACTATTCCCACCCTCCAGGGACCATGGGCGCTTGCAGAAACACAGCCTGTCTCAGAGCCTGCTGCTCCCGAGACGTGCCCCTTCCCTGCTGCAGTTTCTTGGTGCTTTGCTCTCCCTGATCAGACTCAAGGAGACACCCCAACACGTGGGGAGGGAAGCACCAGCTCTGGATCAAACTCCCAAATGGTTTTAATAAGAACAAATACCAATGCATGGCGTAAAAGTAGAGACATGAAAATAGAAAAAAATGCTCTAATAGAAAAATTTTTGACACCAGTGGGAGAAGGGAGACTGGTGTCTGGCACTCAGGGCTCTCCCAGCTGCACAGACCTCTCTTCCATCCCAGGGGCTCCCAACCGCATGGCAGAGGTGGGCTCCCCTGGCCCTGGGCTCGGGGACCTTTTGGCACCAGGGTTCAGTCTCTCAGCCTTGGTGTCCTCATGGGAATGTGCCAGAGACGCCTCTTCAGCATCATCATAGCCCGTGTCCATGGGGGGCAGGGATAGGGCAGCTCTCTCGGCTCCAGGGGCCCTGTCACTTTCGTGGGAGTGCAGGCTCTCCCCTGGAAGCAGCAAGGTCGGTGTGTTGCAGTTGGCCCCGTGCGTGTGCCCCTCCTGGGCTGTAAATCCCCTTCCTCCCCCTCCTCTCACTTCCCCGGGATTTTCAGCCTGTTATCTCACCCCAGTCTCCCCACTAGGAAAACTCCTGGGGCAGGTTCCCTCCCCATCCCGGCACGTCAAGCTCTCAGTGTGCAGCGACTCTCCGGGCTCCACGGACGGCACCCCAGGCACCAGCCCCACTGCATTTCCCCCTCACCTCTCTGGGCCTCCCCAGGTCCGACTCCCTCCTCCGCTTCCCTGGGTGCTTCCCAATCTCCCTGCCCAGGAACAAGATCCTCCCCAGGGTCAGAGACTTCCCTGGCATCATCATAGCCATCTGCTGGGTCACCTCTGGGCAGAACAGGGACATCTGAAAGGAGAGGGGAGCAGGTGGCAATGGGAGCCCTCCCGCAGAGCAGAGGAAGCAAGGGCATGCAGGGACAAGGAGGGGCTGAGATGCTGGTGTTGGTGGGGTCACAGGAGACCCAGCATCCTGCCCACCTCCCCTGGGGTCACAGGAGCATGTGCACGACAGCAGGGATCCCTCTTGCCCAGCGCAGGGTCGGCAGTGCCGAGCTCTGCACCAGAGCTGGCTGTGGAGACTCCCTGTGTGCTCGGGGAGATGCCGGTGCCTTGCGGCACAGCTCCTTGGGGTGAGCTTGGGGCCTGCTGGAGGCAGGGACAGGTCAAGCCCAGGAAGTCCCCCTGTGACCCCATAGGGCACAGGGCTGCAGGCACCCAGCTCAGATGGGCACATCTGACCATCGCCCACTCTGCACGGCTCTGGAGTCGCTCCCGAGGGCGATTCCTCCCCACCCCGATGGTGACACTCAGTGACACTGCTGCTGGTCACACAGCAACAGGGAGGAGAGACCAACCTTTCCTCTGTCTCCCCCTCCATTACCTGGTGCTGACCCAGGACCATCCTCCTCCTCACTGTCTCTAGCCTCGGGTTGCAGCTTGGTCAGGGACCTCTCTGAAGAGGAGCCTGGCAAGAGGAGCAGCAGGTGTTATCAGAGTGAGCCCTGATGACCCTGCTCATGGCCAGTGCTGCTGGGGATGGGCACCCACACAGCAGGGACTGCACGGGGAGGAGGGCTCAGGGACTCCTCCTGCTCCCATGGGACAACCTCATCTCAAAGGGCCTTTCCAAGCTGCCCGGGGACAGCCCCCTCCCTCACCCACCAGGCACAACCTCGGGGTGCAGTGGGGCAGGCAGGGAAGCACTGTGCCCTGGGCTGGGACAGGCAGAGCTGGTGGGGAGGCAGCTCCTCTCCTGAGCCCAGCACTGCGCTGCTCTCCCCTCAGACCCCCATGGCCCAGCGCTGCGGGGACCACTGGCCTGGGGGCTGCCAAGGTCCTGCCCTGGGTCAAGGCCAGGGGAAAGGGCCCTGCAGACGTGCTCCCTCCCACGAGGGACCCACACTGACCTGAGTGACTGAACCGCGCCTCCTTCTCCCACTCCCAGCTGTAGTCGATCTCCTGGTACACGGCCTCAGAGAAGGGCTCCAGGGACCTCCTGGAGCCTGAGACAGAGGCAGGGTTGGCACAGGGGCATGGGGACAGGAGATCAGACCCCGACGCGGTCACCCAGCCCTTCCCCCCGGGGCTAGCCCAGGACTGACCTCACAGCCCAACCCCACTGCTCTGTCTAGGCACCACAGCCACGTCCCCAATGACAACAGCATCCCTGGGGAGATGGCCTCGGGCAATGTCACCCTCATGCTATCTCTTCAGAGACAGCCCCATGCCCCTTTTGGCCCAGGGTCTGGTCCCTGGTCTGACCCTGGAGCAACTCCTAAGTCTCCTCTCCCCAGGGAGCTCCCCTCTCTCTGCCAGACGGGCCCATAGCATGGCCCCTGCCCCACCACGGATGGGCAAGGCTGGATGGAGGGAGCAGCCCAAGGACTGGACAACCACACTGAGAGATCCCCCTGCCCTGCGCTCCTCCCGGCACCACTCCTGCCCCACAGCCTCCCCTCCAGCACTGCCCAGAACACAGACAGCAGCATCCCCAGATGTCTTTTGCTGCTCCCATCTCCCCCAGCCCCTTCCTGCAATTTATCTCCTCACTCATCACCATCTCCTCCCAGGTTTGGGCTCTCCCCTCTCCTGGTTGCTGGTGTCCCACAGCCAGACAGTGAAGGGACAGGGAATAGGACAGGAGGCAGCACCCCTACCCCAGCTCTGTTTGTGCCCCTCATGGACAACCTACAGCACCCGTGGGGCTGCCAAGAGGCATCGTCCACCCTGCGACCAATGAGGAAGGACCCACCTCTGCGCTGAGCCCTGGCACTTTGCACTTGCCCCACCAGGAGGGCCAGGAGCAGGCAGAGCAGGGCCCCCAGGATGATGCAGATGACAACAGGCACCGAGACTCTCCCGCTCTCCCTCGCACGGACCTGGGTAGCATCTGCATGGGCAAGGACATGGACGAGGCAGCCTCTGGCCTGGGGGAGGTAGGGGCCCAGGGACACCCCACTCCTGACCCCCCACACATGGCAGCATGGGGAAGGGGCACAGGGGTGGGTCAGGGGCAGCTCCACACTGCTGGGTGAATCACAGCCCTCTCCAAAGCCACCCACTCCCACCCCAGAGCCTCTTCTCTGTGGCTTCGCACCCCAGCACAGAGCCCCTTCCCCCGAGCTGCAGGTCACAGCCTGGCCCTGGGGAGATCAACCCCCAGGGAACAAGGGAGGTTACCTGCTCGGAGGGGTGATGTTGTCATCATCCTGGGTGCTGCTGCAGAGCAGAGAGAGAGAGAGAGAGAGAGGGAGGGAGAAAGATGCATTTGCGTGTGTGTGTGCGTGTGTGTATATGTGTGTGTGTGTGTGTGTGTGTGCGCGTGTGTGTGTGTCTGCGGATGTTCCCTACAAGTCCCATCTGAACTGTCCTTCTCTGGGTCCCCGTGAGAGGCCCAGGGCCCTCTGCTCTGGGCCATGGGGACAACAGCACCAGCAGCCCAGTGGATGTGCCTGGGGGACGGGATGCAGGAGTCCCACAGCCAGAGGCCTGATGACACCTGGCCCCACAACAGCTGCTCCCCACCTGGCACCAGACACCTGACCTCCCCAGGGACATCCTTCCTCTGATGAGCTCTGGGGCCTTGTGAGGACCCAATTAGAGAAACATGTCCCAAAATGAGGGGATGAAGTGCTGCCACTCACCGGAGCAATTCACAGAAGCATCTTCCTTGTGCTGGCAGGCGTCGCTGTCCCCAGGCCAGGCACAGCAGTCCCAGAGAGATAGCTCTGTCCCTCTGCACTCCACCTGCTTCAGCCAGATGGGACCCGTCCCCTCCCCAAACACAGCCTCCCCCACGACAGACATGGCAGGGCCACAGCCCAAATGCCTGCATGCAACCTCGGCGTCCTTCATGTCCCAGGAGTCGTCGCATACTGTCCCCCAGGAGCCATGGTGCCAAACCTCCACTCTGCCCGAGCACCGGTCCTCTCCTCCCACGGCACGAATCTTCTCCATCTCTGGAAAAGGTAGAAACCCCCACATCACTGGGGCAGCTGGGAGAGCCTGGCCAGGGAAGAAGGACACACGGAGGAGCAGTACCTGTGCAGCTCGTAGAGTTGGGGCACGTGGCCACTGGGGCTGAGGAGGTTTCTGGTCGTCTCCCTGCAGAAGGAAATACTGTGCTGAAGGGGCTGCTTCACGGGGGTCATGCAGGTGGGAGCAGGACTGAACTGTGCGTGAACCTCCCAGTGCCTCCTTGGTCATGGACACAGCTGAAACTCCCAGTAATGCAGTGTATAACAGCGCTGCATTCCAGGGCTACCCTTGACTGTTCACCCTCCAAGGGCTAATGACTAGCAATGGAGCAGACGGATGTTGCCAGAGGGGAGGCTTGTCTGAGCTCCGGTGCCAGCGGTGCCCTGGCCAGGGCCTGTTTCCTACAGAACCCTCAGCCACCAGGACTGGTTGCACTCTCTCCCTTCCCATTCCCTCAGCAAACCACAGCCATGAGTGGGATGCTCTGCATGGACTTCCCAAGCTAATAGGTGGTTGTTTGGGCCCTCTCTACGGGCAACAGAGAGCAACAGGCACCTCCGGAAGTGTCCAAGGTAAGGTAAGGTGGGAGAGGCACTGCCTGGAGGTGCCTCTGCCTCTGCCTCTCCTTGGGCTATGCAGGGAGCTCAGGACAGCTATTGCTGATGGAAGTGTGTCACTCTGAGAGCTGATGTTGTGTTTGTGTCACTGACAGCAGAACGGCCTGAAACGCAAAGTAAAAGCCACTCCAAGCTCTTTCTCTGCGTTGCACCTTGCTGAACAGGGAGCAAGACCTGGTGTGAGCCTTTGTGCCCAGGTAGCTCCAGCCTTACCATTGCAGGTGATGTGGGTCTCTTCTCGTTGGTCATCACATGACTGTGGGTTCCAGGGAGCAGAGGGGCACTGCCAAAAGGAGCTGTTTGTCTTCCCACACTCAACATGATCCAGCCATGTGGGGCCAGACACCCTGCCACTTGGAACATTTATTTCAATGGACCCTCCATCTCCACAGCCCAGCTCTTTGCACACCAGGGACACGGTGTCAGGAGTCATCGAGCTGGAACAAACACTGCCCCATGTCCCGTTGTAGAAAACCTGCAGGCGCCCAGAGCAGCCATCGCTGTTCTCCAGCCTCAGGGCCATGAACTCTGGAAGGAAAGGCACAAAGTTGGAGGGAACAAGCTGGTCCGGGGGTGAGGAGAGAGAAACCTAAAGCACCCCTGACAATGCCCCAGGTTATTCTGCAGCATCCATGGGCAGGAAGGGTTACTCCAAGAAGCAGGGACCCTTCTGGCTACCTCAGGGCTCAGAGAGGCAGAGGGCACTGCTGGCAAGTCACCCTTTCACCCAGGGAGCAGAGAGAAGTCCCTGAGGTGCAGCAGTGCCCTCCCCTCTAACCCTTGGGGACGGCTGGGCTCTCCCTATAACCTTCACGAGATCCAACGGGGACAGTGCACAGGTGTCCCCAGGACAGGGGCAGGAAGGGGGCTCGGGGCATCCAGCCAGCATGGCCAGTCTCGGCCATGCCCTGCTCTCCCCTCATCCCTACCTCCCCGGGCACCAGGCTCCCATCACCACTCCCAGCACAGACCTGAGCAGACGACTCCTGCGTCCTCTTTGTGCCTGCAGTTGTGCTGCCCCCAGCCCCCGTGAGGGCAGACCCAGAGAGCAGCTTCACCCCCAGAGCAGTTCACGTTGTCCAGCCAGATCTGCCCAGAGCCTCCCCCGTAATGAGCAGAGCCGGTCGCCTGCACAGCCACCCCACAGCCCAGCTGACGGCAAACGACGGTGGCGTCGGACAGGTCCCAGGAGTCATCGCAGACGGTCCCCCAGGTGCCCTGGTAGTAGATCTCCACTCTTCCGGCACAGCGCCCCGTCCCATTCACCAGCCGGACCCGCCGGCTCCCTGCAGCCAGGAGAAAACCCATTCGTCAGGCCTTGCGGCACGGGGCAGTGCAGTGCTTCGGGAACTGTCAGAGCGACTCACCCGAGCAAACCACCCCCACGTCCTCAGCAATTCCTGCTAGCGCTGCCTCAGGCAGCGAGGTGTTGCAGAGGGTCAGGCGAGTCTCCTTCCCTGCACACTGGACCCTTCTCAGCCCCACAGGGCCCCTCCCTCGCTCCAGCTTTGGTGGGTTGTAGGCCTGCTCTGCCTCTCCGCACTGGAGCTGCCGGCACACCACGCTGGCATCGTTCATGTCCCACTGGTCATCCAGGACTCTGCTCCACGTCCCATGCAGGGGCATCTCCACTCGCCCATCACACCGGCTCCCTCCATCCATCAGCCGCAGGGATCCAGAGGGCCCTGCCCAGAGAGAGAAGGGGAATGCCCTGGACTCTCTGTGACACCAAGGAGCCCTGCACCCTGCCATGTGTCTTCCATTCCTGATGATGTCCATTTGGACACCTTGGAGCTCACCCATCCGTATACAGCTCACAGTGAGGAGCTCAAGGATGGCAGTTTTCCAAAGGGATTTGTTTTCTTTTTTCACTCTAATCATGGACAAGATGATGACGAGCCTTGCTCCATCTCCACACTGGGACTGGCCTCTGCTGTGACACCCAGGGGAGAGCCCACACGTCTCTGCCCCTCTGCATCCTTATGGATCGGGGACTGGGAGCTGGTGTCCTCAGCCGGAAGCAGGAGGAGGGGGTCTTGGGTCTTTCTGACAAAACAGCATGAGTTTGGAACGCATACTGACAAGAAGCGAGGGCACATCCCAGCCCTGCTGTGCAGCTCAGCCTCAGGGACTGCTCCTGCTGGATGCACCCAGGGCAGCCCCTGCGGGCAGTGGGATCGAGGTCTGCAGCACTCTCTGCAGGTCTAGGATGGGGCTGTTTGCTAGAAGGAGGGAACTGTGTCCTGCAGCCTCATCCTGTGCCTGTGCTGCAGGAGGAGAGTAGAGGAGCCCAGGCCTCATGCTCGCCCCCGGTACTTGAACTGTCTGCCCCAGGGAGGCAGAGATGCCTCCTTTGTGCTCACTCCTCCTTCCTCACCAGGTAAAATGGTCTGCCTGCAGGCAAAGCCCTTTGAACCCCTCCACTGGAAGCCAGGGCTTCTCCAGGAAGAAATTTAGTTTGTCACTGCCATGGGCTCCCCAGCTTTGGGTTGCTGTGTCACACACAAGGGGCAGGTTTAGTTAATCCTGCATTTTCCCTGAGCTCACCTGAGCAAACAACACCAGCCTCATTGTCATGTGAGCATGGGAAGGCCCCCAAGGCAGTCACAGGGCACTGTCCCAAATGGGATTCGGTCCCATCACAGTGGAAGGTGTCTCTCCAGACAGGGCCAGTTCCTCTCCCAAAATGCCCTCCTCCAGGAATGGACTCAGCAAACCCACAACTGAGCTGATGACAGAGAACGTGCGCATCGGGGATGTCCCAGCGAGAGTCACAGAGGGTTCCCCAGGTCCCCAGCACCTGGATCTCCACCCGCCCCGAACACGCCGTGCTGCCATTCACCAGCCTGAACCCTGTGTATTCTGGGGAAAGAGGAGAAAAAGTGAGGAGGGCTTTGTGCTCTTGCACCCTCAGGTGTTCAAGGAGACGCCAAAGGGACAGCAGCCCTTTCTCCTCCTTCCACATCATTTCAAGATTGCAGGCAACGACTCCACCCCTCCTGGACTCACACCACACTCAGCGAGGTCACTTCCCTGCTCCCCTACCCCACAGCGCATGGCTCACGGGAGGCATTTCACACCTCCTCCCTGAATGCTCACGTGTGCAGGTGACACCAGCATCATTCGCGTGGCTGCAGGTCTGGTTGCTGAGGGACATCCTGGGGCAGGAGGAGAGGAGGGATTCATTCCCCACACACTGCAGCTCTTTGTCCCAGGTGGGACCGACCCCTTCTCCAAAGGGAGCTGCACCAGGGACGGACAGGGCTGTGCCACACTGCAGCTCCCTGCAGATAACGTTGGCAGCTTTGAGATCAAAGTGTGAGTCACAGACTGTTCTCCACTGGTCTCCATCTCTGATCTCCACACGTCCTGAGCAGGGGCTGTCTCCTCCAACCAGCTGGACAAATCCTGGAAAAAAACACCGATGACAGGGAGTTCACAGAGGCTTCTGGCAGTTACATACCTGCAACCCACATGATTTCCAAGGCAGCCACATCCAAAATGCTCCACGAACATCCCAGCAGCAGCTGTCAGTAGGTGTTGATGACACAAATCCTTCAGGGCCCCCTGCACATAGCACCCAGGACTGGTGACTACCCCAGACCCCACAGCCACAGGTGCTGCTCAGGGAAATGCTGCTGCCCCAGACGCACAGCCCTGCCCAGCACAGGCCCTGGGCACTGCAGTGCCTGGTCCAGGAAAATGGGCCCAGGTGTTCATGGCTGCTGCAGCCTGCTCAGCCTCTGGGGGGCTCGGGGCCAGGCTAGGAATTTGCCTTGGAGCAGCCCAAAATGCAACCTGTTTTCGGGGGTGTCCTGGGCTGTTGGGGTGTCTGTGCAGGGAGACATGTCCCAGGCACAGAAATGGTGCAGCTGTAACTGGGTCAGTGTCTGGGCCAGCTGCCCCCTCTGATGCGTGCCTGGGGAGGGGTGTCCCCAGGTAGGGCCACAGTGCGCTGCCTGGGGTGCACATGTCGCAGGCCAGTGACCAGGCAGAGGAGCAGGGGACCCGTGTACAGCCTTGGCCCAACACCAGTGCACACTGCAAAAGCAGGCACAGATGAGTTTCAGTGCGTGCTGGCAAAGCCCTGTGGCATTGGGCAGTGTGGGGAGCTGGGGGCCAGCAGGAGTGGCTGGACAGTGGGTCAGCACTGCCTGGACAGGTTGCATTCCCCACAGGGCTGTGACAGCCCTGGGGACCCTACAAGGCTGTCCTGAGCATGCGGTGACATGGGAGGGAGCAGCTGACAGCCCTGCAGCTGCCAAGCCCCAAGCCTGCATAGGACCAGTCCTCGTGGGGCAGCTCTGGGCATGGGGTGCGAGGTGTTGCATGCCACCCTGCTCCTCTGCCCCAGGCCCTGCTCTTCTCCCCTCTGAAAACCCCTTTGGTTCAACCGAGGGACTTGCATTGGTGAGGGGAATGACCCAAGCGACCCTGGCCATCTCCTGTCATTCCCTGGCTGTGGGGTGCCGAGCAAGTCATCCCTGGTGTCTGGGGCATGGCCAGCATTGGCCCAGAATTTGGCCCAGCATTGGCAGCCAGGTCCTGGCGGAACAGGAGGAGATAGATGGAGACCAAGAGACCTCGTGGGGCAGGATGGGGGATTCATCTCCCATCTTGAAGCACTGTCTGAGGGTGGGCTGAGCCCCACAGGACCTTCACGAGGTCTGTGCAGCACTGCAGTGGGATCACCTGGGGCTTTCCCCAGGGACATCAGCAGCAACAGTCCCAGCTTGGCAACCAGAATAGCCATGTCAGGGCCTCCTCTGGTGCCCACGCGTTTCTCCTTCAGGGCACAGCCTGGTTAGTCCCCTGATCCCAGGCCCAACCCCAAAAGTGAGGCACTGCCTGACTCCTTACCTGAACAAATCACTCCAGCGTCCTCAGCATGAATGCAGTTATGTTCACCCCAGCCAGCATGACTACACTCAGACAGGGCAGTCTCGGTGCCTTGACAGGCAAGATCATTCAGCCAAATTGGGCCAGATCCTGGCCCAAAATGTGCATACTGAGGGGCTTGGAGAGCAGATCCACAGCCCAGCTGCTTACAAACTATAGCAGCATCTTTCATGTCCCAGTCATCATCACACACTGTCCCCCACTGGCCCTCGTGTTTCACCTCCACTCTCCCAGCACAGCGCCTGCCTCCAGCCTCCAGCCTCACCTCCGCAGAACCTTCAAACACAGACATGGGTCCTGTTAGGAGAGCACCCAGCCCCAGCACTGTGGCTGTGCAGGGTCCCCTGCCTGGGCTTGAGTCCCAGGCACCAGGGTGTGAGCCCTCTCCCCTCTGGGTTGTCCTGGGACAGTGTCGGGGTGCCTCCTCTCCCCACATGCTGCACTGGGCTGGGGGAAGCCCAGCTCTGGTCCTGCTGGGCCATTCCCACTCCAGAGCCTTTGGCACCTCCTCCCACCCCTCCACCTGGCCCATGCCCACCTGGACACTGTGTCAGGCTCTGCACAGAGCATCCACTCCTCCCCAGACTGCTACCCCATGAACAGCCCTGAACCCCCAGCCTCCACACACACTGCTGCTCTTCCCAGAGCCCCCAGACCCCTGACCACCGCCTGCCCTAGGCACCACTCAACCCACCCACCTCCCATAGGACTTTCCAGGTCCCCAGGGAGCACCAAGATGATGCCCATTATTCCTACCAGCCTATATCCCCCCTCGCCCCGGGCATGAATCCAGCCCCTGACCTTGGCCAGGGAAAGACACCTCTCTGCTGGGCTGTGGGTGTAGGCACCCTGGACCCCTTCTCTCCGGGGGGGAAAAAATTGCCCCTCCTCAGGTGAGGGTCACTCCAACCACAGGGCAGTGAACAGCACAGAAACCCTCCGAGGCACTCCGGGGCTTGGCTGTGCCCTAGGAATCACTGAGTGCTGCAGTCTACAGCTGACCCACTGCCAGCTCCAGGGACACAGCGCTGGGGGAACAAGGCATCCCAAAAGGGTGCCCAAGATCAGGTAGCTATAAGCACACTTAGGCACCAGCTGCCATAAGCACATGAGCCCTGGAAGCACAAATACCCTTCTCCCACCCAGAGAGGCACAAGGAAACACACAGGGTGGATGGACTTGAGCACCTTCTGCCCCTTGTCTCACTGCTTTGTGGGATGAAACCCCTTTTCCAGAGGGATCCCGATGACCCCACTGGTGCCCGTTGGTCCCAGGGCCGTGGGACAAGGAAGCAGGCACTTACCCCTGCAGGGCTGCACCCAGAGGAGCAGCCACAGCACCTGAGGGATGAGGAGTCCCTCTGCCTCCATCCGCAGCCTCCTGCCCTGACGGTACTGCCCTGCTGCACCCCACTCCCTGCCACAGCTGTCAGCGACTCACAAGGGACAACAAAGACAGGAGGGAAATATATATCTGCAGGAGCTGGTCCAGCTGCAGGAGGAGCCAATCGAAGCAGCAGGCACCTTTTTAGACTTTATCTGGGGTTATCTCCCTTCTGACACAGCCCAGCCCTCCAATGAACTTCTCCAGTGCCGTTCATGACCATATATGAGAGATGGCTCCGCTGCGGATGTCACAGTCGTTGCTCTGGGGCATCATCACAGCATCCACCCCAGTGGGACAGGGCAGCCTGTGGCAGGGAAATGGGCCTGTCACCCCTTGTACCCCAGTGTGGGGACTGGGAGCTTTGAGTATCTCATACGCTGTGTGTGCCCCGGTGCCCAAGGTGTGAGTGTCTGGCTGTCCCTGTGCCAAGGGGACCGTGGAGCTGGGACTGCACCTGGGACAGCTGTGTCAGGAAGGGAAGGAAACAGAAACAGCCCCTGACCCTGCTACAGCCCTCCTGTGCCAGGAGCAGCAGCAGTGAAAGGCCCCTTTGCCATGGCCAGAGCCCCATCCCGTGAGCTCGGGTTCGTCGATCCCTTCCCGGACAGCCCACGGTGGGTGCCTTGGCCAGGAGCAGGGAGCTGGGGCATTTCACTCCTCTGACAGCAGACAGGGAAGCCCAGGCGTTCTGACCCCCCTGACTCTCTGGGAGTTCCCCCAAGGGCCCGTTATTCCCTCGCAGGGGCTGATCGGGAGATCAAAGCCTCGCCTGCAGGTGCACAAACCACAGCCCACGTGACCTCGACAGCCTGCGCCACGCTCTCCCCGCAGCAGCGCCCAAGCCAGGAAGATGGTGGTTTCTCTCTGGGCTCAGTGCCCCAAGCAGTGTCACTGCACGCAGCCACTGTGCCAGCTCCAGCCCCAAACCTGCTCCCAGGGATGGGGCTGCTCCTGCTGCCTTTGCAGATACAGGTGCTGGGCTCGGGTCCTGGAGGGAGATTTTTCCCCACAGGTGACCAAACCTCTCCTGGGCCCCTACACTCAGGGCCAGGCAGGAGGACAAGTGTCTCCTGTGCAGCAGGGTCCCAGGGCTCACAACTCACAGCACTGCTCCAGCCCAGGGCCACTGGCACCCAGCACCTCTCCATCTCTTTGTAACTCCCGTCCATCACACGCTGTCATTTATGCAAAACAGCACACATATTTCATTGCAGTTTCTCATTAGTGATGCTGCATCTCACCATGCTGCTATTGCACACCTTCATACATTTCAATGCCATTATACTTTCACACATGGTTATGTATTTTACTTTTCGACTTACTGAGTGGTTTTCTACTGAGAAACACTCAGGCATTGTATCAGGCTCTTTGAATATTATTGTCGATTTCTTTTTTCACATTACTGTATTATGTTCCTCTTTCATGTGATGCTTCCTTATCCTCCCAGGAGCACCTTTCATTCAATATATTTACCTTCCCAACAGGCACATGGTTTGGATACTGATTGTGAGGTCACTGCTGCCTGAGTGCCTGATAGGTCAGCAGCAGGCACATGGGTGGGACATGTGCTTTTGAGGTCATTCCTGCTGGAGAAACTGAGAGGCCAGCAGCAGGGACGTGGCTTGAATGCCATCAGGTCAGAGCTCCCTGAATACCTCATAGGCCAGCAACAGACACAGGGCTTGGATCTTGATTCTGAGATCACTTCTGCCAGAGCCCTTGATCGGCCAGCAGAATGCACATGGCATGGAAGGTGATTGCAAGGCCACAGCTCCCTGCGTGCCTCATAGGCCAGGGGCAGGCACAAGGCTCACAGGTTGATTTGGAGGTCACTGCTGCCTGAGTACCTGATAGGCCAGCAGCAGGCACTTGGCTTGCAGGTTGATTGAGGCCACTTAGGCCTGAGTATCTCATAGGCAAGGAGCAACCACAGGGCTTGGCTTCTGACTGCAAGATCACTTCTTCCAGAGTACCTGATAGGTCAGTAGAAGGCACATGGCTTGGATCTTGAGTCTCAGGTCTCTGCTGCCTTAGTATGGTGCATCAGGGACACAGAGGCAGGGCCTCTGGCTCTGACATGGCAGCAGGCAGGGCCCCCAAGGGCCTGGAAACACAGCAAGGCCAACTCTCCATCCCTTGAAGTTGCTTTTATTCCCCCAAAGGCTTTGAAAGTGGACTTTCTCAGAACATTCCTTTTCAGCCCTGGTCATGTTCAGTTCCAACCTCAGAGAATCAGATGAAGTGGTCCCAAGGGGCTTCACTTGGCCACATCTTTCCTCTCTCTTGTGCCTCTTCTGCTGCCAAAAAGAGGCCTCTGTAGACATTTTTCTCATGCCTTTCTTTGGGGGTGACATTACCTCTGTCTCCTCCAAGAGCCTTTACACCCATTCTCCAGTCAGAACATAGCAGATTGGACAGAGAAGCAGAGATGTCGAACATGTTACAGTCCCAAAGGTGATATTAAATCAGGTGAACACATAAGAACAGAGATCCAGTGCAGCCCTCGTAGGAAAACCTAACAAGCTCCCTGCTGTTGCACAGGGTAATTTCTACAGCACAAAGACCCTAGAAAGCAGAGATTACTAATGCCACTGCTCACACCAGCTCTGGATTCATTTAGTGGCCTACAAAAGTCTTGCTGGCTCCCTGGCAGGCTTAACAGGATGTACAAAGTCACACTCAATGTCCATGTTTGCCAGAGTATAACATCTTCATTTTAAATGTGCTAGTACTAAATAATGATGATGGAGTGGAATAAATTCATGTGCATGCTGCTGGCCTATGAGCTGCTCTGACAGAAGTGACCTCACAGCCAACATCCAAGTCTTTGTCTCAGAATTGACCTCACAAGTGCTTACCCCCACCATATACCTTCTGCTGACCTCTAGGCTTCAGGGACAGAAGTTTCCTTAAAAGAATATCCCCTGCCATGAACATGCTGCCGGCCTACCAGCTTCTCCCACAGAAGGGACCTCACAGTGACATTTACATTTACATGTGCCTGTTGCAGGCCTATAGGCTGCTGGGACAGGAGTGACCAAAAAGTCAATTCCCAGCCATGTGCTTTTGCTGCTGGCCCATCAGAGACTTGGAAAGAGGTGACCTCACAGTCACCTTCACAACAATGTGCCTGTCCCTGGCCTATGAGCCTCTGAGACAGCAGTTACCACACTATAACTTCCCTTGCCATGAGACATGCTGACCTATCAGCTGCTCAGGCAGAAGTGATCTCCAGAGCACATATCCCAGCCACGCACTTGCCGCTGCCCTACCAACTGCTCAGCTAGAAGTGACTCACATTCACCTTTCCAGCCATATGTCTGCTGTGATCCAACCAGTTCATCACTCAGCAGTGACCTCACAACCAACAGCCAAGCCTTGTTCCTGCAGCTGGCCTATCAGCTACCCTGGCAGAAGTCACCTCATCATCAATAGCCGAGCCATGTGCCTCCTGCTGGCCTGTCAGCTACTGGCAGAGAACTGATTGGACAAAGGTGATTTTCTGGCATAGCTCTTGTAGACAGCCACGACCTCACTACCCACATCCCGGCCATGCAGCTAGTGCCCCCTGCAGCTGCCCCTGCCCTCCCCCAAGGCTGAGCCAGCTCCTGAACGGCCTCCCTGGTTCACCTTGTGGCATCACATAGTGCAGCAAAACACCCATTATGTACAGTTACTACCCCAAAAGAAGATCAGCGTCTGCTCTGTATTACCTACCCCTAGTCTGTGACACTTAGGAACTGGAGAACAGCCTGCAAGTAATTCTCGGCACCATTTTCTAGTGGCAGGATTGCACGGGTGCTGCGCTCATGAAGCTGCAGACAGTGGGGCCTCACGTCCCAGGCAGAGGGAGAAGCCTTCCCGCAGCTCAGCAGTCTGGTTCCTTCCCCAGGGCTGAGCAAACCCGGCAAATCATCAAGGGCAACAAGCATTCTCCTGTTCTGCGGTCTGACCTTCGGGAGCTCCTGGAGGAAAGCAGCCCGGCCGCCAGCACCGCTGCCCCCGCCCCAGCGCCAGGGCACCCGCCGGCGTTTCAACGCCCGCGCAGCCCCCCAGACCCGCTCGCACCCGCTCTCTCCCGCTCTCTCCCCTCCCGCTTTTCTCCCGCTCCTCTCTCACACCCGCTCGCCCAGGGACCCGTCGCGGGTCGGGGCTCGACCCTCCTCTCCCCGGGGGTGGCTGCAGAGCAGCGCAGCGCCCTGCCCCGGGCGGAGGCCTGGCTGCGGAGGAAGCCGCCCGGCCGGGCTGTCGGCGCCGAGGGGCCTCGCTCCCGACGCTGCTGCCTGAGGGGCTGTTTGCGCCCTGCCCCGAGCGACCGTCCCGGCTCTGCGCTGCCCTGCTCGCTCGCGCCTCCGCTCTCCTCTCCCCTTCCTCTCTCCCTCTTCTCGTTCACGTCTCTCTTTCACACCTTTTCTTCCCCTCCCTCCCCCTCGCTCCCTCTTTCTCTCCTCTCTCCTCTCTCCCCCTTTCTCCTCTCCCTGAGGACGCACCCATGCTGGTCTCTGATTGGCTGATAGAGCCGTCACTCCAAGGGATCTCCGCCCTCCTCCTCTTGCTGGCCAATGGGAGGCCCGCACTGGGGGGCGATGCCATGGCAACGTCCTGACCTCGTGACCCAGCGGCTGCTTTCCCCTCCTCGATGGCGCCATCTTGGTGGCCGCTGGCGGGGTGAGATGCTCCTTCAGCGCTGATCAGCTGCTGTCCCGGGCGGACGCAAGTGGAAATGCGGCTCGTGCCCGGGTCGAGTTCGGACACTGAAGACGGGACCGCAGCCCCGCTGAAGGAGCCCTGGCGTTTCTCCGCTCCTGTCTGTGCCTCGGTGCTCGAGGCAGCCCGCGCGGGCGCTGTCTCCTCGGGGCCCGGCAGCGCGGGAGAGCCGAGCGGTGGCCTGTCTGACACGTACAACCACGGGAGACCCGCCTGCGGTTTACACCGCAGGAGAGACCAACGCCTCTCCGTGTCGGAGGAGTGCTGTTACCTCCAAGTGATTTATTACTATCGTGCTGAGCAGTTTAAGTACTGTTACAATTTACCATAATTTCTTTCTCCTATTTTACTACCATCTTAAGAATTTCTCTTTTTCTAATACAAAAGGTGGCTTTTTCACTGCACTCAGTGGGAGGGAAAATGAACCTACATGCAGTGTGTGATTGGAAAGTCTCATACACTTGTTCTGAAATGTCTCTATCAAAGGTGAACATTTGAACAACTTTTTTTAGCTTTGAAGAACCTGGCTAAGTGTCAATTTGACTTTGTCGTTATGTACATGCTCTATTGAGATGTCCTACTGCTTGTAGGCATTGTTTCAAACCTTTCTAATTCAGCTGAAATACCTTCTTCCAGAGAGTGTCACAGTCTGAGAGAACTTTTATTTTTCCTCTCTATTTACAAGACACAAGTTGATAGGTATGACCGTACTAGAGGTATCCTCTGAGCAGGGAAGACTTATCTTCTTCCTCAGAAAATGTGAAATAACAGTGAGAAGGTGGTGTATGCACCTTGTGCTGCATTCTCTGATTTGCTTTTTTGTGATTGTTGAATGGATGCTCTGTTTACAAGCAGCTGCTCCAGGACTTGGTCGTTCAGTCTAAAACCTATCAAAAATAACAGCTGGGGTTGCAAGATGCAAAAAGACTGCCTGACGCCTTCTGTCGCATAGGCGCAGCCAGCTGTTAATCTGTTGTGATTTTGCTCCTCGGTTACTAAATCTTATTGTCCATCGTGCACTGAAGAATGATGTTTGCCTGGGGCGTGAGGTTAGACTACAGGCTGAAAGGGGCTGTGAAGCTTCCTGTGCTTGTCCCTGTGACTCAGCTTTGGATTGCTGTGAGCCTGTTTTCCTTGACATCTCATCACCTCCCAAAGAATCTCCCGGGTCCCGTGGTTTAGTCACCTGTCACAGGACAATGTGTCCTAGAATCGTTATCATAAATGGACTTAAGCTCCCTTGTGACCGTCTCCCTTCATTGCGAGCCAATTCCAGAATTTCCTTGTCGTGTATTTGAGGCCTTCTCAAAGCCAAACTGCATTTAGGGATGGCAAATCTATGTGTATTAGTGCCTGTGACAGCATTGCCTCTGAGCGCAACTGGTTCCCTGTCCATAGAGCTACTTCTGTTATCTAGACTACCCATGTTTCCTCTGTCTTTGCTTTGCTCCATTGCATTAAATTCTGCTAGTGTCCTTTTGAATGATAGGCACTTCGTTTTTGGATCACATTCTTAAGCTGCTGTTGTTGCTTTTTGTTTTAATTTCAGTTCTCTTTTTTTTTTCTTCAAGAGAGATCAGAATTATCCACAATATTTTATATGATCTCCCTCAAGTGCCACTGTGAATACTTGTGTCTGCTGGGTAAGTACTGCTTTTTTCATGATTCTGCTGGTGCATTATTAGCCTGTGACTAGCTGACACACTCAGTTTTGTATCTGAATAAGAAATTCACAGTGACTTCCACATTTGCTAAACCCTGGTTTAGAGCAGAAATTCTTGTGGTTAATGCTGGGTGCCACAATGATGTTCCTGTTCTCTCCTCCTGGGTGCTCCCTGTGGGTACCACTGCCCTGCCCTTTGAGAACTCTAGGGTAAAAAGGAAAGATAGATTCATATAATTCAGGAATCTCTGTGGTTGTCCTCCTTTTTACTTTGTTAATCACTTTTTTTTTTTTTTTTGGTTAACATGTCCTGGGCCATGAATAAACATGTTAACAGAGAGGCAAAGTAGGCCATGACCTCAATTGAAAAGTACAGGTTTTCTTGCATTAAAATATGCATTCATTTTCTCATCTCTATTAGATTAAAAGATATAAGCCTACAGTAGAATGTCTCATGTGAAAATAGGTAAACCTAGATGGTTGTATTCCAATGGTCCTTCCTTGCTTTCTGCATGGTAGACCTGTGTGCTAATCTTTTGTGTATCTGCAGCTCCTCGATAAAGTTACTATGTTGCAGAGCCTGAATAAAGTTACCCTGTAGGCATCAAGTGTGCACACATCAGCTCTTCTGCATGTTTGTCTCTGATCTTGCTTGTCTTTTCATTAGGAAAACCTTGATATGCACTCCCGAGGAGGAAAGAACAAGACTTGATGATGAAATTGCTGACAATGAAGATGGCAGTGTAGGTTAGTTCTGGCTTTCAATTTTCTTTACTGTGTTCTGGCCAAAAGCTTTGCCTTCAACAGTGGAAATGAGCTGAGCTACTGGACATTTTTCATCTATTCACATTTGTGTATAGCCTTAGAACTTACAGGCCATAGTCATGGATGGACTCCAGGGCCCTCCTTGTAAGCTCAGGAAAGAGAATCAGAAAAAAAAAAAAAATCAGTCCTTTCCCCAAGTGCTTACAACTAGGAGAAGAGAAGGGCAACAAATGCAGGTGGGAATACAAGGCAATGGGGAGTCTTATTCTGAATGATAAGCACTGCTCTCACTGCAGCAGTAGCCTGATATTTTTCATGGGTTTTGAGCATCGCAGCAAGAATTTTCAGGAGGTAATAGGAATATGATGCATCTGGAAAGCTCCTGCCAAGTGTGAAGACAGCAGGGGAGAAGGGAACATGCTTCTGCTTTTTTGTGTTGAGCAGGCAGAGAGTGGGAGCTGCTGTCAGGGCTGGCTTGGAAGTCAGAGCTGTCCTCTGGGTACTTAGTGGGAAGTAATATAGGAAGGAGGAGAAGTCGTGCAAGCCCTTAGCAACTTTGGTCTTGCTATGACAGAAGAAACTTGAAGGGTTTCAGGAGAATGCTCTTTGTGTTTCAGGCAGTAAGTTCAGCATATGATCTTTGTAGCAACTTTCAGAATGGAGCTGAGTGGGGCAAGGCTATATTTCAGGACAGAAAAGCATGCTGCAGTAGTTTAGGTGATCAGGCCTTGGTTAGGAGATGTAAATATGCAATACCTCATGAAAGCAGGCTCTCACAAAAGTTTTGCAGCCTGTGCCAGACTTGAACAGTGGAAATGAAAAGCTACAAAAACCAAATGCCCATGAAAGCAGTATTAATTATCCCTGGGGTAATCTTTGCAGAATCCCAGAGTGGAAGGAGACTCTACAACCTCTCTGGGCAACCTGTTCCAGGGCTCTGTCACCCTCACAGTCAAGAAGTTTTTCCTCATGTTCAGATGGAACTTCTTGTGTTTCAGTTTGCACCTATTGCCTCTTGTCCTATTGCTGGGCACCACTGAGAAGAGTCTGGCCTCATCCTCTTGGCACCATCCCTTCACATACTTGTACACATTGATGAGATCACCTCTCAGCCTTCTCTTCTCCAGGCTGAACAGGTCCAACTCTCTCAGCCTTTCTTCAGAAGAGAGATGCTCCAGTCCCCTCATCATCTTTGTAGCCCTCTGCTGGACTCTCTCCAGTAGGGCCATGTCTCTCTTGTCCTGGGGAGCCCAGAACTGGACACAGTCCTCCAGGTGTGGCCTCACCAGGGCTGAGTAGAGGGGCAGGATCATCTCCCTCAACCTGCTGGCAACACTCTTCCTAATGCAGCCCAGGATGCCATTGGCCTTCTTGGCCACCAGGGCACATTGCTGACTCATGGTTAGCTTGTTGTCCGCCAGGACTCCCAAGACCTTCTCCACAGAACATTCCTCCCTAGGTGCAGGACCCTGCCCTTGCCTTTGTTGAACTTCAGGAGGTTCCCCTCTGCCCGTTTCTTCAGCCTGTTGAGGTCCTTCTGAATGGCAGCACAGCCCTCTGGGGTATCAGCCACTCCTCCCAGTTTAGTGTTGTTGCTCGTTTTGAAGCAGACTCTCTAAGCGTACAAACAAAGTTGCGTTTAGGGAGCAGCCATTGCTTTATTCTGCGCAGGATGCTCAGTGGATAATTCCACAAATCAGGCACACCTGATTACTACACAGCTGACACTTCATACAGTTTGAGCTACAGTTATCAGTACAATTTACAACTACATTAAGTTATCCTCATTTCCATTGGTTCCTGTTAGGTCTCGTCTTCATTTAAAGTTACAGTATCCTTCTTTTCTACTACGCATGCTCCATGGGGAAGGGGCTCCGGGTGTTAGGGGGGAGCTTCCCTGTTCATGGGTGGGTTCTTTACTATGCTGATTAGGATAGTTCACCTGTAGTCCGGGCAGTTCTCTTCAGTTTATCACCTGTCCTTGTTCTCTTCAAGCTCATGTGGATACTTATCTGGCCAACTTATGGTGTCATCTTGCTGCTTTCTTCAAGGCCTTGTTTTGTTAACTCTCTGTGAAAGACTGAGTAATGAGCTTCTTCCTGGAGCTGTGGGTGCTCAGCCAAGCATTATCTACAACAATTACACCTAGTTACATCCTCAGGTCTTTGAAATGGCATTTCTCACACAGACACATCAATATCATCAGCAAACTTGCTGCAGGTGCACTCTGTGCCTTCATCGAGGTCATTATTGAATAGGTTGAACAGGATTGGACTGAGTGTTGACCCCTGGGGCACACTGCTAGCTACAGGCCTCCAACTAGACCCTGTGCCATTGATCACAGTCCTCTGAGCTCTGCCATTCAGCCAGTTCTCAATCCACCTGACTGCCTGCTCATCTAGCCTGCCCTTCCTGAGCTTGCCTAGGAGGATGTGATGGGCGACAGTGTCAAAAGCCTTGCTGAAGTCAAGGGGGACAACATCCACTGCTCACTCCTCATCTATCCAGCCAGTCGTTCCTTCATAGAATTCTTCCCAGGCATCAAGGTGAAGCTGACTGGCCTGTAGTTGCCCAGCCCTCTTTCTTGCCTTTTGTGAAGATGGGGGTGGGAGGGCATTTATTTTCTTCCGGTGCTCAGCAACCTCTCCTGATCACCGTGACCTTTCAGAAAGAGTCAAGAGTGGCTTTGCAATGACATCAGCCAGCTCCCTCAGTACTCATGGGTGCCTCCCATGAGATCCCATGGACTCGTGTATGTCCATTTTTTTGAAGTGCTTCCTCACCGGGTCTTCCTCCATTGAGGGCAAGTCTTCCTTTCTGCTGGCTTCTCCTCAGGTCTCAGGGGCCTGGGATTTCTGAGGGCTGCTCTCACCAGTAAGACTGAGGTGAAGAAGGCATTCGATACCTCTTCCTTTTCTGTGTCCTTTGTCACCAGGGCAAGTGTCCCATTTAGCAGCAGGCTCACCTTTTCCTTAGCCTTGCTTTAGCCGCTTATGTTCTTAGAGAAGCCTTCCTTGTTGCCCTTCATATCTCTTGTCAGATTCTGCTTCAGGTGGGCTTTAGCTCTCCTGACCCCACTGCTGCATGCTTGGACAACCTTTCTGTATTCCTCTTGGGTCACCTGTCCCTGCTTCCCCCTCTTGTGCACTTCCTTTTTATATTCGAGATAGTCAGGAGCTCCTCGTTCATCCATGCAGGCCTCCTACCACCTTTGCTTGATTTGCTGCTTGTTTGGCTAGACCATTCTTGCACTTGGAGGAGGTGATCCTTGACTGTCAGGCAGCTTTCTTGGACCACTCTTCCCTCTAGGGTCATCTCCCATGGGATTTGTCCAAGCAGGTCCCTGGACAGGCTAAAGTTTACTTTCCTGAAGTCTGGGATTCTACTCCTTTTTTTTTTTGGCCTGCACCCTTCTCACAGGATCCTGAATTCTACCTCTTATGGTTGCTGCAGCCGAGGCTGCCCCTGACTTTCACCTCTCCGGCCTGTTCTTCACTGTATGAGGTCCAGCAGAGAGACACTTCTCCTGAGACTCTTCCGAGTCCTTGTCTCTGCTGGACCCCACATTCAACATCCCAGCCACATCCCCTTTACTGGCATCTCCCTTTCCCCTGTTGCCAGTGGGATTACAAACACGTGGGACAACACACCTGGTGGGATTAAAAAGGGCTCCTGAGGAAGGCAGGCTGAAAGAGCAAGAGGGGGAGGTGTGCTCTTTTCAAAGAGGTGGCTGGAATGCACGTAGCTTTGCCTTGGAATGGGTCACGAGCCAGATGAGAGCTTGTGGTAAGGATAAGAGGACCCACTAGTATGGCTGATGCTGTGGTGGGTGTTTGCTAATGGCTTCTGAAGAGGGAGAGGAAGTAGCCAAAGCCTTTTCAGGCAGCTGCAGGAAGCCTCATGGTCACAGATCCTGGCTCTCACAGGGGAGTTTAACCACCCCGAAATGTGCAGAAAGGGCAGTAGGTCTGGAGACAAGGAGCCCAGGAGATTCCTGGAGGGCATTGAAGAGAATTTCTTGGACATAGGGAATCAATGAGCCAATGAGGGCTGGACTCTGTTGTTGACAAAGAAAGAAGAACTGGATGGGGATGTGAAGGTTGAGGTGGCTGCAATGAACATGAGATGGTGGAGAAGAGAATCACAGCTCGGGACTGCAGGAGAGCAGCTTTCAGCTAGTTCAGGACCGGCTGGGCAGGATCCCATAGGAGACTGTCTTGGAGGGCAGAGGGGCCACAGATCCCTCTTCCATCTTCAGGGCAAACATTCTCAATGCAAAGGAATACACCAGTATGATGTACGGGGAGTCGCGCAAGGCCTGGAGGGAAGCCTCTGTGGATGGAAAGGGATGCCCTGACTTAGGAGGCTGAAAATCAAGAAGCAAGTGCCCAGAAGGTGGAAGGGAGAAGAGGCAGCCCAGGAGGTAGACTGAGATACTGCTTGTGGGTCAGGGATGGAGCTGAGGAAGTCAAAGCTCAGCTGGAGCTGGAGCTGGAGCTGGAGTTGGAGCTCACAAGAGGTTGAGAGGGCAACAGGAAGGCCTTCTGAAAGTACATCATGAGCCCAAGGAAGGCAGCCAACGAAAAAGTGGTGTCACTGCTGAGTGGGGCAGGGGACAAGGTGACAAAGACAGGGAAAAGGCTGAGGAACTCCTTCCCATTTTCACCTTGTATTTTCCCGGTAAGATCTGCCTCCAGGCCCCTTAAGTGGGGCCATCCTAAGTGCTGTGATTCAATGACTCTTTCCCCGGACAGGTCTGTAAAGACAGACTAGGTGGGGTTTGAGAGTGTAGGCATATAGTGGAGACCATGGTGTGATGTGCCTCCCATCTCTGCAGCACTCTTGGATGCAGTTGGGATGGACTTTGCCTGAAGGCAGTGGTGGGATTCAGTATTTTGGGGACAAGTAAGAAACCTGAGATGGCCTGAGTTTTTTGCCCAGCCACCTCTCCAAAAGGGCCTGAGTTACATGTAGGTCCCATGTAGCATCTACTAGAAACGTGCAGTTGTATGGGACACCCCAGGCGTCTGACATGGCCCTGCAGATCTATTTTTATGTCATTAAACCAAGTGTCTGCACTGAATTACATCGGTGGTTTGCAATGTGGGGATCTGCATGTGTCTCAACTTCCTAGTGAATGGAGCTCTCAGTTATAGTAGGCATCTAGCGTCATTTTAGATGGCCAAGGAAATTCCCCATCTGGCCCCTCACCTCATGCTCTAGAAGGATGCAGATCTCCCTGCTGCTCCATCAAACACTGGCCCATGCCTTGGACCACCTCTGTCTCTTCAAACATCAGCAGGTGTCTGTGTGTGGGCAACTGACTCCCAGCCTCCATCTCCAGGGATTCTAATGGGAGCTTAGAGAAGGAGCTCAGATGCAGACAGGTGTATTGTGCACACTTCAGCTTGGGCAAGGGGAATCCCACCTCCTGTGTGTTTGTGGAGTTCACAAGGGGCAGCTGAATCCCACTCCATCCCAGGGGCTTCTAAGCTGGCATGAGATGCACAGATTAACTCATCTGAATCAATACCTGAGCCATGGGAAAATGAACTCCCTTCTTGTCCGTGTCTAGTTGTCCTGCCCAGGAAAGAGATGGGAGTAGGGGCTTCCACATTTTCATCTCTTGTAGATAAATGTCCTCTGATGAGATAAACTGCAATGCTGGAATCAGCCTCTCCCCACTGTTTAGAGAGAGACCATAGGGGATTATTTTAGTCTTGCTCAATGAACATTTCCCAGGAGGAGGGAGCACAAGGGACAAATTACATCACACCTTCGACTAGGCCACTGTTTCCAAGGTGAGGCAGGTTCCTGGGATGGAGGGAGCTCCTGGCAACCTGGCAGCACTGCTGAGAGACAGCTCTGTGCAGGAGCAGCTCCTCTGCAAAGAGCAGCAGGGCTCCAGGCACTGCCTGCAGGTGCCAAGAGGAGACAAGGAAGATGAGCAAGATGAGTGAGACAGAAAGAAGTTAAAGACAATCAAGAGTGGGTAGAGGGCTGAGAGCACACTGGAAGAGAAATCTGCACAGCCGCTAACACAGTAAGTCTCTGACTGCAGGACAATGCAGGTGAGGTACCCTGAGGGGCCCTCTAAAGGTACCACATGCCATGGCTGATAGGGTCTGTCAGGATGGGTATCCCAGTTCCTCTTGTGTGGAGTAGGATGTGCATTTGAGCAGGGATTCCTAGCCACACTGTCAGAGGGAAACAGTGTCCTGCTACCTTCTTCTACGGATGCTGCAAGGGTGTGAAGCTGGGATGTGCACAGAGGTCTGCCCAGGGCTGTAATTCAGAGCCATGCCCCTGCGCCCCAGGGTGCTGTGTGCCCAGGGCAGTGACTCTGCTGCCTCCTGCAAGGGTCAGTAGTCAGCCTGGCCAGGGAACTCCCCACGGTGCTGCAGGGAGAAGCTCTGGGTGGGAGGATCAACCCCATCAAGACAGGTTCATTCTCCCATCCAGAGGGTGCTGCATGGGTCAGGGCTGCTCACAGCTCCTAATCACCCTGAGGGCATTTGTGGAGGGACCTTTCCAAAAGGAAGGTCAGGGCTGGGATACCTGAAAGGGAAGGAGCTTTCATGAGTGTCTGCTTTCAGTTTTCTTCTCTTTGGGTGGGGTGAAATGTTAATAGATCTGTCAGGTTTAGACAGGGGACTGAGGCTCCAAAACAGTGACAGTGAGAGAGGAGGAGTTCTGGGAGGAACTCAGCAAATCCCTTCATCCACTCCTCAGCCTCCAGACAGAACCAGCATCACCTTTCCAGCCCCATCAAGGTTTTTCTCACAAGCTCCTTAGCCCCTGCAAACACGGAGGTGTCCCTGGGCAGTGCCCCGCACCTAGGAAGTTTTTGCAGGGCAGAGTGGAGCGCCCAGTGGGTGGGATGGGGTCTGTGAGCTCTGACAGGGGAAAGACATGGGGAGAGAGAAACAGCTCCCCACAGGGACAGCTCCAGGCAGCAGAGTCACAGTCAAAGTGTAAGAAGAAACTGCAAACTCCAGTGCCTCCCCTCCTCTCCTCTCCCACCCAGCACAGCCCTCTGCCCTCAAGGCGGTGGGGTCCAGGGCATGAGTCATTTCTCTGTCTGATGGGCATGCAGGAGAGGAAAACTCCTGAGTGTTCTCTGTCTCTCCCTGTCTCTTCCTCCTTTGGCAGAAATGTCATGATATTGCTCTATATTTCCCCACCTATCCATGCTGCCCTTGTCCTTCCCCTTGGACTCTCTGGGCAGGGTCATTTCAGATGCAATTCAGATACCAGTCCTGTGGGTCCTGCCATGCAGAAGTGTCTTTGACGTTGAGGTGTCCAAGTCCCCCTCCAACCTTTGCAGCTGTCGGCGATGCAGTGCGGCAGCTGGGAATGAACCAACTCTCTTCAGGACACCCTGTCTTTAGGACATTTGACTATTCCTGTGGGTGTCCGACTGGGCTGCAAGTTGCCCTCTAGAAGGACACAAGTCTCCCATTGTGTCTGAGTGTTATCTTGGTGCCCCATGGAGAAGCCACCTAGATACAAAGGCCATGGAAATGCTCCTGGGTGACTGGATGTGGGCAACTGGAATGAGTCCAATGTGTTCCTGGCTAGAAGGGAGGGGCTGAGACCTCCTTCAGATACTCTGAGAAAGGGTGCTGAGTTTGGAGATCTGCTCTTTGAAACTGGATTCCTCTGCTCGCAGCAGTATTGTTTCTTGTTAGGGTAACATGAGTGCAAGTGTCATCCACTTCAGAGGTGTGAGCACAGGGCAGCTGGGAAAAAGACTGATGGACGGAGCAGCTCTCCTCCCTCTGCACTAAAGCCAGAGTGAATCCTTTTGCCTCTCAGGATTCACAGCTGTTCCCTCTGAGTGCAGTAGAAGTGCTGGGGATTTCTAATTCTAAGAATCCTCCTCAGGTGTGACGGGGAAGTTAAAAGAAAACAAAGAAATCCTTAAAACTAGTAGTGAACCCACAATGTTTAGAACTGAGAGTGAAGATGCTGAAAAGCGCTTCAGCATTATGAGTGGATGAAATCTGACTACAACTGTGAATATGAAAGTTTAGCCATCTTTGTTCCTATGTACCCACAGCTGTAGGTCAGGACCGACTCCTCTGGAGCCCACAGGCAGAGGCCTCTGCTCCTCACTGCAAACTCAGGACAGTACAATCTGGAGCTCAAACCACGGAGCTTAGTGACGGTCCTGCTGAGATGAGGAGAGGTAATGGGCATGTGTCTGGGGGGAGGGGGAGAGGGTTCTGTGCAAAACAAAAAGTTTTGCTCAGAGAAGTCTGTCCTGACTTGTCAATGGTTTTTTCCTCCTTGGACAGTTCACCATGCTTGGAGAGAAGCAAATGTCCAACAGCAGCTCCCTCAATGAGTTTCTCCTCCTGACATTTGCAGACATGTGGGAGCTGCAGCTCTTGCACTTCTCGCTCTTCCTGGGCATCTACCTGGCTGCCCTCCTGGGTAACGGTCTCATCATAACAGCCGTAGCCTGCGACCACCACCTCCACACCCCCATGTACTTCTTCCTCCTCAACCTCTCTGTCCTCGACCTGGGCTCCATCTCCACCACTGTCCCCAAATCCATGCCCAACTCCCTGAGGGACACCAGGGCCATTTCCTACTCAGGATGTGCTGCCCAGGTCTTTCTGTTTCTCTTCCTGATAACAGCAGAGTTTTCTCTTCTCACAGTCATGGCCTATGACCGCTTTGTTGCCATCTGCAGACCCCTGCACTACGGGACCCTCCTGGGCAGCAGAGCTTGTGTCAAAATGGCAGCAGCTGCCTGGGGCAGTGGTTTTCTGACTGCTGTGCTGCACACTGCAAACACATTTTCACTACCACTCTGTGAAGGCAATGTCGTGGAGCAGTTCTTCTGTGAAATTCCCCAGATCCTCAACTCTCCTCCTCAGATGCATCCCTCAGGGAAGTTGGAATTATTGTGGTTAGTGTCTCTTTATCTTTGGGGTGTTTCATTTTCATTGTGCTGTCTTATGTGCAGATTTTAACAGTTGTGCTGAGGATCCCCTCTGAGCAGGGAAGACACAAAGCCTTTTCCATGTGCCTCCCTCACCTGGCTGTGGTCTCCCTGTTTGTCAGCACTGGCTTGTTTGCTTACCTAAAGCCCCCCTCCTTCTCCTCCCCAGCTCTGGATCTGGTGGTGGCTGTTCTGTACTCCGTGGTGCCTCCAGCAGTGAACCCTCTCATCTACAGCATGAGGAACAAGGAGCTCAAGGATGCACTGGGAAAACTGGTTCAATGGGTACAATATCAGCACCAGTAACCATCTCATGTATATCCACTCATCATTTCTGTCATTTGGCATTCAGGCCAGGTGCTGTTCATTTCTTATTTCTTATTTTTCTCTCCTACATTAATGGGAAAAAAAAAAGTTCCAGTTCATGGCAATTGTCCTCAGGAATCCCTCTCTTGAATTTGACCAAAAGACTGTGTTGAGGCAGGAAGCCAGGCTTCCCCCTTCATCAGGAGAGATGGGGGAACCTCAGATCCCACCAGTCTGAGCTCCCTTGGATGCCCTCAGTGCAACGAGGAGAGTTTCCTTCTGCAGGGTCTCTTTTGGCACTGACACGAAGGGAGCTCAGTGGGACAGAGTCTGGCTCCAACGAGTAAAGATGGGGTGAGACCGTGGGTCCTGTGTCCACTAGGAGAGCTCAGCTCTCCAGACCACAGTCAGGGTGTGATCTCCCATCCCTCTCCTGTGAGGGTGGCTGCCAGCTGTCACCATGGGCTGGTCTTTTCTCTCTCTAGTGCTCCAAAGCTACAAGTGGAGGGGGAGTGGAGGGGAGGGGAGTCAGGCAGCAGCTTGTGGGGACAGACTCCATACTTGACAGTACCATCCCCATGCTGCCACAGCAGGCATTTCCTCACTGTACCCTTCACATGGCGACTGAACCTTTCCTGGAGACATGTCCACCATCAACAACAGGAATTTCTCTTTTTAGAGTTGTTCCCATGCTATCCTTCTGCACTCTAACGTGGGTATGCAGCCCAGTAACCTAGTGGTGGTGGTAGGGTTGTGCTTCCATGTGTGTGTGTGTCCTGTAAATACAGGCAGGACAAGGCAATGGGCACTCTTATGCCCGACCTGGCCTCCAGAATAACATTCCTATGATAAAAGAGGATCTCCTCAGTGGCATGCCTGAAGTCTGGGCTTTCTTCAGAAACGGAGGTCAAAAATACCCGCAAGGGATTGCCCCACAAAAGGGCCTGCTGCTCTGCCTGTGAGCCCTGTGGGCTCCAGGGGATGAGCTCAGAGTCCCAGTGTACTGTGTTAGGGAGCAAGAGCTGGATTCAGGGCTCATTTCTTGGAGACCAATGTCAGTGGAGATGGTGAATGGTCTCCGAGTTACCTGTGTGGGGCTGTCCCACAGGTGACAGCACTGATGACAGATGCCCATCCTTCTGGAGAGGAACCTGAGGAAGCAGGAAAGCTCAGGGGATCTCCAGGGACAGCTCTGTAATCCCTGGAGAGGCAGTGCGGACCCAGGAGGCCCAGGGAAGGGGGACTGGAGAGTAATTGATGCTCCTGTAGTGAAATACCACAGGCTAGAGGTAGTGCACACCGAATACATCTTGTGCTATTGTGAACGCCCTGGGGTCACTCTGAGTGCTATCTATGAGCACAGACATGTGCCAGTAGTATCAGTGGTGGTGATCTCTGTCTGGCTGAGTCTGCTTCCTGCCCCAAGCAGCACAGCCAGTGCAGATTCAGGAGTCACCCTGTGGTCCTAGAGCCCACTCACATTGCAGAGGAGCACCACCAGCCCAGGGGCATGTGGGGAGCACAGGAGAGGGGTGCAGGAACAGATGGCCAGGCCAGCGCAGACACACTCACCTGGGGAAAGGTGCTCTGGGGAGCAGGGCTGTCTGAGGAGAAAAGCAGGGCAGCATTTAGAGTTAGAAAATGAGAACAAGAAACAGGTGTCTCTGTGCAGCAGGCTCGGGGCAGGCTGCTCTGTTCCTGAGGCAGCAGGAGCTGCTGGAGGAGCTGCAGGGCCAGCCAGAGCTCTTGTGCTGTGCTGGGGAGAGAGGTGGGCATGGAGGGGCTTCAGGCAGACAGGGAGGGGGATCTCCTGGGCACAAGAGCAGGGCAGACAGAGAGTGACTGACGTCTTTGTGGGGCCTCCTCCCTCTTGCCAGGGAGCTTCTGCCCTTGTCCTTGAGCCTTGCCTGAGTTACATTGTGGGCATGCCTGTGCCTGGCCCTGCACTGCTCGGGTGCTGACCTGACCCTGTCCCCAGCCTCCTGACCTGACTCCCCATCTCTACTGTGGACCTGCCCCCTCACTACAGTCAAGAAAGCCTTGGCAAGGGAAGCTGGGATGCAAGCAGAAGCAGCTTGTAGGTCCCCAAGGTGACCATATATGCAAAACAGCAACCCTTGCCTGACAGCCAATTGAAAGGTGTAAGGAGTGCCTCAGATTTGGACCCCCTAGCCAGGTAACACTGCACGCAGAGCCTTAGCGGGGAGGGCAGCCACGTGGGAACTGATTGGGTAGTCAGGAGGGCAGGTTTTGCTGTATCACGGGTCAAATGTTTTTGCTCCAAAGAGTCTGTTGTTGGGAGCAGCAAGGGTGGGGCTGCTTCATACAGGAAGGGGAAGCAGGAGCTGAGGGTGTTGGCAAGGCAAGAGGGCAGCGCCCCACCGATGAGGGGTGCCGTCCCGCAGTGCAGGGGCAAGAGGAGCAGAGCAGGTTTGGGGATGGTAACCAGGGTCAGGCACAGCCCAGCGATCACCAGATAAGACCGTAGGGCTCCAAGCAGCCCTGTTTTGCATGGGAGGTTGGAGTGGAGACCTCCAGAGGTCCTTCCCCACCAAAACTCTTCTGGGACTCCATGAATGGAAAGACCCCCGCAAGCCGGAGGCAGGTGGTCATCCTGGTGGCTGGCTGGGGCTGGATCGCTGGTGTGGGGAGAGGTGGGGGAGGGCCAGGGGCTGGGGAGCTCCTGCCTGCAGAGCTGGTCCCCACGGTGGCAGGAGAGGGGCTGGGGGCTGGGAGTGAGGGGGCAGCAGCCCGGGCAGGGGTGGGCAGGGCTGTGGCAGGGGCTGCAGGGAGCGGACACAGCTGGTGCTGCTGCAGTGCAGCAGCCTCCTCCCCAAAACATCCCACACTTTCCTGAGGCAGACATAGGCTGTTCTCCCTCCCAGCAGGACAGGACACACGAGGAGGGGTTGACCAGCCCCGTGCTAAGGACCAGCTGCTCCCTGAGGCTGGCACAGCTTGACTGCAAGGGGTCGCCATCTAGGTGTCTTTGCCTCCAGCCCTCTGGGCCCAGTTTCTGAGCCCAGCTGGGAGCTGGTTTGTGGGGAAAAGGAAGAGCCTTCCTCTCCCCAGCTCTGTGCTCCCCCATGCCTTGCCGAGGCAGCTGCTCTGCTTGTCTCCTGGGCTCTCCAGGCACTCAGTGCCTGGGGAGGTCCCCACAGATGTGCTGGCCCAGGCTCACCATGGGAGGGCCAGGTCTCACAGGCACCTCAGCAGAGGCCCTCGTGGGTGGCCTGGGTCACAGCCAGCACTGTCAGGAGATCCCTGGGATGCAAAGGTGTGCCCAGGTGTGGGGGAGCCCCATTGGGGGAGCTCCTGGGGGCAGAAAGGGCAGTTGGGGTAGCAGCACAGTCATGTGTCAGGCCCTGGGGGGCGGGGGGGGTCAGCGAGGCTGTGCAGAGCCAGGATGACCCTACACATCTCTTGGTTTGGCCCTCCACAGAGGCCAGGGAAATGTTGCTGCACATAATGCCACAGCAGAGGAGCTGAGACTCATGTCGCTGTTGCTGTGGAGGTGCCTGGGCAGGGAACCAGCCTGGGTGGAAACACCGTGTGGGTGCAGGGCACTGTCAGAGGAAGCTCCCAGCAGTGGGTGGAGCTAGGACACTTTTAGGGGAAGCTCACAGCATAAAGGAGGCAGGGCACTCTCAGGGTCAAGCATGACAGTGGTGGGTACCCAGGGCTGTTCTTCCGAGGGACCTTGACAGGACACCGAAATGGGCTGCTGGGAAAAGTAAAAGCCCCACAGCAGGCTGGGCAGGGGCCTGGTCCCTGGAGAGCAGCTCCGCAGATCAAGTCCTGCAGGTCCTGGGCACAAGCTGAGCTGGGGTCAGCAGCGTGCCCGGGCAGCAAGGCCGGCCCCACACTTGGCTGTGTTAGCAGAGTGCAGCCGACAGGGCGAGGGAAGGCATTCCTGCCCTGGGGTCGGCTCGGGAGAGACCACGTCTGGGCACAGGGTCCAGTTAGGGCTCCCCACTCCCAGACAGACATGGACACACTGGCACAAGCCCAGTGGACACCCTCGAGCTGGTCGGGAGCTGGAGCACAGGACGTATGAGGAGAGACCAAGGGCACTGCTGCTTTACAGTTGCCACTAAAATGAATCTATTTCTTAATCACAATTTTTATCTCAGGTCAGGTAGCTTTAAAAAGCTAGCATTTTAGATTAGTTCCATGTTATTTTTCCTCTCTAAAATCTTATTCCAAAGTCCTTTACACAGATAAGCTTCTTTTTATGTTCACAAGGAATCTTCCTCAGTGATATCACCAGGTTCAGAAGTTTGCACTGCAGCTACCTAAAATATATACATATACACACATATACATATATATATATATGTTTACATATATATATACATATAACAATGAATGAAACAAATATGAAATTGTGAAACTTGTGATGTTACCTGTCCTCTTGAGAAAAATGTTATGGCTATAACTTTTAAGCAGACTGCGACAAAAAAAAAATTGAAATTTCTAGTGAAATGATGTACTTTTTCAGTGGAGTCAATTTTACTGTATTTTCCTTTCTCCAAGGGGGAAAAAAAACACTGCAAAGATATGGTAATTCATGTTGTTAATCAGCTATTTGTTGTTTTTTTGAGCGTTGCTAATGCAATGGCTTGGGTTGGTTACATTTCGAGTTTGTAACTTTTAAAGGAGGTGAATGGAGTTATTCTGGTCATTTAAACTCTGTATCTGCAATTGAGTAGTCTAAGTCTAAACTAATCGTCTAGGCTCCTCCTTCAGCTACAACAAAAGAGTACTTCTCTCTTCCAGTTTGATGGCTAACAGACCTTCATTTACTTAATTTAAGGAATGCAATTTTTAATGGTGAAATGTTAGGTGAAATGAATCTTGTTGCATGCAGACCAGTAGTGGATCTCTTTTTTTTTTTTTTTTTATTTTTCGTACTGACCAAGGATTGCAAGGGCTAATCCAAAGGCAATAGGGGAGCATCCTCCTTTCTGGGGGCATGCAGAATCTCTCTGCAGTCTACCTTTGGCCTGTGAGGGCTGGCTGTTTCATCTTAGACACGTTTCCCTTGTTGCACAAACTTCAACACAGGCACAGTGCTTATTCAAAAAGATCCCCCAAGCCCTGAGCCCCCAAATTAATGGGATCTTGGCATAGGGTGACACTCACAGGGGGCATCAAATCTCTTGAACATGAGAGTTGGTCACTGTCCAGGTGGTGGCGGCAGTCTCCTTCAGCAGGGTCCTTCCAACACTGGCTTGAAAGTCTCCCTGAACTGTTCTTCTGGGCAATTTCGATAATCCAGCTGGCCTGTGGTCCTGTGTGACCTCTCCAGCGTATGCATGGTCCATGGCTACTGATCACCTTCAGCCACATGCCAAAGCATCTCCTAACTCTCCTAATAATGCACAAAAGACTGTCCTACATGTCCATATCCGCATTTGCAGGAGCAGTTTCTACTGTCAGTCTTCAAGGGTCCTAAATAATTACAATTTAAGCAGTTGTGCAGCTGGAGCTGCTGCAGGGATCTCTGAAACGGGCACGTACCCCTCCTGTGGTGGTGATCACCACAGTTAAGCACAGGGATTGGTCCAGGCACAGCAGGATCTGCCTCTGGAAATCTCTCGAACTGTTGGAAATATCCACTTGGAGAGGCCCTGCACCAGTCAGTCCAACACTTAGTTTGGAAGGTGCTAGGAGTTCAGTCGACCTCTGAGTTTCAAGTCCATCCCCACTCTCAAACCTGTCCATCATCTCATCTGTGCAGATCACTAGCTGGAGGAGTTCCTGGACCACCCAGAGGATTAATGACTTGAGTGCTCTGAATGTGCACACAGGCACAGGCCTGATAGCCTGTTACCCACCCATGCCACAATTACAACTCTAAGAGAAACTTGAATTTCATACGTGCAACTCGATTTCCATAGTTTTGCCACAACTACCAGTTCTTAGCTAGCAGCCCAGACTACCTCACTGCAAGCAAGTGAGGCAGGAGAGGTGTTTACTGTGTGTAAAGATAGGTGGGATGAATCAACATTTATTTCATGGCATGTGATATAAACAAAGAGAGAACCAGAATCCCTTGTGCAGATCTCCCACCTCAAGAAAGAAAAGTAGGACTAGGAAAAGGGAAGGGAAAGTTGATGAAGGTGACAAGATGAATTTCACCACGCATGACATCAGTTACTCTTGTCACACCTTCAGCTGACCAGGTTCTGAAATGGATCCTCCCAACCATACCATAGTGAGGAAATTCTTCCTGAAGGCCTTTTCAGTCACTCATGAAATGCAAATCCTCTTCTTCACACTGCTGCGGGTGATTTATCTGCTCACTGCCACGGGGAATATGATCATGATATCCATCATTTGGCTCAACTGCCAGTTCCACCCCTAGTGTGTCTCTTCCCCAGCAGCTTCTCCTTCTTAGATATTGGGTTCCCTTTGCCTCCAAAATGTTTGCCAGCCTCCTCTTGGAGATTAAGACCGTCCCACAGCTGCTTGCCACTCCCAGACCTTCCTCCCCATCTTCCTGGGCACAGCTGAGGTCAGCCTCCTTGTTCTGATGTCTTTCAGTTGCTGCAAGGCCATTTGCAACCTATCACATCTTTATGAACCCCTGCTTGTGCTCCGTGCCCCTCTTTACCTAGACTGCTAACACCTCTATCCATGCTCAGCCACACGATCTTACATACCAAGGTACCCTCTGTCCCCAGTAAAGACATTCTTTCTTCTGTGTCTCATCCCTTTGATGAGAGCAGCCTGCATGGGCACCAGCTATCCTGAAACACGAGCTTTGTTCCCTCCTCCACTGTGGGGCTGAGCTCCTTCACACAGACCACTGTCTTATGCCTGCACTAGATGCACTAGCCCAAGAATACCCTCTGGGAAAGCCACACGAAGCCTTCTTCACCTGCCATGTCTCACGCTGCCATAGTCACTATCACATATGGTAGCTCCAGTTTTGGCTATGTGGGGCCTGAATACAGACACTCCTTTGAACCAAAGCCTGAGAAAGGGGTTCAACAGAGGGTTACCTCCATGGGGAGCAGAGAAGCTGCTTCACTGTAAGCTATCAGCAGCTTTGCAGGTTCCTCCAAGAAAGCACATTCAGGAGAGGAATGATTTGAGGTGCCATCCAGCAGACTAAGAAGACACAGCCGAAGAAGACAGTGTTAGAACTTCCCCAGAAAATGGGAAGCTGGGACTGTCACCTCTGATTCACTGAGGCTCCAGTGATATTGCTGGAGGTGACTGGCCTTGAGCTTTTGCTCAGATAATTACAGCCAGAGGTTTGATTTCAGCAAATCTTCCAGAGGAAGCCAGGCCAGAGATTTCCCTGTGCCAGACTAGAGGCAGAGAGCAAGATAGGGCATTTGGCATCTCGACTAACCTGAGCCCCAAGTTAAAATGCCAATGCCGTCATGGAGTATTGCCCATTATTGAGCTTCCCATTTTACTCCCTATGTAAGAACCACCCATTCTGACATGAGGTCTGTGGGGAGAACAGAGTCTGTGGAGAACCTCTGTTTCACTGCTTCAAATGCATCATCTCCTTCTCTCCCCTTGCATTTTTGAGGTACTCTATTGTTGGAGTCACCTGGTCCATTTCTTTATATGTCTAAAACCAAATGCAAGAGTGGAGGGAAAATTGTCAGTATTTATAGCCTATGTTTTCCTTGGGCTTCTCTCTGTTAGATATGTTTTTGGATTAAACAAGAAATGAGCTACTAAATGAGCTAATTAAGAGATTTGAGGCCAACTACTGACTTTGATCTACTTCATGGGAGGTGTTTGTGAGCGGCTGGAGTCTGCACTCGTTTTCCCTTGCCTCCCTGTAGAGTCAATGAAGACAGAGAGCTCTAGGGGCTGGGTCCTCCCAGACTATAATTGGCAGGTGAAAGAAGTATTACCAGTCTCCTCCAGACACTCTTCTCTCTGCACTGACAGGATGGGAGTCAGCTAACTTGCTCAAACAGAAGTGTCCAACTTTGAGGCATCGAAATTATAACCCTGCTTAGTATTTTGTTTGTTCCAGACCCTTCCTATTTCAAATAATCCAAAGGACAGCCTTTAAGTTCTTTAAGATGAGAAGACCTCCTCCCTCCACCAAAGGGAAAGCAAGGCATGTTAAGTTGGGACATTTAATAACAATGGACCTTGGCAACGGTTTGGCAATAATGCTATTTCAGTGCACAATGATGTCAGATGAGACTGTCTGATGCAGACATTTCCAATAACTGAACTCCTTTTCTGGAGAAACAGAGAGGAAGAAACTGTGGAAGAAATCAGGGGATTGCAAAAGAGATACTGGGTGTTGACTTGTTTTGAAATCAACATCCTCCCAGATGTTCAGAGTCAAAAAAGGCAAGTACTGAAAAAAAGAAGGAATAACTTTCCAAATGCATATCTAAATGGATGGTCTGGCATCTGCAGATCATAGCAAGTATGTTTGCTGGGAGATTATTTTGTGTTTTGAAACAGAGATTTGATGGATGTTTGCAAGGAGTCGAAGTGAACTAGGAATTTCCCAGGCACGGCATGAAATAATTCACAACCTCTTTAAAATACTGTGCGCTTGAGAAAGAATCACAGAATCACAGAATCACAGAATCGTTTAGGTTGGAAGGGACCTCTGGAGATCATCTAGTCCAACCTCCCTGTTCAAGCAGGGTCACCTAGAGCATATTGCCCAGGATCACATCCAGACGGCTTTTGAATATCTCCAGCGAAGGAGACTCCACCACCTCTCTGGGCAACCTGTTCCAATGCTCTGTCACCCTCACAGTGAAGAAGTTTTTTCTCAGGTTCAGATGGAACTTCCTGTGGTTCAGTTTCTGCCCATTGCCTCTTGTCCTGTTGCTGGGCACCACGGAGAAGAGGCTGGCCTCATCCTCTTGACACTCCCCCTTCAGATACTTGTACACGTTGATGAGATCGCCTCTCAATCTTCTCTTCTCCAGGCTGAACAGGCCCAGCTCTTGCAGTCTTTCTTCATAGGAGAGATGCTCCAGCCCTCTAATCATCTTGGTAGCCCTCCGCTGGACTCCCTCCAGTAGTGCCATGTCTCTCTTGTCCTGCAGAGCCCAGAACTGGACACAGTACTCCAGGTGAGGCCTCCCCAGGGCTGAATAGAGGGGCAGGATCACCTCCCTCCACCTGCTGGCAACACTCTGCCGAAGGCACCCCAGCGTACCATTGGCCTTCTTGGCCACAAGGGCACACTGCTGCCTCATGTTTAACTTGTTGTCCACCAGCACTCCCAGGTCCTTCTCGGCAGAGCTACTTTCCAGCAGGTCAACCCCCAGCCTGTACTGGTGCATGGGATTATTCCTGCCTAGGTGCAGGACCTTGCACTTGCCTTTGTTGAACCTCATGAGGTTCCTCTCCACCCACCTCTCCAGCCTGTCCAGGTCCCTCTGAATGGCAGCACAGTCTTCTGGTGTGTTAGCCTCTCCCCCCAGTTTAGTATCATCAGCAAACTTGCTGAGGGTGCACTCTGTCCCTTCCTCAAGGTCATTGATGAATATATTGAACAAGACTGGGCCCAGGACTGACCCCTGGGGGACACCACTAGCCACAGGCCTCCAACTTGACTCTGCGCCATTCACCACAACCCTCTGAGCTCGGCCATCCAGCCAGTTCTCAAGCCACCTCACTGTCCACTCATCTAGCCCACACTTCCTGAGCTTACCTAGGAGGATGTGATGGGAGACAGTGTCAAAAGCCTTTCTGAAGTCCAGGTAGACAACATCCACTGCTCTGCCCTCATCTACCCAGCCAGTCATCCCATCCGAGAAGGCTATCAGATTGGTCAAGCATGATTTCCCTTTGGTGAATCCATGCTGACTACTCCTGATCACCTTCTTGTCCTCCACATGCTTAGTGATGACCTTCAGGAGGAGCTGTTCCATCACCTTTCCAGGGATGGAGGTGAGGCTGACAGGCCTGTAGTTTCCTGGCTCCTCCTTCTTGCCCTTTTTGAAGACTGGCGTAACATTGGCTTTCTTCCAGTCCTCAGGCACCTCTCCTGATTGCCATGACCTTTCAAAGATGATGGAGAGTGGCCTAGCGATAACATCCGCCAGCTCCCTCAGCACTCGTGGGTGCATCCCATCGGGGCCCATGGATTTGTGGATGTCAAGTTTAGACAAAAGATCTCTAACCTGATCCTCCTCAACCAAGGGAGAGTCTTCCTTTCTCCAGCCTTCCTCTCTTGTCTCCAAGGTCTGGAATTCCTCAGGACTGGCCTTAGCAGTGAAGACTGAAACAAAGGCAGCATTCAATAACTCTGCCTTCTCTGTATCTTTTGTCACCAGGGCACCTGCCCCATTCAGCAGCGGGCCCACATTTTCCCTAGTCTTCCTTTTGCTATTGATGTATTTGAAGAAGGCCTTCTTGTTGTCCTTGACATCCCTTGCCAGATTTAATTCCAACTGGGCCTTAGCCTTTCTTGTCGCATCCCTGCACGCTCTGACAATGTCCCTGTATTCCTCCCAAGTGGCCTGTCCCCTTTTCCACATTCTGTACACTTCCTTCTTCTGTTGGAGTTTTGCCAGGAGTTCCTTGCTCATCCATGCAGGTCTCCTGCCCGCTTTGCTGGACTTCTTCCTCAGAGGAATGCACTGATCCTGAGCCTGGAGGAAGTGACGCTTGAATATTAACCAGCTTTCTTGGACCCCTCTTCCCTCCAGGGCCCTATCCCAGGAGATTCCCCTAAGTAGGTCCCTGAAGAGGCCAAAGTCAGCTCTCCTGAAGTCCAGCGTTGCAATCCTACTCATTGCCCTGCTCCCTCCTCGTAGGATCCTCAACTCCACCATCTCATGGTCACTGCAGCCAAGGCTGCCTCCAACCTTCACATCTCCAACTAGACCTTCTTTGTTCGTTAGTACAAGGTCTAGCATTGCACCTCTCCTCATTGGCGTCTCCACCACCTGAGTCAAGAAATTACCATCAATGCTTTGCAGGAACCTCTTTGACTGTTTGTGCCTAGCTGTGCTGTCTTGCCAACAGATGTCAGGGTGGTTGAAGTCTCCCATGAGAACCAGGGCCTGTGATCGTGAGGCTTCTTCCAGCTGTCTGTAGAAGGCCTCATCTATGGCTTCCTCCTGATCAGGTGGCCTGTAGTAGACCCCCACAACAGTGTCACCCATGTTACCCTGCCCTTTAATCCTTACCCATAGGCTCTCAACTTGCTCTTCATCCACCCCGAGGCAGAGCTCCATACATTCTAGTTGCTCCCTCACATAAAGAGCAACTCCACCACCTCGCCTTCCTGGCCTGTCTTTCCTAAAAAGCACATAGCCATCCATGACCGCATCCCAGTCATGTGAACTATCCCACCATGTCTCTGCAACCGCAATGAGATCATGGCCCTGTGACCGCACACAGATCTCTAACTCTTCCTGCTTATTCCCCATGCTGCGTGCATTGGTATACAGGCATTTCAGAGAGCCACTCAAGCACGCCACTCAAACACTCACAATCCTTTGTGAGTGGTTGGAAAAGATAGAAAGAAGACAATAAAATCTCTGAGGACTCTAACTGAAATGTGAAACAGAGAAATCAGGGTGCGATGAATGGCTGAGGGGAATATCTCTGTCTGTGTTACATAGGAAGCAAGCAAGGGTGCAAAGAAGGAAGGACAGTGAAATTCTCCCACTTGCTTCTTCATGCTCCCCTGCCAGCAGGATGGACTGAAATTGGGCATGGGACCAGCAAATGAAACCGTAGTCGCTGAGTTCATCCTCGAGGGTTTCTCAGGGCTTGATCAAAGGCTACAGCTATTCCTCTCCCTGTTCCTCCTACTCATATACCTGACAACAGTGATGGGGAACACAATGATCATTTTCCTCGTGTGTGTGGATCACCGCCTGCAAACCCCCATGTACTTTTTCATCAGCAATCTGGCATTCCTGGAAATCTGGTTTACATCTTCCACAACTATCAAATTGTTGGTGGTTCTGAGCTCTGATAAGAGAACAATCTCATTAAGCAGCTGCTTTGCCCAATCCTATTTCTATTTTGCCCTGGGTTATGCAGAGTTGGTTCTCCTTGTTGTCATGTCCTTTGACTGCTACGTTGCCATCTGCCAGCCTTTGCATTATGCTGCCATCATGAAGTGGCAGCTCTGCACCCACCTGCTTGTTGCTGCTTGGGTCACAGGCTTCACACTCTCAAGTTACTGCCTGGTCCTACTCTCAAAGCTGACTTTCTGTGGCCCCAACAAGATCCACCATTTTTTTTGCGACAACTCCCCCTTATTCAAACTGTCCTGCTCTGATGCCAGCCTGCTTTGGAAAGTAGACTCCATTTTCATATCGTTTGCTGTGCTGAGTTCTTTATGTTTAATCCTGGTGTCCTACATGTGCATCTTCCACTGTATTCTGCACATGCCAGCAGCATCCGGGAGGAAGAAAGCTTTTGCTGCATGTTCTTCCCATCTCACCAACTTAGCCATCGCGTATGGAAGCTGCATTGTTCTCTATGCACAGTCCTCCGAAGCTGTTTCCTTAGAGACCAACACAACTGTGGCTTTGCTGAACACTGTCCTGTACCCATTCTTAAACCCCTTCATCTACAGTCTCAGAAGCCAGACTGTGAAGCTGGCCCTGAAGGAAGCCATTGGCCGTGCAAAGGTTTGGCTTTTCTCCCAGTCATGATGCTTCTCGGGACAGCAATTCTAATTATTTAGCATATATTACATTGCACACACACATCACAGCTACTAAATACAGGTGCCTCAGGAGATTTATTTTCTCCTGAGAATGTAGTGCTGAAAGGAAGGAATGTGAATTGTGAGTCTCGGTTACAGGGGGTTATTATAAACAGAATCAAAAAGACATTAATAAAATGTTGAACACACAGACTTCTTAGGACTAGGACATAGACTGCCAGTGCGTGCTGGCACAAGGAAGTTTTCATAAGTGATCTCAGGAAATGTAGCTGAAAACTCTGGGGACAATGTCCAAGAGCAGTGGAGAAAAGCTCAAAACACCTTCTCTCCCTGCATAACAGAAGATGCCAAGCACGAAAATTAAGCTTGCATATTGCAACAGGCTCAAATGCACTGGATTCAAATCCATGAAACATTCCTCAGTTTCACAGTACTGTGATGAAGACAGCCTCACTGATTTGCCAGTGATAGCATGCAGATGATACCTTTGTTGATTCACTTTGCAGAGAGATTTCTTAAAAATTCATGTGTTTGTAACACAGTGAGCATGTCCACTGTTTAAAACCCTGTTTTATCTCCACTGATGACTCTGGGATGTATTCTTCTGAAGGAAAAAAAAAAGGGGGGGGATATTTCTTCTTGGATAATTAGGCATTTTCTCTCTTCTTTTTCATGATCAAGAATTATTTCAAATAAACTATGTGTGCCCCTATCACACTATTTTCTAGCTGTCCATCTGTGAAATTATATATTCCCCTCCTTATTTTACACTTCTGTCTCCATCCATGTCTTTACACGGCAAAGTAAAGGGCAGAAGCATGCAGTATGGATAAAGGGAAACATATTTTAGAGAAATAATCAACACACAGAGATGGCTTTTCTCTTTTTTTTTGCATTCTACAGGGGGGGAGAAAAAACAGGGGATGGGAAAATATGGCCATTGTTTTACTCCTTTTGTAGTTTTATCTGATCAGCATCCCATTTTGTTAGGGCAGAATTTTGCAGGGCAGAATTGCCTTTAGCAGCTTTTTTAAATGTTGTGTGTGCGAGTCCCATTTCCGAAGGGAATTCTACAAGAGTGAACTCTTTATAGGAAAACCAGGTCCGGTGCATCTCTGCAGCCCATCTCCTCAGATGGGACCCCAGGGAAGCTATGGCATGTCGGGTGACCAAAGCTCAGCCCAGCAGAGCACTTGGGTGCTCTTGGGCAGCTCGGTTGTCTTGGTCTGGGCTGGGCCCTTCTGCACCACCGTGAAGGATGTGGTGGCCCTGGACCTTCCTACCCAGGCTCACAGCTCCACCAGCAACGTGGGGTTAGGGTATGCGGGCAGATGACTAGGCTCTGGCTTGAGGTTGAGCTGACTGAGCAGGACGTGAGAAACTAGTGGGCATGAGAAATCACTGGACATTGCCGGTAACAGAATGAGACTGCCAAGTAGCAGACAGCACTGTGAGGGATGGCTGGATTTCAGCAGTGCTTAAGGGAGAGTTCTGTGAGAAAAGGAGGAGCTTCACACATAATTGTATTAGGGATCCTTTGGGAAGTAGACCTGCAACCCCAGCAGTACTGAGGCAAAGGTATCAGAAGCACCATATGATCCAGAGGTTACCTAGCTAACAGTTATCAGAAAGCTTAAATTGGAGTATACATGTGGTTAATCTGGGACCAATGAGAAAAAATATATATTTAGAGATGGGCTGTTTATTTCAAAGCAAATAAAGCTGGAGAAAGGGAGGGATCAAGCTGGATCATGGATGCAAAAGCATGGGAAAATGGAGGGAGAGAGAATAAAAGGGGCCAGTCATGTGTAAGCAAGCCGCTGGCAAGTACACTTGTGTGGCCAAGCTGTGTGCCTGGTCACTGCGGTCTATCCTATCATCGTATTAAATCCTGTTCCTAGCTACTTTCTGTGTGAGCATGTATGCACGTGTGGAAGGCTTGCAGATGTCAAGGCAGCCAGCTACCAGAGACACCTGGGCGAGGGTGCGTGTGAGGTCTCCTGCAAGCTTTGAGCCTGATTAGCTGGTGAGCAAGGACAGGACAAGGCCCTTTGTATCATTCCTGTTTATGAGCGCTGCTCGTATCTGTGTGGTGCCTGTAAAGGTACTGTGCCCCTGCCTGAGCTGATGTTTTGGTGGTCGACCGTGTCCGTGCAGAGTGTGTGTATGCCTCTTGGAAGTACATGCCCAGCCTCGCTGCTGGCAGGACCAGGGAAGAGAGAACCGCAGCAGTCTCCCTTCCAGAGGTGCAGGAAGCAGGAATCCCCTGGACTGAAAAATCCATTGGATTCCGCGTCCTTTAACAGTGCAGGCCTTGGAGGTGCTGCAGCTACTTGATCTTGATGTTGAGGACCCGCTTCTCCATGACCTTGTGACCCTCAGAGAACCCAGAGGAGACTGTAGGCTTAGCCTTTGGGATTGCAGCATGAAGGACCACCTTTGGCACATATTTTTCTATTTCCTCACTATTAATCTAAGCCAAATGAACACAGAGGTTTTATAAGTGTTTGGGTCAGTGATCCCCCAGAGTCAAAGGCAGATTGTTTTTTTTTTTAATTTTTGATCAGACTTATTATCTGCCAGCCTCTATTGTAAAAGGGGCTGGGGTTGGACAGGCAGGGCCATATGATCTAGCCCCCATTTTAGAACCATCCACAGAAAGTAGCACTGTTTAGTCAATCAAAAGAGCAAGGGCAAGGACCACTGTTTTGTTGGTGGTCCACAAACAGGACAGTGGTGCTGAGCAAAACTCCGTTGTCTGAGGAGCTGTTACACATTACTATACACATCTTCATCATGTCCAAGGGGAAAAAAACAGGCGAGGGGATTTTTAATCCAAGTAACTATTGCAAAAAACCCAAGACCAATTTTCTCCTTTTACACGATGAACATTACTCTTGTATTAACGATGGAGGGAAGGTATTTATGCTGAAAAACTTTTGTGAGCTTTATCAGACATTGCACCAACATCTCCATACCTGCATCATTGCCACTTCTGCCTGCTGCGAGACTGCGCAGATAACATGGGCACAAGAATAAGGTGCCCTAACTGCGAGCTTATGTTTAGATCTTGGCTACTATACTTTAAATGGTTTATCGATGATTTTGTGAGAGGTTCCTAGTCTACATGGAAAAGCATCACATAGGTAAATGCTGGGAATGTGGTTTGTGTCATGAAAAGATCTTGAATGTCAGCCAGGACCAGTGTTTGACATGTGTGGTCAAACCCCTAGAAACCCCTAGGGAAGGGCTGTATTTTCTACACTATGTGGCATATGCAGGAATCTGGAACAAATGTCCCAAATCTCTCCTGGAGTTAGCACTGGAAGAAGGGGTGGAAAGGAAAGCTCAGTGGGAATGGGAGTTGGAAAGGGTCATGAGTGTCATGGACTTTCTTTGGCTGTTTATGGACACAAAGTTTCAGGGCCACCCCCTCACATGCCAAAGGCTGTGATGGCCCCTTTGATGTTAGTCAGCTTCTGAAAAGAAAAACAAAAAACAAAAAACAAAAAAAAAACAGGATCTGACATTAACCGGCCAGGGTGTCATATGCATAGAAGTCCCTAGCCTGAGTATATGCTTCATAGACCCCCTTAAACCCTTCACCCATGAAACCAAGAAGCCTCCCCTAAGCATTGGGGTTTGAAGGTTGCAAAGGCTATTTTCTCCATTTTTTAAAGAGTGCTGAGAATCAAAGTTTTGTAGACCCTCCTCCGTAACCTGCATATCATGGAGTAGACAGCATGCTGCCCAAGGAGAAAAAAACAATTGCTGGCAGGACAGAAAGTGAATGAGGGGAAGATCTCTGACCTGCAGAAAGGGCTGTGCCAATGGACGGCACAGTCAACAAGACATGAACATTTTGAGGGAAGCTTTCTGGCTGGCAAAGAGGGACTAAAATGTCATTACGAGTTTGGCTGCAAGTGTTTCAGTGAGGAGGAAAGAGAGGTCCCAGATAGCTGGTTGTGAAGGCCTGGGAGTCTGGAGGGCTTGGTGAGCTCTCACAGGGTTTCCTCTGCCACGTTGTCCAGTGCTGAGGCAGTAATTCTCCACATACACAGGTCTGTAGCCAGTCTCCAGCAAGCTCCTTCAAAACACGACTCTGCTTATGGCCTCAGAGAGAACCATGCACCTGCTTGTCATGCGTTGCTGCACTGCTGGCTGCACACCAAAACTGTGCCAAAAGCTTTGCCCAGCCCAAGTGCGCAGCGTTCTCAGTAACGGCATCGCTGTCTGCACCCAAACTGTCCTCGTCCTGGGCAGCTGGCACACATGCTTGAGGGAGCTCTCAGGGCAGTGCTCACAGCCTTCCTGAGGATGGAGATAAGTTCTGCAGAGGAAGATGTGCTGGAGGGTGGTGGGGGAACCGGAGACAAAAGTCCAGCCCTTCTGTCTCCTGTGAAGCCATATGCAGCGAAGGTTGCTGCCCTCTGTTGGGCACTGGGTCCATTCTGGGGATCCCCAGTACCACACAGGGACACACTGGAGCCAGTCCAGTGGAGGCCCCCAAACAGGTCAGGGCTGGAGCAAAGGACACACGAGGAGAGGCCAAGGGCACGGGTCAGTTCCGCCAGGAGAAGAGAAGGTGCAGAGGGCCCTTAGTGCTGTCTGCAGCTGCCTAAAGGGAGGCTGTTGGGATGGAGCCAGCCCCTTCCCAGAGGTGCCCAGGGACAAAACAAGAGGCAGTAGCACCAGCTGCGGCAAGGGAAATTCCCACCCAAGAGAAGACACAACTTCCCAGCCATTATTACTGTGGCCAAGTGCTGGAACAGGCACCCTGTGTTGGGGGGGAATCCCTCCTTGGAGACAGTCAAACCTTGACACCATGAGAAGGCCCAGAGACACCTGAGCTAATCAGCTCCCCTCTGAGCAGGAGGTGGGAGCAGAAACCACCAGAAGTCCCTTCCCACCTAAGCCACCCTGTGAGCCTATGAAAGAGGGGACTGGTTTTCTATCCTGCTCTGCCTGCCTTCATTGCCATTTTCTAAACTCTGATGTGAGCTGAATGCCTTCAGCATGATCACTTGCATCTCTCTTGCTCTCCCTGTTTGTGCTGTGCACCTAAGAGGTGCAGCCCCAACCTCAGGGCCCCTGTCTGGCACCTGCATCCAGGGGAGGGGACCCGCAGCTGGCACCCCAATGGGACAACACTCATTGTGTGGCCACCGCAACAGGGCTGGGCTGGAGGCCATGACAGGCAAACGGAGCCAGCTGGGTGCATGGCCAGTTGGCTGGTGGTGTGATGTGTCTTGTGTGGGGCTGCCCCTTCCCTCCTCACTCTGCACCCATGCGCAGGGCAGATGCCAGGGCAGGGGGTGGAGGGGCCATCAAGCCTTGCGCACAGGGTATGGTCACCTCAGGCAGGCTGAAAGGGAGAGGCCTGGGCATCTCCCCCATGGGAGACAATGCAGGGGACAAAGGGCTGAGGGTGGCAGCTTGGCACAGCGGGCGAGCAGGGTTGGTGGCCTGTGGGAGGGGTCAGCTCACCACACCCACTGCGCACAACCCCAGGCTTATGCATCTGGCTCTGTTTGGTGGTCAGTGCTGACCGCTCACTCCCAGGTCACCTGTGCCGAGGGCCTCCAGCCAAGGCAGAAGCCTCTGGGCTGGCTCCCAGGGTTGCTGGTGGGGCGAGAGGCATGCTGCTGCGGTCACTGGCTGCCTCTCTGGCAGCTGCTCTGGCAGTGCTGGGGGGCGAGCGGGGTAGGGGGGGTCTTGGCAGCAGCTCCCAACTCTTCCTCCTTGCTTGCCACAATGTCTTGTTGGCTCCGATAAATGCAGGAGGTCTCCCCTTTTAAAACTTCTTCCTCCTGTGCTTCCTCATTGGTCTCGTCCAGTTCCTCGCTGTGCATCCCTTCTGCGACTCTCCTCCCCACTCCCTGCTTCGGCTCCCTCTTGAGGACATGGGCCATCAGCCGCTCCAGCAGGTGCTCTTTGGTGTTCATGTCCTCAAAGAGCTCCAGGCGTGTGATATCAAGTTTCTGCAAGTCAGGGAATGAGTTTCTGCTGAAGACCTGACATGCGAGAGGGAGAGGTGTGAAGGGAGGGTTTTTTTCAGAGCTGGCTGGGGCCACCTGCCTCCAGCCTGGTGCCACAGGAGGAGGGCAGTACTCAGTGAGTTGGGTGCTGGGGCAGGAGTCCAGGCCTCGCGTTGGCCACGCGGGCTGCCAGTACCACTGCTCTGCCTCTCCCTGGGGCCTGGGATGGCCACCGGGCACCAAGAAGACTTGCAAGCATGTGTGCGGGCTTTAGCAGTCGACATCGTCAACATTGTCCCTTTTCCTCTTGGCACTCCTGCATTATCCCCATTTCCAGGCAGACTCAGGCCCAAAGCAACATGGTGAATGCAATGATGGCCTGGGTGTGAGAATGACCATTTGCCAAGGTGCTTGTGCCCATACTGAAGCAGGTGCCTGTGGCTTTGCATGTCCTTTGGGGTCCATGTCCACCATGGGAATCCCCAGCAGCTGCGTGCATGTTTGGGGCCATTGTTTTTGGGCCGCTGACATGCTCCCACAGTATTTCAGTGTCTCCCTGCTCTGGGCTCAGCTACCACAAGTGTTTCTGTAGTCGACTTTCACCAACCCTCCCAAGCTGGCCTGTCCCCATTCGGGGTGTTGCCCCAGTCTTTGCAATGGGACCCATTGTCCCAGGAGCTGGGCAGTGCTGAGCAGAGCTGGGCTGGGAGGATTCAGCAGCCCCAGGAGTCGGGCGCTGGGGAACCACGCAACCTGACTGGGAAACGCCTCCTGGGGACCCTGCAGCAGTGGGTGCTGGGCACTGGGACATGTGTGACATTGGGGCTGTCCCAGCGTGGCGGAGCAGCTGGCCCCAGGCACAGGGGAGGCGACAAGGAAAAGGGGCCCCTGAAACCAGTGCTGGGAGATGCCACCCTTTCCTCACCCACCCTGCCCCACACCGTCCATCACCCTCACCTCCTTTGGTTTGGCAGTGGGTCACCCAGTTGTGGCAAGAGAGAGATGTTTCCTCTTGCTCTCACGTCCCTCAGCCTGCTCTCTCTTGGGCTGCCCCCCTTCCCCAGAAAAGGGGCTTTTGGGAGCTGGAGGAAGCTCAGCCCTGTGCGGACCATCCAGCTGTTGCTGAGCTCCTCCAGAGACTCTGCATTTCCCGAGGGGACTCCCAGATGCTCTGAGACGAGACTGGGGTTTATCTGCAGAGGCTGGCTTCCAAGGTGGGGGACGATGCTCAAACATGGCTATCCTGAGCTCTTCCCTGCCTGGGGCCCCAGCCCGGCCCCCATGCCCAGGGCAGCTGGGGCAACGGCCCCACCAGCAGCACTAGGGCCCCAGGGATGCTGGTCACTGCTGCAGGGCGGTCACTAGCAGGTCCTGCTCCCTGGCACCTGGAGAGCTCCTCAGCGAGTGCTGCTGCCTTGGGCACGTGCCTCTTGGGGTGGGTTTCATCCCTGGCAACATCATGCTGGGATCTGCTTTGCACGAGATGTCCTCATCTGCAGTGTCAGTGACAGGGTGTGAGGTTTTGTCAGGCTCTGTGGCCTGGTCCTGGGCTCTGCTTGCCAAAGCAACTGGGCTGACTGTGTGTGCTGATGGCCCCTGTGCCACAGCTCTGCCCAGCTCCAATGAGACTTCACCTGTGTGTGGCTGTGACAGCTGCCAACCCCAGCTGTGTTAGCAGAGTGCAGCCAGAAGGGCGAGGGAAGGCATTCCTGCCCTGGGGTCGGCTCGGGAGAGACCACGTCTGGGCACAGGGTCCAGGTAGGGCTCCCCACTCCCAGACAGACATGGACACACTGGCACAAGCCCAGTGGACACCCTCGAGCTGGTCGGGAGCTGGAGCACAGGACGTATGAGGAGAGACCAAGGGCGCTGGGTCTGTTCAGCTGGGACAAGAGAAGGCGCAGGGGGATCTCGCTGCTGCCTGCAGCTGCCGAAGGGGAGGGTGGGGAGAGGATGGAGCCAGACCCTTCCCGAGGTGTCTGGGGACAGGATGAGGGGCCACGACACAAGGGGCAGCAGGGAAAATTCCCCTCAGAGAGGGCCAAAAGCTTGTGAAACCTGAGGGTGGTGTAACAGAGACAGTCAGAGCTCGACCCTGCCAGGCCCTGGGAAACCCCAGCTGGCCGCCTCCAGCTGCAGCAGGACCTTGGAGCCGACACCTCCAGAAGCCCCTTCCCACCCCAGCTGCTCTCTGACTCTGTGACTGCTTGAACGGCTTTCTCTCCAGACCTGCCTGGCTTCAGTGGCATTGCCTGCACTAGTCTTGCCATGGAGATTTGCCTGTAACAAGTAACAAAGGGGGAAAAAGCTTCTGAGGGTTTTATTCAAAGCATGAAATGGCTGTCACTGACTAGGGTTGTTGTGGGCCCATGGGTGCTACGGGACACGATGGAGCAGCATTTCTGTAGCAGCCGGGACAGTCTCCGTCGCTCTGCCTCTCTGCTCTGTGCCAGCCCCCATCTCAGGGCACCTGCCTGGCACTGGCCTCCTGGCGCCGTTGCTCTCGCTGCCCCGTGGCACAGCTGCAGCAGAAAGCTCTGCGCAGAGCCCGAAGCACCGTCCTGAGCAGCGAGGGCCGTCGCCTGGGAGCTGCGGCGTCCGGGAGGGTGGTGATGCCTGTGGGGGAAGGAGAGCCGTGGGCGAGGGGCTGTGCGGGTGCAGGACCTGCCTGTCCCCACCACCAAGGCCTTTCCCGAGGGGTCGTGGCCTCGGCACGGCCAGCCCCCGAGCGCTTGCTGCTGCCGGCCCCGGTGCCGCTCGCTGTGCTGGGATGGGCCCGCCGTGCCCAGAAGGGCTCTTGACTTGGGTACGTACCTGGGTCCACCTCTGGTGCTTGTCTGAAGATAGGGGATGACTTCTCCTCCTCTTTGGGCTCAGAGGCAACCTGCAAGGGGAGAGCAAGCACACACACCGCGTGCCATCAGCTGGTGATGCTCAGGACACTGGTGCCCCGGGATGGATGTGGGGAAGGGTTTGGGGTTGTGGGATGCTGCCAAGAGCTGTGAGTCCCAAGGGAAGGGACCTGCAGGTGGCACAGAGACGGGATAAGGCTTGTTGTGGGGCTGTAGCAGCAGGGCTGGGCTGGGGGCTGTGACGGGCAGGGGGGAACAGAGGTGGCCGGGTGGGTGGCAGAAGGGGGCTGGCTCACTGGGTGTGGGAGGGGGCTGCTGCTGGGGTCGCCCCTTCCCTCCTCGCTCTGCATCCAGGGCCCAGGGCTGACCGCAGTGCAGGCGTTGGAGGGGACGTCAGCCCTGGGCCTTGGGCACTTGGAAACGGAGAGCACCAGGCAGCTCCCCCATGGCAGATATCGCAGAGGGCAAAGTCCTGAGGGTGACAGCTTGGCACCATGGGAAGAGGGGTCCCACGGGACCGGGCAGCTCTCTGCAGCCACCCTGCACACCCCAGACACAGCTCACACAGCAGACCCCTTTGATGGTGGAGACCGATGATGTGCTCCTTGCTCACCTGGGGAGGAGGGCCTCCACACAAGGCAGAAGCCACTGCTTTTCTTCCCTCGGGCAGTGGTGCTTTGAGAGGCAGGCTGATGCTCTCCTCGCAAGGGCCTCCAGCCAAGAGACGGGCCTCTGGCACAGCTTCTGCTGCAGAGGCAGGCACTTTTTCCTCTGCCTCCGGAGGGTCTCGGGCTGCAGGCCAGGCCTCTGGCTTTGTTTCTGGTCTCTCTGATGGCGCCAGAGACACGCTGTCCCCTGCCTCCTGAAAGCCATCCCCCAAAGCACATGCCCCTGCTTCGGCTCCTCCAAGCACTGCTGGCTCCAGAGGCATGTTCTCCATGTCACCGGCTGCCTCCCTGGCAGTGTCTCCGGCCTTGACGCTGGGCGAGCAAGGCACCTTCTGGGGGCACGTTTCCTCGTCTGCTAAGAGGCTCCTGAGGCTAGGTCTGACCCAGATCTCGCGCAAGGACGTGTTTTCCTCCAGCTCCTCGCTTTGCAGAAGCTCTTCATCGGTGTCCTCCTCCTCTTCCTCAGGGCTCCAGTCCCCTTGCTCTTCCTGCGCCGCTCCCAGCACTCTCTTCCTGGCTCCCACCTCCCGCTCCCTCCTGGGGGCATGGGCATACAGCCGCTCCAGCACCTCCCACTTGCACCTGGCATCCTTCAGGAGCTCCACTCGCGTTAGCTCAGGTTTCCACAAGTTATAGAAGGAATTTCTGGCAAGCAGCTAAAAGAAGAGAGGCACATTTGTGAAGGGTGCTGCTTTTCCCACCACGAAAGGCCTCCCGGGGCCCTGCTCCCACTGGGACAGTCACGCTGCTGCAGTGGGGCGCAGCGGCTGGCCCCAGCGCAGGCAGGGTTACCACCTGGCCCAGCCCATCCTTGGCACTCACCTCCTTGCGTTTGACGTTGAGGGATCCTGACGCTGTCAGGGAGAAACGTTTCCCCTTGGCCTCCTCGCCCTCGCTCTCCTGCAGGCTCAGCTTCTTCCTTTGGAAACAGGCTTCTCGCAGCTGGGCCAAGGTGTGCCCGGTGCGCGCCAGGCTGCTCCTCTCGAGCTCCTCCAGCGGCTCTGTTTTGATGGAGAGCACTGCGAGATACTGCGAGGTGTTGTCGGGGTGCACGCGCAGAGGCTGTCCTTGCACATGGCAGATGATGCCCAAAGGCTGCTGTTTTGGGCCCTGCCCTGCCCGGGGGCATCGTGGGGTCCCATGCGCACCGCCCTTGCCTGGGGAAGCGGGTGCACCGGCCCCGCTGACCTCCCTTTTGCCCCCACCAGCACGGGCATCAGGCCCTTGCTGAGCTGCAGGGACTGTGCTTTTGTCCTGCTCTGTGGGCTCGTCCTGGCCTGGGCTTGCTGGTACTGCCAGACTGCTGGTTTGTGCCGATGACGTTCTTTTGGGTACGGCTGCACTGAGCTCCTTCGTGGCTTCGTTCACATCAGGCTGTGCTGGATGCCGGCCAGGTCCAGGGCTCCTGTCATCAGGACGGCTCAAGGCAGCAGACTCCAGCCCCAGGCCTGCACCCTCCACAGCCCCAGCAGGTGGGGCAGGGCCCTGTGGGGCAGGGCCCTGGCTCTCAGCCATCATTTCCAGGCCAGCTTCTCCAAGGATGTTCTGCACAAGGCTGGCAGGCTCAGGCACGGAAGGCGATGGTGGGGCCATGTCACTGTGGGAGATGGCAGGGATGTCTTCTTCAAAGCCAGGTGACACCTCTGCACAGCAGGGCATGGGGAGTCCAGCTTCCTCTGAAACACCTGTGGCTGTTGTCGCACACTGCAGGGCATCATCCAGGGCAGAAGAGGCTGTTTCTCCCTGGCACGTCTCAGTGCGGGGCACTTGCAGCTCACGAGGCTGCAGCTCTGCACCTTGGGACACTGAGGACTTGCTTAGCACCAAGTCCTGCCTCTGCACCAGCGTGCCTGAACAGTCTGCCTTGACCTCCTGCGCACAGGCATCTCCGGGAGCAGAAAGCAGCTCATCCTGCTCCTTGTATGCTGGTGTGCTTCGCATCTCCCTTTCAGGAATGGCCTGTGCTGCTGGGACAAAGGAGTAGCTTCCGGAGAGTTGCTGGCTTGTCAGGGGAAGAGTTGTCCTGGTACTGTTGTCTAGCAAGAGCCTTGCTTTTCCCAGGGCTGATGCACAAGAGCCAGGCCTGGGCTCAGGCAAGCAGTGGACGAGCTCTTGCATTGCCCGGGTGGGACCGTGAGCTTCCTGCTTGCGTTTTGGAAGGGGAGGCAAGGAAAGAGGGCATGGCTTTAGCTCTTCCTCTGCCGGGCTCTTCCCTGAGTCCACAGCCTTCCCAGCAGCACTAACAGGTGGGAAGGGTTCCCTGGCAGCAGCTGTGCTGGAATTCACTGCCAGCTTCTCTAATCCCTTGGTCTCTCTCTCCAGGGTTCTCCTGGCCACCCCTTTGGTGTCCATGGCATTGGCCCTGCCTCGGGGAGAAGACCTGCAGGATGTTTCGCGAGCAGGCAGCTTCGTTCGACTTGTAGATCCTGCAGTTTTAGCTGCAGAGGTCTCCAGGCCTCCAGGGGCCTGCCAAGCTGCCTTGGTTGGGAGAGGTGGTAAGCCAGGCAGATGTGGTGTCCCTGCTCTTGCGTGAGTCCTGCCAGGCGCTGTCTCCCTGTGCCCCAGAGGAGCCTTCCTTACAAGGCCAGTGGAGGGATGCAGAGCTTGTACCACAATGGGAACGTCCCTGGCAGTGTCCTCCACCACCTGCAATCAAAGCCCATGAGAAAGGGTAAGTTCCTGCCATCCTCCCCCCTACCCTCCATCCTTCCCACATGGAAACTTCCTGTGGCCCCTGATGCCTTCGCCAATGGCTGCACTCTCCCATGTGGGCGGCTGCTGCTCTGCTCCCAAAGGCCGGGTGGGGAGAGGGTTTGTCACCGTGGGGCAAGAGACAGGCAAAGGCAGCTCCCTCAGTCACCCGAGGCATGTCCTTGCAGACTGCTGTGCAGAGCATGCGGTCAGCCTGCTGGGGGCAGAGACCTCCTGGTCTCTCCCAGCACTTCCCACCCACTTCTTGGCACTTCTGGAGAGTCAGGCAGAGGCTTTGCCACCATCGCTGCTCAGCTCTGTACCTTTGCAACGATGCCGCGTTCAGAGGCCCACGAGCTCTGTGGGCCGGGGAGCGAAGGCAGCCTGTCCCTTTGGTGGGACGAAGCCGGGGTCCGGCTGCGCTGCACCACTGCGTGCAGCTCCTGCTGGCCCACCTGTGGGAAGGAGGAAGCACATGATGGAGGTGGTTGTGTTGGTACGAGCAGCCCCTGAAGCACAGGAAACCCCAGCCCCACGTCAAAGGGAACCTCATGGCCACGCATGGCCCAGCTGTGCTTGGCCCACAGCTGCTCTCTGCCCCTCAGTGCAGAGCTCACGGGGTCCCTGTGGGCCTTGGAGTATCCAGGCTGGTGTGTGCTTTACCTGAGAGAAAATCCCCAGGGCCACGAATAAATGCCCCCTCACTGGGCGAGCTCATGCCTGGCTGTCTTGCCCCACCTCCCCTTCCCCACCATCCTCGTGCTCTGCACGCAGGTCCCAGCCCTGCTGCCTGCCTCTCCCTCCAGACCCACCACTCACCTTCCTCCTGCACTCCTGCGTGCCTGGGTGCCCGTCCGTGGACTGGGAGCAGGCGTTCGCCTGCCGCTCCTTGTCCATGTCTGGGATCCACTCGTGAGGACTTGCTACTCTGGCACCAAGGGGGAGCTGCTCCCTCCTGGTCGAGCTGCTCTCCTCAGAGTGGGGACCCCTGGGGGCTCTGGTCCCAGTAGGGATACGGTCACCATGGCGACCGCCCCATCACAATGGCCTTGTGGGCATGATGCCACCTCCATCACAAAGCCCTGGTGGTCACCGTGGGGACCCCATCACAGTGCCTTGGTGGTCGCCATGGAGACCCCCATCACAATGCCATGGCAGTCCCCCTGGGGACACACAGCACCATGGTGTTGCCTCCATGCCTCTGGTCTCAGCTTTTGAGCCTGCCTGAGAGCTGGTGTCTGGGGAGCAGGAAGAGTTTTCTTCTCAACTCTACACTCCTCACGCCTTGCAGAGGCTGCCCCTCTTCAGGCAGTCCATAGCACACATCCACTACAAGGCTCCACCCCTCTTGGTCTGCCTGCTAATCCTCACTCATAGCTCTCGACAGGCCCATCGTCCATCCCTAGGCAGAGCTCCCTGCATTCCCACTGCTCTCTCTCTGGGGTTTCTCTTGTCCACATCACCCTGCACCTTTTCCTTGCCAGCCCAGGCCAGCACTTCCTCCCTCTTTTTTGACTCACCCTCTCCCCGCAGTTGCTCCCACTTTAAGGCTTTCCTCACCAGCTCAGCCACCTGGTTGACCATCAGGTCAGCAGATGGGAACAGTCTCCTCCCAAATGAAGTGAGACAACCCGCAGCCTCAGTCCCTTGCTGTGGGCTCAGCTTTCAGCACCTCCTCCAGCTGCTGGAACCCCAGGCCAGATGGGGAAGCAGGAGCTGCCCTCTCCTCTCATCCTCTTCCTGCTCATGGGGCTTTTTTTCAGCTAGAAATCCCTCTCACCACAAAACTGCAAGGACTGGCATGGGCTAAGAGCAGGACTGTAGGCGATGGACCATGTGCTGCTGCAGCATGGCTTTACCTCCCCTCAGCCCCATGTGACACCAACCCCTAACCTGACACCATAACAAGAGACAAAAAGGCTGATCTCTAGTGCAGAGGTTCATGGAGCTGTTTTTCCCCACACTCCTTTACTACCCCCAGCCCCCTGCCCTGGGGCTGCACTCAAGAGCCAGCTGCCTTCTTCTCCTTTTAAGCAGCCCCTCTCTCCCCTGCCTCCCACACACACACCAACCCTGGTTTCTTTCCTTTGCTTCAGCAGCATGCTAAGGTTCAGAAAGCATACATGGGGGGGGGGGGGAAAAGAGACACAGGAACGAAGAGCAGAGGGAAGAGAAAAGAACACGATGTAAGACAACGCTTGCAAGCCGTGTCAGACACACACAAGTCAGGAGGCACCTGCTCTGTGGCCAGACCTCCGGCAGAGGAGAGGGGCATCGCTCCTGCCGCGGGCCTGGCTCCCGCCGCCCCAGCACGGGGCTGAGAGCGACGGCCCTTGACGGCTCCGCAGGGAGCTGGGGGGCACTGCGGGGGGGGGGCACGGCTGTCCCGAGGGCCTGTCTGCCTCTGCCCCGGGCTTCCCCCAGCAGCAGCATCCCAGCGCTTCCCCTCGCTCCTCCCTGGCTGCGCTGCTCGGGGGCTTCCTCTGGAAATCTCTACTGCAAAATACTACCTGCAAATCTCGCCAATCGGGATTACGATTGTCTATTACAGTTTCTAAAACTTTAACTACTTTACCCGGATCCTCCCTATGGTTTCCTGCCATTTCCTTCCAAGACCCTCAATCCATTGTGGAAAAAGGGACTTTCACATCCCCTGCATTTCCGCTGGGTCCTCCAGCCTGTCTCTGGAGTGCTAGCAGAACCGCACCTCCTCTCCGAGGACGCCTTGCTACAGGGCTAGACAAATCATCCTCCCCATCAGGATCACTCTTCTCTGCAGAAGGGCGGTGGCGCCGCTTCCTCCTCTTCCCTTTCTCCACCATCCCCGGCTCTGCCCCTTCTTCTCGGAGCTACCAGGAATTCTTCCTCTTCCTCCTCGGGATGTTCTCTCAGCTTTTTACACCTTTTCCCAATACTGCATGCAGAACAACAACGCTTTGCCATTCCTCTGTCTCCCCCGTTCTCTAAAACTAACACATTTCTCTCTTTTGCCATTAATCCACATTTTGTCCTACTCTTGCAATCATTTCGTAACTCAAAGAACATATCAGCATACGGTATTTCATCCCATTTTCCTTTCTGTCTATAGAGCAACATCAACTGTAAAATGGTATTATAAGTCCAAGCTCCATTTTTAAGCCATTTTTCCTGATCTTCCACAACGTCTATAACGGCCACCATTGATTACAATAAGTAAGTAATTGTCTACATGTTCGGGGATCACCTCCAAATGTATTCCAATGATTCAAAATACAGCCCAAAGGTGAATTTGTGGTGATCCCCCCTTCGGTAGTTGTTACATTTCCAATTTTTATAAACTACACAAACAATAACCCAAATAACAATGCCGCTTTTACAATTACCAAGATACCAATGACCCAAATAACAGTACCAAAAGTACCAAGATAACCAAGGAGTACTCCGTTACCCAAATCCTTGTACTCCGGTTGTCACTGTCCTAGTGCACAGGGATACCCAATATACCTCTTTTATACCAAGATACCAAGGAGTACTCCGTTACCAAACCCTCGTGCTCCGGTCGTCACCGTACTAGCGCACGGGGATACCCAAAATTAAGGCGCCTCCAATACTCCACCGATCTGCACCCTAAGGTTGCGAGTTACTCTAGGAGGTCCCAAAAATATGGAAAGCAATGTCTTATAGAGATCTCGGTTAGAAAACTCCCCACACACCAGGGGATCGCAAGAGCGGAGTCCCCAGAGAAGTCCTCCGGTGCCAGCTGGAGTCCAATCTGCGATTCCCTCCGGCTGCGGCGGGCATCCAATCAAGATCCAGTCTGAAGTCAGTATCCCATCTGGGTTGCCAGAACTGTTGCTCGTTTCTCAGCAGACTCTCTAAGCATACACACAAAGTCGCGTTTAGGGAGTAGCCATTGCTTTATTCTGCGCAGGCTGCTCGGTGGACAAGTCCACAAACCAGGCACACCTCATTACTACGCAGCCGACACTTCATACAGTTTGAGCTACAGTTATCAGGACATTTTACAACTCCATTCAGTCATCCTCTTTCCCATTGGTTCCTGCTACGTCTCATCTTCGTTTAACGTTACAGTATCCTCCTTTTCTGCTACGCACGCATGCTCTATGGGGAAGGGGCTTTGGTTGTTAGGGGGGCTTCCCTGCTCCTGGATGGGTGCTTTACTATGCTAATTCGGAGAGTTCCCCCGCAGTTCAAGCAGTTTTCTTTGGTTTATCAGCTGTCTTTGTTCTCTTCAAGCTCATGTGGATACTCCCTTATCTGGCCGACTTATGGTGTCATCTTGCTGCTTTCTTCAAGGCCTTGTTTTGTTAACTCTCTGTGAAAGACTGAGTAATGAGCTTCTTCCTGGAGCTGTGGGTGCTCAGCCAAGCATTATCTACAACAATTACACCTGGTTACATCCTCAGGTCTTTCAAATGGCATTTCTCACACAGACGCATCACTGGGAAGCCAAGCTCCAGTTGCTGCCTCGTGGCTTGCTCCGTGTTTGGAGGGTTCTGGATGTGGCAGTGGAGAAGGCTGCGAGGCCTCTCTGGTCGACCGCTGCCTGGGGGGGTTTGGCTGCTGCTAGAGCAATGCCTTGTGGTGCCCCGCTCTGCAGTGGGGTCTTTGGCGTTGCCCTTGCTGATCCCTTGGGCTCGCAGGCAGTCCCAGGAGACAAAGTGTGACGCAAAGTGGCTGTTCTCTCTGTGGTGGAAAGCACTCGTGTTGGTGCCGGTTACGTGTGGGCAGCCTGCAAGGGGTTTGTGGAGTGCTTTTGGCCTGTGCAGGTGAGAGAGAAGCGTGGAGGGCAGGGGGAGATGTTCCTTGCCTGCACCATCACTCGGAGCCTCGCAGCAGTCGAGGGTCAGGTTAAGCCATGGTGTACGTGATGTGCCTGCCTGCTTGCAGAGCTCCTCGGGTTCTCTTCACAGTTTCACTGAACAGAGCAGGGGTTTGGGACCAAGGTCGTGCCCATGTGTGGCCAAGGCAAGGCGAGCTGCGGGTGCTCGACCTTTAGAGCTCTCGGCTCTTGCCTGGGGTGTGCAGACTTTGCTTCAGAGATGCCGGCATCTTCCTTAAGGTTTTTTTTTCTGGGGGGGGAGGGGCAGGGTTGAGGGGTTGGGGGGTGAAAAGAGTGAAAATGTGACTCTGCCATCTTAAAAGTGAATATGGGAATGGCGTTAGAAATCATCTGAGGATGAGCTCTCCTCCTCAGCTGGGCCTTTGGGCTTTGGGGGTTGGGTTTTTTAGGGGGGGAAGGAGGTGGTGGTGATGGGGGAGCAGTTAATGCCTGAAACTCCTTCTTCCAACCAGTGATTCCCCTCTGCCATTTCTTCCCAGCCTGCATGTTTCCGGTGAGTGCTGCAGCAGAGGGCTGGAAGGGAGCCAGGGGATTTTGTTCCCCTGCCAGCAGAAGGGAAGGTGCGTTTTTTTCGTCCCTCTCTTTAGCTCTGGAGAGTCAAGTCCCACCTGCAGCAGTGCTGCTGTTGCTGTGCACAGGGAGACCTGCAGCTAGAAAGCAAGAGCGCTGGACTCGGCCCGCACTACCCTGCAAGGCCAAGAGGAAGGAGAGGAGGAAGGGTGGTGCTTTGGGGCAGGGGCTTCCCTGAGGCCCAGCCAGACGTGTCCTACCTGCGGCTCGCTCAGGTGTGCTGTGTTCTTGCTGCCCTGCCTGGAGGTGCTGTGCTGGGAGCAGAGGTGGTGCCTCAGCTTCTCCCTGGCTCAGCTCTGCCAGGCACGGGCGGCCAGCTGGCTGACGGGCAGGCCTGCCATGGCGAATGGTCTTGGAGCAGCCGGGAGCGCGGGTGCTGGAGCAGGGCTCGTGCCTGCAGGAGCCCCTCTGGCAGGCAGGGTCCCCCTACTGCAGCATCCCCATCCTGCCGGCTGAGCCCCTGCAGAGGAGTGAGGGCTCGGGAGAGAGGCAGTGATGTGCTCAGGACATCTGTTTGCTCTTTTCAGCCAGCTTCCCTTACTTCAGACAAGGTGCCCTGCACCTCCTGATCCTCAGCAGCCCTTCCTTATCCTCATGAGCATAGGGCAGGCAGAGTGATTTCAATGCTTCCTGAGACACCTGTGTTCAGGGCTAGGAGCATGCTGGAGAAGTGCCTGTCAGCAACAACAGGGTTCACGCACCTGCAAGACTCCTCCGAGGCGTCATACAAACCATGGTTACGTGCCTGAGCAGCCTGACGGCTCGGTCCCAGGCCTGGCAGGACAGCAAAGGTAGACTACAGGTTGGTTTTGGGGTTTGCCTGGTGCCTGGTATGTGCAAGGGAACGTGCAGTGTGAGAGCCCCTGGGACCTGGCTCAGGGTCCTGCTTAAGGCCTGGTTCAGTGTAAAGGACAGGCCAAGTGGCAGGGAAGTGCTGAACATGCAGCTCCATAGCCCTACTGAGCCGAGATGAGGGAGGCAGTGAGGAAGAGCTGAACTCTTCAGCCCTGCTGGCTGGGCCATTGCAGAAACTGCTCCAGCTCAAACCTAAGGAGAGTGGGCCTGAACCTGGCGACTGATCTGAAGGGGAAAGACAACTGAGGTGAGTATGTGGGACAGGGGAAAACAGAGGGGAGGGGGGGGATGAAAGGGGTCAGTGGTGTGGAAGCAGCTGCTGGTGTTACTCTTGTCCGACTGAGGCCTGAGCCTGATCCCTGCAGTCTCTCCTCTGCTCTTAAACTCTTTGTGGAAGAGTTTTTTCCTGTGTAACCTCACTCTCTCCCATGTGAGAGTGCTGCAAGGTCTCAGTGCCAGCAACAGGCCTGGTGGCCTGACAGAGCAGCTGGTGCTTTGCAGCAGAGACAAAGTGTGTGAGGATGTGTTGTGCTGTGCCGGGCTGCGGGGAAGAGCGGAGGGCTCCTGCCCCTTTCAGGGCGATGCTAGTTTGTTGCAGGGCTGCATTGTGCCCCTTGCCTTGGTCTCCCTAAAGAAATGACAGGCCCACGTGGTAAAGAAACAGGGCTGCTTCTTTGTGGAAAGCACAAAAGGCAAGGGGTGAAGGGGGAGCTTGGTGATGGGGCGGGATGTGCCTGCGGCATGCCGCTGTCCTGTGGGCAGGGCGAGATGCCAGCCAGGAGCCAGTGTGCCCAGCACAGGGAGCCAGTGTGTCCCAGCGGGCAGCAGCAGGGCATCAGGAGCAGAACGGTGCCACCTGTCCCACCCTCTCTGGATCCAGGAGCGCAGGGCTTGCAGCTTGGATCCTGATGGGGACTTTTTCCCTGGAGATGTCAGGATCAGGATGGTCTGTGTCGCCAGGGAACGCATGGCAGGTTGGCTGTCGTTCTCGAGGGGCTGGAGGACTGAGAGAGAAAGCCACGGAGCAGAGCTCAGCCACCTGTCTCTGCAGAGAGCTCAGCCAGCCCCTCCACACAGGGTCAGCCCCAGCCAGCTCTTCCCCTGGGGAGGAGGGAGCAGGTGGCACAAGTGGTTCAGCTGGAAGTTGCTGGGCAGGAATGCCCCAAATGCCCCCCAAATGCCCCTGCCCCCTCCACCCAGGCAGCCCAAGCCTTCCTTGCTTGGGGCAGGCCAGGGAATTGGAGCTCACTGCCCAGGCTCCTTCCTCCTCCCCGCCAGCCCCAGCTGATGCACCACTGTCCACGCTCACCCTTGCACATGTTCTGCAGCTTCTCCTCGCTCCAGGTCTTCACTTGCCTCCCGGCGAGCCCTAAGCGCACATCGTGAAGGGGAGGGTGGGGAGAGGATGGAGCCAGACCCTTCCCGAGGTGCCTGGGGACAGGACGAGGGGCCACGACACAAGTGGCAGCAGGGAAAATTCCCCTGAGAGAGGGCCAAAAGCCTGTGAAGCCTGAGGGTGGTGCAACAGAGACAGAGCTTGACCCTGCCAGGCCCTGGGAAACCCCTGCTGGCCGCCTCCAGCTGCCAAGACCTCCAGAAGCCCCTTCCCACCGCAGCTGCTCTCTGACTCTGTGACTGCTTGAAAGGCTTTCTCTCCAGACCTGCCTGGCTTCGTTGCCATTGCCTGCACTAGTCTTGCTGTGGAGATTTGCCTGACACCAAGTAACACAGGGGGAAAAAAGGCTTCTGAGGGTTTTATTCAAAGCATGAAATGGCTGTCACTGACTAGGGTTGTTGTGGGCCCATGGGTGCTACGGGACACGATGGGGCAGCATTTCTGTGGCAGCCGGGACAGTCTCCGTCGCTCTGCCTCTCTGCTCTGTGCCAGCCCCCATCTCAGGGCACCTGCCTGGCACTGGCCTCCTGGCGCCGTTGCTCTCGCTGCCCCGTGGCACAGCTGCAGCAGAAAGCTCTGCGCAGAGCCCGAAGCACCGTCCTGAGCAGCGAGGGCCGTCGCCTGGGAGCTGCGGCGTCCGGGAGGGTGGTGATGCCTGTGGGGGAAGGAGAGCCGTGGGCGAGGGGCTGCGTGGGTGCAGGACCTGCCTGTCGCCACCACCAAGGCCTTTCCCGAGGGGTCGTGGTCTCGGCACGGCCAGCCCCCGAGCGCTTACTGCTGCCGGCCCCGGTGCCGCTCGCTGTGCTGGGACGGGCCCGCCGTGCCCAGAAGGGCTCTTGACTTGGGTACGTACCTGGGTCCACCTCTGGTGCTTGTCTGAAGATAGGGGATGACTTCTCCTCTTTGGGCTCAGAGGCAACCTGCACGGGGAGAGCAAGCCCACACACCACGTGCCATCAGCTGGTGATGCTCAGGACACTGGTGCCCCGGGATGGATGTGCGGAAGGGTTTGGGGTTGTGGGATGCTGCCAAGAGCTGTGAGTCCCAAGGGAAGGGACCTGCGGATGGCACAGAGATGGGATAAGGCTTGTTGTGGGGCTGTAGCAGCAGGGCTGGGCTGGGGGCTGTGACGGGCAGGGGGGAACAGAGGCAGCTGGGTGGGTGGCAGAAGGGGGCTGGCTCGCTGGGTGTGGGAGGGGGCTGCTGCTGGGGTCGCCCCTTCCCTCCTCGCTCTGCATCCAGGCCCCAGGGCTGAATGCAGTGCAGGCGTTGGAGGGGACGTCAGCCCTGGGCCTTGGGCACTTGGAAACGGAGAGCACCAGGCAGCTCCCCCATGGCAGATATCGCAGAGGGCAAAGGCCTGAGGGTGACAGCTTGGCACCATGGACAGGGGGGTCCCACAGGACGGGGCAGCTCTCTGCACCCACCCTGCACACCCCAGACACAGCTCACACAGCAGACCCCTTTGATGGTGGACACCAATGATGTGCTCCTTGCTCACCTGGGGAGGAGGGCCTCCACACAAGGCAGAAGCCACTGCTTTTCTTCCCTCGGGCAGTGGTGCTTCGAGAGGCAGGCTGATGCTCTCATCCCAAGGGCCTCCAGCCAAGGGACAGGCCTCTGGCACAGCTTCTGCTGCAGAGGCAGGCACTTTTTCCTCTGCCTCCTGAGGGTCTCTGGCTGCAGGCCAGGCCTCTGGCTTTGTTTCTGGTCTCTCTGATGGCGCCAGAGACACGCTGTCCCCTGCCTCCTGAAAGCCATCCCCCAAAGCACATGCCCCTGCTTCGGCTCCTCCGAGCACTGCTGGCTCCAGAGGCATATTCTCCATGTCACCGGCTGCCTCCCTGGCAGTGTCTCCGGCCTTGACGCTGGGCGAGCAAGGCACCTTCTGGGGGCACGTTTCCTCATCTGCTAAGAGGCTCCTGAGGCTAGGTCTGACCCAGATCTCGCGCAAGGACGTGTTTTCCTCCAGCTCCTCGCTTTGCAGAAGCTCTTCATCTGCCTCCTCCTCCTCTTCCTCAGGGCTCCAGTCCCCTTGCTCTTCCTGCGCCGCTCCCAGCACTCTCTTCCTGGCTCCCACCTCCCGCTCCCTCCTGGGGGCATGGGCATACAGCCGCTCCAGCACCTCCCACTTGCACCTGGCATCCTTCAGGAGCTCCACTCGCGTTAGCTCTGGTTTCCACAAGTTGTAGAAGGAATTTCTGGCCAGCAGCTAAAAGAAGAGAGGCACATTTGTGAAGGGCGCTGCTTTTCCCACCACGAAAGGCCTCCCGGGGCCCTGCTCCCACTGGGAGAGTCAGGCTGCTGCAGTGGGGCGCAGCGGCTGGCCCCAGCGCAGGCAGGGTTACCACCTGGCCCAGCCCATCCTTGGCACTCACCTCCTTGCGTTTGACGTTGAGGGATCCTGACGCTGTCAGGGAGAAACGTTTCCCCTTGGCCTCCTCGCCCTCGCTCTCCTGCAGGCTCAGCTTCTTCCTCTGGAAACAGGCTTCTCGCAGCTGGGCCAAGGTGTGCCCGGTGCGCGCCAGGCTGCTCCTCTCGAGCTCCTCCAGCGGCTCTGTTTTGATGGAGAGCACTGCGAGATACTGCGAGGTGTTGTCGGGGTGCACGCGCAGAGGCTGTCCTTGCACATGGCAGATGATGCCCAAAGGCTGCTGTTTTGGGCCCTGCCCTGCCCGGGGGCATCGTGGGGTCCCATGCGCACCGCCCTTGCCTGGGGAAGCGGGTGCACCGGCCCCGCTGACCTCCCTTTTGCCCCCACCAGCACGGGCATCAGGCCCTTGCTGAGCTGCAGGGACTGTGCTTTTGTCCTGCTCTGTGGGCTCGTCCTGGCCTGGGCTTGCTGGTACTGTCAGACTGCTGGTCTGTGCCGATGATGTCCTTTTGGGCATGGCTGCACTGAGCTCCTTCGTGGCTTCATTCGCATCAGGCTGTGCTGGATGCCGGCCAGTTCCAGGGCTCCTGTCATCAGGACGGCTCAAGGCAGCAGACTCCAGCCCCAGGCCTGCACCCTGCACAGCCCCAGCAGGCGGGGCAGGGCTCTGTGGGGCAGGGCCCTGGCTCTCAGCCATCATTTCCAGGCCAGCTTCTCCAAGGATGTTCTGCACAAGGCTGGCAGGCTCAGGCACGGAAGGCGATGGTGGGGCCATGTCACTGTGGGAGATGGCAGGGATGTCTTCTTCAAAGCCAGGTGACACCTCAGCACAGCAGCGGATGGGGAGTCCAGCTTCCCCTGAAACACCTGTGGCTGTTGTCGCACACTGCAGGGCATCACCCGGGGCAGGAGAGGCTGTTTCTCCCTGGCACGTCTCAGCAGGGGGCACTTGCAGCTCACGAGGCTGCAGCTCTGCACCTTGGGACACTGAGGACTTGCTTAGCACCAAGTCCTGCCTCTGCACCATCCTGCCTGAACAGTCTGCCTTGACCTCCTGCGCACAGGCATCTCCGGGAGCAGAAAGCAGCTTGTCCCGCTCCTTGTATGCTGGCGTGCTTCGCATCTCCCTTTCAGGAATGGCCTGTGCTGCTGGGACAAAGGAGGAGCTTCCGGAGAGTTGCTGGCTTGTCAGGGGAAGAGTTGTCCTGGTACTGTCGTCTAGCAAGAGCCTTGCTTTTCCCAGGGCTGATGCACAAGAGCCAGGCCTGGGCTCAGGCAAGCAGTGGACGAGCTCTTGCATTGCCCGGGTGGGACCGTGAGCTTCCTGCTTGCGTTTTGGAAGGGGAGGCAAGGAAAGAGGGCATGGCTTTAGCTCTTCCTCTGCCGGGCTCTTCCCTGAGTCCACAGCCTTCCCAGCAGCACTACCAGGTGGGAAGGGTTCCCTGGCAGCAGCTGTGCTGGAATTCACTGCCAGCTTCTCTAATCCTTTGGTCTCTCTCTCCAGGGTTCTCCTGGCCACACTTTTGGTGTCCATGGCATTGGCCCTGCCTCGGGGAGAAGACCTGCAGGATGCTTCTAGAGCAGGCAGCTTGCTTTGCCTTGTAGATCCTGCAGTTTTAGCTGCAGAGGTCTCCAGGCCTCCATGGGCCTGCCGAGCTGCCTTGGTTGGGAGAGGTGGTAAGCCAGGCAGACGTGGTGTCCCTGCTCTTGCGCGAGTCCTGCCAGGCGCTGTCTCCCTGTGCCCCAGAGGAGCCTTCCTTACAAGGCCAGTGGAGGGATGCAGAGCTTGTACCACAATGGGAACGTCCCTGGCAGTGTCCTCCACCACCTGCAATCAAAGCCCATGAGAAAGGGTAAGTTCCTGCCATCCTCCCCCCTGCCCTCCATCCTTCCCACATGGAAACTTCCTGTGGCCCCGATGCCCTCGCCAATGGCTGCACTCTCCCATGTGGGCGGCTGCTGCTCTGCTCCCAAAGGCCGGGTGGGGAGAGGGTTTGTCACCGTGGGGCAAGAGACAGGCAAAGGCAGCTCCCTCGGACACCCCAAGGCATGTCCTTGCAGACTGCTGTGCAGAGCAGGCAGTCAGCTTGCTGGGGGCAGAGACCTCCTGGTCTCTCCCAGCACTTCCCACTTGCTTCTTGGCACCTCCGGGGAGTCAGGCAGAGGCTTTGCCACCATCGCTGCTCAGCTCTGTACCTTTGCAACGATGCCGCGTTCAGAGGCCCACGAGCTCTGTGGGCCGGGGAGCGAAGGCAGCCTGTCCCTTTGGTGGGACGAAGCCGGGGTCCGGCTGCGCTGCACCACTGCGTGCAGCTCCTGCTGGCCCACCTGCGGGAAGAAGGGGGCACATGATGGAGGTGGTTGTGTTGGTACGAGCAGCCCCTGAAGCACAGGAAACCCCAGCCCCACGTCAAAGGGAACCTCATGGCCACGCATGGCCCAGCTGTGCTTGGCCCACAGCTGCTCTCTGCCCCTCAGTGCAGAGCTCACGGGGTCCCTGTGGGCCTTGGAGTATCCAGGCTGGTGTGTGCTTTATCTGAGAGAAAATCTCCAGGGCCATGAATAAATGCCCCCTCACTGGGGGAGCTCATGCCTGGCTGTCTTGCCCCACCTCCCCTTCCCCACCATCCTCGTGCTCTGCACGCAGGTCCCAGCCCTGCTGCCTGCCTCTCCCTCCAGCCCCACCACTCACCTTCCTCCTGCACTCCTGCGTGCCTGGGTGCCCGTCCGTGGACTGGGAGCAGGCGTTTGCCTGCCGCTCCTTGTCCATCTCCGGGATCCACTCGTGAGGACCTGCTACTCTGGCACCAAGGGGGAGCGGCTCCCTCCTGGTCGAGCTGCTCTCCTCAGAGTGGGGACCCCTGGGGGCTCTGGTCCCAGTAGGGACACGGTCACCATGGGGACCGCCTCATCACAATGGCCTTGTGGGCATGATGCCACCTCCATCACAAAGCCCTGGTGGTCGCCGTGGGGACCCCATCACAGTGCCTTGGTGGTCGCCATGGGGACCCCCATCACAGTGTCATGGCAGTCCCCTTGGAGACACACAGCACCATGCTATTGCCTCCATGCCTCTGGCCTCAGCTTTTGAGCCTAGCTGAGAGCTGCTATCTAGGTAGCAGGAAGAGTTTTCTTCTCCTCAGCTCTGAGCTTGCAGAGGCTGCCCCTCTTCAGGCAGTCCATAGTACACATCCACTACAAGGCCACCCCTCTTGGTCTGCCTGCTAATCCTCACTCATAGCTCTCGACAGGCCCATCGTCCATCCCTAGGCAGAGCTCCCTGCATTCCCACTGCTCTCTCTCTGGGGTTTCTCTTGTCCACATCACCCTGCACCTTTTCCTTGCCAGCCCAGGCCAGCACTTCCTCCCTCTTTTTTGACTCACCCTCTCCCCACACTTGCTCCCACTTTAAGGCTTCCCTCACCAGCTTGGATGCCTGGTCAGCCATCAGGTCAGCAGATGGGAACACTCCCCTTCCAAATGAAGTGAGACAACCAGTGCCAGTGGAGATGGAGAATGGTCTCTGAAATGTCTGCTGAGGGCTGTCTCTCAGGTGACAGTGCTGATGACAGATGCCCATCCTGCTGGAGGGGAATCTGAGCCCTCAGGAGAGCTCAGAGATCTCAAGGCATAGTGTGTGCCTGGGGATGGACAGTGAGTGGAGTCTCACAAAGTAGAGACAGTCCATGGTGGAGTAACCAGAAGGTAAAGCACTAAATCCAGGTCTGCACAGGGGAATGAGGGCTCTGCAATCCCTGGAGAGGCAGTAGGGACCCAGGAAGCCCAGGGAAGGGGAACTGGAGAGTGATTCATGCACCCTCAGGCAAAAACCACAGGCTGGAGCTAGTGCACACCCAGACACATCTCCTGCCATTGCAAACAGCCTGGTGTCATTCTGAGCACCATCCAAGAGCACAGAGATGTGCCAGCGGTGTCATGAGTGTTTAGCCCTGTCTGGTGGGGTCTGCTTCCTGCCCCAAGCAGCATGGCCAGTGTGAAGTCAGGAGTCACCTCGTGGCCTTGTGGCCCCACAGTTCGTTCGCTCTGCAGAGCAGCAATGCCAGCCCAGGCCCTGCAGGGAGCACAGGGGAGGGGTGCAGGAACATCCAGCCAGGCCAGCACGGACACACTCACCTGGGGAAAAGCTCTCTGGGGAGCAGCAACCTCCCTAGAGAAAAGCAGGGCAGCATTCAGGTAGAAAAAGAGAAGAAGAAACAGGTTTCTCTGGGCACCAGCTCAGGTTAGGTTGCTCTGTTCCTGGGTCAGCAGGAGCTGTGGAGGGGCTGCAGGGCCAGGGCTGTTGTGCTGTGCTGGGGAGCAGGGTGGGCATGGAGGGGCTGCAGGCAGACAGGGAGGGGGATCTCCTGGGCACAAGAGCAGGGCAGACAGAAAGTGACCAGTGTATTGTGGGGCCTCCTCCCCCTTGCTGGGGAGCTGCTGCCCCTGTCCTTGGGCCTGGCCTGAGTTATGTCATGGACATGCCTGTGCCTGGCCCTGCACCTCTTGGTTGCTGACCTGACCCTGTCCCCGGCCTCCTGACCTGACTCCCCATCTCTGCCTTGGACCTGCCCCCTTCACTACAGTCAAGAAAGCCTTGGCAAGGGAAGCTGGGATGCAAGCAGAAGAAGCTTGTAGGTCCCCAAGGTGACCATATATGCCAAACAGCAACCCTTGCCTGACAGCCAATTGAAAGGTGTAAGGAGTGCCTCAGATTTGGACCCCCTAGCCAGGTAACACTGCACACAGAGCCTTAGCGGGGAGGGCAGCCACGTGGGAACTGATTTGATGATGGGTAGCCAGGAGGGCAGGTTTTGCTGTATCACAGCTCCAATGGTTTTGCTCCAAAGAGTCTGTTGTTGGGAGCAGCAAGGGTGGGGCTGCTTCGTACGGGAAGGGGAAGCGGGAGCTGAGGGTGTTGGCAAGGCAGGAGGGCAGTGCCCCACCGATGAGGGGTGCTGTCCCGCAGTGCATGGGCAAGAGGAGCAGAGCAGGTTTGGGGATGGTAACCGGGGTCAGGCACAGCCCAGTGATCACCATAAGGCTGAGACCGTAGGGCTCCAAGCAGCCCTGTTTTGCATGGGAGGTTGGAGTGGAGACCTCCAGAGGTCCTTCCCCACCAAAACTCTTCTGGGACTCCATGAATGGAAAGCCGGAGGCAGGTGGGCATCCAGCTGGGGCTGGATGGCTGGTATGGGGAGAGGTGGGGAGGGCCAGGGGCTGGGGAGCTCCTGCCTGTAGAGCTGGTCCCCACGGTGGCAGGAGAGGGGCTGGGGGCTGGGAGTGAGGGGGCAGCAGCCCTGGCAGGGGCAGGGGTGGGCAGGGCTGTGGCAGGGGCTGCAGGGAGGGGACACAGCTGGTGCTGCTGCAGCGTGGCAGCTGTTGCAGTTGCCTCCCTCCCAAAATGTCCCACACTTGCCCAGGGCAGACTCAGGCTGCTCGCTCTCCCTCTGTTGCCCTCCCAGCAGGACGGCACACACGAGGAGGGGTCGACCGGCCCTGTGCTGAACACCAGGTCCCTAGGGTGGCACAGCTTGACTGTGAGGGATCCCAATCTAGGTGTCCCACGCTCACCATGGGAGGGCCAGGTCTCACAGGCACCTCAGCAGAGGCCCTCGTGGGTAGCCTGGGTCACAGCCAGCACTGTCGGGAGATCCCTGGGATGCAAAGGTGTGCCCAGGTGTGGGGGAGGCCTGGGGAACCCCGTGGGGGCAGCCACTAGAGCCAAAGGGACAGTTGGGGTTGCAGCACAGCCATGTGCCAAGCCCTGCGGGGCGGTAATTGAGGCTGTGCGGAGCCAGGATGTCCATGCCCAGCTCTCGATCCGGCCCTCCACAGAGGCCAGGGAAATGTTGCTGCATATAATGCCACAGCAGAGGAGCTGAGACTCATGTCACTGTTGCTGTGGAGGTGCCTGGGCAGGGAACCAACCTGGGTGGAAACACCATGTGGGTGCAGGGCACCGTCAGAGGAAGCTCCCAGCAGTGGGTGGAGCTAGGACACTTTTAGGGGAAGCTCACAGCATAAAGTGGGCAGGGCACTCTCGGATGGTCACAAAAGCAGCAGGTACCTAGGGCTGTTCTTCCGAGGGACCTTGACAGGACACCGAAATGGGCTGCTGGGAAAAGTAAAAGCCCCACAGCAGGCTGGGCAGGGGCCTGGTCCCTGGAGAGCAGCTCCGCAGATCAAGTCCTGCAGGTCCTGGGCACAAGCTGAGCTGAGGTCAGCAGCGTGCCCGGGCAGCAAGGCCGGCCCCACACTTGGCTGTGTTAGCAGAGAGCAGCCGGCAGGGTGAGGGAAGGCATTCCTGCCCTGGGGTCGGCACGGGAGAGACCACGTCTGGTCACAGGGTCCAGGTAGGGCTCCCCACTCCCAGACAGACATGGACACACTGGCACGAGCCCAGTGGACAACCGCGAGCTGGTCGGGAGCTGGAGCACAGGACGTCTGAAGAGAGGCCAAGGGCGCTGGGTCTGTTCAGCCAGGAGAAGAGAAGGCGCAGGGGGATCTCGCTGCTGCCTGCAGCTGCCGAAGGGGAGGGTGGGGAGAGGATGGAGCCAGACCCTTCCCGAGGTGCCTGGGGACAAGACGAGGGGCCACGACACAAGTGGCAGCAGGGAAAATTCCCAGCAGAGAGGACCAAGAGCCTGTGAAGCCTGAGGGTGGTGCAACAGAGAGAGTCAGAGCTGGACCCTGCCAGGCCCTGGGAAACCCCCGCTGGCTGCCTCCACCTGCAGCAGGACGTTGGAGCCGAGACCTCCAGAAGCCCCTTCCCACCGCAGCTGCTCTCTGACTCTGTGACTGCTTGAAAGGCTTTCTCTCCAGACCTGCCTGGCTTCGTTGCCATTGCCTGCACTAGTCTTGCTGTGGAGATTTGCCTGACACCAAGTAACACAGGGGGAAAAAAGGCTTCTGAGGGTTTTATTCACAGCAGAAAATGTCGCCAACTAGGGTTGGTGTGGGCACATGGGTGCTACAGGACATGATGGAGCAGCATTTCTGTAGCAACCGGGACAGTCTCCGTCGCTCTGCCTCTCTGCCCTGTGCCAGCCCCCATCTCAGGGCACCTGCCTGGCACTGGCCTCCTGGCGCCGTTGCTCTCGCTGCCCCGTGGCACAGCTGCAGCAGAAAGCTCTGCGCAGAGCCCGAAGCACCGTCCTGAGCAGCGAGGGCCGTCGCCTGGGAGCTGCGGCGTCCGGGAGGGTGGTGATGCCTGTGGGGGAAGGAGAGGCGTGGGCGAGGGGCTGTGGGGGTGCAGGACCTGCCTGTCCCCACCACCAAGGCCTTTCCCGAGGGGTCATGGCCTCGGCACGGCCAGCCCCCGAGCGCTTACTGCTGCCGGCCCCGGTGCCGCTCGCTGTGCTGGGACGGGCTCGCCGTGCCCAGAAGGGCTCTTGACTTGGGTACGTACCTGGGTCCACCTCTGGAGTGTGCCTGAAGGCTGGAGATGACTTCTCCTCCTCTTTGGGCTCAGATGCAACCTGCATGGGGAGAGCAAGCACACACACCACGTGCCATCAGCTGGCGATGCTCAGGACACTGGTGCCCCGGGATGGATGTGCGGAAGGGTTTGGGGTTGTGGGATGCTGCCAACAGCTGTGAGTCCCAAGGGAAGGGACCTGCGGATGGCACAGAGACGGGACAAGGCTTGTTGTGGGGCTGTAGCAGCAGGGCTGGGCTGGGGGCTGTGAGAGGGAGGGGGGAACAGAGGTGGCCGGGTGGGTGGCAGAAGGGGGCTCGCTGGCTGGGTGTGGGAGGGGGCTGCTGCTGGGGTCACCTCTTCCCTCCTCGCTCTGCATCCAGGGCCAGGGCTGAACGCAGTGCAGGCGTTGGAGGGGACATCAGCCCTGGGCCTTGGGCACTTGGAAACGGAGAGCACCAGGCAGCTCCCCCATGGCAGATATCGCAGAGGGCAAAGGCCTGAGGGGGACAGCTTGGCACCATGGGAAGAGGGGTCCCACGGGACGGGGCAGCTCTCTGCACCCACCCTGCACACCCCAGACACAGCTCACACAGCAGACCCCTTTGATGGGGAGACCAATGATGTGCTCCTTGCTCACCTGGGGAGGAGGGCCTCCACACAAGGCAGAAGCCACTGCTTTTCTTCCCTCGGGCAGTGGTGCTTCGAGAGGCAGGCTGTTGCTCTCCTCGCAAGGGCCTCCAGCCAAGGGACAGGCCTCCGGCACAGCTTCTGCTGCAGAGGCAGGCACTTTTTCCTCTGCCTCCTGAGGGTCTCGGGCTGCAGGCCAGGCCTCTGGCTTTGTTTCTGGTCTCTCTGATGGCGCCAGAGACACGCTGTCCCCTGCCTCCTGAAAGCCATCCCCCAAAGCACATGCCCCTGCTTCGGCTCCTCTGAGCACTGCTGGCTCCAGAGGCATGTTCTCCATGTCACCGGCTGCCTCCCTGGCAGTGTCTCCGGCCTTGACGCTGGGCGAACAAGGCACCTTCTGGGGGCACGTTTCCTCGTCTGCTAAGAGGCTCCTGAGGCTAGGTCTGACCCAGATCTCACGCAAGGACGTGTTTTCCTCCAGCTCCTCGCTTTGCAGAAGCTCTTCATCTGCCTCCTCCTCCTCTTCCTCAGGGCTCCAGTCCCCTTGCTCTTCCTGCGCCGCTCCCAGCACTCTCTTCCTGGCTCCCACCTCCCGCTCCCTCCTGGGGGCATGGGCATACAGCCGCTCCAGCACCTCCCACTTGCACCTGGCATCCTTCAGGAGCTCCACTCGCGTTAGCTCTGGTTTCCACAAATTATAGAAAGAATTTCTGGCCAGCAGCTAAAAGAAGAGAGGCACATTTGTGAAGGGCGCTGCTTTTCCCACCACAAAAGGCCTCCCGGGGCCCTGCTCCCACTGGGACAGTCACGCTGCTGCAGTGGGGCGCAGCGGCTGGCCCCAGCGCAGGCAGGGTTGCCACCTGGCCCAGCCCATCCTTGGCACTCACCTCCTTGCGTTTGACGTTGAGGGATCCTGACGCTGTCAGGGAGAAACGTTTCCCCTTGGCCTCCTCGCCCTCGCTCTCCTGCAGGCTCAGCTTCTTCCTCTGGAAACAGGCTTCTCGCAGCTGGGCCAAGGTGTGCCCGGTGTGCGCCAGGCTGCTCCTCTCGAGCTCCTCCAGCGGCTCTGTTTTGATGGAGAGCACTGCGAGATACTGCGAGGTGTTGTCGGGGTGCACGCGCAGAGGCTGTCCTTGCACATGGCAGATGATGCCCAAAGGCTGCTGGTTTGGGCCCTGCCCTGCCCGGGGGCATCGTGGTGTCCCTGGCGCACCGCCCTTGCCTGGGGAAGCGGGTGCACCGGCCCCGCTGACCTCCCTTTTGCCCCCACCAGCACGGGCATCAGGCCCTTGCGGAGCTGCAGGGGCTGTGCTTTTGTCCTGCTCTGTGGGCTCGTCCTGGCCTGGGCTTGCTGGTACTGCCAGACTGCTGGTCTGTGCCGATGATGTCCTTTTGGGCATGGCTGCACTGAGCTCCTTCGTGGCTTCATTCGCATCAGGCTGTGCTGGATGCCGGCCAGTTCCAGGGCTCCTGTCATCAGGACGGCTCAAGGCAGCAGACTCCAGCCCCAGGCCTGCACCCTGCACAGCCCCAGCAGGCGGGGCAGGGCTCTGTGGGGCAGGGCCCTGGCTCTCAGCCATCATTTCCAGGCCAGCTTCTCCAAGGATGTTCTGCACAAGGCTGGCAGGCTCAGGCACGGAAGGCGATGGTGGGGCCATGTCACTGTGGGAGATGGCAGGGATGTCTTCTTCAAAGCCAGGTGACACCTCTGCACAGCAGCGGATGGGGAGTCCAGCTTCCTCTGAAACACCTGTGGCTGTTGTCGCACACTGCAGGGCATCACCCGGGGCAGGAGAGGCTGTTTCTCCCTGGCACGTCTCAGCAGGGGGCACTTGCAGCTCACGAGGCTGCAGCTCTGCACCTTGGGACACTGAGGACTTGCTTAGCACCAAGTCCTGCCTCTGCACCATCCTGCCTGAACAGTCTGCCTTGACCTCCTGCCCACAGGCATCTCCGGGAGCAGAAAGCAGCTTGTCCCGCTCCTTGTATGCTGGCGTGCTTCGCATCTCCCTTTCAGGAATGGCCTGTGCTGCTGGGACAAAGGAGGAGCTTCCGGAGAGTTGCTGGCTTGTCAGGGGAAGAGTTGTCCTGGTACTGTCGTCTAGCAAGAGCCTTGCTTTTTCCAGTGCTGATGCACAAGAGCCAGGCCTGGGCTCAGGCAAGCAGTGGACGAGCTCTTGCATTGCCCGGGTGGGACCGTGAGCTTCCTGCTTGCGTTTTGGAAGGGGAGGCAAGGAAAGAGGGCATGGCTTTAGCTCTTCCTCTGCCAGGCTCTTCCCTGAGTCCACAGCCTTCCCAGCAGCACTACCAGGTGGGAAGGGTTCCCTGGCAGCAGCTGTGCTGGAATTCACTGCCAGCTTCTCTAATCCTTTGGTCTCTCTCTCCAGGGTTCTCCTGGCCACCCCTTTGGTGTCCATGGCATTGGCCCTGCCTCGGGGAGAAGACCTGCAGGATGCTTCTAGAGCAGGCAGCTTGGTTTGCCTTGTAGATCCTGCAGTTTTAGCTGCAGAGGTCTCCAGGCCTCCATGGGCCTGCCGAGCTGCCTTGGTTGGGAGAGGTGGTAAGCCAGGCAGACGTGGTGTCCCTGCTCTTGCGCGAGTCCTGCCAGGCGCGGTCTCCCTGTGCCCCAGAGGAGCCTTCCTTACAAGGCCAGTGGAGGGATGCAGAGCTTGTACCACAATGGGAACGTCCCTGGCAGTGTCCTCCACCACCTGCAATCAAAGCCCATGAGAAAGGGTAAGTTCCTGCCATCCTCCCCCCTGCCCTCCATCCTTCCCACATGGAAACTTCCTGTGGCCCCGATGGCCTCGCCAATGGCTGCACTCTCCCATGTGGGCGGCTGCTGCTCTGCTCCCAAAGGCCGGGTGGGGAGAGGGTTTGTCACCGTGGGGCAAGAGACAGGCAAAGGCAGCTCCCTCGGACACCCCAAGGCATGTCCTTGCAGACTGCTGTGCAGAGCAGGCAGTCAGCTTGCTGGGGGCAGAGACCTCCTGGTCTCTCCCAGCACTTCCCACTTGCTTCTTGGCACCTCCGGGGAGTCAGGCAGAGGCTTTGCCACCATCGCTGCTCAGCTCTGTACCTTTGCAACGATGCCGCGTTCAGAGGCCCACGAGCTCTGTGGGCCGGGGAGCGAAGGCAGCCTGTCCCTTTGGTGGGACGAAGCCGGGGTCCGGCTGCGCTGCACCACTGCGTGCAGCTCCTGCTGGCCCACTTGCGGGAAGAAGGGGGCACATGATGGAGGTGGTTGTGTTGGTACGAGCAGCCCCTGAAGCACAGGAAACCCCAGCCCCACGTCAAAGGGAACCTCATGGCCACGCATGGCCCAGCTGTGCTTGGCCCACAGCTGCTCTCTGCCCCTCAGTGCAGAGCTCACGGGGTCCCTGTGGGCCTTGGAGTATCCAGGCTGGTGTGTGCTTTATCTGAGAGAAAATCTCCAGGGCCATGAATAAATGCCCCCTCACTGGGGGAGCTCATGCCTGGCTGTCTTGCCCCACCTCCCCTTCCCCACCATCCTCGTGCTCTGCACGCAGGTCCCAGCCCTGCTGCCTGCCTCTCCCTCCAGCCCCACCACTCACCTTCCTCCTGCACTCCTGCGTGCCTGGGTGCCCGTCCGTGGACTGGGAGCAGGCGTTTGCCTGCCGCTCCTTGTCCATCTCCGGGATCCACTCGTGAGGACCTGCTACTCTGGCACCAAGGGGGAGCGGCTCCCTCCTGGTCGAGCTGCTCTCCTCAGAGTGGGGACCCCTGGGGGCTCTGGTCCCAGTAGGGACACGGTCACCATGGGGACCGCCTCATCACAATGGCCTTGTGGGCATGATGCCACCTCCATCACAAAGCCCTGGTGGTCGCCGTGGGGACCCCATCACAGTGCCTTGGTGGTCGCCATGGGGACCCCCATCACAGTGTCATGGCAGTCCCCTTGGAGACACACAGCACCATGCTATTGCCTCCATGCCTCTGGCCTCAGCTTTTGAGCCTAGCTGAGAGCTGCTATCTAGGTAGCAGGAAGAGTTTTCTTCTCCTCAGCTCTGAGCTTGCAGAGGCTGCCCCTCTTCAGGCAGTCCATAGTACACATCCACTACAAGGCCACCCCTCTTGGTCTGCCTGCTAATCCTCACTCATAGCTCTCGACAGGCCCATCGTCCATCCCTAGGCAGAGCTCCCTGCATTCCCACTGCTCTCTCTCTGGGGTTTCTCTTGTCCACATCACCCTGCACCTTTTCCTTGCCAGCCCAGGCCAGCACTTCCTCCCTCTTTTTTGACTCACCCTCTCCCCACACTTGCTCCCACTTTAAGGCTTCCCTCACCAGCTTGGATGCCTGGTCAGCCATCAGGTCAGCAGATGGGAACACTCCCCTTCCAAATGAAGTGAGACAACCAGTGCCAGTGGAGATGGAGAATGGTCTCTGAAATGTCTGCTGAGGGCTGTCTCTCAGGTGACAGTGCTGATGACAGATGCCCATCCTGCTGGAGGGGAATCTGAGCCCTCAGGAGAGCTCAGAGATCTCAAGGCATAGTGTGTGCCTGGGGATGGACAGTGAGTGGAGTCTCACAAAGTAGAGACAGTCCATGGTGGAGTAACCAGAAGGTAAAGCACTAAATCCAGGTCTGCACAGGGGAATGAGGGCTCTGCAATCCCTGGAGAGGCAGTAGGGACCCAGGAAGCCCAGGGAAGGGGAACTGGAGAGTGATTCATGCACCCTCAGGCAAAAACCACAGGCTGGAGCTAGTGCACACCCAGACACATCTCCTGCCATTGCAAACAGCCTGGTGTCATTCTGAGCACCATCCAAGAGCACAGAGATGTGCCAGCGGTGTCATGAGTGTTTAGCCCTGTCTGGTGGGGTCTGCTTCCTGCCCCAAGCAGCATGGCCAGTGTGAAGTCAGGAGTCACCTCGTGGCCTTGTGGCCCCACAGTTCGTTCGCTCTGCAGAGCAGCAATGCCAGCCCAGGGCCCTGTGGGGAGCACAGGGGAGGGGTGCAGGAACATCCAGCCAGGCCAGCACGGACACACTCACCTGGGGAAAAGCTCTCTGGGGAGCAGCAACCTCCCTAGAGAAAAGCAGGGCAGCATTCAGGTAGAAAAAGAGAAGAAGAAACAGGTTTCTCTGGGCACCAGCTCAGGTTAGGTTGCTCTGTTCCTGGGTCAGCAGGAGCTGTGGAGGGGCTGCAGGGCCAGGGCTGTTGTGCTGTGCTGGGGAGCAGGGTGGGCATGGAGGGGCTGCAGGCAGACAGGGAGGGGGATCTCCTGGGCACAAGAGCAGGGCAGACAGAAAGTGACCAGTGTATTGTGGGGCCTCCTCCCCCTTGCTGGGGAGCTGCTGCCCCTGTCCTTGGGCCTGGCCTGAGTTATGTCATGGACATGCCTGTGCCTGGCCCTGCACCTCTTGGTTGCTGACCTGACCCTGTCCCCGGCCTCCTGACCTGACTCCCCATCTCTGCCTTGGACCTGCCCCCTTCACTACAGTCAAGAAAGCCTTGGCAAGGGAAGCTGGGATGCAAGCAGAAGAAGCTTGTAGGTCCCCAAGGTGACCATATATGCCAAACAGCAACCCTTGCCTGACAGCCAATTGAAAGGTGTAAGGAGTGCCTCAGATTTGGACCCCCTAGCCAGGTAACACTGCACACAGAGCCTTAGCGGGGAGGGCAGCCACGTGGGAACTGATTTGATGATGGGTAGCCAGGAGGGCAGGTTTTGCTGTATCACAGCTCCAATGGTTTTGCTCCAAAGAGTCTGTTGTTGGGAGCAGCAAGGGTGGGGCTGCTTCGTACGGGAAGGGGAAGCGGGAGCTGAGGGTGTTGGCAAGGCAGGAGGGCAGTGCCCCACCGATGAGGGGTGCTGTCCCGCAGTGCATGGGCAAGAGGAGCAGAGCAGGTTTGGGGATGGTAACCGGGGTCAGGCACAGCCCAGTGATCACCATAAGGCTGAGACCGTAGGGCTCCAAGCAGCCCTGTTTTGCATGGGAGGTTGGACTGGAGACCTCCAGAGGTCCTTCCCCACCAAAACTCTTCTGGGACTCCATGAATGGAAAGCCGGAGGCAGGTGGGCATCCAGCTGGGGCTGGATGGCTGGTGTGGGGAGAGGTGGGGAGGGCCAGGGGCTGGGGAGCTCCTGCCTGTAGAGCTGGTCCCCACGGTGGCAGGAGAGGGGCTGGGGGCTGGGAGTGAGGGGGCAGCAGCCCTGGCAGGGGCAGGGGTGGGCAGGGCTGTGGCAGGGGCTGCAGGGAGGGGACACAGCTGGTGCTGCTGCAGCGTGGCAGCTGTTGCAGTTGCCTCCCTCCCAAAATGTCCCACACTTGCCCAGGGCAGACTCAGGCTGTTCGCTCTCCCTCTGTTGCCCTCCCAGCAGGACGGCACACACGAGGAGGGGTCGACCGGCCCTGTGCTGAACACCAGGTCCCTAGGGTGGCACAGCTTGACTGTGAGGGATCCCAATCTAGGTGTCCCACGCTCACCATGGGAGGGCCAGGTCTCACAGGCACCTCAGCAGAGGCCCTCGTGGGTAGCCTGGGTCACAGCCAGCACTGTCGGGAGATCCCTGGGATGCAAAGGTGTGCCCAGGTGTGGGGGAGGCCTGGGGAACCCCGTGGGGGCAGCCACTAGAGCCAAAGGGACAGTTGGGGTTGCAGCACAGCCATGTGCCAAGCCCTGCGGGGCGGTAATTGAGGCTGTGCGGAGCCAGGATGTCCATGCCCAGCTCTCGATCGGGCCCTCCACAGAGGCCAGGGAAATGTTGCTGCATATAATGCCACAGCAGAGGAGCTGAGACTCATGTCACTGTTGCTGTGGAGGTGCCTGGGCAGGGAACCAGCCTGGGTGGAAACACCATGTGGGTGCAGGGCACCGTCAGAGGAAGCTCCCAGCAGTGGGTGGAGCTAGGACACTTTTAGGGGAAGCTCACAGCATAAAGTGGGCAGGGCACTCTCGGATGGTCACAAAAGCAGCAGGTACCTAGGGTTGTTCTTCCGAGGGACCTTGACAGGACATCGAAATGGGCTGCTGGGAAAAGTAAAAGCCCCACAGCAAGCTGGGCAGGGGCCTGGTCCCTGGAGAGCAGCTCCGCAGATCAAGTCCTGCAGGTCCTGGGCACAAGCTGAGCTGGGGTCAGCAGCGTGCCCGGGCAGCAAGGCCGGCCCCACACTTGGCTGTGTTAGCAGAGAGCAGCCGGCAGGGCGAGGGAAGGCATTCCTGCCCTGGGGTCGGCACGGGAGAGACCACGTCTGGTCACAGGGTCCAGTTAGGGCTCCCCACTCCCAGACAGACATGGACACATTGGCACGAGCCCAGTGGACAACCGCGAGCTGGTCGGGAGCTGGAGCACAGGACGTCTGAAGAGAGGCCAAGGGCGCTGGGTCTGTTCAGCCAGGACAAGAGAAGGCGCAGGGGGATCTCGCTGCTGCCTGCAGCTGCCGAAGGGGAGGGTGGGGAGAGGACGGAGCCAGACCCTTCCCGAGGTGCCTGGGGACAAGACGAGGGGCCACGACACAAGTGGCAGCAGGGAAAATTCCCAGCAGAGAGGACCAAGAGCCTGTGAAGCCTGAGGGTGGTGCAACAGAGAGAGTCAGAGCTGGACCCTGCCAGGCCCTGGGAAACCCCCGCTGGCTGCCTCCACCTGCAGCAGGACGTTGGAGCCGAGACCTCCAGAAGCCCCTTCCCACCGCAGCTGCTCTCTGACTCTGTGACTGCTTGAACGGCTTTCTCTCCAGACCTGCCTGGCTTCGTTGCCATTGCCTGCACTAGTCTTGCTGTGGAGATTTGCCTGACACCAAGTAACACAGGGGGAAAAAAGGCTTCTGAGGGTTTTATTCACAGCAGAAAATGTCGCCAACTAGGGTTGGTGTGGGCACATGGGTGCTACAGGACATGATGGAGCAGCATTTCTGTAGCAACCGGGACAGTCTCCGTCGCTCTGCCTCTCTGCCCTGTGCCAGCCCCCATCTCAGGGCACCTGCCTGGCACTGGCCTCCTGGCGCCGTTGCTCTCGCTGCCCCGTGGCACAGCTGCAGCAGAAAGCTCTGCGCAGAGCCCGAAGCACCGTCCTGAGCAGCGAGGGCCGTCGCCTGGGAGCTGCGGCGTCCGGGAGGGTGGTGATGCCTGTGGGGGAAGGAGAGGCGTGGGCGAGGGGCTGTGGGGGTGCAGGACCTGCCTGTCCCCACCACCAAGGCCTTTCCTGAGGGGTCATGGCCTCGGCACGGCCAGCCCCCGAGCGCTTACTGCTGCCGGCCCCGGTGCCGCTCGCTGTGCTGGGACGGGCCCGCCGTGCCCAGAAGGGCTCTTGACTTGGGTACGTACCTGGGTCCACCTCTGGAGTGTGCCTGAAGATAGGGGATGACTTCTCCTCCTCTTTGGGCTCAGATGCAACCTGCACGGGGAGAGCAAGCACACACACCACGTGCCATCAGCTGGCGATGTTCAGGACACTGGTGCCCCGGGATGGATGTGCGGAAGGGTTTGGGGTTGTGGGATGCTGCCAAGAGCTGTGAGTCCCAAGAGAAGGGACCTGCGGGTGGCACAGAGACGGGATAAGGCTTGTTGTGGGGCTGTAGCAGCAGGGCTGGGCTGGGGGCTGTGACGGGCAGGGGGGAAGAGAGGTGGCCGGGTGGGTGGCAGAAGGGGGCTCGCTGGCTGGGTGTGGGAGGGGGCTGCTGCTGGGGTCACCTCTTCCCTCCTCGCTCTGCATCCAGGCCCCAGGGCTGACCGCAGTGCAGGCGTTGGAGGGGACGTCAGCCCTGGGCCTTGGGCACTTGGAAACGGAGAGCACCAGGCAGCTCCCCCATGGCAGATATCGCAGAGGGCAAAGGCCTGAGGGGGACAGCTTGGCACCATGGACAGGGGGGTCCCACGGGACGGGGCAGCTCTCTGCACCCACCCTGCACACCCCAGACACAGCTCACACAGCAGACCCCTTTGATGGGGAGACCGATGATGTGCTCCTTGCTCACCTGGGGAGGAGGGCCTCCACACAAGGCAGAAGCCACTGCTTTTCTTCCCTCGGGCAGTGGTGCTTCGAGAGGCAGGCTGTTGCTCTCCTCGCAAGGGCCTCCAGCCAAGGGACAGGCCTCCGGCACAGCTTCTGCTGCAGAGGCAGGCACTTTTTCCTCTGCCTCCTGAGGGTCTCTGGCTGCAGGCCAGGCCTCTGGCTTTGTTTCTGGTCTCTCTGATGGCGCCAGAGACACGCTGTCCCCTGCCTCCTGAAAGCCATCCCCCAAAGCACATGCCCCTGCTTCGGCTCCTCCGAGCACTGCTGGCTCCAGAGGCATGTTCTCCATGTCACCGGCTGCCTCCCTGGCAGTGTCTCCGGCCTTGACGCTGGGCGAACAAGGCACCTTCTGGGGGCACGTTTCCTTGTCTAAGAGGCTCCTGAGGCTAGGTCTGACCCAGATCTCGCGCAAGGACGTCTTTTCCTCCAGCTCCTCACTTTGCAGAAGCTCTTCATCTGCGTCCTCTTCCTCCTCCTCAGGGCTCCAGTCCCCTTGCTCTTCCTGCGCCGCTCCCAGCACTCTCTTCCTGGCTCCCACCTCCCGCTCCCTCCTGGGGGCATGGGCATACAGCCGCTCCAGCACCTCCCACTTGCACCTGGCATCCTTCAGCAGCTCCACTCGCGTTAGCTCTGGTTTCCACAAGTTATAGAAGGAATTTCTGGCCAGCAGCTAAAAGAAGAGAGGCACATTTGTGAAGGGCGCTACTTTTCCCACCACAAAAGGCCTCCCGGGGCCCTGCTCCCACTGGGAGAGTCAGGCTGCTGCAGTGGGGCCCAGCGGCTGGCCCCAGCGCAGGCAGGGTTGCCACCTGGCCCAGCCCATCCTTGGCACTCACCTCCTTGCGTTTGACGTTGAGGGATCCTGACGCTGTCAGGGAGAAACGTTTCCCCTTGGCCTCCTCGCCCTCGCTCTCCTTCAGGCTCAGCTTCTTCCTCTGGAAACAGGCTTCTCGCAGCTGGGCCAAGGTGTGCCCGGTGCGCGCCAGGCTGCTCCTCTCGAGCTCCTCCAGTGGCTCTGTTTTGATGGAGAGCACTGCGAGATACTGCGAGGTGTTGTCGGGGTGCACGCGCAGAGGCTGTCCTTGCACATGGCAGATGATGCCCAAAGGCTGCTGTTTTGGGCCCTGCCCTGCCCGGGGGCATCGTGATGTCCCTGGAGCACCGCCCTTGCCTGGGGAGGCTGGTGCACCAGCCCCGCTGACCTCCCTTTTGCCCCCACCAGCACGGGCATCAGGCCCTTGCTGAGCTGCAGGGGCTGTGCTTTTGTCCTGCTCTGTGGGCTCGTCCTGGCCTGGGCTTGCTGGTACTGCCAGACTGCTGGTCTGTGCCGATGATGTCCTTTTGGGCACGGCTGCACTGAGCTCCTTCGTGGCTTCATTCGCATCAGGCTGTGCTGGATGCTGGCCAGGTCCAGGGCTCCTGTCATCAGGACGGCTCAAGGCAGCAGACTCCAGCCCCAGGCCTGCACCCTGCACAGCCCCAGCAGGCGGGGCAGGGCCCTGTGGGGCAGGGTCCTGGCTCTCAGCCATCATTTCCAGGCCAGCTTCTCCAAGGACGATCTGCACAAGGCTGGCAGGCTCAGGCACGGAAGGCGATGGTGGGGCCATGTCACTGTGGGAGATGGCAGGGATGTCTTCTTCAAAGCCAGGTGACACCTCTGCACAGCAGGGCATGGGGAGTCCAGCTTCCCCTGAAACACCTGTGGCTGTTGTCGCACACTGCAGGGCATCACCCGGGGCAGGAGAGGCTGTTTCTCCCTGGCACGTCTCAGCAGGAGGCACTTGCAGTTCACGAGGCTGCAGGTCTGCACTTTGGGACACTGAGGACTTGCTTAGCACCAAGTCCTGCCTCTGCACCAGCGTGCCTGAACAGTCTGCCTTGACCTCCTGCGCACAGGCATCTCCGGGAGCAGAAAGCAGCTCGTCCCGCTCCTTGTATGCTGGTGTGCTTCGCATCTCCCTTTCAGGAATGGCCTGTGCTCCTGGGACAAAGGAGGAGCTTCCAGAGAGTTGCTGGCTTGTCAGGGGAAGAGTTGTCCTGGTACTGTTGTCTAGCAAGAGCCTTGCTTTTCCCAGGGCTGATGCACAAGAGCCAGGCCTGGGCTCAGGCAAGCAGTGGACGAGCTCTTGCATTGCCCAGGTGGGACCATGAGCTTCCTGCTTGCGCTTTTGAAGGGAAGGCAAGGAAAGAGGGCATGGCTTTAGCTCTTCCTCTGCCAGGCTCTTCCCTGAGTCCACAGCCTTCCCAGCAGCACTACCAGGTGGGAAGGGTTCCCTGGCAGCAGCTGTGCTGGAATTCACTGCCAGCTTCTCTAATCCTTTGGTCTCTCTCTCCAGGGTTCTCCTGGCCACCCCTTTGGTGTCCATGGCATTGGCCCTGCCTCGGGGAGAAGACCTGCAGGATGCTTCTAGAGCAGGCAGCTTGCTTTGCCTTGTAGATCCTGCAGTTTTAGCTGCAGAGGTCTCCAGGCCTCCATGGGCCTGCCGAGCTGCCTTGGTTGGGAGAGGTGGTAAGCCAGGCAGATGTGGTGGCCCTGCTCTTGCATGAGTCCTGCCAGGCGCTGTCTCCCTGTGCCCCAGAGGAGCCTTCCTTACAAGGCCGGCGGAGGGATGCAGAACTTGTGCCACAGTGGGAACGTCCCTGGCAGTGTCCTCCACCACCTGCAATCAAAGCCCATGAGAAAGGCTAAGTTCCTGCCATCCTCCCCCCTGCCCTCCATCCTTCCCACATGGAAACTTCCTGTCACCCCTGACGCCCTCGACAAAGACTGCACTCTCCCATATGGGCAGCTTCCCCCCTACTCCCAAAGGCCGGGTGGGGAGAGGGTTTGTCACCGTGGGGCAAGAGACAGGCAAAGGCAGCTCCCTCAGACACCTGAGGCATGTCCTTGCAGACTGCTGTGCAGAGCAGGCAGTCAGCCTGCTGGGGGCAGAGACCTCCCGGTCTCTCCCAGCACTTCCCACCCGCTTCTTGGCACCTCCGGGGAGTCAGGCAGAGGCTTTGCCACCATCGCTGCTCAGCTCTGTACCTTTGCAACGATGCCGTGTTCAGAGGCCCACGAGCTCTGTGGGCCGGGGAGCGAAGGCAGCCTGTCCCTTTGGTGGGACGAAGCCGGGGTCCGGCTGCGCTGCATCACTGTGTGCAGCTCCTGCTGGCCCACCTGCGGGAAGAAGGGGGCACATGATGGAGGTGGTTGTGTTGGTACGAGCAGCCCCTGCAGCACAGGAAACCCCAGACCCATGTTAAAGGGAACCTCATGGCTGCACATGGCCCAGCTGCGCTTGGCCCACAGCTGCTCTCTGCCCCTCAGTGCAGAGCTTACAGGGTCCCTGTGGGCCTTGGAGTATCCAGGTTGGTGTGTGCTTTATCTGAGAGAAAATCTCCAGGGCCATGAATAAATGCCCCCTCGCTGGGCGAGCTCATGCCTGGCTGTCTTGCCCCACCTCCCCTTCCCCACCATCCTCGTGCTCTGCACGCAGGTCCCATCCCTGCTGCCTGCCTCTCCCTCCAGCCCCACCACTCACCTTCCTCCTGCACTCCTGTGTGCCTGGGTGTCCGTCCGTGGACTGGGAGCAGGCGTTTGCCTGCCACTCCTTGTCCATCTCCGGGATCCACTCGTGAGGACTTGCTACTCTGGCACCAAGGGGGAGCTGCTCCCTCCTGGTCGAGCTGCTCTCCTCAGAGTGGGGACCCCTGGGGGCTCTGGTCCCAGTAGGGACACGGTCACCATGGGGACCGCCTCATCACAATGGCCTTGTGGGCATGATGCCACCTCCATCACAAAGCCCTGGTGGTCGCCGTGGGGACCCCATCACAGTGCCTTGGTGGTCGCCATGGGGACCCCCATCACAGTGTCATGGCAGTCCCCTTGGAGACACACAGCACCATGCTATTGCCTCCATGCCTCTGGCCTCAGCTTTTGAACCTGGCTGAGAGCTGGTGTCCAGGGAGCAGGAAGAGTTTTCTTCTCCTCAGCTCTGAGCTTGCAGAGGCTGCCCCTCTTCAGGCACTCCATAGTACACATCCACTACAAGGCCACTCTTCTTGGTCTGCCTGCTAATCCTCACTCATAGCTCTCGACAGGCCCATCATCCATCCCTAGGCAGAGCTCCCTGCATTCCCACTGCTCTCTCTCTGGGGTTTCTCTTGTCCACATCACCCTGCACCTTTTCCTTGCCAGCCCAGGCCAGCACTTCCTCCCTCTTTTTTGACTCACCCTCTCCCCACACTTGCTCCCACTTTAAGGCTTCCCTCACCAGCTTGGATGCCTGGTCAGCCATCAGGTCAGCAGATGGGAACACTCCCCTTCCAAATGAAGTGAGACAACCAGTGCCAGTGGAGATGGAGAATGGTCTCTGAAATGTCTGCTGAGGGCTGTCTCTCAGGTGACAGTGCTGATGACAGATGCCCATCCTGCTGGAGGGGAATCTGAGCCCTCAGGAGAGCTCAGAGATCTCAAGGCATAGTGTGTGCCTGGGGATGGACAGTGAGTGGAGTCTCACAAAGTAGAGACAGTCCATGGTGGAGTAACCAGAAGGTAAAGCACTAAATCCAGGTCTGCACAGGGAAATGAGGGCTCTGCAATCCCTGGAGAGGCAGTAGGGACCCAGGAAGCCCAGGGAAGGGGAACTGGAGAGTGATTCATGCACCCTCAGGGAAAAACCACAGGCTGGAGCTAGTGCACACCCAGACACATCTCCTGCCATTGCAAACAGCCTGGTGTCATTCTGAGCACCATCCAAGAGCACAGAGATGTGCCAGCAGTGTCATGAGTGTTTAGCCCTGTCTGGTGGGGTCTGCTTCCTGCCCCAAGCAGCATGGCCAGTGTGAAGTCAGGAGTCACCTCGTGGCCTTGTGGCCCCACAGTTCGTTCGCTCTGCAGAGCAGCAATGCCAGCCCAGGCCCTGCAGGGAGCACAGGGGAGGGGTGCAGGAACATCCAGCCAGGCCAGCACGGACACACTCACCTGGGGAAAAGCTCTCTGGGGAGCAGCAACCTCCCTAGAGAAAAGCAGGGCAGCATTCAGGTAGAAAAAGAGAAGAAGAAACAGGTTTCCCTGGGCACCAGCTCAGGTTAGGTTGCTCTGTTCCTGGGTCAGCAGGAGCTGTGGAGGGGCTGCAGGGCCAGGGCTGTTGTGCTGTGCTGGGGAGCAGGGTGGGCATGGAGGGGCTGCAGGCAGACAGGGAGGGGGATCTCCTGGGCACAAGAGCAGGGCAGACAGAAAGTGACCAGTGTATTGTGGGGCCTCCTCCCCCTTGCTGGGGAGCTGCTGCCCCTGTCCTTGGGCCTGGCCTGAGTTATGTCATGGACATGCCTGTGCCCGGTCCTGACCCTCGGGTGCTGACCTGACCCTGTCCCCGGCCTCCTGACCTGACTCCCCATCTCTGCCTTGGACCTGCCCCCTCACTACAGTCAAGAAAGCCTTGGCAAGGGAAGTTGGGATGCAAGCAGAAGAAGCTTGTAGGTCCCCAAGGTGACCATATATGCAAAACAGCAACCCTTGCCTGACAGCCAGTTGAAAGGTGTAAGGAGTGCCTCAGATTTGGACCCCCTAGCCAGGTAACACTGCACACAGAGCCTTAGCGGGGAGGGCAGCCACGTGGGAACTGATTTGATGATGGGTAGCCAGGAGGGCAGGTTTTGCTGTATCACAGCTCCAATGGTTTTGCTCCAAAGAGTCTGTTGTTGGGAGCAGCAAGGGTGGGGCTGCTTCGTACGGGAAGGGGAAGCGGGAGCTGAGGGTGTTGGCAAGGCAGGAGGGCAGTGCCCCACCGATGAGGGGTGCTGTCCCGCAGTGCGTGGGCAAGAGGAGCAGAGCAGGTTTGGGGATGGTAACCGGGGTCAGGCACAGCCCAGTGATCACCATAAGGCTGAGACCGTAGGGCTCCAAGCAGCCCTGTTTTGCATGGGAGGTTGGACTGGAGACCTCCAGAGGTCCTTCCCCACCAAAACTCTTCTGGGACTCCATGAATGGAAAGCCGGAGGCAGGTGGGCATCCAGCTGGGGCTGGATGGCTGGTGTGGGGAGAGGTGGGGAGGGCCAGGGGCTGGGGAGCTCCTGCCTGTAGAGCTGGTCCCCACGGTGGCAGGAGAGGGGCTGGGGGCTGGGAGTGAGGGGGCAGCAGCCCTGGCAGGGGCAGGGGTGGGCAGGGCTGTGGCAGGGGCTGCAGGGAGGGGACACAGCTGGTGCTGCTGCAGCGTGGCAGCTGTTGCAGTTGCCTCCCTCCCAAAATGTCCCACACTTGCCCAGGGCAGACTCAGGCTGTTCGCTCTCCCTCTGTTGCCCTCCCAGCAGGACGGCACACACGAGGAGGGGTCGACCGGCCCTGTGCTGAACACCAGGTCCCTAGGGTGGCACAGCTTGACTGTGAGGGATCCCAATCTAGGTGTCCCACGCTCACCATGGGAGGGCCAGGTCTCACAGGCACCTCAGCAGAGGCCCTCGTGGGTAGCCTGGGTCACAGCCAGCACTGTCGGGAGATCCCTGGGATGCAAAGGTGTGCCCAGGTGTGGGGGAGGCCTGGGGAACCCCGTGGGGGCAGCCACTAGAGCCAAAGGGACAGTTGGGGTTGCAGCACAGCCATGTGCCAAGCCCTGCGGGGCGGTAATTGAGGCTGTGCGGAGCCAGGATGTCCATGCCCAGCTCTCGATCGGGCCCTCCACAGAGGCCAGGGAAATGTTGCTGCACATAATGCCACAGCAAGTGAGCTGAGACTCATGTCGCTGTTGCTGTGGAGGTGCCTGGGCAGGGAACCAGCCTGGGTGGAAACACCATGTGGGTGCAGGGCACCGTCAGAGGAAGCTCCCAGCAGTGGGTGGAGCTAGGACACTTTTAGGGGAAGCTCACAGCATAAAGTGGGCAGGGCACTCTCGGATGGTCACAAAAGCAGCAGGTACCCAGGGTTGTTCTTCCGAGGGACCTTGACAGGACATCGAAATGGGCTGCTGGGAAAAGTAAAAGCCCCACAGCAGGCTGGGCAGGAGCCTGGTCCCTGGAGAGCAGCTCCGCAGATCAAGTCCTGCAGGTCCTGGGCACAAGCTGAGCTGGGGTCAGCAGCGTGCCTGGGCAGCAAGGCCGGCCCCACACTTGGCTGTGTTAGCAGAGAGCAGCCGGCAGGGCGAGGGAAGGCATTCCTGCCCTGGGGTCGGCACGGGAGAGACCACGTCTGGTCACAGGGTCCAGTTAGGGCTCCCCACTCCCAGACAGACATGGACACATTGGCACGAGCCCAGTGGACAACCGCGAGCTGGTCGGGAGCTGGAGCACAGGACGTCTGAAGAGAGGCCAAGGGCGCTGGGTCTGTTCAGCCAGGACAAGAGAAGGCGCAGGGGGATCTCGCTGCTGCCTGCAGCTGCCGAAGGGGAGCGTGGGGAGAGGACGGAGCCAGACCCTTCCCGAGGTGCCTGGGGACAAGACGAGGGGCCACGACACAAGTGGCAGCAGGGAAAATTCCCAGCAGAGAGGACCAAGAGCCTGTGAAGCCTGAGGGTGGTGCAACAGAGAGAGTCAGAGCTGGACCCTGCCAGGCCCTGGGAAACCCCCGCTGGCTGCCTCCACCTGCAGCAGGACCTTGGAGCCGAGACCTCCAGAAGCCCCTTCCCACCGCAGCTGCTCTCTGACTCTGTGACTGCTTGAACGGCTTTCTCTCCAGACCTGCCTGGCTTCGTTGCCATTGCCTGCACTAGTCTTGCTGTGGAGATTTGCCTGACACCAAGTAACACAGGGGGAAAAAAGGCTTCTGAGGGTTTTATTCACAGCAGAAAATGTCGCCAGCTAGGGTTGGTGTGGGCACATGGGTGCTACAGGACATGATGGAGCAGCATTTCTGTAGCAACCGGGACAGTCTCCGTCGCTCTGCCTCTCTGCCCTGTGCCAGCCCCCATCTCAGGGCACCTGCCTGGCGCTGGCCTCCTGGCGCCGTTGCTCTCGCTGCCCCGTGGCACAGCTGCAGCAGAAAGCTCTGCGCAGAGCCCGAAGCACCGTCCTGAGCAGCGAGGGCCGTCGCCTGGGAGCTGCGGCGTCCGGGAGGGTGGTGATGCCTGTGGGGGAAGGAGAGGCGTGGGCGAGGGGCTGTGGGGGTGCAGGACCTGCCTGTCCCCACCACCAAGGCCTTTCCTGAGGGGTCATGGCCTCGGCACGGCCAGCCCCCGAGCGCTTACTGCTGCCGGCCCCGGTGCCGCTCGCTGTGCTGGGACGGGCCCGCCGTGCCCAGAAGGGCTCTTGACTTGGGTACGTACCTGGGTCCACCTCTGGAGTGTGCCTGAAGATAGGGGATGACTTCTCCTCCTCTTTGGGCTCAGATGCAACCTGCAAGGGGAGAGCAAGCACACACACCGCGTGCCATCAGCTGGCGATGTTCAGGACACTGGTGCCCCGGGATGGATGTGCGGAAGGGTTTGGGGTTGTGGGATGCTGCCAAGAGCTGTGAGTCCCAAGAGAAGGGACCTGCGGGTGGCACAGAGACGGGATAAGGCTTGTTGTGGGGCTGTAGCAGCAGGGCTGGGCTGGGGGCTGTGATGGGCAGGGGGGAACAGAGGTGGCCGGGTGGGTGGCAGAAGGGGGCTCGCTGGCTGGGTGTGGGAGGGGGCTGCTGCTGGGGTCACCCCTTCCCTCCTCGCTCTGCATCCAGGCCCCAGGGCTGACCGCAGTGCAGGCGTTGGAGGGGACGTCAGCCCTGGGCCTTGGGCACTTGGAAACGGAGAGCACCAGGCAGCTCCCCCATGGCAGATATCGCAGAGGGCAAAGGCCTGAGGGGGACAGCTTGGCACCATGGACAGGGGGGTCCCACGGGACGGGGCAGCTCTCTGCCCCCACCCTGCACACCCCAGACACAGCTCACACAGCAGACCCCTTTGATGGGGAGACCGATGATGTGCTCCTTGCTCACCTGGGGAGGAGGGCCTCCACACAAGGCAGAAGCCACTGCTTTTCTTCCCTCGGGCAGTGGTGCTTCGAGAGGCAGGCTGTTGCTCTCCTCGCAAGGGCCTCCAGCCAAGAGATGGGCCTCTGGCACAGCTTCTGCTGCAGAGGCAGGCACTTTTTCCTCTGCCTCCGGAGGGTCTCGGGCTGCAGGCCAGGCCTCTGGCTTTGTTTCTGGTCTCTCTGATGGCGCCAGAGACACGCTGTCCCCTGCCTCCTGAAAGCCATCCCCCAAAGCACATGCCCCTGCTTCGGCTCCTCCGAGCACTGCTGGCTCCAGAGGCATGTTCTCCATGTCACCGGCTGCCTCCCTGGCAGTGTCTCCGGCCTTGACGCTGGGCGAGCAAGGCACCTTCTGCGGGCACGTTTCCTTGTCTAAGAGGCTCCTGAGGCTAGGTCTGACCCAGATCTCGCGCAAGGACGTCTTTTCCTCCAGCTCCTCACTTTGCAGAAGCTCTTCATCTGCGTCCTCTTCCTCCTCCTCAGTGCTCCAGTCCCCTTGCTCTTCCTGCGCCGCTCCCAGCACTCTCTTCCTGGCTCCCACCTCCCGCTCCCTCCTGGGGGCATGGGCATACAGCCGCTCCAGCACCTCCCACTTGCACCTGGCATCCTTCAGCAGCTCCACTCGCGTTAGCTCAGGTTTCCACAAGTTATAGAAGGAATTTCTGGCCAGCAGCTAAAAGAAGAGAGGCACATTTGTGAAGGGCGCTGCTTTTCCCACCACAAAAGGCCTCCCGGGGCCCTGCTCCCACTGGGAGAGTCAGGCTGCTGCAGTGGGGCGCAGCGGCTGGCCCCAGCGCAGGCAGGGTTGCCACCTGGCCCAGCCCATCCTTGGCACTCACCTCCTTGCGTTTGACGTTGAGGGATCCTGACGCTGTCAGGGAGAAACGTTTCCCCTTGGCCTCCTCGCCCTCGCTTTCCTTCAGGCTCAGCTTCTTCCTTTGGAAACAGGCTTCTCGCAGCTGGGCCAAGGTGTGCCCGGTGCGCGCCAGGCTGCTCCTCTCGAGCTCCTCCAGTGGCTCTGTTTTGATGGAGAGCACTGCGAGATACTGCGAGGTGTTGTCGGGGTGCACGCGCAGAGGCTGTCCTTGCACATGGCAGATGATGCCCAAAGGCTGCTGTTTTGGGCCCTGCCCTGCCCGGGGGCATCGTGATGTCCCTGGAGCACCGCCCTTGCCTGGGGAGGCTGGTGCACCAGCCCCGCTGACCTCCCTTTTGCCCCCACCAGCACGGGCATCAGGCCCTTGCTGAGCTGCAGGGGCTGTGCTTTTGTCCTGCTCTGTGGGCTTGTCCTGGCCTGGGCTTGCTGGTACTGCCAGACTGCTGGTCTGTGCCGATGATGTCCTTTTGGGCACGGCTGCACTGAGCTCCTTCGTGGCTTCATTCGCATCAGGCTGTGCTGGATGCTGGCCAGGTCCAGGGCTCCTGTCATCAGGACGGCTCAAGGCAGCAGACTCCAGCCCCAGGCCTGCACCCTGCACAGCCCCAGCAGGCGGGGCAGGGCCCTGTGGGGCAGGGTCCTGGCTCTCAGCCATCATTTCCAGGCCAGCTTCTCCAAGGACGATCTGCACAAGGCTGGCAGGCTCAGGCACGGAAGGTGATGGTGGGGCCCTGTCACTGTGGGAGATGGCAGGGATGTCTTCTTCAAAGCCAGGTGACACCTCAGCACAGCAGGGCATGGGGAGTGCAGCTTCCCCTGAAACACCTGTGGCTGTTGTCGCACACTGCAGGGCATCATGCGGGGCAGAAGAGGCTGTTTCTCCCTGGCACGTCTCAGCAGGAGGCACTTGCAGTTCACGAGGCTGCAGGTCTGCACTTTGGGACACTGAGGACTTGCTTAGCACCAAGTCCTGCCTCTGCACCAGCGTGCCTGAACAGTCTGCCTTGACCTCCTGCGCACAGGCATCTCCGGGAGCAGAAAGCAGCTCGTCCCGCTCCTTGTATGCTGGTGTGCTTCGCATCTCCCTTTCAGGAATGGCCTGTGCTCCTGGGACAAAGGAGGAGCTTCCGGAGAGTTGCTGGCTTGTCAGGGGAAGAGTTGTCCTGGTACTGTTGTCTAGCAAGAGCCTTGCTTTTCCCAGGGCTGATGCACAAGAGCCAGGCCTGGGCTCAGGCAAGCAGTGGACGAGCTCTTGCATTGCCCAGGTGGGACCATGAGCTTCCTGCTTGCGCTTTTGAAGGGAAGGCAAGGAAAGAGGGCATGGCTTTAGCTCTTCCTCTGCCAGGCTCTTCCCTGAGTCCACAGCCTTCCCAGCAGCACTACCAGGTGGGAAGGGTTCCCTGGCAGCAGCTGTGCTGGAATTCACTGCCAGCTTCTCTAATCCTTTGGTCTCTCTCTCCAGGGTTCTCCTGGCCACCCCTTTGGTGTCCATGGCATTGGCCCTGCCTCGGGGAGAAGACCTGCAGGATGCTTCTAGAGCAGGCAGCTTGCTTTGCCTTGTAGATCCTGCAGTTTTAGCTGCAGAGGTCTCCAGGCCTCCATGGGCCTGCCGAGCTGCCTTGGTTGGGAGAGGTGGTAAGCCAGGCAGATGTGGTGGCCCTGCTCTTGCATGAGTCCTGCCAGGCGCTGTCTCCCTGTGCCCCAGAGGAGCCTTCCTTACAAGGCCGGCGGAGGGATGCAGAACTTGTGCCACAGTGGGAACGTCCCTGGCAGTGTCCTCCACCACCTGCAATCAAAGCCCATGAGAAAGGCTAAGTTCCTGCCATCCTCCCCCCTGCCCTCCATCCTTCCCACATGGAAACTTCCTGTCACCCCTGACGCCCTCGACAAAGACTGCACTCTCCCATATGGGCAGCTTCCCCCCTACTCCCAAAGGCCGGGTGGGGAGAGGGTTTGTCACCGTGGGGCAAGAGACAGGCAAAGGCAGCTCCCTCAGACACCCGAGGCATGTCCTTGCAGACTGCTGTGCAGAGCAGGTGATCAGCCTGCTGGGGGCAGAGACCTCCCGGTCTCTCCCAGCACTTCCCACCCGCTTCTTGGCACCTCCGGGGAGTCAGGCAGAGGCTTTGCCACCATCGCTGCTCAGCTCTGTACCTTTGCAACGATGCCGTGTTCAGAGGCCCACGAGCTCTGTGGGCCGGGGAGCGAAGGCAGCCTGTCCCTTTGGTGGGACGAAGCCGGGGTCCGGCTGCGCTGCATCACTGTGTGCAGCTCCTGCTGGCCCACCTGCGGGAAGAAGGGGGCACATGATGGAGGTGGTTGTGTTGGTACGAGCAGCCCCTGCAGCACAGGAAACCCCAGACCCATGTTAAAGGGAACCTCATGGCTGCACATGGCCCAGCTGCGCTTGGCCCACAGCTGCTCTCTGCCCCTCAGTGCAGAGCTTACAGGGTCCCTGTGGGCCTTGGAGTATCCAGGTTGGTGTGTGCTTTATCTGAGAGAAAATCTCCAGGGCCATGAATAAATGCCCCCTCGCTGGGCGAGCTCATGCCTGGCTGTCTTGCCCCACCTCCCCTTCCCCACCATCCTCGTGCTCTGCACGCAGGTCCCATCCCTGCTGCCTGCCTCTCCCTCCAGCCCCACCACTCACCTTCCTCCTGCACTCCTGTGTGCCTGGGTGTCCGTCCGTGGACTGGGAGCAGGCGTTTGCCTGCCACTCCTTGTCCATCTCCGGGATCCACTCGTGAGGACTTGCTACTCTGGCACCAAGGGGGAGCTGCTCCCTCCTGGTCGAGCTGCTCTCCTCAGAGTGGGGACCCCTGGGGGCTCTGGTCCCAGTAGGGACACGGTCACCATGGGGACCGCCTCATCACAATGGCCTTGTGGGCATGATGCCACCTCCATCACAAAGCCCTGGTGGTCGCCGTGGGGACCCCATCACAGTGCCTTGGTGGTCGCCATGGGGACCCCCATCACAGTGTCATGGCAGTCCCCTTGGAGACACACAGCACCATGCTATTGCCTCCATGCCTCTGGCCTCAGCTTTTGAACCTGGCTGAGAGCTGGTGTCCAGGGAGCAGGAAGAGTTTTCTTCTCCTCAGCTCTGAGCTTGCAGAGGCTGCCCCTCTTCAGGCACTCCATAGTACACATCCACTACAAGGCCACTCTTCTTGGTCTGCCTGCTAATCCTCACTCATAGCTCTCGACAGGCCCATCATCCATCCCTAGGCAGAGCTCCCTGCATTCCCACTGCTCTCTCTCTGGGGTTTCTCTTGTCCACATCACCCTGCACCTTTTCCTTGCCAGCCCAGGCCAGCACTTCCTCCCTCTTTTTTGACTCACCCTCTCCCCACACTTGCTCCCACTTTAAGGCTTCCCTCACCAGCTTGGATGCCTGGTCAGCCATCAGGTCAGCAGATGGGAACACTCCCCTTCCAAATGAAGTGAGACAACCAGTGCCAGTGGAGATGGAGAATGGTCTCTGAAATGTCTGCTGAGGGCTGTCTCTCAGGTGACAGTGCTGATGACAGATGCCCATCCTGCTGGAGGGGAATCTGAGCCCTCAGGAGAGCTCAGAGATCTCAAGGCATAGTGTGTGCCTGGGGATGGACAGTGAGTGGAGTCTCACAAAGTAGAGACAGTCCATGGTGGAGTAACCAGAAGGTAAAGCACTAAATCCAGGTATGCACAGGGGAATGAGGGCTCTGCAATCCCTGGAGAGGCAGTAGGGACCCAGGAAGCCCAGGGAAGGGGAACTGGAGAGTGATTCATGCACCCTCAGGCAAAAACCACAGGCTGGAGCTAGTGCACACCCAGACACATCTCCTGCCATTGCAAACAGCCTGGTGTCATTCTGAGCACCATCCAAGAGCACAGAGATGTGCCAGCGGTGTCATGAGTGTTTAGCCCTGTCTGGTGGGGTCTGCTTCCTGCCCCAAGCAGCATGGCCAGTGTGAAGTCAGGAGTCACCTCGTGGCCTTGTGGCCCCACAGTTCGTTCGCTCTGCAGAGCAGCAATGCCAGCCCAGGCCCTGCAGGGAGCACAGGGGAGGGGTGCAGGAACATCCAGCCAGGCCAGCACGGACACACTCACCTGGGGAAAAGCTCTCTGGGGAGCAGCAACCTCCCTAGAGAAAAGCAGGGCAGCATTCAGGTAGAAAAAGAGAAGAAGAAACAGGTTTCCCTGGGCACCAGCTCAGGTTAGGTTGCTCTGTTCCTGGGTCAGCAGGAGCTGTGGAGGGGCTGCAGGGCCAGGGCTGTTGTGCTGTGCTGGGGAGCAGGGTGGGCATGGAGGGGCTGCAGGCAGACAGGGAGGGGGATCTCCTGGGCACAAGAGCAGGGCAGACAGAAAGTGACCAGTGTATTGTGGGGCCTCCTCCCCCTTGCTGGGGAGCTGCTGCTCCTGTCCTTGGGCCTGGCCTGAGTTATGTCTTGGACATACCTGTGCCCGGTCCTGACCCTCGGGTGCTGACCTGACCCTGTCCCCGGCCTCCTGACCTGACTCCCCATCTCTGCCTTGGACCTGCCCCCTCACTACAGTCAAGAAAGCCTTGGCAAGGGAAGTTGGGATGCAAGCAGAAGAAGCTTGTAGGTCCCCAAGGTGACCATATATGCAAAACAGCAACCCTTGCCTGACAGCCAGTTGAAAGGTGTAAGGAGTGCCTCAGATTTGGACCCCCTAGCCAGGTAACACTGCACACAGAGCCTTAGCGGGGAGGGCAGCCACGTGGGAACTGATTTGATGATGGGTAGCCAGGAGGGCAGGTTTTGCTGTATCACAGCTCCAATGGTTTTGCTCCAAAGAGTCTGTTGTTGGGAGCAGCAAGGGTGGGGCTGCTTCGTACGGGAAGGGGAAGCGGGAGCTGAGGGTGTTGGCAAGGCAGGAGGGCAGTGCCCCACCGATGAGGGGTGCTGTCCCGCAGTGCGTGGGCAAGAGGAGCAGAGCAGGTTTGGGGATGGTAACCGGGGTCAGGCACAGCCCAGTGATCACCATAAGGCTGAGACCGTAGGGCTCCAAGCAGCCCTGTTTTGCATGGGAGGTTGGACTGGAGACCTCCAGAGGTCCTTCCCCACCAAAACTCTTCTGGGACTCCATGAATGGAAAGCCGGAGGCAGGTGGGCATCCAGCTGGGGCTGGATGGCTGGTGTGGGGAGAGGTGGGGAGGGCCAGGGGCTGGGGAGCTCCTGCCTGTAGAGCTGGTCCCCACGGTGGCAGGAGAGGGGCTGGGGGCTGGGAGTGAGGGGGCAGCAGCCCTGGCAGGGGCAGGGGTGGGCAGGGCTGTGGCAGGGGCTGCAGGGAGGGGACACAGCTGGTGCTGCTGCAGCGTGGCAGCTGTTGCAGTTGCCTCCCTCCCAAAATGTCCCACACTTGCCCAGGGCAGACTCAGGCTGTTCGCTCTCCCTCTGTTGCCCTCCCAGCAGGACGGCACACACGAGGAGGGGTCGACCGGCCCTGTGCTGAACACCAGGTCCCTAGGGTGGCACAGCTTGACTGTGAGGGATCCCAATCTAGGTGTCCCACGCTCACCATGGGAGGGCCAGGTCTCCCAGGCACCTCAGCAGAGGCCCTCGTGGGTGGCCTGGGTCACAGCCAGCACTGTCAGGAGAGCCCTGGGATGCAAAGGTGTGCCCAGGTGTGGGGGAGGCCTGGGGAACCCCGTGGGGGCAGCCACTAGAGCCAAAGGGACAGTTGGGGTTGCAGCACAGCCATGTGCCAAGCCCTGCGGGGCGGTAATTGAGGCTGTGCGGAGCCAGGATGTGCATGCCCAGCTCTCGATCGGGCCCTCCACAGAGGCCAGGGAAATGTTGCTGCATATAATGCCACAGCAGAGGAGCTGAGACTCATGTCACTGTTGCTGTGGAGGTGCCTGGGCAGGGAACCAACCTGGGTGGAAACACCATGTGGGTGCAGGGCACCGTCAGAGGAAGCTCCCAGCAGTGGGTGGAGCTAGGACACTTTTAGGGGAAGCTCACAGCATAAAGTGGGCAGGGCACTCTCGGATGGTCACAAAAGCAGCAGGTACCCAGGGTTGTTCTTCCGAGGGACCTTGACAGGACATCGAAATGGGCTGCTGGGAAAAGTAAAAGCCCCACAGCAGGCTGGGCAGGAGCCTGGTCCCTGGAGAGCAGCTCCGCAGATCAAGTCCTGCAGGTCCTGGGCACAAGCTGAGCTGGGGTCAGCAGCGTGCCTGGGCAGCAAGGCCGGCCCCACACTTGGCTGTGTTAGCAGAGAGCAGCCGGCAGGGCGAGGGAAGGCATTCCTGCCCTGGGGTCGGCACGGGAGAGACCACGTCTGGTCACAGGGTCCAGTTAGGGCTCCCCACTCCCAGACAGACATGGACACATTGGCACGAGCCCAGTGGACAACCGCGAGCTGGTCGGGAGCTGGAGCACAGGACGTCTGAAGAGAGGCCAAGGGCGCTGGGTCTGTTCAGCCAGGAGAAGAGAAGGCGCAGGGGGATCTCGCTGCTGCCTGCAGCTGCCGAAGGGGAGGGTGGGGAGAGGATGGAGCCAGACCCTTCCCGAGGTGCCTGGGGACAAGACGAGGGGCCACGACACAAGTGGCAGCAGGGAAAATTCCCAGCAGAGAGGACCAAGAGCCTGTGAAGCCTGAGGGTGGTGCAACAGAGAGAGTCAGAGCTGGACCCTGCCAGGCCCTGGGAAACCCCCGCTGGCTGCCTCCACCTGCAGCAGGACCTTGGAGCCGAGACCTCCAGAAGCCCCTTCCCACCGCAGCTGCTCTCTGACTCTGTGACTGCTTGAAAGGCTTTCTCTCCAGACCTGCCTGGCTTCGTTGCCATTGCCTGCACTAGTCTTGCTGTGGAGATTTGCCTGACACCAAGTAACACAGGGGGAAAAAAGGCTTCTGAGGGTTTTATTCACAGCAGAAAATGTCGCCAACTAGGGTTGGTGTGGGCACATGGGTGCTACAGGACATGATGGAGCAGCATTTCTGTAGCAACCGGGACAGTCTCCGTCGCTCTGCCTCTCTGCCCTGTGCCAGCCCCCATCTCAGGGCACCTGCCTGGCGCTGGCCTCCTGGCGCCGGTCCTCTCGCTGCCCCGTGGCACAGCTGCAGCAGAAAGCTCTGCGCAGAGCCCGAAGCACCGTCCTGAGCAGCGAGGGCCGTCGCCTGGGAGCTGCGGCGTCCGGGAGGGTGGTGATGCCTGTGGGGGAAGGAGAGGCGTGGGCGAGGGGCTGTGGGGGTGCAGGACCTGCCTGTCCCCACCACCAAGGCCTTTCCCGAGGGGTCATGGCCTCGGCACGGCCAGCCCCCGAGCGCTTACTGCTGCCGGCCCCGGTGCCGCTCGCTGTGCTGGGACGGGCCCGCCGTGCCCAGAAGGGCTCTTGACTTGGGTACGTACCTGGGTCCACCTCTGGAGTGTGCCTGAAGGCTGGAGATGACTTCTCCTCCTCTTTGGGCTCAGATGCAACCTGCATGGGGAGAGCAAGCACACACACCACGTGCCATCAGCTGGCGATGCTCAGGACACTGGTGCCCCGGGATGGATGTGCGGAAGGGTTTGGGGTTGTGGGATGCTGCCAACAGCTGTGAGTCCCAAGGGAAGGGACCTGCGGATGGCACAGAGACGGGACAAGGCTTGTTGTGGGGCCGTAGCAGCAGGGCTGGGCTGGGGGCTGTGAGAGGGAGGGGGGAACAGAGGTGGCCGGGTGGGTGGCAGAAGGGGGCTCTCTGGCTGGGTGTGGGAGGGGGTTGCTGCTGGGGTCACCCCTTCCCTCCTCGCTCTGCATCCAGGCCCCAGGGCTGAACGCAGTGCAGGCGTTGGAGGGGACGTCAGCCCTGGGCCTTGGGCACTTGGAAACGGAGAGCACCAGGCAGCTCCCCCATGGCAGATATCGCAGAGGGCAAAGGCCTGAGGGGGACAGCTTGGCACCATGGGAAGAGGGGTCCCACGGGACGGGGCAGCTCTCTGCCCCCACCCTGCACACCCCAGACACAGCTCACACAGCAGACCCCTTTGATGGTGGAGACCAATGATGTGCTCCTTGCTCACCTGGGGAGGAGGGCCTCCACACAAGGCAGAAGCCACTGCTTTTCTTCCCTCGGGCAGTGGTGCTTCGAGAGGCAGGCTGTTGCTCTCCTCGCAAGGGCCTCCAGCCAAGGGACAGGCCTCCGGCACAGCTTCTGCTGCAGAGGCAGGCACTTTTTCCTCTGCCTCCTGAGGGTCTCTGGCTGCAGGCCAGGCCTCTGGCTTTGTTTCTGGTCTCTCTGATGGCGCCAGAGACACGCTGTCCCCTGCCTCCTGAAAGCCATCCCCCAAAGCACATGCCCCTGCTTCGGCTCCTCCGAGCACTGCTGGCTCCAGAGGCATGTTCTCCATGTCACCGGCTGCCTCCCTGGCAGTGTCTCCGGCCTTGACGCTGGGCGAACAAGGCACCTTCTGGGGGCACGTTTCCTTGTCTAAGAGGCTCCTGAGGCTAGGTCTGACCCAGATCTCGCGCAAGGACGTCTTTTCCTCCAGCTCCTCACTTTGCAGAAGCTCTTCATCTGCGTCCTCTTCCTCCTCCTCAGGGCTCCAGTCCCCTTGCTCTTCCTGCGCCGCTCCCAGCACTCTCTTCCTGGCTCCCACCTCCCGCTCCCTCCTGGGGGCATGGGCATACAGCCGCTCCAGCACCTCCCACTTGCACCTGGCATCCTTCAGCAGCTCCACTCGCGTTAGCTCTGGTTTCCACAAGTTATAGAAGGAATTTCTGGCCAGCAGCTAAAAGAAGAGAGGCACATTTGTGAAGGGCGCTGCTTTTCCCACCACGAAAGGCCTCCCGGGGCCCTGCTCCCACTGGGAGAGTCACGCTGCTGCAGTGGGGCGCAGCGGCTGGCCCCAGTGCAGGCAGGGTTGCCACCTGGCCCAGCCCATCCTTGGCACTCACCTCCTTGCGTTTGACGTTGAGGGATCCTGACGCTGTCAGGGAGAAACGTTTCCCCTTGGCCTCCTCGCCCTCACCCTCGCTCTCCTTCAGGCTCAGCTTCTTCCTCTGGAAACAGGCTTCTCGCAGCTGGGCCAAGGTGTGCCCGGTGCGCGCCAGGCTGCTCCTCTCGAGCTCCTCCAGCGGCTCTGTTTTGATGGAGAGCACTGCGAGATACTGCGAGGTGTTGTCGGGGTGCACGCGCAGAGGCTGTCCTTGCACATGGCAGATGATGCCCAAAGGCTGCTGTTTTGGGCCCTGCCCTGCCCGGGGGCATCGTGATGTCCCTGGAGCACCGCCCTTGCCTGGGGAGGCTGGTGCACCGGCCCCGCTGACCTCCCTTTTGCCCCCACCAGCACGGGCATCAGGCCCTTGCTGAGCTGCAGGGGCTGTGCTTTTGTCCTGCTCTGTGGGCTCGTCCTGGCCTGGGCTTGCTGGTACTGCCAGACTGCTGGTCTGTGCCGATGATGTCCTTTTGGGCACGGCTGCACTGAGCTCCTTCGTGGCTTCGTTCACATCAGGCTGTGCTGGATGCTGGCCAGGTCCAGGGCTCCTGTCATCAGGACGGCTCAAGGCAGCAGACTCCAGCCCCAGGCCTGCACCCTGCACAGCCCCAGCAGGCGGGGCAGGGCCCTGTGGGGCAGGGCCCTGGCTCTCAGCCATCATTTCCAGGCCAGCTTCTCCAAGGATGTTCTGCACAAGGCTGGCAGGCTCAGGCACGGAAGGCGATGGTGGGGCCATGTCACTGTGGGAGATGGCAGGGATGTCTTCTTCAAAGCCAGGTGACACCTCTGCACAGCAGGGCATGGGGAGTCCAGCTTCCCCTGAAACACCTGTGGCTGTTGTCGCACACTGCAGGGCATCACCCGGGGCAGGAGAGGCTGTTTCTCCCTGGCACGTCTCAGCAGGAGGCACTTGCAGTTCACGAGGCTGCAGGTCTGCACTTTGGGACACTGAGGACTTGCTTAGCACCAAGTCCTGCCTCTGCACCAGCGTGCCTGAACAGTCTGCCTTGACCTCCTGCGCACAGGCATCTCCGGGAGCAGAAAGCAGCTCGTCCCGCTCCTTGTATGCTGGTGTGCTTCGCATCTCCCTTTCAGGAATGGCCTGTGCTCCTGGGACAAAGGAGGAGCTTCCAGAGAGTTGCTGGCTTGTCAGGGGAAGAGTTGTCCTGGTACTGTTGTCTAGCAAGAGCCTTGCTTTTCCCAGGGCTGATGCACAAGAGCCAGGCCTGGGCTCAGGCAAGCAGTGGACGAGCTCTTGCATTGCCCAGGTGGGACCATGAGCTTCCTGCTTGCGCTTTTGAAGGGAAGGCAAGGAAAGAGGGCATGGCTTTAGCTCTTCCTCTGCCAGGCTCTTCCCTGAGTCCACAGCCTTCCCAGCAGCACTACCAGGTGGGAAGGGTTCCCTGGCAGCAGCTGTGCTGGAATTCACTGCCAGCTTCTCTAATCCTTTGGTCTCTCTCTCCAGGGTTCTCCTGGCCACCCCTTTGGTGTCCATGGCATTGGCCCTGCCTCGGGGAGAAGACCTGCAGGATGCTTCTAGAGCAGGCAGCTTGCTTTGCCTTGTAGATCCTGCAGTTTTAGCTGCAGAGGTCTCCAGGCCTCCATGGGCCTGCCGAGCTGCCTTGGTTGGGAGAGGTGGTAAGCCAGGCAGATGTGGTGGCCCTGCTCTTGCATGAGTCCTGCCAGGCGCTGTCTCCCTGTGCCCCAGAGGAGCCTTCCTTACAAGGCCGGCGGAGGGATGCAGAACTTGTGCCACAGTGGGAACGTCCCTGGCAGTGTCCTCCACCACCTGCAATCAAAGCCCATGAGAAAGGCTAAGTTCCTGCCATCCTCCCCCCTGCCCTCCATCCTTCCCACATGGAAACTTCCTGTCACCCCTGACGCCCTCGACAAAGACTGCACTCTCCCATATGGGCAGCTTCCCCCCTACTCCCAAAGGCCGGGTGGGGAGAGGGTTTGTCACCGTGGGGCAAGAGACAGGCAAAGGCAGCTCCCTCAGACACCCGAGGCATGTCCTTGCAGACTGCTGTGCAGAGCAGGTGATCAGCCTGCTGGGGGCAGAGACCTCCCGGTCTCTCCCAGCACTTCCCACCCGCTTCTTGGCACCTCCGGGGAGTCAGGCAGAGGCTTTGCCACCATCGCTGCTCAGCTCTGTACCTTTGCAACGATGCCGTGTTCAGAGGCCCACGAGCTCTGTGGGCCGGGGAGCGAAGGCAGCCTGTCCCTTTGGTGGGACGAAGCCGGGGTCCGGCTGCGCTGCATCACTGTGTGCAGCTCCTGCTGGCCCACCTGCGGGAAGAAGGGGGCACATGATGGAGGTGGTTGTGTTGGTACGAGCAGCCCCTGCAGCACAGGAAACCCCAGACCCATGTTAAAGGGAACCTCATGGCTGCACATGGCCCAGCTGCGCTTGGCCCACAGCTGCTCTCTGCCCCTCAGTGCAGAGCTTACAGGGTCCCTGTGGGCCTTGGAGTATCCAGGTTGGTGTGTGCTTTATCTGAGAGAAAATCTCCAGGGCCATGAATAAATGCCCCCTCGCTGGGCGAGCTCATGCCTGGCTGTCTTGCCCCACCTCCCCTTCCCCACCATCCTCGTGCTCTGCACGCAGGTCCCATCCCTGCTGCCTGCCTCTCCCTCCAGCCCCACCACTCACCTTCCTCCTGCACTCCTGTGTGCCTGGGTGTCCGTCCGTGGACTGGGAGCAGGCGTTTGCCTGCCACTCCTTGTCCATCTCCGGGATCCACTCGTGAGGACTTGCTACTCTGGCACCAAGGGGGAGCTGCTCCCTCCTGGTCGAGCTGCTCTCCTCAGAGTGGGGACCCCTGGGGGCTCTGGTCCCAGTAGGGACACGGTCACCATGGGGACCGCCTCATCACAATGGCCTTGTGGGCATGATGCCACCTCCATCACAAAGCCCTGGTGGTCGCCGTGGGGACCCCATCACAGTGCCTTGGTGGTCGCCATGGGGACCCCCATCACAGTGTCATGGCAGTCCCCTTGGAGACACACAGCACCATGCTATTGCCTCCATGCCTCTGGCCTCAGCTTTTGAACCTGGCTGAGAGCTGGTGTCCAGGGAGCAGGAAGAGTTTTCTTCTCCTCAGCTCTGAGCTTGCAGAGGCTGCCCCTCTTCAGGCACTCCATAGTACACATCCACTACAAGGCCACTCTTCTTGGTCTGCCTGCTAATCCTCACTCATAGCTCTCGACAGGCCCATCATCCATCCCTAGGCAGAGCTCCCTGCATTCCCACTGCTCTCTCTCTGGGGTTTCTCTTGTCCACATCACCCTGCACCTTTTCCTTGCCAGCCCAGGCCAGCACTTCCTCCCTCTTTTTTGACTCACCCTCTCCCCGCAGTTGCTCCCACTTTAAGGCTTCCCTCACCACCTTGGATGCCTGGTCAGCCATCAGGTCAGCAGATGGGAACACTCCCCTTCCAAATGAAGTGAGACAACCAGTGCCAGTGGAGATGGAGAATGGTCTCTGAAATGTCTGCTGAGGGCTGTCTCTCAGGTGACAGTGCTGATGACAGATGCCCATCCTGCTGGAGGGGAATCTGAGCCCTCAGGAGAGCTCAGAGATCTCAAGGCATAGTGTGTGCCTGGGGATGGACAGTGAGTGGAGTCTCACAAAGTAGAGACAGTCCATGGTGGAGTAACCAGAAGGTAAAGCACTAAATCCAGGTCTGCACAGGGGAATGAGGGCTCTGCAATCCCTGGAGAGGCAGTAGGGACCCAGGAAGCCCAGGGAAGGGGAACTGGAGAGTGATTCATGCACCCTCAGGGAAAAACCACAGGCTGGAGCTAGTGCACACCCAGACACATCTCCTGCCATTGCAAACAGCCTGGTGTCATTCTGAGCACCATCCAAGAGCACAGAGATGTGCCAGCGGTGTCATGAGTGTTTAGCCCTGTCTGGTGGGGTCTGCTTCCTGCCCCAAGCAGCATGGCCAGTGTGAAGTCAGGAGTCACCTCGTGGCCTTGTGGCCCCACAGTTCGTTCGCTCTGCAGAGCAGCAATGCCAGCCCAGGCCCTGCAGGGAGCACAGGGGAGGGGTGCAGGAACATCCAGCCAGGCCAGCACGGACACACTCACCTGGGGAAAAGCTCTCTGGGGAGCAGCAACCTCCCTAGAGAAAAGCAGGGCAGCATTCAGGTAGAAAAAGAGAAGAAGAAACAGGTTTCCCTGGGCACCAGCTCAGGTTAGGTTGCTCTGTTCCTGGGTCAGCAGGAGCTGTGGAGGGGCTGCAGGGCCAGGGCTGTTGTGCTGTGCTGGGGAGCAGGGTGGGCATGGAGGGGCTGCAGGCAGACAGGGAGGGGGATCTCCTGGGCACAAGAGCAGGGCAGACAGAAAGTGACCAGTGTATTGTGGGGCCTCCTCCCCCTTGCTGGGGAGCTGCTGCTCCTGTCCTTGGGCCTGGCCTGAGTTATGTCATGGACATGCCTGTGCCCGGTCCTGACCCTCGGGTGCTGACCTGACCCTGTCCCCGGCCTCCTGACCTGACTCCCCATCTCTGCCTTGGACCTGCCCCCTCACTACAGTCAAGAAAGCCTTGGCAAGGGAAGTTGGGATGCAAGCAGAAGAAGCTTGTAGGTCCCCAAGGTGACCATATATGCAAAACAGCAACCCTTGCCTGACAGCCAGTTGAAAGGTGTAAGGAGTGCCTCAGATTTGGACCCCCTAGCCAGGTAACACTGCACACAGAGCCTTAGCGGGGAGGGCAGCCACGTGGGAACTGATTTGATGATGGGTAGCCAGGAGGGCAGGTTTTGCTGTATCACAGCTCCAATGGTTTTGCTCCAAAGAGTCTGTTGTTGGGAGCAGCAAGGGTGGGGCTGCTTCGTACGGGAAGGGGAAGCGGGAGCTGAGGGTGTTGGCAAGGCAGGAGGGCAGTGCCCCACCGATGAGGGGTGCTGTCCCGCAGTGCGTGGGCAAGAGGAGCAGAGCAGGTTTGGGGATGGTAACCGGGGTCAGGCACAGCCCAGTGATCACCATAAGGCTGAGACCGTAGGGCTCCAAGCAGCCCTGTTTTGCATGGGAGGTTGGACTGGAGACCTCCAGAGGTCCTTCCCCACCAAAACTCTTCTGGGACTCCATGAATGGAAAGCCGGAGGCAGGTGGGCATCCAGCTGGGGCTGGATGGCTGGTGTGGGGAGAGGTGGGGAGGGCCAGGGGCTGGGGAGCTCCTGCCTGTAGAGCTGGTCCCCACGGTGGCAGGAGAGGGGCTGGGGGCTGGGAGTGAGGGGGCAGCAGCCCTGGCAGGGGCAGGGGTGGGCAGGGCTGTGGCAGGGGCTGCAGGGAGGGGACACAGCTGGTGCTGCTGCAGCGTGGCAGCTGTTGCAGTTGCCTCCCTCCCAAAATGTCCCACACTTGCCCAGGGCAGACTCAGGCTGTTCGCTCTCCCTCTGTTGCCCTCCCAGCAGGACGGCACACACGAGGAGGGGTCGACCGGCCCTGTGCTGAACACCAGGTCCCTAGGGTGGCACAGCTTGACTGTGAGGGATCCCAATCTAGGTGTCCCACGCTCACCATGGGAGGGCCAGGTCTCCCAGGCACCTCAGCAGAGGCCCTCGTGGGTGGCCTGGGTCACAGCCAGCACTGTCAGGAGAGCCCTGGGATGCAAAGGTGTGCCCAGGTGTGGGGGAGGCCTGGGGAACCCCGTGGGGGCAGCCACTAGAGCCAAAGGGACAGTTGGGGTTGCAGCACAGCCATGTGCCAAGCCCTGCGGGGCGGTAATTGAGGCTGTGCGGAGCCAGGATGTGCATGCCCAGCTCTCGATCGGGCCCTCCACAGAGGCCAGGGAAATGTTGCTGCATATAATGCCACAGCAGAGGAGCTGAGACTCATGTCACTGTTGCTGTGGAGGTGCCTGGGCAGGGAACCAACCTGGGTGGAAACACCATGTGGGTGCAGGGCACCGTCAGAGGAAGCTCCCAGCAGTGGGTGGAGCTAGGACACTTTTAGGGGAAGCTCACAGCATAAAGTGGGCAGGGCACTCTCGGATGGTCACAAAAGCAGCAGGTACCCAGGGTTGTTCTTCCGAGGGACCTTGACAGGACATCGAAATGGGCTGCTGGGAAAAGTAAAAGCCCCACAGCAGGCTGGGCAGGAGCCTGGTCCCTGGAGAGCAGCTCCGCAGATCAAGTCCTGCAGGTCCTGGGCACAAGCTGAGCTGGGGTCAGCAGCGTGCCTGGGCAGCAAGGCCGGCCCCACACTTGGCTGTGTTAGCAGAGAGCAGCCGGCAGGGCGAGGGAAGGCATTCCTGCCCTGGGGTCGGCACGGGAGAGACCACGTCTGGTCACAGGGTCCAGTTAGGGCTCCCCACTCCCAGACAGACATGGACACATTGGCACGAGCCCAGTGGACAACCGCGAGCTGGTCGGGAGCTGGAGCACAGGACGTCTGAAGAGAGGCCAAGGGCGCTGGGTCTGTTCAGCCAGGAGAAGAGAAGGCGCAGGGGGATCTCGCTGCTGCCTGCAGCTGCCGAAGGGGAGGGTGGGGAGAGGATGGAGCCAGACCCTTCCCGAGGTGCCTGGGGACAAGACGAGGGGCCACGACACAAGTGGCAGCAGGGAAAATTCCCAGCAGAGAGGACCAAGAGCCTGTGAAGCCTGAGGGTGGTGCAACAGAGAGAGTCAGAGCTGGACCCTGCCAGGCCCTGGGAAACCCCCGCTGGCTGCCTCCACCTGCAGCAGGACCTTGGAGCCGAGACCTCCAGAAGCCCCTTCCCACCGCAGCTGCTCTCTGACTCTGTGACTGCTTGAAAGGCTTTCTCTCCAGACCTGCCTGGCTTCGTTGCCATTGCCTGCACTAGTCTTGCTGTGGAGATTTGCCTGACACCAAGTAACACAGGGGGAAAAAAGGCTTCTGAGGGTTTTATTCACAGCAGAAAATGTCGCCAACTAGGGTTGGTGTGGGCACATGGGTGCTACAGGACATGATGGAGCAGCATTTCTGTAGCAACCGGGACAGTCTCCGTCGCTCTGCCTCTCTGCCCTGTGCCAGCCCCCATCTCAGGGCACCTGCCTGGCACTGGCCTCCTGGCGCCGTTGCTCTCGCTGCCCCGTGGCACAGCTGCAGCAGAAAGCTCTGCGCAGAGCCCGAAGCACCGTCCTGAGCAGCGAGGGCCGTCGCCTGGGAGCTGCGGCGTCCGGGAGGGTGGTGATGCCTGTGGGGGAAGGAGAGGCGTGGGCGAGGGGCTGTGGGGGTGCAGGACCTGCCTGTCGCCACCACCAAGGCCTTTCCCGAGGGGTCATGGCCTCGGCACGGCCAGCCCCCGAGCGCTTACTGCTGCCGGCCCCGGTGCCGCTCGCTGTGCTGGGACGGGCCCGCCGTGCCCAGAAGGGCTCTTGACTTGGGTACGTACCTGGGTCCACCTCTGGAGTGTGCCTGAAGGCTGGAGATGACTTCTCCTCCTCTTTGGGCTCAGATGCAACCTGCATGGGGAGAGCAAGCACACACACCACGTGCCATCAGCTGGCGATGCTCAGGACACTGGTGCCCCGGGATGGATGTGCGGAAGGGTTTGGGGTTGTGGGATGCTGCCAACAGCTGTGAGTCCCAAGGGAAGGGACCTGCGGATGGCACAGAGACGGGACAAGGCTTGTTGTGGGGCCGTAGCAGCAGGGCTGGGCTGGGGGCTGTGAGAGGGAGGGGGGAACAGAGGTGGCCGGGTGGGTGGCAGAAGGGGGCTCTCTGGCTGGGTGTGGGAGGGGGTTGCTGCTGGGGTCACCCCTTCCCTCCTCGCTCTGCATCCAGGCCCCAGGGCTGAACGCAGTGCAGGCGTTGGAGGGGACGTCAGCCCTGGGCCTTGGGCACTTGGAAACGGAGAGCACCAGGCAGCTCCCCCATGGCAGATATCGCAGAGGGCAAAGGCCTGAGGGGGACAGCTTGGCACCATGGGAAGAGGGGTCCCACGGGACGGGGCAGCTCTCTGCCCCCACCCTGCACACCCCAGACACAGCTCACACAGCAGACCCCTTTGATGGTGGAGACCAATGATGTGCTCCTTGCTCACCTGGGGAGGAGGGCCTCCACACAAGGCAGAAGCCACTGCTTTTCTTCCCTCGGGCAGTGGTGCTTCGAGAGGCAGGCTGTTGCTCTCCTCGCAAGGGCCTCCAGCCAAGGGACAGGCCTCCGGCACAGCTTCTGCTGCAGAGGCAGGCACTTTTTCCTCTGCCTCCTGAGGGTCTCTGGCTGCAGGCCAGGCCTCTGGCTTTGTTTCTGGTCTCTCTGATGGCGCCAGAGACACGCTGTCCCCTGCCTCCTGAAAGCCATCCCCCAAAGCACATGCCCCTGCTTCGGCTCCTCCGAGCACTGCTGGCTCCAGAGGCATGTTCTCCATGTCACCGGCTGCCTCCCTGGCAGTGTCTCCGGCCTTGACGCTGGGCGAACAAGGCACCTTCTGGGGGCACGTTTCCTTGTCTAAGAGGCTCCTGAGGCTAGGTCTGACCCAGATCTCGCGCAAGGACGTCTTTTCCTCCAGCTCCTCACTTTGCAGAAGCTCTTCATCTGCGTCCTCTTCCTCCTCCTCAGGGCTCCAGTCCCCTTGCTCTTCCTGCGCCGCTCCCAGCACTCTCTTCCTGGCTCCCACCTCCCGCTCCCTCCTGGGGGCATGGGCATACAGCCGCTCCAGCACCTCCCACTTGCACCTGGCATCCTTCAGCAGCTCCACTCGCGTTAGCTCTGGTTTCCACAAGTTATAGAAGGAATTTCTGGCCAGCAGCTAAAAGAAGAGAGGCACATTTGTGAAGGGCGCTGCTTTTCCCACCACAAAAGGCCTCCCGGGGCCCTGCTCCCACTGGGACAGTCACGCTGCTGCAGTGGGGCGCAGCGGCTGGCCCCAGCGCAGGCAGGGTTACCACCTGGCCCAGCCCATCCTTGGCACTCACCTCCTTGCGTTTGACGTTGAGGGATCCTGACGCTGTCAGGGAGAAACGTTTCCCCTTGGCCTCCTCGCCCTCGCTCTCCTGCAGGCTCAGCTTCTTCCTCTGGAAACAGGCTTCTCGCAGCTGGGCCAAGGTGTGCCCGGTGCGCGCCAGGCTGCTCCTCTCGAGCTCCTCCAGCGGCTCTGTTTTGATGGAGAGCACTGCGAGATACTGCGAGGTGTTGTCGGGGTGCACGCGCAGAGGCTGTCCTTGCACATGGCAGATGATGCCCAAAGGCTGCTGTTTTGGGCCCTGCCCTGCCCGGGGGCATCGTGATGTCCCTGGAGCACCGCCCTTGCCTGGGGAGGCTGGTGCACCGGCCCCGCTGACCTCCCTTTTGCCCCCACCAGCACGGGCATCAGGCCCTTGCTGAGCTGCAGGGGCTGTGCTTTTGTCCTGCTCTGTGGGCTCGTCCTGGCCTGGGCTTGCTGGTACTGCCAGACTGCTGGTCTGTGCCGATGATGTCCTTTTGGGCACGGCTGCACTGAGCTCCTTCGTGGCTTCATTCGCATCAGGCTGTGCTGGATGCTGGCCAGGTCCAGGGCTCCTGTCATCAGGACGGCTCAAGGCAGCAGACTCCAGCCCCAGGCCTGCACCCTGCACAGCCCCAGCAGGCGGGGCAGGGCCCTGTGGGGCAGGGTCCTGGCTCTCAGCCATCATTTCCAGGCCAGCTTCTCCAAGGACGATCTGCACAAGGCTGGCAGGCTCAGGCACGGAAGGTGATGGTGGGGCCCTGTCACTGTGGGAGATGGCAGGGATGTCTTCTTCAAAGCCAGGTGACACCTCAGCACAGCAGGGCATGGGGAGTGCAGCTTCCCCTGAAACACCTGTGGCTGTTGTCGCACACTGCAGGGCATCATGCGGGGCAGAAGAGGCTGTTTCTCCCTGGCACGTCTCAGTGCGGGGCACTTGCAGTTCACGAGGCTGCAGGTCTGCACTTTGGGACACTGAGGACTTGCTTAGCACCAAGTCCTGCCTCTGCACCAGCGTGCCTGAACAGTGTGCCTTGACCTCCTGCGCACAGGCATCTCCGGGAGCAGAAAGCAGCTCGTCCCGCTCCTTGTATGCTGGTGTGCTTCGCATCTCCCTTTCAGGAATGGCCTGTGCTGCTGGGACAAAGGAGGAGCTTCCAGAGAGTTGCTGGCTTGTCAGGGGAAGAGTTGTCCTGGTACTGTTGTCTAGCAAGAGCCTTGCTTTTCCCAGGGCTGATGCACAAGAGCCAGGCCTGGGCTCAGGCAAGCAGTGGACGAGCTCTTGCATTGCCCAGGTGGGACCATGAGCTTCCTGCTTGCGCTTTTGAAGGGAAGGCAAGGAAAGAGGGCATGGCTTTAGCTCTTCCTCTGCCAGGCTCTTCCCTGAGTCCACAGCCTTCCCAGCAGCACTACCAGGTGGGAAGGGTTCCCTGGCAGCAGCTGTGCTGGAATTCACTGCCAGCTTCTCTAATCCTTTGGTCTCTCTCTCCAGGGTTCTCCTGGCCACCCCTTTGGTGTCCATGGCATTGGCCCTGCCTCGGGGAGAAGACCTGCAGGATGCTTCTAGAGCAGGCAGCTTGCTTTGCCTTGTAGATCCTGCAGTTTTAGCTGCAGAGGTCTCCAGGCCTCCATGGGCCTGCCGAGCTGCCTTGGTTGGGAGAGGTGGTAAGCCAGGCAGATGTGGTGGCCCTGCTCTTGCATGAGTCCTGCCAGGCGCTGTCTCCCTGTGCCCCAGAGGAGCCTTCCTTACAAGGCCGGCGGAGGGATGCAGAACTTGTGCCACAGTGGGAACGTCCCTGGCAGTGTCCTCCACCACCTGCAATCAAAGCCCATGAGAAAGGCTAAGTTCCTGCCATCCTCCCCCCTGCCCTCCATCCTTCCCACATGGAAACTTCCTGTCACCCCTGACGCCCTCGACAAAGACTGCACTCTCCCATATGGGCAGCTTCCCCCCTACTCCCAAAGGCCGGGTGGGGAGAGGGTTTGTCACCGTGGGGCAAGAGACAGGCAAAGGCAGCTCCCTCAGACACCCGAGGCATGTCCTTGCAGACTGCTGTGCAGAGCAGGTGATCAGCCTGCTGGGGGCAGAGACCTCCCAGTCTCTCCCAGCACTTCCCACCCGCTTCTTGGCACCTCCGGGGAGTCAGGCAGAGGCTTTGCCACCATCGCTGCTCAGCTCTGTACCTTTGCAACGATGCCGCGTTCAGAGGCCCACGAGCTCTGTGGGCCGGGGAGCGAAGGCAGCCTGTCCCTTTGGTGGGACGAAGCCGGGGTCCGGCTGCGCTGCACCACTGCGTGCAGCTCCTGCTGGCCCACCTGCGGGAAGAAGGGGGCACATGATGGAGGTGGTTGTGTTGGTACGAGCAGCCCCTGCAGCACAGGAAACCCCAGACCCATGTTAAAGGGAACCTCATGGCTGCACATGGCCCAGCTGCGCTTGGCCCACAGCTGCTCTCTGCCCCTCAGTGCAGAGCTTACAGGGTCCCTGTGGGCCTTGGAGTATCCAGGTTGGTGTGTGCTTTATCTGAGAGAAAATCTCCAGGGCCATGAATAAATGCCCCCTCGCTGGGCGAGCTCATGCCTGGCTGTCTTGCCCCACCTCCCCTTCCCCACCATCCTCGTGCTCTGCACGCAGGTCCCATCCCTGCTGCCTGCCTCTCCCTCCAGCCCCACCACTCACCTTCCTCCTGCACTCCTGTGTGCCTGGGTGTCCGTCCGTGGACTGGGAGCAGGCGTTTGCCTGCCACTCCTTGTCCATCTCCGGGATCCACTCGTGAGGACTTGCTACTCTGGCACCAAGGGGGAGCTGCTCCCTCCTGGTCGAGCTGCTCTCCTCAGAGTGGGGACCCCTGGGGGCTCTGGTCCCAGTAGGGACACGGTCACCATGGGGACCGCCTCATCACAATGGCCTTGTGGGCATGATGCCACCTCCATCACAAAGCCCTGGTGGTCGCCGTGGGGACCCCATCACAGTGCCTTGGTGGTCGCCATGGGGACCCCCATCACAGTGTCATGGCAGTCCCCTTGGAGACACACAGCACCATGCTATTGCCTCCATGCCTCTGGCCTCAGCTTTTGAACCTGGCTGAGAGCTGGTGTCCAGGGAGCAGGAAGAGTTTTCTTCTCCTCAGCTCTGAGCTTGCAGAGGCTGCCCCTCTTCAGGCACTCCATAGTACACATCCACTACAAGGCCACTCTTCTTGGTCTGCCTGCTAATCCTCACTCATAGCTCTCGACAGGCCCATCATCCATCCCTAGGCAGAGCTCCATGCATTCCCACTGCTCTCTCTCTGGGGTTTCTCTTGTCCACATCACCCTGCACCTTTTCCTTGCCAGCCCAGGCCAGCACTTCCTCCCTCTTTTTTGACTCACCCTCTCCCCACACTTGCTCCCACTTTAAGGCTTCCCTCACCAGCTTGGATGCCTGGTCAGCCATCAGGTCAGCAGATGGGAACACTCCCCTTCCAAATGAAGTGAGACAACCAGTGCCAGTGGAGATGGAGAATGGTCTCTGAAATGTCTGCTGAGGGCTGTCTCTCAGGTGACAGTGCTGATGACAGATGCCCATCCTGCTGGAGGGGAATCTGAGCCCTCAGGAGAGCTCAGAGATCTCAAGGCATAGTGTGTGCCTGGGGATGGACAGTGAGTGGAGTCTCACAAAGTAGAGACAGTCCATGGTGGAGTAACCAGAAGGTAAAGCACTAAATCCAGGTCTGCACAGGGGAATGAGGGCTCTGCAATCCCTGGAGAGGCAGTAGGGACCCAGGAAGCCCAGGGAAGGGGAACTGGAGAGTGATTCATGCACCCTCAGGGAAAAACCACAGGCTGGAGCTAGTGCACACCCAGACACATCTCCTGCCATTGCAAACAGCCTGGTGCCATTCTGAGCACCATCCAAGAGCACAGAGATGTGCCAGGGGTGTCATGAGTGTTTAGCCCTGTCTGGTGGGGTCTGCTTCCTGCCCCAAGCAGCATGGCCAGTGTGAAGTCAGGAGTCACCTCGTGGCCTTGTGGCCCCACAGTTCGTTCGCTCTGCAGAGCAGCAATGCCAGCCCAGGCCCTGCAGGGAGCACAGGGGAGGGGTGCAGGAACATCCAGCCAGGCCAGCACGGACACACTCACCTGGGGAAAAGCTCTCTGGGGAGCAGCAACCTCCCTAGAGAAAAGCAGGGCAGCATTCAGGTAGAAAAAGAGAAGAAGAAACAGGTTTCCCTGGGCACCAGCTCAGGTTAGGTTGCTCTGTTCCTGGGTCAGCAGGAGCTGTGGAGGGGCTGCAGGGCCAGGGCTGTTGTGCTGTGCTGGGGAGCAGGGTGGGCATGGAGGGGCTGCAGGCAGACAGGGAGGGGGATCTCCTGGGCACAAGAGCAGGGCAGACAGAAAGTGACCAGTGTATTGTGGGGCCTCCTCCCCCTTGCTGGGGAGCTGCTGCTCCTGTCCTTGGGCCTGGCCTGAGTTATGTCATGGACATGCCTGTGCCCGGTCCTGACCCTCGGGTGCTGACCTGACCCTGTCCCCGGCCTCCTGACCTGACTCCCCATCTCTGCCTTGGACCTGCCCCCTCACTACAGTCAAGAAAGCCTTGGCAAGGGAAGTTGGGATGCAAGCAGAAGAAGCTTGTAGGTCCCCAAGGTGACCATATATGCAAAACAGCAACCCTTGCCTGACAGCCAGTTGAAAGGTGTAAGGAGTGCCTCAGATTTGGACCCCCTAGCCAGGTAACACTGCACACAGAGCCTTAGCGGGGAGGGCAGCCACGTGGGAACTGATTTGATGATGGGTAGCCAGGAGGGCAGGTTTTGCTGTATCACAGCTCCAATGGTTTTGCTCCAAAGAGTCTGTTGTTGGGAGCAGCAAGGGTGGGGCTGCTTCGTACGGGAAGGGGAAGCGGGAGCTGAGGGTGTTGGCAAGGCAGGAGGGCAGTGCCCCACCGATGAGGGGTGCTGTCCCGCAGTGCGTGGGCAAGAGGAGCAGAGCAGGTTTGGGGATGGTAACCGGGGTCAGGCACAGCCCAGTGATCACCATAAGGCTGAGACCGTAGGGCTCCAAGCAGCCCTGTTTTGCATGGGAGGTTGGACTGGAGACCTCCAGAGGTCCTTCCCCACCAAAACTCTTCTGGGACTCCATGAATGGAAAGCCGGAGGCAGGTGGGCATCCAGCTGGGGCTGGATCGCTGGTGTGGGGAGAGGTGGGGAGGGCCAGGGGCTGGGGAGCTCCTGCCTGTAGAGCTGGTCCCCACGGTGGCAGGAGAGGGGCTGGGGGCTGGGAGTGAGGGGGCAGCAGCCCTGGCAGGGGCAGGGGTGGGCAGGGCTGTGGCAGGGGCTGCAGGGAGGGGACACAGCTGGTGCTGCTGCAGCGTGGCAGCTGTTGCAGTTGCCTCCCTCCCAAAATGTCCCACACTTGCCCAGGGCAGACTCAGGCTGTTCGCTCTCCCTCTGTTGCCCTCCCAGCAGGACGGCACACACGAGGAGGGGTCGACCGGCCCTGTGCTGAACACCAGGTCCCTAGGGTGGCACAGCTTGACTGTGAGGGATCCCAATCTAGGTGTCCCACGCTCACCATGGGAGGGCCAGGTCTCACAGGCACCTCAGCAGAGGCCCTCGTGGGTAGCCTGGGTCACAGCCAGCACTGTCAGGAGAGCCCTGGGATGCAAAGGTGTGCCCAGGTGTGGGGGAGGCCTGGGGAACCCCGTGGGGGCAGCCACTAGAGCCAAAGGGACAGTTGGGGTTGCAGCACAGCCATGTGCCAAGCCCTGCGGGGCGGTAATTGAGGCTGTGCGGAGCCAGGATGTCCATGCCCAGCTCTCGATCGGGCCCTCCACAGAGGCCAGGGAAATGTTGCTGCACATAATGCCACAGCAAGTGAGCTGAGACTCATGTCGCTGTTGCTGTGGAGGTGCCTGGGCAGGGAACCAGCCTGGGTGGAAACACCATGTGGGTGCAGGGCACCGTCAGAGGAAGCTCCCAGCAGTGGGTGGAGCTAGGACACTTTTAGGGGAAGCTCACAGCATAAAGTGGGCAGGGCACTCTCGGATGGTCACAAAAGCAGCAGGTACCTAGGGTTGTTCTTCCGAGGGACCTTGACAGGACATCGAAATGGGCTGCTGGGAAAAGTAAAAGCCCCACAGCAGGCTGGGCAGGAGCCTGGTCCCTGGAGAGCAGCTCCGCAGATCAAGTCCTGCAGGTCCTGGGCACAAGCTGAGCTGGGGTCAGCAGAGTGCCCGGGCAGCAAGGCCGGCCCCACACTTGGCTGTGTTAGCAGAGAGCAGCCGGCAGGGCGAGGGAAGGCATTCCTGCCCTGGGGTCGGCACGGGAGAGACCACGTCTGGTCACAGGGTCCAGTTAGGGCTCCCCACTCCCAGACAGACATGGACACATTGGCACGAGCCCAGTGGACAACCGCGAGCTGGTCGGGAGCTGGAGCACAGGACGTCTGAAGAGAGGCCAAGGGCGCTGGGTCTGTTCAGCCAGGAGAAGAGAAGGCGCAGGGGGATCTCGCTGCTGCCTGCAGCTGCCGAAGGGGAGGGTGGGGAGAGGATGGAGCCAGACCCTTCCCGAGGTGCCTGGGGACAAGACGAGGGGCCACGACACAAGTGGCAGCAGGGAAAATTCCCAGCAGAGAGGACCAAGAGCCTGTGAAGCCTGAGGGTGGTGCAACAGAGAGAGTCAGAGCTGGACCCTGCCAGGCCCTGGGAAACCCCCGCTGGCTGCCTCCACCTGCAGCAGGACGTTGGAGCCGAGACCTCCAGAAGCCCCTTCCCACCGCAGCTGCTCTCTGACTCTGTGACTGCTTGAACGGCTTTCTCTCCAGACCTGCCTGGCTTCGTTGCCATTGCCTGCACTAGTCTTGCTGTGGAGATTTGCCTGACACCAAGTAATACAGGGGGAAAAAAGGCTTCTGAGGGTTTTATTCACAGCAGAAAATGTCGCCAACTAGGGTTGGTGTGGGCACATGGGTGCTACAGGACATGATGGAGCAGCATTTCTGTAGCAACCGGGACAGTCTCCGTCGCTCTGCCTCTCTGCCCTGTGCCAGCCCCCATCTCAGGGCACCTGCCTGGCGCTGGCCTCCTGGCGCCGTTGCTCTCGCTGCCCCGTGGCACAGCTGCAGCAGAAAGCTCTGCGCAGAGCCCGAAGCACCGTCCTGAGCAGCGAGGGCCGTCGCCTGGGAGCTGCGGCGTCCGGGAGGGTGGTGATGCCTGTGGGGGAAGGAGAGGCGTGGGCGAGGGGCTGTGCGGGTGCAGGACCTGCCTGTCCCCACCACCAAGGCCTTTCCTGAGGGGTCATGGCCTCGGCACGGCCAGCCCCCGAGCGCTTACTGCTGCCGGCCCCGGTGCCGCTCGCTGTGCTGGGACGGGCCCGCCGTGCCCAGAAGGGCTCTTGACTTGGGTACGTACCTGGGTCCACCTCTGGAGTGTGCCTGAAGGCTGGAGATGACTTCTCCTCCTCTTTGGGCTCAGATGCAACCTGCATGGGGAGAGCAAGCACACACACCACGTGCCATCAGCTGGCGATGCTCAGGACACTGGTGCCCCGGGATGGATGTGCGGAAGGGTTTGGGGTTGTGGGATGCTGCCAACAGCTGTGAGTCCCAAGGGAAGGGACCTGCGGATGGCACAGAGACGGGACAAGGCTTGTTGTGGGGCCGTAGCAGCAGGGCTGGGCTGGGGGCTGTGAGAGGGAGGGGGGAACAGAGGTGGCCGGGTGGGTGGCAGAAGGGGGCTCGCTGGCTGGGTGTGGGAGGGGGTTGCTGCTGGGGTCACCTCTTCCCTCCTCGCTCTGCATCCAGGGCCAGGGCTGAACGCAGTGCAGGCGTTGGAGGGGACATCAGCCCTGGGCCTTGGGCACTTGGAAACGGAGAGCACCAGGCAGCTCCCCCATGGCAGATATCGCAGAGGGCAAAGGCCTGAGGGGGACAGCTTGGCACCATGGGAAGAGGGGTCCCACGGGACGGGGCAGCTCTCTGCACCCACCCTGCACACCCCAGACACAGCTCACACAGCAGACCCCTTTGATGGGGAGACCAATGATGTGCTCCTTGCTCACCTGGGGAGGAGGGCCTCCACACAAGGCAGAAGCCACTGCTTTTCTTCCCTCGGGCAGTGGTGCTTCGAGAGGCAGGCTGTTGCTCTCCTCGCAAGGGCCTCCAGCCAAGGGACAGGCCTCCGGCACAGCTTCTGCTGCAGAGGCAGGCACTTTTTCCTCTGCCTCCTGAGGGTCTCTGGCTGCAGGCCAGGCCTCTGGCTTTGTTTCTGGTCTCTCTGATGGCGCCAGAGACACGCTGTCCCCTGCCTCCTGAAAGCCATCCCCCAAAGCACATGCCCCTGCTTCGGCTCCTCCGAGCACTGCTGGCTCCAGAGGCATGTTCTCCATGTCACCGGCTGCCTCCCTGGCAGTGTCTCCGGCCTTGACGCTGGGCGAACAAGGCACCTTCTGGGGGCACGTTTCCTTGTCTAAGAGGCTCCTGAGGCTAGGTCTGACCCAGATCTCGCGCAAGGACGTCTTTTCCTCCAGCTCCTCACTTTGCAGAAGCTCTTCATCTGCGTCCTCTTCCTCCTCCTCAGGGCTCCAGTCCCCTTGCTCTTCCTGCGCCGCTCCCAGCACTCTCTTCCTGGCTCCCACCTCCCGCTCCCTCCTGGGGGCATGGGCATACAGCCGCTCCAGCACCTCCCACTTGCACCTGGCATCCTTCAGCAGCTCCACTCGCGTTAGCTCTGGTTTCCACAAGTTATAGAAGGAATTTCTGGCCAGCAGCTAAAAGAAGAGAGGCACATTTGTGAAGGGCGCTGCTTTTCCCACCACAAAAGGCCTCCCGGGGCCCTGCTCCCACTGGGACAGTCACGCTGCTGCAGTGGGGCGCAGCGGCTGGCCCCAGCGCAGGCAGGGTTGCCACCTGGCCCAGCCCATCCTTGGCACTCACCTCCTTGCGTTTGACGTTGAGGGATCCTGACGCTGTCAGGGAGAAACGTTTCCCCTTGGCCTCCTCGCCCTCACCCTCGCTCTCCTGCAGGCTCAGCTTCTTCCTCTGGAAACAGGCTTCTCGCAGCTGGGCCAAGGTGTGCCCGGTGCGCGCCAGGCTGCTCCTCTCGAGCTCCTCCAGCGGCTCTGTTTTGATGGAGAGCACTGCGAGATACTGCGAGGTGTTGTCGGGGTGCACGCGCAGAGGCTGTCCTTGCACATGGCAGATGATGCCCAAAGGCTGCTGGTTTGGGCCCTGCCCTGCCCGGGGGCATCGTGGGGTCCCTCGCGCACCGCCCTTGCCTGGGGAAGCGGGTGCACCGGCCCCGCTGACCTCCCTTTTGCCCCCACCAGCACGGGCATCAGGCCCTTGCTGAGCTGCAGGGGCTGTGCTTTTGTCCTGCTCTGTGGGCTCGTCCTGGCCTGGGCTTGCTGGTACTGTCAGACTGCTGGTTTGTGCCGATGATGTCCTTTTGGGCACGGCTGCACTGAGCTCCTTCGTGGCTTCGTTCACATCAGGCTGTGCTGGATGCCGGCCAGGTCCAGGGCTCCTGTCATCAGGACGGCTCAAGGCAGCAGACTCCAGCCCCAGGCCTGCACCCTCCACAGCCCCAGCAGGTGGGGCAGGGCCCTGTGGGGCAGGGCCCTGGCTCTCAGCCATCATTTCCAGGCCAGCTTCTCCAAGGATGTTCCGCACAAGGCTGGCAGGCTCAGGCACGGAAGGTGATGGTGGGGCCATGTCACTGTGGGAGTTGGCAGGGATGTCTTCTTCAAAGCCAGGTGACACCTCTGCACAGCAGCGGATGGGGAGTCCAGCTTCCTCTGAAACACCTGTGGCTGTTGTCGCACACTGCAGGGCATCATCCGGGGCAGAAGAGGCTGTTTCTCCCTGGCACGTCTCAGTGCGGGGCACTTGCAGTTCACGAGGCTGCAGGTCTGCACCTTGGGACACTGAGGACTTGCTTAGCACCAAGTCCTGCCTCTGCACCAGCGTGCCTGAACAGTGTGCCTTGACCTCCTGCCCACAGGCATCTCCGGGAGCAGAAAGCAGCTCGTCCCGCTCCTTGTATGCTGGCGTGCTTCGCATCTCCCTTTCAGGAATGGCCTGTGCTGCTGGGACAAAGGAGGAGCTTCCGGAGAGTTGCTGGCTTGTCAGGGGAAGAGTTGTCCTGGTACTGTCGTCTAGCAAGAGCCTTGCTTTTCCCAGGGCTGATGCACAAGAGCCAGGCCTGGGCTCAGGCAAGCAGTGGACGAGCTCTTGCATTGCCCGGGTGGGACCGTGAGCTTCCTGCTTGCGTTTTGGAAGGGGAGGCAAGGAAAGAGGGCATGGCTTTAGCTCTTCCTCTGCCGGGCTCTTCCCTGAGTCCACAGCCTTCCCAGCAGCACTACCAGGTGGGAAGGGTTCCCTGGCAGCAGCTGTGCTGGAATTCACTGCCAGCTTCTCTAATCCCTTGGTCTCTCTCTCCAGGGTTCTCCTGGCCACCCCTTTGGTGTCCATGGCATTGGCCCTGCCTCGGGGAGAAGACCTGCAGGATGTTTCGCGAGCAGGCAGCTTCGTTCGACTTGCAGATCCTGCAGTTTTAGCTGCAGAGGTCTCCAGGCCTCCATGGGCCTGCCGAGCTGCCTTGGTTGGGAGAGGTGGTAAGCCAGGCAGATGTGGTGGCCCTGCTCTTGCATGAGTCCTGCCAGGCGCTGTCTCCCTGTGCCCCAGAGGAGCCTTCCTTACAAGGCCAGTGGAGGGATGCAGAGCTTGTGCCACAATGGGAACGTCCCTGGCAGTGTCCTCCACCACCTGCAATCAAAGCCCATGGGAAAGGCTAAGTTCCTGCCATCCTCCCCCCTGCCCTCCATCCTTCCCACATGGAAACTTCCTGTGGCCCCTGATGCCCTCAACAATGGCTGCACTCTCCCATATGGGCAGCTTCCCCCCTGCTCCCAAAGGCCGGGTGGGGAGAGGGTTTGTCACCGTGGGGCAAGAGACAGGCAAAGGCAGCTCCCTCAGACACCCCAAGGCATCTCTTTGCAGACTGCTGTGCAGAGCATGCGGTCAGCCTGCTGGGGGCAGAGACCTCCTGGTCTCTCCCAGCACTTCCCACCCACTTCTTGGCACTTCTGGAGAGTCAGGCAGAGGCTTTGCCACCATCGCTGCTCAGCTCTGTACCTTTGCAACGATGCCGCGTTCAGAGGCCCACAAGCTCTGTGGGCCGGGGAGCGAAGGCAGCCTGTCCCTTTGGTGGGACGAAGCCGGGGTCCGGCTGCGCTGCACCACTGCGTGCAGCTCCTGCTGGCCCACCTGCGGGAAGAAGGGGGCACATGATGGAGGTGGTTGTGTTGGTACGAGCAGCCCCTGAAGCACAGGAAACCCCAGCCCCATGTCGAAGGGAACCTCATGGCCACGCATGGCCCAGCTGCACTTAGCCCACAGCTGCTCTCTGCCCCTCAGTGCAGAGCTCACGGGCTCCCTGTGGGCCTTGGAGTATCCAGGTCGGTGTGTGCTTTATCTGAGAGAAAATCCCCAGGGCCACGAATAAATGCCCCCTCACTGGGCGAGCTCATGCCTGGCTGTCTTGCCCCACCTCCCCTTCCCCACCATCCTCGTGCTCTCCATGCAGGTCCCATCCCTGCTGCCTGCCTCTCCCTCCAGCCCCACCACTCACCTTCCTCCTGCACTCCTGCGTGCCTGGGTGCCCGTCCGTGGACTGGGAGCAGGCGTTCGCCTGCCGCTCCTTGTCCATCTCCAGGATCTACTCGTGAGGACTTGCTACTCTGGCACCAAGGGGGAGCTGCTCCCTCCTGGTCGAGCTGCTCTCCTCAGAGTGGGGACCCCTGGGGGCTCTGGTCCCAGTAGGGATACGGTCACCATGGGGACCGCCCCATCACAATGGCCTTGTGGCCATGATGCCACCTCCATCACAAAGCCCTGGTGGTCGCCGTGGGGACCCCATCACAGTGCTTTGGTGGTCCCCCTGGGGACACACAGCACCATGCTATTGCCTCCATGCCTCCGGTCTCAGCTTTTGAGCCTAGCTGAGAGCTGCTATCTAGGTAGCAGGAAGAGTTTTCTTCTCCTCAGCTCTGAGCTTGCAGAGGCTGCCCCTCTTCAGGCAGTCCATAGCACACATCCACTACAAGGCCACTCTTCTTGGTCTGCCTGCTAATCCTCACTCATAGCTCTCGACAGGCCCATCGTCCATCCCTAGGCAGAGCTCCCTGCATTCCCACTGCTCTCTCTCTGGGGTTTCTCTTGTCCACATCTCCCTGCACCTTTTTCTTGCCAGCCCAGGCCAGCACTTCCTCCCTCTTTTTTGACTCACCCTCTCCCCGCAGTTGCTCCCATTTTAAGGCTTCCCTCTCCAGCTCAGCCACCTGGTTGACCATCAGGTCAGCAGATGGGAACAGTCTCCTCCCAAATGAAGTGAGACAACCCGCAGCCTCAGTCCCTTGCTGTGGGCTCGGCTTTCAGCACCTCCTCCAGCTGCTGGAACCCCAGGCCAGATGGGGAAGCAGGAGCTGCCCTCTCCTCTCATCCTCTTCCTGCTCATGGGGCTTTTTTTCAGCTAGAAATCCCTCTCACCACAAAACTGCAAGGACTGGCATGGGCTAAGAGCAGGACTGTAGGCAACAGACCATGCACTGCTGCAGCATGCCTTTACCTCCCCTCAGCCCCATGTGACACCAACCCCTAACCTGACACCATAACAAGAGACAAAAAGGCTGGTCTCTAGTGCAGAGGTTCATGGAGCTGTTTCTCCCCACACTCCTTTACTACCCCCAGCCCCCTGCCCTGGGGCTGCACTCAAGAGCCAGCCCGAAGCCCCTTCACTCTGCCCTTTCCCATCGGGCCCCCGGCACACTCCGAATGAAAGTCAGCCCTGGAGCGTGAAGGACGGGGGAATGGAGTTAATACCATGAATTAATTGCAATTAACATGCAACCTAATGACTTTCCTTTCAGAAAAAAAGGTTCTTTTCTGTTCTGCCCCTCAATTTCCTGCTGTGTCCCATAACAAGAAAGCAGAAAATCGGTATCTTTGAAGAGGGTTCCCCAGTTTTTAATAGCTGCCTTCTGCTCCTTTTAAGCAGCCCCTCTCTCCCCTGCCTCCCACACACACACACACCAACCCTAGTTTCTTTCCTTTGCTTCAGCAGCATGCTAAGGTTCAGAAAGCATACATGGGGAGGGGGGGAAGAGACACAAGAACGAAGAGCAGAGGGAAGAGAAAGGAACACGATGTAAGACAAGGCTTGCAAGCCGTGTCAGACACACACAAGTCAGGAGGCACCTGCTCTGCGGCCAGACCTCCGGCAGAGGAGAGGGGCATCGCTCCTGCCGCGGGCCTGGCTCCCGCCGCCCCAGCACGGGGCTGAGAGCGACGGCCCTCGAGGGCTCCGCGGGGAGCTGGGGGGCACTGCGGGGGGGGGCACGGCTGTCCCGAGGGCCTGTCTGCCTCTGCCCCGGGCTTCCCCCAGCAGCAGCATCCCAGCGCTTCCCCTCGCTCCTCCCCGGCTGCGCTGCTCTGGGGCTTCCTCTGGAAATCTCTACTGCAAAATACTACCTGCAAATCTCGCCAATCGGGATTACGATTGTCTATTACAGTTTCTAAAACTTTAACTACTTTACCCGGATCCTCCCTATGGTTTCCTGCCATTTCCTTCCAAGACCCTCAATCCATTGTGGAAAAAGGGACTTTCACATCCCCTGCATTTCCGCTGGGTCCTCCAGCCTGTCTCCGGAGTGCTAGCAGAACCGCACCTCCTCTCCGAGGACGCCTTGCTACAGGGCTAGACAAATCATCCTCCCCATCAGGATCACTCTTCTCTGCAGGAGGGCGGTGGCGCCGCTTCCTCCTCTTCCCTTTCTCCGCCATCCCCGCCTCTGCCCCTTCTTCTCGGAGCTACCAGGAATTCTTCCTCTTCCTCCTCGGGATGGTCTTTCAGCTTTTTACACCTTTTCCCAATACTGCATGCAGAACAACAATGCTTTGCCATTCCTCTGTCTCTAAAACTAACACATTTCTCTCTTTTGCCATTAATCCACATTTTGTCCTACTCTTGCAATCATTTCGTAACTCAAAGAACATATCAGCATACGGTATTTCATCCCATTTTCCTTTCTGTCTATAGAGCAACATCAACTGTAAAATGGTATTATAAGTCCAAGCTCCATTTTTAAGCCATTTTTCCTGATCTTCCACAACGTCTATAACGGCCACCATTGATTACAATAAGTAAGTAATTGTCTACATGTTCGGGGATCACCTCCAAATGTATTCCAATGATTCAAAATACAGCCCAAAGGTGAATTTGTGGTGATCCCCCCTTCGGTAGTTGTTACATTTCCAATTTTTATAAACTACACAAACAATAACCCAAATAACAATGCCGCTTTTACAATTACCAAGATACCAATGACCCAAATAACAGTACCAAAAGTACCAAGATAACCAAGGAGTACTCCGTTACCCAAATCCTTGTACTCCGGTTGTCACTGTCCTAGTGCACAGGGATACCCAATATACCTCTTTTATACCAAGATACCAAGGAGTACTCCGTTACCAAACCCTCGTGCTCCGGTCGTCACCGTACTAGCGCACGGGGATACCCAAAATTAAGGCGCCTCCAATACTCCACCGATCTGCACCCTAAGGTTGCGAGTTACTCTAGGAGGTCCCAAAAATATGGAAAGCAATGTCTTATAGAGATCTCGGTTAGAAAACTCCCCACACACCAGGGGATCGCAAGAGCGGAGTCCCCAGAGAAGTCCTCCGGTGCCAGCTGGAGTCCAATCTGCGATTCCCTCCGGCTGCGGCGGGCATCCAATCAAGATCCAGTCTGAAGTCAGTATCCCACCTGGGTTGCCAGAACTGTTGCTCGTTTCTCAGCAGACTCTCTAAGCATACACACAAAGTCGCGTTTAGGGAGTAGCCATTGCTTTATTCTGCGCAGGCTGCTCGGTGGACAAGTCCACAAACCAGGCACACCTCATTACTACGCAGCCGACACTTCATACAGTTTGAGCTACAGTTATCAGGACATTTTACAACTCCATTCAGTCATCCTCTTTCCCATTGGTTCCTGCTACGTCTCATCTTCGTTTAACGTTACAGTGGCATTTCTCACACAGATGCATCACTGGGAAGCCAAGCTCCAGTTGCTGCCTCGTGGCTTGCTCCGTGTTTGGAGGGTTCTGGATGTGGCAGTGGAGAAGGCTGCGAGGCCTCTCTGGTCGACCGCTGCCTGGGGGGGTTTGGCTGCTGCTAGAGCAATGCCTTGTGGTGCCCCGCTCTGCAGTGGGGTCTTTGCCGTTGCCCTTGCTGATCCCTTGGGCTCGCAGGCAGTCCCAGGAGACAAAGTGTGACGCAAAGTGGCTGTTCTCTCTGTGGTGGAAAGCACTCGTGTTGGTGCCGGTTACGTGTGGGCAGCCTGCAAGGGGTTTGTGGAGTGCTTTTGGCCTGTGCAGGTGAGAGAGAAGCGTGGAGGGCAGGGGGAGATGTTCCTTGCCTGCACCATCACTCGGAGCCTCGCAGCAGTCGAGGGTCAGGTCAAGCCATGGTGTACGTGCTCTGCCTGCCTGCTTGCAGAGCTGCTCGGTTTCTCTTCACAGTTTCACTGAACAGAGCAGGGGTTTGGGACCAAGGTCGTGCCCATGTGTGGCCAAGGCAAGGCGAGCTGCAGGTGCTCGACCTTTAGAGCTCTCGGCTCTTGCCTGGGGTGTGCAGACTTTGCTTCAGAGATGCCGGCCTCTTCCTTAAGGTTTTTTTTTCTGGGGGGGGAGGGGCAGGGTTGAGGGGTTAGGGGGTGAAAAGAGTGAAAATGCCATTTCTTCCCAGCCTGCATGTTTCCGGTGAGTGCTGCAGCAGAGGGCTGGAAGGGAGCCAGGGGATTTTGTTCCCCTGCCAGCAGAAGGGAAGGTGCGTTCTTTTTGTCCCTCTCTTTAGCTCTGGAGAGTCAAGTCCCACCTGCAGCAGTGCTGCTGTTGCTGTGCACAGGGAGACCTGCAGCTAGAAAGCAAGAGCGCTGGACTCGGCCCGCACTACCCTGCAAGGCCAAGAGGAAGGAGAGGAGGAAGGGTGGTGCTTTGGGGCAGGGGCTTCCCTGAGGCCCAGCCAGACGTGTCCTACCTGCGGCTCGCTCAGGTGTGCTGTGTTCTTGCTGCCCTGCCTGGAGGTGCTGTGCTGGGAGCAGAGGTGGTGCCTCAGCTTCTCCCTGGCTCAGCTCTGCCAGGCACGGGCGGCCAGCTGGCTGACGGGCAGGCCTGCCATGGCGAATGGTCTTGGAGCAGCCGGGAGCGCGGGTGCTGGAGCAGGGCTCGTGCCTGCAGGAGCCCCTCTGGCAGGCAGGGTCCCCCTACTGCAGCATCCCCATCCTGCCGGCTGAGCCCCTGCAGAGGAGTGAGGGCTCGGGAGAGAGGCAGTGATCTGCTCAGGACATCTGTTTGCTCTTTTCAGCCAGCTTCCCTTACTTCAGACGAGGTGCCCTGCACCTCCTTGTCCTCAGCAGCCCTTCCTTATCCTCATGAGCATAGGGCAGGCAGAGTGATTTCAATGCTTCCTGAGACACCTGTGTTCAGGGCTAGGAGCATTCAGGGCTAGGAGCACTCCCTCCCACTGAGGGAGGCAGTGAGGAAGAGCTGAACTCTTCAGCCCTGCTGGCTGGGCCATTGCAGAAACTGCTCCAGCTCGAACCTAAGGAGAGTGGGCCTGAACCTGGCGACTGATCTGAAGGGGAAAGACAACTGAGGTGAGTATGTGGGATATGGGAAAACAGAGGGGAGGGGGCGATGAAAGGGGTCAGTGGTGTGGAAGCAGCTGCTGGTGTTACTCTTGTCCGACTGAGGCCTGAGCCTGATCCCTGCAGTCTCTCCTCTGCTCTTAAACTCTTTGTGGAAGAGTGTTTTCCTGTGTAACCTCACTCTCTCCCATGTGAGAGTGCTGCAAGGTCTCAGTGCCAGCAACAGGCCTGGTGGCCTGACAGAGCAGCTGGTGCTTTGCAGCAGAGACAAAGTGTGTGAGGATGTGTTGTGCTGTGCCGGGCTGCGGGGAAGAGCGGAGGGCTCCTGCCCCTTTCAGGGCGATGCTAGTTTGTTGCAGGGCTGCATTGTGCCCCTTGCCTTGGTCTCCCTAAAGAAATGACAGGCCCACGTGGTAAAGAAACAGGGCTGCTTCTTTGTGGAAAGCACAAAAGGCAAGGGGTGAAGGGGGAGCTTGGTGATGGGGCGGGATGTGCCTGCGGCATGCCACTGTCCTGTGGGCAGGGCGAGATGCCAGCCAGGAGCCAGTGTGCCCAGCACAGGGAGCCAGTGTGTCCCAGCGGGCAGCAGCAGGGCATCAGGAGCGTTGCTCTGGCTCTGCTCAGGCAGAGCCATCTCCCGCAGAACGGTGCCACCTGTCCCACCCTCTCTGCATCCAGGAGCGCAGGGCTTGCAGCTTGGATCCTGATGGGGGCTTTTTCCCTGGAGATGTCAGGATCAGGATGGTCTGTGTCGCCAGGGAACGCATGGCGGGTTGGCTGTCGTTCTCGAGGGGCTGGAGGACTGAGAGAGAAAGCCACGGAGCAGAGCTCAGCCACCTGTCTCTGCAGAGAGCTCAGCCAGCCCCTCCACACAGGGTCAGCCCCAGCCAGCTCTTCCCCTGGGGAGGAGGGAGCAGGTGGCACAAGTGGTTCAGCTGGAAGTTGCTGGGCAGGAATGTCCCAAATGCCCCCCAAATGCCCCTGTCCCCTCCACCCAGGCAGCCCAAGCCTTCCTTGCTTGGGGCAGGCCAGGGAATTGGAGCTCACTGCCCAGGCTCCTTCCTCCTCCCTGCCAGCCCCAGCTGATGCACCACTGTCCACGCTCACCCTTGCAGATGTTCTGCAGCTTCTCCTCGCTCCAGGTCTTCACTTGCCTCCCGGCGAGCCCTAAGCGCACACCGCGAAGGGGAGGGTGGGGAGAGGATGGAGCCAGACCCTTCCCGAGGTGCCTGGGGACAGGACGAGGGGCCACGACACAAGTGGCAGCAGGGAAAATTCCCCTGAGAGAGGGCCAAAAGCCTGTGAAGCCTGAGGGTGGTGCAACAGAGACAGAGCTTGACCCTGCCAGGCCCTGGGAAACCCCCGCTGGCCGCCTCCAGCTGCCAAGACCTCCAGAAGCCCCTTCCCACCCCAGCTGCTCTCTGACTCTGTGACTGCTTCAACGGCTTTCTCTCCAGACCTGCCTGGCTTCGTTGCCATTGCCTGCACTAGTCTTGCTGTGGAGATTTGCCTGACAACAAGTAACAAAGGGGGAAACACTGAGGGTTTTATTCAAAGCACAAAATGGCTGTCACCAACTAGGGTTGTTGTGGGCCCATGGGTGCTACAGGACACGATGGGGCAGCATTTCTGTAGCAGCCGGGACAGTCTCCGTGGCTCTGCCTCTCTGCCCTGTGCCAGCCCCCATCTCAGGGGCCTGCCGGGCACTGGCCTCCTGGCGCCGTTGCTCTCGCTGCCCCGTGGCACAGCTGCAGCAGAAAGCTCTGCGCAGAGCCCGAAGCACCGTCCTGAGCAGCGAGGGCCGTCGCCTGGGAGCTGCGGTGTCCGGGAGGGTGGTGATGCCTGTGGGGGAAGGAGAGGCGTGGGCGAGGGGCTGTGCGGGTGCAGGACCTGCCTGTCCCCACCACCAAGGCCTTTCCCGAGGGGTCACGGCCTCGGCACGGCCAGCCCCCGAGCGCTTACTGCTGCCGGCCCCGGTGCCGCTCGCTGTGCTGGGACGGGCCCGCCGTGCCCAGAAGGGCTCTTGACTTGGGTACGTACCTGGGTCCACCTCTGGTGCTTGTCTGAAGATAGGGGATGACTTCTCCTCTTTGGGCTCAGAGGCAACCTGCACGGGGAGAGCAAGCACACACACCACGTGCCATCAGCTGGTGATGCTCAGGACACTGGTGCCCCGGGATGGATGTGCGGAAGGGTTTGGGGTTGTGGGATGCTGCCAAGAGCTGTGAGTCCCAAGGGAAGGGACCTGCGGATGGCACAGAGACGGGATAAGGCTTGTCGTGGGGCTGTAGCAGCAGGGCTGGGCTGGGGGCTGTGACGGGCAGGGGGGAAGAGAGGTGGCCAGGTGGGTGGCAGAAGGGGGCTGGCTCGCTGGGTGTGGGAGGGGGCTGCTGCTGGGGTCGCCCCTTCCCTCCTCGCTCTGCATCCAGGGCCCAGGGCTGAATGTAGTGCAGGCGTTGGAGGGGACGTCAGCCCTGGGCCTTGGGCACTTGGAAACGGAGAGCACCAGGCAGCTCCCCCATGGCAGATATCGCAGAGGGCAAAGGCCTCAGGGTGACAGCTTGGCACCATGGGTAGGGGGGTCCCACAGGACGGGGCAGCTCTCTGCACCCACCCTGCACACCCCAGACACAGCTCACACAGCAGACCCCTTTGATGGTGGAGACCAATGATGTGCTCCTTGCTCACCTGGGGAGGAGGGCCTCCACACAAGGCAGAAGCCACTGCTTTTCTTCCCTCGGGCAGTGGTGCTTCGAGAGGCAGGCTGATGCTCTCCTCGCAAGGGCCTCCAGCCAAGAGACGGGCCTCCGGCACAGCTTCTGCTGCAGAGGCAGGCACTTTTTCCTCTGCCTCCTGAGGGTCTCTGGCTGCAGGCCAGGCCTCTGGCTTTGTTTCTGGTCTCTCTGATGGCGCCAGAGACACGCTGTCCCCTGCCTCCTGAAAGCCATCCCCCAAAGCACATGCCCCTGCTTCGGCTCCTCCGAGCACTGCTGGCTCCAGAGGCATGTTCTCCATGTCACCGGCTGCCTCCCTGGCAGTGTCTCCGGCCTTGACGCTGGGCGAGCAAGGCACCTTCTGGGGGCACGTTTCCTCGTCTGCTAAGAGGCTCCTGAGGCTAGGTCTGACCCAGATCTCACGCAAGGACGTGTTTTCCTCCAGCTCCTCCCTTTGCAGAAGCTCTTCATCAGTGTCCTCCTCCTCCTCCTCAGGGCTCCAGTCCCCTTGCTCTTCCTGCGCCGCTCCCAGCACTCTCTTCCTGGCTCCCACCTCCCGCTCCCTCCTGGGGGCATGGGCATACAGCCGCTCCAGCACCTCCCACTTGCACCTGGCATCCTTCAGCAGCTCCACTCGCGTTATCTCAGGTTTCCACAAGTTATAGAAGGAATTTCTGGCCAGCAGCTAAAAGAAGAGAGGCACATTTGTGAAGGGCGCTGCTTTTCCCACCATGAAAGGCCTCCCGGGGCCCTGCTCCCACTGGGAGAGTCACGCTGCTGCAGTGGGGCGCAGCGGCTGGCCCCAGCGCAGGCAGGGTTACCACCTGGCCCAGCCCATCCTTGGCACTCACCTCCTTGCGTTTGACGTTGAGGGATCCTGACGCTGTCAGGGAGAAACGTTTCCCCTTGGCCTCCTTGCCCTCGCTTTCCTTCAGGCTCAGCTTCTTCCTTTGGAAACAGGCTTCTCGCAGCTGGGCCAAGGTGTGCCCGGTGCGCGCCAGGCTGCTCCTCTCGAGCTCCTCCAGCGGCTCTGTTTTGATGGAGAGCACTGCGAGATACTGCGAGGTGTTGTCGGGGTGCACGCGCAGAGGCTGTCCTTGCACATGGCAGATGATGCCCAAAGGCTGCTGTTTTGGGCCCTGCCCTGCCCGGGGGCATCGTGGGGTCCCTCGCGCACCGCCCTTGCCTGGGGAAGCGGGTGCACCGGCCCCGCTGACCTCCCTTTTGCCCCCACCAGCACGGGCATCAGGCCCTTGCTGAGCTGCAGGGGCTGTGCTTTTGTCCTGCTCTGTGGGCTCGTCCTGGCCTGGGCTTGCTGGTACTGTCAGACTGCTGGTTTGTGCCGATGATGTCCTTTTGGGCACGGCTGCACTGAGCTCCTTCGTGGCTTCGTTCACATCAGGCTGTGCTGGATGCCGGCCAGGTCCAGGGCTCCTGTCATCAGGACGGCTCAAGGCAGCAGACTCCAGCCCCAGGCCTGCACCCTCCACAGCCCCAGCAGGTGGGGCAGGGCCCTGTGGGGCAGGGCCCTGGCTCTCAGCCATCATTTCCAGGCCAGCTTCTCCAAGGATGTTCTGCACAAGGCTGGCAGGCTCAGGCACGGAAGGTGATGGTGGGGCCATGTCACTGTGGGAGTTGGCAGGGATGTCTTCTTCAAAGCCAGGTGACACCTCTGCACAGCAGCGGATGGGGAGTCCAGCTTCCTCTGAAACACCTGTGGCTGTTGTCGCACACTGCAGGGCATCATCCGGGGCAGAAGAGGCTGTTTCTCCCTGGCACGTCTCAGTGCGGGGCACTTGCAGTTCACGAGGCTGCAGGTCTGCACCTTGGGACACTGAGGACTTGCTTAGCACCAAGTCCTGCCTCTGCACCAGCGTGCCTGAACAGTGTGCCTTGACCTCCTGCGCACAGGCATCTCCGGGAGCAGAAAGCAGCTTGTCCCGCTCCTTGTATGCTGGCGTGCTTCGCATCTCCCTTTCAGGAATGGCCTGTGCTGCTGGGACAAAGGAGGAGCTTCCGGAGAGTTGCTGGCTTGTCAGGGGAAGAGTTGTCCTGGTACTGTCGTCTAGCAAGAGCCTTGCTTTTCCCAGGGCTGATGCACAAGAGCCAGGCCTGGGCTCAGGCAAGCAGTGGACGAGCTCTTGCATTGCCCGGGTGGGACCGTGAGCTTCCTGCTTGCGTTTTGGAAGGGGAGGCAAGGAAAGAGGGCATGGCTTTAGCTCTTCCTCTGCCGGGCTCTTCCCTGAGTCCACAGCCTTCCCAGCAGCACTACCAGGTGGGAAGGGTTCCCTGGCAGCAGCTGTGCTGGAATTCACTGCCAGCTTCTCTAATCCCTTGGTCTCTCTCTCCAGGGTTCTCCTGGCCACCCCTTTGGTGTCCATGGCATTGGCCCTGCCTCGGGGAGAAGACCTGCAGGATGCTTCTAGAGCAGGCAGCTTGCTTTGCCTTGTAGATCCTGCAGTTTTAGCTGCAGAGGTCTCCAGGCCTCCAGGGGCCTGCCGAGCTGCCTTGGTTGGGAGAGGTGGTAAGCCAGGCAGATGTGGTGTCCCTGCTCTTGCATGAGTCCTGCCAGGCGCTGTCTCCCTGTGCCCCAGAGGAGCCTTCCTTACAAGGCCAGTGGAGGGATGCAGAGCTTGTGCCACAATGGGAACGTCCCTGGCAGTGTCCTCCACCACCTGCAATCAAAGCCCATGGGAAAGGCTAAGTTCCTGCCATCCTCCCCCCTGCCCTCCATCCTTCCCACATGGAAACTTCCTGTGGCCCCTGATGCCCTCAACAATGGCTGCACTCTCCCATATGGGCAGCTTCCCCCCTGCTCCCAAAGGCCGGGTGGGGAGAGGGTTTGTCACCGTGGGGCAAGAGACAGGCAAAGGCAGCTCCCTCGGACACCCCAAGGCATCTCTTTGCAGACTGCTGTGCAGAGCATGCGGTCAGCCTGCTGGGGGCAGAGACCTCCTGGTCTCTCCCAGCACTTCCCACCCACTTCTTGGCACTTCTGGAGAGTCAGGCAGAGGCTTTGCCACCATCGCTGCTCAGCTCTGTACCTTTGCAACGATGCCGCGTTCAGAGGCCCACAAGCTCTGTGGGCCGGGGAGCGAAGGCAGCCTGTCCCTTTGGTGGGACGAAGCCGGGGTCCGGCTGCGCTGCACCACTGCGTGCAGCTCCTGCTGGCCCACCTGCGGGAAGGAGGAAGCACATGATGGAGGTGGTTGTGTTGGTACGAGCAGCCCCTGAAGCACAGGAAACCCCAGCCCCATGTCGAAGGGAACCTCATGGCCACGCATGGCCCAGCTGCACTTAGCCCACAGCTGCTCTCTGCCCCTCAGTGCAGAGCTCACGGGCTCCCTGTGGGCCTTGGAGTATCCAGGTCGGTGTGTGCTTTATCTGAGAGAAAATCCCCAGGGCCACGAATAAATGCCCCCTCACTGGGCGAGCTCATGCCTGGCTGTCTTGCCCCACCTCCCCTTCCCCACCATCCTCGTGCTCTCCATGCAGGTCCCAGCCCTGCTGCCTGCCTCTCCCTCCAGACCCACCACTCACCTTCCTCCTGCACTCCTGCGTGCCTGGGTGCCCGTCCGTGGACTGGGAGCAGGCGTTCGCCTGCCGCTCCTTGTCCATCTCCAGGATCTACTCGTGAGGACTTGCTACTCTGGCACCAAGGGGGAGCTGCTCCCTCCTGGTCGAGCTGCTCTCCTCAGAGTGGGGACCCCTGGGGGCTCTGGTCCCAGTAGGGATACGGTCACCATGGCGACCGCCCCATCACAATGGCCTTGTGGCCATGATGCCACCTCCATCACAAAGCCCTGGTGGTCGCCGTGGGGACCCCATCACAGTGCTTTGGTGGTCGCCATGGGGACACACAGCACCATGCTATTGCCTCCATGCCTCTGGTCTCAGCTTTTGAGCCTAGCTGAGAGCTGCTATCTAGGTAGCAGGAAGAGTTTTCTTCTCCTCAGCTCTGAGCTTGCAGAGGCTGCCCCTCTTCAGGCAGTCCATAGCACACATCCACTACAAGGCCACCCCTCTTGGTCTGCCTGCTAATCCTCACTCATAGCTCTCGACAGGCCCATCGTCCATCCCTAGGCAGAGCTCCCTGCATTCCCACTGCTCTCTCTCTGGGGTTTCTCTTGTCCACATCTCCCTGCACCTTTTTCTTGCCAGCCCAGGCCAGCACTTCCTCCCTCTTTTTTGACTCACCCTCTCCCCGCAGTTGCTCCCATTTTAAGGCTTCCCTCTCCAGCTCAGCCACCTGGTTGACCATCAGGTCAGCAGATGGGAACAGTCTCCTCCCAAATGAAGTGAGACAACCCGCAGCCTCAGTCCCTTGCTGTGGGCTCGGCTTTCAGCACCTCCTCCAGCTGCTGGAACCCCAGGCCAGATGGGGAAGCAGGAGCTGCCCTCTCCTCTCATCCTCTTCCTGCTCATGGGGCTTTTTTTCAGCTAGAAATCCCTCTCACCACAAAACTGCAAGGACTGGCATGGGCTAAGAGCAGGACTGTAGGCAACAGACCATGCACTGCTGCAGCATGCCTTTACCTCCCCTCAGCCCCATGTGACACCAACCCCTAACCTGACACCATAACAAGAGACAAAAAGGCTGGTCTCTAGTGCAGAGGTTCATGGAGCTGTTTCTCCCCACACTCCTTTACTACCCCCAGCCCCCTGCCCTGGGGCTGCACTCAAGAGCCAGCCCGAAGCCCCTTCACTCTGCCCTTTCCCATCGGGCCCCCGGCACACTCCGAATGAAAGTCAGCCCTGGAGCGTGAAGGACGGGGGAATGGAGTTAATACCATGAATTAATTGCAATTAACATGCAACCTAATGACTTTCCTTTCAGAAAAAAAGGTTCTTTTCTGTTCTGCCCCTCAATTTCCTGCTGTGTCCCATAACAAGAAAGCAGAAAATCGGTATCTTTGAAGAGGGTTCCCCAGTTTTTAATAGCTGCCTTCTGCTCCTTTTAAGCAGCCCCTCTCTCCCCTGCCTCCCACACACACACACACCAACCCTAGTTTCTTTCCTTTGCTTCAGCAGCATGCTAAGGTTCAGAAAGCATACATGGGGAGGGGGGGAAGAGACACAAGAACGAAGAGCAGAGGGAAGAGAAAGGAACACGATGTAAGACAAGGCTTGCAAGCCGTGTCAGACACACACAAGTCAGGAGGCACCTGCTCTGCGGCCAGACCTCCGGCAGAGGAGAGGGGCATCGCTCCTGCCGCGGGCCTGGCTCCCGCCGCCCCAGCACGGGGCTGAGAGCGATGGCCCTCGAGGGCTCCGCGGGGAGCTGGGGGGCACTGCGGGGGGGGGCACGGCTGTCCCGAGGGCCTGTCTGCCTCTGCCCCGGGCTTCCCCCAGCAGCAGCATCCCAGCGCTTCCCCTCGCTCCTCCCCGGCTGCGCTGCTCTGGGGCTTCCTCTGGAAATCTCTACTGCAAAATACTACCTGCAAATCTCGCCAATCGGGATTACGATTGTCTATTACAGTTTCTAAAACTTTAACTACTTTACCCGGATCCTCCCTATGGTTTCCTGCCATTTCCTTCCAAGACCCTCAATCCATTGTGGAAAAAGGGACTTTCACATCCCCTGCATTTCCGCTGGGTCCTCCAGCCTGTCTCCGGAGTGCTAGCAGAACCGCACCTCCTCTCCGAGGACGCCTTGCTACAGGGCTAGACAAATCATCCTCCCCATCAGGATCACTCTTCTCTGCAGGAGGGCGGTGGCGCCGCTTCCTCCTCTTCCCTTTCTCCGCCATCCCCGCCTCTGCCCCTTCTTCTCGGAGCTACCAGGAATTCTTCCTCTTCCTCCTCGGGATGGTCTTTCAGCTTTTTACACCTTTTCCCAATACTGCATGCAGAACAACAATGCTTTGCCATTCCTCTGTCTCTAAAACTAACACATTTCTCTCTTTTGCCATTAATCCACATTTTGTCCTACTCTTGCAATCATTTCGTAACTCAAAGAACATATCAGCATACGGTATTTCATCCCATTTTCCTTTCTGTCTATAGAGCAACATCAACTGTAAAATGGTATTATAAGTCCAAGCTCCATTTTTAAGCCATTTTTCCTGATCTTCCACAACGTCTATAACGGCCACCATTGATTACAATAAGTAAGTAATTGTCTACATGTTCGGGGATCACCTCCAAATGTATTCCAATGATTCAAAATACAGCCCAAAGGTGAATTTGTGGTGATCCCCCCTTCGGTAGTTGTTACATTTCCAATTTTTATAAACTACACAAACAATAACCCAAATAACAATGCCGCTTTTACAATTACCAAGATACCAATGACCCAAATAACAGTACCAAAAGTACCAAGATAACCAAGGAGTACTCCGTTACCCAAATCCTTGTACTCCGGTTGTCACTGTCCTAGTGCACAGGGATACCCAATATACCTCTTTTATACCAAGATACCAAGGAGTACTCCGTTACCAAACCCTCGTGCTCCGGTCGTCACCGTACTAGCGCACGGGGATACCCAAAATTAAGGCGCCTCCAATACTCCACCGATCTGCACCCTAAGGTTGCGAGTTACTCTAGGAGGTCCCAAAAATATGGAAAGCAATGTCTTATAGAGATCTCGGTTAGAAAACTCCCCACACACCAGGGGATCGCAAGAGCGGAGTCCCCAGAGAAGTCCTCCGGTGCCAGCTGGAGTCCAATCTGCGATTCCCTCCGGCTGCGGCGGGCATCCAATCAAGATCCAGTCTGAAGTCAGTATCCCACCTGGGTTGCCAGAACTGTTGCTCGTTTCTCAGCAGACTCTCTAAGCATACACACAAAGTCGCGTTTAGGGAGTAGCCATTGCTTTATTCTGCGCAGGCTGCTCGGTGGACAAGTCCACAAACCAGGCACACCTCATTACTACGCAGCCGACACTTCATACAGTTTGAGCTACAGTTATCAGGACATTTTACAACTCCATTCAGTCATCCTCTTTCCCATTGGTTCCTGCTACGTCTCATCTTCGTTTAACGTTACAGTGGCATTTCTCACACAGATGCATCACTGGGAAGCCAAGCTCCAGTTGCTGCCTCATGGCTTGCTCCGTGTTTGGAGGGTTCTGGATGTGGCAGTGGAGAAGGCTGCGAGGCCTCTCTGGTCGACCGCTGCCTGGGGGGGTTTGGCTGCTGCTAGAGCAATGCCTTGTGGTGCCCCGCTCTGCAGTGGGGTCTTTGCCGTTGCCCTTGCTGATCCCTTGGGCTCGCAGGCAGTCCCAGGAGACAAAGTGTGACGCAAAGTGGCTGTTCTCTCTGTGGTGGAAAGCACTCGTGTTGGTGCCGGTTACGTGTGGGCAGCCTGCAAGGGGTTTGTGGAGTGCTTTTGGCCTGTGCAGGTGAGAGAGAAGCGTGGAGGGCAGGGGGAGATGTTCCTTGCCTGCACCATCACTCGGAGCCTCGCAGCAGTCGAGGGTCAGGTTAAGCCATGGTGTACGTGCTCTGCCTGCCTGCTTGCAGAGCTCCTCGGTTTCTCTTCACAGTTTCATTGAACAGAGCAGGGGTTTGGGACCAAGGTCGTGCCCATGTGTGGCCAAGGCAAGGTGAGCTGCAGGTGCTCGACCTTTAGAGCTCTCGGCTCTTGCCTGGGGTGTGCAGACTTTGCTTCAGAGATGCCGGCCTCTTCCTTAAGGTTTTTTTTTCTGGGGGGGGAGGGGCAGGGTTGAGGGGTTAGGGGGTGAAAAGAGTGAAAATGCCATTTCTTCCCAGCCTGCATGTTTCCGGTGAGTGCTGCAGCAGAGGGCTGGAAGGGAGCCAGGGGATTTTGTTCCCCTGCCAGCAGAAGGGAAGGTGCGTTCTTTTTGTCCCTCTCTTTAGCTCTGGAGAGTCAAGTCCCACCTGCAGCAGTGCTGCTGTTGCTGTGCACAGGGAGACCTGCAGCTAGAAAGCAAGAGCGCTGGACTCGGCCCGCACTACCCTGCAAGGCCAAGAGGAAGGAGAGGAGGAAGGGTGGTGCTTTGGGGCAGGGGCTTCCCTGAGGCCCAGCCAGACGTGTCCTACCTGCGGCTCGCTCAGGTGTGCTGTGTTCTTGCTGCCCTGCCTGGAGGTGCTGTGCTGGGAGCAGAGGTGGTGCCTCAGCTTCTCCCTGGCTCAGCTCTGCCAGGCACGGGCGGCCAGCTGGCTGACGGGCAGGCCTGCCATGGCGAATGGTCTTGGAGCAGCCGGGAGCGCGGGTGCTGGAGCAGGGCTCGTGCCTGCAGGAGCCCCTCTGGCAGGCAGGGTCCCCCTACTGCAGCATCCCCATCCTGCCGGCTGAGCCCCTGCAGAGGAGTGAGGGCTCGGGAGAGAGGCAGTGATCTGCTCAGGACATCTGTTTGCTCTTTTCAGCCAGCTTCCCTTACTTCAGACAAGGTGCCCTGCACCTCCTTATCCTCAGCAGCCCTTCCTTATCCTCATGAGCATAGGGCAGGCAGAGTGATTTCAATGCTTCCTGAGACACCTGTGTTCAGGGCTAGGAGCATTCAGGGCTAGGAGCACTCCCTCCCACTGAGGGAGGCAGTGAGGAAGAGCTGAACTCTTCAGCCCTGCTGGCTGGGCCATTGCAGAAACTGCTCCAGCTCGAACCTAAGGAGAGTGGGCCTGAACCTGGCGACTGATCTGAAGGGGAAAGACAACTGAGGTGAGTATGTGGGACAGGGGAAAACAGAGGGGAGGGGGCGATGAAAGGGGTCAGTGGTGTGGAAGCAGCTGCTGGTGTTACTCTTGTCCGACTGAGGCCTGAGCCTGATCCCTGCAGTCTCTCCTCTGCTCTTAAACTCTTTGTGGAAGAGTGTTTTCCTGTGTAACCTCACTCTCTCCCATGTGAGAGTGCTGCAAGGTCTCAGTGCCAGCAACAGGCCTGGTGGCCTGACAGAGCAGCTGGTGCTTTGCAGCAGAGACAAAGTGTGTGAGGATGTGTTGTGCTGTGCCGGGCTGCGGGGAAGAGCGGAGGGCTCCTGCCCCTTTCAGGGCGATGCTAGTTTGTTGCAGGGCTGCATTGTGCCCCTTGCCTTGGTCTCCCTAAAGAAATGACAGGCCCACGTGGTAAAGAAACAGGGCTGCTTCTTTGTGGAAAGCACAAAAGGCAAGGGGTGAAGGGGGAGCTTGGTGATGGGGCGGGATGTGCCTGCGGCATGCCGCTGTCCTGTGGGCAGGGCGAGATGCCAGCCAGGAGCCAGTGTGCCCAGCACAGGGAGCCAGTGTGTCCCAGCGGGCAGCAGCAGGGCATCAGGAGCGTTGCTCTGGCTCTGCTCAGGCAGAGCCATCTCCCGCAGAACGGTGCCACCTGTCCCACCCTCTCTGCATCCAGGAGCGCAGGGCTTGCAGCTTGGATCCTGATGGGGGCTTTTTCCCTGGAGATGTCAGGATCAGGATGGTCTGTGTCGCCAGGGAACGCATGGCGGGTTGGCTGTCGTTCTCGAGGGGCTGGAGGACTGAGAGAGAAAGCCACGGAGCAGAGCTCAGCCACCTGTCTCTGCAGAGACCTCAGCCAGCCCCTCCACACAGGGTCAGCCCCAGCCAGCTCTTCCCCTGGGGAGGAGGGAGCAGGTGGCACAAGTGGTTCAGCTGGAAGTTGCTGGGCAGGAATGCCCCAAATGCCCCCCAAATGCCCCTGTCCCCTCCACCCAGGCAGCCCAAGCCTTCCTTGCTTGGGGCAGGCCAGGGAATTGGAGCTCACTGCCCAGGCTCCTTCCTCCTCCCTGCCAGCCCCAGCTGATGCACCACTGTCCACGCTCACCCTTGCAGATGTTCTGCAGCTTCTCCTCGCTCCAGGTCTTCACTTGCCTCCCGGCGAGCCCTAAGCGCACACCGCGAAGGGGAGGGTGGGGAGAGGATGGAGCCAGACCCTTCCCGAGGTGCCTGGGGACAGGACGAGGGGCCACGACACAAGTGGCAGCAGGGAAAATTCCCCTGAGAGAGGGCCAAAAGCCTGTGAAGCCTGAGGGTGGTGCAACAGAGACAGAGCTTGACCCTGCCAGGCCCTGGGAAACCCCCGCTGGCCGCCTCCAGCTGCCAAGACCTCCAGAAGCCCCTTCCCACCCCAGCTGCTCTCTGACTCTGTGACTGCTTCAACGGCTTTCTCTCCAGACCTGCCTGGCTTCGTTGCCATTGCCTGCACTAGTCTTGCTATGGAGATTTGCCTGACAACAAGTAACAAAGGGGGAAACACTGAGGGTTTTATTCAAAGCACAAAATGGCTGTCACCAACTAGGGTTGTTGTGGGCCCATGGGTGCTACAGGACACGATGGGGCAGCATTTCTGTAGCAGCCGGGACAGTCTCCGTCGCTCTGCCTCTCTGCCCTGTGCCAGCCCCCATCTCAGGGGCCTGCCGGGCACTGGCCTCCTGGCGCCGTTGCTCTCGCTGCCCCGTGGCACAGCTGCAGCAGAAAGCTCTGCGCAGAGCCCGAAGCACCGTCCTGAGCAGCGAGGGCCGTTGCCTGGGAGCTGCGGCGTCCGGGAGGGTGGTGATGCCTGTGGGGGAAGGAGAGGCGTGGGCGAGGGGCTGTGCAGGTGCAGGACCTGCCTGTCCCCACCACCAAGGCCTTTCCCGAGGGGTCATGGCCTCGGCACGGCCAGCCCCCGAGCGCTTACTGCTGCCGGCCTCGGTACCGCTCGCTGTGCTGGGACGGGCCCGCCGTGCCCAGAAGGGCTCTTGACTTGGGTACGTACCTGGGTCCACCTCTGGTGCTTGTCTGAAGATAGGGGATGACTTCTCCTCTTTGGGCTCAGAGGCAACCTGCACGGGGAGAGCAAGCACACACACCGCGTGCCATCAGCTGGTGATGCTCAGGACACTGGTGCCCCGGGATGGATGTGCGGAAGGGTTTGGGGTTGTGGGATGCTGCCAAGAGCTGTGAGTCCCAAGGGAAGGGACCTGCGGATGGCACAGAGACGGGATAAGGCTTGTCGTGGGGCTGTAGCAGCAGGGCTGGGCTGGGGGCTGTGACGGGCAGGGGGGAAGAGAGGTGGCCAGGTGGGTGGCAGAAGGGGGCTGGCTCGCTGGGTGTGGGAGGGGGCTGCTGCTGGGGTCGCCCCTTCCCTCCTCGCTCTGCATCCAGGCCCCAGGGCTGAATGTAGTGCAGGCGTTGGAGGGGACGTCAGCCCTGGGCCTTGGGCACTTGGAAACGGAGAGCACCAGGCAGCTCCCCCATGGCAGATATCGCAGAGGGCAAAGGCCTCAGGGTGACAGCTTGGCACCATGGGTAGGGGGGTCCCACAGGACGGGGCAGCTCTCTGCACCCACCCTGCACACCCCAGACACAGCTCACACAGCAGACCCCTTTGATGGTGGAGACCGATGATGTGCTCCTTGCTCACCTGGGGAGGAGGGCCTCCACACAAGGCAGAAGCCACTGCTTTTCTTCCCTCGGGCAGTGGTGCTTCGAGAGGCAGGCTGTTGCTCTCCTCGCAAGGGCCTCCAGCCAAGAGATGGGCCTCTGGCACAGCTTCTGCTGCAGAGGCAGGCACTTTTTCCTCTGCCTCCTGAGGGTCTCCAGCTGCAGGCCAGGCCTCTGGCTTTGTTTCTGGTCTCTCTGATGGCGCCAGAGACACGCTGTCCCCTGCCTCCTGAAAGCCATCCCCCAAAGCACATGCCCCTGCTTCGGCTCCTCCAAGCACTGCTGGCTCCAGAGGCATGTTCTCCATGTCACCGGCTGCCTCCCTGGCAGTGTCTCCGGCCTTGACGCTGGGCGAGCAAGGCACCTTCTGCGGGCACGTTTCCTTGTCTAAGAGGCTCCTGAGGCTAGGTCTGACCCAGATCTCGCGCAAGGACGTGTTTTCCTCCAGCTCCTCGCTTTGCAGAAGCTCTTCATCTGCGTCCTCTTCCTCCTCCTCAGTGCTCCAGTCCCCTTGCTCTTCCTGCGCCACTCCCAGCACTCTCTTCCTGGCTCCCACCTCCCGCTCCCTCCTGGGGGCATGGGCATACAGCCGCTCCAGCACCTCCCACTTGCACCTGGCATCCTTCAGGAGCTCCACTCGCGTTATCTCTGGTTTCCACAAGTTGTAGAAGGAATTTCTGGCCAGCAGCTAAAAGAAGAGAGGCACATTTGTGAAGGGTGCTGCTTTTCCCACCACAAAAGGCCTCCCGGGGCCCTGCTCCCACTGGGAGAGTCACGCTGCTGCAGTGGGGCGCAGCGGCTGGCCCCAGCGCAGGCAGGGTTACCACCTGGCCCAGCCCATCCTTGGCACTCACCTCCTTGCGTTTGACGTTGAGGGATCCTGACGCTGTCAGGGAGAAACGTTTCCCCTTGGCCTCCTCGCCCTCACCCTCGCTCTCCTTCAGGCTCAGCTTCTTCCTCTGGAAACAGGCTTCTCGCAGCTGGGCCAAGGTGTGCCCGGTGCGCGCCAGGCTGCTCCTCTCGAGCTCCTCCAGCGGCTCTGTTTTGATGGAGAGCACTGCGAGATACTGCGAGGTGTTGTCGGGGTGCACGCGCAGAGGCTGTCCTTGCACATGGCAGATGATGCCCAAAGGCTGCTGTTTTGGGCCCTGCCCTGCCCGGGGGCATCGTGATGTCCCTGGAGCACCGCCCTTGCCTGGGGAGGCTGGTGCACTGGCCCCGCTGACCTCCCTTTTGCCCCCACCAGCACGGGCATCAGGCCCTTGCTGAGCTGCAGGGGCTGTGCTTTTGTCCTGCTCTGTGGGCTTGTCCTGGCCTGGGCTTGCTGGTACTGCCAGACTGCTGGTCTGTGCCGATGATGTCCTTTTGGGCACGGCTGCACTGAGCTCCTTCGTGGCTTCGTTCACATCAGGCTGTGCTGGATGCCGGCCAGGTCCAGGGCTCCTGTCATCAGGACGGCTCAAGGCAGCAGACTCCAGCCCCAGGCCTGCACCCTGCACAGCCCCAGCAGGCGGGGCAGGGCCCTGTGGGGCAGGGCCCTGGCTCTCAGCCATCATTTCCAGGCCAGCTTCTCCAAGGACGTTCTGCACAAGGCTGGCAGGCTCAGGCACGGAAGGCGATGGTGGGGCCATGTCACTGTGGGAGTTGGCAGGGATGTCTTCTTCAAAGCCAGGTGACACCTCTGCACAGCAGCGGATGGGGAGTCCAGCTTCCTCTGAAACACCTGTGGCTGTTGTCGCACACTGCAGGGCATCATCCGGGGCAGAAGAGGCTGTTTCTCCCTGGCACGTCTCAGTGCGGGGCACTTGCAGCTCACGAGGCTGCAGCTCTGCACCTTGGGACACTGAGGACTTGCTTAGCACCAAGTCCTGCCTCTGCACCAGCGTGCCTGAACAGTCTGCCTTGACCTCCTGCGCACAGGCATCTCCGGGAGCAGAAAGCAGCTCGTCCCGCTCCTTGTATGCTGGCGTGCTTCGCATCTCCCTTTCAGGAATGGCCTGTGCTCCTGGGACAAAGGAGGAGCTTCCGGAGAGTTGCTGGCTTGTCAGGGGAAGAGTTGTCCTGGTACTGTTGTCTAGCAAGAGCCTTGCTTTTCCCAGGGCTGATGCACAAGAGCCAGGCCTGGGCTCAGGCAAGCAGTGGACGAATTCTTGCATTGCCCAGGTGGGACCATGAGCTTCCTGCTTGCGCTTTTGAAGGGAAGGCAAGGAAAGAGGGCATGGCTTTAGCTCTTCCTCTGCCAGGCTCTTCCCTGAGTCCACAGCCTTCCCAGCAGCACTACCAGGTGGGAAGGGTTCCCTGGCAGCAGCTGTGCTGGAATTCACTGCCAGCTTCTCTAATCCCTTGGTCTCTCTCTCCAGGGTTCTCCTGGCCACCCCTTTGGTGTCCATGGCATTGGCCCTGCCTCGGGGAGAAGACCTGCAGGATGCTTCTAGAGCAGGCAGCTTGCTTTGCCTTGTAGATCCTGCAGTTTTAGCTGCAGAGGTCTCCAGGCCTCCATGGGCCTGCCGAGCTGCCTTGGTTGGGAGAGGTGGTAAGCCAGGCAGATGTGGTGGCCCTGCTCTTGCATGAGTCCTGCCAGGCGCTGTCTCCCTGTGCCCCAGAGGAGCCTTCCTTACAAGGCCGGCGGAGGGATGCAGAACTTGTGCCACAGTGGGAACGTCCCTGGCAGTGTCCTCCACCACCTGCAATCAAAGCCCATGAGAAAGGCTAAGTTCCTGCCATCCTCCCCCCTGCCCTCCATCCTTCCCACATGGAAACTTCCTGTCACCCCTGACGCCCTCGACAAAGACTGCACTCTCCCATATGGGCAGCTTCCCCCCTGCTCCCAAAGGCCGGGTGGGGAGAGGGTTTGTCACCGTGGGGCAAGAGACAGGCAAAGGCAGCTCCCTCAGACACCTGAGGCATGTCCTTGCAGACTGCTGTGCAGAGCAGGTGATCAGCCTGCTGGGGGCAGAGACCTCCCAGTCTCTCCCAGCACTTCCCACCCGCTTCTTGGCACCTCCGGGGAGTCAGGCAGAGGCTTTGCCACCATCGCTGCTCAGCTCTGTACCTTTGCAACGATGCCGCGTTCAGAGGCCCACGAGCTCTGTGGGCCGGGGAGCGAAGGCAGCCTGTCCCTTTGGTGGGACGAAGCCGGGGTCCGGCTGCGCTGCACCACTGCGTGCAGCTCCTGCTGGCCCACCTGCGGGAAGAAGGGGGCACATGATGGAGGTGGTTGTGTTGGTACGAGCAGCCCCTGAAGCACAGGAAACCCCAGCCCCATGTCAAAGGGAACCTCATGGCTGCACATGGCCCAGCTGTGCTTGGCCCACAGCTTCTCCCTGTCCCTCAGTGCAGAGCTCACGGGGTCCCTGTGGGCCTTGGAGTATCCAGGTTGGTGTGTGCTTTATCTGAGAGAAAATCCCCAGGGCCACGAATAAATGCCCCCTCGCTGGGCGAGCTCATGCCTGGCTGTCTTGCCCCACCTCCCCTTCCCCACCATCCTCGTGCTCTGCACGCAGGTCCCAGCCCTGCTGCCTGCCTCTCCCTCCAGCCCCACCACTCACCTTCCTCCTGCACTCCTGTGTGCCTGGGTGTCCATCCGTGGACTTGGAGCAGGCGTTTGCCTGCCACTCCTTGTCCATCTCCGGGATCCACTCGTGAGGACTTGCTACTCTGGCACCAAGGGGGAGCGGCTCCCTCCTGGTCGAGCTGCTCTCCTCAGAGTGGGGACCCCTGGGGGCTCTGGTCCCAGTAGGGACACGGTCACCATGGGGACCGCCTCATCACAATGGCCTTGTGGGCATGATGCCACCTCCATCACAAAGCCCTGGTGGTCGCCGTGGGGACCCCATCACAGTGCCTTGGTGGTCGCCATGGGGACCCCCATCACAGTGTCATGGCAGTCCCCTTGGAGACACACAGCACCATGCTATTGCCTCCATGCCTCTGGCCTCAGCTTTTGAACCTGGCTGAGAGCTGGTGTCCAGGGAGCAGGAGGAGTTTTCTTCTCCTCAGCTCTGAGCTTGCAGAGGCTGCCCCTCTTCAGGCACTCCATAGTACACATCCACTACAAGGCCACTCTTCTTGGTCTGCCTGCTAATCCTCACTCATAGCTCTCGACAGGCCCATCATCCATCCCTAGGCAGAGCTCCCTGCATTCCCACTACTTTCTCTCTGGGGTTTCTCTTGTCCACATCTCCCTGCACCTTTTCCTTGCCAGCCCAGGCCAGCACTTCCTCCCTCTTTTTTGACTCACCCTCTCCCCACAGTTGCTCCCACTTTAAGGCTTCCCTCACCAGCTTGGATGCCTGGTCAGCCATCAGGTCAGCAGATGGGAACACTCCCCTTCCAAATGAAGTGAGACAACCAGTGCCAGTGGAGATGGAGAATGGTCTCTGAAATGTCTGCTGAGGGCTGTCTCTCAGGTGACAGTGCTGATGACAGATGCCCATCCTGCTGGAGGGGAATCTGAGCCCTCAGGAGAGCTCAGAGATCTCAAGGCATAGTGTGTGCCTGGGGATGGACAGTGAGTGGAGTCTCACAAAGTAGAGACAGTCCATGGTGGAGTAACCAGAAGGTAAAGCACTAAATCCAGGTCTGCACAGGGAAATGAGGGCTCTGCAATCCCTGGAGAGGCAGTAGGGACCCAGGAAGCCCAGGGAAGGGGAACTGGAGAGTGATTCATGCACCCTCAGGGAAAAACCACAGGCTGGAGCTAGTGCACACCCAGACACATCTCCTGCCATTGCAAACAGCCTGGTGCCATTCTGAGCACCATCCAAGAGCACAGAGATGTGCCAGCAGTGTCATGAGTGTTTAGCCCTGTCTGGTGGGGTCTGCTTCCTGCCCCAAGCAGCATGGCCAGTGTGAAGTCAGGAGTCACCTCGTGGCCTTGTGGCCCCACAGTTCGTTCGCTCTGCAGAGCAGCAATGCCAGCCCAGGCCCTGCAGGGAGCACAGGGGAGGGGTGCAGGAACATCCAGCCAGGCCAGCACGGACACACTCACCTGGGGAAAAGCTCTCTGGGGAGCAGCAACCTCCCTAGAGAAAAGCAGGGCAGCATTCAGGTAGAAAAAGAGAAGAAGAAACAGGTTTCCCTGGGCACCAGCTCAGGTTAGGTTGCTCTGTTCCTGGGTCAGCAGGAGCTGTGGAGGGGCTGCAGGGCCAGGGCTGTTGTGCTGTGCTGGGGAGCAGGGTGGGCATGGAGGGGCTGCAGGCAGACAGGGAGGGGGATCTCCTGGGCACAAGAGCAGGGCAGACAGAAAGTGACCAGTGTATTGTGGGGCCTCCTCCCCCTTGCTGGGGAGCTGCTGCTCCTGTCCTTGGGCCTGGCCTGAGTTATGTCTTGGACATACCTGTGCCCGGTCCTGACCCTCGGGTGCTGACCTGACCCTGTCCCCGGCCTCCTGACCTGACTCCCCATCTCTGCCTTGGACCTGCCCCCTCACTACAGTCAAGAAAGCCTTGGCAAGGGAAGCTGGGATGCAAGCAGAAGCAGCTTGTAGGTCCCCAAGGTGACCATATATGCAAAACAGCAACCCTTGCCTGACAGCCAATTGAAAGGTGTAAGGAGTGCCTCAGATTTGGACCCCCTAGCCAGGTAACACTGCACGCAGAGCCTTAGCGGGGAGGGCAGCCACGTGGGAACTGATTTGATGATGGGTAGCCAGGAGGGCAGGTTTTGCTGTATCACGGGTCAAATGGTTTTGCTCCAAAGAGTCTGTTGTTGGGAGCAGCAAGGGTGGGGCTGCTTCGGACAGGAAGGGGAAGCGGGAGCTGAGGGTGTTGGCAAGGCAGGAGGGCAGTGCCCCACCGATGAGGGGTGCTGTCCCGCAGTGCATGGGCAAGAGGAGCAGAGCAGGTTTGGGGATGGTAACCGGGGTCAGGCACAGCCCAGTGATCACCATAAGGCTGAGACCGTAGGGCTCCAAGCAGCCCTGTTTTGCATGGGAGGTTGGAGTGGAGACCTCCAGAGGTCCTTCCCCACCAAAACTCTTCTGGGACTCCATGAATAGAAAGACCTCCCCAAGCCGGAGGCAGGTGGGCATCCAGCTGGGGCTGGATGGCTGGTGTGGGGAGAGGTGGGGAGGGCCAGGGGCTGGGGAGCTCCTGCCTGTAGAGCTGGTCCCCACGGTGGCAGGAGAGGGGCTGAGGGCTGGGAGTGAGGGGGCAGCAGCCCTGGCAGGGCCAGGGGTGGGCAGGGCTGTGGCAGGGGCTGCAGGGAAGGGACACAGCTGGTGCTGCTGCAGCGTGGCAGCTGTTGCAGTTGCCTCCCTCCCAAAATGTCCCACACTTGCCCAGGGCAGACTCAGGCTGTTCGCTCTCCCTCTGTTGCCCTCCCAGCAGGACGGCACACACGAGGAGGGGTCGACCGGCCCTGTGCTGAACACCAGGTCCCTAGGGTGGCACAGCTTGACTGTGAGGGATCCCAATCTAGGTGTCCCACGCTCACCATGGGAGGGCCAGGTCTCACAGGCACCTCAGCAGAGGCCCTCGTGGGTGGCCTGGGTCACAGCCAGCACTGTCAGGAGAGCCCTGGGATGCAAAGGTGTGCCCAGGTGTGGGGGAGGCCTGGGGAACCCCGTGGGGGCAGCCACTAGAGCCAAAGGGACAGTTGGGGTTGCAGCACAGCCATGTACCAAGCCCTGCGGGGCGGTAATTGAGGCTGTGCGGAGCCAGGATGTGCATGCCCAGCTCTCGATCGGGCCCTCCACAGAGGCCAGGGAAATGTTGCTGCACATAATGCCACAGCAAGTGAGCTGAGACTCATGTCGCTGTTGCTGTGGAGGTGCCTGGGCAGGGAACCAGCCTGGGTGGAAACACCATGTGGGTGCAGGGCACCGTCAGAGGAAGCTCCCAGCAGTGGGTGGAGCTAGGACACTTTTAGGGGAAGCTCACAGCATAAAGTGGGCAGGGCAGTCTTCACGATGGTCACAAAAGCAGCAGGTACCTAGGGCTGTTCTTCCGAGGGACCTTGACAGGACACCGAAATGGGCTGCTGGGAAAAGTAAAAGCCCCACAGCAGGCTGGGCAGGGGCCTGGTCCCTGGAGAGCAGCTCCGCAGATCAAGTCCTGCAGGTCCTGGGCACAAGCTGAGCTGGGGTCAGCAGCGTGCCCGGGCAGCAAGGCCGGCCCCACACTTGGCTGTGTTAGCAGAGAGCAGCCGGCAGGGCGAGGGAAGGCATTCCTGCCCTGGGGTCGGCACGGGAGAGACCACGTCTGGGCACAGGGTCCAGGTAGGGCTCCCCCCCTCCCAGACAGACATGGACACACTGGCACAAGCCCAGTGGACACCCTCGAGCTGGTCGGGAGCTGGAGCACAGGACGTATGAGGAGAGACCAAGGGCGCTGGGTCTGTTCAGCTGGGACAAGAGAAGGCGCAGGGGGATCTCGCTGCTGCCTGCAGCTGCCGAAGGGGAGGGTGGGGAGAGGATGGAGCCAGACCCTTCCCGAGGTGCCTGGGGACAAGACGAGGGGCCACGACACAAGTGGCAGCAGGGAAAATTCCCCTGAGAGAGGGCCAAGAGCCTGTGAAGCCTGAGGGTGGTGCAACAGGGACAGTCAGAGCTCGACCCTGCCAGGCCCTGGGAAACCCCCGCTGGCCGCCTCCACCTGCAGCAGGACCTTGGAGCCGAGACCTCCAGAAGCCCCTTCCCACCCCAGCTGCTCTCTGACTCTGTGACTGCTTCAACGGCTTTCTCTCCAGACCTGCCTGGCTTCAGTGGCATTGCCTGCACTAGTCTTGCTATGGAGATTTGCCTGACACCAAGTAACACAGGGGGAAAAAAGCTTCCAAGGGTTTTATTCAAAGCATGAAATGGCTGTCACCAACAAGGGTTGGTGTGGGCACATGGGTGCTACAGGACACGATGGGGCAGCATTTCTGTAGCAGCCGGGACAGTCTCCATCGCTCTGCCTCTCTGCCCTGTGCCAGCCCCCATCTCAGGGCACCTGCCTGGCGCTGGCCTCCTGGCGCCGTTGCTCTCGCTGCCCCGTGGCACAGCTGCAGCAGAAAGCTCTGCGCAGAGCCCGAAGCACCGTCCTGAGCAGCGAGGGCCGTCGCCTGGGAGCTGCGGTGTCCGGGAGGGTGGTGATGCCTGTGGGGGAAGGAGAGCCGTGGGCGAGGGGCTGCGTGGGTGCAGGACCTGCCTGTCGCCACCACCAAGGCCTTTCCCGAGGGGTCGTGGTCTCGGCACGGCCAGCCCCCGAGCGCTTGCTGCTGCCGGCCTCGGTGCCGCTCGCTGTGCTGGGACGGGCCTGCTGTCCCCAGAAGGGCTCTTGACTTGGGTACGTACCTGGGTCCACCTCTGGAGTGTGCCTGAAGATAGGGGATGACTTCTCCTCCTCTTTGGGCTCAGAGGCAACCTGCAAGGGGAGAGCAAGCACACACACCGCGTGCCATCAGCTGGCGATGTTCAGGACACTGGTGCCCCGGGATGGATGTGCGGAAGGGTTTGGGGTTGTGGGATGCTGCCAAGAGCTGTGAGTCCCAAGGGAAGGGACCTGCAGGTGGCACAGAGACGGGATAAGGCTTGTTGTGGGGCTGTAGCAGCAGGGCTGGGCTGGGGGCTGTGACGGGCAGGGGGGAAGAGAGGTGGCCGGGTGGGTGGCAGAAGGGGGCTGGCTCGCTGGGTGTGGGAGGGGGCTGCTGCTGGGGTCGCCCCTTCCCTCCTCGCTCTGCATCCAGGCCCCAGGGCTGACCGCAGTGCAGGCGTTGGAGGGGACCTCAGCCCTGGGCCTTGGGCACTTGGAAACGGAGAGCACCAGGCAGCTCCCCCATGGCAGATATCGCAGAGGGCAAAGGCCTGAGGGGGACAGCTTGGCACCATGGGAAGAGGGGTCCCACGGGACGGGGCAGCTCTCTGCACCCACCCTGCACACCCCAGACACAGCTCACACAGCAGACCCCTTTGATGGGGAGACCGATGATGTGCTCCTTGCTCACCTGGGGAGGAGGGCCTCCACACAAGGCAGAAGCCACTGCTTTTCTTCCCTCGGGCAGTGGTGCTTTGAGAGGCAGGCTGTTGCTCTCCTCGCAAGGGCCTCCAGCCAAGAGATGGGCCTCTGGCACAGCTTCTGCTGCAGAGGCAGGCACTTTTTCCTCTGCCTCCTGAGGGTCTCCAGCTGCAGGCCAGGCCTCTGGCTTTGTTTCTGGTCTCTCTGATGGCGCCAGAGACACGCTGTCCCCTGCCTCCTGAAAGCCATCCCCCAAAGCACATGCCCCTGCTTCGGCTCCTCCAAGCACTGCTGGCTCCAGAGGCATGTTCTCCATGTCACCGGCTGCCTCCCTGGCAGTGTCTCCGGCCTTGACGCTGGGCGAGCAAGGCACCTTCTGCGGGCACGTTTCCTTGTCTAAGAGGCTCCTGAGGCTAGGTCTGACCCAGATCTCGCGCAAGGACGTGTTTTCCTCCAGCTCCTCGCTTTGCAGAAGCTCTTCATCTGCGTCCTCTTCCTCCTCCTCAGTGCTCCAGTCCCCTTGCTCTTCCTGCGCCGCTCCCAGCACTCTCTTCCTGGCTCCCACCTCCCGCTCCCTCCTGGGGGCATGGGCATACAGCCGCTCCAGCACCTCCCACTTGCACCTGGCATCCTTCAGGAGCTCCACTCGCGTTAGCTCTGGTTTCCACAAATTATAGAAAGAATTTCTGGCCAGCAGCTAAAAGAAGAGAGGCACATTTGTGAAGGGCGCTGCTTTTCCCACCACAAAAGGCCTCCCGGGGCCCTGCTCCCACTGGGACAGTCACGCTGCTGCAGTGGGGCGCAGCGGCTGGCCCCAGCGCAGGCAGGGTTACCACCTGGCCCAGCCCATCCTTGGCACTCACCTCCTTGCGTTTGACGTTGAGGGATCCTGACGCTGTCAGGGAGAAACGTTTCCCCTTGGCCTCCTCGCCCTCACCCTCGCTCTCCTGCAGGCTCAGCTTCTTCCTCTGGAAACAGGCTTCTCGCAGCTGGGCCAAGGTGTGCCCGGTGCGCGCCAGGCTGCTCCTCTCGAGCTCCTCCAGCGGCTCTGTTTTGATGGAGAGCACTGCGAGATACTGCGAGGTGTTGTCGGGGTGCACGCGCAGAGGCTGTCCTTGCACATGGCAGATGATGCCCAAAGGCTGCTGTTTTGGGCCCTGCCCTGCCCGGGGGCATCGTGATGTCCCTGGAGCACCGCCCTTGCCTGGGGAGGCTGGTGCACTGGCCCCGCTGACCTCCCTTTTGCCCCCACCAGCACGGGCATCAGGCCCTTGCGGAGCTGCAGGGGCTGTGCTTTTGTCCTGCTCTGTGGGCTTGTCCTGGCCTGGGCTTGCTGGTACTGCCAGACTGCTGGTCTGTGCCGATGATGTCCTTTTGGGCACGGCTGCACTGAGCTCCTTCGTGGCTTCGTTCACATCAGGCTGTGCTGGATGCCGGCCAGGTCCAGGGCTCCTGTCATCAGGACGGCTCAAGGCAGCAGACTCCAGCCCCAGGCCTGCACCCTGCACAGCCCCAGCAGGCGGGGCAGGGCCCTGTGGGGCAGGGCCCTGGCTCTCAGCCATCATTTCCAGGCCAGCTTCTCCAAGGACGTTCTGCACAAGGCTGGCAGGCTCAGGCACGGAAGGCGATGGTGGGGCCATGTCACTGTGGGAGTTGGCAGGGATGTCTTCTTCAAAGCCAGGTGACACCTCTGCACAGCAGCGGATGGGGAGTCCAGCTTCCTCTGAAACACCTGTGGCTGTTGTCGCACACTGCAGGGCATCACCCAGGGCAGGAGAGGCTGTTTCTCCCTGGCACGTCTCAGTGCGGGGCACTTGCAGTTCACGAGGCTGCAGGTCTGCACCTTGGGACACTGAGGACTTGCTTAGCACCAAGTCCTGCCTCTGCACCAGCGTGCCTGAACAGTGTGCCTTGACCTCCTGCGCACAGGCATCTCCGGGAGCAGAAAGCAGCTCGTCCCGCTCCTTGTATGCTGGCGTGCTTCGCATCTCCCTTTCAGGAATGGCCTGTGCTGCTGGGACAAAGGAGGAGCTTCCGGAGAGTTGCTGGCTTGTCAGGGGAAGAGTTGTCCTGGTACTGTTGTCTAGCAAGAGCCTTGCTTTTCCCAGGGCTGATGCACAAGAGCCAGGCCTGGGCTCAGGCAAGCAGTGGACGAATTCTTGCATTGCCCAGGTGGGACCATGAGCTTCCTGCTTGCGCTTTTGAAGGGAAGGCAAGGAAAGAGGGCATGGCTTTAGCTCTTCCTCTGCCGGGCTCTTCCCTGAGTCCACAGCCTTCCCAGCAGCACTACCAGGTGGGAAGGGTTCCCTGGCAGCAGCTGTGCTGGAATTCACTGCCAGCTTCTCTAATCCCTTGGTCTCTCTCTCCAGGGTTCTCCTGGCCACCCCTTTGGTGTCCATGGCATTGGCCCTGCCTCGGGGAGAAGACCTGCAGGATGCTTCTAGAGCAGGCAGCTTGCTTTGCCTTGTAGATCCTGCAGTTTTAGCTGCAGAGGTCTCCAGGCCTCCATGGGCCTGCCGAGCTGCCTTGGTTGGGAGAGGTGGTAAGCCAGGCAGATGTGGTGGCCCTGCTCTTGCATGAGTCCTGCCAGGCGCTGTCTCCCTGTGCCCCAGAGGAGCCTTCCTTACAAGGCCGGCGGAGGGATGCAGAACTTGTGCCACAGTGGGAACGTCCCTGGCAGTGTCCTCCACCACCTGCAATCAAAGCCCATGAGAAAGGCTAAGTTCCTGCCATCCTCCCCCCTGCCCTCCATCCTTCCCACATGGAAACTTCCTGTCACCCCTGACGCCCTCGACAAAGACTGCACTCTCCCATATGGGCAGCTTCCCCCCTGCTCCCAAAGGCCGGGTGGGGAGAGGGTTTGTCACCGTGGGGCAAGAGACAGGCAAAGGCAGCTCCCTCAGACACCTGAGGCATGTCCTTGCAGACTGCTGTGCAGAGCAGGTGATCAGCCTGCTGGGGGCAGAGACCTCCCAGTCTCTCCCAGCACTTCCCACCCGCTTCTTGGCACCTCCGGGGAGTCAGGCAGAGGCTTTGCCACCATCGCTGCTCAGCTCTGTACCTTTGCAACGATGCCGCGTTCAGAGGCCCACGAGCTCTGTGGGCCGGGGAGCGAAGGCAGCCTGTCCCTTTGGTGGGACGAAGCCGGGGTCCGGCTGCGCTGCACCACTGCGTGCAGCTCCTGCTGGCCCACCTGCGGGAAGAAGGGGGCACATGATGGAGGTGGTTGTGTTGGTACGAGCAGCCCCTGAAGCACAGGAAACCCCAGCCCCATGTCAAAGGGAACCTCATGGCTGCACATGGCCCAGCTGCGCTTGGCCCACAGCTTCTCCCTGTCCCTCAGTGCAGAGCTCACGGGGTCCCTGTGGGCCTTGGAGTATCCAGGTTGGTGTGTGCTTTATCTGAGAGAAAATCCCCAGGGCCACGAATAAATGCCCCCTCGCTGGGCGAGCTCATGCCTGGCTGTCTTGCCCCACCTCCCCTTCCCCACCATCCTCGTGCTCTGCACGCAGGTCCCAGCCCTGCTGCCTGCCTCTCCCTCCAGACCCACCACTCACCTTCCTCCTGCACTCCTGTGTGCCTGGGTGTCCGTCCGTGGACTGGGAGCAGGCGTTTGCCTGCCACTCCTTGTCCATCTCCGGGATCCACTCGTGAGGACTTGCTACTCTGGCACCAAGGGGGAGCGGCTCCCTCCTGGTCGAGCTGCTCTCCTCAGAGTGGGGACCCCTGGGGGCTCTGGTCCCAGTAGGGACACGGTCACCATGGGGACCGCCTCATCACAATGGCCTTGTGGGCATGATGCCACCTCCATCACAAAGCCCTGGTGGTCGCCGTGGGGACCCCATCACAGTGCCTTGGTGGTCGCCATGGGGACCCCCATCACAGTGTCATGGCAGTCCCCTTGGAGACACACAGCACCATGCTATTGCCTCCATGCCTCTGGCCTCAGCTTTTGAACCTGGCTGAGAGCTGGTGTCCAGGGAGCAGGAGGAGTTTTCTTCTCCTCAGCTCTGAGCTTGCAGAGGCTGCCCCTCTTCAGGCACTCCATAGTACACATCCACTACAAGGCCACTCTTCTTGGTCTGCCTGCTAATCCTCACTCATAGCTCTCGACAGGCCCATCATCCATCCCTAGGCAGAGCTCCCTGCATTCCCACTACTTTCTCTCTGGGGTTTCTCTTGTCCACATCTCCCTGCACCTTTTCCTTGCCAGCCCAGGCCAGCACTTCCTCCCTCTTTTTTGACTCACCCTCTCCCCACACTTGCTCCCACTTTAAGGCTTCCCTCACCAGCTTGGATGCCTGGTCAGCCATCAGGTCAGCAGATGGGAACACTCCCCTTCCAAATGAAGTGAGACAACCAGTGCCAGTGGAGATGGAGAATGGTCTCTGAAATGTCTGCTGAGGGCTGTCTCTCAGGTGACAGTGCTGATGACAGATGCCCATCCTGCTGGAGGGGAATCTGAGCCCTCAGGAGAGCTCAGAGATCTCAAGGCATAGTGTGTGCCTGGGGATGGACAGTGAGTGGAGTCTCACAAAGTAGAGACAGTCCATGGTGGAGTAACCAGAAGGTAAAGCACTAAATCCAGGTCTGCACAGGGAAATGAGGGCTCTGCAATCCCTGGAGAGGCAGTAGGGACCCAGGAAGCCCAGGGAAGGGGAACTGGAGAGTGATTCATGCACCCTCAGGGAAAAACCACAGGCTGGAGCTAGTGCACACCCAGACACATCTCCTGCCATTGCAAACAGCCTGGTGCCATTCTGAGCACCATCCAAGAGCACAGAGATGTGCCAGCAGTGTCATGAGTGTTTAGCCCTGTCTGGTGGGGTCTGCTTCCTGCCCCAAGCAGCATGGCCAGTGTGAAGTCAGGAGTCACCTCGTGGCCTTGTGGCCCCACAGTTCGTTCGCTCTGCAGAGCAGCAATGCCAGCCCAGGCCCTGCAGGGAGCACAGGGGAGGGGTGCAGGAACATCCAGCCAGGCCAGCACGGACACACTCACCTGGGGAAAAGCTCTCTGGGGAGCAGCAACCTCCCTAGAGAAAAGCAGGGCAGCATTCAGGTAGAAAAAGAGAAGAAGAAACAGGTTTCCCTGGGCACCAGCTCAGGTTAGGTTGCTCTGTTCCTGGGTCAGCAGGAGCTGTGGAGGGGCTGCAGGGCCAGGGCTGTTGTGCTGTGCTGGGGAGCAGGGTGGGCATGGAGGGGCTGCAGGCAGACAGGGAGGGGGATCTCCTGGGCACAAGAGCAGGGCAGACAGAAAGTGACCAGTGTATTGTGGGGCCTCCTCCCCCTTGCTGGGGAGCTGCTGCTCCTGTCCTTGGGCCTGGCCTGAGTTATGTCTTGGACATACCTGTGCCCGGTCCTGACCCTCGGGTGCTGACCTGACCCTGTCCCCGGCCTCCTGACCTGACTCCCCATCTCTGCCTTGGACCTGCCCCCTCACTACAGTCAAGAAAGCCTTGGCAAGGGAAGCTGGGATGCAAGCAGCAGCAGCTTGTAGGTCCCCAAGGTGACCATATATGCAAAACAGCAACCCTTGCCTGACAGCCAATTGAAAGGTGTAAGGAGTGCCTCAGATTTGGACCCCCTAGCCAGGTAACACTGCACGCAGAGCCTTAGCGGGGAGGGCAGCCACGTGGGAACTGATTTGATGATGGGTAGCCAGGAGGGCAGGTTTTGCTGTATCACGGGTCAAATGGTTTTGCTCCAAAGAGTCTGTTGTTGGGAGCAGCAAGGGTGGGGCTGCTTCGGACAGGAAGGGGAAGCGGGAGCTGAGGGTGTTGGCAAGGCAGGAGGGCAGTGCCCCACCGATGAGGGGTGCTGTCCCGCAGTGCATGGGCAAGAGGAGCAGAGCAGGTTTGGGGATGGTAACCGGGGTCAGGCACAGCCCAGTGATCACCATAAGGCTGAGACCGTAGGGCTCCAAGCAGCCCTGTTTTGCATGGGAGGTTGGAGTGGAGACCTCCAGAGGTCCTTCCCCACCAAAACTCTTCTGGGACTCCATGAATAGAAAGACCTCCCCAAGCCGGAGGCAGGTGGGCATCCAGCTGGGGCTGGATCGCTGGTGTGGGGAGAGGTGGGGAGGGCCAGGGGCTGGGGAGCTCCTGCCTGTAGAGCTGGTCCCCACGGTGGCAGGAGAGGGGCTGAGGGCTGGGAGTGAGGGGGCAGCAGCCCTGGCAGGGCCAGGGGTGGGCAGGGCTGTGGCAGGGGCTGCAGGGAAGGGACACAGCTGGTGCTGCTGCAGCGTGGCAGCTGTTGCAGTTGCCTCCCTCCCAAAATGTCCCACACTTGCCCAGGGCAGACTCAGGCTGTTCGCTCTCCCTCTGTTGCCCTCCCAGCAGGACGGCACACACGAGGAGGGGTCGACCGGCCCTGTGCTGAACACCAGGTCCCTAGGGTGGCACAGCTTGACTGTGAGGGATCCCAATCTAGGTGTCCCACGCTCACCATGGGAGGGCCAGGTCTCACAGGCACCTCAGCAGAGGCCCTCGTGGGTGGCCTGGGTCACAGCCAGCACTGTCAGGAGAGCCCTGGGATGCAAAGGTGTGCCCAGGTGTGGGGGAGGCCTGGGGAACCCCGTGGGGGCAGCCACTAGAGCCAAAGGGACAGTTGGGGTTGCAGCACAGCCATGTGCCAAGCCCTGCGGGGCGGTAATTGAGGCTGTGCGGAGCCAGGATGTGCATGCCCAGCTCTCGATCGGGCCCTCCACAGAGGCCAGGGAAATGTTGCTGCACATAATGCCACAGCAAGTGAGCTGAGACTCATGTCGCTGTTGCTGTGGAGGTGCCTGGGCAGGGAACCAGCCTGGGTGGAAACACCATGTGGGTGCAGGGCACCGTCAGAGGAAGCTCCCAGCAGTGGGTGGAGCTAGGACACTTTTGGGGGAAGCTCACAGCATAAAGTGGGCAGGGCACTCTCGGATGGTCACAAAAGCAGCAGGTACCTAGGGCTGTTCTTCCGAGGGACCTTGACAGGACACCGAAATGGGCTGCTGGGAAAAGTAAAAGCCCCACAGCAGGCTGGGCAGGGGCCTGGTCCCTGGAGAGCAGCTCCGCAGATCAAGTCCTGCAGGTCCTGGGCACAAGCTGAGCTGGGGTCAGCAGCGTGCCCGGGCAGCAAGGCCGGCCCCACACTTGGCTGTGTTAGCAGAGAGCAGCCGGCAGGGCGAGGGAAGGCATTCCTGCCCTGGGGTCGGCACGGGAGAGACCACGTCTGGGCACAGGGTCCAGGTAGGGCTCCCCCCCTCCCAGACAGACATGGACACACTGGCACAAGCCCAGTGGACACCCTCGAGCTGGTCGGGAGCTGGAGCACAGGACGTCTGAGGAGAGACCAAGGGCGCTGGGTCTGTTCAGCTGGGACAAGAGAAGGCGCAGGGGGATCTCGCTGCTGCCTGCAGCTGCCGAAGGGGAGGGTGGGGAGAGGATGGAGCCAGACCCTTCCCGAGGTGCCTGGGGACAGGACGAGGGGCCACGACACAAGTGGCAGCAGGGAAAATTCCCCTGAGAGAGGGCCAAGAGCCTGTGAAGCCTGAGGGTGGTGCAACAGGGACAGTCAGAGCTCGACCCTGCCAGGCCCTGGGAAACCCCCGCTGGCCGCCTCCACCTGCAGCAGGACCTTGGAGCCGAGACCTCCAGAAGCCCCTTCCCACCCCAGCTGCTCTCTGACTCTGTGACTGCTTCAACGGCTTTCTCTCCAGACCTGCCTGGCTTCAGTGGCATTGCCTGCACTAGTCTTGCTATGGAGATTTGCCTGACACCAAGTAACACAGGGGGAAAAAAGCTTCCAAGGGTTTTATTCAAAGCATGAAATGGCTGTCACCAACAAGGGTTGGTGTGGGCACATGGGTGCTACAGGACACGATGGGGCAGCATTTCTGTAGCAGCCGGGACAGTCTCCATCGCTCTGCCTCTCTGCCCTGTGCCAGCCCCCATCTCAGGGCACCTGCCTGGCGCTGGCCTCCTGGCGCCGTTGCTCTCGCTGCCCCGTGGCACAGCTGCAGCAGAAAGCTCTGCGCAGAGCCCGAAGCACCGTCCTGAGCAGCGAGGGCCGTCGCCTGGGAGCTGCGGTGTCCGGGAGGGTGGTGATGCCTGTGGGGGAAGGAGAGCCGTGGGCGAGGGGCTGCGTGGGTGCAGGACCTGCCTGTCGCCACCACCAAGGCCTTTCCCGAGGGGTCGTGGTCTCGGCACGGCCAGCCCCCGAGCGCTTGCTGCTGCCGGCCTCGGTGCCGCTCGCTGTGCTGGGACGGGCCTGCTGTCCCCAGAAGGGCTCTTGACTTGGGTACGTACCTGGGTCCACCTCTGGAGTGTGCCTGAAGATAGGGGATGACTTCTCCTCCTCTTTGGGCTCAGAGGCAACCTGCAAGGGGAGAGCAAGCACACACACCGCGTGCCATCAGCTGGCGATGTTCAGGACACTGGTGCCCCGGGATGGATGTGCGGAAGGGTTTGGGGTTGTGGGATGCTGCCAAGAGCTGTGAGTCCCAAGGGAAGGGACCTGCAGGTGGCACAGAGACGGGATAAGGCTTGTTGTGGGGCTGTAGCAGCAGGGCTGGGCTGGGGGCTGTGACGGGCAGGGGGGAAGAGAGGTGGCCGGGTGGGTGGCAGAAGGGGGCTGGCTCGCTGGGTGTGGGAGGGGGCTGCTGCTGGGGTCGCCCCTTCCCTCCTCGCTCTGCATCCAGGCCCCAGGGCTGACCGCAGTGCAGGCGTTGGAGGGGACCTCAGCCCTGGGCCTTGGGCACTTGGAAACGGAGAGCACCAGGCAGCTCCCCCATGGCAGATATCGCAGAGGGCAAAGGCCTGAGGGGGACAGCTTGGCACCATGGGAAGAGGGGTCCCACGGGACGGGGCAGCTCTCTGCAGCCACCCTGCACACCCCAGACACAGCTCACACAGCAGACCCCTTTGATGGGGAGACCGATGATGTGCTCCTTGCTCACCTGGGGAGGAGGGCCTCCACACAAGGCAGAAGCCACTGCTTTTCTTCCCTCGGGCAGTGGTGCTTTGAGAGGCAGGCTGTTGCTCTCCTCGCAAGGGCCTCCAGCCAAGAGATGGGCCTCTGGCACAGCTTCTGCTGCAGAGGCAGGCACTTTTTCCTCTGCCTCCTGAGGGTCTCCAGCTGCAGGCCAGGCCTCTGGCTTTGTTTCTGGTCTCTCTGATGGCGCCAGAGACACGCTGTCCCCTGCCTCCTGAAAGCCATCCCCCAAAGCACATGCCCCTGCTTCGGCTCCTCCAAGCACTGCTGGCTCCAGAGGCATGTTCTCCATGTCACCAGCTGCCTCCCTGGCAGTGTCTCCGGCCTTGACGCTGGGCGAGCAAGGCACCTTCTGCGGGCACGTTTCCTTGTCTAAGAGGCTCCTGAGGCTAGGTCTGACCCAGATCTCGCGCAAGGACGTGTTTTCCTCCAGCTCCTCGCTTTGCAGAAGCTCTTCATCTGCGTCCTCTTCCTCCTCCTCAGTGCTCCAGTCCCCTTGCTCTTCCTGCGCCGCTCCCAGCACTCTCTTCCTGGCTCCCACCTCCCGCTCCCTCCTGGGGGCATGGGCATACAGCCGCTCCAGCACCTCCCACTTGCCCCTGGCATCCTTCAGGAGCTCCACTCGCGTTATCTCAGGTTTCCACAAGTTGTAGAAGGAATTTCTGGCCAGCAGCTAAAATAAGAGAGGCACATTTGTGAAGGGTGCTGCTTTTCCCACCACAAAAGGCCTCCCGGGGCCCTGCTCCCACTGGGACAGTCACGCTGCTGCAGTGGGGCGCAGCGGCTGGCCCCAGCGCAGGCAGGGTTACCACCTGGCCCAGCCCATCCTTGGCACTCACCTCCTTGCGTTTGACGTTGAGGGATCCTGACGCTGTCAGGGAGAAACGTTTCCCCTTGGCCTCCTCGCCCTCACCCTCGCTCTCCTTCAGGCTCAGCTTCTTCCTCTGGAAACAGGCTTCTCGCAGCTGGGCCAAGGTGTGCCCGGTGCGCGCCAGGCTGCTCCTCTCGAGCTCCTCCAGCGGCTCTGTTTTGATGGAGAGCACTGCGAGATACTGCGAGGTGTTGTCGGGGTGCACGCGCAGAGGCTGTCCTTGCACATGGCAGATGATGCCCAAAGGCTGCTGTTTTGGGCCCTGCCCTGCCCGGGGGCATCGTGATGTCCCTGGAGCACCGCCCTTGCCTGGGGAGGCTGGTGCACCGGCCCCGCTGACCTCCCTTTTGCCCCCACCAGCACGGGCATCAGGCCCTTGCTGAGCTGCAGGGGCTGTGCTTTTGTCCTGCTCTGTGGGCTCGTCCTGGCCTGGGCTTGCTGGTACTGCCAGACTGCTGGTCTGTGCCGATGATGTCCTTTTGGGCACGGCTGCACTGAGCTCCTTCGTGGCTTCGTTCACATCAGGCTGTGCTGGATGCCGGCCAGGTCCAGGGCTCCTGTCATCAGGACGGCTCAAGGCAGCAGACTCCAGCCCCAGGCCTGCACCCTGCACAGCCCCAGCAGGCGGGGCAGGGCCCTGTGGGGCAGGGCCCTGGCTCTCAGCCATCATTTCCAGGCCAGCTTCTCCAAGGACGTTCTGCACAAGGCTGGCAGGCTCAGGCACGGAAGGCGATGGTGGGGCCATGTCACTGTGGGAGTTGGCAGGGATGTCTTCTTCAAAGCCAGGTGACACCTCTGCACAGCAGCGGATGGGGAGTCCAGCTTCCTCTGAAACACCTGTGGCTGTTGTCGCACACTGCAGGGCATCACCCAGGGCAGGAGAGGCTGTTTCTCCCTGGCACGTCTCAGTGCGGGGCACTTGCAGTTCACGAGGCTGCAGGTCTGCACCTTGGGACACTGAGGACTTGCTTAGCACCAAGTCCTGCCTCTGCACCAGCGTGCCTGAACAGTGTGCCTTGACCTCCTGCGCACAGGCATCTCCGGGAGCAGAAAGCAGCTCGTCCCGCTCCTTGTATGCTGGCGTGCTTCGCATCTCCCTTTCAGGAATGGCCTGTGCTGCTGGGACAAAGGAGGAGCTTCCGGAGAGTTGCTGGCTTGTCAGGGGAAGAGTTGTCCTGGTACTGTTGTCTAGCAAGAGCCTTGCTTTTCCCAGGGCTGATGCACAAGAGCCAGGCCTGGGCTCAGGCAAGCAGTGGACGAATTCTTGCATTGCCCAGGTGGGACCATGAGCTTCCTGCTTGCGCTTTTGAAGGGAAGGCAAGGAAAGAGGGCATGGCTTTAGCTCTTCCTCTGCCAGGCTCTTCCCTGAGTCCACAGCCTTCCCAGCAGCACTAACAGGTGGGAAGGGTTCCCTGGCAGCAGCTGTGCTGGAATTCACTGCCAGCTTCTCTAATCCCTTGGTCTCTCTCTCCAGGGTTCTCCTGGCCACCCCTTTGGTGTCCATGGCATTGGCCCTGCCTCGGGGAGAAGACCTGCAGGATGCTTCTAGAGCAGGCAGCTTGCTTTGCCTTGTAGATCCTGCAGTTTTAGCTGCAGAGGTCTCCAGGCCTCCATGGGCCTGCCGAGCTGCCTTGGTTGGGAGAGGTGGTAAGCCAGGCAGATGTGGTGGCCCTGCTCTTGCATGAGTCCTGCCAGGCGCTGTCTCCCTGTGCCCCAGAGGAGCCTTCCTTACAAGGCCGGCGGAGGGATGCAGAACTTGTGCCACAGTGGGAACGTCCCTGGCAGTGTCCTCCACCACCTGCAATCAAAGCCCATGAGAAAGGCTAAGTTCCTGCCATCCTCCCCCCTGCCCTCCATCCTTCCCACATGGAAACTTCCTGTGGCCCCTGATGCCCTCAACAATGGCTGCACTCTCCCATATGGGCAGCTTCCCCCCTGCTCCCAAAGGCCGGGTGGGGAGAGGGTTTGTCACCGTGGGGCAAGAGACAGGCAAAGGCAGCTCCCTCAGACACCTGAGGCATGTCCTTGCAGACTGCTGTGCAGAGCAGGTGATCAGCCTGCTGGGGGCAGAGACCTCCCAGTCTCTCCCAGCACTTCCCACCCGCTTCTTGGCACCTCCGGGGAGTCAGGCAGAGGCTTTGCCACCATCGCTGCTCAGCTCTGTACCTTTGCAACGATGCCGCGTTCAGAGGCCCACGAGCTCTGTGGGCCGGGGAGCGAAGGCAGCCTGTCCCTTTGGTGGGACGAAGCCGGGGTCCGGCTGCGCTGCACCACTGCGTGCAGCTCCTGCTGGCCCACCTGCGGGAAGAAGGGGGCACATGATGGAGGTGGTTGTGTTGGTACGAGCAGCCCCTGCAGCACAGGAAACCCCAGCCCCATGTCAAAGGGAACCTCATGGCTGCACATGGCCCAGCTGTGCTTGGCCCACAGCTTCTCCCTGCCTCTCAGTGCAGAGCTCACGGGGTCCCTGTGGGCCTTGGAGTATCCAGGTTGGTGTGTGCTTTATCTGAGAGAAAATCCCCAGGGCCACGAATAAATGCCCCCTCACGGGGCGAGCTCATGCCTGGCTGTCTTGCCCCACCTCCCCTTCCCCACCATCCTCGTGCTCTCCATGCAGGTCCCAGCCCTGCTGCCTGCCTCTCCCTCCAGACCCACCACTCACCTTCCTCCTGCACTCCTGCGTGCCTGGGTGTCCGTCCGTGGACTGGGAGCAGGCGTTTGCCTGCCACTCCTTGTCCATCTCCGGGATCCACTCGTGAGGACTTGCTACTCTGGCACCAAGGGGGAGCGGCTCCCTCCTGGTCGAGCTGCTCTCCTCAGAGTGGGGACCCCTGGGGGCTCTGGTCCCAGTAGGGACACGGTCACCATGGGGACCGCCTCATCACAATGGCCTTGTGGGCATGATGCCACCTCCATCACAAAGCCCTGGTGGTCGCCGTGGGGACCCCATCACAGTGCCTTGGTGGTCGCCATGGGGACCCCCATCACAGTGTCATGGCAGTCCCCTTGGAGACACACAGCACCATGCTATTGCCTCCATGCCTCTGGCCTCAGCTTTTGAACCTGGCTGAGAGCTGGTGTCCAGGGAGCAGGAGGAGTTTTCTTCTCCTCAGCTCTGAGCTTGCAGAGGCTGCCCCTCTTCAGGCACTCCATAGTACACATCCACTACAAGGCCACTCTTCTTGGTCTGCCTGCTAATCCTCACTCATAGCTCTCGACAGGCCCATCATCCATCCCTAGGCAGAGCTCCCTGCATTCCCACTACTTTCTCTCTGGGGTTTCTCTTGTCCACATCTCCCTGCACCTTTTCCTTGCCAGCCCAGGCCAGCACTTCCTCCCTCTTTTTTGACTCACCCTCTCCCCACACTTGCTCCCACTTTAAGGCTTCCCTCACCACCTTGGATGCCTGGTCAGCCATCAGGTCAGCAGATGGGAACACTCCCCTTCCAAATGAAGTGAGACAACCAGTGCCAGTGGAGATGGAGAATGGTCTCTGAAATGTCTGCTGAGGGCTGTCTCTCAGGTGACAGTGCTGATGACAGATGCCCATCCTGCTGGAGGGGAATCTGAGCCCTCAGGAGAGCTCAGAGATCTCAAGGCATAGTGTGTGCCTGGGGATGGACAGTGAGTGGAGTCTCACAAAGTAGAGACAGTCCATGGTGGAGTAACCAGAAGGTAAAGCACTAAATCCAGGTCTGCACAGGGAAATGAGGGCTCTGCAATCCCTGGAGAGGCAGTAGGGACCCAGGAAGCCCAGGGAAGGGGAACTGGAGAGTGATTCATGCACCCTCAGGGAAAAACCACAGGCTGGAGCTAGTGCACACCCAGACACATCTCCTGCCATTGCAAACAGCCTGGTGCCATTCTGAGCACCATCCAAGAGCACAGAGATGTGCCAGCAGTGTCATGAGTGTTTAGCCCTGTCTGGTGGGGTCTGCTTCCTGCCCCAAGCAGCATGGCCAGTGTGAAGTCAGGAGTCACCTCGTGGCCTTGTGGCCCCACAGTTCGTTCGCTCTGCAGAGCAGCAATGCCAGCCCAGGCCCTGCAGGGAGCACAGGGGAGGGGTGCAGGAACATCCAGCCAGGCCAGCACGGACACACTCACCTGGGGAAAAGCTCTCTGGGGAGCAGCAACCTCCCTAGAGAAAAGCAGGGCAGCATTCAGGTAGAAAAAGAGAAGAAGAAACAGGTTTCCCTGGGCACCAGCTCAGGTTAGGTTGCTCTGTTCCTGGGTCAGCAGGAGCTGTGGAGGGGCTGCAGGGCCAGGGCTGTTGTGCTGTGCTGGGGAGCAGGGTGGGCATGGAGGGGCTGCAGGCAGACAGGGAGGGGGATCTCCTGGGCACAAGAGCAGGGCAGACAGAAAGTGACCAGTGTATTGTGGGGCCTCCTCCCCCTTGCTGGGGAGCTGCTGCTCCTGTCCTTGGGCCTGGCCTGAGTTATGTCTTGGACATACCTGTGCCCGGTCCTGACCCTCGGGTGCTGACCTGACCCTGTCCCCGGCCTCCTGACCTGACTCCCCATCTCTGCCTTGGACCTGCCCCCTCACTACAGTCAAGAAAGCCTTGGCAAGGGAAGCTGGGATGCAAGCAGAAGCAGCTTGTAGGTCCCCAAGGTGACCATATATGCAAAACAGCAACCCTTGCCTGACAGCCAATTGAAAGGTGTAAGGAGTGCCTCAGATTTGGACCCCCTAGCCAGGTAACACTGCACGCAGAGCCTTAGCGGGGAGGGCAGCCACGTGGGAACTGATTTGATGATGGGTAGCCAGGAGGGCAGGTTTTGCTGTATCACGGGTCAAATGGTTTTGCTCCAAAGAGTCTGTTGTTGGGAGCAGCAAGGGTGGGGCTGCTTCGGACAGGAAGGGGAAGCGGGAGCTGAGGGTGTTGGCAAGGCAGGAGGGCAGTGCCCCACCGATGAGGGGTGCTGTCCCGCAGTGCATGGGCAAGAGGAGCAGAGCAGGTTTGGGGATGGTAACCGGGGTCAGGCACAGCCCAGTGATCACCATAAGGCTGAGACCGTAGGGCTCCAAGCAGCCCTGTTTTGCATGGGAGGTTGGACTGGAGACCTCCAGAGGTCCTTCCCCACCAAAACTCTTCTGGGACTCCATGAATAGAAAGACCCCCCCAAGCCGGAGGCAGGTGGGCATCCAGCTGGGGCTGGATGGCTGGTGTGGGGAGAGGTGGGGAGGGCCAGGGGCTGGGGAGCTCCTGCCTGTAGAGCTGGTCCCCACGGTGGCAGGAGAGGGGCTGAGGGCTGGGAGTGAGGGGGCAGCAGCCCTGGCAGGGGCAGGGGTGGGCAGGGCTGTGGCAGGGGCTGCAGGGAAGGGACACAGCTGGTGCTGCTGCAGCGTGGCAGCTGTTGCAGTTGCCTCCCTCCCAAAATGTCCCACACTTGCCCAGGGCAGACTCAGGCTGTTCGCTCTCCCTCTGTTGCCCTCCCAGCAGGACGGCACACACGAGGAGGGGTCGACCGGCCCTGTGCTGAACACCAGGTCCCTAGGGTGGCACAGCTTGACTGTGAGGGATCCCAATCTAGGTGTCCCACGCTCACCATGGGAGGGCCAGGTCTCCCAGGCACCTCAGCAGAGGCCCTCGTGGGTGGCCTGGGTCACAGCCAGCACTGTCAGGAGAGCCCTGGGATGCAAAGGTGTGCCCAGGTGTGGGGGAGGCCTGGGGAACCCCGTGGGGGCAGCCACTAGAGCCAAAGGGACAGTTGGGGTTGCAGCACAGCCATGTGCCAAGCCCTGCGGGGCGGTAATTGAGGCTGTGCGGAGCCAGGATGTGCATGCCCAGCTCTCGATCGGGCCCTCCACAGAGGCCAGGGAAATGTTGCTGCACATAATGCCACAGCAAGTGAGCTGAGACTCATGTCGCTGTTGCTGTGGAGGTGCCTGGGCAGGGAACCAGCCTGGGTGGAAACACCATGTGGGTGCAGGGCACCGTCAGAGGAAGCTCCCAGCAGTGGGTGGAGCTAGGACACTTTTAGGGGAAGCTCACAGCATAAAGTGGGCAGGGCAGTCTTCACGATGGTCACAAAAGCAGCAGGTACCTAGGGCTGTTCTTCCGAGGGACCTTGACAGGACACCGAAATGGGCTGCTGGGAAAAGTAAAAGCCCCACAGCAGGCTGGGCAGGGGCCTGGTCCCTGGAGAGCAGCTCCGCAGATCAAGTCCTGCAGGTCCTGGGCACAAGCTGAGCTGGGGTCAGCAGCGTGCCCGGGCAGCAAGGCCGGCCCCACACTTGGCTGTGTTAGCAGAGAGCAGCCGGCAGGGCGAGGGAAGGCATTCCTGCCCTGGGGTCGGCTCGGGAGAGACCACGTCTGGGCACAGGGTCCAGGTAGGGCTCCCCACTCCCAGACAGACATGGACACACTGGCACAAGCCCAGTGGACACCCTCGAGCTGGTCGGGAGCTGGAGCACAGGACGTATGAGGAGAGACCAAGGGCGCTGGGTCTGTTCAGCTGGGACAAGAGAAGGTGCAGGGGGATCTCGCTGCTGCCTGCAGCTGCCGAAGGGGAGGGTGGGGAGAGGATGGAGCCAGACCCTTCCCGAGGTGCCTGGGGACAGGACGAGGGGCCACGACACAAGTGGCAGCAGGGAAAATTCCCCTGAGAGAGGGCCAAGAGCCTGTGAAGCCTGAGGGTGGTGCAACAGGGACAGTCAGAGCTCGACCCTGCCAGGCCCTGGGAAACCCCCGCTGGCCGCCTCCACCTGCAGCAGGACCTTGGAGCCGAGACCTCCAGAAGCCCCTTCCCACCCCAGCTGCTCTCTGACTCTGTGACTGCTTCAACGGCTTTCTCTCCAGACCTGCCTGGCTTCAGTGGCATTGCCTGCACTAGTCTTGCTATGGAGATTTGCCTGACACCAAGTAACACAGGGGGAAAAAAGCTTCCAAGGGTTTTATTCAAAGCATGAAATGGCTGTCACCAACAAGGGTTGGTGTGGGCACATGGGTGCTACAGGACACGATGGGGCAGCATTTCTGTAGCAGCCGGGACAGTCTCCGTCGCTCTGCCTCTCTGCCCTGTGCCAGCCCCCATCTCAGGGCACCTGCCTGGCGCTGGCCTCCTGGCGCCGTTGCTCTCGCTGCCCCGTGGCACAGCTGCAGCAGAAAGCTCTGCGCAGAGCCCGAAGCACCGTCCTGAGCAGCGAGGGCCGTCGCCTGGGAGCTGCGGTGTCCGGGAGGGTGGTGATGCCTGTGGGGGAAGGAGAGGCGTGGGCGAGGGGCTGCGTGGGTGCAGGACCTGCCTGTCGCCACCACCAAGGCCTTTCCCGAGGGGTCGTGGTCTCGGCACGGCCAGCCCCCGAGCGCTTGCTGCTGCCGGCCTCGGTGCCGCTCGCTGTGCTGGGACGGGCCTGCTGTCCCCAGAAGGGCTCTTGACTTGGGTACGTACCTGGGTCCACCTCTGGAGTGTGCCTGAAGATAGGGGATGACTTCTCCTCCTCTTTGGGCTCAGAGGCAACCTGCAAGGGGAGAGCAAGCACACACACCGCGTGCCATCAGCTGGCGATGTTCAGGACACTGGTGCCCCGGGATGGATGTGCGGAAGGGTTTGGGGTTGTGGGATGCTGCCAAGAGCTGTGAGTCCCAAGGGAAGGGACCTGCAGGTGGCACAGAGACGGGATAAGGCTTGTTGTGGGGCTGTAGCAGCAGGGCTGGGCTGGGGGCTGTGACGGGCAGGGGGGAAGAGAGGTGGCCGGGTGGGTGGCAGAAGGGGGCTGGCTCGCTGGGTGTGGGAGGGGGCTGCTGCTGGGGTCGCCCCTTCCCTCCTCGCTCTGCATCCAGGCCCCAGGGCTGACCGCAGTGCAGGCGTTGGAGGGGACCTCAGCCCTGGGCCTTGGGCACTTGGAAACGGAGAGCACCAGGCAGCTCCCCCATGGCAGATATCGCAGAGGGCAAAGGCCTGAGGGGGACAGCTTGGCACCATGGGAAGAGGGGTCCCACGGGACGGGGCAGCTCTCTGCACCCACCCTGCACACCCCAGACACAGCTCACACAGCAGACCCCTTTGATGGGGAGACCGATGATGTGCTCCTTGCTCACCTGGGGAGGAGGGCCTCCACACAAGGCAGAAGCCACTGCTTTTCTTCCCTCGGGCAGTGGTGCTTTGAGAGGCAGGCTGTTGCTCTCCTCGCAAGGGCCTCCAGCCAAGAGATGGGCCTCTGGCACAGCTTCTGCTGCAGAGGCAGGCACTTTTTCCTCTGCCTCCTGAGGGTCTCCAGCTGCAGGCCAGGCCTCTGGCTTTCTTTTGGTGCTCTCTGATGGCGCCAGAGACACGCTGTCCCCTGCCTCCTGAAAGCCATCCCCCAAAGCACATGCCCCTGCTTCGGCTCCTCCAAGCACTGCTGGCTCCAGAGGCATGTTCTCCATGTCACCGGCTGCCTCCCTGGCAGTGTCTCCGGCCTTGACGCTGGGCGAGCAAGGCACCTTCTGCGGGCACGTTTCCTTGTCTAAGAGGCTCCTGAGGCTAGGTCTGACCCAGATCTCGCGCAAGGACGTCTTTTCCTCCAGCTCCTCGCTTTGCAGAAGCTCTTCATCTGCGTCCTCTTCCTCCTCCTCAGTGCTCCAGTCCCCTTGCTCTTCCTGCGCCGCTCCCAGCACTCTCTTCCTGGCTCCCACCTCCCGCTCCCTCCTGGGGGCATGGGCATACAGCCGCTCCAGCACCTCCCACTTGCACCTGGCATCCTTCAGGAGCTCCACTCGCGTTATCTCTGGTTTCCACAAGTTGTAGAAGGAATTTCTGGCCAGCAGCTAAAAGAAGAGAGGCACATTTGTGAAGGGCGCTGCTTTTCCCACCACAAAAGGCCTCCCGGGGCCCTGCTCCCACTGGGACAGTCACGCTGCTGCAGTGGGGCGCAGCGGCTGGCCCCAGCGCAGGCAGGGTTACCACCTGGCCCAGCCCATCCTTGGCACTCACCTCCTTGCGTTTGACGTTGAGGGATCCTGACGCTGTCAGGGAGAAACGTTTCCCCTTGGCCTCCTCGCCCTCACCCTCGCTCTCCTTCAGGCTCAGCTTCTTCCTCTGGAAACAGGCTTCTCGCAGCTGGGCCAAGGTGTGCCCGGTGCGCGCCAGGCTGCTCCTCTCGAGCTCCTCCAGCGGCTCTGTTTTGATGGAGAGCACTGCGAGATACTGCGAGGTGTTGTCGGGGTGCACGCGCAGAGGCTGTCCTTGCACATGGCAGATGATGCCCAAAGGCTGCTGTTTTGGGCCCTGCCCTGCCCAGGGGCATCGTGATGTCCCTGGAGCACCGCCCTTGCCTGGGGAGGCTGGTGCACCGGCCCCGCTGACCTCCCTTTTGCCCCCACCAGCACGGGCATCAGGCCCTTGCTGAGCTGCAGGGGCTGTGCTTTTGTCCTGCTCTGTGGGCTTGTCCTGGCCTGGGCTTGCTGGTACTGCCAGACTGCTGGTCTGTGCCGATGATGTCCTTTTGGGCACGGCTGCACTGAGCTCCTTCGTGGCTTCGTTCACATCAGGCTGTGCTGGATGCCGGCCAGGTCCAGGGCTCCTGTCATCAGGACGGCTCAAGGCAGCAGACTCCAGCCCCAGGCCTGCACCCTGCACAGCCCCAGCAGGCGGGGCAGGGCCCTGTGGGGCAGGGCCCTGGCTCTCAGCCATCATTTCCAGGCCAGCTTCTCCAAGGACGTTCTGCACAAGGCTGGCAGGCTCAGGCACGGAAGGCGATGGTGGGGCCATGTCACTGTGGGAGTTGGCAGGGATGTCTTCTTCAAAGCCAGGTGACACCTCTGCACAGCAGCGGATGGGGAGTCCAGCTTCCTCTGAAACACCTGTGGCTGTTGTCGCACACTGCAGGGCATCACCCAGGGCAGGAGAGGCTGTTTCTCCCTGGCACGTCTCAGTGCGGGGCACTTGCACTTCACGAGGCTGCAGGTCTGCACCTTGGGACACTGAGGACTTGCTTAGCACCAAGTCCTGCCTCTGCACCAGCGTGCCTGAACAGTCTGCCTTGACCTCCTGCGCACAGGCATCTCCGGGAGCAGAAAGCAGCTCGTCCCGCTCCTTGTATGCTGGCGTGCTTCGCATCTCCCTTTCAGGAATGGCCTGTGCTGCTGGGACAAAGGAGGAGCTTCCGGAGAGTTGCTGGCTTGTCAGGGGAAGAGTTGTCCTGGTACTGTTGTCTAGCAAGAGCCTTGCTTTTCCCAGGGCTGATGCACAAGAGCCAGGCCTGGGCTCAGGCAAGCAGTGGACGACTTCTTGCATTGCCCAGGTGGGACCATGAGCTTCCTGCTTGCGCTTTTGAAGGGAAGGCAAGGAAAGAGGGCATGGCTTTAGCTCTTCCTCTGCCAGGCTCTTCCCTGAGTCCACAGCCTTCCCAGCAGCACTACCAGGTGGGAAGGGTTCCCTGGCAGCAGCTGTGCTGGAATTCACTGCCAGCTTCTCTAATCCCTTGGTCTCTCTCTCCAGGGTTCTCCTGGCCACCCCTTTGGTGTCCATGGCATTGGCCCTGCCTCGGGGAGAAGACCTGCAGGATGCTTCTAGAGCAGGCAGCTTGGTTTGCCTTGTAGATCCTGCAGTTTTAGCTGCAGAGGTCTCCAGGCCTCCAGGGGCCTGCCGAGCTGCCTTGGTTGGGAGAGGTGGTAAGCCAGGCAGATGTGGTGTCCCTGCTCTTGCATGAGTCCTGCCAGGCGCTGTCTCCCTGTGCCCCAGAGGAGCCTTCCTTACAAGGCCGGCGGAGGGATGCAGAACTTGTGCCACAGTGGGAACGTCCCTGGCAGTGTCCTCCACCACCTGCAATCAAAGCCCATGAGAAAGGCTAAGTTCCTGCCATCCTCCCCCCTGCCCTCCATCCTTCCCACATGGAAACTTCCTGTCACCCCTGACGCCCTCGACAAAGACTGCACTCTCCCATATGGGCAGCTTCCCCCCTGCTCCCAAAGGCCGGGTGGGGAGAGGGTTTGTCACCGTGGGGCAAGAGACAGGCAAAGGCAGCTCCCTCAGACACCTGAGGCATGTCCTTGCAGACTGCTGTGCAGAGCAGGTGATCAGCCTGCTGGGGGCAGAGACCTCCCAGTCTCTCCCAGCACTTCCCACCCGCTTCTTGGCACCTCCGGGGAGTCAGGCAGAGGCTTTGCCACCATCGCTGCTCAGCTCTGTACCTTTGCAACGATGCCGCGTTCAGAGGCCCACGAGCTCTGTGGGCCGGGGAGCGAAGGCAGCCTGTCCCTTTGGTGGGACGAAGCCGGGGTCCGGCTGCGCTGCACCACTGCGTGCAGCTCCTGCTGGCCCACCTGCGGGAAGAAGGGGGCACATGATGGAGGTGGTTGTGTTGGTACGAGCAGCCCCTGAAGCACAGGAAACCCCAGCCCCATGTCAAAGGGAACCTCATGGCTGCACATGGCCCAGCTGCGCTTGGCCCACAGCTTCTCCCTGCCCCTCAGTGCAGAGCTTACAGGGTCCCTGTGGGCCTTGGAGTATCCAGGTTGGTGTGTGCTTTATCTGAGAGAAAATCCCCAGGGCCACGAATAAATGCCCCCTCGCTGGGCGAGCTCATGCCTGGCTGTCTTGCCCCACCTCCCCTTCCCCACCATCCTCGTGCTCTGCACGCAGGTCCCAGCCCTGCTGCCTGCCTCTCCCTCCAGCCCCACCACTCACCTTCCTCCTGCACTCCTGCGTGCCTGGGTGTCCGTCCGTGGACTGGGAGCAGGCGTTTGCCTGCCACTCCTTGTCCATCTCCGGGATCCACTCGTGAGGACTTGCTACTCTGGCACCAAGGGGGAGCGGCTCCCTCCTGGTCGAGCTGCTCTCCTCAGAGTGGGGACCCCTGGGGGCTCTGGTCCCAGTAGGGACACGGTCACCATGGGGACCGCCTCATCACAATGGCCTTGTGGGCATGATGCCACCTCCATCACAAAGCCCTGGTGGTCGCCGTGGGGACCCCATCACAGTGCCTTGGTGGTCGCCATGGGGACCCCCATCACAGTGTCATGGCAGTCCCCTTGGAGACACACAGCACCATGCTATTGCCTCCATGCCTCTGGCCTCAGCTTTTGAACCTGGCTGAGAGCTGGTGTCCAGGGAGCAGGAGGAGTTTTCTTCTCCTCAGCTCTGAGCTTGCAGAGGCTGCCCCTCTTCAGGCACTCCATAGTACACATCCACTACAAGGCCACTCTTCTTGGTCTGCCTGCTAATCCTCACTCATAGCTCTCGACAGGCCCATCATCCATCCCTAGGCAGAGCTCCCTGCATTCCCACTACTTTCTCTCTGGGGTTTCTCTTGTCCACATCTCCCTGCACCTTTTCCTTGCCAGCCCAGGCCAGCACTTCCTCCCTCTTTTTTGACTCACCCTCTCCCCACACTTGCTCCCACTTTAAGGCTTCCCTCACCAGCTTGGATGCCTGGTCAGCCATCAGGTCAGCAGATGGGAACACTCCCCTTCCAAATGAAGTGAGACAACCAGTGCCAGTGGAGATGGAGAATGGTCTCTGAAATGTCTGCTGAGGGCTGTCTCTCAGGTGACAGTGCTGATGACAGATGCCCATCCTGCTGGAGGGGAATCTGAGCCCTCAGGAGAGCTCAGAGATCTCAAGGCATAGTGTGTGCCTGGGGATGGACAGTGAGTGGAGTCTCACAAAGTAGAGACAGTCCATGGTGGAGTAACCAGAAGGTAAAGCACTAAATCCAGGTCTGCACAGGGAAATGAGGGCTCTGCAATCCCTGGAGAGGCAGTAGGGACCCAGGAAGCCCAGGGAAGGGGAACTGGAGAGTGATTCATGCACCCTCAGGGAAAAACCACAGGCTGGAGCTAGTGCACACCCAGACACATCTCCTGCCATTGCAAACAGCCTGGTGCCATTCTGAGCACCATCCAAGAGCACAGAGATGTGCCAGCAGTGTCATGAGTGTTTAGCCCTGTCTGGTGGGGTCTGCTTCCTGCCCCAAGCAGCATGGCCAGTGTGAAGTCAGGAGTCACCTCGTGGCCTTGTGGCCCCACAGTTCGTTCGCTCTGCAGAGCAGCAATGCCAGCCCAGGCCCTGCAGGGAGCACAGGGGAGGGGTGCAGGAACATCCAGCCAGGCCAGCACGGACACACTCACCTGGGGAAAAGCTCTCTGGGGAGCAGCAACCTCCCTAGAGAAAAGCAGGGCAGCATTCAGGTAGAAAAAGAGAAGAAGAAACAGGTTTCCCTGGGCACCAGCTCAGGTTAGGTTGCTCTGTTCCTGGGTCAGCAGGAGCTGTGGAGGGGCTGCAGGGCCAGGGCTGTTGTGCTGTGCTGGGGAGCAGGGTGGGCATGGAGGGGCTGCAGGCAGACAGGGAGGGGGATCTCCTGGGCACAAGAGCAGGGCAGACAGAAAGTGACCAGTGTATTGTGGGGCCTCCTCCCCCTTGCTGGGGAGCTGCTGCTCCTGTCCTTGGGCCTGGCCTGAGTTATGTCTTGGACATACCTGTGCCCGGTCCTGACCCTCGGGTGCTGACCTGACCCTGTCCCCGGCCTCCTGACCTGACTCCCCATCTCTGCCTTGGACCTGCCCCCTCACTACAGTCAAGAAAGCCTTGGCAAGGGAAGCTGGGATGCAAGCAGAAGCAGCTTGTAGGTCCCCAAGGTGACCATATATGCAAAACAGCAACCCTTGCCTGACAGCCAATTGAAAGGTGTAAGGAGTGCCTCAGATTTGGACCCCCTAGCCAGGTAACACTGCACGCAGAGCCTTAGCGGGGAGGGCAGCCACGTGGGAACTGATTTGATGATGGGTAGCCAGGAGGGCAGGTTTTGCTGTATCACGGGTCAAATGGTTTTGCTCCAAAGAGTCTGTTGTTGGGAGCAGCAAGGGTGGGGCTGCTTCGGACAGGAAGGGGAAGCGGGAGCTGAGGGTGTTGGCAAGGCAGGAGGGCAGTGCCCCACCGATGAGGGGTGCTGTCCCGCAGTGCATGGGCAAGAGGAGCAGAGCAGGTTTGGGGATGGTAACCGGGGTCAGGCACAGCCCAGTGATCACCATAAGGCTGAGACCGTAGGGCTCCAAGCAGCCCTGTTTTGCATGGGAGGTTGGACTGGAGACCTCCAGAGGTCCTTCCCCACCAAAACTCTTCTGGGACTCCATGAATAGAAAGACCTCCCCAAGCCGGAGGCAGGTGGGCATCCAGCTGGGGCTGGATCGCTGGTGTGGGGAGAGGTGGGGAGGGCCAGGGGCTGGGGAGCTCCTGCCTGTAGAGCTGGTCCCCACGGTGGCAGGAGAGGGGCTGAGGGCTGGGAGTGAGGGGGCAGCAGCCCTGGCAGGGCCAGGGGTGGGCAGGGCTGTGGCAGGGGCTGCAGGGAAGGGACACAGCTGGTGCTGCTGCAGCGTGGCAGCTGTTGCAGTTGCCTCCCTCCCAAAATGTCCCACACTTGCCCAGGGCAGACTCAGGCTGTTCGCTCTCCCTCTGTTGCCCTCCCAGCAGGACGGCACACACGAGGAGGGGTCGACCGGCCCTGTGCTGAACACCAGGTCCCTAGGGTGGCACAGCTTGACTGTGAGGGATCCCAATCTAGGTGTGCCACGCTCACCATGGGAGGGCCAGGTCTCCCAGGCACCTCAGCAGAGGCCCTCGTGGGTGGCCTGGGTCACAGCCAGCACTGTCAGGAGAGCCCTGGGATGCAAAGGTGTGCCCAGGTGTGGGGGAGGCCTGGGGAACCCCGTGGGGGCAGCCACTAGAGCCAAAGGGACAGTTGGGGTTGCAGCACAGCCATGTGCCAAGCCCTGCGGGGCGGTAATTGAGGCTGTGCGGAGCCAGGATGTGCATGCCCAGCTCTCGATCGGGCCCTCCACAGAGGCCAGGGAAATGTTGCTGCACATAATGCCACAGCAAGTGAGCTGAGACTCATGTCGCTGTTGCTGTGGAGGTGCCTGGGCAGGGAACCAGCCTGGGTGGAAACACCATGTGGGTGCAGGGCACCGTCAGAGGAAGCTCCCAGCAGTGGGTGGAGCTAGGACACTTTTAGGGGAAGCTCACAGCATAAAGTGGGCAGGGCACTCTCGGATGGTCACAAAAGCAGCAGGTACCTAGGGCTGTTCTTCCGAGGGACCTTGACAGGACACCGAAATGGGCTGCTGGGAAAAGTAAAAGCCCCACAGCAGGCTGGGCAGGGGCCTGGTCCCTGGAGAGCAGCTCCGCAGATCAAGTCCTGCAGGTCCTGGGCACAAGCTGAGCTGGGGTCAGCAGCGTGCCCGGGCAGCAAGGCCGGCCCCACACTTGGCTGTGTTAGCAGAGAGCAGCCGGCAGGGCGAGGGAAGGCATTCCTGCCCTGGGGTCGGCTCGGGAGAGACCACGTCTGGGCACAGGGTCCAGGTAGGGCTCCCCACTCCCAGACAGACATGGACACACTGGCACAAGCCCAGTGGACACCCTCGAGCTGGTCGGGAGCTGGAGCACAGGACGTATGAGGAGAGACCAAGGGCGCTGGGTCTGTTCAGCTGGGACAAGAGAAGGTGCAGGGGGATCTCGCTGCTGCCTGCAGCTGCCGAAGGGGAGGGTGGGGAGAGGATGGAGCCAGACCCTTCCCGAGGTGCCTGGGGACAGGACGAGGGGCCACGACACAAGTGGCAGCAGGGAAAATTCCCCTGAGAGAGGGCCAAGAGCCTGTGAAGCCTGAGGGTGGTGCAACAGGGACAGTCAGAGCTCGACCCTGCCAGGCCCTGGGAAACCCCCGCTGGCCGCCTCCACCTGCAGCAGGACCTTGGAGCCGAGACCTCCAGAAGCCCCTTCCCACCCCAGCTGCTCTCTGACTCTGTGACTGCTTCAACGGCTTTCTCTCCAGACCTGCCTGGCTTCAGTGGCATTGCCTGCACTAGTCTTGCTATGGAGATTTGCCTGACACCAAGTAACACAGGGGGAAAAAAGCTTCCAAGGGTTTTATTCAAAGCATGAAATGGCTGTCACCAACAAGGGTTGGTGTGGGCACATGGGTGCTACAGGACACGATGGGGCAGCATTTCTGTAGCAGCCGGAACAGTCTCCGTCGCTCTGCCTCTCTGCCCTGTGCCAGCCCCCATCTCAGGGCACCTGCCTGGCGCTGGCCTCCTGGCGCCGTTGCTCTCGCTGCCCCGTGGCACAGCTGCAGCAGAAAGCTCTGCGCAGAGCCCGAAGCACCGTCCTGAGCAGCGAGGGCCGTCGCCTGGGAGCTGCGGTGTCCGGGAGGGTGGTGATGCCTGTGGGGGAAGGAGAGGCGTGGGCGAGGGGCTGCGTGGGTGCAGGACCTGCCTGTCGCCACCACCAAGGCCTTTCCCGAGGGGTCGTGGTCTCGGCACGGCCAGCCCCCGAGCGCTTGCTGCTGCCGGCCTCGGTGCCGCTCGCTGTGCTGGGACGGGCCTGCTGTCCCCAGAAGGGCTCTTGACTTGGGTACGTACCTGGGTCCACCTCTGGAGTGTGCCTGAAGATAGGGGATGACTTCTCCTCCTCTTTGGGCTCAGAGGCAACCTGCAAGGGGAGAGCAAGCACACACACCGCGTGCCATCAGCTGGCGATGTTCAGGACACTGGTGCCCCGGGATGGATGTGCGGAAGGGTTTGGGGTTGTGGGATGCTGCCAAGAGCTGTGAGTCCCAAGGGAAGGGACCTGCAGGTGGCACAGAGACGGGATAAGGCTTGTTGTGGGGCTGTAGCAGCAGGGCTGGGCTGGGGGCTGTGACGGGCAGGGGGGAAGAGAGGTGGCCGGGTGGGTGGCAGAAGGGGGCTGGCTCGCTGGGTGTGGGAGGGGGCTGCTGCTGGGGTCGCCCCTTCCCTCCTCGCTCTGCATCCAGGCCCCAGGGCTGACCGCAGTGCAGGCGTTGGAGGGGACCTCAGCCCTGGGCCTTGGGCACTTGGAAACGGAGAGCACCAGGCAGCTCCCCCATGGCAGATATCGCAGAGGGCAAAGGCCTGAGGGGGACAGCTTGGCACCATGGGAAGAGGGGTCCCACGGGACGGGGCAGCTCTCTGCACCCACCCTGCACACCCCAGACACAGCTCACACAGCAGACCCCTTTGATGGGGAGACCGATGATGTGCTCCTTGCTCACCTGGGGAGGAGGGCCTCCACACAAGGCAGAAGCCACTGCTTTTCTTCCCTCGGGCAGTGGTGCTTTGAGAGGCAGGCTGTTGCTCTCCTCGCAAGGGCCTCCAGCCAAGAGATGGGCCTCTGGCACAGCTTCTGCTGCAGAGGCAGGCACTTTTTCCTCTGCCTCCTGAGGGTCTCCAGCTGCAGGCCAGGCCTCTGGCTTTCTTTTGGTGCTCTCTGATGGCGCCAGAGACACGCTGTCCCCTGCCTCCTGAAAGCCATCCCCCAAAGCACATGCCCCTGCTTCGGCTCCTCCAAGCACTGCTGGCTCCAGAGGCATGTTCTCCATGTCACCGGCTGCCTCCCTGGCAGTGTCTCCGGCCTTGACGCTGGGCGAGCAAGGCACCTTCTGCGGGCACGTTTCCTTGTCTAAGAGGCTCCTGAGGCTAGGTCTGACCCAGATCTCGCGCAAGGACGTCTTTTCCTCCAGCTCCTCGCTTTGCAGAAGCTCTTCATCTGCGTCCTCTTCCTCCTCCTCAGTGCTCCAGTCCCCTTGCTCTTCCTGCGCCGCTCCCAGCACTCTCTTCCTGGCTCCCACCTCCCGCTCCCTCCTGGGGGCATGGGCATACAGCCGCTCCAGCACCTCCCACTTGCACCTGGCATCCTTCAGGAGCTCCACTCGCGTTATCTCTGGTTTCCACAAGTTGTAGAAGGAATTTCTGGCCAGCAGCTAAAAGAAGAGAGGCACATTTGTGAAGGGCGCTGCTTTTCCCACCACAAAAGGCCTCCCGGGGCCCTGCTCCCACTGGGACAGTCACGCTGCTGCAGTGGGGCGCAGCGGCTGGCCCCAGCGCAGGCAGGGTTACCACCTGGCCCAGCCCATCCTTGGCACTCACCTCCTTGCGTTTGACGTTGAGGGATCCTGACGCTGTCAGGGAGAAACGTTTCCCCTTGGCCTCCTCGCCCTCACCCTCGCTCTCCTTCAGGCTCAGCTTCTTCCTCTGGAAACAGGCTTCTCGCAGCTGGGCCAAGGTGTGCCCGGTGCGCGCCAGGCTGCTCCTCTCGAGCTCCTCCAGCGGCTCTGTTTTGATGGAGAGCACTGCGAGATACTGCGAGGTGTTGTCGGGGTGCACGCGCAGAGGCTGTCCTTGCACATGGCAGATGATGCCCAAAGGCTGCTGTTTTGGGCCCTGCCCTGCCCGGGGGCATCGTGATGTCCCTGGAGCACCGCCCTTGCCTGGGGAGGCTGGTGCACCGGCCCCGCTGACCTCCCTTTTGCCCCCACCAGCACGGGCATCAGGCCCTTGCTGAGCTGCAGGGGCTGTGCTTTTGTCCTGCTCTGTGGGCTTGTCCTGGCCTGGGCTTGCTGGTACTGCCAGACTGCTGGTCTGTGCCGATGATGTCCTTTTGGGCACGGCTGCACTGAGCTCCTTCGTGGCTTCGTTCACATCAGGCTGTGCTGGATGCCGGCCAGGTCCAGGGCTCCTGTCATCAGGACGGCTCAAGGCAGCAGACTCCAGCCCCAGGCCTGCACCCTGCACAGCCCCAGCAGGCGGGGCAGGGCCCTGTGGGGCAGGGCCCTGGCTCTCAGCCATCATTTCCAGGCCAGCTTCTCCAAGGACGTTCTGCACAAGGCTGGCAGGCTCAGGCACGGAAGGCGATGGTGGGGCCATGTCACTGTGGGAGTTGGCAGGGATGTCTTCTTCAAAGCCAGGTGACACCTCTGCACAGCAGCGGATGGGGAGTCCAGCTTCCTCTGAAACACCTGTGGCTGTTGTCGCACACTGCAGGGCATCACCCAGGGCAGGAGAGGCTGTTTCTCCCTGGCACGTCTCAGTGCGGGGCACTTGCAGTTCACGAGGCTGCAGGTCTGCACCTTGGGACACTGAGGACTTGCTTAGCACCAAGTCCTGCCTCTGCACCAGCGTGCCTGAACAGTGTGCCTTGACCTCCTGCGCACAGGCATCTCCGGGAGCAGAAAGCAGCTCGTCCCGCTCCTTGTATGCTGGCGTGCTTCGCATCTCCCTTTCAGGAATGGCCTGTGCTGCTGGGACAAAGGAGGAGCTTCCGGAGAGTTGCTGGCTTGTCAGGGGAAGAGTTGTCCTGGTACTGTTGTCTAGCAAGAGCCTTGCTTTTCCCAGGGCTGATGCACAAGAGCCAGGCCTGGGCTCAGGCAAGCAGTGGACGAATTCTTGCATTGCCCAGGTGGGACCATGAGCTTCCTGCTTGCGCTTTTGAAGGGAAGGCAAGGAAAGAGGGCATGGCTTTAGCTCTTCCTCTGCCAGGCTCTTCCCTGAGTCCACAGCCTTCCCAGCAGCACTACCAGGTGGGAAGGGTTCCCTGGCAGCAGCTGTGCTGGAATTCACTGCCAGCTTCTCTAATCCCTTGGTCTCTCTCTCCAGGGTTCTCCTGGCCACCCCTTTGGTGTCCATGGCATTGGCCCTGCCTCGGGGAGAAGACCTGCAGGATGCTTCTAGAGCAGGCAGCTTGCTTTGCCTTGTAGATCCTGCAGTTTTAGCTGCAGAGGTCTCCAGGCCTCCATGGGCCTGCCGAGCTGCCTTGGTTGGGAGAGGTGGTAAGCCAGGCAGACGTGGTGTCCCTGCTCTTGCGCGAGTCCTGCCAGGCGCTGTCTCCCTGTGCCCCAGAGGAGCCTTCCTTACAAGGCCGGCGGAGGGATGCAGAACTTGTGCCACAGTGGGAACGTCCCTGGCAGTGTCCTCCACCACCTGCAATCAAAGCCCATGAGAAAGGCTAAGTTCCTGCCATCCTCCCCCCTGCCCTCCATCCTTCCCACATGGAAACTTCCTGTCACCCCTGACGCCCTCGACAAAGACTGCACTCTCCCATATGGGCAGCTTCCCCCCTGCTCCCAAAGGCCGGGTGGGGAGAGGGTTTGTCACCGTGGGGCAAGAGACAGGCAAAGGCAGCTCCCTCAGACACCTGAGGCATGTCCTTGCAGACTGCTGTGCAGAGCAGGTGATCAGCCTGCTGGGGGCAGAGACCTCCCAGTCTCTCCCAGCACTTCCCACCCGCTTCTTGGCACCTCCGGGGAGTCAGGCAGAGGCTTTGCCACCATCGCTGCTCAGCTCTGTACCTTTGCAACGATGCCGCGTTCAGAGGCCCACGAGCTCTGTGGGCCGGGGAGCGAAGGCAGCCTGTCCCTTTGGTGGGACGAAGCCGGGGTCCGGCTGCGCTGCACCACTGCGTGCAGCTCCTGCTGGCCCACCTGCGGGAAGAAGGGGGCACATGATGGAGGTGGTTGTGTTGGTACGAGCAGCCCCTGAAGCACAGGAAACCCCAGCCCCATGTCAAAGGGAACCTCATGGCTGCACATGGCCCAGCTGCGCTTGGCCCACAGCTTCTCCCTGCCCCTCAGTGCAGAGCTTACAGGGTCCCTGTGGGCCTTGGAGTATCCAGGTTGGTGTGTGCTTTATCTGAGAGAAAATCCCCAGGGCCACGAATAAATGCCCCCTCGCTGGGCGAGCTCATGCCTGGCTGTCTTGCCCCACCTCCCCTTCCCCACCATCCTCGTGCTCTGCACGCAGGTCCCAGCCCTGCTGCCTGCCTCTCCCTCCAGCCCCACCACTCACCTTCCTCCTGCACTCCTGCGTGCCTGGGTGTCCGTCCGTGGACTGGGAGCAGGCGTTTGCCTGCCACTCCTTGTCCATCTCCGGGATCCACTCGTGAGGACTTGCTACTCTGGCACCAAGGGGGAGCGGCTCCCTCCTGGTCGAGCTGCTCTCCTCAGAGTGGGGACCCCTGGGGGCTCTGGTCCCAGTAGGGACACGGTCACCATGGGGACCGCCTCATCACAATGGCCTTGTGGGCATGATGCCACCTCCATCACAAAGCCCTGGTGGTCGCCGTGGGGACCCCATCACAGTGCCTTGGTGGTCGCCATGGGGACCCCCATCACAGTGTCATGGCAGTCCCCTTGGAGACACACAGCACCATGCTATTGCCTCCATGCCTCTGGCCTCAGCTTTTGAACCTGGCTGAGAGCTGGTGTCCAGGGAGCAGGAGGAGTTTTCTTCTCCTCAGCTCTGAGCTTGCAGAGGCTGCCCCTCTTCAGGCACTCCATAGTACACATCCACTACAAGGCCACTCTTCTTGGTCTGCCTGCTAATCCTCACTCATAGCTCTCGACAGGCCCATCATCCATCCCTAGGCAGAGCTCCCTGCATTCCCACTACTTTCTCTCTGGGGTTTCTCTTGTCCACATCTCCCTGCACCTTTTCCTTGCCAGCCCAGGCCAGCACTTCCTCCCTCTTTTTTGACTCACCCTCTCCCCACACTTGCTCCCACTTTAAGGCTTCCCTCACCAGCTTGGATGCCTGGTCAGCCATCAGGTCAGCAGATGGGAACACTCCCCTTCCAAATGAAGTGAGACAACCAGTGCCAGTGGAGATGGAGAATGGTCTCTGAAATGTCTGCTGAGGGCTGTCTCTCAGGTGACAGTGCTGATGACAGATGCCCATCCTGCTGGAGGGGAATCTGAGCCCTCAGGAGAGCTCAGAGATCTCAAGGCATAGTGTGTGCCTGGGGATGGACAGTGAGTGGAGTCTCACAAAGTAGAGACAGTCCATGGTGGAGTAACCAGAAGGTAAAGCACTAAATCCAGGTCTGCACAGGGAAATGAGGGCTCTGCAATCCCTGGAGAGGCAGTAGGGACCCAGGAAGCCCAGGGAAGGGGAACTGGAGAGTGATTCATGCACCCTCAGGGAAAAACCACAGGCTGGAGCTAGTGCACACCCAGACACATCTCCTGCCATTGCAAACAGCCTGGTGCCATTCTGAGCACCATCCAAGAGCACAGAGATGTGCCAGCAGTGTCATGAGTGTTTAGCCCTGTCTGGTGGGGTCTGCTTCCTGCCCCAAGCAGCATGGCCAGTGTGAAGTCAGGAGTCACCTCGTGGCCTTGTGGCCCCACAGTTCGTTCGCTCTGCAGAGCAGCAATGCCAGCCCAGGCCCTGCAGGGAGCACAGGGGAGGGGTGCAGGAACATCCAGCCAGGCCAGCACGGACACACTCACCTGGGGAAAAGCTCTCTGGGGAGCAGCAACCTCCCTAGAGAAAAGCAGGGCAGCATTCAGGTAGAAAAAGAGAAGAAGAAACAGGTTTCCCTGGGCACCAGCTCAGGTTAGGTTGCTCTGTTCCTGGGTCAGCAGGAGCTGTGGAGGGGCTGCAGGGCCAGGGCTGTTGTGCTGTGCTGGGGAGCAGGGTGGGCATGGAGGGGCTGCAGGCAGACAGGGAGGGGGATCTCCTGGGCACAAGAGCAGGGCAGACAGAAAGTGACCAGTGTATTGTGGGGCCTCCTCCCCCTTGCTGGGGAGCTGCTGCTCCTGTCCTTGGGCCTGGCCTGAGTTATGTCTTGGACATACCTGTGCCCGGTCCTGACCCTCGGGTGCTGACCTGACCCTGTCCCCGGCCTCCTGACCTGACTCCCCATCTCTGCCTTGGACCTGCCCCCTCACTACAGTCAAGAAAGCCTTGGCAAGGGAAGCTGGGATGCAAGCAGAAGCAGCTTGTAGGTCCCCAAGGTGACCATATATGCAAAACAGCAACCCTTGCCTGACAGCCAATTGAAAGGTGTAAGGAGTGCCTCAGATTTGGACCCCCTAGCCAGGTAACACTGCACGCAGAGCCTTAGCGGGGAGGGCAGCCACGTGGGAACTGATTTGATGATGGGTAGCCAGGAGGGCAGGTTTTGCTGTATCACGGGTCAAATGGTTTTGCTCCAAAGAGTCTGTTGTTGGGAGCAGCAAGGGTGGGGCTGCTTCGGACAGGAAGGGGAAGCGGGAGCTGAGGGTGTTGGCAAGGCAGGAGGGCAGTGCCCCACCGATGAGGGGTGCTGTCCCGCAGTGCATGGGCAAGAGGAGCAGAGCAGGTTTGGGGATGGTAACCGGGGTCAGGCACAGCCCAGTGATCACCATAAGGCTGAGACCGTAGGGCTCCAAGCAGCCCTGTTTTGCATGGGAGGTTGGAGTGGAGACCTCCAGAGGTCCTTCCCCACCAAAACTCTTCTGGGACTCCATGAATAGAAAGACCTCCCCAAGCCGGAGGCAGGTGGGCATCCAGCTGGGGCTGGATCGCTGGTGTGGGGAGAGGTGGGGAGGGCCAGGGGCTGGGGAGCTCCTGCCTGTAGAGCTGGTCCCCACGGTGGCAGGAGAGGGGCTGAGGGCTGGGAGTGAGGGGGCAGCAGCCCTGGCAGGGCCAGGGGTGGGCAGGGCTGTGGCAGGGGCTGCAGGGAAGGGACACAGCTGGTGCTGCTGCAGCGTGGCAGCTGTTGCAGTTGCCTCCCTCCCAAAATGTCCCACACTTGCCCAGGGCAGACTCAGGCTGTTCGCTCTCCCTCTGTTGCCCTCCCAGCAGGACGGCACACACGAGGAGGGGTCGACCGGCCCTGTGCTGAACACCAGGTCCCTAGGGTGGCACAGCTTGACTGTGAGGGATCCCAATCTAGGTGTGCCACGCTCACCATGGGAGGGCCAGGTCTCCCAGGCACCTCAGCAGAGGCCCTCGTGGGTGGCCTGGGTCACAGCCAGCACTGTCAGGAGAGCCCTGGGATGCAAAGGTGTGCCCAGGTGTGGGGGAGGCCTGGGGAACCCCGTGGGGGCAGCCACTAGAGCCAAAGGGACAGTTGGGGTTGCAGCACAGCCATGTGCCAAGCCCTGCGGGGCGGTAATTGAGGCTGTGCGGAGCCAGGATGTGCATGCCCAGCTCTCGATCGGGCCCTCCACAGAGGCCAGGGAAATGTTGCTGCACATAATGCCACAGCAAGTGAGCTGAGACTCATGTCGCTGTTGCTGTGGAGGTGCCTGGGCAGGGAACCAGCCTGGGTGGAAACACCATGTGGGTGCAGGGCACCGTCAGAGGAAGCTCCCAGCAGTGGGTGGAGCTAGGACACTTTTAGGGGAAGCTCACAGCATAAAGTGGGCAGGGCACTCTCGGATGGTCACAAAAGCAGCAGGTACCTAGGGCTGTTCTTCCGAGGGACCTTGACAGGACACCGAAATGGGCTGCTGGGAAAAGTAAAAGCCCCACAGCAGGCTGGGCAGGGGCCTGGTCCCTGGAGAGCAGCTCCGCAGATCAAGTCCTGCAGGTCCTGGGCACAAGCTGAGCTGGGGTCAGCAGCGTGCCCGGGCAGCAAGGCCGGCCCCACACTTGGCTGTGTTAGCAGAGAGCAGCCGGCAGGGCGAGGGAAGGCATTCCTGCCCTGGGGTCGGCTCGGGAGAGACCACGTCTGGGCACAGGGTCCAGGTAGGGCTCCCCCCCTCCCAGACAGACATGGACACACTGGCACAAGCCCAGTGGACACCCTCGAGCTGGTCGGGAGCTGGAGCACAGGACGTATGAGGAGAGACCAAGGGCGCTGGGTCTGTTCAGCTGGGACAAGAGAAGGCGCAGGGGGATCTCGCTGCTGCCTGCAGCTGCCGAAGGGGAGGGTGGGGAGAGGATGGAGCCAGACCCTTCCCGAGGTGCCTGGGGACAGGACGAGGGGCCACGACACAAGTGGCAGCAGGGAAAATTCCCCTGAGAGAGGGCCAAGAGCCTGTGAAGCCTGAGGGTGGTGCAACAGGGACAGTCAGAGCTCGACCCTGCCAGGCCCTGGGAAACCCCCGCTGGCCGCCTCCACCTGCAGCAGGACCTTGGAGCCGAGACCTCCAGAAGCCCCTTCCCACCCCAGCTGCTCTCTGACTCTGTGACTGCTTCAACGGCTTTCTCTCCAGACCTGCCTGGCTTCAGTGGCATTGCCTGCACTAGTCTTGCTATGGAGATTTGCCTGACACCAAGTAACACAGGGGGAAAAAAGCTTCCAAGGGTTTTATTCAAAGCATGAAATGGCTGTCACCAACAAGGGTTGGTGTGGGCACATGGGTGCTACAGGACACGATGGGGCAGCATTTCTGTAGCAGCCGGGACAGTCTCCATCGCTCTGCCTCTCTGCCCTGTGCCAGCCCCCATCTCAGGGCACCTGCCTGGCGCTGGCCTCCTGGCGCCGTTGCTCTCGCTGCCCCGTGGCACAGCTGCAGCAGAAAGCTCTGCGCAGAGCCCGAAGCACCGTCCTGAGCAGCGAGGGCCGTCGCCTGGGAGCTGCGGTGTCCGGGAGGGTGGTGATGCCTGTGGGGGAAGGAGAGCCGTGGGCGAGGGGCTGCGTGGGTGCAGGACCTGCCTGTCGCCACCACCAAGGCCTTTCCCGAGGGGTCGTGGTCTCGGCACGGCCAGCCCCCGAGCGCTTGCTGCTGCCGGCCTCGGTGCCGCTCGCTGTGCTGGGACGGGCCTGCTGTCCCCAGAAGGGCTCTTGACTTGGGTACGTACCTGGGTCCACCTCTGGAGTGTGCCTGAAGATAGGGGATGACTTCTCCTCCTCTTTGGGCTCAGAGGCAACCTGCAAGGGGAGAGCAAGCACACACACCGCGTGCCATCAGCTGGCGATGTTCAGGACACTGGTGCCCCGGGATGGATGTGCGGAAGGGTTTGGGGTTGTGGGATGCTGCCAAGAGCTGTGAGTCCCAAGGGAAGGGACCTGCAGGTGGCACAGAGACGGGATAAGGCTTGTTGTGGGGCTGTAGCAGCAGGGCTGGGCTGGGGGCTGTGACGGGCAGGGGGGAAGAGAGGTGGCCGGGTGGGTGGCAGAAGGGGGCTGGCTCGCTGGGTGTGGGAGGGGGCTGCTGCTGGGGTCGCCCCTTCCCTCCTCGCTCTGCATCCAGGCCCCAGGGCTGACCGCAGTGCAGGCGTTGGAGGGGACCTCAGCCCTGGGCCTTGGGCACTTGGAAACGGAGAGCACCAGGCAGCTCCCCCATGGCAGATATCGCAGAGGGCAAAGGCCTGAGGGGGACAGCTTGGCACCATGGGAAGAGGGGTCCCACGGGACGGGGCAGCTCTCTGCACCCACCCTGCACACCCCAGACACAGCTCACACAGCAGACCCCTTTGATGGGGAGACCGATGATGTGCTCCTTGCTCACCTGGGGAGGAGGGCCTCCACACAAGGCAGAAGCCACTGCTTTTCTTCCCTCGGGCAGTGGTGCTTTGAGAGGCAGGCTGTTGCTCTCCTCGCAAGGGCCTCCAGCCAAGAGATGGGCCTCTGGCACAGCTTCTGCTGCAGAGGCAGGCACTTTTTCCTCTGCCTCCTGAGGGTCTCTGGCTGCAGGCCAGGCCTCTGGCTTTCTTTTGGTGCTCTCTGATGGCGCCAGAGACACGCTGTCCCCTGCCTCCTGAAAGCCATCCCCCAAAGCACATGCCCCTGCTTCGGCTCCTCCAAGCACTGCTGGCTCCAGAGGCATGTTCTCCATGTCACCGGCTGCCTCCCTGGCAGTGTCTCCGGCCTTGACGCTGGGCGAGCAAGGCACCTTCTGCGGGCACGTTTCCTTGTCTAAGAGGCTCCTGAGGCTAGGTCTGACCCAGATCTCGCGCAAGGACGTGTTTTCCTCCAGCTCCTCGCTTTGCAGAAGCTCTTCATCTGCGTCCTCTTCCTCCTCCTCAGTGCTCCAGTCCCCTTGCTCTTCCTGCGCCGCTCCCAGCACTCTCTTCCTGGCTCCCACCTCCCGCTCCCTCCTGGGGGCATGGGCATACAGCCGCTCCAGCACCTCCCACTTGCCCCTGGCATCCTTCAGGAGCTCCACTCGCGTTATCTCAGGTTTCCACAAGTTGTAGAAGGAATTTCTGGCGAGCAGCTAAAAGAAGAGAGGCACATTTGTGAAGGGTGCTGCTTTTCCCACCACAAAAGGCCTCCCGGGGCCCTGCTCCCACTGGGAGAGTCACGCTGCTGCAGTGGGGCGCAGCGGCTGGCCCCAGCGCAGGCAGGGTTACCACCTGGCCCAGCCCATCCTTGGCACTCACCTCCTTGCGTTTGACGTTGAGGGATCCTGACGCTGTCAGGGAGAAACGTTTCCCCTTGGCCTCCTCGCCCTCACCCTCGCTCTCCTTCAGGCTCAGCTTCTTCCTCTGGAAACAGGCTTCTCGCAGCTGGGCCAAGGTGTGCCCGGTGCGCGCCAGGCTGCTCCTCTCGAGCTCCTCCAGCGGCTCTGTTTTGATGGAGAGCACTGCGAGATACTGCGAGGTGTTGTCGGGGTGCACGCGCAGAGGCTGTCCTTGCACATGGCAGATGATGCCCAAAGGCTGCTGTTTTGGGCCCTGCCCTGCCCGGGGGCATCGTGATGTCCCTGGAGCACCGCCCTTGCCTGGGGAGGCTGGTGCACCGGCCCCGCTGACCTCCCTTTTGCCCCCACCAGCACGGGCATCAGGCCCTTGCTGAGCTGCAGGGGCTGTGCTTTTGTCCTGCTCTGTGGGCTCGTCCTGGCCTGGGCTTGCTGGTACTGCCAGACTGCTGGTCTGTGCCGATGATGTCCTTTTGGGCACGGCTGCACTGAGCTCCTTCGTGGCTTCGTTCACATCAGGCTGTGCTGGATGCCGGCCAGGTCCAGGGCTCCTGTCATCAGGACGGCTCAAGGCAGCAGACTCCAGCCCCAGGCCTGCACCCTCCACAGCCCCAGCAGGCGGGGCAGGGCCCTGTGGGGCAGGGCCCTGGCTCTCAGCCATCATTTCCAGGCCAGCTTCTCCAAGGACGTTCTGCACAAGGCTGGCAGGCTCAGGCACGGAAGGCGATGGTGGGGCCATGTCACTGTGGGAGTTGGCAGGGATGTCTTCTTCAAAGCCAGGTGACACCTCTGCACAGCAGCGGATGGGGAGTCCAGCTTCCTCTGAAACACCTGTGGCTGTTGTCGCACACTGCAGGGCATCACCCAGGGCAGGAGAGGCTGTTTCTCCCTGGCACGTCTCAGTGCGGGGCACTTGCAGTTCACGAGGCTGCAGGTCTGCACCTTGGGACACTGAGGACTTGCTTAGCACCAAGTCCTGCCTCTGCACCAGCGTGCCTGAACAGTGTGCCTTGACCTCCTGCGCACAGGCATCTCCGGGAGCAGAAAGCAGCTCGTCCCGCTCCTTGTATGCTGGCGTGCTTCGCATCTCCCTTTCAGGAATGGCCTGTGCTGCTGGGACAAAGGAGGAGCTTCCGGAGAGTTGCTGGCTTGTCAGGGGAAGAGTTGTCCTGGTACTGTTGTCTAGCAAGAGCCTTGCTTTTCCCAGGGCTGATGCACAAGAGCCAGGCCTGGGCTCAGGCAAGCAGTGGACGACTTCTTGCATTGCCCAGGTGGGACCATGAGCTTCCTGCTTGCGCTTTTGAAGGGAAGGCAAGGAAAGAGGGCATGGCTTTAGCTCTTCCTCTGCCAGGCTCTTCCCTGAGTCCACAGCCTTCCCAGCAGCACTACCAGGTGGGAAGGGTTCCCTGGCAGCAGCTGTGCTGGAATTCACTGCCAGCTTCTCTAATCCCTTGGTCTCTCTCTCCAGGGTTCTCCTGGCCACCCCTTTGGTGTCCATGGCATTGGCCCTGCCTCGGGGAGAAGACCTGCAGGATGCTTCTAGAGCAGGCAGCTTGCTTTGCCTTGTAGATCCTGCAGTTTTAGCTGCAGAGGTCTCCAGGCCTCCAGGGGCCTGCCGAGCTGCCTTGGTTGGGAGAGGTGGTAAGCCAGGCAGATGTGGTGGCCCTGCTCTTGCATGAGTCCTGCCAGGCGCTGTCTCCCTGTGCCCCAGAGGAGCCTTCCTTACAAGGCCGGCGGAGGGATGCAGAACTTGTGCCACAGTGGGAACGTCCCTGGCAGTGTCCTCCACCACCTGCAATCAAAGCCCATGAGAAAGGCTAAGTTCCTGCCATCCTCCCCCCTGCCCTCCATCCTTCCCACATGGAAACTTCCTGTCACCCCTGACGCCCTCGACAAAGACTGCACTCTCCCATATGGGCAGCTTCCCCCCTGCTCCCAAAGGCCGGGTGGGGAGAGGGTTTGTCACCGTGGGGCAAGAGACAGGCAAAGGCAGCTCCCTCAGACACCTGAGGCATGTCCTTGCAGACTGCTGTGCAGAGCAGGTGATCAGCCTGCTGGGGGCAGAGACCTCCCAGTCTCTCCCAGCACTTCCCACCCGCTTCTTGGCACCTCCGGGGAGTCAGGCAGAGGCTTTGCCACCATCGCTGCTCAGCTCTGTACCTTTGCAACGATGCCGCGTTCAGAGGCCCACGAGCTCTGTGGGCCGGGGAGCGAAGGCAGCCTGTCCCTTTGGTGGGACGAAGCCGGGGTCCGGCTGCGCTGCACCACTGCGTGCAGCTCCTGCTGGCCCACCTGCGGGAAGAAGGGGGCACATGATGGAGGTGGTTGTGTTGGTACGAGCAGCCCCTGAAGCACAGGAAACCCCAGCCCCATGTCAAAGGGAACCTCATGGCTGCACATGGCCCAGCTGCGCTTGGCCCACAGCTTCTCCCTGCCCCTCAGTGCAGAGCTTACAGGGTCCCTGTGGGCCTTGGAGTATCCAGGTTGGTGTGTGCTTTATCTGAGAGAAAATCCCCAGGGCCACGAATAAATGCCCCCTCGCTGGGCGAGCTCATGCCTGGCTGTCTTGCCCCACCTCCCCTTCCCCACCATCCTCGTGCTCTCCACGCAGGTCCCAGCCCTGCTGCCTGCCTCTCCCTCCAGCCCCACCACTCACCTTCCTCCTGCACTCCTGCGTGCCTGGGTGTCCGTCCGTGGACTGGGAGCAGGCGTTTGCCTGCCACTCCTTGTCCATCTCCGGGATCCACTCGTGAGGACTTGCTACTCTGGCACCAAGGGGGAGCGGCTCCCTCCTGGTCGAGCTGCTCTCCTCAGAGTGGGGACCCCTGGGGGCTCTGGTCCCAGTAGGGACACGGTCACCATGGGGACCGCCTCATCACAATGGCCTTGTGGGCATGATGCCACCTCCATCACAAAGCCCTGGTGGTCGCCGTGGGGACCCCATCACAGTGCCTTGGTGGTCGCCATGGGGACCCCCATCACAGTGTCATGGCAGTCCCCTTGGAGACACACAGCACCATGCTATTGCCTCCATGCCTCTGGCCTCAGCTTTTGAACCTGGCTGAGAGCTGGTGTCCAGGGAGCAGGAGGAGTTTTCTTCTCCTCAGCTCTGAGCTTGCAGAGGCTGCCCCTCTTCAGGCACTCCATAGTACACATCCACTACAAGGCCACTCTTCTTGGTCTGCCTGCTAATCCTCACTCATAGCTCTCGACAGGCCCATCATCCATCCCTAGGCAGAGCTCCCTGCATTCCCACTACTTTCTCTCTGGGGTTTCTCTTGTCCACATCTCCCTGCACCTTTTCCTTGCCAGCCCAGGCCAGCACTTCCTCCCTCTTTTTTGACTCACCCTCTCCCCACACTTGCTCCCACTTTAAGGCTTCCCTCACCAGCTTGGATGCCTGGTCAGCCATCAGGTCAGCAGATGGGAACACTCCCCTTCCAAATGAAGTGAGACAACCAGTGCCAGTGGAGATGGAGAATGGTCTCTGAAATGTCTGCTGAGGGCTGTCTCTCAGGTGACAGTGCTGATGACAGATGCCCATCCTGCTGGAGGGGAATCTGAGCCCTCAGGAGAGCTCAGAGATCTCAAGGCATAGTGTGTGCCTGGGGATGGACAGTGAGTGGAGTCTCACAAAGTAGAGACAGTCCATGGTGGAGTAACCAGAAGGTAAAGCACTAAATCCAGGTCTGCACAGGGAAATGAGGGCTCTGCAATCCCTGGAGAGGCAGTAGGGACCCAGGAAGCCCAGGGAAGGGGAACTGGAGAGTGATTCATGCACCCTCAGGGAAAAACCACAGGCTGGAGCTAGTGCACACCCAGACACATCTCCTGCCATTGCAAACAGCCTGGTGCCATTCTGAGCACCATCCAAGAGCACAGAGATGTGCCAGCAGTGTCATGAGTGTTTAGCCCTGTCTGGTGGGGTCTGCTTCCTGCCCCAAGCAGCATGGCCAGTGTGAAGTCAGGAGTCACCTCGTGGCCTTGTGGCCCCACAGTTCGTTCGCTCTGCAGAGCAGCAATGCCAGCCCAGGCCCTGCAGGGAGCACAGGGGAGGGGTGCAGGAACATCCAGCCAGGCCAGCACGGACACACTCACCTGGGGAAAAGCTCTCTGGGGAGCAGCAACCTCCCTAGAGAAAAGCAGGGCAGCATTCAGGTAGAAAAAGAGAAGAAGAAACAGGTTTCCCTGGGCACCAGCTCAGGTTAGGTTGCTCTGTTCCTGGGTCAGCAGGAGCTGTGGAGGGGCTGCAGGGCCAGGGCTGTTGTGCTGTGCTGGGGAGCAGGGTGGGCATGGAGGGGCTGCAGGCAGACAGGGAGGGGGATCTCCTGGGCACAAGAGCAGGGCAGACAGAAAGTGACCAGTGTATTGTGGGGCCTCCTCCCCCTTGCTGGGGAGCTGCTGCCCCTGTCCTTGGGCCTGGCCTGAGTTATGTCTTGGACATACCTGTGCCCGGTCCTGACCCTCGGGTGCTGACCTGACCCTGTCCCCGGCCTCCTGACCTGACTCCCCATCTCTGCCTTGGACCTGCCCCCTCACTACAGTCAAGAAAGCCTTGGCAAGGGAAGCTGGGATGCAAGCAGCAGCAGCTTGTAGGTCCCCAAGGTGACCATATATGCAAAACAGCAACCCTTGCCTGACAGCCAATTGAAAGGTGTAAGGAGTGCCTCAGATTTGGACCCCCTAGCCAGGTAACACTGCACGCAGAGCCTTAGCGGGGAGGGCAGCCACGTGGGAACTGATTTGATGATGGGTAGCCAGGAGGGCAGGTTTTGCTGTATCACGGGTCAAATGGTTTTGCTCCAAAGAGTCTGTTGTTGGGAGCAGCAAGGGTGGGGCTGCTTCGGACAGGAAGGGGAAGCGGGAGCTGAGGGTGTTGGCAAGGCAGGAGGGCAGTGCCCCACCGATGAGGGGTGCTGTCCCGCAGTGCATGGGCAAGAGGAGCAGAGCAGGTTTGGGGATGGTAACCGGGGTCAGGCACAGCCCAGTGATCACCATAAGGCTGAGACCGTAGGGCTCCAAGCAGCCCTGTTTTGCATGGGAGGTTGGAGTGGAGACCTCCAGAGGTCCTTCCCCACCAAAACTCTTCTGGGACTCCATGAATAGAAAGACCCCCCCAAGCCGGAGGCAGGTGGGCATCCAGCTGGGGCTGGATGGCTGGTGTGGGGAGAGGTGGGGAGGGCCAGGGGCTGGGGAGCTCCTGCCTGTAGAGCTGGTCCCCACGGTGGCAGGAGAGGGGCTGAGGGCTGGGAGTGAGGGGGCAGCAGCCCTGGCAGGGGCAGGGGTGGGCAGGGCTGTGGCAGGGGCTGCAGGGAAGGGACACAGCTGGTGCTGCTGCAGCGTGGCAGCTGTTGCAGTTGCCTCCCTCCCAAAATGTCCCACACTTGCCCAGGGCAGACTCAGGCTGTTCGCTCTCCCTCTGTTGCCCTCCCAGCAGGACGGCACACACGAGGAGGGGTCGACCGGCCCTGTGCTGAACACCAGGTCCCTAGGGTGGCACAGCTTGACTGTGAGGGATCCCAATCTAGGTGTCCCACGCTCACCATGGGAGGGCCAGGTCTCCCAGGCACCTCAGCAGAGGCCCTCGTGGGTGGCCTGGGTCACAGCCAGCACTGTCAGGAGAGCCCTGGGATGCAAAGGTGTGCCCAGGTGTGGGGGAGGCCTGGGGAACCCCGTGGGGGCAGCCACTAGAGCCAAAGGGACAGTTGGGGTTGCAGCACAGCCATGTGCCAAGCCCTGCGGGGCGGTAATTGAGGCTGTGCGGAGCCAGGATGTGCATGCCCAGCTCTCGATCGGGCCCTCCACAGAGGCCAGGGAAATGTTGCTGCACATAATGCCACAGCAAGTGAGCTGAGACTCATGTCGCTGTTGCTGTGGAGGTGCCTGGGCAGGGAACCAGCCTGGGTGGAAACACCATGTGGGTGCAGGGCACCGTCAGAGGAAGCTCCCAGCAGTGGGTGGAGCTAGGACACTTTTAGGGGAAGCTCACAGCATAAAGTGGGCAGGGCAGTCTTCACGATGGTCACAACAGCAGCAGGTACCCAGGGCTGTTCTTCCGAGGGACCTTGACAGGACACCGAAATGGGCTGCTGGGAAAAGTAAAAGCCCCACAGCAGGCTGGGCAGGGGCCTGGTCCCTGGAGAGCAGCTCCGCAGATCAAGTCCTGCAGGTCCTGGGCACAAGCTGAGCTGGGGTCAGCAGCGTGCCCGGGCAGCAAGGCCGGCCCCACACTTGGCTGTGTTAGCAGAGAGCAGCCGGCAGGGCGAGGGAAGGCATTCCTGCCCTGGGGTCGGCTCGGGAGAGACCACGTCTGGGCACAGGGTCCAGGTAGGGCTCCCCACTCCCAGACAGACATGGACACACTGGCACAAGCCCAGTGGACACCCTCGAGCTGGTCGGGAGCTGGAGCACAGGACGTATGAGGAGAGACCAAGGGCGCTGGGTCTGTTCAGCTGGGACAAGAGAAGGTGCAGGGGGATCTCGCTGCTGCCTGCAGCTGCCGAAGGGGAGGGTGGGGAGAGGATGGAGCCAGACCCTTCCCGAGGTGCCTGGGGACAGGACGAGGGGCCACGACACAAGTGGCAGCAGGGAAAATTCCCCTGAGAGAGGGCCAAGAGCCTGTGAAGCCTGAGGGTGGTGCAACAGGGACAGTCAGAGCTCGACCCTGCCAGGCCCTGGGAAACCCCCGCTGGCCGCCTCCACCTGCAGCAGGACCTTGGAGCCGAGACCTCCAGAAGCCCCTTCCCACCCCAGCTGCTCTCTGACTCTGTGACTGCTTCAACGGCTTTCTCTCCAGACCTGCCTGGCTTCAGTGGCATTGCCTGCACTAGTCTTGCTATGGAGATTTGCCTGACACCAAGTAACACAGGGGGAAAAAAGCTTCCAAGGGTTTTATTCAAAGCATGAAATGGCTGTCACCAACAAGGGTTGGTGTGGGCACATGGGTGCTACAGGACACGATGGGGCAGCATTTCTGTAGCAGCCGGGACAGTCTCCGTCGCTCTGCCTCTCTGCCCTGTGCCAGCCCCCATCTCAGGGCACCTGCCTGGCGCTGGCCTCCTGGCGCCGGTCCTCTCGCTGCCCCGTGGCACAGCTGCAGCAGAAAGCTCTGCGCAGAGCCCGAAGCACCGTCCTGAGCAGCGAGGGCCGTCGCCTGGGAGCTGCGGTGTCCGGGAGGGTGGTGATGCCTGTGGGGGAAGGAGAGCCGTGGGCGAGGGGCTGCGTGGGTGCAGGACCTGCCTGTCGCCACCACCAAGGCCTTTCCCGAGGGGTCGTGGTCTCGGCACGGCCAGCCCCCGAGCGCTTGCTGCTGCCGGCCTCGGTGCCGCTCGCTGTGCTGGGACGGGCCTGCTGTCCCCAGAAGGGCTCTTGACTTGGGTACGTACCTGGGTCCACCTCTGGAGTGTGCCTGAAGATAGGGGATGACTTCTCCTCCTCTTTGGGCTCAGAGGCAACCTGCAAGGGGAGAGCAAGCACACACACCGCGTGCCATCAGCTGGCGATGTTCAGGACACTGGTGCCCCGGGATGGATGTGGGGAAGGGTTTGGGGTTGTGGGATGCTGCCAAGAGCTGTGAGTCCCAAGGGAAGGGACCTGCAGGTGGCACAGAGACGGGATAAGGCTTGTTGTGGGGCTGTAGCAGCAGGGCTGGGCTGGGGGCTGTGACGGGCAGGGGGGAAGAGAGGTGGCCGGGTGGGTGGCAGAAGGGGGCTGGCTCGCTGGGTGTGGGAGGGGGCTGCTGCTGGGGTCGCCCCTTCCCTCCTCGCTCTGCATCCAGGCCCCAGGGCTGACCGCAGTGCAGGCGTTGGAGGGGACCTCAGCCCTGGGCCTTGGGCACTTGGAAACGGAGAGCACCAGGCAGCTCCCCCATGGCAGATATCGCAGAGGGCAAAGGCCTGAGGGGGACAGCTTGGCACCATGGGAAGAGGGGTCCCACGGGACGGGGCAGCTCTCTGCACCCACCCTGCACACCCCAGACACAGCTCACACAGCAGACCCCTTTGATGGGGAGACCGATGATGTGCTCCTTGCTCACCTGGGGAGGAGGGCCTCCACACAAGGCAGAAGCCACTGCTTTTCTTCCCTCGGGCAGTGGTGCTTTGAGAGGCAGGCTGTTGCTCTCCTCGCAAGGGCCTCCAGCCAAGAGATGGGCCTCTGGCACAGCTTCTGCTGCAGAGGCAGGCACTTTTTCCTCTGCCTCCTGAGGGTCTCCAGCTGCAGGCCAGGCCTCTGGCTTTCTTTTGGTGCTCTCTGATGGCGCCAGAGACACGCTGTCCCCTGCCTCCTGAAAGCCATCCCCCAAAGCACATGCCCCTGCTTCGGCTCCTCCAAGCACTGCTGGCTCCAGAGGCATGTTCTCCATGTCACCGGCTGCCTCCCTGGCAGTGTCTCCGGCCTTGACGCTGGGCGAGCAAGGCACCTTCTGCGGGCACGTTTCCTTGTCTAAGAGGCTCCTGAGGCTAGGTCTGACCCAGATCTCGCGCAAGGACGTGTTTTCCTCCAGCTCCTCGCTTTGCAGAAGCTCTTCATCTGCGTCCTCTTCCTCCTCCTCAGTGCTCCAGTCCCCTTGCTCTTCCTGCGCCGCTCCCAGCACTCTCTTCCTGGCTCCCACCTCCCGCTCCCTCCTGGGGGCATGGGCATACAGCCGCTCCAGCACCTCCCACTTGCCCCTGGCATCCTTCAGCAGCTCCACTCGCGTTATCTCAGGTTTCCACAAGTTGTAGAAGGAATTTCTGGCCAGCAGCTAAAAGAAGAGAGGCACATTTGTGAAGGGCGCTGCTTTTCCCACCACAAAAGGCCTCCCGGGGCCCTGCTCCCACTGGGACAGTCACGCTGCTGCAGTGGGGCGCAGCGGCTGGCCCCAGCGCAGGCAGGGTTACCACCTGGCCCAGCCCATCCTTGGCACTCACCTCCTTGCGTTTGACGTTGAGGGATCCTGACGCTGTCAGGGAGAAACGTTTCCCCTTGGCCTCCTCGCCCTCACCCTCGCTCTCCTTCAGGCTCAGCTTCTTCCTCTGGAAACAGGCTTCTCGCAGCTGGGCCAAGGTGTGCCCGGTGCGCGCCAGGCTGCTCCTCTCGAGCTCCTCCAGCGGCTCTGTTTTGATGGAGAGCACTGCGAGATACTGCGAGGTGTTGTCGGGGTGCACGCGCAGAGGCTGTCCTTGCACATGGCAGATGATGCCCAAAGGCTGCTGTTTTGGGCCCTGCCCTGCCCGGGGGCATCGTGATGTCCCTGGAGCACCGCCCTTGCCTGGGGAGGCTGGTGCACCGGCCCCGCTGACCTCCCTTTTGCCCCCACCAGCACGGGCATCAGGCCCTTGCTGAGCTGCAGGGGCTGTGCTTTTGTCCTGCTCTGTGGGCTTGTCCTGGCCTGGGCTTGCTGGTACTGCCAGACTGCTGGTCTGTGCCGATGATGTCCTTTTGGGCACGGCTGCACTGAGCTCCTTCGTGGCTTCGTTCACATCAGGCTGTGCTGGATGCCGGCCAGGTCCAGGGCTCCTGTCATCAGGACGGCTCAAGGCAGCAGACTCCAGCCCCAGGCCTGCACCCTCCACAGCCCCAGCAGGCGGGGCAGGGCCCTGTGGGGCAGGGCCCTGGCTCTCAGCCATCATTTCCAGGCCAGCTTCTCCAAGGACGTTCTGCACAAGGCTGGCAGGCTCAGGCACGGAAGGCGATGGTGGGGCCATGTCACTGTGGGAGTTGGCAGGGATGTCTTCTTCAAAGCCAGGTGACACCTCTGCACAGCAGCGGATGGGGAGTCCAGCTTCCCCTGAAACACCTGTGGCTGTTGTCGCACACTGCAGGGCATCATGCGGGGCAGAAGAGGCTCTTTCTCCCTGGCGCGTCTCAGCAGGGGGCACCTGCAGCTCACGAGGCTGCAGGTCTGCACCTTGGGACACTGAGGACTTGCTTAGCACCAAGTCCTGCCTCTGCACCAGTGTGCCTGAACAGTGTGCCTTGACCTCCTGCGCACAGGCATCTCCGGGAGCAGAAAGCACCTCATCCTGCTCCTTGTATGCTGGTGTGCTTCGCATCTCCCTTTCAGGAATGGCCTGTGCTGCTGGGACAAAGGAGGAGCTTCCGGAGAGTTGCTGGCTTGTCAGGGGAAGAGTTGTCCTGGTACTGTTGTCTAGCAAGAGCCTTGCTTTTCCCAGGGCTGATGCACAAGAGCCAGGCCTGGGCTCAGGCAAGCAGTGGACGAATTCTTGCATTGCCCAGGTGGGACCATGAGCTTCCTGCTTGCGCTTTTGAAGGGAAGGCAAGGAAAGAGGGCATGGCTTTAGCTCTTCCTCTGCCAGGCTCTTCCCTGAGTCCACAGCCTTCCCAGCAGCACTAACAGGTGGGAAGGGTTCCCTGGCAGCAGCTGTGCTGGAATTCACTGCCAGCTTCTCTAATCCCTTGGTCTCTCTCTCCAGGGTTCTCCTGGCCACCCCTTTGGTGTCCATGGCATTGGCCCTGCCTCGGGGAGAAGACCTGCAGGATGCTTCTAGAGCAGGCAGCTTGCTTTGCCTTGTAGATCCTGCAGTTTTAGCTGCAGAGGTCTCCAGGCCTCCAGGGGCCTGCCGAGCTGCCTTGGTTGGGAGAGGTGGTAAGCCAGGCAGATGTGGTGGCCCTGCTCTTGCATGAGTCCTGCCAGGCGCTGTCTCCCTGTGCCCCAGAGGAGCCTTCCTTACAAGGCCGGCGGAGGGATGCAGAACTTGTGCCACAGTGGGAACGTCCCTGGCAGTGTCCTCCACCACCTGCAATCAAAGCCCATGAGAAAGGCTAAGTTCCTGCCATCCTCCCCCCTGCCCTCCATCCTTCCCACATGGAAACTTCCTGTCACCCCTGACGCCCTCGACAAAGACTGCACTCTCCCATATGGGCAGCTTCCCCCCTGCTCCCAAAGGCCGGGTGGGGAGAGGGTTTGTCACCGTGGGGCAAGAGACAGGCAAAGGCAGCTCCCTCAGACACCTGAGGCATGTCCTTGCAGACTGCTGTGCAGAGCAGGTGATCAGCCTGCTGGGGGCAGAGACCTCCCAGTCTCTCCCAGCACTTCCCACCCGCTTCTTGGCACCTCCGGGGAGTCAGGCAGAGGCTTTGCCACCATCGCTGCTCAGCTCTGTACCTTTGCAACGATGCCGCGTTCAGAGGCCCACGAGCTCTGTGGGCCGGGGAGCGAAGGCAGCCTGTCCCTTTGGTGGGACGAAGCCGGGGTCCGGCTGCGCTGCACCACTGCGTGCAGCTCCTGCTGGCCCACCTGCGGGAAGAAGGGGGCACATGATGGAGGTGGTTGTGTTGGTACGAGCAGCCCCTGAAGCACAGGAAACCCCAGCCCCATGTCAAAGGGAACCTCATGGCTGCACATGGCCCAGCTGCGCTTGGCCCACAGCTTCTCCCTGCCCCTCAGTGCAGAGCTTACAGGGTCCCTGTGGGCCTTGGAGTATCCAGGTTGGTGTGTGCTTTATCTGAGAGAAAATCCCCAGGGCCACGAATAAATGCCCCCTCGCTGGGCGAGCTCATGCCTGGCTGTCTTGCCCCACCTCCCCTTCCCCACCATCCTCGTGCTCTCCACGCAGGTCCCAGCCCTGCTGCCTGCCTCTCCCTCCAGCCCCACCACTCACCTTCCTCCTGCACTCCTGCGTGCCTGGGTGTCCGTCCGTGGACTGGGAGCAGGCGTTTGCCTGCCACTCCTTGTCCATCTCCGGGATCCACTCGTGAGGACTTGCTACTCTGGCACCAAGGGGGAGCGGCTCCCTCCTGGTCGAGCTGCTCTCCTCAGAGTGGGGACCCCTGGGGGCTCTGGTCCCAGTAGGGACACGGTCACCATGGGGACCGCCTCATCACAATGGCCTTGTGGGCATGATGCCACCTCCATCACAAAGCCCTGGTGGTCGCCGTGGGGACCCCATCACAGTGCCTTGGTGGTCGCCATGGGGACCCCCATCACAGTGTCATGGCAGTCCCCTTGGAGACACACAGCACCATGCTATTGCCTCCATGCCTCTGGCCTCAGCTTTTGAACCTGGCTGAGAGCTGGTGTCCAGGGAGCAGGAGGAGTTTTCTTCTCCTCAGCTCTGAGCTTGCAGAGGCTGCCCCTCTTCAGGCACTCCATAGTACACATCCACTACAAGGCCACTCTTCTTGGTCTGCCTGCTAATCCTCACTCATAGCTCTCGACAGGCCCATCATCCATCCCTAGGCAGAGCTCCCTGCATTCCCACTACTTTCTCTCTGGGGTTTCTCTTGTCCACATCTCCCTGCACCTTTTCCTTGCCAGCCCAGGCCAGCACTTCCTCCCTCTTTTTTGACTCACCCTCTCCCCACACTTGCTCCCACTTTAAGGCTTCCCTCACCAGCTTGGATGCCTGGTCAGCCATCAGGTCAGCAGATGGGAACACTCCCCTTCCAAATGAAGTGAGACAACCAGTGCCAGTGGAGATGGAGAATGGTCTCTGAAATGTCTGCTGAGGGCTGTCTCTCAGGTGACAGTGCTGATGACAGATGCCCATCCTGCTGGAGGGGAATCTGAGCCCTCAGGAGAGCTCAGAGATCTCAAGGCATAGTGTGTGCCTGGGGATGGACAGTGAGTGGAGTCTCACAAAGTAGAGACAGTCCATGGTGGAGTAACCAGAAGGTAAAGCACTAAATCCAGGTCTGCACAGGGAAATGAGGGCTCTGCAATCCCTGGAGAGGCAGTAGGGACCCAGGAAGCCCAGGGAAGGGGAACTGGAGAGTGATTCATGCACCCTCAGGGAAAAACCACAGGCTGGAGCTAGTGCACACCCAGACACATCTCCTGCCATTGCAAACAGCCTGGTGCCATTCTGAGCACCATCCAAGAGCACAGAGATGTGCCAGCAGTGTCATGAGTGTTTAGCCCTGTCTGGTGGGGTCTGCTTCCTGCCCCAAGCAGCATGGCCAGTGTGAAGTCAGGAGTCACCTCGTGGCCTTGTGGCCCCACAGTTCGTTCGCTCTGCAGAGCAGCAATGCCAGCCCAGGCCCTGCAGGGAGCACAGGGGAGGGGTGCAGGAACATCCAGCCAGGCCAGCACGGACACACTCACCTGGGGAAAAGCTCTCTGGGGAGCAGCAACCTCCCTAGAGAAAAGCAGGGCAGCATTCAGGTAGAAAAAGAGAAGAAGAAACAGGTTTCCCTGGGCACCAGCTCAGGTTAGGTTGCTCTGTTCCTGGGTCAGCAGGAGCTGTGGAGGGGCTGCAGGGCCAGGGCTGTTGTGCTGTGCTGGGGAGCAGGGTGGGCATGGAGGGGCTGCAGGCAGACAGGGAGGGGGATCTCCTGGGCACAAGAGCAGGGCAGACAGAAAGTGACCAGTGTATTGTGGGGCCTCCTCCCCCTTGCTGGGGAGCTGCTGCTCCTGTCCTTGGGCCTGGCCTGAGTTATGTCTTGGACATACCTGTGCCCGGTCCTGACCCTCGGGTGCTGACCTGACCCTGTCCCCGGCCTCCTGACCTGACTCCCCATCTCTGCCTTGGACCTGCCCCCTCACTACAGTCAAGAAAGCCTTGGCAAGGGAAGCTGGGATGCAAGCAGAAGCAGCTTGTAGGTCCCCAAGGTGACCATATATGCAAAACAGCAACCCTTGCCTGACTGCCAATTGAAAGGTGTAAGGAGTGCCTCAGATTTGGACCCCCTAGCCAGGTAACACTGCACGCAGAGCCTTAGCGGGGAGGGCAGCCACGTGGGAACTGATTTGATGATGGGTAGCCAGGAGGGCAGGTTTTGCTGTATCACGGGTCAAATGGTTTTGCTCCAAAGAGTATGTTGTTGGGAGCAGCAAGGGTGGGGCTGCTTCGGACAGGAAGGGGAAGCGGGAGCTGAGGGTGTTGGCAAGGCAGGAGGGCAGTGCCCCACCGATGAGGGGTGCTGTCCCGCAGTGCATGGGCAAGAGGAGCAGAGCAGGTTTGGGGATGGTAACCGGGGTCAGGCACAGCCCAGTGATCACCATAAGGCTGAGACCGTAGGGCTCCAAGCAGCCCTGTTTTGCATGGGAGGTTGGAGTGGAGACCTCCAGAGGTCCTTCCCCACCAAAACTCTTCTGGGACTCCATGAATAGAAAGACCCCCCCAAGCCGGAGGCAGGTGGGCATCCAGCTGGGGCTGGATGGCTGGTGTGGGGAGAGGTGGGGAGGGCCAGGGGCTGGGGAGCTCCTGCCTGTAGAGCTGGTCCCCACGGTGGCAGGAGAGGGGCTGAGGGCTGGGAGTGAGGGGGCAGCAGCCCTGGCAGGGCCAGGGGTGGGCAGGGCTGTGGCAGGGGCTGCAGGGAAGGGACACAGCTGGTGCTGCTGCAGCGTGGCAGCTGTTGCAGTTGCCTCCCTCCCAAAATGTCCCACACTTGCCCAGGGCAGACTCAGGCTGTTCGCTCTCCCTCTGTTGCCCTCCCAGCAGGACGGCACACACGAGGAGGGGTCGACCGGCCCTGTGCTGAACACCAGGTCCCTAGGGTGGCACAGCTTGACTGTGAGGGATCCCAATCTAGGTGTCCCACGCTCACCATGGGAGGGCCAGGTCTCCCAGGCACCTCAGCAGAGGCCCTCGTGGGTGGCCTGGGTCACAGCCAGCACTGTCAGGAGAGCCCTGGGATGCAAAGGTGTGCCCAGGTGTGGGGGAGGCCTGGGGAACCCCGTGGGGGCAGCCACTAGAGCCAAAGGGACAGTTGGGGTTGCAGCACAGCCATGTGCCAAGCCCTGCGGGGCGGTAATTGAGGCTGTGCGGAGCCAGGATGTGCATGCCCAGCTCTCGATCGGGCCCTCCACAGAGGCCAGGGAAATGTTGCTGCACATAATGCCACAGCAAGTGAGCTGAGACTCATGTCGCTGTTGCTGTGGAGGTGCCTGGGCAGGGAACCAGCCTGGGTGGAAACACCATGTGGGTGCAGGGCACCGTCAGAGGAAGCTCCCAGCAGTGGGTGGAGCTAGGACACTTTTAGGGGAAGCTCACAGCATAAAGTGGGCAGGGCAGTCTTCACGATGGTCACAAAAGCAGCAGGTACCTAGGGCTGTTCTTCCGAGGGACCTTGACAGGACACCGAAATGGGCTGCTGGGAAAAGTAAAAGCCCCACAGCAGGCTGGGCAGGGGCCTGGTCCCTGGAGAGCAGCTCCGCAGATCAAGTCCTGCAGGTCCTGGGCACAAGCTGAGCTGGGGTCAGCAGCGTGCCCGGGCAGCAAGGCCGGCCCCACACTTGGCTGTGTTAGCAGAGAGCAGCCGGCAGGGCGAGGGAAGGCATTCCTGCCCTGGGGTCGGCTCGGGAGAGACCACGTCTGGGCACAGGGTCCAGGTAGGGCTCCCCACTCCCAGACAGACATGGACACGCTGGCACAAGCCCAGTGGACACCCTCGAGCTGGTCGGGAGCTGGAGCACAGGACGTATGAGGAGAGACCAAGGGCGCTGGGTCTGTTCAGCTGGGACAAGAGAAGGCGCAGGGGGATCTCGCTGCTGCCTGCAGCTGCCGAAGGGGAGGGTGGGGAGAGGATGGAGCCAGACCCTTCCCGAGGTGCCTGGGGACAGGACGAGGGGCCACGACACAAGTGGCAGCAGGGAAAATTCCCCTGAGAGAGGGCCAAGAGCCTGTGAAGCCTGAGGGTGGTGCAACAGGGACAGTCAGAGCTCGACCCTGCCAGGCCCTGGGAAACCCCCGCTGGCCGCCTCCAGCTGCAGCAGGACCTTGGAGCCGAGACCTCCAGAAGCCCCTTCCCACCCCAGCTGCTCTCTGACTCTGTGACTGCTTCAACGGCTTTCTCTCCAGACCTGCCTGGCTTCAGTGGCATTGCCTGCACTAGTCTTGCTATGGAGATTTGCCTGACACCAAGTAACACAGGGGGAAAAAAGCTTCCAAGGGTTTTATTCAAAGCATGAAATGGCTGTCACCAACAAGGGTTGGTGTGGGCACATGGGTGCTACAGGACACGATGGGGCAGCATTTCTGTAGCAGCCGGGACAGTCTCCATCGCTCTGCCTCTCTGCCCTGTGCCAGCCCCCATCTCAGGGCACCTGCCTGGCGCTGGCCTCCTGGCGCCGGTCCTCTCGCTGCCCCGTGGCACAGCTGCAGCAGAAAGCTCTGCGCAGAGCCCGAAGCACCGTCCTGAGCAGCGAGGGCCGTCGCCTGGGAGCTGCGGTGTCCGGGAGGGTGGTGATGCCTGTGGGGGAAGGAGAGGCGTGGGCGAGGGGCTGCGTGGGTGCAGGACCTGCCTGTCGCCACCACCAAGGCCTTTCCCGAGGGGTCGTGGTCTCGGCACGGCCAGCCCCCGAGCGCTTGCTGCTGCCGGCCTCGGTGCCGCTCGCTGTGCTGGGACGGGCCTGCTGTCCCCAGAAGGGCTCTTGACTTGGGTACGTACCTGGGTCCACCTCTGGAGTGTGCCTGAAGATAGGGGATGACTTCTCCTCCTCTTTGGGCTCAGAGGCAACCTGCAAGGGGAGAGCAAGCACACACACCGCGTGCCATCAGCTGGCGATGTTCAGGACACTGGTGCCCCGGGATGGATGTGCGGAAGGGTTTGGGGTTGTGGGATGCTGCCAAGAGCTGTGAGTCCCAAGGGAAGGGACCTGCAGGTGGCACAGAGACGGGACAAGGCTTGTTGTGGGGCTGTAGCAGCAGGGCTGGGCTGGGGGCTGTGACGGGCAGGGGGGAAGAGAGGTGGCCGGGTGGGTGGCAGAAGGGGGCTGGCTCGCTGGGTGTGGGAGGAGGCTGCTGCTGGGGTCGCCCCTTCCCTCCTCGCTCTGCATCCAGGGCCCAGGGCTGAATGTAGTGCAGGCGTTGGAGGGGACGTCAGCCCTGGGCCTTGGGCACTTGGAAACGGAGAGCACCAGGCAGCTCCCCCATGGCAGATATCGCAGAGGGCAAAGGCCTGAGGGGGACAGCTTGGCACCATGGGAAGAGGGGTCCCACGGGACGGGGCAGCTCTCTGCACCCACCCTGCACACCCCAGACACAGCTCACACAGCAGACCCCTTTGATGGGGAGACCGATGATGTGCTCCTTGCTCACCTGGGGAGGAGGGCCTCCACACAAGGCAGAAGCCACTGCTTTTCTTCCCTCGGGCAGTGGTGCTTTGAGAGGCAGGCTGTTGCTCTCCTCGCAAGGGCCTCCAGCCAAGAGATGGGCCTCTGGCACAGCTTCTGCTGCAGAGGCAGGCACTTTTTCCTCTGCCTCCTGAGGGTCTCCAGCTGCAGGCCAGGCCTCTGGCTTTGTTTCTGGTCTCTCTGATGGCGCCAGAGACACGCTGTCCCCTGCCTCCTGAAAGCCATCCCCCAAAGCACATGCCCCTGCTTCGGCTCCTCCAAGCACTGCTGGCTCCAGAGGCATGTTCTCCATGTCACCGGCTGCCTCCCTGGCAGTGTCTCCGGCCTTGACGCTGGGCGAGCAAGGCACCTTCTGCGGGCACGTTTCCTTGTCTAAGAGGCTCCTGAGGCTAGGTCTGACCCAGATCTCGCGCAAGGACGTGTTTTCCTCCAGCTCCTCGCTTTGCAGAAGCTCTTCATCAGCGTCCTCTTCCTCCTCCTCAGTGCTCCAGTCCCCTTGCTCTTCCTGCGCCGCTCCCAGCACTCTCTTCCTGGCTCCCACCTCCCGCTCCCTCCTGGGGGCATGGGCATACAGCCGCTCCAGCACCTCCCACTTGCCCCTGGCATCCTTCAGGAGCTCCACTCGCGTTAGCTCTGGTTTCCACAAGTTGTAGAAGGAATTTCTGGCCAGCAGCTAAAAGAAGAGAGGCACATTTGTGAAGGGCGCTGCTTTTCCCACCACAAAAGGCCTCCCGGGGCCCTGCTCCCACTGGGAGAGTCACGCTGCTGCAGTGGGGCGCAGCGGCTGGCCCCAGTGCAGGCAGGGTTACCACCTGGCCCAGCCCATCCTTGGCACTCACCTCCTTGCGTTTGACGTTGAGGGATCCTGACGCTGTCAGGGAGAAACGTTTCCCCTTGGCCTCCTCGCCCTCACCCTCGCTCTCCTTCAGGCTCAGCTTCTTCCTCTGGAAACAGGCTTCTCGCAGCTGGGCCAAGGTGTGCCCGGTGCGCGCCAGGCTGCTCCTCTCGAGCTCCTCCAGCGGCTCTGTTTTGATGGAGAGCACTGCGAGATACTGCGAGGTGTTGTCGGGGTGCACGCGCAGAGGCTGTCCTTGCACATGGCAGATGATGCCCAAAGGCTGCTGTTTTGGGCCCTGCCCTGCCCGGGGGCATCGTGATGTCCCTGGAGCACCGCCCTTGCCTGGGGAGGCTGGTGCACCGGCCCCGCTGACCTCCCTTTTGCCCCCACCAGCACGGGCATCAGGCCCTTGCTGAGCTGCAGGGGCTGTGCTTTTGTCCTGCTCTGTGGGCTTGTCCTGGCCTGGGCTTGCTGGTACTGCCAGACTGCTGGTCTGTGCCGATGATGTCCTTTTGGGCACGGCTGCACTGAGCTCCTTCGTGGCTTCGTTCACATCAGGCTGTGCTGGATGCCGGCCAGGTCCAGGGCTCCTGTCATCAGGACGGCTCAAGGCAGCAGACTCCAGCCCCAGGCCTGCACCCTGCACAGCCCCAGCAGGCGGGGCAGGGCCCTGTGGGGCAGGGCCCTGGCTCTCAGCCATCATTTCCAGGCCAGCTTCTCCAAGGACGTTCTGCACAAGGCTGGCAGGCTCAGGCACGGAAGGCGATGGTGGGGCCATGTCACTGTGGGAGTTGGCAGGGATGTCTTCTTCAAAGCCAGGTGACACCTCTGCACAGCAGCGGATGGGGAGTCCAGCTTCCTCTGAAACACCTGTGGCTGTTGTCGCACACTGCAGGGCATCACCCAGGGCAGGAGAGGCTGTTTCTCCCTGGCACGTCTCAGTGCGGGGCACTTGCAGCTCACGAGGCTGCAGGTCTGCACCTTGGGACACTGAGGACTTGCTTAGCACCAAGTCCTGCCTCTGCACCAGCGTGCCTGAACAGTGTGCCTTGACCTCCTGCGCACAGGCATCTCCGGGAGCAGAAAGCAGCTCGTCCCGCTCCTTGTATGCTGGCGTGCTTCGCATCTCCCTTTCAGGAATGGCCTGTGCTGCTGGGACAAAGGAGGAGCTTCCGGAGAGTTGCTGGCTTGTCAGGGGAAGAGTTGTCCTGGTACTGTTGTCTAGCAAGAGCCTTGCTTTTCCCAGGGCTGATGCACAAGAGCCAGGCCTGGGCTCAGGCAAGCAGTGGACGAATTCTTGCATTGCCCAGGTGGGACCATGAGCTTCCTGCTTGCGCTTTTGAAGGGAAGGCAAGGAAAGAGGGCATGGCTTTAGCTCTTCCTCTGCCAGGCTCTTCCCTGAGTCCACAGCCTTCCCAGCAGCACTAACAGGTGGGAAGGGTTCCCTGGCAGCAGCTGTGCTGGAATTCACTGCCAGCTTCTCTAATCCCTTGGTCTCTCTCTCCAGGGTTCTCCTGGCCACCCCTTTGGTGTCCATGGCATTGGCCCTGCCTCGGGGAGAAGACCTGCAGGATGCTTCTAGAGCAGGCAGCTTGCTTTGCCTTGTAGATCCTGCAGTTTTAGCTGCAGAGGTCTCCAGGCCTCCAGGGGCCTGCCGAGCTGCCTTGGTTGGGAGAGGTGGTAAGCCAGGCAGATGTGGTGGCCCTGCTCTTGCATGAGTCCTGCCAGGCGCTGTCTCCCTGTGCCCCAGAGGAGCCTTCCTTACAAGGCCGGCGGAGGGATGCAGAACTTGTGCCACAGTGGGAACGTCCCTGGCAGTGTCCTCCACCACCTGCAATCAAAGCCCATGAGAAAGGCTAAGTTCCTGCCATCCTCCCCCCTGCCCTCCATCCTTCCCACATGGAAACTTCCTGTCACCCCTGACGCCCTCGACAAAGACTGCACTCTCCCATATGGGCAGCTTCCCCCCTGCTCCCAAAGGCCGGGTGGGGAGAGGGTTTGTCACCGTGGGGCAAGAGACAGGCAAAGGCAGCTCCCTCAGACACCTGAGGCATGTCCTTGCAGACTGCTGTGCAGAGCAGGTGATCAGCCTGCTGGGGGCAGAGACCTCCCAGTCTCTCCCAGCACTTCCCACCCGCTTCTTGGCACCTCCGGGGAGTCAGGCAGAGGCTTTGCCACCATCGCTGCTCAGCTCTGTACCTTTGCAACGATGCCGCGTTCAGAGGCCCACGAGCTCTGTGGGCCGGGGAGCGAAGGCAGCCTGTCCCTTTGGTGGGACGAAGCCGGGGTCCGGCTGCGCTGCACCACTGCGTGCAGCTCCTGCTGGCCCACCTGCGGGAAGAAGGGGGCACATGATGGAGGTGGTTGTGTTGGTACGAGCAGCCCCTGAAGCACAGGAAACCCCAGCCCCATGTCAAAGGGAACCTCATGGCTGCACATGGCCCAGCTGCGCTTGGCCCACAGCTTCTCCCTGCCCCTCAGTGCAGAGCTTACAGGGTCCCTGTGGGCCTTGGAGTATCCAGGTTGGTGTGTGCTTTATCTGAGAGAAAATCCCCAGGGCCACGAATAAATGCCCCCTCGCTGGGCGAGCTCATGCCTGGCTGTCTTGCCCCACCTCCCCTTCCCCACCATCCTCGTGCTCTCCACGCAGGTCCCAGCCCTGCTGCCTGCCTCTCCCTCCAGCCCCACCACTCACCTTCCTCCTGCACTCCTGCGTGCCTGGGTGTCCGTCCGTGGACTGGGAGCAGGCGTTTGCCTGCCACTCCTTGTCCATCTCCGGGATCCACTCGTGAGGACTTGCTACTCTGGCACCAAGGGGGAGCGGCTCCCTCCTGGTCGAGCTGCTCTCCTCAGAGTGGGGACCCCTGGGGGCTCTGGTCCCAGTAGGGACACGGTCACCATGGGGACCGCCTCATCACAATGGCCTTGTGGGCATGATGCCACCTCCATCACAAAGCCCTGGTGGTCGCCGTGGGGACCCCATCACAGTGCCTTGGTGGTCGCCATGGGGACCCCCATCACAGTGTCATGGCAGTCCCCTTGGAGACACACAGCACCATGCTATTGCCTCCATGCCTCTGGCCTCAGCTTTTGAACCTGGCTGAGAGCTGGTGTCCAGGGAGCAGGAGGAGTTTTCTTCTCCTCAGCTCTGAGCTTGCAGAGGCTGCCCCTCTTCAGGCACTCCATAGTACACATCCACTACAAGGCCACTCTTCTTGGTCTGCCTGCTAATCCTCACTCATAGCTCTCGACAGGCCCATCATCCATCCCTAGGCAGAGCTCCCTGCATTCCCACTACTTTCTCTCTGGGGTTTCTCTTGTCCACATCTCCCTGCACCTTTTCCTTGCCAGCCCAGGCCAGCACTTCCTCCCTCTTTTTTGACTCACCCTCTCCCCACAGTTGCTCCCACTTTAAGGCTTCCCTCACCAGCTTGGATGCCTGGTCAGCCATCAGGTCAGCAGATGGGAACACTCTCCTTCCAAATGAAGTGAGACAACCAGTGCCAGTGGAGATGGAGAATGGTCTCTGAAATGTCTGCTGAGGGCTGTCTCTCAGGTGACAGTGCTGATGACAGATGCCCATCCTGCTGGAGGGGAATCTGAGCCCTCAGGAGAGCTCAGAGATCTCAAGGCATAGTGTGTGCCTGGGGATGGACAGTGAGTGGAGTCTCACAAAGTAGAGACAGTCCATGGTGGAGTAACCAGAAGGTAAAGCACTAAATCCAGGTCTGCACAGGGAAATGAGGGCTCTGCAATCCCTGGAGAGGCAGTAGGGACCCAGGAAGCCCAGGGAAGGGGAACTGGAGAGTGATTCATGCACCCTCAGGGAAAAACCACAGGCTGGAGCTAGTGCACACCCAGACACATCTCCTGCCATTGCAAACAGCCTGGTGCCATTCTGAGCACCATCCAAGAGCACAGAGATGTGCCAGGGGTGTCATGAGTGTTTAGCCCTGTCTGGTGGGGTCTGCTTCCTGCCCCAAGCAGCATGGCCAGTGTGAAGTCAGGAGTCACCTCGTGGCCTTGTGGCCCCACAGTTTGTTCGCTCTGCAGAGCAGCAATGCCAGCCCAGGCCCTGCAGGGAGCACAGGGGAGGGGTGCAGGAACATCCAGCCAGGCCAGCACGGACACACTCACCTGGGGAAAAGCTCTCTGGGGAGCAGCAACCTCCCTAGAGAAAAGCAGGGCAGCATTCAGGTAGAAAAAGAGAAGAAGAAACAGGTTTCCCTGGGCACCAGCTCAGGTTAGGTTGCTCTGTTCCTGGGTCAGCAGGAGCTGTGGAGGGGCTGCAGGGCCAGGGCTGTTGTGCTGTGCTGGGGAGCAGGGTGGGCATGGAGGGGCTGCAGGCAGACAGGGAGGGGGATCTCCTGGGCACAAGAGCAGGGCAGACAGAAAGTGACCAGTGTATTGTGGGGCCTCCTCCCCCTTGCTGGGGAGCTGCTGCTCCTGTCCTTGGGCCTGGCCTGAGTTATGTCTTGGACATGCCTGTGCCCGGTCCTGACCCTCGGGTGCTGACCTGACCCTGTCCCCGGCCTCCTGACCTGACTCCCCATCTCTGCCTTGGACCTGCCCCCTCACTACAGTCAAGAAAGCCTTGGCAAGGGAAGCTGGGATGCAAGCAGAAGCAGCTTGTAGGTCCCCAAGGTGACCATATATGCAAAACAGCAACCCTTGCCTGACAGCCAATTGAAAGGTGTAAGGAGTGCCTCAGATTTGGACCCCCTAGCCAGGTAACACTGCACGCAGAGCCTTAGCGGGGAGGGCAGCCACGTGGGAACTGATTTGATGATGGGTAGCCAGGAGGGCAGGTTTTGCTGTATCACGGGTCAAATGGTTTTGCTCCAAAGAGTCTGTTGTTGGGAGCAGCAAGGGTGGGGCTGCTTCGGACAGGAAGGGGAAGCGGGAGCTGAGGGTGTTGGCAAGGCAGGAGGGCAGTGCCCCACCGATGAGGGGTGCTGTCCCGCAGTGCATGGGCAAGAGGAGCAGAGCAGGTTTGGGGATGGTAACCGGGGTCAGGCACAGCCCAGTGATCACCATAAGGCTGAGACCGTAGGGCTCCAAGCAGCCCTGTTTTGCATGGGAGGTTGGAGTGGAGACCTCCAGAGGTCCTTCCCCACCAAAACTCTTCTGGGACTCCATGAATAGAAAGACCTCCCCAAGCCGGAGGCAGGTGGGCATCCAGCTGGGGCTGGATGGCTGGTGTGGGGAGAGGTGGGGAGGGCCAGGGGCTGGGGAGCTCCTGCCTGTAGAGCTGGTCCCCACGGTGGCAGGAGAGGGGCTGAGGGCTGGGAGTGAGGGGGCAGCAGCCCTGGCAGGGGCAGGGGTGGGCAGGGCTGTGGCAGGGGCTGCAGGGAAGGGACACAGCTGGTGCTGCTGCAGCGTGGCAGCTGTTGCAGTTGCCTCCCTCCCAAAATGTCCCACACTTGCCCAGGGCAGACTCAGGCTGCTCGCTCTCCCTCTGTTGCCCTCCCAGCAGGACGGCACACACGAGGAGGGGTCGACCGGCCCTGTGCTGAACACCAGGTCCCTAGGGTGGCACAGCTTGACTGTGAGGGATCCCAATCTAGGTGTCCCACGCTCACCATGGGAGGGCCAGGTCTCCCAGGCACCTCAGCAGAGGCCCTCGTGGGTGGCCTGGGTCACAGCCAGCACTGTCAGGAGAGCCCTGGGATGCAAAGGTGTGCCCAGGTGTGGGGGAGGCCTGGGGAACCCCGTGGGGGCAGCCACTAGAGCCAAAGGGACAGTTGGGGTTGCAGCACAGCCATGTGCCAAGCCCTGCGGGGCGGTAATTGAGGCTGTGCGGAGCCAGGATGTGCATGCCCAGCTCTCGATCGGGCCCTCCACAGAGGCCAGGGAAATGTTGCTGCACATAATGCCACAGCAAGTGAGCTGAGACTCATGTCGCTGTTGCTGTGGAGGTGCCTGGACAGGTAACCAGCCTGGGTGGAAACACCATGTGGGTGCAGAGCACCGTCAGAGGAAGCTCCCAGCAGTGGGTGGAGCTAGGACACTTTTAGGGGAAGCTCACAGCATAAAGTGGGCAGGGCACTCTCGGATGGTCACAAAAGCAGCAGGTACCTAGGGCTGTTCTTCCGAGGGACCTTGACAGGACACCGAAATGGGCTGCTGGGAAAAGTAAAAGCCCCACAGCAGGCTGGGCAGGGGCCTGGTCCCTGGAGAGCAGCTCCGCAGATCAAGTCCTGCAGGTCCTGGGCACAAGCTGAGCTGGGGTCAGCAGCGTGCCCGGGCAGCAAGGCCGGCCCCACACTTGGCTGTGTTAGCAGAGAGCAGCCGGCAGGGCGAGGGAAGGCATTCCTGCCCTGGGGTCGGCACGGGAGAGACCACGTCTGGGCACAGGGTCCAGGTAGGGCTCCCCACTCCCAGACAGACATGGACACACTGGCACAAGCCCAGTGGACACCCTCGAGCTGGTCGGGAGCTGGAGCACAGGACGTATGAGGAGAGACCAAGGGCGCTGGGTCTGTTCAGCTGGGACAAGAGAAGGCGCAGGGGGATCTCGCTGCTGCCTGCAGCTGCCGAAGGGGAGGGTGGGGAGAGGATGGAGCCAGACCCTTCCCGAGGTGCCTGGGGACAGGACGAGGGGCCACGACACAAGTGGCAGCAGGGAAAATTCCCCTGAGAGAGGGCCAAGAGCCTGTGAAGCCTGAGGGTGGTGCAACAGAGACAGTCAGAGCTCGACCCTGCCAGGCCCTGGGAAACCCCCGCTGGCCGCCTCCACCTGCAGCAGGACCTTGGAGCCGAGACCTCCAGAAGCCCCTTCCCACCCCAGCTGCTCTCTGACTCTGTGACTGCTTCAACGGCTTTCTCTCCAGACCTGCCTGGCTTCAGTGGCATTGCCTGCACTAGTCTTGCTATGGAGATTTGCCTGACACCAAGTAACACAGGGGGAAAAAAGCTTCCAAGGGTTTTATTCAAAGCATGAAATGGCTGTCACCAACAAGGGTTGGTGTGGGCACATGGGTGCTACAGGACACGATGGGGCAGCATTTCTGTAGCAGCCGGGACAGTCTCCATCGCTCTGCCTCTCTGCCCTGTGCCAGCCCCCATCTCAGGGCACCTGCCTGGCGCTGGCCTCCTGGCGCCGGTCCTCTCGCTGCCCCGTGGCACAGCTGCAGCAGAAAGCTCTGCGCAGAGCCCGAAGCACCGTCCTGAGCAGCGAGGGCCGTCGCCTGGGAGCTGCGGTGTCCGGGAGGGTGGTGATGCCTGTGGGGGAAGGAGAGGCGTGGGCGAGGGGCTGCGTGGGTGCAGGACCTGCCTGTCGCCACCACCAAGGCCTTTCCCGAGGGGTCGTGGTCTCGGCACGGCCAGCCCCCGAGCGCTTGCTGCTGCCGGCCTCGGTGCCGCTCGCTGTGCTGGGACGGGCCTGCTGTCCCCAGAAGGGCTCTTGACTTGGGTACGTACCTGGGTCCACCTCTGGAGTGTGCCTGAAGATAGGGGATGACTTCTCCTCCTCTTTGGGCTCAGAGGCAACCTGCACGGGGAGAGCAAGCACACACACCGCGTGCCATCAGCTGGCGATGTTCAGGACACTGGTGCCCCGGGATGGATGTGCGGAAGGGTTTGGGGTTGTGGGATGCTGCCAAGAGCTGTGAGTCCCAAGGGAAGGGACCTGCAGGTGGCACAGAGACGGGATAAGGCTTGTTGTGGGGCTGTAGCAGCAGGGCTGGGCTGGGGGCTGTGACGGGCAGGGGGGAAGAGAGGTGGCCGGGTGGGTGGCAGAAGGGGGCTGGCTCGCTGGGTGTGGGAGGGGGCTGCTGCTGGGGTCGCCCCTTCCCTCCTCGCTCTGCATCCAGGCCCCAGGGCTGACCGCAGTGCAGGCGTTGGAGGGGACCTCAGCCCTGGGCCTTGGGCACTTGGAAACGGAGAGCACCAGGCAGCTCCCCCATGGCAGATATCGCAGAGGGCAAAGGCCTGAGGGGGACAGCTTGGCACCATGGGAAGAGGGGTCCCACGGGACGGGGCAGCTCTCTGCAGCCACCCTGCACACCCCAGACACAGCTCACACAGCAGACCCCTTTGATGGGGAGACCGATGATGTGCTCCTTGCTCACCTGGGGAGGAGGGCCTCCACACAAGGCAGAAGCCACTGCTTTTCTTCCCTCGGGCAGTGGTGCTTTGAGAGGCAGGCTGTTGCTCTCCTCGCAAGGGCCTCCAGCCAAGAGATGGGCCTCTGGCACAGCTTCTGCTGCAGAGGCAGGCACTTTTTCCTCTGCCTCCTGAGGGTCTCCAGCTGCAGGCCAGGCCTCTGGCTTTCTTTTGGTGCTCTCTGATGGCGCCAGAGACACGCTGTCCCCTGCCTCCTGAAAGCCATCCCCCAAAGCACATGCCCCTGCTTCGGCTCCTCCAAGCACTGCTGGCTCCAGAGGCATGTTCTCCATGTCACCGGCTGCCTCCCTGGCAGTGTCTCCGGCCTTGACGCTGGGCGAGCAAGGCACCTTCTGCGGGCACGTTTCCTTGTCTAAGAGGCTCCTGAGGCTAGGTCTGACCCAGATCTCGCGCAAGGACGTGTTTTCCTCCAGCTCCTCGCTTTGCAGAAGCTCTTCATCAGCGTCCTCTTCCTCCTCCTCAGTGCTCCAGTCCCCTTGCTCTTCCTGCGCCGCTCCCAGCACTCTCTTCCTGGCTCCCACCTCCCGCTCCCTCCTGGGGGCATGGGCATACAGCCGCTCCAGCACCTCCCACTTGCCCCTGGCATCCTTCAGCAGCTCCACTCGCGTTAGCTCTGGTTTCCACAAGTTGTAGAAGGAATTTCTGGCCAGCAGCTAAAAGAAGAGAGGCACATTTGTGAAGGGCGCTGCTTTTCCCACCACAAAAGGCCTCCCGGGGCCCTGCTCCCACTGGAACAGTCAGGCTGCTGCAGTGTGGCCCAGCGGCTGGCCCCAGTGCAGGCAGGGTTACCACCTGGCCCAGCCCATCCTTGGCACTCACCTCCTTGCGTTTGACGTTGAGGGATCCTGACGCTGTCAGGGAGAAACGTTTCCCCTTGGCCTCCTCGCCCTCACCCTCGCTCTCCTTCAGGCTCAGCTTCTTCCTCTGGAAACAGGCTTCTCGCAGCTGGGCCAAGGTGTGCCCGGTGCGCGCCAGGCTGCTCCTCTCGAGCTCCTCCAGCGGCTCTGTTTTGATGGAGAGCACTGCGAGATACTGCGAGGTGTTGTCGGGGTGCACGCGCAGAGGCTGTCCTTGCACATGGCAGATGATGCCCAAAGGCTGCTGTTTTGGGCCCTGCCCTGCCCGGGGGCATCGTGATGTCCCTGGAGCACCGCCCTTGCCTGGGGAGGCTGGTGCACCGGCCCCGCTGACCTCCCTTTTGCCCCCACCAGCACGGGCATCAGGCCCTTGCTGAGCTGCAGGGGCTGTGCTTTTGTCCTGCTCTGTGGGCTCGTCCTGGCCTGGGCTTGCTGGTACTGCCAGACTGCTGGTCTGTGCCGATGATGTCCTTTTGGGCACGGCTGCACTGAGCTCCTTCGTGGCTTCGTTCACATCAGGCTGTGCTGGATGCCGGCCAGGTCCAGGGCTCCTGTCATCAGGACGGCTCAAGGCAGCAGACTCCAGCCCCAGGCCTGCACCCTGCACAGCCCCAGCAGGCGGGGCAGGGCCCTGTGGGGCAGGGCCCTGGCTCTCAGCCATCATTTCCAGGCCAGCTTCTCCAAGGACGTTCTGCACAAGGCTGGCAGGCTCAGGCACGGAAGGCGATGGTGGGGCCATGTCACTGTGGGAGTTGGCAGGGATGTCTTCTTCAAAGCCAGGTGACACCTCTGCACAGCAGCGGATGGGGAGTCCAGCTTCCTCTGAAACACCTGTGGCTGTTGTCGCACACTGCAGGGCATCACCCAGGGCAGGAGAGGCTGTTTCTCCCTGGCACGTCTCAGTGCGGGGCACTTGCAGCTCACGAGGCTGCAGGTCTGCACCTTGGGACACTGAGGACTTGCTTAGCACCAAGTCCTGCCTCTGCACCAGCGTGCCTGAACAGTGTGCCTTGACCTCCTGCGCACAGGCATCTCCGGGAGCAGAAAGCAGCTCGTCCCGCTCCTTGTATGCTGGTGTGCTTCGCATCTCCCTTTCAGGAATGGCCTGTGCTGCTGGGACAAAGGAGGAGCTTCCGGAGAGTTGCTGGCTTGTCAGGGGAAGAGTTGTCCTGGTACTGTTGTCTAGCAAGAGCCTTGCTTTTCCCAGGGCTGATGCACAAGAGCCAGGCCTGGGCTCAGGCAAGCAGTGGACGAATTCTTGCATTGCCCAGGTGGGACCATGAGCTTCCTGCTTGCGCTTTTGAAGGGAAGGCAAGGAAAGAGGGCATGGCTTTAGCTCTTCCTCTGCCAGGCTCTTCCCTGAGTCCACAGCCTTCCCAGCAGCACTACCAGGTGGGAAGGGTTCCCTGGCAGCAGCTGTGCTGGAATTCACTGCCAGCTTCTCTAATCCCTTGGTCTCTCTCTCCAGGGTTCTCCTGGCCACCCCTTTGGTGTCCATGGCATTGGCCCTGCCTCGGGGAGAAGACCTGCAGGATGCTTCTAGAGCAGGCAGCTTGCTTTGCCTTGTAGATCCTGCAGTTTTAGCTGCAGAGGTCTCCAGGCCTCCAGGGGCCTGCCGAGCTGCCTTGGTTGGGAGAGGTGGTAAGCCAGGCAGATGTGGTGGCCCTGCTCTTGCATGAGTCCTGCCAGGCGCTGTCTCCCTGTGCCCCAGAGGAGCCTTCCTTACAAGGCCGGCGGAGGGATGCAGAACTTGTGCCACAGTGGGAACGTCCCTGGCAGTGTCCTCCACCACCTGCAATCAAAGCCCATGAGAAAGGCTAAGTTCCTGCCATCCTCCCCCCTGCCCTCCATCCTTCCCACATGGAAACTTCCTGTCACCCCTGACGCCCTCGACAAAGACTGCACTCTCCCATATGGGCAGCTTCCCCCCTGCTCCCAAAGGCCGGGTGGGGAGAGGGTTTGTCACCGTGGGGCAAGAGACAGGCAAAGGCAGCTCCCTCAGACACCTGAGGCATGTCCTTGCAGACTGCTGTGCAGAGCAGGTGATCAGCCTGCTGGGGGCAGAGACCTCCCAGTCTCTCCCAGCACTTCCCACCCGCTTCTTGGCACCTCCGGGGAGTCAGGCAGAGGCTTTGCCACCATCGCTGCTCAGCTCTGTACCTTTGCAACGATGCCGCGTTCAGAGGCCCACGAGCTCTGTGGGCCGGGGAGCGAAGGCAGCCTGTCCCTTTGGTGGGACGAAGCCGGGGTCCGGCTGCGCTGCACCACTGCGTGCAGCTCCTGCTGGCCCACCTGCGGGAAGAAGGGGGCACATGATGGAGGTGGTTGTGTTGGTACGAGCAGCCCCTGAAGCACAGGAAACCCCAGCCCCATGTCAAAGGGAACCTCATGGCTGCACATGGCCCAGCTGCGCTTGGCCCACAGCTTCTCCCTGCCCCTCAGTGCAGAGCTTACAGGGTCCCTGTGGGCCTTGGAGTATCCAGGTTGGTGTGTGCTTTATCTGAGAGAAAATCCCCAGGGCCACGAATAAATGCCCCCTCGCTGGGCGAGCTCATGCCTGGCTGTCTTGCCCCACCTCCCCTTCCCCACCATCCTCGTGCTCTCCACGCAGGTCCCAGCCCTGCTGCCTGCCTCTCCCTCCAGCCCCACCACTCACCTTCCTCCTGCACTCCTGCGTGCCTGGGTGTCCGTCCGTGGACTGGGAGCAGGCGTTTGCCTGCCACTCCTTGTCCATCTCCGGGATCCACTCGTGAGGACTTGCTACTCTGGCACCAAGGGGGAGCGGCTCCCTCCTGGTCGAGCTGCTCTCCTCAGAGTGGGGACCCCTGGGGGCTCTGGTCCCAGTAGGGACACGGTCACCATGGGGACCGCCTCATCACAATGGCCTTGTGGCCATGATGCCACCTCCATCACAAAGCCCTGGTGGTCGCCGTGGGGACCCCATCACAGTGCCTTGGTGGTCGCCATGGGGACCCCCATCACAGTGTCATGGCAGTCCCCTTGGAGACACACAGCACCATGCTATTGCCTCCATGCCTCTGGCCTCAGCTTTTGAACCTGGCTGAGAGCTGGTGTCCAGGGAGCAGGAGGAGTTTTCTTCTCCTCAGCTCTGAGCTTGCAGAGGCTGCCCCTCTTCAGGCACTCCATAGTACACATCCACTACAAGGCCACTCTTCTTGGTCTGCCTGCTAATCCTCACTCATAGCTCTCGACAGGCCCATCATCCATCCCTAGGCAGAGCTCCCTGCATTCCCACTACTTTCTCTCTGGGGTTTCTCTTGTCCACATCTCCCTGCACCTTTTCCTTGCCAGCCCAGGCCAGCACTTCCTCCCTCTTTTTTGACTCACCCTCTCCCCACACTTGCTCCCACTTTAAGGCTTCCCTCACCAGCTTGGATGCCTGGTCAGCCATCAGGTCAGCAGATGGGAACACTCCCCTTCCAAATGAAGTGAGACAACCAGTGCCAGTGGAGATGGAGAATGGTCTCTGAAATGTCTGCTGAGGGCTGTCTCTCAGGTGACAGTGCTGATGACAGATGCCCATCCTGCTGGAGGGGAATCTGAGCCCTCAGGAGAGCTCAGAGATCTCAAGGCATAGTGTGTGCCTGGGGATGGACAGTGAGTGGAGTCTCACAAAGTAGAGACAGTCCATGGTGGAGTAACCAGAAGGTAAAGCACTAAATCCAGGTCTGCACAGGGAAATGAGGGCTCTGCAATCCCTGGAGAGGCAGTAGGGACCCAGGAAGCCCAGGGAAGGGGAACTGGAGAGTGATTCATGCACCCTCAGGGAAAAACCACAGGCTGGAGCTAGTGCACACCCAGACACATCTCCTGCCATTGCAAACAGCCTGGTGCCATTCTGAGCACCATCCAAGAGCACAGAGATGTGCCAGCAGTGTCATGAGTGTTTAGCCCTGTCTGGTGGGGTCTGCTTCCTGCCCCAAGCAGCATGGCCAGTGTGAAGTCAGGAGTCACCTCGTGGCCTTGTGGCCCCACAGTTCGTTCGCTCTGCAGAGCAGCAATGCCAGCCCAGGCCCTGCAGGGAGCACAGGGGAGGGGTGCAGGAACATCCAGCCAGGCCAGCACGGACACACTCACCTGGGGAAAAGCTCTCTGGGGAGCAGCAACCTCCCTAGAGAAAAGCAGGGCAGCATTCAGGTAGAAAAAGAGAAGAAGAAACAGGTTTCCCTGGGCACCAGCTCAGGTTAGGTTGCTCTGTTCCTGGGTCAGCAGGAGCTGTGGAGGGGCTGCAGGGCCAGGGCTGTTGTGCTGTGCTGGGGAGCAGGGTGGGCATGGAGGGGCTGCAGGCAGACAGGGAGGGGGATCTCCTGGGCACAAGAGCAGGGCAGACAGAAAGTGACCAGTGTATTGTGGGGCCTCCTCCCCCTTGCTGGGGAGCTGCTGCTCCTGTCCTTGGGCCTGGCCTGAGTTATGTCTTGGACATACCTGTGCCCGGTCCTGACCCTCGGGTGCTGACCTGACCCTGTCCCCGGCCTCCTGACCTGACTCCCCATCTCTGCCTTGGACCTGCCCCCTCACTACAGTCAAGAAAGCCTTGGCAAGGGAAGCTGGGATGCAAGCAGAAGCAGCTTGTAGGTCCCCAAGGTGACCATATATGCAAAACAGCAACCCTTGCCTGACTGCCAATTGAAAGGTGTAAGGAGTGCCTCAGATTTGGACCCCCTAGCCAGGTAACACTGCACGCAGAGCCTTAGCGGGGAGGGCAGCCACGTGGGAACTGATTTGATGATGGGTAGCCAGGAGGGCAGGTTTTGCTGTATCACGGGTCAAATGGTTTTGCTCCAAAGAGTCTGTTGTTGGGAGCAGCAAGGGTGGGGCTGCTTCGGACAGGAAGGGGAAGCGGGAGCTGAGGGTGTTGGCAAGGCAGGAGGGCAGTGCCCCACCGATGAGGGGTGCTGTCCCGCAGTGCATGGGCAAGAGGAGCAGAGCAGGTTTGGGGATGGTAACCGGGGTCAGGCACAGCCCAGTGATCACCATAAGGCTGAGACCGTAGGGCTCCAAGCAGCCCTGTTTTGCATGGGAGGTTGGAGTGGAGACCTCCAGAGGTCCTTCCCCACCAAAACTCTTCTGGGACTCCATGAATAGAAAGACCTCCCCAAGCCGGAGGCAGGTGGGCATCCAGCTGGGGCTGGATCGCTGGTGTGGGGAGAGGTGGGGAGGGCCAGGGGCTGGGGAGCTCCTGCCTGTAGAGCTGGTCCCCACGGTGGCAGGAGAGGGGCTGAGGGCTGGGAGTGAGGGGGCAGCAGCCCTGGCAGGGCCAGGGGTGGGCAGGGCTGTGGCAGGGGCTGCAGGGAAGGGACACAGCTGGTGCTGCTGCAGCGTGGCAGCTGTTGCAGTTGCCTCCCTCCCAAAATGTCCCACACTTGCCCAGGGCAGACTCAGGCTGTTCGCTCTCCCTCTGTTGCCCTCCCAGCAGGACAGCACACACGAGGAGGGGTCGACCGGCCCTGTGCTGAACACCAGGTCCCTAGGGTGGCACAGCTTGACTGTGAGGGATCCCAATCTAGGTGTCCCACGCTCACCATGGGAGGGCCAGGTCTCACAGGCACCTCAGCAGAGGCCCTCGTGGGTGGCCTGGGTCACAGCCAGCACTGTCAGGAGAGCCCTGGGATGCAAAGGTGTGCCCAGGTGTGGGGGAGGCCTGGGGAACCCCGTGGGGGCAGCCACTAGAGCCAAAGGGACAGTTGGGGTTGCAGCACAGCCATGTGCCAAGCCCTGCGGGGCGGTAATTGAGGCTGTGCGGAGCCAGGATGTGCATGCCCAGCTCTCGATCGGGCCCTCCACAGAGGCCAGGGAAATGTTGCTGCACATAATGCCACAGCAAGTGAGCTGAGACTCATGTCGCTGTTGCTGTGGAGGTGCCTGGGCAGGGAACCAGCCTGGGTGGAAACACCATGTGGGTGCAGGGCACCGTCAGAGGAAGCTCCCAGCAGTGGGTGGAGCTAGGACACTTTTAGGGGAAGCTCACAGCATAAAGTGGGCAGGGCACTCTCGGATGGTCACAAAAGCAGCAGGTACCTAGGGCTGTTCTTCCGAGGGACCTTGACAGGACACCGAAATGGGCTGCTGGGAAAAGTAAAAGCCCCACAGCAGGCTGGGCAGGGGCCTGGTCCCTGGAGAGCAGCTCCGCAGATCAAGTCCTGCAGGTCCTGGGCACAAGCTGAGCTGGGGTCAGCAGCGTGCCCGGGCAGCAAGGCCGGCCCCACACTTGGCTGTGTTAGCAGAGAGCAGCCGGCAGGGCGAGGGAAGGCATTCCTGCCCTGGGGTCGGCTCGGGAGAGACCACGTCTGGGCACAGGGTCCAGGTAGGGCTCCCCACTCCCAGACAGACATGGACACACTGGCACAAGCCCAGTGGACACCCTCGAGCTGGTCGGGAGCTGGAGCACAGGACGTCTGAGGAGAGACCAAGGGCGCTGGGTCTGTTCAGCTGGGACAAGAGAAGGCGCAGGGGGATCTCGCTGCTGCCTGCAGCTGCCGAAGGGGAGGGTGGGGAGAGGATGGAGCCAGACCCTTCCCGAGGTGCCTGGGGACAGGACGAGGGGCCACGACACAAGTGGCAGCAGGGAAAATTCCCCTGAGAGAGGGCCAAGAGCCTGTGAAGCCTGAGGGTGGTGCAACAGAGACAGTCAGAGCTCGACCCTGCCAGGCCCTGGGAAACCCCCGCTGGCCGCCTCCACCTGCAGCAGGACCTTGGAGCCAAGACCTCCAGAAGCCCCTTCCCACCCCAGCTGCTCTCTGACTCTGTGACTGCTTCAACGGCTTTCTCTCCAGACCTGCCTGGCTTCAGTGGCATTGCCTGCACTAGTCTTGCTATGGAGATTTGCCTGACACCAAGTAACACAGGGGGAAAAAAGCTTCCAAGGGTTTTATTCAAAGCATGAAATGGCTGTCACCAACAAGGGTTGGTGTGGGCACATGGGTGCTACAGGACACGATGGGGCAGCATTTCTGTAGCAGCCGGGACAGTCTCCATCGCTCTGCCTCTCTGCCCTGTGCCAGCCCCCATCTCAGGGCACCTGCCTGGCGCTGGCCTCCTGGCGCCGGTCCTCTCGCTGCCCCGTGGCACAGCTGCAGCAGAAAGCTCTGCGCAGAGCCCGAAGCACCGTCCTGAGCAGCGAGGGCCGTCGCCTGGGAGCTGCGGTGTCCGGGAGGGTGGTGATGCCTGTGGGGGAAGGAGAGGCGTGGGCGAGGGGCTGTGCGGGTGCAGGACCTGCCTGTCGCCACCACCAAGGCCTTTCCCGAGGGGTCGTGGTCTCGGCACGGCCAGCCCCCGAGCGCTTGCTGCTGCCGGCCTCGGTGCCGCTCGCTGTGCTGGGACGGGCCTGCCGTGCCCAGAAGGGCTCTTGACTTGGGTACGTACCTGGGTCCACCTCTGGAGTGTGCCTGAAGATAGGGGATGACTTCTCCTCCTCTTTGGGCTCAGAGGCAACCTGCACGGGGAGAGCAAGCACACACACCGCGTGCCATCAGCTGGCGATGTTCAGGACACTGGTGCCCCGGGATGGATGTGGGGAAGGGTTTGGGGTTGTGGGATGCTGCCAAGAGCTGTGAGTCCCAAGGGAAGGGACCTGCAGGTGGCACAGAGACGGGATAAGGCTTGTTGTGGGGCTGTAGCAGCAGGGCTGGGCTGGGGGCTGTGACGGGCAGGGGGGAAGAGAGGTGGCCGGGTGGGTGGCAGAAGGGGGCTGGCTCGCTGGGTGTGGGAGGGGGCTGCTGCTGGGGTCGCCCCTTCCCTCCTCGCTCTGCATCCAGGCCCCAGGGCTGACCGCAGTGCAGGCGTTGGAGGGGACCTCAGCCCTGGGCCTTGGGCACTTGGAAACGGAGAGCACCAGGCAGCTCCCCCATGGCAGATATCGCAGAGGGCAAAGGCCTGAGGGGGACAGCTTGGCACCATGGGAAGAGGGGTCCCACGGGACGGGGCAGCTCTCTGCAGCCACCCTGCACACCCCAGACACAGCTCACACAGCAGACCCCTTTGATGGGGAGACCGATGATGTGCTCCTTGCTCACCTGGGGAGGAGGGCCTCCACACAAGGCAGAAGCCACTGCTTTTCTTCCCTCGGGCAGTGGTGCTTTGAGAGGCAGGCTGTTGCTCTCCTCGCAAGGGCCTCCAGCCAAGAGATGGGCCTCTGGCACAGCTTCTGCTGCAGAGGCAGGCACTTTTTCCTCTGCCTCCTGAGGGTCTCCAGCTGCAGGCCAGGCCTCTGGCTTTGTTTCTGGTCTCTCTGATGGCGCCAGAGACACGCTGTCCCCTGCCTCCTGAAAGCCATCCCCCAAAGCACATGCCCCTGCTTCGGCTCCTCCAAGCACTGCTGGGTCCAGAGGCATGTTCTCCATGTCACCGGCTGCCTCCCTGGCAGTGTCTCCGGCCTTGACGCTGGGCGAGCAAGGCACCTTCTGGGGGCACGTTTCCTTGTCTAAGAGGCTCCTGAGGCTAGGTCTGACCCAGATCTCGCGCAAGGACGTGTTTTCCTCCAGCTCCTCGCTTTGCAGAAGCTCTTCATCAGTGTCCTCTTCCTCCTCCTCAGTGCTCCAGTCCCCTTGCTCTTCCTGCGCCGCTCCCAGCACTCTCTTCCTGGCTCCCACCTCCCGCTCCCTCCTGGGGGCATGGGCATACAGCCGCTCCAGCACCTCCCACTTGCCCCTGGCATCCTTCAGGAGCTCCACTCGCGTTATCTCTGGTTTCCACAAGTTTTAGAAGGAATTTCTGGCCAGCAGCTAAAAGAAGAGAGGCACATTTGTGAAGGGCGCTGCTTTTCCCACCACAAAAGGCCTCCCGGGGCCCTGCTCCCACTGGAACAGTCAGGCTGCTGCAGTGTGGCCCAGCGGCTGGCCCCAGTGCAGGCAGGGTTACCACCTGGCCCAGCCCATCCTTGGCACTCACCTCCTTGCGTTTGACGTTGAGGGATCCTGACGCTGTCAGGGAGAAACGTTTCCCCTTGGCCTCCTCGCCCTCACCCTCGCTCTCCTTCAGGCTCAGCTTCTTCCTCTGGAAACAGGCTTCTCGCAGCTGGGCCAAGGTGTGCCCGGTGCGCGCCAGGCTGCTCCTCTCGAGCTCCTCCAGCGGCTCTGTTTTGATGGAGAGCACTGCGAGATACTGCGAGGTGTTGTCGGGGTGCACGCGCAGAGGCTGTCCTTGCACATGGCAGATGATGCCCAAAGGCTGCTGGTTTGGGCCCTGCCCTGCCCGGGGGCATCGTGATGTCCCTGGAGCACCGCCCTTGCCTGGGGAGGCTGGTGCACCAGCCCCGCTGACCTCCCTTTTGCCCCCACCAGCACGGGCATCAGGCCCTTGCTGAGCTGCAGGGGCTGTGCTTTTGTCCTGCTCTGTGGGCTCGTCCTGGCCTGGGCTTGCTGGTACTGTCAGACTGCTGGTCTGTGCTGATGATGTCCTTTTGGGCACGGCTGCACTGAGCTCCTTCGTGGCTTCGTTCACATCAGGCTGTGCTGGATGCCGGCCAGGTCCAGGGCTCCTGTCATCAGGACGGCTCAAGGCAGCAGACTCCAGCCCCAGGCCTGCACCCTGCACAGCCCCAGCAGGCGGGGCAGGGCCCTGTGGGGCAGGGCCCTGGCTCTCAGCCATCATTTCCAGGCCTACTCCTCCAGGGATGTTCTGCCCAAGGCTGGCAGGCTCAGGCACGGAAGGCGATGGTGGGGCCATGTCACTGTGGGAGATGGCAGCGATGTCTTCTTCAAAGCCAGGTGACACCTCTGCACAGCAGGGCATGGGCAGTCCAGCTTCCCCTGAAACACCTGTGGCTGTTGTCGCACACTGCAGGGCATCATGCGGGGCAGAAGAGGCTCTTTCTCCCTGGCGCGTCTCAGCAGGGGGCACCTGCAGCTCACGAGGCTGCAGGTCTGCACCTTGGGACACTGAGGACTTGCTTAGCACCAAGTCCTGCCTCTGCACCAGTGTGCCTGAACAGTGTGCCTTGACCTCCTGCGCACAGGCATCTCCGGGAGCAGAAAGCACCTCATCCTGCTCCTTGTATGCTGGTGTGCTTCGCATCTCCCTTTCAGGAATGGCCTGTGCTGCTGGGACAAAGGAGGAGCTTCCGGAGAGTTGCTGGCTTGTCAGGGGAAGAGTTGTCCTGGTACTGTTGTCTAGCAAGAGCCTTGCTTTTCCCAGGGCTGATGCACAAGAGCCAGGCCTGGGCTCAGGCAAGCAGTGGACGAGCTCTTGCATTGCCCAGGTGGGACCATGAGCTTCCTGCTTGCGTTTTGGAAGGGGAGGCAAGGAAAGAGGGCATGGCTTTAGCTCTTCCTCTGCCAGGCTCTTCCCTGAGTCCACAGCCTTCCCAGCAGCACTACCAGGTGGGAAGGGTTCCCTGGCAGCAGCTGTGCTGGAATTCACTGCCAGCTTCTCTAATCCTTTGGTCTCTCTCTCCAGGGTTCTCCTGGCCACCCCTTTGGTGTCCATGGCATTGGCCCTGCGTCGGAGAGAAGACCTGCAGGATGCTTCTAGAGCAGGCAGCTTGCTTTGCCTTGTAGATCCTGCAGTTTTAGCTGCAGAGGTCTCCAGGCCTCCATGGGCCTGCCGAGCTGCCTTGGTTGGGAGAGGTGGTAAGCCAGGCAGATGTGGTGGCCCTGCTCTTGCGCGAGTCCTGCCAGGCGCTGTCTCCCTGTGCCCCAGAGGAGCCTTCCTTACAAGGCCGGTGGAGGGATGCAGAGCTTGTGCCACAGTGGGAACGTCCCTGGCAGTGTCCTCCACCACCTGCAATCAAAGCCCATGAGAAAGGCTAAGTTCCTGCCATCCTCCCCCCTGCCCTCCATCCTTCCCACATGGAAACTTCCTGTGGCCCCTGATGCCCTCGCCAATGGCTGCACTCTCCCATGTGGGCGGCTGCTGCTCTGCTCCCAAAGGCCGGGTGGGGAGAGGGTTTGTCACCGTGGGGCAAGAGACAGGCAAAGGCAGCTCTCTCGGACACCCCAAGGCATGTCCTTGCAGACTGCTGTGCAGAGCAGGCAGTCAGCCTGCTGGGGGCAGAGACCTCCCAGTCTCTCCCAGCACTTCCCACTTGCTTCTTGGCACCTCCGGGGAGTCAGGCAGAGGCTTTGCCACCATCGCTGCTCAGCTCTGTACCTTTGCAACGATGCCGCGTTCAGAGGCCCACGAGCTCTGTGGGCCGGGGAGCGAAGGCAGCCTGTCCCTTTGGTGGGACGAAGCCGGGGTCCGGCTGCGCTGCACCACTGCGTGCAGCTCCTGCTGGCCCACCTGCGGGAAGAAGGGGGCACATGATGGAGGTGGTTGTGTTGGTACGAGCAGCCCCTGCAGCACAGGAAACCCCAGCCCCACGTCAAAGGGAACCTCATGGCCACGCATGGCCCAGCTGTGCTTGGCCCACAGCTGCTCTCTGCCCCTCAGTGCAGAGCTCACGGGGTCCCTGTGGGCCTTGGAGTATCCAGGTTGGTGTGTGCTTTACCTGAGAGAAAATCCCCAGGGCCACGAATAAATGCCCCCTCGCTGGGCGAGCTCATGCCTGGCTGTCTTGCCCCACCTCCCCTTCCCCACCATCCTCGTGCTCTGCACGCAGGTCCCATCCCTGCTGCCTGCCTCTCCCTCCAGCCCCACCACTCACCTTCCTCCTGCACTCCTGTGTGCCTGGGTGCCCGTCCGTGGACTGGGAGCAGGCGTTTGTCTGCCGCTCCTTGTCCATCTCCGGGATGCACTCGTGAGGACCTGCTACTCTGGCACCAAGGGGGAGCGGCTCCCTCCTGGTCGAGCTGCTCTCCTCAGAGTGGGGACCCCTGGGGGCTCTGGTCCCAGTAGGGACACGGTAACCATGGGGACCGCCTCATCACAATGGCCTTGTGGCCATGATGCCACCTCCATCACAAAGCCCTGGTGGTCGCCGTGGGGACCCCATCACAGTGCCTTGGTGGTCGCCATGGGGACCCCCATCACAGTGTCATGGCAGTCCCCTTGGAGACACACAGCACCATGCTATTGCCTCCATGCCTCCGGTCTCAGCTTTTGAGCCTAGCTGAGAGCTGCTATCTAGGTAGCAGGAAGAGTTTTCTTCTCCTCAGCTCTGAGCTTGCAGAGGCTGCCCCTCTTCAGGCACTCCATAGTACACATCCACTACAAGGCCACCCCTCTTGGTCTGCCTGCTAATCCTCACTCATAGCTCTCGACAGGCCCATCGTCCATCCCTAGGCAGAGCTCCCTGCATTCCCACTGCTCTCTCTCTGGGGTTTCTCTTGTCCACATCTCCCTGCACCTTTTCCTTGCCAGCCCAGGCCAGCACTTCCTCCCTCTTTTTTGACTCACCCTCTCCCCACACTTGCTCCCACTTTAAGGCTTCCCTCACCAGCTTGGATGCCTGGTCAGCCATCAGGTCAGCAGATGGGAACACTCCCCTTCCAAATGAAGTGAGACAACCAGTGCCAGTGGAGATGGAGAATGGTCTCTGAAATGTCTGCTGAGGGCTGTCTCTCAGGTGACAGTGCTGATGACAGATGCCCATCCTGCTGGAGGGGAATCTGAGCCCTCAGGAGAGCTCAGAGATCTCAAGGCATAGTGTGTGCCTGGGGATGGACAGTGAGTGGAGTCTCACAAAGTAGAGACAGTCCATGGTGGAGTAACCAGAAGGTAAAGCACTAAATCCAGGTCTGCACAGGGAAATGAGGGCTCTGCAATCCCTGGAGAGGCAGTAGGGACCCAGGAAGCCCAGGGAAGGGGAACTGGAGAGTGATTCATGCACCCTCAGGGAAAAACCACAGGCTGGAGCTAGTGCACACCCAGACACATCTCCTGCCATTGCAAACAGCCTGGTGCCATTCTGAGCACCATCCAAGAGCACAGAGATGTGCCAGGGGTGTCATGAGTGTTTAGCCCTGTCTGGTGGGGTCTGCTTCCTGCCCCAAGCAGCATGGCCAGTGTGAAGTCAGGAGTCACCTCGTGGCCTTGTGGCCCCACAGTTCGTTCGCTCTGCAGAGCAGCAATGCCAGCCCAGGCCCTGCAGGGAGCACAGGGGAGGGGTGCAGGAACATCCAGCCAGGCCAGCACGGACACACTCACCTGGGGAAAAGCTCTCTGGGGAGCAGCAACCTCCCTAGAGAAAAGCAGGGCAGCATTCAGGTAGAAAAAGAGAAGAAGAAACAGGTTTCCCTGGGCACCAGCTCAGGTTAGGTTGCTCTGTTCCTGGGTCAGCAGGAGCTGTGGAGGGGCTGCAGGGCCAGGGCTGTTGTGCTGTGCTGGGGAGCAGGGTGGGCATGGAGGGGCTGCAGGCAGACAGGGAGGGGGATCTCCTGGGCACAAGAGCAGGGCAGACAGAAAGTGACCAGTGTATTGTGGGGCCTCCTCCCCCTTGCTGGGGAGCTGCTGCCCCTGTCCTTGGGCCTGGCCTGAGTTATGTCATGGACATGCCTGTGCCTGGCCCTGCACCTCTTGGTTGCTGACCTGACCCTGTCCCCGGCCTCCTGACCTGACTCCCCATCTCTGCCTTGGACCTGCCCCCTTCACTACAGTCAAGAAAACCTTGGCAAGGGAAGCTGGGATGCAAGCAGAAGCAGCTTGTAGGTCCCCAAGGTGACCATATATGCAAAACAGCAACCCTTGCCTGACAGCCAATTGAAAGGTGTAAGGAGTGCCTCAGATTTGGACCCCCTAGCCAGGTAACACTGCACGCAGAGCCTTAGCGGGGAGGGCAGCCACGTGGGAACTGATTTGATGATGGGTAGCCAGGAGGGCAGGTTTTGCTGTATCACAGCTCCAATGGTTTTGCTCCAAAGAGTCTGTTGTTGGGAGCAGCAAGGGTGGGGCTGCTTCGTACGGGAAGGGGAAGCGGGAGCTGAGGGTGTTGGCAAGGCAGGAGGGCAGTGCCCCACCGATGAGGGGTGCTGTCCCGCAGTGCGTGGGCAAGAGGAGCAGAGCAGGTTTGGGGATGGTAACCGGGGTCAGGCACAGCCCAGTGATCACCATAAGGCTGAGACCGTAGGGCTCCAAGCAGCCCTGTTTTGCATGGGAGGTTGGAGTGGAGACCTCCAGAGGTCCTTCCCCACCAAAACTCTTCTGGGACTCCATGAATGGAAAGACGGAGGCAGGTGGGCATCCAGCTGGGGCTGGATGGCTGGTGTGGGGAGAGGTGGGGAGGGCCAGGGGCTGGGGAGCTCCTGCCTGTAGAGCTGGTCCCCACGGTGGCAGGAGAGGGGCTGAGGGCTGGGAGTGAGGGGGCAGCAGCCCTGGCAGGGGCAGGGGTGGGCAGGGCTGTGGCAGGGGCTGCAGGGAAGGGACACAGCTGGTGCTGCTGCAGCGTGGCAGCTGTTGCAGTTGCCTCCCTCCCAAAATGTCCCACACTTGCCCAGGGCAGACTCAGGCTGCTCGCTCTCCCTCTGTTGCCCTCCCAGCAGGACAGCACACACGAGGAGGGGTCGACCGGCCCTGTGCTGAACACCAGGTCCCTAGGGTGGCACAGCTTGACTGTGAGGGATCCCAATCTAGGTGTCCCACGCTCACCATGGGAGGGCCAGGTCTCCCAGGCACCTCAGCAGAGGCCCTCGTGGGTGGCCTGGGTCACAGCCAGCACTGTCAGGAGAGCCCTGGGATGCAAAGGTGTGCCCAGGTGTGGGGGAGGCCTGGGGAACCCCGTGGGGGCAGCCACTAGAGCCAAAGGGACAGTTGGGGTTGCAGCACAGCCATGTGCCAAGCCCTGCGGGGCGGTAATTGAGGCTGTGCGGAGCCAGGATGTGCATGCCCAGCTCTCGATCGGGCCCTCCACAGAGGCCAGGGAAATGTTGCTGCACATAATGCCACAGCAAGTGAGCTGAGACTCATGTCGCTGTTGCTGTGGAGGTGCCTGGGCAGGGAACCAGCCTGGGTGGAAACACCATGTGGGTGCAGGGCACCGTCAGAGGAAGCTCCCAGCAGTGGGTGGAGCTAGGACACTTTTAGGGGAAGCTCACAGCATAAAGTGGGCAGGGCAGTCTTCACGATGGTCACAAAAGCAGCAGGTACCTAGGGCTGTTCTTCCGAGGGACCTTGACAGGACACCGAAATGGGCTGCTGGGAAAAGTAAAAGCCCCACAGCAGGCTGGGCAGGGGCCTGGTCCCTGGAGAGCAGCTCCGCAGATCAAGTCCTGCAGGTCCTGGGCACAAGCTGAGCTGGGGTCAGCAGCGTGCCCGGGCAGCAAGGCCGGCCCCACACTTGGCTGTGTTAGCAGAGAGCAGCCGGCAGGGCGAGGGAAGGCATTCCTGCCCTGGGGTCGGCTCGGGAGAGACCACGTCTGGGCACAGGGTCCAGGTAGGGCTCCCCACTCCCAGACAGACATGGACACACTGGCACGAGCCCAGTGGACACCCTCGAGCTGGTCGGGAGCTGGAGCACAGGACGTATGAGGAGAGACCAAGGGCGCTGGGTCTGTTCAGCTGGGACAAGAGAAGGCGCAGGGGGATCTCGCTGCTGCCTGCAGCTGCCGAAGGGGAGGGTGGGGAGAGGATGGAGCCAGACCCTTCCCGAGGTGCCTGGGGACAGGACGAGGGGCCACGACACAAGTGGCAGCAGGGAAAATTCCCCTGAGAGAGGGCCAAGAGCCTGTGAAGCCTGAGGGTGGTGCAACAGGGACAGTCAGAGCTCGACCCTGCCAGGCCCTGGGAAACCCCCGCTGGCCGCCTCCACCTGCAGCAGGACCTTGGAGCCGAGACCTCCAGAAGCCCCTTCCCACCCCAGCTGCTCTCTGACTCTGTGACTGCTTGAACGGCTTTCTCTCCAGACCTGCCTGGCTTCGTTGCCATTACCTGCACTGGTCTTGCTGTGGAGATTTGACTGACAACAAGTAACACAGGGGGAAAAAAGCTTCCAAGGGTTTTATTCAAAGCAGAAAATGTCGCCAACTAGGGTTGGTGTGGACCCATGGGTGCTACAGGACATGATGGAGCAGCATTTCTGTAGCAACCGGGACAGTCTCCATCGCTCTGCCTCTCTGCCCTGTGCCAGCCCCCATCTCAGGGCACCTGCCGGGCACTGGCCTCCTGGCGCCGGTCCTCTCGCTGCCCCGTGGCACAGCTGCAGCAGAAAGCTCTGCTCAGAGCCCGAAGCACCGTCCTGAGCAGCGAGGGCCGTCGACTGGGAGCTGCGGCGTCCGGGAGGGTGGTGATGCCTGTGGGGGAAGGAGAGGCGTGGGCGAGGGGCTGCGTGGGTGCAGGACCTGCCTGTCGCCACCACCAAGGCCTTTCCCGAGGGGTCATGGCCTCGGCACGGCCAGCCCCCGAGCGCTTGCTGCTGCCGGCCCCGGTGCCGCTCGCTGTGCTGGGACGGGCCTGCCGTGCCCAGAAGGGCTCTTGACTTGGGTACGTACCTGGGTCCACCTCTGGAGTGTGCCTGAAGATAGGGGATGACTTCTCCTCCTCTTTGGGCTCAGAGGCAACCTGCAAGGGGAGAGCAAGCACACACACCACGTGCCATCAGCTGGCGATGCTCAGGACACTGGTGCCCCGGGATGGATGTGCGGAAGGGTTTGGGGTTGTGGGATGCTGCCAAGAGCTGTGAGTCCCAAGGGAAGGGACCTGCAGGTGGCACAGAGACGGGATAAGGCTTGTTGTGGGGCCGTAGCAGCAGGGCTGGGCTGGGGGCTGTGAGAGGGAGGGGGGAACAGAGGTGGCCGGGTGGGTGGCAGAAGGGGGCTGGCTCGCTGGGTGTGGGAGGGGGCTGCTGCTGGGGTCGCCCCTTCCCTCCTCGCTCTGCATCCAGGGCCAGGGCTGACCGCAGTGCAGGCGTTGGAGGGGACCTCAGCCCTGGGCCTTGGGCACTTGGAAACGGAGAGCACCAGGCAGCTCCCCCATGGCAGATATCGCAGAGGGCAAAGGCCTGAGGGGGACAGCTTGGCACCACGCGTAGGGGGGTCCCGCGGGACGGGGCAGCTCTCTGCACCCACCCTGCACACCCCAGACACAGCTCACACAGCAGACCCCTTTGATGGTGGAGACCAATGATGTGCTCCTTGCTCACCTGGGGAGGAGGGCCTCCACACAAGGCAGAAGCCACTGCTTTTCTTCCCTCGGGCAGTGGTGCTTTGAGAGGCAGGCTGTTGCTCTCCTCGCAAGGGCCTCCAGCCAAGAGACGGGCCTCTGGCACAGCTTCTGCTGCAGAGGCAGGCACTTTTTCCTCTGCCTCCTGAGGGTCTCCAGCTGCAGGCCAGGCCTCTGGCTTTGTTTCTGGTCTCTCTGATGGCGCCAGAGACACGCTGTCCCCTGCCTCCTGAAAGCCATCCCCCAAAGCACATGCCCCTGCTTCGGCTCCTCCAAGCACTGCTGGCTCCAGAGGCATGTTCTCCATGTCACCGGCTGCCTCCCTGGCAGTGTCTCCGGCCTTGAGGCTGGGCGAGCAAGGCACCTTCTGGGGGCACGTTTCCTTGTCTGCTAAGAGGCTCCTGAGGCTAGGTCTGACCCAGATCTCGCGCAAGGACATGTTTTCCTCCAGCTCCTCCCTTTGCAGAAGCTCTTCATCTGCGTCCTCTTCCTCCTCCTCAGTGCTCCAGTCCCCTTGCTCTTCCTGCGCCGCTCCCAGCACTCTCTTCCTGGCTCCCACCTCCCGCTCCCTCCTGGGGGCATGGGCATACAGCCGCTCCAGCACCTCCCACTTGCACCTGGCATCCTTCAGGAGCTCCACTCGCGTTAGCTCTGGTTTCCACAAGTTGTAGAAGGAATTTCTGGCGAGCAGCTAAAAGAAGAGAGGCACATTTGTGAAGGGCGCTGCTTTTCCCACCACAAAAGGCCTCCCGGGGCCCTGCTCCCACTGGGAGAGTCACGCTGCTGCAGTGGGGCGCAGCGGCTGGCCCCAGCGCAGGCAGGGTTACCACCTGGCCCAGCCCATCCTTGGCACTCACCTCCTTGCGTTTGACGTTGAGGGATCCTGACGCTGTCAGGGAGAAACCTTTCCCGTTGGCCTCCTTGCCCTCGCTCTCCTTCAGGCTCAGCTTCTTCCTCTGGAAACAGGCTTCTCGCAGCTGGGCCAAGGTGTGCCCGGTGCACGCCAGGCTGCTCCTCTCGAGCTCCTCCAGCGGCTCTGTTTTGATGGAGAGCACTGCGAGATACTGCGAGGTGTTGTCGGGGTGCACGCGCAGAGGCTGTCCTTGCACATGGCAGATGATGCCCAAAGGCTGCTGGTTTGGGCCCTGCCCTGCCCGGGGGCATCGTGATGTCCCTGGAGCACTGCCCTTGCCTGGGGAGGCTGGTGCACCGGCCCCGCTGACCTCCCTTTTGCCCCCACCAGCACGGGCATCAGGCCCTTGCTGAGCTGCAGGGACTGTGCTTTTGTCCTGCTCTGTGGGCTTGTCCTGGCCTGGGCTTGCTGGTACTGCCAGACTGCTGGTCTGTGCCGATGATGTCCTTTTGGGCACGGCTGCACTGAGCTCCTTCGTGGCTTCGTTCACATCAGGCTGTGCTGGATGCCGGCCAGGTCCAGGGCTCCTGTCATCAGGACGGCTCAAGGCAGCAGACTCCAGCCCCAGGCCTGCACCCTGCACAGCCCCAGCAGGCGGGGCAGGGCCCTGTGGGGCAGGGCCCTGGCTCTCAGCCATCATTTCCAGGCCAGCTTCTCCAAGGATGTTCTGCACAAGGCTGGCAGGCTCAGGCACGGAAGGCGATGGTGGGGCCATGTCACTGTGGGAGTTGGCAGGGATGTCTTCTTCAAAGCCAGGTGACACCTCTGCACAGCAGGGCATGGGGAGTCCAGCTTCCCCTGAAACACCTGTGGCTGTTGTCGCACACTGCAGGGCATCATGCGGGGCAGAAGAGGCTCTTTCTCCCTGGTGCGTCTCAGCAGGGGGCACTTGCAGTTCACGAGGCTGCAGCTCTGCACCTTGGGACACTGAGGACTTGCTTAGCACCAAGTCCTGCCTCTGCACCAGCGTGCCTGAACAGTCTGCCTTGACCTCCTGCGCACAGGCATCTCCGGGAGCAGAAAGCACCTCATCCTGCTCCTTGTATGCTGGTGTGCTTCGCATCTCCCTTTCAGGAATGGCCTGTGCTGCTGGGACAAAGGAGGAGCTTCCGGAGAGTTGCTGGCTTGTCAGGGGAAGAGTTGTCCTGGTACTGTCGTCTAGCAAGAGCCTTGCTTTTCCCAGGGCTGATGCACAAGAGCCAGGCCTGGGCTCAGGCAAGCAGTGGACGAGCTCTTGCATTGCCCGGGTGGGACCGTGAGCTTCCTGCTTGCGTTTTGGAAGGGGAGGCAAGGAAAGAGGGTATGGCTTTAGCTCTTCCTCTGCCAGGCTCTTCCCTGAGTCCACAGCCTTCCCAGCAGCACTACCAGGTGGGAAGGGTTCCCTGGCAGCAGCTGTGCTGGAATTCACTGCCAGCTTCTCTAATCCTTTGGTCTCTCTCTCCAGGGTTCTCCTGGCCACCCCTTTGGTGTCCATGGCATTGGCCCTGCCTCGGGGAGAAGACCTGCAGGATGCTTCTAGAGCAGGCAGCTTCGTTCGACTTGTAGATCCTGCAGTTTTAGCTGCAGAGGTCTCCAGGCCTCCATGGGCCTGCCGAGCTGCCTTGGTTGGGAGAGGTGGTAAGCCAGGCAGATGTGGTGTCCCTGCTCTTGCATGAGTCCTGCCAGGCGCTGTCTCCCTGTGCCCCAGAGGAGCCTTCCTTACAAGGCCGGTGGAGGGATGCAGAGCTTGTGCCACAATGGGAACGTCCCTGGCAGTGTCCTCCACCACCTGCAATCAAAGCCCATGGGAAAGGCTAAGTTCCTGCCATCCTCCCCCCTGCCCTCCATCCTTCCCACATGGAAACTTCCTGTGGCCCCGATGGCCTCGCCAATGGCTGCACTCTCCCATGTGGGCGGCTGCTGCTCTGCTCCCAAAGGCCGGGTGGGGAGAGGGTTTGTCACCGTGGGGCAAGAGACAGGCAAAGGCAGCTCCCTCGGACACCCCAAGGCATGTCCTTGCAGACTGCTGTGCAGAGCAGGCAGTCAGCCTGCTGGGGGCAGAGACCTCCCAGTCTCTCCCAGCACTTCCCACCCGCTTCTTGGCACCTCCGGGGAGTCAGGCAGAGGCTTTGCCACCATCGCTGCTCAGCTCTGTACCTTTGTAACGATGCCGTGTTCAGAGGCCCACGAGCTCTGTGGGCCGGGGAGCGAAGGCAGCCTGTCCCTTTGGTGGGACGAAGCCAGGGTCCGGCTGCGCTGCACCACTGCGTGCAGCTCCTGCTGGCCCACCTGCGGGAAGAAGGGGGCACATGATGGAGGTGGTTGTGTTGGTACGAGCAGCCCCTGAAGCACAGGAAACCCCAGCCCCATGTCAAAGGGAACCTCATGGCCACGCATGGCCCAGCTGCACTTAGCCCACAGCTTCTCTCTGCCCCTCAGTGCAGAGCTCACGGGCTCCCTGTGGGCCTTGGAGTATCCAGGCTGGTGTGTGCTTTATCTGAGAGAAAATCCCCAGGGCCACGAATAAATGCCCCCTCGCTGGGGGAGCTCATGCCTGGCTGTCTTGCCCCACCTCCCCTTCCCCACCATCCTCGTACTCTGCACGCAGGTCCCATCCCTGCTGCCTGCCTCTCCCTCCAGCCCCACCACTCACCTTCCTCCTGCACTCCTGCGTGCCTGGGTGCCCGTCCGTGGACTGGGAGCAGGCGTTTGCCTGCCACTCCTTGTCCATCTCCGGGATCCACTCGTGAGGACTTGCTACTCTGGCACCAAGGGGGAGCTGCTCCCTCCTGGTCGAGCTGCTCTCCTCAGAGTGGGGACCCCTGGGGGCTCTGGTCCCAGTAGGGATACGGTCACCATGGGGACCACCCCATCACAATGGCCTTGTGGGCACGATGCCACCTCCATCACAAAGCCCTGAAGGCCGCCGTGGGGACCCCATCACAGTGCTTTGGTGGTCCCCCTGGGGACACACAGCACCATGCTATTGCCTCCATGCCTCTGGTCTCAGCTTCTGAGCCTAGCTGAGAGCTGCTATCTAGGTAGCAGGAAGAGTTTTCTTCTCCTCAACTCTACACTCCTCAGGCGTTGCAGAGGCTGCCCTTCTTCAGGCAGTCCATAGCACACATCCACTACAAGGCCACCCCTCTTGGTCTGCCTGCTAATCCTCACTCATAGCTCTCGACAGGCCCATCGTCCATCCCTAGGCAGAGCTCCCTGCATTCCCACTGCTCTCTCTCTGGGGTTTCTCTTGTCCACATCACCCTGCACCTTTTCCTTGCCAGCCCAGGCCAGCATTTCCTCCCTCTTTTTTGACTCACCCTCTCCCCGCTGTTGCTCCCATTTTAAGGCTTTCCTCACCAGCTCCGCCACCTGGTTGACCATCAGGTCAGCAGATGGGAACAGTCTCCTCCCAAATGAAGTGAGACAACCCGCAGCCTCAGTGCCTTGCTGTGGGCTCGGCTTTCAGCACCTCCTCCAGCTTCTAGAACCCCAGGCCAGATGGGGAGCTGCCCTCTCCTCTCTCTTCCTGCTCGTGGGGCTTTTTTTCAGCTAGAAATCCCTCTCACCACAAAACTGCAAGGACTGGCATGGGCTAAGAGCAGGACTGTAGGCAACAGACCATGCACTGCTGCAGCATGCCTTTACCTCCCCTCAGCCCCATGTGACACCAACCCCTAACCCGACACCATAACAAGAGACAAAAAAGCTCATCTCTAGTGCAGAGGTTCATGGAGCTGTTTCTCCCCACACTCCTTTACTACCCCCAGCCCCCTGCCCTGGGGCTGCACTCAAGAGCCAGCCCAAAGCCCCTTCACTCTGCCCTTTCCCATCGGGCCCCTGGCACACTCCGAACGAAAGTCAGCCCTGGAGTGTGAAGGACGGGGGAATGGAGTTAATACCATGAATTAATTGCAATTAATAGGCAACCTACTGACTTTCCTTTCAGAAAAAAAGGTTCTTTTCTGTTCTGCCCCTCAATTTCCTGCTGTGTCCCATAACAAGAAAGCAGAAAATCGGGATCTTTGAACAGGATTCCCCAGTTTTAAATAGCTGCCTTCTGCTCCTTTTAAGCAGCCCCTCTCTCCCCTGCCTCCCACACACACACACACCAACCCTAGTTTCTTTCCTTTGCTTCAGCAGCATGCTAAGGTTCAGAAAGCATACATGGGGGGGTGGGGGGAAAAGAGACACAGGAACGAAGAGCAGAGGGAAGAGAAAAGAACATGATGTAAGACAACGCTTGCAAGCCGTGTCAGACACACACAAGTCAGGAGGCACCTGCTCTGTGGCCAGACCTCCGGCAGAGGAGAGGGGCATCGCTCCTGCTGCGGGCCTGGCTCCCGCCGCCCCAGCACGGGGCTGAGAGCGACGGCCCTCGACGGCTCTGCGGGGAGCTGGGGGGCGCTGCGGGGGGGGGCCCGGCTGTCCCGAGGGCCTGTCTGCCTCTGCCCCGGGCTTCCCCCAGCAGCAGCATCCCAGCGCTTCCCCTCGCTCCTCCCTGGCTGCGCTGCTCGAGGGCTTCCTCTGGAAATCTCTACTGCAAAATACTACCTGCAAATCTCGCCAATCAGGATTATGATTTTCTATTACTGTTTCTAAAACTTTAACTACTTAATCTGGATCCTCCCTATGGTTTCCTGCCATTTCCTTCCAAGACCCTCAATCCATTGTGGAAAACGGGACTTTCACATGCACTGCATTTCCGCTGGGTCCTCCAGCCTGTCTCCGGAGTGCTAGCAGAACCGCACCTCCTCTCCGAGGACGCCTTGCTACAGGGCTAGACAAATCATCCTCCCCATCAGGATCACTCTTCTCTGCAGGAGGGCGGTGGCGCCGCTTCCTCCTCTTCCTTTTCTCCACCAACCCCGGCTCTGCCCCTTCTTCTCGGAGCTACCAGGAATTCAACATCCTCTTCCTCCTCGGGATGGTCTTTCAGCTTTTTACACCTTTTCCCAATACTGCATGCAGAACAACAACGCTTTGCCATTCCTCTGTCTCCTTCGTTCTCTAAAACTAACACATTCGTCTCTTTTGCCATTAATCCACATTTTTTCCTGCTCTTGTAATCATTTCGTAACTCAAAGAACATATCAACATACGGTACTTCATCCCATTTTCCTCTCTGTCTATAGAACAACATCAACTGTAAAATGGTATTATAAGTCCAAGCTCCATTTTTAGGCCATTTCTCCTGATCTTCCACAGCGGCTATAACGGCCACCATTGATTACAATAAGTAAGTAATTTTCTACAATTCCACAAACCAGGCACACCTCATTACTACACAGCCGACACTTCATACAGTTTGAGCTACGGTTATCAGGACATTTTACAACTCCATTCAGTCATCCTCTTTCCCATTGGTTCCTGCTACGTCTCGTCTTCGTTTAACATTACAGTATCCTCCTTTTCTGCTACGCACGCATGCTCCATGGGGAAGGGGCTTTGGTTGTTAGGGGGGCTTCCCTGCTCCTGGATGGGTGCTTTACTATGCTAATTCGGAGAGTTCCCCCGCAGTTCAAGCAGTTTTCTTTGGTTTATCAGCTGTCTTTGTTCTCTTCAAGCTCATGTGAATGGATACTCCCTTATCTGGCCGACTTATGGTGTCATCTTGCTGCTTTCTTCAAGGCCTTGTTTTGTTAACTCTCTGTGAAAGACTGAGTAATGAGCTTCCTCCTGGAACTGTGGGTGCTCAGCCAAGCATTATCTACAACAGTTACACCTGGTTACATCCTCAGGTCTTTCAAATGGCATTTCTCACACAGACGCATCACTGGGAAGCCAAGCTCCAGTTGCTGCCTCGTGGCTTGCTCCGTGTTTGGAGGGTTCTGGATGTGGCAGTGGAGAAGGCTGCGAGGCCTCTCTGGTCGCCCGCTGCCTGGGGGGGTTTGGCTGCTGCTAGAGCAATGCCTTGTGGTGCCCCGCTCTGCAGTGGGGTCTTTGGCGTTGCCCTTGCTGATCCCTTGGGCTCACAGGCAGTCCCAGGAGACAAAGTGTGACGCAAAGTGGCTGTTCTCTCTGTGGTGGAAAGCACTCGTGTTGGTGCCGGTTACGTGTGGGCAGCCTGCAAGGGGTTTGTGGAGTGCTTTTGGCCTGTGCAGGTGAGAGAGAAGCGTGGAGGGCAGGGGGAGATGTTCCTTGCCTGCACCATCACTCGGAGCCTCGCAGCAGTCCAGGGTCAGGTTAAGCCATGGTGTACGTGCTCTGCCTGCCTGCTTGCAGAGCTGCTCGGTTTCTCTTCACAGTTTCACTGAACAGAGCAGGGGTTTGGGACCAAGGTCGTGCCCATGTGTGGCCAAGGCAAGGTGAGCTGCGGGTGCTCGACCTTTAGAGCTCTCGGCTCTTGCCTGGGGTGTGCAGACTTTGCTTCAGAGATGCCGGACTCTTCCTTAAGGGTTTTTTTCGGGGAGGGGAGGGGCAGGGTTGAGGGGTTGGGGGGTGAAAAGAGTGAAAATGTGACTCTGCCATCTTAAAAGTGAATATGGGAATGGCGTTAGAAATCATCTGAGGATGAGCTCTCCTCCTCAGCTGGGCCTTTGGGCTTTGGGGGTTGGGTTTTTTAGGGGGGGGAAGGAGGTGGTGGTGACGGGGGAGCAGTTAATGCCTGAAACTCCTTCTTCCAACCAGTGATTCCCCTCTGCCATTTCTTCCCAGCCTGCATGTTTCCGGTGAGTGCTGCAGCAGAGGGCTGGAAGGGAGCCAGGGGATTTTGTTCCCCTGCCAGCAGAAGGGAAGGTGTGCTTTTTGTCCCTCTCTTTAGCTCTGGAGAGTCAAGTCCCACCTGCAGCAGTCCTGCTGTTGCTGTGCACAGGGAGACCTGCAGCTAGAAAGCAAGAGCGCTGGACTCGGCCCGCACTATCCTGCAAGGCCAAGAGGAAGGAGAGGAGGAAGGGTGGTGCTTTGGGGCAGGGGCTTCCCTGAGGCCCAGCCAGACGTGTCCTACCTGCGGCTCACTCAGGTGTGCTGTGTTCTTGCTGCCCTGCCTGGAGGTGCTGTGCTGGGAGCAGAGGTGGTGCCTCAGCTTCTCCCTGGCTCAGCTCTGCCAGGCACGGGCGGCCAGCTGGCTGACGGGCAGGCCTGCCATGGCGAATGGTCTTGGAGCAGCCGGGAGCGCGGGTGCTGGAGCAGGGCTCGTGCCTGCAGGAGCCCCTCTGGCAGGCAGGGTCCCCCTACTGCAGCATCCCCATCCTGCCGGCTGAGCCCCTGCAGAGGAGTGAGGGCTCGGGAGAGAGGCGGTGATGTGCTCAGGACATCTGTTTGCTCTTTTCAGCCAGCTTCCCTTACTTCAGACAAGGTGCCCTGCACCTCCTTGTCCTCAGCAGCCCTTCCTTATCCTCATGAGCATAGGGCAGGCAGAGCGATTTCAATGCTTCCTGAGCCACCTGTGTTCAGGGCTAGGAGCATGCTGGAGAAGTGCCTGTCAGCAACAACAGGGTTCACGCACCTGCAAGACTCCTCCGAGGTGTCATACAAACCATGGTTACGTGCCTGAGCAGCCTGACGGCTCGGTCCCAGGCCTGGCAGGACAGCCAAGGTCGACTACAGGTTGGTTTTGGTGTTTGCCTGGCGCCTGGTATGTGCAAGGGAACGTGCAGTGTGAGAGCCCCTGGGACCTGGTTCAGGGTCCTGCTTAAGGCGTGGTTCAGTGTAAAGGACAGGCCAAGTGGCAGGGAAGTGCTGAACATGCAGCTCCCTAGCCCTAATGAGCCGAGATGAGGGAGGCAGTGAGGAAGAGCTGAACTCTTCAGCCCTGCTGGCTGGGCCATTGCAGAAACTGCTCCAGCTCGAACCTAAGGAGAGTGGGCCTGAACCTGGCGACTGATCTGAAGGGGAAAGACAACTGAGGTGAGTATGTGGGACAGGGGAAAACAGAGGGGAGGGGGCGATGAAAGGGGTCAGTGGTGTGGAAGCAGCTGCTGGTGTTACTCTTGTCCGACTGAGGCCTGAGCCTGATCCCTGCAGTCTCTCCTCTGTTCTTCAACTCTTTGTGGAAGAGTGTTTTCCTGTGTAACCTCACTCTCTCCCATGTGAGAGTGCTGCAAGGTCTCAGTGCCAGCAACAGGCCTGGTGGCCTGACAGAGCAGCTGGTGCTTTGCAGCAGAGACAAAGTGTGTGAGGATGTGTTGTGCTGTGCCGGGCTGCGGGGAAGAGCGGAGGGCTCCTGCCCCTTTCAGGGCGATGCTAGTTTGTTGCAGGGCTGCATTGTGCCCCTTGCCTTGGTCTCCCTAAAGAAATGACAGGCCCACGTGGTAAAGAAACAGGGCTGCTTCTCTGTGGAAAGCACAAAAGCCAAGGGGTGAAGGGGGAGCTTGGTGATGGGGCGGGATGTGCCTGCGGCATGCCGCTGTCCTGTGGGCAGGGCGAGATGCCAGCCAGGAGCCAGTGTGCCCAGCACAGGGAGCCAGTGTGTCCCAGCGGGCAGCAGCAGGGCATCAGGAGCGTTGCTCTGGCTCTGCTCAGGCAGAGCCATCTCCTGCAGAACGGTGCCACCTGTCCCACCCTCTCTGCATCCAGGAGCGCAGGGCTTGCAGCTTGGATCCTGATGGGGACTTTTTCCCTGGAGATGTCAGGATCAGGATGGTCTGTGTCGCCAGGGAACGCATGGCGGGTTGGCTGTCGTTCTCGAGGGGCTGGAGGACTGAGAGAGAAAGCCACGGAGCAGAGCTCAGCCACCTGTCTCTGCAGAGAGCTCAGCCAGCCCCTCCATGCAGGGTCAGCCCCAGCCAGCTCTTCCCCTGGGGAGGAGGGAGCAGGTGGCACAAATGGATCAGCTGGAAGTTGCTGGGCAGGAATGTCCCAAATGCCCCCCAAATGCCCCTGCCCCCTCCACCCAGGCAGCCCAAGCCTTCCTTGCTTGGGGCAGGCCAGGGAATTGGAGCTCACTGCCCAGGCTCCTTCCTCCTCCCCGCCAGCCCCAGCTGATGCACCACTGTCCACGCTCACCCTTGCAGATGTTCTGCAGCTTCTCCTCGCTCCAGGTCTTCACTTGCCTCCCGGCGAGCCCTAAGCGCACACCGCGAAGGGGAGGGTGGGGAGACGATGGAGCCAGACCCTTCCCGAGGTGCCTGGGGACAGGACGAGGGGCCACGACACAAGGGGCAGCAGGGAAAATTCCCCTGAGAGAGGTCCAAAAGCCTGTGAAGCCTAAGGGTGGTGCAACAGAGACAGAGCTTGACCCTGCCAGGCCCTGGGAAACCCCTGCTGGCCGCCTCCAGCTGCCAAGACCTCCAGAAGCCCCTTCCCACCCCAGCTGCTCTCTGACTCTGTGACTGCTTGACCAGGTTTCTCTCCAGACCTGCCTGGCTTCAGTGGCATTGCCTGCACTAGTCTTGCCATGGAGATTTGCCTGTAACAAGTAACAAAGGGGGAAAAAAAAGCTTCCGAGGGTTTTATTTGAGCAAGAAAACGGCTGTCACCAACTAGGGTTGGTGTGGGCACAGGGGTGCTACAGGACACGATGGGGCAGCATTTCTGTAGCAGCCGGGACAGTCTCCGTCGCTCTGCCTCTTTGCTCTGTGCCAGCCCCCATCTCAGGGCACCTGCCGGGCACTGGCCTCCTGGCGCCGTTGCTCTCACTGCCCCGTGGCACAGCTGCAGCAGAAAGCTCTGCGCAGAGCCCGAAGCACCGTCCTGAGCAGCGAGGGCCGTCGCCTGGGCGCTGCGGCGTCCGGGAGGGTGGTGATGCCTGTGGGGGAAGGAGAGCCGTGGGCGAGGGGCTGTGGGGGTGCAGGACCTGCCTGTCCCCACCACCAAGGCCTTTCCTGAGGGGTAATGGCCTCGGCACGGCCAGTCCCCGAGCGCTTGCTGCTGCCGGCCCCGGTGCCGCTCGCTGTGCTGGGACGGGCCCACCGTGCCCAGAAGGGCACGTACCTGGGCAAAGGCCTCAGGGTGACAGCATGGCACCACGGGTAGGGGGATCCCACGGGACGGGGCAGCTCTCTGCACCCACCCTGCACACCCCAGACACAGCTCACACAGCAGACCCCTTTGATGGTGGAGACCGATGATGTGCTCCTTGCTCACCTGGGGAGGAGGGCCTCCACACAAGGCAGAAGCCACTGCTTTTCTTCCCTCGGGCAGTGGTGCTTCGAGAGGCAGGCTGTTGCTCTCCTCGCAAGGGCCTCCAGCCAAGAGACGGGCCTCTGGCACAGCTTCTGCTGCAGAGGCAGGCACTTTTTCCTCTGCCTCCGGAGGGTCTCGGGCTGCAGGACAGGCCTCTGGCTTTGTTTCTGGTCTCTCTGATGGCGCCAGAGACACGCTGTCCCCTGCCTCCTGAAAGCCATCCCCCAAAGCACATGCCCCTGCTTCGGTTCCTCTGAGCACTGCTGGGTCCAGAGGCATATTCTCCATGTCACCGGCTGCCTCCCTGGCAGTGTCTCCAGCCTTGACGCTGGGCGAGCAAGGCACTTTCTGGGGGCACGTTTCCTTGTCTGCTAAGAGGCTCCTGAGGCTAGGTCTGACCCAGATCTCGCGCAAGGACTTGTTTTCCTCCAGCTCCTCGCTTTGCAGAAGCTCTTCATCTGCGTCCTCCTCCTCTTCCTCAGGGCTCCAGTCCCCTTGCTCTTCCTGCGCCGCTCCCAGCACTCTCTTCCTGGCTCCCACCTCCCGCTCCCTCCTGGGGGCATGGGCATACAGCCGCTCCAGCACCTCCCACTTGCACCTGGCATCCTTCAGGAGCTCCACTCGTGTTAGCTCTGGTTTCCACAAGTTATAGAAGGAATTTCTGGCGAGCAGCTAAAAGAAGAGAGGCACATTTGTGAAGGGCACTGCTTTTCCCACCACGAAAGGCCTCCCGGGGCCCTGCTCCCACTGGGACAGTCGCACTGCTGCAGTGGGGCGCAGCGGCTGGCCCCAGCGCAGGCAGGGTTACCACCTGGCCCAGCCCATCCTTGGCACTCACCTCCTTGCGTTTGACGTTGAGGGATCCTGACGCTGTCAGGGAGAAACGTTTCCCCTTGGCCTCCTCGCCCTCGCTTTCCTTCAGGCTCAGCTTCTTCCTTTGGAAACAGGCTTCTCGCAGCTGGGCCAAGGTGTGCCCGGTGCGCGCCAGGCTGCTCCTCTCGAGCTCCTCCAGCGGCTCTGTTTTGATGGAGAGCACTGCGAGATACTGCGAGGTGTTGTCGGGGTGCACGCGCAGAGGCTGTCCTTGCACATGGCAGATGATGCCCAAAGGCTGCTGGTTTGGGCCCTGCCCTGCCCGGGGGCATCGTGGTGTCCCTGGAGCACCGCCCTTGCCTGGGGAAGCGGGTGCACCGGCCCCGCTGACCTCCCTTTTGCCCCCACCAGCACGGGCATCAGGCCCTTGCGGAGCTGCAGGGGCTGTGCTTTTGTCCTGCTCTGTGGGCTCGTCCTGGCCTGGGCTTGCTGGTACTGCTAGACTGCTGGTTTGTGCTGATGATGTCCTTTTTGGCACGGCTGCACTGAGCTCCTTCGTGGCTTCATTCGCATCAGGCTGTGCTGGATGCCGGCCAGGTCCAGGGCTCCTGTCATCAGGACAGCTCAAGGCAGCAGACTCCAGCCCCAGGCCTGCACCCTGCACAGCCCCAGCAGGCGGGGCAGGGCCCTGTGGGGCAGGGCCCTGGCTCTCAGCCATCATTTCCAGGCCAGCTTCTCCAAGGATGTTCTGCACAAGGCTGGCAGGCTCAGGCACGGAAGGCGATGGTGGGGCCATGTCACTGTGGGAGTTGGCAGGGATGTCTTCTTCAAAGCCAGGTGACACCTCTGCACAGCAGGGCATGGGGAGTCCAGCTTCCTCTGAAACACCTGTGGCTGTTGTCGCACACTGCAGGGCATCACCCGGGGCAGAAGAGGCTGTTTCTCCCTGGCACGTCTCAGTGCGGGGCACTTGCAGTTCACGAGGCTGCAGCTCTGCACCTTGGGACACTGAGGACTTGCTTAGCACCAAGTCCTGCCTCTGCACCATCCTGCCTGAACAGTCTGCCTTGACCTCCTGCACGCAGGCATCTCCGGGAGCAGAAAGCAGCTCGTCCCACTCCTTGTATGCTGGTGTGCTTCGCATCTCCCTTTCAGGAATGGTCTGTGCTGCTGGGACAAAGGAGGAGCTTCCGGAGAGTTGCTGGCTTGTCAGGGGAAGAGTTGTCCTGGTACTGTTGTCTAGCAAGAGCCTTGCTTTTCCCAGGGCTGATGCACAAGAGCCAGGCCTGGGCTCAGGCAAGCAGTGGACGAGCTCTTGCATTGCCCGGGTGGGACCGTGAGCTTCCTGCTTGCGTTTTGGAAGGGGAGGCAAGGAAAGAGGGCATGGCTTTAGCTCTTCCTCTGCCAGGCTCTTCCCTGAGTCCACAGCCTTCCCAGCAGCACTACCAGGTGGGAAGTGTTCCCTGGCAGCAGCTGTGCTGGAATTCACTGCCAGCTTCTCTAATCCTTTGGTCTCTCTCTCCAGGGTTCTCCTGGCCACCCCTTTGGTGTCCATGGCATTGGCCCTGCCTCGGGGAGAAGACCTGCAGGATGCTTCTAGAGCACGCAGTTTGCTTTGCCTTGTAGATCCTGCAGTTTTAGCTGCAGAGGTCTCCAGGCCTCCATGGGCCTGCCGAGCTGCCTTGGTTGGGAGAGGTGGTAAGCCAGGCAGATGTGGTGTCCCTGCTCTTGCGCGAGTCCTGCCAGGCGCTGTCTCCCTGTGCCCCAGAGGAGCCTTCCTTACAAGGCCGGCGGAGGGATGCAGAGCTTGTGCCACAATGGGAACGTCCCTGGCAGTCTCCTCCACCACCTGCAATCAAAGCCCATGGGAAAGGGTAAGTTCCTGCCATCCTCCCCCCTACCCTCCATCCTTCCCACATGGAAACTTCCTGTGGCCCCGATGGCCTCGCCAATGGCTGCACTCTCCCATGTGGGCAGCTTCCCCCCTGCTCCCAAAGGCCGGGTGGGGAGAGGGTTTGTCACCATGGGGCAAGAGACAGGCAAAGGCAGCTCTCTCGGACACCCCAAGGCATGTCCTTGCAGACTGCTGTGCAGAGCAGGTGATCAGCCTGCTAGGGGCAGAGACCTCCCGGTCTCTCCCAGCACTTGCCACCCGCTTCTTGGCACCTCCGGGGAGTCAGGCAGAGGCTTTGCCACCATCGCTGCTCAGCTCTGTACCTTTGCAACGATGCCACGTTCAGAGGCCCACGAGCTCTGTGGGCTGGGGAGCGAAGGCAGCCTGTCCCTTTGGTGGGACGAAGCCGGGGTCCGGCTGCGCTGCACCACTGCGTGCAGCTCCTGCTGGCCCACCTGCGGGAAGAAGGGGGCACATGATGGAGGTGGTTGTGTTGGTACGAGCAGCCCCTGAAGCACAGGAAACCCCAGCCCCATGTCAAAGGGAACCTCATGGCCACGCATGGCCCAGCTGCACTTAGCCCACAGCTGCTCTCTGCCCCTCAGTGCAGAGCTCACGCGGTCCCTGTGGGCCTTGGAGTATCCAGGTTGGTGTGTGCTTTATCTGAGAGAAAATCCCCAGGGCCACGAATAAATGCCCCCTCGCTGGGCGAGCTCATGCCTGGCTGTCTTGCCCCACCTCCCCTTCCCCACCATCCTCGTGCTCTCCACGCAGGTCCCATCCCTGCTGCCTGCCTCTCCCTCCAGCCCCACCACTCACCTTCCTCCTGCACTCCTGCGTGCCTGGGTGCCCGTCCGTGGACTGGGAGCAGGCGTTTGCCTGCCGCTCCTTGTCCATGTCTGGGATCCACTCGTGAGGACTTGCTACTCTGGCACCAAGGGGGAGCTGCTCCCTCCTGGTCGAGCTGCTCTCCTCAGAGTGGGGACCCCTGGGGGCTCTGGCCCCAGTAGGGATACGGTCACCATGGCGACCGCCCCATCACAATGGCCTTGTGGGCATGATGCCACTTCCATCACAAAGCCCTGGTGGTCGCCGTGGGGACCCATCACAGTGCCTTGGTGGTTGCCATAGAGACCCCCATCACAATGCCATGGCGGTCCCCCTGGGGACACACAGCACCATGGTATTGCCTCCATGCCTCTGGTCTCAGCTTCTGAGCCTAGCTGAGAGCTGCTATCTAGGTAGCAGGAAGAGTTTTCTTCTCCTCAACTCTACACTCCTCAGGCCTTGCAGAGGCTGCCCCTCTTCAGGCAGTCCATAGCACACATCCACTACAAGGCTACACCCCTCTTGGTCTGCCTGCTAATCCTCACTCATAGCTCTTGACAGGCCCATCGTCCATCCCTAGGCAGAGCTCCCTGCATTCCCACTGCTCTCTCTCTGGGGTTTCTCTTGTCCACATCTCCCTGCACCTTTTCCTTGCCAGCCCAGGCCAGCACTTCCTCACTCTTTTTTGACTCACCCTCTCCCCGCAGTTGCTCCCACTTTAAGGCTTTCCTCACCAGCTCAGCCACCTGGTTGACCATCAGGTCAGCAGATGGGAACAGTCTCCTCCCAAATGAAGTGAGACAACCCGCAGCCTCAGTCCCTTGCTGTGGGCTCGGCTTTCAGCACCTCCTCCAGCTGCTAGAACCCCAGGCCAGATGGGGAGCTGCCCTCTCCTCTCTCTTCCTGCTCGTGGGGCTTTTTTTCAGCTAGAAATCCCTCTCACCACAAACCTGCAAGGACTGGCATGGGCTAAGAGCAGGACTGTAGGCAACAGACCATGCACTGCTGCAGCATGGCTTTACCTCCCCTCAGCCCCATGTGACACCAACCCCTAACCTGACACCATAACAAGAGACAAAAAAGCTGATCTCTAGTGCAGAGGTTCATGGAGCTGTTTCTCCCCACACTCCTTTACTACCCCCAGCCCCCTGCCCTGGGGCTGCACTCAAGAGCCAGCCCGAAGCCCCTTCACTCTGCCCTTTCCCATCGGGCCCCTGGCACACTCCGAATGAAAGTCAGCCCTGGAGTGTGAAGGGTGCGGGAATGGAGTTAATACCATGAATTAATTGCAATTAACATGCAACCTAATGACTTTCCTTTCAGAAAAAAAGGTTCTTTTCTGTTCTGCCCCTCAGTTTCCTGCTGTGTCCCATAACAAGAAAGCAGAAAATCGGGATCTTTGAAGAGGGTTCCCCAGTTTTTAATACCTGCCTTCTGCTCCTTTTAAGCAGCCCCTCTCTCCCCTGCCTCCCACACACACACACACCAACCCTAGTTTCTTTCCTTTGCTTCAGCAGCATGCTAAGGTTCAGAAAGCATACATGGGGAGGGGGGGAAGAGACACAAGAACGAAGAGCAGAGGGAAGAGAAAGGAACACGATGTAAGACAAGGCTTGCAAGCCGTGTCAGACACACACAAGTCAGGAGGCACCTGCTCTGTGGCCAGACCTCCGGCAGAGGAGAGGGGCATCGCTCCTGCCGCGGGCCTGGCTCCCGCCGCCCCAGCACGGGGCTGAGAGCGACGGCCCTCGACGGCTCCGCGGGGAGCTGGGGGGTGCTGCGGGGGGGGCACGGCTGTCCCGAGGGCCTGTCTGCCTCTGCCCCGGGCTTCCCCCAGCAGCAGCATCCCAGCGCTTCCCCTCGCTCCTCCCTGGCTGCGCTGCTCTGGGGCTTCCTCTGGAAATCTCTACTGCAAAATACTACCTGCAAATCTCGCCAATCGGGATTATGATTTTCTATTACTGTTTCTAAAACTTTAACTACTTAATCTGGATCCTCCCTATGGTTTCCTGCCATTTCCTTCCAAGACCCTCAATCCATTGTGGAAAAAGGGACTTTCACATGCACTGCATTTCCGCTGGGTCCTCCAGCCTGTCTCCGGAGTGCTAGCAGAACCGCACCTCCTCTCCGAGGACGCCTTGCTACAGGGCTAGACAAATCATCCTCCCCATCAGGATCACTCTTCTCTGCAGGAGGGCGGTGGCGCCGCTTCCTCCTCTTCCTTTTCTCCACCAACCCCGGCTCTGCCCCTTCTTCTCGGAGCTACCAGGAATTCAACATCCTCTTCCTCCTCGGGATGGTCTTTCAGCTTTTTACACCTTTTCCCAATACTGCATGCAGAACAACAACGCTTTGCCATTCCTCTGTCTCCTTCGTTCTCTAAAACTAACACATTCGTCTCTTTTGCCATTAATCCACATTTTTTCCTGCTCTTGTAATCATTTCGTAACTCAAAGAACATATCAACATACGGTACTTCATCCCATTTTCCTCTCTGTCTATAGAACAACATCAACTGTAAAATGGTATTATAAGTCCAAGCTCCATTTTTAGGCCATTTCTCCTGATCTTCCACAGCGGCTATAACGGCCACCATTGATTACAATAAGTAAGCAATTTTCTACAATTCCACAAACCAGGCACACCTCATTACTACACAGCCGACACTTCATACAGTTTGAGCTACAGTTATCAGGACATTTTACAACTTCATTCAGTCATCCTCTTTCCCATTGGTTCCTGCTACGTCTCGTCTTCGTTTAACATTACAGTATCCTCCTTTTCTGCTACGCACGCATGCTCTATGGGGAAGGGGCTTTGGTTGTTAGGGGGGCTTCCCTGCTCCTGGATGGGTGCTTTACTATGCTAATTAGGAAAGTTCACCCATAGTTCAAGCAGTTTTCTTTGGTTTATCAGCTGTCTTTGTTCTCTTCAAGCTCATGTGAATGGATACTCCCTTATCTGGCTGACTTATGGTGTCATCTTGCTGCTTTCTTCAAGGCCTTGTTTTGTTAACTCTCTGTGAAAGACTGAGTAATGAGCTTCTTCCTGGAGCTGTGGGTGCTCAGCCAAGCATTATCTACAACAATTACACCTAGTTACATCCTCAGGTCTTTCAAATGGCATTTCTCACACAGATGCATCACTGGGAAGCCAAGCTCCAGTTGCTGCCTCGTGGCTTGCTCCGTGTTTGGAGGGTTCTGGATGTGGCAGTGGAGAAGGCTGCGAGGCCTCTCTGGTCGCCCGCTGCCTGGGGGGGTTTGGCTGCTGCTAGAGCAATGCCTTGTGGTGCCCCGCTCTGCAGTGGGGTCTTTGGCGTTGCCCTTGCTGATCCCTTGGGCTCGCAGGCAGTCCCAGGAGACAAAGTGTGACGCAAAGTGGCTGTTCTCTCTGTGGTGGAAAGCACTCGTGTTGGTGCCGGTTACGTGTGGGCAGCCTGCAAGGGGTTTGTGGAGTGCTTTTGGCCTGTGCAGGTGAGAGAGAAGCGTGGAGGGCAGGGGGAGATGTTCCTTGCCTGCACCATCACTCGGAGCCTCGCAGCAGTCGAGGGTCAGGTTAAGCCATGGTGTACGTGATGTGCCTGCCTGCTTGCAAAGCTCCTCGGTTTCTCTTCACAGTTTCATTGAACAGAGCAGGGGTTTGGGACCAAGGTCGTGCCCATGTGTGGCCAAGGCAAGGTGAGCTGCGGGTGCTCGACCTTTAGAGCTCTCGGCTCTTGCCTGGGGTGTGCAGACTTTGCTTCAGAGATGCCGGACTCTTCCTTAAGGGTTTTTTTCGGGGAGGGGAGGGGCAGGGTTGAGGGGTTGGGGGGTGAAAAGAGTGAAAATGTGACTCTGCCATCTTAAAAGTGAATATGGGAATGGCGTTAGAAATCATCTGAGGATGAGCTCTCCTCCTCAGCTGGGCCTTTGGGCTTTGGGGGTTGGGTTTTTTAGGGGGGGGAAGGAGGTGGTGGTGACGGGGGAGCAGTTAATGCCTGAAACTCCTTCTTCCAACCAGTGATTCCCCTCTGCCATTTCTTCCCAGCCTGCATGTTTCCGGTGAGTGCTGCAGCAGAGGGCTGGAAGGGAGCCAGGGGATTTTGTTCCCCTGCCAGCAGAGGGGAAGGTGTGCTTTTTGTCCCTCTCTTTAGCTCTGGAGAGTCAAGTCCCACCTGCAGCAGTGCTGCTGTTGCTGTGCACAGGGAGACCTGCAGCTAGAAAGCAAGAGCGCTGGACTCGGCCCGCACTACCCTGCAAGGCCAAGAGGAAGGAGAGGAGGAAGGGTGGTGCTTTGGGGCAGGGGCTTCCCTGAGGCCCAGCCAGACGTGTCCTACCTGCGGCTCGCTCAGGTGTGCTGTGTTCTTGCTGCCCTGCCTGGAGGTGCTGTGCTGGGAGCAGAGGTGGTGCCTCAGCTTCTCCCTGGCTCAGCTCTGCCAGGCACGGGCGGCCAGCTGGCTGACGGGCAGGCCTGCCATGGCGAATGGTCTTGGAGCAGCCGGGAGCGCGGGTGCTGGAGCAGGGCTCGTGCCTGCAGGAGCCCCTCTGGCAGGCAGGGTCCCCCTACTGCAGCATCCCCATCCTGCCGGCTGAGCCCCTGCAGAGGAGTGAGGGCTCGGGAGAGAGGCAGTGATCTGCTCAGGACATCTGTTTGCTCTTTTCAGCCAGCTTCCCTTACTTCAGACGAGGTGCCCTGCACCTCCTTGTCCTCAGCAGCCCTTCCTTATCCTCATGAGCATAGGGCAGGCAGAGCGATTTCAATGCTTCCTGAGCCACCTGTGTTCAGGGCTAGGAGCATGCTGGAGAAGTGCCTGTCAGCAACAACAGGGTTCACGCACCTGCAAGACTCCTCCGAGGTGTCATACAAACCATGGTTACGTGCCTGAGCAGCCTGACGGCTCGGTCCCAGGCCTGGCAGGACAGCCAAGGTCGACTACAGGTTGGTTTTGGTGTTTGCCTGGTGCCTGGTATGTGCAAGGGAACGTGCAGTGTGAGAGCCCCTGGGACCTGGCTCAGGGTCCTGCTTAAGGCCTGGTTCAGTGTAAAGGACAGGCCAAGTGGCAGGGTAGTGCTGAACATGCAGCTCCATAGCCCTACTGAGCCGAGATGAGGGAGGCAGTGAGGAAGAGCTGAACTCTTCGGCCCTGCTGGCTGGGCCATTGCAGAAACTGCTCCAGCTTGAACCTAAGGAGAGTGGGCCTGAACCTGGCGACTGATCCGAAGGGGAAAGACAACTGAGGTGAGTATGTGGGATAGGGGAAAACAGAGGGGAGGGGGCGATGAAAGGGGTCAGTGGTGTGGAAGCAGCTGCTGGTGTTACTCTTGTCCGACTGAGGCCTGAGCCTGATCCCTGCAGTCTCTCCTCTGCTCTTAAACTCTTTGTGGAAGAGTGTTTTCCTGTGTAACCTCACTCTCTCCCATGTGAGAGTGCTGCAAGGTCTCAGTGCCAGCAACAGGCCTGGTGGCCTGACAGAGCAGCTGGTGCTTTGCAGCAGAGACAAAGTGTGTGAGGATGTGTTGTGCTGTGCCGGGCTGCGGGGAAGAGCGGAGGGCTCCTGCCCCTTTCAGGGCGATGCTAGTTTGTTGCAGGGCTGCATTGTGCCCCTTGCCTTGGTCTCCCTAAAGAAATGACAGGCCCACGTGGTAAAGAAACAGGGCTGCTTCTTTGTGGAAAGCACAAAAGGCAAGGGGTGAAGGGGGAGCTTGGTGATGGGGCGGGATGTGCCTGCGGCATGCCGCTGTCCTGTGGGCAGGGCGAGATGCCAGCCAGGAGCCAGTGTGCCCAGCACAGGGAGCCAGTGTGTCCCAGCGGGCAGCAGCAGGGCATCAGGAGCGTTGCTCTGGCTCTGCTCAGGCAGAGCCATCTCCTGCAGAACGGTGCCACCTGTCCCACCCTCTCTGCATCCAGGAGCGCAGGGCTTGCAGCTTGGATCCTGATGGGGACTTTTTCCCTGGAGATGTCAGGATCAGGATGGTCTGTGTCACCAGGGAACGCATCGCGGGTTGGCTGTCGTTCTCGAGGGGCTGGAGGACTGAGAGAGAAAGCCACGGAGCAGAGCTCAGCCACCTGTCTCTGCAGAGAGCTCAGCCAGCCCCTCCATGCAGGGTCAGCCCCAGCCAGCTCTTCCCATGGGGAGGAGGGAGCAGGTGGCACAAGTGGTTCAGCTGGAAGTTGCTGGGCAGGAATGCCCCAAATGCCCCCCAAATGCCCCTGCCCCCTCCACCCAGGCAGCCCAAGCCTTCCTTGCTTGGGGCAGGCCAGGGAATTGGAGCTCACTGCCCAGGCTCCTTCCTCCTCCCCGCCAGCCCCAGCTGATGCACCACTGTCCACGCTCACCCTTGCACATGTTCTGCAGCTTCTCCTCGCTCCAGGTCTTCACTTGCCTCCCGGCGAGCCCTAAGCGCACACCGCGAAGGGGAGGGTGGGGAGAGGATGGAGCCAGACCCTTCCCGAGGTGCCTGGGGACAGGTCGAGGGGCCACGACACAAGTGGCAGCAGGGAAAATTCCCCTGAGAGAGGGCCAAGAGCCTGTGAAGCCTGAGGGTGGTGCAACAGAGACAGAGCTTGACCCTGCCAGGCCCTGGGAAACCCCTGCTGGCCGCCTCCAGCTGCCAAGACCTCCAGAAGCCCCTTCCCACCCCAGCTGCTCTCTGACTCTGTGACTGCTTCAACGGCTTTCTCTCCAGACCTGCCTGGCTTCAGTGGCATTGCCTGCACTAGTCTTGCCATGGAGATTTGCCTGCAACAAGTAACAAAGGGGGGAAAAAAGCTTCCGAGGGTTTTATTCAAAGCAGGAAAAAGGCTGTCACCAACTAGGGTTGGTGTGGGCTCATGGGTGCTACGGGACACGATGGGGCAGCATTTCTGTAGCAGCCGGGACAGTCTCCGTCGCTCTGCCTCTCTGCTCTGTGCCAGCCCCCATCTCAGGGGACCTGCCTGGCACTGGCCTCCTGGCGCCGTTGCTCTCACTGCCCCGTGGCACAGCTGCAGCAGAAAGCTCTGCGCAGAGCCCGAAGCACCGTCCTGAGCAGCGAGGGCCGTCGCCTGGGAGCTGCAGCGTCCGGGAGGGTGGTGATGCCTGTGGGGGAAGGAGAGCCGTGGGCGAGGGGCTGTGGGGGTGCAGGACCTGCCTGTCGCCACCACCAAGGCCTTTCCCGAGGGGTCACAGCCTCAGCACGGCCAGCCCCCGAGCGCTTACTGCTGCCAACCTCGGTGCCACTCGCCGTGCTGGGACGGACCTGCCATCCCCAGAAGGGCTCTTGACTTGGGTACATACCTGGGTCCACCTCTGGTGAGTGCCTGAAGGCTGGAGATGACTTCTCCTCTTTTGGCTCAGATGCAACCTGCATGGGGAGAGCAAGCACACACACCACGTGCCATCAGCTGATGATGCTCAGGACACTGGTGCCCCGGGATGGATGTGCGGAAGGGTTTGGGGTTGTGGGATGCTGCCAAGAGCTGTGAGTCCCAAGGGAAGGGACTTGCGGGTGGCACAGAGATGGGACAAGGCTTGTCGTGGGGCTGTAGCAGCAGGGCTGGGCTGGGGGCTGTGACGGGCAGGGGGGAAGAGAGGTGGCCAGGTGGGTGGCAGAAGGGGGCTGGCTCGCTGGGTGTGGGAGGGGGCTGCTGCTGGGGTCGCCCCTTCCCTCCTCGCTCTGCATCCAGGCCCCAGGGCTGAACGCAGTGCAGGCATTGGAGGGGACGTCAGCCCTGGGCCTTGGGCACTTGGAAACGGAGAGCACCAGGCAGCTCCCCCATGGCAGATATCGCAGAGGGCAAAGGCCTGAGGGGGACAGCACCACGGGCAGGGGGGGGTCCCACGGGACGGGGCAGCTCTCTGCACCCACCCTGCACACCCCAGACACAGCTCACACAGCAGACCCCTTTGATGGTGGAGACCAATGATGTGCTCCTTGCTCACCTGGGGAGGAGGGCCTCCACACAAGGCAGAAGCCACTGCTTTTCTTCCCTCGGGCAGTGGTGCTTTGAGAGGCAGGCTGATGCTCTCCTCGCAAGGGCCTCCAGCCAAGAGATGGGCCTCTGGCACAGCTTCTGCTGCAGAGGCAGGCACTTTTTCCTCTGCCTCCTGAGGGTCTCTGGCTGCAGGCCAGGCCTCTGGCTTTGTTTCTGGTCTCTCTGATGGCGCCAGAGACACGCTGTCCCCTGCCTCCTGAAAGCCATCCCCCAAAGCACATGCCCCTGCTTCGGCTCCTCCGAGCACTGCTGGCTCCAGAGGCATGTTCTCCATGTCACCGGCTGCCTCCCTGGCAGAGTCGCTGGCCTTGAGGCTGGGCGAGCAAGGCACCTTCTGGGGGCACGTTTCCTCGTCTGCTAAGAGGCTCCTGAGGCTAGGTCTGACCCAGATCTCACGCAAGGACATGTTTTCCTCCAGCTCCTCCCTTTGCAGAAGCTCTTCATCTGCGTCCTCCTCCTCCTCCTCAGGGCTCCAGTCCCCTTGCTCTTCCTGCGCCGCTCCCAGCACTCTCTTCCTGGCTCCCACCTCCCGCTCCCTCCTGGGGGCATGGGCATACAGCCGCTCCAGCACCTCCCACTTGCCCCTGGCATCCTTCAGGAGCTCCACTCGCGTTAGCTCTGGTTTCCACAAGTTATAGAAGGAATTTCTGGCAAGCAGCTAAAAGAAGAGAGGCACATTTGTGAAGGGTGCTGCTTTTCCCACCATGAAAGGCCTCCCGGGGCCCTGCTCCCACTGGGAGAGTCACGCTGCTGCAGTGAGGCGCAGCGGCTGGCCCCAGCGCAGGCAGGGTTACCACCTGGCCCAGCCCATCCTTGGCACTCACCTCCTTGCCTTTGACGTTGGGGGATCCTGACGCTGTCAGGGAGAAACGTTTCCCCTTGGCCTCCTCGCCCTCGCTCTCCTGCAGGCTCAGCTTCTTCCTCTGGAAACAGGCTTCTCGCAGCTGGGCCAAGGTGTGCCCGGTGCACGCCAGGCTGCTCCTCTCGAGCTCCTCCAGCGGCTCTGTTTTGATGGAGAGCACTGCGAGATACTGCGAGGTGTTGTCGGGGTGCACGCGCAGAGGCTGTCCTTGCACATGGCAGATGATGCCCAAAGGCTGCTGGTTTGGGCCCTGCCCTGCCCAGGGGCATCGTGGGGTCCCTCGTGCACCGCCCTTGCCTGGGGAAGCGGGTGCACCGGCCCCGCTGACCTCCCTTTTGCCCCCACCAGCACGGGCATCAGGCCCTTGCGGAGCTGCAGGGGCTGTGCTTTTGTCCTGCTCTGTGGGCTCGTCCTGGCCTGGGCTTGCTGGTACTGCTAGACTGCTGGTTTGTGCCGATGACGTTCTTTTGGGCACGGCTGCACTGAGCTCCTTCGTGGCTTCATTCGCATCAGGCTGTGCTGGATGCCGGCCAGGTCCAGGGCTCCTGTCATCAGGACGGCTCAAGGCAGCAGACTCCAGCCCCAGGCCTGCACCCTCCACAGCCCCAGCAGGCGGTGCAGGGCCCTGTGGGGCAGGGCCCTGGCTCTCAGCCATCATTTCCAGGCCAACTCCTCCAGGGATGTTCTGCACAAGGCTGGCAGGCTCAGGCACGGAAGGCGATGGTGGGGCCATGTCACTGTGGGAGATGGCAGGGATGTCTTCTTCAAAGCCAGGTGACACCTCTGCACAGCAGCGGATGGGGAGTCCAGCTTCCCCTGAAACACCTGTGGCTGTTATCGCACACTGCAGGGCATCACCCGGAGCAGAAGAGGCTGTTTCTCCCTGGCACGTCTCAGCAGGGGGCACTTGCAGTTCACGAGGCTGCAGGTCTGCACCTTGGGACACTGAGGACTTGCTTAGCACCAAGTCCTGCCTCTGCACCAGTGTGCCTGAACAGTGTGCCTTGACCTCCTGCCCACAGGCATCTCTGGGAGCAGAAAGCAGCTCGTCCCACTCCTTGTATGCTGGTGTGCTTTGCATCTCCCTTTCAGGAATGGCCTGTGCTCCTGGGACAACGGAGGAGCTTCTGGAGAGTTGCTGGCTTCTCAGGGGAAGAGTTGTCCTGGTACTGTTGTCTAGCAAGAGCCTTGCTTTTCCCAGGGCCGATGCACAAGAGCCAGGCCTGGGCTCAGGCAAGCAGTGGACGAGCTCTTGCATTGCCCGGGTGGGACCGTGAGCTTCCTGGTTGTGTTTTGGAAGGGGAGGCAAGGAAAGAGGGTATGGCTTTAGCTCTTCCTCTGCCAGGCTCTTCCCTGAGTCCACAGCCTTCCCAGTACCACTACCAGGTGGGAAGGGTTCCCTGGCAGCAGCTGTGCTGGAATTCACTGCCAGCTTCTCTAATCCTTTGGTCTCTCTCTCCAGGGTTCTCCTGGCCACCCCTTTGGTGTCCATGGCATTGGCCCTGCCTTGGGGAGAAGACCTGCAGGATGCTTCTAGAGCAGGCAGCTTCGTTCGACTTGTAGATCCTGCAGTTTTAGCTGCAGAGGTCTCCAGGCCTCCATGGGCCTGCCGAGCTGCCTTGGTTGGGAGAGGTGGTAAGCCAGGCAGATGTGGTGGCCCTGCTCTTGCACGAGTCCTGCCAGGCGCTGTCTCCCTGTGCCCCAGAGGAGCCTTCCTTACAAGGCTGGTGGAGGGATGCAGAGCTTGTGCCACAATGGGAACGTCCCTGGCAGTGTCCTCCACCACCTGCAATCAAAGCCCATGGGAAAGGGTAAGTTCCTGCCATCCTCCCCCCTGCCCTCCATCCTTCCCACATGGAAACTTCCTGTCACCCCTGACGCCCTCGCCAATGGCTGCACTCTCCCATGTGGGCGGCTGCTGCTCTGCTCCCAAAGGCCGGGTGGGGAGAGGGTTTGTCACCGTGGGGCAAGAGACAGGCAAAGGCAGCTCCCTCAGACACCTGAGGCATGTCCTTGCAGACTGCTGTGCAGAGCAGGTGATCAGCCTGCTGGGGGCAGAGACCTCCTGGTCTCTCCCAGCACTTCCCACTTGCTTCTTGGCACCTCCGGGGAGTCAGGCAGAGGCTTTGCCACCATTGCTGCTCAGCTCTGTACCTTTGCAACGATGCCGTGTTCAGAGGCCCACGAGCTCTGTGGGCCGGGGAGCGAAGGCAGCCTGTCCCTTTGGTGGGACGAAGCCGGGGTCCGGCTGCGCTGCACCACTGTGTGCAGCTCCTGCTGGCCCACCTGCGGGAAGAAGGGGGCACATGATGGAGGTGGTTGTGTTGGTACGAGCAGCCCCTGCAGCACAGGAAACCCCAGCCCCATGTCAAAGGGAACCTCATGGCCACGCATGGCCCAGCTGTGCTTGGCCCACAGCTTCTCTCTGCCCCTCAGTGCAGAGCTCACGGGCTCCCTGTGGGCCTTGGAGTATCCAGGTCGGTGTGTGCTTTATCTGAGAGAAAATCCCCAGGGCCACGAATAAATGTCCCCTCACTGGGGGAGCTCATGCCTGGTTGTCTTGCCCCACCTCCCCTTCCCCACCATCCTCGTGCTCTCCATGCAGGTCCCATCCCTGCTGCCTGCCTCTCCCTCCAGCCCCACCACTCACCTTCCTCCTGCACTCCTGCGTGCCTGGGTGCCCGTCCGTGGACTGGGAGCAGGCGTTCGCCTGCCGCTCCTTGTCCATCTCTGGGATCCACTCGTGAGGACTTGCTACTCTGGCACCAAGGGGGAGCTGCTCCCTCCTGGTCGAGCTGCTCTCCTCAGAGTGGGGACCCCTGGGGGCTCTGGTCCCAGTAGGGATACGGTCACCATGGCGACCGCCCCATCACAATGGCCTTGTGGGCACGATGCCACCTCCATCACAAAGCCCTGGTGGTCGCCGTGGGGACCCCATCACAGTGCCTTGGTGGTTGCCATAGAGACCCCCATCACAATGCCATGGCGGTCCCCCTGGGGACACACAGCACCATGGTGTTGCCTCCATGCCTCTGGTCTCAGCTTCTGAGCCTAGCTGAGAGCTGGTATCTAGGTAGCAGGAAGAGTTTTCTTCTCCTCAACTCTACACTCCTCAGGCCTTGCAGAGGCTGCCCTTCTTCAGGCAGTCCATAGCACACATCCACTACAAGGCCACCCCTCTTGGTCTGCCTGCTAATCCTCACTCATAGCTCTCGACAGGCCCATCGTCCATCCCTAGGCAGAGCTCCCTGCATTCCCACTGCTCTCTCTCTGGGGTTTCTCTTGTCCACATCTCCCTGCACCTTTTTCTTGCCAGCCCAGGCCAGCACTTCCTCACTCTTTTTTGACTCACCCTCTCCCCGCAGTTGCTCCCACTTTAAGGCTTCCTTCACCAGCTCAGCCACCTGGTTGACCATCAGGTCAGCAGATGGGAACACTCTCCTCCCAAATCAAGTGAGACAACCCGCAGCCTCAGTCCCTTGCTGTGGGCTCAGCTTTCAGCACCTCCTCCAGCTGCTAGAACCCCAGGCCAGATGGGGAGCTGCCCTCTCCTCTCTCTTCCTGCTCGTGGGGCTTTTTTTCAGCTAGAAATCCCTCTCACCACAAACCTGCAAGGACTGGCATGGGCTAAGAGCAGGACTGTAGGCAACAGACCATGCACTGCTGCAGCATGGCTTTACCTCCCCTCAGCCCCATGTGACACCTACCCCTAACCCGACACCATAACAAGAGACAAAAAAGCTGAACTCTAGCCCTGAGGTTCATGGACCTGTTTCTCCTCACACTCCTTTACTACCCCCAGCCCCCTGCCCTGGGGCTGCACTCAAGAGCCAGCCCAAAGCCCCTTCACTCTGCCCTTTCCCATCGGGCCCCTGGCACACTCCGAATGAAAGTCAGCCCTGGAGTGGGAAGGACGGGGGAACGGAGTTAATACCATGAATTAATTGCAATTAACATGCAACCTACTGACTTTTCTTTCAGAAAAAAAGGTTCTTTTCTGTTCTGCCCCTCAATTTCCTGCTGTGTCCCATAACAAGAAAGCAGAAAATCGGTATCTTTGAACAGGGTTCCCCAGTTTTAAATACCTGCCTTCTGCTCCTTTTAAACACTTCTCCCTGCAACATACACACACCCACACACGCACATGCAAACACACCCCCACCCCACCTCCTAGCCTGCAGCAGACCACTTCCAGGACCAGCACAGAGCAAGGCAGGTAGCTTTATTGTGCTCCCCTTCTTATCTTAGCCAGCTTCCTATTACGTTTCCCATGAAGCTTTACAGGGAGTGAGTGAACTACAAGGAGAGAAAAACAAGAGAAATCATCACTTGTGCACTTTCAGATCGAAGCAACACACACGAGGGAAGGGAGAGTCATGAACAAACTGCTATCAGGGTACATGAATGCAATATGAATTACAGTATCCAAAATGCAGACTTAAAACATGAATCCTAAGGACAGATTTCTTCCTCTTGCATCAGTGCATGCTCAGACCTGCACGGCTGCTGCTGCTGGAAGCTTGTCATGGGCATCTCTGTGCCGGGGCAAAGGCTACCCCCTGGGCACTGCCTGAAGCCCCCAGTCCCTCTTGCACTGACGCTCTCGCGCTCCACGGGGAAGCGGCACCATTGCAAAACGGTGCTCTTGTGCCAGCGGTCTGCTGGCCAGCGGCCCAAGCGTCGCTTGTGTCAGATGTACAAAACGTCCCCAGAACAAAGCTCTTCTCCTGAACTGCACCTTTCCTATCACACGCAGAACATTGGCTCTCTTGAATAGGGTACTAAAGTCAAGCAGAAAAAATTGGGGAGGGGGGATTTTAAATGCAATCCCATCCCGATAAAAATACATTCTCAGTCAGCACAAGCTGCTATTTCGGAAGGTCAAACTCAAGGCGGCAGGAAACGCCTGCGTCCTCCCGTCCAGCTCTCAGCCGGAGACACATTTCGTGCTGACCCGTCAGTCCCAGCTCGCCAGCATCGGTCTCCCAGCAGACACCAAGCACCACCCAGCCTTCGCCAGGCGACAGCCAGGGATCACCACAAACGGCCGGACGCGGGCTGGGGAAGCTCCGGGGAAGGAGCGGCCCCAGCAGGGCAGAGGGGCTGCGTGGGGCAGGGCTGCTCCCGGCTCCGCTGCCCCCAGCACACTTCCCCCGGGGCTTCTCCGCAGGCAGCTCCAGGCAGGGCCGGCCCCGGAGGGAAGGAGCTTCCCTCGCTCGCGGCTTTCAGCTCCCGCCGCCGGGCTGGGGCCGAGGCAGAAGGGGCCGCCGGCAGAAGGGGCGCCGACACGGGCGGCTCCCGGGCCGCAGGGGCCCCGGCCGGGCCGGGCCTTCCCCAGCAGCTGCTGGCAGACCGCCGGGCCGGGCCGGGCTCCGGCTGCCCCCGCGCCCGCCCCCCGCTGCTCGCTCTCCCCGGCCCCGGCCCCGGCCCGCGGCCCTCGGCCCCGGCGCGGCAGCTCCCGCCGCTCCGGCTCCAGGCTCCGGGCGGCCCCGGCCCCGCCAGACGCTGCCCCGCGCGGCACCACCCGCCTCTCGGCCCCGCCCTGCCCGCAGGCCCCGCCCACCCCTCCACCCCTCCTCTGCACCAGCGCGCATGCTCTGATCTGACCCCGCCCCCTCAGGCCCAGCCCCACCCCTCCTTTCAGGGCCCCGCCCTCAGCTCCCCTCCCTTCCCAGCCCCTCAGCTCCCTTGCAGAGCATGCGCACTGCCACCCCCTGCCTCTCCCGGCTCACTGGCCGGCCCCACCCCAGGAGGCCCCGCCCCACCTCCCAGGAGCCAATGGGGGAGCGCGGGGTGGACGGGACTTTGGGGCTGGAGGTGTCACTTCCGGTGTGGGGGGCGGGGCTGGGGGTGCTGCAGCTGCCGGTGCTGGAGGCTGAGGAGCTGCCGTGTGCGGGGCCGGGGACAGAGGGCTGGGGACAGAGCAGGGCCTCGGCGGAGGGAAGTGTGTGTGGAGCGAGACACCTCGTGTGGGAGCTGCCGTTCTTGCGGCGGGTGTGAGGGGGAAAGGGAAGGGGCGGCCCCGAGCGGGCGCTGTCCTCGCCGGGCCGAGGAGCAGGCCGGGAGCGCGGCCTGGCGCGGGGAGCGTTGTCAGGGGACTCACGGGTCAGGGCCCGGGTTTCCCGGGTGTTTCCAGTATTCCTCGACACCACTGTCCTCATTGCTTTCTCCCAGGCCCTTGGCGAAACCCCAGTTGTAAAGGCAGAGCGTCACCCTCTCATCGAGGTGGGTGTTGCTGTTGGAGATGGAGGCATCTAAGCATAGCTGCATTTGGGTTTGAGAAAGGACAGGACAGCACTCTCGCGGATGGTGAGTGCTCTCCTAAACCTGGAGCAGGATGTGCTTCTGTTCAAGAGCAGGTGTTGTTACTGTAGCCGGGTATTTAAGCAGTAGTTATCCCTGAAGGTCACACTGGGAAGGTTGAGTTGTACTTTGTGTCTGCTGGAAGGCTGCTGCTGGCAAGTTGTGCCTGAAGACGGCTCCACTGAAACTAACGTTGTGCTAAAGGTTGACCTGGAGGACACAGAGATGTTTTGCCTTCTTGAGTTTTACCTTCTGAAATATGAGCAAGTACTGAATGAGAATGCTTTTTTACATGAATAGATTTGCATTTGCCATCTCCCCCCCTCCCAGTATTTTGTGCTTGATTTTGGTCGTATATTGCGAGCAAACATCGTGTGCTCTGTGAAGGACATCATTTCTGTTGTAGGAAGTTTGGGTGTACCTGACACAAAAGGGGAGATGGTCCAATAGCGGTGGTACTAGCTTGGTGGGAGGATGAGAGTTGAGAAGAAGGGATTTGGTTGAAGAAAGACTGAAGAATCCTTCCAGTGTTTTCTAATTACTTTCGAAAAGACTAGGAAGAAACTTTAGAAACCACCTGCAGTTTCTGTTCCTGAAGCAGAAGTATTTGCCAGACTCCCTCTTTGTATCAACTGACAAACTATGTCCCCTGACTGCTGCCTCCTGCCTGGTGAGGAAGTGTGCAGCTGAGAATTGGTTGTGAGACCTAGTTCCTGAGTGTTGCTTTAGCAGGACGTTATTTAAGTGGGTGCCTGTGAGTTGCTGTTCTGTCTTTTATTTTGTGACCTGTGTGGGCTTGTCTTTTTCTGGAGCTTCCAGAAGGTAGTGATTTGTGTGTTTGCTTGTGACCTTAGATGGCTTAGTACTCTTTAGTCTCTTTGTTTCCTTGAGGAAGGAGGCAGGCTTTACGTCTAGGCCGGGGTGGTATGTTGTTGCTGGTAACAGCCAGAAACGTTGGGTGCGAGAAGGGGGTGTTAGTGGGAGGCATGTGAGAAAGAGGCCAAAGTCGCGGTGGTGGGAGTCACAGCTGTGTGTGAGCAGTCTGTTGCCTGGTTGAGGCGTGTGGGGTGTTGCTGAGATGCTGCCGCGGTGGCAGGAGGTGCTGCTGGAGAGACTGTGCCGTGTGTGTGGGGGAGATGATCGGGCGAGGTGCTGGGAGGGGAGAACTCAGGACCTGATGCGTAGCGTTGGGAGTCTGGGCGCTGCACAGGGAAGTCGGTCTGTGTGAGACGTGTGTGTGGCTGCCCAGCCCTGTTCTGCCTGTTCTTTCCTCAGCATCGAGGCACGGGTGGAGGACCCTGGGCAGACTGAGGCAAGGGAGAGAACATCAGGAGTTGTATGTTTTCCAAGGAATTAGTATGCCTTATTGTTTTTGGGTGTTGTGTCCCGAGGAAAACTCTGGTTCTTCTCCTAAATCATTGTTACTGAAATGGTGAGGCTTTTCATTCATGATGTTGTCTGTGCTGAGTGACTGTGACAGGATACACTATTTCTCCTGCCAGTGGTTGAGATCCCATGTCAGCAGAGTGACCTGGACTCCAGGTGGTGTTCTCTGGTTGTGTGCCTCTGCCCATGGGCAGCAGCGAGAGCGTTTCAGCTGAAAGTCTCCAGTCTTTTGGTTGAGGATGTCTAAATCACCCAGAGCTTTTTTGCTAATACAGCTTGTTATGGGAACAGTTTGACCCGAGGTTTCCAAAGAGCAGAGTCTCACACACGTATAGCAGCAAAATGAATGATTCATGTAAATGACAGTACAGCATAGTGACAGCTCGAGCTGGGTGCCTCTGGGAAGGGACCCCAAACAAAGAAATTCTGGGGTAATTATACCCTTTACAGTTTTATTTCCCTGCCTGCCAGGGAAGGTCTCCTCCAGTCTTCTTTACTGAGTCAGTGGTCCCTCTCCTTCTGACTGGTGTCTCTCTCCTTCTGTCTGATCTAGGCCTTCATCCCAGGCTGGCTGCCATGTCCTTGTTTCCCACAGTGCCTTCCCTTCTGGAAGGTCAACCACAACCCAGGTGCATCCCATCTTGTCCCCTGCATTCTACTTTGTATCCTCATTAGCTAGTTTTGTATTTGTATTAGCTGATTGTAATCTGTTTTGCAGTTACCTGGTGGGCAAAGTCACATCATCAGCAATGTTTCTGGAGTTCACTGACAGTTGGGCCTTGAGGCCTGCCGGCTTCATCTACTTCGGGCACTAACACTAAGCAAGAGTCAGACTTGGGCTAAGCTGAAGCTAAATCAGCTACAATTCTCTTCTCTAACAAGCTTCTGTCGGGATCTATGGAATTAAGCAAGCTCTTTCTGGAAAGAATGACAACAAACCCCAAAATGCTGTCAGCTAGTTCCTGGCTGAAGTGGCTTCGTAAGGTTTTTGTGAAAGTGAAGATGCATGTTACAAGTGAATGAGAGAGCCTTTGGTGTGCCAGTGACTTTCTGAGGTGTAGGCGGAAGTCTGTTCTCCTAGGGGTGACCTTTGTAGCGTCTGGCTTTTTGCAGTAATGTCAGTTAATCAATTCCTTGTGCACCCTTAGGTGCCCTTCAGTTAACTGAATGTAGAGTTTAGACAAGACTCTTAAAGAATCCCTTTGTAACTATGTCTTTGCTTTGTTTTGGTGTGCTTTGTTTTCTTTTGTTTTGTTTGTAATGATGGCAGAATGTTCAAATTAAGGAAGCAAATTGCACCATTTCTGGACAAGCTCAGTTCTGTTGTTTACATCAAGGTCTTTTCTTTTACGAAGCTTCACTAGAAAGTTGAAGGCATGTAACTTTTGAAGGTGTTTTGAACTGTGTCCTGCAGAGAGGTCAGGTTACATGGGTTTGCTGACAAACAAGTTTCTTCTCTAGCCATCAGTTTGTTCAAATGTCATGTGTATAAACTTACTGTTGTCCCTATGGGTTTTTTTTTTCCAGCTTGTTCCTTAAATAAGAGGTCCCAAGTCCTTTTTTTAATATGCCTGTCACATTCTTATGCAAACATAGGAGTTTTGTAATTATTTTAGAGGAGGTCCAGGAATTTGGGGAAAGCTTGTTTTGTGTTGCAAAACGACAAGCTCTACTTGTGACCTGCGACCAGCACATGTCATAAGAAAACGACTAAAGAGGGCAAGTGTGGAATCTTGGACTTGAAACTCTAGCCAGTTGCTTGCTTCATTTCTGAGAAACTTTCATATGCTGTTTGAAGGGCCTGTTTGCCAGAGTTCAGACTTTTTGTACTCAGGCAGGTAGTGTTAGGAAGTTGTCTGCATTATCACCGAGACCCATGCATTTAATTGTCCCTGAAAGTTGACTGGTGGTTTTTCTCTTATCACTTTCCCATCTGTCAGTGCAGGTATCAAGGGAGGTGAAACTTGGGGCCCAGAGTGGTCTCAGAGAAATGATCTGATCGGGTACAGAGTCTCTGTTACCATCCTGGACTGAATGGCTTTAAAGCACAATGAGCGTGGGATACCGTGGGTGTCGGTTGTAGGTCTGCCCCTTGAAAAGGTAGATCTTTGGTGACAATGAAGATATGAGTTTTTGGAGGAAAAGGGATGTATATGAGGAGACCTTCAATGTCTGTGTGTTTTCTTGATCTTCAGAGCCTGTGTTTTTTTAATGGGGACTCCTTCCCAAATGGAGGCAGTCTCCTGACTAGCCTCTAAACTGCCAGTGAACATCTTGAAGACGTCCATTTGTAGTTCAGTGTGCTGGTGTTTAGTTTGAGTGGGCTAGCTCTGCGTGGATGCAGACATGGTTGCAAATGTTCATGTTTTCCCTTGCAGGTTAGCACCTAACTATTGCTCCCCAATAGGTCACCAAGCACTTTACAGAGGAGGAGCTGGTGGCTTCCCCATCTTCCAGCTAGTGAAACTGATGCAGAGAAAGGAAAGGGCTTCTGCCAGGTTTAGGTGGAAGAAAGTGGGGAAGGACGCCAGCTCTCCCTGCTCTCCCAGTCTTGCTGCTGCAGAAGAGTGGTGCTGCAAGCTGACGGGATGTTTTCCCTTGTTCATGTGTGCAGCAGAGGTGGTAGCCAGATTCAGCTCTTCAAAAAGCCTTTCTTAACCGGGAGGTGGCTTCTTCACAGTTGAATGTGACAACATGGAAACAGCCCATTTCTGTCTTTCTCTCTACTTCTCTCAGGCATTACAGAGCAGCAGAAAATGCTCGTGACCAGATCCAACCAGTGAAGCAAGCCAGTGCAGGGGTAAGCTTGTGTTGTTTCTTATTTCTTTTTTAGGGAAAGCTGATTGACTGTTTTCAGCCAGAAATCCCTGCACTCTTCCTTGTATGCTGTTGAGTGAAGAATGCTCTCATGCCAGGTGTTATTCCCAGGGGAAGGGGGAGCATTCTTCAACAAATGGCACTTTCCCAGAGGTCTTGTGCTGTCATTTATTTTGTTTCTACGCCATTATGAATATTCTGCACTCTCTCTTCTGGTTGCGTGGGAAGAAAAAGCAGTATTTAGGAGGCATGACTTATCCCACTTCATCTGGGCAGCAGAAAACAGTCTAAAGAAGAATCCGGTCCCTTTGTGGACCATCATCTTTCCTCCAGATGAAGTCTCCTTGGCCACTGGGAAAATGAGGAAGAGGGTGATTTATCAGAGGTGCTCTGCACAAGTGAATCAGAAAGCAATAGATTTCCTTAAGGAAGGCTCTCTGCATTGGCCACAGGGGAAGTGCAGAAGAACAGCTTAGATTCTGCACCTTTCTGCAAGGTGTATACAATTGTCGGAGACTGATAGCACCCCCTCCATTCTTTAGCTCTTTGCAGTTATCACTTCTGTTTCTCATTCCCCATCAGAGCTGCCATTCCAGCTCTAGAAATGGGGCTCAGCATGCTTTCACTCAGGACAAGTTCTGTCCAGTTTCCCTTCACGCAGTGCTTGGATAGAGCAAAGAAATAGATAAGAACTCAGTTTTGCAAAGCCAAAAGCTTGGGCCAAATTGTTCCGTTCTTGCTCAGAAATGCAGCAGCTCCCCTCTCATCCTGGGCATCATCTTGTTCTGGTTCCAAGTGTGGTTAACATACTGCGCGTTGCCCACACAGGGGAGACAGTTTAGTACTCCTCCTCAGTGCATCATAGGGAGTGTGATCTCCTTGTAGTTCCATGCGCTTATTGGAGAGTCACACTGCTCTCTGCTCATACGGGACACTTGAGGAACAATACTGCAACTCCAAAAGTGCCTGGCAGGTCCTGCCTCTGCCTCCTGCCTGCTGCACAGTGTAAGCCTTGGCAGGTAACTCAGTGTTCTCTCACGCGTCAGTTGTGTGGCATTCGGGGAAAAAGCCAGAAGTGGCTGCCTTCGAAAAGACTGGAAGGATCAAGTAGGTGGGTGTGGGATATGAAGGTCCTGATGCCCCCAGAAAGAAGGAAATAGGAATTCAGAGGTAACAAAGGTGAATATGTTCCACCTAATTGCAGTTGTCAGAGCGTCTAAAGCTTAGGTGTGAGCTTAATCTAAGCTGAGGTCTGAGCTGAGACCTAATCTCTGAATCAGGCAGCTAATTCCCCTGCACTAGGCCCCTGGCTGTACAAAAGCTTTGAAGACTGTTGTCTGTTTTAAGCTTTGTTTTCTTAATCATAGACCAGGACTATGGCTGGGAAGTCAGTGGTTGGAGCTTTGCTGTGGGAGCTAAGAAGATTGTTCCTACTTTCCATCAAGCTGGAGAGGAGTGGTGAACAGCCTCTCTGCGAAGGATAGTGCCATGTCATACCCAGCAGCACAGTTTCAAAGGAAGTTTCCCTTTGATGTTTTTCCCATCTGTGCAGGTATTGTACTTCTGCCAGCCCCAGGTCTCACTCGCCTGAGTGCTCCGGGGGCCTCACCTGCTCTACGACAAAGTCTGAGCTGTGTTTGGTAGCAAATCCTGGGGCTGTCATTGCTGGGCAGTATGATGTAAAAAACGCTGTCCTCTCTCCTTTTATTTCCCCCAGCTCCAAGCCCAAAAGCTAGACGTGCAGACTTGGGAGGCTTTTGGGCAACTGATAATTTGCTGGACCAGCCGTGCCACTTTACCAGCAGCTGTTTCTTTCTTCCTTTACAGGAATGATCTTCCCAATTTTGTAGATTCCGCTGTCTTCAGGGCTCATGTTTTGAAGTTCTTCAGGGTAAAATGTCTCCTTGATGGTTTTGTGACTGTAGTTTATTAAACAGGACACGGGTATCTGAGCCCTTCTCACAGCTCCTACCATACAGCTCACAAGCTACATTTCCTTACTCCACCGTGTCCCTGCCCTTGCCTGCTAGCTGGGGAGGTGGCTCTGTGGGAGGAAGTTCATGTGTCTGTGGCAGAATCTGAAGCCCTCACAGCAAAGCATTTTCTCCAGCTCTCAAATCTTGTTTCTTTTTTTCTTCTTTTTTTTTTCTTTTTTTTTTTTTTGGCAGGGAGGTGGAGGTTTTGGGCAGAAAAGGTGTTCTGTGTCCTTGGAAAAATGAAGACCCCAGGAAGAGGCTCTGCCTTGGCTAAACTGAGGTGTTTGAAGTGCAGAGAGCCACAGGTTGGAGTGCCCTTGCCATCCCTGAAGAGAATAAGTTGGTTTTCCAGTGGGATGCAATTCATCCCGAGGAAGATGCCTAGGAGGAGATTCAGTGCAGAGAACTGGACACCTAACTGTGGGTGCTGGTGCGGAGGTACCTCCCTGTGAGCTGGATAGTAATCTCACCTGGAAATGTACTCAGTGCAGAGGAGTGGGGAGTAATTCCAGAGACCAGCCTTCCATTGCTTCAGCAGCTATCGAGTGCCATTTTACATTTCCTAGGATGTCCAACCTGTTATCTAGCTGTTGCAGCAGGTGGTGAACCTGCTTCCGTTCAGGGATAAGGGGAGCAGGAGTTGTGTAGTGTGGCTTGTGATTTATGCTGAAGAGGCACCACTGAAACAGTGGGACTTGGGGGCTGGGGATCAGTTTTTTGCTCTCACATGGGGTTTCTGGTGAAGATGTTGGGTCCCAACAAATGGGGTCAGGTTTCAGGGGTCCTGCAGGCTAGGCCTGAGGAATATGTATGTCAGCACTGTGAGGCAGTGCTTGAGGATGGAGGATGACGTGGGGAGAGTTACGCAGGGCTGGGGCAGCAGGGATGTGTCGACTGCACTGAAGCAAACCATTAAAGCTGTGTGTCTGTGTGTGTCATTAATGGAAGAGCCGCCACACATCAAAAGTGCTACTTGAGGGCAGAGCCGTTTGTCCCTTTCATCTTCCTGCAAGCAGTGCCTGTGATGCTTTGGTCTAATCAGTGCCTGGGGAGGGACATGGATTTCCGGCACCAGCTCTATCTCTAACAGCCCTCAGCAAGCCCCGTTAAACCTCCAAGACACTTTATTCCTGTGATTTCACTTCACACTGTGTGACTTTCCCCTGGGAGCTTGTAAGAGTGTGGGAACCACAGTGAGCTTGTCATTGCCTCTAATCTGCAGGGTGGCTAGTAGGAGAACTTAAGAGTGTTGTTAAGTACAAAGTTTTTAATGAGCACGTGATGTAATCTGGTTTCATTTGTTTCTCATGTTTAAGCCTAACAAAGTTATGCTAATGTGTTTCAAATGAACTTCATGAATGTCCTTTTCCAGTGGCGATCTAGTGCTATCCCATGTCATATGCGTGGGACAGTGGGACGTCTGTTATGAAATGTAGCCTTCCAGGGTGCACTGATGTCCCAGAATTTCAGGCCTTCCTCTTCCTGCTGGTTCTAGTTGTCTGCATGATGATTCTCCTTGGGAATATCCACGTTTTTGTGCTGGTGACTGCGGAGCAGCATTCCTGTTCCTTTCAATCCTGCCAGGGATAGGGTGTGTTAGTATGCTATTCATGAGATTGGGAACCCCTTCTGCCACAGAAAGACAGAAGGCTTTCTCAGCCATCTCCTTCCACCTCACTGTAGTAAAAATTTTCTGCAGCAGCCTGGTCACTGTGTATCTCTTACCAAAACCCAGCACCCTGACAAACCCTAGCAAAGGGTTCTCTGTCTTTTACACAGCCCTGCCTCTTCTAATCAAGATGCTCAGGTTGCCATTGGTAATCCCATCCCCAGCCGGCTCTTTTTAATCTTTCATATCATAATGGAAAAGATGCATTTAAACATGCATGCACGCATTTGTCTGAATGTGTGTCTTCAGTCCCAGAAAGATAAGGTTAAGTGAGCTGCACAAAGTAGATGCATTCAGGAGATAGACTCCCAACCTGAGCAGATTGCTGTCACCTGATCTGAGAAATAGCAAGCTGAGATGTAATATTTTCCTGTTGCAATGTAGCTTTGGAACAAATACTGTGTTTAGGCTAGCTGGGAAGCAGGTACATGAAGTGTATTCACAATTACAGCAGAAACAAATCAGTGCCAGGTGCGTCACAAGTGCTGGGCTCAGCACTGGGGAAGGAGCCTAGCGCAATCCCCCCATGTCCCTCTGAGGCCCACTGCCACCACGCAGGCAGCAGCACAGCCTTGGTGCCAGGAGCTGGGCGAGCACAGCCAGGCTTCTATGTGACACGGCCCTTGGGAGAAGGAGCAACCTGGAGTGTGCCAGTGCTGGGCCTGTCTCACTGCAGGCTGCATAGGGGCTAGTCCCTGCCTCACAGTGCTTGCTTACCAGGGGACCTGTGTCGTCGGTAACTGCCAGCCCTGGTCCATCCCTGTCCTGTGAGCAGTGTAGGGGATTGACAGGGCTTGGGAAAGGGACAGGAGTGTCTGGGAAGCTCTCACAGCCCTGCGTACACTTGATGGCTGCAATATGCAGGCTCTCACCTTCTTGGCTTCCTTGGTCAGGTAGTGACCTCTCAGTTTTCTCCTTTTTTCTCCTACTTCAGGGCAGTAGCCCATTGCCCCAAAGGGAGCCCAAAGGAGGGAGGCTGCAAAAACCTACAAGGGCAACAGATGCCTTGGCTGTGGGGTTCCCCACCTCAGATGTGAGCTGGCTGGCACGCGGGGCTGAAGACCACGCTGGCGTACAGCCTTTGTGGCCCAGCCTTTTCCCAGAGTGTCGTGGGGCCCCAGCTGAAAAGGCAGGCGGTCCTTTTGGGAAGGGCTGCATGCAGCACACACCTGCCCCAAGCCTTAGGTGAAGGGGGCATCTCCGTGAGGCGGTGGGGAAGTGGAGGAAGGATGGGTCTGGTTGGTGGGGCTGTGAGAGAAGCAAAGATGGTCTCCTCCTCTTCCCATGCCATGGCTGCTCTGATGAGCATTTTCGGGGGCAGGAGCTCAACCCTCAACCTCACACTGTGCTCCCCCTGGAGCCCACCACCTATGCCCACGAGCAGAGCCCTGACAAAGCCCTTCCCGCCAACGTCTGTGGTCTCAGCTGTGTGCTTAGCTGGTACCTGAGCACCGATGCCACTGCTTGCTGTGTCCTACTCTGTGTGGGCGTCCGACAGGGCTCTCCTGGCCCTCTTCTGAGCCTGAACAAGAAAAGGAATTATTTGCAGGGCAAGGGATGAAGCCAGCCCTAGTCCTGGAGAAGGGGTGAGGATCCCCCCTGCCCGGCCTACTCCTCCATGCAAGACTCTGGGGATCAATCGCATCAACAATCACAATCGTGTTGGGTTGAAGGGAACCTCTTTCTCAGCTCCCAGTCTGTTGCTTCCAGAACTGCAGGCATCCAGCGGAACATGCTGCATACTGAGCCATGCTCAGCCTTGTCCTGTCTCTTGGTTAGCAAGGTCTAAAAAGGCCTAAGCCCAGATTTGGCCTACGGATGCTCAGAGGCTCCTTCCGGAAAGACCTCCCTGACCCTGACCAGGAGCAGTGCACAGCATCTTTCCTGGGAAATGCACAGGCACTTTGCCATCCCTGCCCATCACATCTCACTGACTGGGCTACTGTTAAGGTGCTGTGAGTCCCGCAGAGCCTTCTGTGCCTCCAACACCCTGACACAGGCTCCTAGATGTCGGTGCAAGCACTACCCCTGAGTCCCATCAGGCTGGAAGCATTGTGGGACCCACTGTGCCTTGGTTGGGTGCCCCTTGTTCAGCTCCACCAGGAAAGAGGCCCTGGTGCCATTTCCTGGGCCAGGAGTGCGGCAGAGCTGCCAGCATGCTGTGCTGCCCTGCCTGAGGCCTCACCGGCTCTGTATCCTCCTCTGCAAACGGCCATCTACGCTGCTTCTGCCTAGGAAGCCTCCATGGCGTCCTCATGGCTGTACTGGCAGGTTGTCTGTGCACTGCCTGCAAAGAGAGGAAGGCCAAATTATCAGGGACAATCACCAGCTGTCAAGGTGCTGTGGCCACCGCACCAACACCCTGGGCCTCCAACACCCCAACACGGGCTTCTACATGTCCCTGCACACACTGGCTCCGAGCCCCAGCACGCTGCCAATGTGCTGGCACCCTCTGCACCCAGCTTGGCCACCTCTCCTTCAGATCCACAGCAAAGGGGCCCTGCTCCCACTTCCTGCCACAGCAGTGGCACGCAGCTGCCACCACACTCTGCCACCCTGGCCCAAGCCCTCACCAGCTCTGGTGGCTCCACAGAAGAAGGCCTTCCCAGGCGCTGCTTTTTCAGGACCCTCCGTGCTTTCTCCCTCACCATGCTCCCAGCTTGCTTCTGCGCCACCTGCCAAGGCACCAAGGGCACATTGTCACCGAGCATCAGCAGCAGAGCGAGGGCAAGGGGCTGCTGCATCCTCAGCACCACTGTGGGCACATGACAAGCCCCACACAGGAATGGCCACACCTTCGGGACGGGCGCTTGCTGCTCAGGCTGCATGCCTTTTCCACAGGCCGGCCCGTTTTTCCTGTGTGCCTGGAAAACCTGCACCGAAGAACCCATGGCCACAACCTGCACAAGCTCCGTGTGCACACAGAGCAGCACACGCCTGAGCATGTGGGGGTTAGGAGTGGCACTTAGGTCCTTGCTGCTGGGTGCGGAGACCGGGACCAAAGGTGGGACACTTTCCAGGCTCTACAAGAGAAGACATTGGTGGGACAGGCGCTCAAAAGGAGCCTTCTGCGGCCCTTTGGCAGGCAGCTCCCACGCACAACAGGCCTCCAGGCACCCAAATCCTTCAGGCAAGAGTCACAAGCCAAGAGCCCAAGAGCCCCGACCCCTTTGCCCTGACTCCCACCACAAAGGGCTCCCACACACTGCCCTGCTTGGCCCTTGCATAAAGACCTCTGCAGCCTGCCTGCGCCCAAGTAGCCCCCCGCAAAGCCTTACAAGCACAACAGATGACTTGGCTGGCAGGGCTCCCTGCATCACAGGGCAGCTGCCGGGCAGCACGCGGGGCTGAAGAGCACGCTGGCGCACTGCCTTTGCGCCACCTTTCCCCAGAGTGGCAGGGGGGAGATGCAGGTGCAGGGCCCAGCTGCAAAGGCAGCTGCTCCTTTCAGGAAGGCCTGCATGCACCACACACCTGCCCAGGCATCTCGCTGAGGCACTGAGGCAGCGGGCAAGGGGAGGAAGGACGGGGCTGCTTGGTGGAGCCGGGAGAGAAGCAAACATGGGCTCCTTCTCTGCCCGCACCATGGCTGCTCTGATGAGCATTTCCTGGGGCAGGAGCTCAACCTCACACTGCGCTCCCCCAGCAGACCACCACCTCTGCCCACCAACAGAGCCCCAACAAAGCCCTTCCTCACAACCTCTCGCGCCTCAGATCGCTCCTTAGCTCATACCTGAGCACCGATGCCACCGCTGCTGCTCGCCGCCTCCTGCTCTCTTGGCGGCTCCGAGGCGGCCCTGCTGGCCCTCTCCACAGCCTGACAAAGCAAAGGAGGCCTTTGCAGCGCAATGCAGCACACCAGCACTACTCCTGGCCAACGTGGTGCCAAGCAGCAACAGCGCCCCTCTGCACAGCAGCCTCCCACCTCGCCTCACTCCCTTCGCAAGGGCCCACAAATGAGCACGCACCACAGCCAGCCCACCTCTCTGCTCCCACACCAACTACAGGCTCTCTCTCTTCCCTTCCCTCCACACCAACTTGGCAGCTTTTGCCCTGCACCTTCCCACCGCAAGCAGTGTCTTCCCCGCAGTGCCGAGCGCCCTCGCAGGTGTCAGGCACCTGGCGCTGCCACGGCCACTGCCACCCCTGGCCCACGCATCTGGCCCACCTCCCCGCAACCCACTCGCCCTCCTCTCCCCACACACCCACACACCAGCCTCGCTCCCGCCTCCCTCCTCCCACCACGGCACCCATGCCCCCGCCGACACTGCCGCTCCCTCCTCCTGCTGCCTGCCACCCACCAACACTTCCAGCACCGCCTGCTTGCCCACCGCACAACAGTGCCCTTAGCAGCCCCCCGCCCCTACTCCTCCAGGCAACACCCCTCCTGGCCATCAAGTGCACCGAGAGGCAAAGAGGGGCTTGGCGGTGCTGCGCTCAAGGCAGCCCCGCTCTCACCTCCCAGCCTCTTCCCTCCACAACTCCACTAGCAACGCCTCAGCCCACATTTGCCCTACGCCTACTCAAAGGCTCCTCTCTCAAAGACCTCCCGCACCCCCACCACCACCACTTGCCCCACCTGGCAAACTCCTACAGCCGCTGCCCCAGCCTTGCCTCTCCCAGCCCCTCCCACTGCCGCGGCACAGCCCTCAAGGTGCTGTGGCCACCGCACAGCCTTCTGGGCCTCCAGCACCCCCACACGGCCTTCTACATCTCCGCGCACACACTAGCTCCGAGGCCCAGCATGCTGCCAATGTGCTGGCACCCACTGGGCCCGCCTTCTGCACCTCTCCTTCCGATCCCACAGCAAAGGGGCCCTGCTCCCACCTCCTGCCACAGCAGGGGCACACAACTGCCACCACACTCTGCCCTGCCCTGGCCCCAGCCCTCACCACCTCTGCTGGCTCCGGTGTCGCGGAAGGCCTTCCCAGGCGCTGCTTTCTAAGGACTCGCCGCGCCTTCTCCCTCACCATGCATGCAGCTTGCTTTGCCTGAAAAGCCAACAAGGATAGATTGTCATGGAGCATCAGCAGCAGAGCGACGGCAAGGTGCTCCTGCATCCCCAGCATCACTGCCGCCACACGACCAGCCCCGCACAGCGGATGGACGCTCAGGACGGGCACTTGCTGATCAGCCTGCATGCGTGGCCCCTCCCTACCTGCCTACACCTCATGCTCCTCCTGCCAACGGGTCCCACCACGGCCACCCAACACAGCCGCCCTCCTACGCTCACCACCATGACCACCTCTCCCCACACACACACCCTTTGCCACCACCTGACAGCAAACCTCCTCTTCCCCTACCCGCTCCAACACTCCCACCCACCCACCACCAACTCCTCCTCGCCCACTTGCTGCCACCCACCACAACACGGCCCTGCTCCCACCTCCACTCTTCCAGCTCCACCCTCCAAATGGCTGAATCCCCACAGCACCAGGCACCTGGTCACATCACCCCCAAACACAGCCCTTCCCCACGCCCATGCAGCACTTGCCCACCACCGCCTCTACTCTTGCCTCCTACCCTCCCTCTAACACGCACACCAGCTGCACAGCCTGCACTTTTCGCCCTCTTTTCCACAGGCCTCTTTTTTCTGTGGGCCTAGGAAACCTGCACCGAGCAAGCCGTGGGCACACCCTGGACAAGCTCCGAGTGCACAGACAGCAGCACCCGGCTGAGCAGATGGGGCTTAGGAGTGGCACTTACGTCCTTGCTGCTGCCTTCGGAGACTGGGACCGGTGGTGGGACGCTCTCCAGGCTCTACAAGAGAAGAAATTGGTGGCACAGGCACTCAGAAGGAGCCTTCTGCGGCCCTTTGGCCGACATTGCCAGGCAGCTCCCATGCACAACATGCCCGAGGCATGGAAATCCTCCAGGCAAGAGTCACAAGCCAAGAGCCAGAGAGCCCCGACTCCTTTGCCTGACTCCCACCACAAAGGGCTCCCACCCACCGCCCTGCTAGGCCCTCACCTCGGGCCTCTGCCACCTGCCTGCTCCCAAGTAGCCCCCCTGCAAAGCCTTACAAGGACAACACATGCCTTGGCTGGGAGGCTCCCTGCATCACAGGGCAGCTGCCTGGCACGTGGCGCTGAAGACCATGCTGGCGCACAGCCTTGGCACCACCTTTCCCCAGAGTGCCTAATGGGGGCCCCAGCTGCACGGCCAGGCCCCAGCTGCAAAGGCAGCTGCTCCTTTCAGGAAGGCCTGCATGCACCACGCGCCTGCCCCAAGCCTGTGGCCAAGCTGCCGTCTCGGCGAGCCAGTGGGCAAGCGGGGGAATCATGGGTCTGCTTGGTGGAGCCGGGAGAGAAGCAAACATGGGCTCCTTCTCTGCTCACGCCAGGGCTGCTCTGCTCAGGAGCATTTTCAGGGGCAGCAGCTCAACCTCACACCGCTCTCCCCCAGCAGACCACCACCTCTGCCCACCAACAGAGCCCCAACAAAGCCCTTCCTCACAACCTCTCGCGCCTCAGATCGCTCCTTAGCTCATACCTGAGCACCCATGCCGCCGCTGCTGCTCACTGCCTCCTGCTCTCTCGCGGGCTCCGAGGCAGCTGTGCTGGCCCTCTCCACAGCCTGACAAAGCAAAGGAGGCCTTTGCAGCGCAACGCAGCACGCCAGCCCTACTCCTGGCCAACGTGGTGCCAAGCAGCAACAGCGCCCCTCTGCTCAGCAGCCTCCCACCTCGCCTCACTCCCTTTCCAAGGGCCCACAAGTGAGCCCGCACCACAGCCAGCCCACCCCTCTGCTTCCATGCCAACTATAGCCTCTCTCTCTTCCCTTCCCTCCACACCAACTTGGCAGCTTTTGCCCTGCACCTTCCCACCGCAAGCAGTGTCTTCCCCGCAGTGCCGAGCGCCCTCGCAGGTGCCAGGCACCTGGCGCTTCCACCGCCACTGCCACCCCTGGCCCACCCATCAGGCCCACCTCCCCGCAACCCACTCGCCCTCCTTTCCCCACACACCCACACACCAGCCTCGCTCCCGCCTCCCTCCTCCCACCACGGCACCCATGCCCCCGCCGACACTGCCACTCCCTCCTCCTGCTGCCTGCCACCCACCACCACTTCCAGCACCGCCTGCTTGCCCACCGCACACCAACCCGCCCCAGTGCCCTTAGCAGCCCCCCGCCCCTGCTCCTCCAGGCAACACCCCTCCTGGCCATCAAGTGCACCGAGAGGCAAAGAGGGGCTTGGCGGTGCTGCGCTCAAGGCAGCCCCGCTCTCACCTCCCAGCCTCTTCCCTCCACAACTCCACTAGCAACGCCTCAGCCCACATTTGCCCTACGCATGCTCACAGGCTCCTTCCTCAAACACCTCCCGCACCCCCACCACCAGCACTGCACACCAGCCTTCCTGGAAAACTCCTAAAACCACTGCCCCATCCTTGCCTGGCCCGGCCCCTCCCACTGCCGCGGCACAGGCCATCAAGGTGCTGTGGCCACCGCTCAGCCTTCTGGGCCTCCAACACCCCCACACAGCCTTCTACATCTGCCTGCACACACTAGCTCCGAGGCCCAGCATGCTGCCAATGTGCTGGCACCCTCTGGGCCCGCCTTCTGCACCTCTCCTTCCGATCCCACAGCAAAGGGGCCCTGCTCCCACCTCCTGCCACAGCAGGGGCACACAACTGCCACCACACTCTGCCGCCCTGGCCCCAGCCCTCACCAGCTCTGGTGGCTCCACAGCAGAAGGCCTTCCCAGGCGCTGCTTTCTCAGCAGCCTCCGCGGTTTCTCCCTCACCATGCTCCCAGCTTGCTTCTGCGCCACCTGCAAAGCCACCAAGGCCACATTGTCACCAAGCATCACCAGCAGAACGAGGGCAACGTGCTCCTGCATCCTCAGCACCACCTCCGCCACACGACCAGCACAGCGGATGGATGCTCGGGACGGGCACTTGCTGATCAGGCTGCATGCGTGGACCCTCCCTACCTGCCTACGCCTCATGCTGCTCCTGCCAACGGGTCCCACCACGGCCACCCAACACAGCCGCCCTCCTACGCTCACCACCATGCCCACCTCTCCCCACACACACACCCTTTGCCACCACCTGACAGCAAACCTCCTCTTCCCCTACCCGCTCCAACACTCCCACCCACCCACCACCAACTCCTCCTCGCCCACTTGCCGCCACCCACCACAACACGGCCCTGCTCCCACCTCCACCCTCCCAGCCTCACCCTCCAAACGCCTCACACCCCGCAGCACCAACGGCCTCGCCACATCACCCCCAAACACAGCCCTTCCCCACACCCATGCAGCACTCGGTCAAGGCTGCCTCTAGCGTTGCCTCCTGCCCGCCCTCTCACACACACACCAGGGGCCCACAGCCTGCACTTTTTGCCCTCTTTTCCACAGGCCGGCCTCTTTTTTCTGTGTGCCTAGGAAACCTGAACCAAGGAACCCATGGCCACAACCTGCATAAGCTCCGAGTGCACAGACAGCAGCACCCGGGTGAGCATGTGGGGGGTTGGAATGGCACTTACGTCCTTGCTGCTGGGTGCGGAGACCGCGACCGGACGTGGGACGCTCTCCAGGCTCTACAAGAGAAGAAATTGGCGGCACAGGCGCTCAGAAGGAGCCTTCCGCGGCCCTTTGGCAGGCAGCTCCCACGCACAACATGCCTAGCCCACCTCCAGGCACCCAAATCCTCCAGGCAAGAGTCACAAGCCAAGAGCCCAAGAGCCCCGACTCCTTTGCCCTGACTCCCACCACAAAGGGCTCCCACCCACCGCCCTGCTTGGCCCTTGCATCAAGACCTCTGCGGCCTGCCTGCTCCCAAGTAGCCCCCCTGCAAAGCCTTGCGAGCACAACAGACGCCTTGCCTGAGGGGCTCCCTGCATCACAGGGCAGCTGCCTGGCAGCAAGCGGGGCTGAAGAGCACGCTGGCGCACTGCCTTTGGCCACCTTTCCCCAGAGTGGCATGGGGGAGATGCAGGTGCAGGGCCCAGCTGCAAAGGCAGCTGCTCCTTTCAGAAAGTCCTGCATGCACCACACACCTGCCCAGGCATCTCGCTGAGGCACTGAGGCAGCGGGCAAGGGGAGGAAGGATGGGGCTGCTTGGTGGGGCCAGGAGAGAAGCAACCATGGGCTCCTTCTCTGCCCGCACCATGGCTGCTCTGATGAGCATTTCCTGGGGCAGGAGCTCAACCTCACACTGCGCTCCCCCAGCAGACCACCACCTCTGCCCAGTAGCCCGAACCCCAGCAAAGCCCTTCCTCACAACCTCTCGCGCCTCAGCTCCCTCCTTAGCTCATACCTGAGCACCGAGGCTGCTGCTCACCAGGTCCTGCTCTCTCTGTGTCTCCGAGGCGACCCTGCTGACCCTCTCCACAGCCTGACAAAGCAAAGGAGGCCTTTGCAGCGCAACGCAGCACGCCAGCCCTACTCCTGGCCAACGTGGTGCCAAGCAGCAACAGCGCCCCTCTGCTCAGCAGCCTCCCACCTCGCCTCGCTCCCTTTGCAAGGGCCCACAAGTGAGCCCGCACCACAGCCAGCCCACCCCTCTGCTCCCACGCCAACTACAGGCTCTCTCTCTTCCCTTCCCTCCACACCAACTTGGCAGCTTTTGCCCTGCACCTTCCCACGGCAAAGACTGTCTTCCCGCGGTGCCGAGCGCCCTCGCAGGTGCCAGGCACCTGGCGCTGCCACCGCCACTGCCACCCCTGGCCCACCCATCGGGCCCACCTCCCCGCAACCCACTCGCCCTCCTTTCCCCACACACCCATACACCAGCCTCGCTCCCCCCTGCCTCCTCCCACCACGGCACTCATGACCGCACCGACACTGCCGCTCCCTCCTCCTGCTGCCTGCCACCCACCACCACTTCCAGCACCGCCCGCTTGCCCACCGCACACCAACCCGCCCCAGTGCCCTTAGCAGCCCCCCGCCCCTACTCCTCCAGGCAACACCCCTCCTGGCCATCAAGCGCTTCCAGGCACAAAGGGGCCATTGGTGGTGCTGCGCTCAAGGCAGCCCCGCTCTCACCTCCCAGCCTCTTCCCTCCACAAATGCACTATAAGGTCTTGAGGCCATCTCAGCCCACATTTGCCCTACGCGTGCTCAGAAGCTCCTTCCTCAAAGACCTCCCGCACCCCCACCACCAGCACTGCACACCAGCCTTGCTGGCAAACTCCCAACAGCCTCTGCCCCATCCTGGCCCGGACCTTCCCACTGCCGCAGGGCCACCCGCCAAGGTGCTGTGGCCACCGCAGAGCCTTTTGTGCCTCCTAAACCCCTACATGTGCTTCACAATACCACTTTGGACACTAGCCCCAAGTCCCATCAGCCTGCTGCTGTGGGGGCACCCACTGGGCCTGCCTTGGCCACCTCTCCTTCAGAGCCACTACCAAAGGGGCCCCCGGGCCATTTCCTGCCACAGCACTGGCACACAGCTGCCACCACACTGCCCTGCCCTGGCCCAAGCCCTCACCAGCTCTGGTGGCTCCATGGCAGGAGGTCTTCCCTGTCGCTGCGCCCTCAGCACCCTCCGTGGTTTCTCTCTGGCCATGATCGAAGCTGCTCTGGCGGCCACCTGCAGAGCCAGCAAGCACAGATTGTCATAGAGCATCACCCGCGGAGGGAGCGGAAGGTGCTCCTGCCTCCCCAGCACCACTGCCGCCACACGACCAGCCCCGCACAGTGGATGGACGCTCAGGACGGGCACTTGCTGATCAGCCTGCATGCGTGGACCCTCCCTACCTGCCTACGCCTCATGCTCCTCCTGCCAACGGGTCCCACCACGGCCACCCAACACAGCCGCCCTCCTACGCTCACCACCATGACCACCTCTCCCCACACACACACCCTTTGCCACCACCTGACAGAAAACCTCCTCTTCCCCTACCCGCTCCAACACTCCCAGCCGCCCACCACCAACTCCTCCTCGCCCACTTGCCGCCACCCACCACAACACGGCCCTGCTCCCACCTCCACTCTTCCAGCTCCACCCTCCAAATGGCTGAATCCCCACAGCACCAGGCACCTGGTCACATCACCCCCAAACACAGCCCTTCCCCACGCCCATGCAGCACTCGCCCACCGCCGCCTCTACCATTGCCTCTTGCCCCCCCTCTCACAGCCACACCAGCTGCACAGCCTGCAGTTTTTGCCCTCTTTTCCACAGGCCTCTTTTTCCTGTGCAGCTAGAAAGCCTGCACCAAGGAACCCATGGCCACAACCTCCACAAGCTCCGTGTGCACACAGAGCAGCACACGGCTGAGCATGTGGGGGTTAGGAATGGCACTTACGTCCTTGCTGCTGGGTGCAGAGACCGGGACCGGAAGTGGGACGCTCTCCAGGCTCTACAAGAGAAGAAATTGGTGGCACAGGCACTCAGAAGGAGCCTCCTTTGGCCCTTTGGGCGACATTGGCACGCAGCTCCCATGCACAACAGGCCTCAAGGCACCCAAATCCTTCAGGCAAGAGTCACAAGCCAAGAGCCCGAGAGCCCCGACCCCTTTGCCCTGACTCCCACCACAAAGGGCTCCCACCCACCGCCCTGCTTGGCCCTCGCCTCGGGCCTCTGCCGCCTGCCTGCTCCCAAGTAGCCCTCCCGCAAAGCCTTACGAGCACAACAGACGCCTTGCCTGAGGGGCTCCCTGCATCACAGGGCAGCTGCCTGGCAGCACGCGGGGCTGAAGACCACGCTGGCGCACGGCCCTTGCGCCACCTTTCCCCAGAGTGTAATGGGGGCCCCAGCTGCACGGCCAGGCCCCAGCTGCAAAGGCAGCTGCTCCTTTCAGGAAGGCCTGCATGCACCACACGCCTGCCCCAAGCCTGTGGCCAAGCTGCCGTCTCGGGAAGCCAGTGGGCAAGCGCGGGAAAGGATGGGTCTGCTTGGTGGGGCCGGGAAAGAAGCAAAGATGGTCTCCTCCTCTGCCCGGGCCACGGCTGCTCTGACGAGGATGTTTTGCGGCAGGAGCTCAACCTCACACTGGCCTCCCTCAGGAGCTCATAACATGTGTCGAGCAGCAGAGCCCCGACAAAGCCCTTCCTGGCAACCAGTGGGCTCAGCTGATACCTGAGCACTGATGCTGCTGCTCGCCGCCTCCTCCTTTCTCTGTATCTCAGATGTGGCCCTGCTGGCCCTCTCCACAGCCTGACAAAGGAATGGAGGCTTTTGCAGCGCAACGCAACACGCCAGCCCTAGTCCAGAGCAAGGCGATGCCAAGCAGCAACAGCGCCCCTCTGCTCAGCAGCCTCCCACCTCGCCTCACTCCCTTCGCAAGGGCCCACAAGTGAGCCCGCACCACAGCCAGCCCACCTCTCTGCTCCCACGCCAACTACAGCCCCTCTCTCTTCCCTTCGCTCCACACCAACTTGGCAGCTTTTGCCCTGCACCTTCCCACCACAAGCAGTGTCTTCCCCGTGGGGCCGAGCGCCCTCGCAGGTACCAGGCCCCTGGCACACCAGCCTCTCTCCCGCCTCCCTCCTCCCACCATGGCACCCATGCCCCCACCGACACTGCCGCTCCCTCCTCCTGCTGCCTGCCACCCACCACCACTTCCAGCACCGCCTGCTTGCCCACCGCACACCAACATGCTGCAGTGCCCTTGGCATCCTCCCCGCCCCTAGTCCTCCAGGTGACACCCCTCCTGGCCATCAAGCAGATCAAGGGGCAAACGGGTGGTCCGCAGTGTTGCGCTCAAGGCAGCCCCGCTCTCACCTCCTCGGCCTCTTCCCTCCACAAATGCACTATGAGGTCTTGAGGCCATCTCAGCCCACATTTGCCCTACGCCTACTCACAGGCTCCTTCCTCAAAGACCTCCCGCACCCCCACCACTAGCACTGCACACCAGCCTTCCTGGCAAACTCCCAACAGCCGCTGCCCCATCCTTGCCTCTCCCAGACCCTCCCACTGCCGCAGCACAGCCCTCAAGGTGCTGTGGCCACCGCTCAGCCTTCTGGGCCTCCAGCACCCCCACGGCCTTCTACATCTCCCTGCACACACTAGCTCCGAGCCCCAGCACGCTGCCAATGTGCTGGCACCCTCTGCACCCAGCTTGGCCACCTCTCTTTCAGATCCACAGCAAAGGGGCCCTGCTCCCACCTCCTGCCACAGCAGGGGCACACAGCTGCCACCACACTCTGCCGCCCTGGCCCCAGCCCTCACCAGCTCTGGAGGCTCCACAGCAGAAGGCCTTCCCAGGCGCTGCTTTCTCAGCAGCCTCCGCGGTTTCTCCCTCACCAGGCTCCCAGCTTGCTTCTGCACCACCTGCCAAGGCAAAAAGGGCACATTGTCACCGAGCATCAGCAGCAGAGCGAGGGCAAGGGGCTGCTGCATCCCCAGCACCGCTGCCGCCACACGACCAGCCCCACACAGAACATGGACCTTCGGGACAGGCGCTTGCTGCTCAGGTTGCATGCCTTTTCCACAGGCCTGCCTGTTTTTCCTGTGTGCCTAGAAAACCTGCACCGAGGAACCCACGGGCACAACCTGGACAAGCTACGCGTGCACACAGAGCAGCACCAGGGTGAGCATGTGGGGGTTAGGAGTGGCACTTACGTCGTTGTTGCTGGGTGCGGAGACCGGCATTGGAGGTGGGACAGTTTCCATGCTCTATAAGAGAAGAAATTGGTGGGACAGCCACTCAGAAGGAGCCTTCCTCAGCCCTTTGGGCGACATTGGCATGCAGCTCCCATGCACAACATGCCTCAAGGCACCCAAATCCTTCAGGCAAGAGTCACAAGCCAAGAGCCCAAGAGCCCCGACCCCTTTGCCCTGACTCCCACCACAAAGGGCTCCCACACACCGCCCTGCTTGGCCCTCGCCTCAGGCCTCTGCCGCCTGCCTGCCCCCAAGTAGCCCCCCTGCAAAGCCTTGCGAGCACAACAGGCGCCTTGCCTGAGGGGCTCCCTGCATCACAGGGCAGCTGGCTGGCAGCACGCGGGGCTGGAGACCATGCTGGCGCACAGCCTTTGCGCCACCTTTTCCCGGAGCCTAATGGGGGCCCCAGCTGCACGGCCAGGCCCCAGCTGCAAAGGCAGCTGCTCCTTTCGGGAAGGCCTGCATGCACCGCACGCCTGCCCCAAGCCTGCGGCCAAGCTGCCGTCTCGGGGAACCAGTGGGCAAGTGGGGGAATCATGGGTCTGCTTGGTGGAGCCGAGAGAGAAGTAAACATGGGCTCCTTCTCTGCCCACGCCAGGGCTGATCTGCTCAGGAGCGTTTTCGGGGGCAGCAGCTCAACCTCACACCGCCCTCCCCCAGCAGACCACCTCCTCTGCCCACCAACAGAGCCCCAACAAAGCCCTTCCTCACAACCTCTCGTGCCTCAGCTCCCTCCTTAGCTCATACCTGAGCACCCATGCCGCCGCTGCTGCTCGCCACCTCCTGCTCTCTCGGTGGGTCCGAGGCAGCTGTGCTGGCCCTCTCCACAGCCTGACAAAGCAAAGGAGGCCTTTGCAGCCCAACGCAGCACGCCAGCCCTACTCCTGGCCAACGTGGTGCCAAGCAGCAACAGCGCCCCTCTGCTCAGCAGCCTCCCACCTCGCCTCACTCCCTTTCCAAGGGCCCACAAGTGAGCACGCACCACAGCCAGCCCACCTCTCTGCTCCCATGCCAACTACAGCCTCTCTCTCTTCCCTTCCCTCCACACCAACTTGGCAGCTTTTGCCCTGCACCCTCCCACCGCATGCAAGTGTCTTCCCCGCGGTGCCGAGCACTCTCGCAGGTGCCAGGCACCTGGCGCTGCCACCGCCACTGCCGCCCCTGGCCCACCCATCGGGCCCACCTCCCCACAACCCACTCGCCCTCCTCTCCCCACACACCCACACACCAGCCTCGCTCCCGCCTCCCTCCTCCCACCACGGCACCCATGCCCCCGCCGACACTGCCGCTCCCTCCTCCTGCTGCCTGCCACCCACCACCACTTCCAGCACCGCCTGCTTGCCCACCACACACCAACGTGCCCCAGTGCCCTTAGCAGCCCCCCGCCCCTACTCCTCCAGGCAACACCCCTCCTGGCCATCAAGCACACCGAGGGGCAAAGAGGGGCTTGGCGGTGCTGCGCTCAAGGCAGCCCCGCTCTCACCTCCCAGCCTCTTCCCTCCACAACTCCACTAGCAGCGCCTCAGCCCACATTTGCCCTACGCCTACTCAAAGCCTCCTCTCTCAAAGACCTCCCACACCCCCACCACCACCACTTGCCCCACCTGGCAAACTCCTACAGCCGCTGCCCCAGCCTTGCCTCTCCCAGCCCCTCCGACTACCGCAGCACAGCCCTCAAGGTGCTGTGGCCACCGTACAGCCTTCTGGGCCTCCAGCACCCCCACACAGCCTTCTACAGCTCCCTGCACACACTAGCTCCGAGCCCCAGCACACTGGTGGGCTGGGAGCACCCACTGGGCCCGCCTTCTGCACCTCTCCTTCCGATCCAACAGGAGAGGGGCCCTGCTCCCACTTCCTGCCACAGTAGTGGCACACAGCTGCCACCACACTCTGCCGCCCTGGCCCCAGCCCTCACCAGCTCTCGTGGCTCCGGGGTCGCGGAAGGCCTTCCCAGGCGCTGCTTTCTCAGGACTCGCCGCGCCTTCTCCCTCACCATGCACGCAGCTTGCTTCTCCTGCAAAGCCACCAAGGACACATTGTCATGGAGCATCACCAGCAGAGCGACAGCAACGTGCTCCTGCATCCCCAGCACCACCGCCGCCACACGACCAGCCCCGCACAGCGGATGGACGCTCAGGACGGGCACTTGCTGCTCAGCCTGCATGCGTGGCCCCTCCCTACCTGCCTACGCCTCTTGCTCCTCCTGCCAACGGGTCCCACCACGGCCACCCAACACAGCCGCCCTCCTATGCTCACCACCATGCCCACCTCTCCCCACACACACACCCTTTGCCACCACCTGACAGCAAACCTCCTCTTCCCCTACCCACTCCAACACTCCCAGCCGCCCACCACCAACTCCTCCTCGCCCACTTGCCGCCACCCACCACAACACGACCCTACTCCCACCTCCACCCTCCCAGCCTCACCCTCCAAACGGCTGAGTCCCCACAGCACCAACAGCCTCGCCACTTCACCCCCAAACACAGCCCTTCCCCATGCCCATGCAGCACTCGCCCACTGCCATCTCTACTCTTGCCTCCTGCCCGCCCTCTCACACGCACACCAGGGGCCCACAGCCTGCACTTTTCACCCTCTTTTCCACAGGCCGGCCTCTTTTTTCTGTGGGCCTAGAAATCCTGCACCGAGCAACCCATGGGCACACCCTGGACAAGCTCCGTGTGCAAAGACAGCAGCACCCGGGTGAGCATATGGGGCTTAGGAGTGGCACTTACGTCCTTGCTGCTGGGTGCGGAGACTGGGACCGGTGGTGGCACAGTTTCCAAGCTCTACAAGAGAAGAAATTGGCGGCACAGGCACTCAGAAGGAGCCTTCTGCGGCCCTTTGGGCGACATTGGCACGCAGCTCCCATGCACAACAGGCCTCAAGGCACCCAAATCCTTCAGGCAAGAGTCACAAGCCAAGAGCCCGAGAGCCCCGACTCCTTTGCCCTGACTCCCACCACAAAGGGCTCCCACCCACTGCCCTGCTTGGCCCTCGCCTCGGGCCTCTGCCACCTGCCTGCTCCCAAGTAGCCCCCCGCAAAGCCTTACAAGCACAACAGATGCCTTGGCTGGGAGGCTCCCTGCATCACAGGGCAGCTGGTTGGCAGCACGCGGGCTGAAGAGCACGCTGGCACACTGCCTTTGCGCCACCTTTCCCCAGAGTGCCTAATGGGGGCCCCAGCTGCACAGCCAGGCCCCAGCTGCAAAGGCAGCTGCTCCTTTCAGGAAGGCCTGCATGCACCACACGCCTGCCCCAAGCCTGCGGCCAAGCTGCCGTCTCGGGGAGCCAGTGGCCAAGCGGGGGAATCATGGGCCTGCTTGGTGGAGCCGGGAGAGAAGCAAACATGGGCTCCTTCTCTGCCCACGCCAGGGCTGCTGGGCTCAGGAGCATTTTCGGGGGCAGCAGCTCAACTTCACACCGTCCTCCCCCAGCAGACCACCACCTCTGCCCACCAACAGAGCCCCAACAAAGCCCTTCCTCACAACCTCTCGCGCCTCAGATCGCTCCTTAGCTCATACCTGAGCACCGAGGACGCCGCTGCTGCTCGCCGCCTCCTGCTCTCTCCCGGGCTCCGAGGCAGCCCTGCTGGCCCTCTCCACAGCCTGACAAAGCAAAGGAGGCCTTTGCAGCCCAACGCAGCACGCCAGCCCTACTCCTGGCCAACGTGGTGCCAAGCAGCAACAGCGCCCCTCTGCTCAGCAGCCTCCCACCTCACCTCGCTCCCTTCGCAAGGGCCCACAAGGGAGCCCGCACCACAGCCAGCCCACCTCTCTGCTCCCACACCAACTACAGCCTCTCTCTCTTCCCTTCGCTCCACACCAACTTGGCAGCTTTTGCCCTGCACCCTCCCACCGCATGCAAGTGTCTTCCCCGCGGTGCCGAGCACTCTCGCAGGTGCCAGGCACCTGGCGCTGCCACCGCCACTGCCGCCCCTGGCCCACCCATCGGGCCCACCTCCCCGCAACCCACTCACCCTCCTTTCCCCACACACCCATACACCAGCCTCGCTCCCGCCTGCCTCCTCCCACCATGGCACCCATGCCCCCGCCGACACTGCCGCTCCCTCCTCCTGCTGCCTGCCACCCACCAACACTTCCAGCACCGCCTGCTTGCCCACCGCACAACAACCCGCCCCAGTGCCCTTAGCAGCCCCCCGCCCCTACTCCTCCAGGCAACACCCCTCCTGGCCATCAAGCACACCGAGGGGCAAAGAGGGGCTTGGCGGTGCTGCGCTCAAGGCAGCCCCGCTCTCACCTCCCAGCCTCTTCCCTCCACAACTCCACTAGCAGCGCCTCAGCCCACATTTGCCCTACGCCTACTCAAAGCCTCCTCTCTCAAAGACCTCCCACACCCCCACCACCACCACTTGCCCCACCTGGCAAACTCCTACAGCCGCTGCCCCAGCCTTGCCTCTCCCAGCCCCTCCGACTACCGCAGCACAGCCCTCAAGGTGCTGTGGCCACCGTACAGCCTTCTGGGCCTCCAGCACCCCCACACGGCCTTCTACAGTTCCCTGCACACACTAGCTCCGAGCCCCAGCACACTGGTGGGCTGGGAGCACCCACTGGGCCCGCCTTCTGCACCTCTCCTTCCGATCCAACAGGAGAGGGGCCCTGCTCCCACTTCCTGCCACAGTAGTGGCACACAGCTGCCACCACACTCTGCCGCCCTGGCCCCAGCCCTCACCAGCTCTCGTGGCTCCGGGGTCGCGGAAGGCCTTCCCAGGCACTGCTTTCTCAGGACTCGCCGCGCCTTCTCCCTCGCCATGCACGCAGCTTGCTTCTCCTGCAAAGCCACCAAGGACACATTGTCATGGAGCATCACCAGCAGAGCGACAGCAACGTGCTCCTGCATCCCCAGCACCACCGCCGCCACACGACCAGCCCCGCACAGCGGATGGACGCTCAGGACGGGCACTTGCTGCTCAGCCTGCATGCGTGGCCCCTCCCTACCTGCCTACGCCTCTTGCTCCTCCTGCCAACGGGTCCCACCACGGCCACCCAACACAGCCGCCCTCCTATGCTCACCACCATGCCCACCTCTCCCCACACACACACCCTTTGCCACCACCTGACAGCAAACCTCCTCTTCCCCTACCCACTCCAACACTCCCAGCCGCCCACCACCAACTCCTCCTCGCCCACTTGCCGCCACCCACCACAACACGACCCTACTCCCACCTCCACCCTCCCAGCCTCACCCTCCAAACGGCTGAGTCCCCACAGCACCAACAGCCTCGCCACTTCACCCCCAAACACAGCCCTTCCCCATGCCCATGCAGCACTCGCCCACTGCCATCTCTACTCTTGCCTCCTGCCCGCCCTCTCACACGCACACCAGGGGCCCACAGCCTGCACTTTTCACCCTCTTTTCCACAGGCCGGCCTCTTTTCTCTGTGGGCCTAGAAATCCTTCACCGAGCAACCCATGGGCACACCCTGGACAAGCTCCGTGTGCAAAGACAGCAGCACCCGGGTGAGCATATGGGGCTTAGGAGTGGCACTTACGTCCTTGCTGCTGGGTGCGGAGACTGGGACCGGTGGTGTGACAGTTTCCAAGCTCTACAAGAGAAGAAATTGGCGGCACAGGCACTCAGAAGGAGCCTCCTTTGGCCCTTTGGGCGACATTGGCACGCAGCTCCCATGCACAACAGGCCTCAAGGCACCCAAATCCTTCAGGCAAGAGTCACAAGCCAAGAGCCCGAGAGCCCCGACTCCTTTGCCCTGACTCCCACCACAAAGGGCTCCCACCCACTGCCCTGCTTGGCCCTCGCCTCGGGCCTCTGCCACCTGCCTGCTCCCAAGTAGCCCCCCGCAAAGCCTTACAAGCACAACAGATGCCTTGGCTGGGAGGCTCCCTGCATCACAGGGCAGCTGGTTGGCAGCACGCGGGCTGAAGAGCACGCTGGCACACTGCCTTTGCGCCACCTTTCCCCAGAGTGCCTAATGGGGGCCCCAGCTGCACGGCCAGGCCCCAGCTGCAAAGGCAGCTGCTCCTTTCAGGAAGGCCTGCATGCACCACACGCCTGCCCCAAGCCTGCGGCCAAGCTGCCGTCTCGGGGAGCCAGTGGCCAAGCGGGGGAATCATGGGTCTGCTTAGTGGAGCCAGGAGAGAAGCAAACATGGGCTCCTTCTCTGCCCACGCCAGGGCTGCTCTGCTCAGGAGCATTTTCGGGGGCAGCAGCTCAACTTCACACCGTCCTCCCCCAGCAGACCACCACCTCTGCCCACCAACAGAGCCCCAACAAAGCCCTTCCTCACAACCTCTCGCGCCTCAGATCGCTCCTTAGCTCATACCTGAGCACCGATGCCGCCGCTGCTGCTCGCCGCCTCCTGCTGTCTCCCGGGCTCCGAGGTGGCCGTGCTGGCCCTCTCCACAGCCTGACAAAGCAAAGGAGGCCTTTGCAGCCCAACGCAGCACGCCAGCCCTACTCCTGGCCAACGTGGTGCCAAGCAGCAACAGCGCCCCTCCGCTCAGCAGCCTCCCACCTCACCTCGCTCCCTTCGCAAGGGCCCACAAGGGAGCCCGCACCACAGCCAGCCCACCCCTCTGCTCCCACGCCAACTACAGCCTCTCTCTCTTCCCTTCGCTCCACACCAACTTGGCAGCTTTTGCCCTGCACCTTCCCACCGCATGCAAGTGTCTTCCCCGCGGTGCCGAGCACTCTCGCAGGTGCCAGGCACCTGGCGCTGCCACCGCCACTGCCGCCCCTGGCCCACCCATCGGGCCCACCTCCCCGCAACCCACTCGCCCTCCTTTCCCCACACACCCATACACCAGCCTCGCTCCCGCCTCCCTCCTCCCACCATGGCACCCATGCCCCCACCGACACTGCCACTCCCTCCTCCTGCTGCCTGCCACCCACCACCACTTCCAGCACCGCCTGCTTGCCCACCGCACAACAACCCGCCCCAGTGCCCTTAGCAGCCCCCCGCCCCTACTCCTCCAGGCAACACCCCTCCTGGCCATCAAGTGCACCGAGGGGCAAAGAGGGGCTTGGCGGTGCTGCGCTCAAGGCAGCCCCGCTCTCACCTCCCAGCCTCTTCCCTCCACAACTCCACTAGCAGCGCCTCAGCCCACATTTGCCCTACGCCTACTCAAAGCCTCCTCTCTCAAAGACCTCCCACACCCCCACCACCACCACTTGCCCCACCTGGCAAACTCCTACAGCCGCTGCCCCAGCCTTGCCTCTCCCAGCCCCTCCGACTACCGCGGCACAGCCCTCAAGGTGCTGTGGCCACTGCACAGCCTTCTGGGCCTCCAGCACCCCCACACGGCCTTCTACAGTTCCCTGCACACACTAGCTCCGAGCCCCAGCACACTGGTGGGCTGGGAGCACCCACTGGGCCCGCCTTCTGCACCTCTCCTTCCGATCCAACAGGAGAGGGGCCCTGCTCCCACTTCCTGCCACAGTAGTGGCACACAGCTGCCACCACACTCTGCCGCCCTGGCCCCAGCCCTCACCAGCTCTCGTGGCTCCGGGGTCGCGGAAGGCCTTCCCAGGCGCTGCTTTCTCAGGACTCGCCGCGCCTTCTCCCTCACCATGCACGCAGCTTGCTTCTCCTGCAAAGCCACCAAGGACACATTGTCATGGAGCATCACCAGCAGAGCGACAGCAACGTGCTCCTGCATCCCCAGCACCACCGCCGCCACACGACCAGCCCCGCACAGCGGATGGACGCTCAGGACGGGCACTTGCTGCTCAGCCTGCATGCGTGGCCCCTCCCTACCTGCCTACGCCTCTTGCTCCTCCTGCCAACGGGTCCCACCACGGCCACCCAACACAGCCGCCCTCCTATGCTCACCACCATGCCCACCTCTCCCCACACACACACCCTTTGCCACCACCTGACAGCAAACCTCCTCTTCCCCTACCCGCTCCAACACTCCCAGCCGCCCACCACCAACTCCTCCTCGCCCACTTGCCGCCACCCACCACAACACGGCCCTACTCCCACCTCCACCCTCCCAGCCTCACCCTCCAAACGGCTGAGTCCCCACAGCACCAACAGCCTCGCCACTTCACCCCCAAACACAGCCCTTCCCCATGCCCATGCAGCACTCGCCCACTGCCATCTCTACTCTTGCCTCCTGCCCGCCCTCTCACACGCACACCAGGGGCCCACAGCCTGCACTTTTCACCCTCTTTTCCACAGGCCGGCCTCTTTTCTCTGTGGGCCTAGAAATCCTTCACCGAGCAACCCATGGGCACACCCTGGACAAGCTCCGTGTGCAAAGACAGCAGCACCCGGGTGAGCATATGGGGCTTAGGAGTGGCACTTACGTCCTTGCTGCTGGGTGCGGAGACTGGGACCGGTGGTGTGACAGTTTCCAAGCTCTACAAGAGAAGAAATTGGCGGCACAGGCACTCAGAAGGAGCCTCCTTTGGCCCTTTGGGCGACATTGGCACGCAGCTCCCATGCACAACAGGCCTCAAGGCACCCAAATCCTTCAGGCAAGAGTCACAAGCCAAGAGCCCGAGAGCCCCGACTCCTTTGCCCTGACTCCCACCACAAAGGGCTCCCACCCACTGCCCTGCTTGGCCCTCGCCTCGGGCCTCTGCCACCTGCCTGCTCCCAAGTAGCCCCCCGCAAAGCCTTACAAGCACAACAGATGCCTTGGCTGGGAGGCTCCCTGCATCACAGGGCAGCTGGTTGGCAGCACGCGGGCTGAAGAGCACGCTGGCACACTGCCTTTGCGCCACCTTTCCCCAGAGTGCCTAATGGGGGCCCCAGCTGCACGGCCAGGCCCCAGCTGCAAAGGCAGCTGCTCCTTTCAGGAAGGCCTGCATGCACCACACGCCTGCCCCAAGCCTGCGGCCAAGCTGCCGTCTCGGGGAGCCAGTGGCCAAGCGGGGGAATCATGGGCCTGCTTGGTGGAGCCGGGAGAGAAGCAAACATGGGCTCCTTCTCTGCCCACGCCAGGGCTGCTGGGCTCAGGAGCATTTTCGGGGGCAGCAGCTCAACTTCACACCGTCCTCCCCCAGCAGACCACCACCTCTGCCCACCAACAGAGCCCCAACAAAGCCCTTCCTCACAACCTCTCGCGCCTCAGCTCCCTCCTTAGCTCATACCTGAGCACCGAGGACGCCGCTGCTGCTCGCCGCCTCCTGCTGTCTCCCGGGCTCCGAGGCGGCCGTGCTGGCCCTCTCCACAGCCTGACAAAGCAAAGGAGGCCTTTGCAGCGCAACGCAGCACGCCAGCCCTACTCCTGGCCAACGTGGTGCCAAGCAGCAACAGCGCCCCTCTGCTCAGCAGCCTCCCACCTCACCTCACTCCCTTCGCAAGGGCCCACAAGGGAGCCCGCACCACAGCCAGCCCACCTCTCTGCTCCCACGCCAACTACAGCCTCTCTCTCTTCCCTTCGCTCCACACCAACTTGGCAGCTTTTGCCCTGCACCCTCCCACCGCATGCAAGTGTCTTCCCCGCGGTGCCGAGCACTCTCGCAGGTGCCAGGCACCTGGCGCTGCCACCGCCACTGCCACCCCTGGCCCACCCATCGGGCCCACCTCCCCGCAACCCACTCGCCCTCCTTTCCCCACACACCCATACACCAGCCTCGCTCCCGCCTGCCTCCTCCCACCATGGCACCCATGCCCCCGCCGACACTGCCGCTCCCTCCTCCTGCTGCCTGCCACCCACCAACACTTCCAGCACCGCCTGCTTGCCCACCGCACAACAACCCGCCCCAGTGCCCTTAGCAGCCCCCCGCCCCTACTCCTCCAGGCAACACCCCTCCTGGCCATCAAGTGCACCGAGGGGCAAAGAGGGGCTTGGCGGTGCTGCGCTCAAGGCAGCCCCGCTCTCACCTCCCAGCCTCTTCCCTCCACAACTCCACTAGCAGCGCCTCAGCCCACATTTGCCCTACGCCTACTCAAAGCCTCCTCTCTCAAAGACCTCCCACACCCCCACCACCACCACTTGCCCCACCTGGCAAACTCCTACAGCCGCTGCCCCAGCCTTGCCTCTCCCAGCCCCTCCGACTACCGCGGCACATCCCTCAAGGTGCTGTGGCCACCGCACAGCCTTCTGGGCCTCCAGCACCCCCACACAGCCTTCTACAGTTCCCTGCACACACTAGCTCCGAGCCCCAGCACACTGGTGGGCTGGGAGCACCCACTGGGCCCGCCTTCTGCACCTCTCCTTCCGATCCAACAGGAGAGGGGCCCTGCTCCCACTTCCTGCCACAGTAGTGGCACACAGCTGCCACCACACTCTGCCGCCCTGGCCCCAGCCCTCACCAGCTCTCGTGGCTCCGGGGTCGCGGAAGGCCTTCCCAGGCGCTGCTTTCTCAGGACTCGCCGCGCCTTCTCCCTCACCATGCACGCAGCTTGCTTCTCCTGCAAAGCCACCAAGGACACATTGTCATGGAGCATCACCAGCAGAGCGACAGCAACGTGCTCCTGCATCCCCAGCACCACCGCCGCCACACGACCAGCCCCGCACAGCGGATGGACGCTCAGGACGGGCACTTGCTGCTCAGCCTGCATGCGTGGCCCCTCCCTACCTGCCTACGCCTCTTGCTCCTCCTGCCAACGGGTCCCACCACGGCCACCCAACACAGCCGCCCTCCTATGCTCACCACCATGCCCACCTCTCCCCACACACACACCCTTTGCCACCACCTGACAGCAAACCTCCTCTTCCCCTACCCGCTCCAACACTCCCAGCCGCCCACCACCAACTCCTCCTCGCCCACTTGCCGCCACCCACAACACGACCCTACTCCCACCTCCACCCTCCCAGCCTCACCCTCCAAACGGCTGAGTCCCCACAGCACCAACAGCCTCGCCACTTCACCCCCAAACACAGCCCTTCCCCATGCCCATGCAGCACTCGCCCACTGCCATCTCTACTCTTGCCTCCTGCCCGCCCTCTCACACGCACACCAGGGGCCCACAGCCTGCACTTTTCACCCTCTTTTCCACAGGCCGGCCTCTTTTCTCTGTGGGCCTAGAAATCCTTCACCGAGCAACCCATGGGCACACCCTGGACAAGCTCCATGTGCAAAGACAGCAGCACCCGGGTGAGCATATGGGGCTTAGGAGTGGCACTTACGTCCTTGCTGCTGGGTGCGGAGACTGGGACCGGTGGTGTGACAGTTTCCAAGCTCTACAAGAGAAGAAATTGGCGGCACAGGCACTCAGAAGGAGCCTCCTTTGGCCCTTTGGGCGACATTGGCACGCAGCTCCCATGCACAACAGGCCTCAAGGCACGCAAATCCTTCAGGCAAGAGTCACAAGCCAAGAGCCCGAGAGCCCCGACTCCTTTGCCCTGACTCCCACCACAAAGGGCTCCCACCCACTGCCCTGCTTGGCCCTCGCCTCGGGCCTCTGCCACCTGCCTGCTCCCAAGTAGCCCCCCGCAAAGCCTTACAAGCACAACAGATGCCTTGGCTGGGAGGCTCCCTGCATCACAGGGCAGCTGGTTGGCAGCACGCGGGCTGAAGAGCACGCTGGCACACTGCCTTTGCGCCACCTTTCCCCAGAGTGCCTAATGGGGGCCCCAGCTGCACGGCCAGGCCCCAGCTGCAAAGGCAGCTGCTCCTTTCAGGAAGGCCTGCATGCACCACACGCCTGCCCCAAGCCTGCGGCCAAGCTGCCGTCTCGGGGAGCCAGTGGCCAAGCGGGGGAATCATGGGCCTGCTTGGTGGAGCCGGGAGAGAAGCAAACATGGGCTCCTTCTCTGCCCACGCCAGGGCTGCTGGGCTCAGGAGCATTTTCGGGGGCAGCAGCTCAACTTCACACCGTCCTCCCCCAGCAGACCACCACCTCTGCCCACCAACAGAGCCCCAACAAAGCCCTTCCTCACAACCTCTCGCGCCTCAGCTCCCTCCTTAGCTCATACCTGAGCACCGAGGACGCCGCTGCTGCTCGCCGCCTCCTGCTGTCTCCCGGGCTCCGAGGCGGCCGTGCTGGCCCTCTCCACAGCCTGACAAAGCAAAGGAGGCCTTTGCAGCCCAACGCAGCACGCCAGCCCTACTCCTGGCCAACGTGGTGCCAAGCAGCAACAGCGCCCCTCCGCTCAGCAGCCTCCCACCTCACCTCGCTCCCTTCGCAAGGGCCCACAAGGGAGCCCGCACCACAGCCAGCCCACCCCTCTGCTCCCACGCCAACTACAGCCTCTCTCTCTTCCCTTCCCTCCACACCAACTTGGCAGCTTTTGCCCTGCACCTTCCCACCACAAGCAGTGTCTTCCCCTCGGTGCCGAGCGCCCTGGCAGGTGCCAGGCACCTGGCGCTGCCACCGCCACTGCCGCCCCCGGCCCACCCATCAGGCCCACCTCCCCACAACCCACTCACCCTCCTTTCCCCACACACCCATACACCAGCCTCGCTCCCCCCTGCCTCCTCCCACCATGGCACTCATGACCCCACCGACACTGCCACTCCCTCCTCCTGCTGCCTGCCACCCACCACCACTTCCACCACGGCCCGCTTGCCCACCGCACACCTACGTGCCCCAGTGCCCTTAGCAGCCCCCCGCCCCTACTCCTCCAGGCAACACCCCTCCTGGCCATCAAGCGCTTCCAGGGCCAAAGGGGCTGTTGGCGGTGCTGCAATCAAGGCAGCCCCGCTCTCACCCCCCAGCCTCTTCCCTCCACAACTCCACTAGCAACGTCTTGAGGCCGTCTCAGCCCACATTTACCCTACGCATGCTCACAGGCTCCTTCCTCAAACACCTCCCGCACCCCCACCACTAGCACTGCACACCAGCCTTCCTGGAAAACTCCTACAACCACTGCCCCATCCTTGCCTGGCCCGGCCCCTCCCACTGCCCCGGCACAGGCCATCAAGGTGCTGTGGCCACCGCTCAGCCTTCTGGGCCTCCAGCACCCCCACACGGCCTTCTACAGCGCCCTGCACACACTAGCTCCGAGCCCCAGCACGCTGCCAATGTGCTGGCACCCTCTGGGCCCGCCTTCTGCACCTCTCCTTTCGATCCAACAGGAGAGGGGCCCTGCTCCCACCTCCTGCCACAGCAGGGGCACACAGCTGCCACCACACTCTGCCGCCCTGGCCCCAGCCCTCACCAGCTCTGGTGGCTCCACAGCACAAGGCCTTCCCAGGCGCTGCTTTCTCAGCAGCCTCCGCGGTTTCTCCCTTGCAAGGCTCCCAGCTTCCTTGAGCGCCGCCTGCAAAGCCACCAAGGACACATTGTCACCGAGCATCACCAGCAGAGCGAGGGCAACATGCTCCTGCATCCTCAGCACCACCGCCGCCACACGACCAGCCCCGCACAACGGACGCACCTTCGCCACGGGCACTTCCTGATCAGGCTGCATGCGTGGACCCTCCCTACCTGCCTACGCCTCATGCTCCTCCTGCCAACGGGTCCCACCACGGCCACCCAACACAGCCGCCCTCCTACGCTCACCACCATGCCCACCTCTCCCCACACACACACCCTTTGCCACCACCTGACAGCAAACCTCCTCTTCCCCTACCCACTCCAACACTCCCAGCCGCCCACCACCAACTCCTCCTCGCCCACTTGCCGCCACCCACCACAACACGGCCCTACTCCCACCTCCACCCTCCCAGCCTCACCCTCCAAACGGCTGAGTCCCCACAGCACCAACAGCCTCGCCACTTCACCCCCAAACACAGCCCTTCCCCATGCCCATGCAGCACTCGCCCACTGCCATCTCTACTCTTGCCTCCTGCCCGCCCTCTCACACGCACACCAGGGGCCCACAGCCTGCACTTTTCACCCTCTTTTCCACAGGCCGGCCTCTTTTCTCTGTGGGCCTAGAAATCCTTCACCGAGCAACCCATGGGCACACCCTGGACAAGCTCCGTGTGCAAAGACAGCAGCACCCGGGTGAGCATATGGGGCTTAGGAGTGGCACTTACGTCCTTGCTGCTGGGTGCGGAGACTGGGACCGGTGGTGTGACAGTTTCCAAGCTCTACAAGAGAAGAAATTGGCGGCACAGGCACTCAGAAGGAGCCTTCTGCAGCCCTTTGGCCGACATTGGCACGCAGCTCCCATGCACAACAGGCCTCAAGGCACCCAAATCCTTCAGGCAAGAGTCACAAGCCAAGAGCCCGAGAGCCCCGACTCCTTTGCCCTGACTCCCACCACAAAGGGCTCCCACCCACTGCCCTGCTTGGCCCTCGCCTCGGGCCTCTGCCACCTGCCTGCTCCCAAGTAGCCCCCCGCAAAGCCTTACAAGCACAACAGATGCCTTGGCTGGGAGGCTCCCTGCATCACAGGGCAGCTGGTTGGCAGCACGCGGGCTGAAGAGCACGCTGGCACACTGCCTTTGTGCCACCTTTCCCCAGAGTGCCTAATGGGGGCCCCAGCTGCACGGCCAGGCCCCAGCTGCAAAGGCAGCTGCTCCTTTCAGGAAGGCCTGCATGCACCACACGCCTGCCCCAAGCCTGCGGCCAAGCTGCCGTCTCGGGGAGCCAGTGGCCAAGCGGGGGAATCATGGGCCTGCTTGGTGGAGCCGGGAGAGAAGCAAACATGGGCTCCTTCTCTGCCCACGCCAGGGCTGCTGGGCTCAGGAGCATTTTCGGGGGCAGCAGCTCAACTTCACACCGTCCTCCCCCAGCAGACCACCACCTCTGCCCACCAACAGAGCCCCAACAAAGCCCTTCCTCACAACCTCTCGCGCCTCAGATCGCTCCTTAGCTCATACCTGAGCACCCATGCCGCCGCTGCTGCTCGCCGCCTCCTGCTGTCTCCCGGGCTCCGAGGCGGCCGTGCTGGCCCTCTCCACAGCCTGACAAAGCAAAGGAGGCCTTTGCAGCGCAACGCAGCACGCCAGCCCTACTCCTGGCCAACGTGGTGCCAAGCAGCAACAGCGCCCCTCCGCTCAGCAGCCTCCCACCTCACCTCGCTCCCTTCGCAAGGGCCCACAAGGGAGCCCGCACCACAGCCAGCCCACCCCTCTGCTCCCACGCCAACTACAGCCTCTCTCTCTTCCCTTCCCTCCACACCAACTTGGCAGCTTTTGCCCTGCACCTTCCCACCACAAGCAGTGTCTTCCCCTCGGTGCCGAGCGCCCTGGCAGGTGCCAGGCACCTGGCGCTGCCACCGCCACTGCCGCCCCCGGCCCACCCATCAGGCCCACCTCCCCACAACCCACTCACCCTCCTTTCCCCACACACCCATACACCAGCCTCGCTCCCCCCTGCCTCCTCCCACCATGGCACTCATGACCCCACCGACACTGCCACTCCCTCCTCCTGCTGCCTGCCACCCACCACCACTTCCACCACGGCCCGCTTGCCCACCGCACACCTACGTGCCCCAGTGCCCTTAGCAGCCCCCCGCCCCTACTCCTCCAGGCAACACCCCTCCTGGCCATCAAGCGCTTCCAGGGCCAAAGGGGCTGTTGGCGGTGCTGCAATCAAGGCAGCCCCGCTCTCACCCCCCAGCCTCTTCCCTCCACAACTCCACTAGCAACGTCTTGAGGCCGTCTCAGCCCACATTTACCCTACGCATGCTCACAGGCTCCTTCCTCAAACACCTCCCGCACCCCCACCACTAGCACTGCACACCAGCCTTCCTGGAAAACTCCTACAACCACTGCCCCATCCTTGCCTGGCCCGGCCCCTCCCACTGCCCCGGCACAGGCCATCAAGGTGCTGTGGCCACCGCTCAGCCTTCTGGGCCTCCAGCACCCCCACACGGCCTTCTACAGCGCCCTGCACACACTAGCTCCGAGCCCCAGCACGCTGCCAATGTGCTGGCACCCTCTGGGCCCGCCTTCTGCACCTCTCCTTTCGATCCAACAGGAGAGGGGCCCTGCTCCCACCTCCTGCCACAGCAGGGGCACACAGCTGCCACCACACTCTGCCGCCCTGGCCCCAGCCCTCACCAGCTCTGGTGGCTCCACAGCACAAGGCCTTCCCAGGCGCTGCTTTCTCAGCAGCCTCCGCGGTTTCTCCCTTGCAAGGCTCCCAGCTTCCTTGAGCGCCGCCTGCAAAGCCACCAAGGACACATTGTCACCGAGCATCACCAGCAGAGCGAGGGCAACATGCTCCTGCATCCTCAGCACCACCGCCGCCACACGACCAGCCCCGCACAACGGACGCACCTTCGCCACGGGCACTTCCTGATCAGGCTGCATGCGTGGACCCTCCCTACCTGCCTACGCCTCATGCTCCTCCTGCCAACGGGTCCCACCACGGCCACCCAACACAGCCGCCCTCCTACGCTCACCACCATGCCCACCTCTCCCCACACACACACCCTTTGCCACCACCTGACAGCAAACCTCCTCTTCCCCTACCCACTCCAACACTCCCAGCCGCCCACCACCAACTCCTCCTCGCCCACTTGCCGCCACCCACCACAACACGGCCCTACTCCCACCTCCACCCTCCCAGCCTCACCCTCCAAACGGCTGAGTCCCCACAGCACCAACAGCCTCGCCACTTCACCCCCAAACACAGCCCTTCCCCATGCCCATGCAGCACTCGCCCACTGCCATCTCTACTCTTGCCTCCTGCCCGCCCTCTCACACGCACACCAGGGGCCCACAGCCTGCACTTTTCACCCTCTTTTCCACAGGCCGGCCTCTTTTCTCTGTGGGCCTAGAAATCCTTCACCGAGCAACCCATGGGCACACCCTGGACAAGCTCCGTGTGCAAAGACAGCAGCACCCGGGTGAGCATATGGGGCTTAGGAGTGGCACTTACGTCCTTGCTGCTGGGTGCGGAGACTGGGACCGGTGGTGTGACAGTTTCCAAGCTCTACAAGAGAAGAAATTGGCGGCACAGGCACTCAGAAGGAGCCTCCTTTGGCCCTTTGGGCGACATTGGCACGCAGCTCCCATGCACAACAGGCCTCAAGGCACCCAAATCCTTCAGGCAAGAGTCACAAGCCAAGAGCCCGAGAGCCCCGACTCCTTTGCCCTGACTCCCACCACAAAGGGCTCCCACCCACTGCCCTGCTTGGCCCTCGCCTCGGGCCTCTGCCACCTGCCTGCTCCCAAGTAGCCCCCCGCAAAGCCTTACAAGCACAACAGATGCCTTGGCTGGGAGGCTCCCTGCATCACAGGGCAGCTGGTTGGCAGCACGCGGGCTGAAGAGCACGCTGGCACACTGCCTTTGCGCCACCTTTCCCCAGAGTGCCTAATGGGGGCCCCAGCTGCACGGCCAGGCCCCAGCTGCAAAGGCAGCTGCTCCTTTCAGGAAGGCCTGCATGCACCACACGCCTGCCCCAAGCCTGCGGCCAAGCTGCCGTCTCGGGGAGCCAGTGGCCAAGCGGGGGAATCATGGGCCTGCTTGGTGGAGCCGGGAGAGAAGCAAACATGGGCTCCTTCTCTGCCCACGCCAGGGCTGCTGGGCTCAGGAGCATTTTCGGGGGCAGCAGCTCAACTTCACACCGTCCTCCCCCAGCAGACCACCACCTCTGCCCACCAACAGAGCCCCAACAAAGCCCTTCCTCACAACCTCTCGCGCCTCAGATCGCTCCTTAGCTCATACCTGAGCACCGAGGACGCCGCTGCTGCTCGCCGCCTCCTGCTGTCTCCCGGGCTCCGAGGCGGCCGTGCTGGCCCTCTCCACAGCCTGACAAAGCAAAGGAGGCCTTTGCAGCCCAACGCAGCACGCCAGCCCTACTCCTGGCCAACGTGGTGCCAAGCAGCAACAGCGCCCCTCTGCTCAGCAGCCTCCCACCTCACCTCGCTCCCTTCGCAAGGGCCCACAAGGGAGCCCGCACCACAGCCAGCCCACCCCTCTGCTCCCACACCAACTACAGCCTCTCTCTCTTCCCTTCGCTCCACACCAACTTGGCAGCTTTTGCCCTGCACCCTCCCACCGCATGCAAGTGTCTTCCCCGCGGTGCCGAGCACTCTCGCAGGTGCCAGGCACCTGGCGCTGCCACCGCCACTGCCGCCCCTGGCCCACCCATCGGGCCCACCTCCCCACAACCCACTCGCCCTCCTTTCCCCACACACCCATACACCAGCCTCGCTCCCGCCTCCCTCCTCCCACCATGGCACCCATGCCCCCGCCGACACTGCCGCTCCCTCCTCCTGCTGCCTGCCACCCACCACCACTTCCAGCACCGCCTGCTTGCCCACCGCACAACAACCCGCCCCAGTGCCCTTAGCAGCCCCCCGCCCCTACTCCTCCAGGCAACACCCCTCCTGGCCATCAAGTGCACCGAGGGGCAAAGAGGGGCTTGGCGGTGCTGCGCTCAAGGCAGCCCCGCTCTCACCTCCCAGCCTCTTCCCTCCACAACTCCACTAGCAGCGCCTCAGCCCACATTTGCCCTACGCCTACTCAAAGCCTCCTCTCTCAAAGACCTCCCACACCCCCACCACCACCACTTGCCCCACCTGGCAAACTCCTACAGCCGCTGCCCCAGCCTTGCCTCTCCCAGCCCCTCCGACTACCGCGGCACAGCCCTCAAGGTGCTGTGGCCACTGCACAGCCTTCTGGGCCTCCAGCACCCCCACACGGCCTTCTACAGTTCCCTGCACACACTAGCTCCGAGCCCCAGCACACTGGTGGGCTGGGAGCACCCACTGGGCCCGCCTTCTGCACCTCTCCTTCCGATCCAACAGGAGAGGGGCCCTGCTCCCACTTCCTGCCACAGTAGTGGCACACAGCTGCCACCACACTCTGCCGCCCTGGCCCCAGCCCTCACCAGCTCTCGTGGCTCCGGGGTCGCGGAAGGCCTTCCCAGGCGCTGCTTTCTCAGGACTCGCCGCGCCTTCTCCCTCGCCATGCACGCAGCTTGCTTCTCCTGCAAAGCCACCAAGGACACATTGTCATGGAGCATCACCAGCAGAGCGACAGCAACGTGCTCCTGCATCCCCAGCACCACCGCCGCCACACGACCAGCCCCGCACAGCGGATGGACGCTCAGGACGGGCACTTGCTGCTCAGCCTGCATGCGTGGCCCCTCCCTACCTGCCTACGCCTCTTGCTCCTCCTGCCAACGGGTCCCACCACGGCCACCCAACACAGCCGCCCTCCTATGCTCACCACCATGCCCACCTCTCCCCACACACACACCCTTTGCCACCACCTGACAGCAAACCTCCTCTTCCCCTACCCGCTCCAACACTCCCAGCCGCCCACCACCAACTCCTCCTCGCCCACTTGCCGCCACCCACCACAACACGGCCCTACTCCCACCTCCACCCTCCCAGCCTCACCCTCCAAACGGCTGAGTCCCCACAGCACCAACAGCCTCGCCACTTCACCCCCAAACACAGCCCTTCCCCATGCCCATGCAGCACTCGCCCACTGCCATCTCTACTCTTGCCTCCTGCCCGCCCTCTCACACGCACACCAGGGGCCCACAGCCTGCACTTTTCACCCTCTTTTCCACAGGCCGGCCTCTTTTCTCTGTGGGCCTAGAAATCCTTCACCGAGCAACCCATGGGCACACCCTGGACAAGCTCCGTGTGCAAAGACAGCAGCACCCGGGTGAGCATATGGGGCTTAGGAGTGGCACTTACGTCCTTGCTGCTGGGTGCGGAGACTGGGACCGGTGGTGTGACAGTTTCCAAGCTCTACAAGAGAAGAAATTGGCGGCACAGGCACTCAGAAGGAGCCTCCTTTGGCCCTTTGGGCGACATTGGCACGCAGCTCCCATGCACAACAGGCCTCAAGGCACCCAAATCCTTCAGGCAAGAGTCACAAGCCAAGAGCCCGAGAGCCCCGACTCCTTTGCCCTGACTCCCACCACAAAGGGCTCCCACCCACTGCCCTGCTTGGCCCTCGCCTCGGGCCTCTGCCACCTGCCTGCTCCCAAGTAGCCCCCCGCAAAGCCTTACAAGCACAACAGATGCCTTGGCTGGGAGGCTCCCTGCATCACAGGGCAGCTGGTTGGCAGCACGCGGGCTGAAGAGCACGCTGGCACACTGCCTTTGCGCCACCTTTCCCCAGAGTGCCTAATGGGGGCCCCAGCTGCACGGCCAGGCCCCAGCTGCAAAGGCAGCTGCTCCTTTCAGGAAGGCCTGCATGCACCACACGCCTGCCCCAAGCCTGCGGCCAAGCTGCCGTCTCGGGGAGCCAGTGGCCAAGCGGGGGAATCATGGGCCTGCTTGGTGGAGCCGGGAGAGAAGCAAACATGGGCTCCTTCTCTGCCCACGCCAGGGCTGCTGGGCTCAGGAGCATTTTCGGGGGTAGCAGCTCAACTTCACACCGTCCTCCCCCAGCAGACCACCACCTCTGCCCACCAACAGAGCCCCAACAAAGCCCTTCCTCACAACCTCTCGCGCCTCAGCTCCCTCCTTAGCTCATACCTGAGCACCGAGGACGCCGCTGCTGCTCGCCGCCTCCTGCTGTCTCCCGGGCTCCGAGGCGGCCGTGCTGGCCCTCTCCACAGCCTGACAAAGCAAAGGAGGCCTTTGCAGCCCAACGCAGCACGCCAGCCCTACTCCTGGCCAACGTGGTGCCAAGCAGCAACAGCGCCCCTCCGCTCAGCAGCCTCCCACCTCACCTCGCTCCCTTCGCAAGGGCCCACAAGGGAGCCCGCACCACAGCCAGCCCACCCCTCTGCTCCCACGCCAACTACAGCCTCTCTCTCTTCCCTTCCCTCCACACCAACTTGGCAGCTTTTGCCCTGCACCTTCCCACCACAAGCAGTGTCTTCCCCACGGTGCCGAGCGCCCTGGCAGGTGCCAGGCACCTGGCGCTGCCACCGCCACTGCCGCCCCCGGCCCACCCATCAGGCCCACCTCCCCACAACCCACTCACCCTCCTTTCCCCACACACCCATACACCAGCCTCGCTCCCCCCTGCCTCCTCCCACCATGGCACTCATGACCCCACCGACACTGCCACTCCCTCCTCCTGCTGCCTGCCACCCACCACCACTTCCACCACGGCCCGCTTGCCCACCGCACACCTACGTGCCCCAGTGCCCTTAGCAGCCCCCCGCCCCTACTCCTCCAGGCAACACCCCTCCTGGCCATCAAGCGCTTCCAGGGCCAAAGGGGCTGTTGGCGGTGCTGCAATCAAGGCAGCCCCGCTCTCACCCCCCAGCCTCTTCCCTCCACAACTCCACTAGCAACGTCTTGAGGCCGTCTCAGCCCACATTTACCCTACGCATGCTCACAGGCTCCTTCCTCAAACACCTCCCGCACCCCCACCACTAGCACTGCACACCAGCCTTCCTGGAAAACTCCTACAACCACTGCCCCATCCTTGCCTGGCCCGGCCCCTCCCACTGCCCCGGCACAGGCCATCAAGGTGCTGTGGCCACCGCTCAGCCTTCTGGGCCTCCAGCACCCCCACACGGCCTTCTACAGTGCCCTGCACACACTAGCTCCGAGCCCCAGCACGCTGCCAATGTGCTGGCACCCTCTGGGCCCGCCTTCTGCACCTCTCCTTTCGATCCAACAGGAGAGGGGCCCTGCTCCCACCTCCTGCCACAGCAGGGGCACACAGCTGCCACCACACTCTGCCGCCCTGGCCCCAGCCCTCACCAGCTCTGGTGGCTCCACAGCACAAGGCCTTCCCAGGCGCTGCTTTCTCAGCAGCCTCCGCGGTTTCTCCCTTGCAAGGCTCCCAGCTTCCTTGAGCGCCGCCTGCAAAGCCACCAAGGACACATTGTCACCGAGCATCACCAGCAGAGCGAGGGCAACATGCTCCTGCATCCTCAGCACCACCGCCGCCACACGACCAGCCCCGCACAACGGACGCACCTTCGCCACGGGCACTTCCTGATCAGGCTGCATGCGTGGACCCTCCCTACCTGCCTACGCCTCATGCTCCTCCTGCCAACGGGTCCCACCACGGCCACCCAACACAGCCGCCCTCCTACGCTCACCACCATGACCACCTCTCCCCACACACACACCCTTTGCCACCACCTGACAGCAAACCTCCTCTTCCCCTACCCGCTCCAACACTCCCAGCCGCCCACCACCAACTCCTCCTCGCCCACTTGCCGCCACCCACCACAACACGACCCTACTCCCACCTCCACCCTCCCAGCCTCACCCTCCAAACGGCTGAGTCCCCACAGCACCAACAGCCTCGCCACTTCACCCCCAAACACAGCCCTTCCCCATGCCCATGCAGCACTCGCCCACTGCCATCTCTACTCTTGCCTCCTGCCCGCCCTCTCACACGCACACCAGGGGCCCACAGCCTGCACTTTTCACCCTCTTTTCCACAGGCCGGCCTCTTTTCTCTGTGGGCCTAGAAATCCTTCACCGAGCAACCCATGGGCACACCCTGGACAAGCTCCGTGTGCAAAGACAGCAGCACCCGGGTGAGCATATGGGGCTTAGGAGTGGCACTTACGTCCTTGCTGCTGGGTGCGGAGACTGGGACCGGTGGTGTGACAGTTTCCAAGCTCTACAAGAGAAGAAATTGGCGGCACAGGCACTCAGAAGGAGCCTTCTGCAGCCCTTTGGCCGACATTGGCACGCAGCTCCCATGCACAACAGGCCTCAAGGCACCCAAATCCTTCAGGCAAGAGTCACAAGCCAAGAGCCCGAGAGCCCCGACTCCTTTGCCCTGACTCCCACCACAAAGGGCTCCCACCCACTGCCCTGCTTGGCCCTCGCCTCGGGCCTCTGCCACCTGCCTGCTCCCAAGTAGCCCCCCGCAAAGCCTTACAAGCACAACAGATGCCTTGGCTGGGAGGCTCCCTGCATCACAGGGCAGCTGGTTGGCAGCACGCGGGCTGAAGACCATGCTGGCACACTGCCTTTGCGCCACCTTTCCCCAGAGTGCCTAATGGGGGCCCCAGCTGCACGGCCAGGCCCCAGCTGCAAAGGCAGCTGCTCCTTTCAGGAAGGCCTGCATGCACCACACGCCTGCCCCAAGCCTGCGGCCAAGCTGCCGTCTCGGGGAGCCAGTGGGCAAGCGGGGGAATCATGGGCCTGCTTGGTGGAGCCGGGAGAGAAGCAAACATGGGCTCCTTCTCTGCCCACGCCAGGGCTGCTGGGCTCAGGAGCATTTTCGGGGGCAGCAGCTCAACTTCACACCGTCCTCCCCCAGCAGACCACCACCTCTGCCCACCAACAGAGCCCCAACAAAGCCCTTCCTCACAACCTCTCGCGCCTCAGCTCCCTCCTTAGCTCATACCTGAGCACCGAGGACGCCGCTGCTGCTCGCCGCCTCCTGCTGTCTCCCGGGCTCCGAGGCGGCCGTGCTGGCCCTCTCCACAGCCTGACAAAGCAAAGGAGGCCTTTGCAGCCCAACGCAGCACGCCAGCCCTACTCCTGGCCAACGTGGTGCCAAGCAGCAACAGCGCCCCTCCGCTCAGCAGCCTCCCACCTCACCTCGCTCCCTTCGCAAGGGCCCACAAGGGAGCCCGCACCACAGCCAGCCCACCCCTCTGCTCCCACGCCAACTACAGCCTCTCTCTCTTCCCTTCCCTCCACACCAACTTGGCAGCTTTTGCCCTGCACCTTCCCACCACAAGCAGTGTCTTCCCCACGGTGCCGAGCGCCCTGGCAGGTGCCAGGCACCTGGCGCTGCCACCGCCACTGCCGCCCCTGGCCCACCCATCGGGCCCACCTCCCCGCAACCCACTCGCCCTCCTCTCCCCACACACCCACACAACCAGCCTGGCTCCCGCCTCCCTCCTCCCACCATGGCACCCATGCCTCCGCCGACACTGCCGCTCCCTCCTCCTGCTGCCTGCCACCCACCACCACTTCCACCACGGCCCGCTTGCCCACCGCACAACTACGTGCCCCAGTGCCCTTAGCAGCCCCCCGCCCCTACCCCTCCAGGCAACACCCCTCCTGGCCATCAAGTGCTTCCAGGGACAAAGGGGCCATCGGTGGTGCTGCGCTCAAGGCAGCCCCGCTCTCACCTCCCAGCCTCTTCCCTCCACAACTCCACTAGCAGCGCCTCAGCCCACATTTGCCCTACGCCTACTCAAAGGCTCCTCTCTCAAAGACCTCCCGCACCCCCACCACCACCACTTGCCCCACCTGGCAAACTCCTACAGCCGCTGCCCCAGCCTTGCCTCTCCCAGCCCCTCCCACTGCCGCGGCACAGCCCTCAAGGTGCTGTGGCCACCGCACAGCCTTCTGGGCCTCCAGCACCCCCACACGGCCTTCTACAGCTCCCTGCACACACTAGCTCCGAGCCCCATCATTCTGCCAATGTGCTGGCACCCTCTGGGCACACCTTCTGCACCTCTCCTTCACATCCCACAGCAAAGGGGCCCTGCTCCCACCTCCTGCCACAGCACAGGCACACAGCTGCCACCACACTCTGCCCTGCCCTGGCCCCAGCCCTCACCACCTCTGCTGGCTCCGGTGTCGTGGAAGGCCTTCCCAGGCGCTGCTTTCTCAGCAGCCGCTGCGCTTTCTCCCTCGCCATGCCTGCAGCTTTCTTCTGTGCCGCCTGCAAAGCCACCAAGGACACATTGTCATGGAGCATTAGCAGCAGAGCAAGGGCAAGGTGCTCCTGCATCCCCAGCACCACTGCCGCCACACGACCAGCCCCACACAGCGGATGGACGCTCAGGACGGGCACTTGCTGATCAGCCTGCATGCGTGGACCCTCCCTACCTGCCTACGCCTCTTGCTCCTCCTGCCAACGGGTCCCACCATGGCCACCCAACACAGCCGCCCTCCTACGCTCACCACCATGACCACCTCTCCCCACACACACACCCTTTGCCACCACCTGACAGCAAACCTCCTCTTCCCCTACCCGCTCCAACACTCCCAGCCGCCCACCACCAACTCCTCCTCGCCCACTTGCCACCACCCACCACAACACGGCCCTGCTCCCACCTCCACTCTTCCAGCCTCACCCTCCAAATGGCTGAGTCCCCACATCACCAACGGCCTCGCCACATCACCCCCAAACACAGCCCTTCCCCACGCCCATGCAGCACTCAGTCAAGGCTGCCTCTAGCGTTGCCTCCTGCCCGCCCTCTCACACGCACACCAGGGGCCCACAGCCTGCACTTTTTGCCCTCTTTTCCACAGGCCGGCCTCTTTTTTCTGTGTGCCTAGGAAACCTGCACCGAGGAACCCATGGCCACAACCTGCACAAGCTCCGTGTGCACACAGAGCAGCACCCAGGTGAGCATGTGGCGGTTAGGAATGGCACTTACATCCTTGCTGCTGGGTGCGGAGACCGCGACCGGAGGTGGGACGCTTTCCAGGCTCTACAAGAGAAGAAATTGGTGGCACAGGCACTCAGAAGGAGCCTCCTTTGGCCCTTTGGGGGCACATTGGCACGCAGCTCCCGCGCACAACATGCCTCAAGGCACCCAAATCCTTCAGGCAAGAGTCACAAGCCAAGAGCCCAAGAGCCCCGACCCCTTTGCCCTGACTCCCACCACAAAGGGCTCCCACCCACCACCCTGCTAGGCCCTCACCTCGGGCCTCTGCCGCCTGCCTGCTCCCAAGTAGCCCTCCCGCAAAGCCTTGCGAGCACAACAGATGCCTTGCCTGAGGGGCTCCCTGCATCACAGGGCAGCTGGCTGGCAGCACGTGGGGCTGAAGACCACGCTGGCGCACAGCCTTTGTGCCACCTTTCCCCAGAGGGCCTAACGGGGGCCCCAGCTGCGCGTCCAGGCCCCAGCTGCAAAGGCAGCTGCTCCTTTCAGGAAGGCCTGCATGCACCACACGCCTGCCCCAAGCCTGCGGCCAAGCTGCCGTCTCGGCGAGCCAGTGGCCAAGCAGGGGAATCATGGGTCTGCTTGGTGGAGCCGGGAGAGAAGCAAACATGGGCTCCTTCTCTGCTCACGCCAGGGCTGCTCTGCTCAGGAGCATTTTCAGGGGCAGCAGCTCAACCTCACACCGCTCTCCCCCAGCAGACCACCACCTCTGCCCACCAACAGAGCCCCAACAAAGCCCTTCCTCACAACCTCTCGCGCCTCAGATCGCTCCTTAGCTCATACCTGAGCACCCATGCCGCCGCTGCTGCTCGCCGCCTCCTGCTCTCTCGCGGGGTTCGAGGCAGCTGTGCTGGCCCTCTCCACAGCCTGACAAAGGAATGGAGGCTTTTGCAGCGCAACGCAACACGCCAGCCCTAGTCCAGAGCAAGGCGATGCCAAGCAGCAACAGCGCCCCTCTGCTCAGCAGCCTCCCACCTCGCCTCACTCCCTTTCCAAGGGCCCACAAGGGAGCACGCACCACAGCCAGCCCACCCCTCTGCTCCCACGCCAACTACAGCCTCTCTCTCTTCCCTTCCCTCCACACCAACTTGGCAGCTTTTGCCCTGCACCTTCCCACCACAAGCAGTGTCTTCCCCTCGGTGCCGAGCGCCCTCGCAGCTGCCAGTAAACTGTTCCTGGCACCATCACCGCCACCCCTGGCCCACCCATCGGGCCCACCTCCCCGCAACCCCCTCGCCCTCTTCTCCCCACACACCCACACACCAGCCTCGCTCCCGCCTCCCTCCTCCCACCACGGCACCCATGCCCCCGCCGACACTGCCGCTCCCTCCTCCTGCTGCCTGCCACCCACCACCACTTCCAGCACCGCCCGCTTGCCCACCACACACCAACGTGCCCCAGTGCCCTTAGCAGCCCCCCGCCCCTACTCCTCCAGGCAACACCCCTCCTGGCCATCAAGTGCTTCCAGGGACAAAGGGACCATCGGTGGTGCTGCGCTCAAGGCAGCCCCGCTCTCACCTCCCAGCCCTCCTGCTTCGGGCTGCTGGAGCCTGGCTTTTCCTCTATGTCCCAATCCCTTCCACACACTGCTGCCCGTCACTTGTCCCATCCAGACAGGCGAACCCCTTCACCTGAAGCGAGGCTGAAGGCTTCTCCAGGCTCTGGCTCATGTCCTGGGTCCAGCACCGAATGGTGTCCCAAGCATCGCCTGTCCCTCGTGCGTCGTCAACGACGATCGGCTCGGGCGAGCAGGCCTGTGGCTCAGGGCTCCTTGTCCACTCTTCAGTCGGCTCTGGGATGCTGGCTCGACTCGGCAAAGCTGCTGGTCTGGGGCACGTGGTCATGTCCCTCGTCTTCCTTGCGTCTCTCTGGCAGGCCCCATCAAAATAAAGGCTTTTACCTACCCCTGCACTGCACACGAACGAGGCACGGGACCAACACCCTGCACATAACATCCCCCTTCCCACCCACCTCTGGGGAAACCTCCCCTGACCCTGGCTTTCTGAAGGACTTGCCTGGGCACATTCATCCCTGGCGTGCCAGTGGGCTGCTTGCCAGCAGGCGAGAAGGGAGTGAAACCCTCCCTTTCTATTACCTATTGACCTCTGCCCATGGGGAAGGCTGCACAAAACCTGCTCACCAACCAAAGCAGCAGGGGCGAGAACTATCCCGAAAACCTTTGCTCCAGGACTGCGTCCAGACCTATCAGTAACCCCCCGTCTTCCACCAACACCCACTACCATTCCTCCCACCCCACATGGCTGGGGCTCACATGTCCATCACCCCCCCCAACCCCCAGTGCCTCCCTCCCCTCCACTCCCCAAACTCTTCCTCCTTTGCAGCGGGGAACCAGCTGTCCTGATGCCTTGTTTCCCTAGCCCGCTCCTCTTACGTAGACACAATGTCGCTTCAAGCAGCGACAGCTCGGTGCCCCACACGTGTCCCCCAGGGCCACCGTCTCTGCAGAGACAAGCTCTGGACAGTCTCTGCCTGGCAGGAGAGCAGGCCCGAGCTGAGCACTCGGGAAGCTGTGAGCAGCGCTTACGTTCTTCACGCTGGCTTGGTGGACTGGGAGCCACAGCCTGCATGGCTCCACACTCTGCAAAAGGAGAAACTGTCAGGTCAGTCAGTCAGAAGTAGCCTTCTGTGGTGCTTTCACAGGAGAAAGAGAATTACGCTCTCGGCACATGGGGAAGGCTGGAAATCCACCTGCTCGCTGCCCCAAAGCACTGGCCAGGCTTCACCCTCAAGCACCCTGATTGAGCCCACTCCTTTGCTCCACACACAGAACAGCCTGACTTAACCCTCCCTTTAGTTCCACAAGTGGGCACACACTCACCACTTTCTCCCATTTTCTGCAGCGCCCAGCACTGGGCCTCCCGCCCCGTGCAGCTAGGTACCCACACTCTCCCCTCAGGGCTCTCCTCGGCCCACAAACCCTCCCATTTCACTACTCCCACAGCCCTTCCTCAGCACAGTGGCACATGCTGCCACTGAGCCTGGCCCCAGAGTGCTCCTCTTACACAGACGGGATGAGGCAGCGCTTTGGTGCTCAACACCACGGTACCCCCCAGGTTTCCCCATCGGCCTGTCGTCCTCCTGGGCTTCGGCGTCTCGCTGCTCGCTGTCAGGGACTGCAATGACACACGGTTCCCCACCCTGAGCAAAGGGGGATGTGGGGAGGCAGAGGGATAGGGCTCCCTCCAAGCAGGGCCCCACACGCAGGGGTTGCAGGACATGCTGCCCTAAGGGCAGCTGCCAGCCCTGGCAACGCCCACAACCCTCTCATTCCCCAGGTGGCACCACACAGCTCTCACTCCACATGCTGCCCCATGGCAGCCCTCTCATCCCACACAGCTTCTCACAAGGGGCCCCGGTGCCCTGCATGCTGCCCCACGGCAGCCCCAGGCCTTCCCACAGACACAGGCAGCAGCTTCCTGGGCCCCCTTTTCCCTTCCAGTGAAAGCACCCACCTTATTTCCACTTTCAATGCAATGGTGTTGAGCCACCCACTCAAAAGGTTCCTTTGTGAGGGACAATTCAGGACTTTTTAGGAAGAGACACATATTTCCTGAGCTCCTAGTTTTGTACTTATACCCAACATCACGCTGTGCATGCCTGGGCTCTCCTCCCCTGACTCCACGGACAAGCAGCCTGTCCTGCCCCAGGGGGCTGCCCTTACCCCAGCCTCCCCAGCTGCACCGGGGGGAGATTGTCCCTAACTGCTGCTGTCAGGCTGCCCTCAGCATCTCATCCCACTCTCCAGCCTCCTCACAATCTTCAGCCTGCTCCCGATCTCCTCCTGGTCCCTGTCCTGCTCCAACGGACCTTTAGCAGTACAGTCCTCGTCCCACACATGCCTGGGCAGAGCCTGCTCTTTCCTGCCCATGACAGCTCCAGAGAGAGCCCCTTTGCCCACGCTCTTCTCAGACTGTTACACTGCATTGTCCCCCTCCTCTCCGATACCACCACTGCCCCAAGATGAACTCCCCGGAGACACTCCAAGGAGCCCCACTCTCGCCTGGCCTTCGACCAGCACCTTTCTCTCAAACCCTGCTGCTTGCAGAGCCTACAGCTTGCCTCTCCTCTGACTTAGCCCACAGGCTGCCCAGTGGGCCAGTGCTAGATCCAGGATGGGGAAACTGAGGCACGGAGGGGAGAGTCAAGACCCCAAGATGGAGGAACAAGGGCACGAAACAGCCTTTTCCCCTACCTCACAGGGAACACGGGTATCTGGCGGTCTTCGCCACAGGATGCCAAATGCCTGTGTCCGTTTTCGCCTCTGAGCAGAGGCAGGAGCCCAGGTCTGTGGGAAACCAAATGAGCTGGCATCAGTGATGGGGCACTGGTGGGGCACCAGAGCCCACATGAGGCCGACATTCACCAAAGTGGAGATGACTTGTGCCACGAAGGAGCCTGTCCCTTTCTTGTAGGAGAGAGCAGGTCTTGGTCTCTTGATGAGGGGCTGCACACGGCGGTCGGATGTGGCTCCTGCAAGACACACCAGGGTGCTATGTGATGAGGCTGCCATGGCTCCCAGCTGCCACACCTGGCTTTCCCCACAAGGGTCTGTCCTTGTGGGAGGTGCCGGGCCATGTTCGATACAATGGAACAGGCCCGTGTCCCCAAGGACCATGCCACAGTCTGACCCCAGACCCTGTGTCAGGAACCTGGAGGGCACCTTCCCCATTGCCTCCGCTGCCAGAAGCTGAGGGTACTTCTGGCCACGAGGTTCTTACCCAGTTGAGTACACTGGAGCCTTGCTCTTCCTCGGCTGCCTTGCTGCTCGCCTCTCCCCCACGTCTTCAGTTGGATAAGACACCACAGCCACAAGTTCCACAGGATGGTCCCCACGAAGGTGAGAAACCGTCTCACGATGCCCTGCTGGGAAACGGCACAGGGCAGAACTGAGTGTCCCCATGCCTCGGCTGTGGCCTTGCTCTGTGCATGTGCGGTGGCCTTGCTCAAGGACAGGGGATGCACTGATCCAGGTAAGCAGGACAAGAGCCCCTTGCGCAATGGAGCTGTCAGCCCCAAGTGTGCGGCCACCAGGGAGGGAACCCTGTCCCGTGACCCCCAGCCCCCCGAAGGGGCTGGTGCCATGCGAGGGACTGTGTGCCTGGAGCTCTAGCCCCTGTGCTGTCCCAGCCCTGGGGGCTGCAACCTGCACCAGGGCTCTTGGCAGTGGTCTGCACCCCCCGCCCCTTCACCATTGTGTCAGCCTTGTTGTCACCCAGAGGCTTTGTGTGCCTGAGGCCAGGCAGTTTCTGGGATTTTAGGACTGAAGGAAAAGCTCTTCCTCTTCTGATACAGACAGCTCCTGCCCTAAGGGTACCCTTGCCACTTGCCTGGACCCAAAGGGGCTGTTTGGATTTGAAAGAGCATCATCTTTGTGTGTGTGCCACCGGGACCCTGGCCAGCAGGAGGGTAAAAACCCTTCCCCGAGAGCTCTCCCAGGATGGGGATGGGGATGGGGAGGGGACAGGGAGGGGACAGGGAGGGGATGTCTGTGGCTGTCAGCTCTGAAGAGCTGTGGGGACCCAGCACGGGTTGCCTGTCGTGGCAACACTATCCAAGGTACCACTTTGGTCCCTGCCTACCACCCCCTTGGGGGCCTGGGGACACTGCGAGGACCGACCCCGGCCCCCAGCCCCATGGCCCTGACCTGCCTCCCATCCCACCCAGCGCCTCCTACCGGCTGCGGCTGCGGCACCCAACTCTGCACTCTGACTCGCCTCCCCATGGCTCGCGCCGAGGGGTGGTGGGATCCTGTGCCTGCTCCGGGGAGAGCCCAGATCCTCCTGCTGCCCCACGCAGTGCCTGCTCCGGGGAGAGCCCAGATCCTCCTGCTGCCCCACGCAGTGCCTGCTCCGGGGAGAGCCCAGATCCTCCTGCTGCCCCACGCAGTGCCTGCTCCGGGGAGAGCCCAGATCCTCCTGCTGCCCCACGCAGTGCCTGCTCCGGGGAGAGCCCAGATCCTCCTGCTGCCCCACGCAGTGCCTGCTCCGGGGAGAGCCCAGATCCTCCTGCTGCCCCACGCAGTGCCTGCTCCGGGGAGAGCCCAGATCCTCCTGCTGCCCCACGCAGTGCCTGCTCCGGGGAGAGCCCAGATCCTCCTGCTGCCCCACGCAGTGCCGGGCAACACGTCTGGAGCCCGCTGCATCCGCGTTCCCACGGCGATAACTGCCGCACCGGGATGGAATCGGGGCCGGGCTGAACCACGGGCCCAGGGGGACCCAGCGCCTCCCCTCGGGGACAGGACGGGGGCTCCCCATGCTGTCCAGCCTCCAAAATGGGCAGAGACCCCTCCCTGATGGTGCCCGACCTCGGCCCTGCTGCCACCATCCTCCCGGGACGCCTCTGTGGGGGGAGGCCGGGACCCCCTGACGGGGGGCACCGCAGCCCCGCTCGACCCCCGTCGCAGCCCACCCCGTGGGAGATGCTGCCCTGGCCTGGTCCCCACGCGGGATGGGGGGCTGTTACAGGCTTCTCATGGGGTTGAGCTTCCCAGGGAGCTCCTCCTTGGTTCAAAATGCATTTAAAGTTGGAATTGGAGAAGATCTTCACCTGCTTTCTGTTTGGATGCCAGAGGGTTAAGAGCTGCATTTTAAAGAAACTCTTCCAAAATTTTTCTCTCTCTTGCCTTATTAGACAACAGGGCATTAAAACTTCTCTGTGATTATTAATCATCAATGAATAAGTCTAGTACCTAAGCTGTGAGGAGGTTAAAACACACAAAAAAGTCAGTCCTAGAAGAGCATATAAATAAGTACCCTTCCAAATGAAGCTAAATAATCATCTGAAGAAGAGAGAAAAGAGGGCAAGTTAACGTCTTGGTTTTTGAAGGTGAGAGTTTCCTAAGTCTGCAGGGCTATTTAAAATGCCTCCTTCTCAAACACCTCCAGAATTAAAGCTCACTCAAGTGATCCTAAGAGGGACAGAGAAAGGGGTGGCCTTGACTAGCTCTTACTTTGCCTGCTTTGCATTTACTCTCCCGGCTGCCCTCTACTTTCCACCTGGAAGGCCACTCCCAAGGCAACAGGCAGGCTGCAGCAGAACACACAGCGCTTTGGGGGGCAGCTTCTGTTTTCACATTTAACTAATGTCTCCGCAGTTGCATGCACAGTGCTCGCACTACCCTGCTGGCAGGGAAAAGCTGCCTTCCTCCTCTGGCCATAACTGGAGAGAAAGTGCTGACCTTTCCCAGCGAGCTCGCAGTGAGCGTCTGTGCCGGGCGTCCCAGTACCTGCCTTCCCAAAAAGGGCAGGCAGGAGCCTCGCGCACAGGAGCGGTGCCTGTAGCTGCCTTGTGATGTGCTCCAACAAGCAATCCCTTCTGACCCCTACAACTAGCCACAAGGGGCTCAGGCCTGCATTGCTCTTGCCTAAACCGTTCTGCTGATGTGCACACACCAGCCCCACACAGCACTTGGACAGACCCACAGCTCGGCATTTCCCCCTCTGGCCTTTGCACCTCCTTCCCCAGAGCCCTCCCCAGCCCGCTACCCATAACATACACGACTGCTGCCTGGTCCACATTTACCTCACAACCAGGCTGATTCTCCTCCAGGGACTGCCCGTGTCTCTCCTTTGGGGACTGGGTGTGAGTCTGCTGAGTGGCACTCTTCACATCTGTCAGCAAGAAGCAGCCTGCGACCTCCTTGCCGGTGGCCAGTGGCCAGGGAGATGTTTACTTTCTTTGGGACTACGGTAGTGTGGAACAAATTCCTAGCTTTCTTCTTCATCCCATGTCATCTCTCTACATTTATGACATTGCAAGACATTTCCAGGGTTTTGTAGCAGTGATAGCTCTTTCCTACGTGCCCAAGATGGCAAGACAGTTTCCTCGGAGCCTGAGGTGCATTTGGAACACTCTCCTGAAGACATGTGTTGTGCGCCCTTGCATCTAGTTTGGGAGTGAGGGAGGGGCAAGAGCAGGCATCCTTTGCAAGGACTGGGAAAACCAGAGGAAGGCGATGCCATAAAATCCCAGTCACATCGTTCATTAGAGCAGGACGTGGACTAATTCTGCCTTCAGGTACCTCTTGGGACTGCCTCCAGCCGAATGGAGGCAGTCCAGGAAGGATCCTGGGAGCAATGTAGCAAACCTTGTTTAAGATCTTCATTCATGACCTGGATGATGGGGCCAAAGGAATCCGAGGCAAGCTGGCAGATGACAGAAAATTGGGAGGAGTGGCTGATTCCGCACATGATTGTGCCGTCACTCAGAGGGACCTGAGAAATGGGCAGACAGGAACCTCATGAAGGTCAGCAAAGGGAAATGCCAAGTCCTGCACATGGGAAGAAATATCCCCATGCACCACAACAGGCTGGGGACTGACCGGCTGAGGAGCAGCTTTCCAGAGAAGCACCTGCGGCTCCTGGTGGACAAGCTGGTCATCAGCCAGCAATGCACCCTCATGGCAAAGGAGGCCAACAGTATCCTGGGCTGCAGTAGCAAGAGCCTTGCCAGCAGGTCAAGAAAGGAGCTCCTTCCCTCCTGCTCAGCACTGGTGAGGCTGCACCTGGAGGGCTGTGTCCAAATGTGGGCTCTCCTGTACAAGAAAGACATGGGCCTGCTGCACAGACTCCAGGAAAGGGCCATAAAGATGACTACGGCTCTGGAGCATCTCTCATGCGAGGACACACTGAGAGAAGTGGGACTGGAGGCAGGAACTGATGGCAGTGCATTGATTGCTGGGAGCCAAGGATTTGGCCAACATGGCCCTGTAGAGAAAACGGTCCACCACTATCAGATGAAGTGTCCAAAGGAGGAAAAGGCAAGGGCCCTTGCGTCTGGCCACACAGAAACAGAAATGCCAGGACTAAGGAAGGTGCCAAACAGACTCATGGACATCCATCCTACGCCACTTCTAGTCTAGGACTAGTCTTTCCTTCACATGCTTTCACATGAGGAAATTGTTCCCTCAAAAGAAAGAAAACCACCCTCCCAATGTGTCCAGTTCTTCTACCAGACCAAGCGAGAGCCCCCAGCACTCGGTGCTCAGCATCTCAGCTCAGAAACTCCTTTTCCCAGGCTCTCCCACTTAGCAGAGAGGGCGAGAGCCTTTCCCCAGGGAAGTCCTGGCCACCAGCACTTGGATAAATTCAGCTGCAGGAGGCAGATAAGGCGGCTGTTGCCTCCAGGCCCCTCCCCTGTAGTCCTTCCACCTCCCAGCAGCAACATCACAGCTGCCTCCATCCTGAAAGCCCAACTCATGAGTTTTTTTTCCTTTTTCTTAATGAGCATGATATGAAGACCCTGAATCGAAAATCCTATTTCTTTTCCCTCCTCCCATCCACAAGCACTGAAAACAGTGTAGCCAGTCTAGCTGCTGCTAATAACTTTCTGGCTACTCATTTTTCCTCAAAAAGTTGCTTTTGTTCTGAGTTTTGTTGTTTTCGCAGAGTGACAGAATAGATGATGTTGGCAAGGACCTCTGGAGATCCCCTTCTCCCACCCCCTGCTCAACCAGGGGCACCTACAGCAGGTTGCCCAGGACCAGGTCAGGATGGTTTGCAGTATCTCACACAGTCGAGACCCCACAGACACTCGGGGAACCTGCTCCACTCTCTGACCACCCTCACAGTGAACAAGGTGGAATTTCCTGCTTGGCCACTTGGTGCCCATTCCCTCTCCTCCTCTCACTCCACACCACTGACAACCACTCCGAACCACGGTCTCCGTCCCCCTCACACCCTCCCTACATCACCTGTTTGGACACCCGGAAAACATCCCACCACCACTCTGGTTTCCAGGCGAAACACTCCCGGCTCCCTCAGCCTCTCTCCGACGGGAGACGCTCCAGCCCTTCAGCCATCCTTGTGACCCACCACACCAACCTCCTTGACACCCACCACCACCACAGCCATCCCCCCGCGGGTGCCCCGCGGACACCGCGGTGGGGCTGGACCTGCACGTCCAGGACAAACCGCTCCTCGGGGCTCGGCACCGAGAGACGATCCCTCTGGGCGAGCCCCAGCCCCGAGCACGCCGGAGCCGGCGCTGCCCCAAAGCCTCCGGCCTTGGCGCCCAGAGCTCCTGCCCGGCAGCTGCCTCGCCGGGGCACCAGCACGGCCCCGCGACGCCTCCCTCCCCGCGGCCGAGACCTTCGGGCCGGGCAGCTGCAGAGCCAGGACTTCGCCCGCGGCAGCACCAAACTCCCGGGCCGGGGCCGAGGCCCGGCGGGGGGGCGGGCAGACGGGCTGCGCCACGGCCAGGCGCGGCGGCCATTGGGCGGCCTGCGTGTCGCTCACGGCTCACCCCGGCCCTGCCGTTGGCCCGCGGCCTGCCCTCGCCAGCTGATTGGCCCGCCAGCGCAGAGGGCGGGGCAGGCAGGGCGCAGGCGGAGCGCTGCTGTCAGGCCCGGCCCGGCCTGGCGCCGCCGCCCTGGAGCCCGGCCCCGGCCGCAGCCCGACCCGCCCCCAGCCCTGCCCCGGCCCGGCCCTGCCCGGCCGCGGAGCTGCCCCGCAGCTGGCCCCCTTCCCGCTCGCCCCGGCCCTCGGCCCGGCCCTCGCCCTCAGCCTGGGCCGCACCGCTCCCCAGAGACCCTGCGCAGAGCCGGACCCTCCCGGAGCCTCCCCTGACCCGGCCCAGCAGGGAGCTCCGACCCGCCGCCCCGGCCACCTCAGCCGGCCTTGGCCTTCAGCGAGCCTTTTCCCCAGCTCCTGCTGGCCAAGTCCTGAGGCCTCTTCACTTCCTTCTGCCTCTCACAGCCAAACGATGAAACGCAGCGCTGATTAACTTCAGACTCGCTGGAACTGGTGATTCGGGGAGCCCAGACTTCAGGGAGGGAGTCAGCGCTGATACCGTCTCAACACACTGAACGCACGCTCGACTGCTTGAGGATCTCCATGATCAAGCTCCTGCGAAACGACAAAGTCCAGCCGGAAAACATGCCACACAGTAACAGCTCTGCCGTGCCCTAACGGTGAACGTTTGCATGAGCTGCTCAATCAAAACAGAAACCGCAGCTACGCTCTGTGAAGAAAAGGGGGTTGCAGACAGCGGTTCGCTCTGCCCAGAGCTCCACCAGGTTCAGGCAGTATCATCCCCCCAGGAATCTGTTGCCATCTCTGTGCTGGAGAGATTATTGCCCTTGGGAGTTCTGCTGGCAACCAGGGTCAAGGGAGGGCTCCCAAATGGGCTTCAAACAGACTTAGCTTAGGTCAAAGAGCTGAGGAGCAGACTGGACTGATTCAGGTGGAAGCACGTTACGCAGTGTATAAATTAAGCCCTCTACTAATATAAGTAGGAGGATGTTGGCCTATTCATCCAGCATGGTTAGAATTGGAAAAAGATGTCTGTCCGTTGTCTAAAAAATTGTTGTAAAACTTACAACATGTTACCTGTGTTTTACAAAAGCAAAACAGCTAACCTCATGTGAACTGAAGCAGAAATTTGCCTGGGATGACTGTATTAAAAATTAGATTTTTTTTTAGGATAAAAGCAATCTTTCTTGCTCATTACAGGGCAGCACAATAAAGCTGTCCGCCTTGCTCTCTCCTGGTCCTGGAAGTGGTCTGCTGCAGCCTATAGTGTGTGTGGTGTGTGTGTGTGTATGTGTATGTTGCAGGGGGAAGTGTTTAAAAGGAGCAGCAGGCAGGTATTTATAACTGGGGAACCCTGTTAAAAAATACATACGCTATACTTTCCTGTAATGGGAAGAAGCAGGAACTTGAGAAGAAGAACAGAAAATAAAATTTTTTTCTGAAATAAAGGTCATTAGGTTGCCTATTAATTGCAATTAATTCATGGTATTAACTCCATTCCCCCACCCTTCCCGCTCCAGGGCTGACTTTCATTCTGAGTGTGCCAGGGGCCCAATGGGAAAGGGCAGAGTGAAGGGGCTTTGGGCTGGCTCTTGAGTGCAGCCCCAGGGCAGGGGGCTGGGGGTAGTAAAGGAGTGTGGGGAGAAACAGCTCCATGAACCTCTGCACTAGAGATGAGCTTTTTTGTCTCTTGTTATGGTGTCGGGTTAGGGGTAGGTGTCACATGGGGCTGAGGGGAGGTAAAGGCATGCTGCAGCAGTGCATGGTCTGTTGCCTACAGTCCTGCTCTTAGCTTGTGACAGTCCTTGCAGTTTTGTGGTGAGAGGGATTTCTAGCTGAAAAAAGGCCCCATGAGCAGGAAGAGGATGAGAGGAGAGGGCAGCTCGTGCTTCCCCATCTGGCCTGGGGTTCCAGCAGCTGGAGGAGGTGCTGAAAGCCGAGCCCAAAGCAAGGGACTGAGGCTGCGGGTTGTCTCACTTCATTTGGGAGGAGAGTGTTCCCATCTGCTGACCTGATGGTCAACCAGGTGGCTGAGCTGCTGAGGGAAGCCTTAAAGTGGGAGCAAGTGTGGGGAGAGGGTGAGTCAAAGAAGAGGGAGGAAGTGCTGGCCTGGGCTGGCAAGGAAAAGGTGCAGGGAGATGTGGACAAGAGAAACCCCAGACAGAGAGCAGTGGGAATGCAGGGAGCTCTGCCTAGGGATGGACGATGGGCCTGTCGAGAGCTATGAGTGAGGATTAGCAGGCAGACCAAGAGGGGTGGCCTTGTAGTGGATGTGTGCTATGGAGTGCCTGAAGAGGGGCAGCCTCTGCAAGGCCTGAGGAGTGTAGAGTTGAGGAGAAGAAAACTCTTCCTGCTACCTAGATAGCAGCTCTCAGCTAGGCTCAAAAGCTGAGACCAGAGGCATGGAGGCAATATCATGGTGCTGTGTGTCCCCAGGGGGACCGCCATGGCATTGTGATGGGGGTCTCCATGACAACCACCAAGGCACTGTGATGGGGTCCCCACGGCGACCACCAGGGCTTTGTGATGGAGGTGGCATCATGCCCACAAGGCCATTGTGATGAGGCGGTCCCCATGGTGACCGTGTCCCTACTGGGACCAGAGCCCCCAGGGGTCCCCACTCTGAGGAGAGCAGCTCGACCAGGAGGGAGCAGCTCCCCCTTGGTGCCAGAGTAGCAAGTCCTCACGAGTAGATCCTGGAGATGGACAAGGAGTGGCAGGCAAACGCCTGCTCCCAGTCCACGGATGGGCACCCAGGCACGCAGGAGTGCAGGAGGAAGGTGAGTGGTGGGTCTGGAGGGAGAGGCAGGCAGCAGGGATGGGACCTGCATGGAGAGCACGAGGATGGTGGGGAAGGGGAGGTGGGGCAAGACAGCCAGGCATGAGCTCGCCCAGCGAGGGGGCATTTATTCGTGGCCCTGGGGATTTTCTCTCAGATAAAGCACACACCAACCTGGATACTCCAAGGCCCACAGGGACCCTGTGAGCTCTGCACTGAGGGGCAGAGAGCAGCTGTGGGCCAAGCGCAGCTGGGCCATGTGCAGCCATGAGGTTCCCTTTGACATGGGGCTGGGGTTTCCTGTGCTTCAGGGGCTGCTCGTACCAACACAACCACCTCCATCATGTGCCCCCTTCTTCCCGCAGGTGGGCCAGCAGGAGCTGCACACAGTGATGCAGCGCAGCCGGACCCCGGCTTCGTCCCACCAAAGGGACAGGCTGCCTTCGCTCCCCGGCCCACAGAGCTCGTGGGCCTCTGAACACGGCATCGTTGCAAAGGTACAGAGCTGAGCAGCGATGGTGGCAAAGCCTCTGCCTGACTCCCCGGAGGTGCCAAGAAGCGGGTGGGAAGTGCTGGGAGAGACCGGGAGGTCTCTGCCCCCAGCAGGCTGACTGCCTGCTCTGCACAGCAGTCTGCAAGGACATGCCTCGGGTGTCTGAGGGAGCTGCCTTTGCCTGTCTCTTGCCCCACGGTGACAAACCCTCTCCCCACCCGGCCTTTGGGAGCAGGGGGGAAGCTGCCCATATGGGAGAGTGCAGTCTTTGTCGAGGGCGTCAGGGGTGACAGGAAGTTTCCATGTGGGAAGGATGGAGGGCAGGGGGGAGGATGGCAGGAACTTAGCCTTTCTCATGGGCTTTGATTGCAGGTGGTGGAGGACACTGCCAGGGACGTTCCCATTGTGGCACAAGCTCTGCATCCCTCCACCAGCCTTGTAAGGAAGGCTCCTCTGGGGCACAGGGAGACAGCGCCTGGCAGGACTCGCGCAAGAGCAGGGCCACCACATCTGCCTGGCTTACCACCTCTCCCAACCAAGGCAGCTCGGCAGGCCCCTGGAGGCCTGGAGACCTCTGCAGCTAAAACTGCAGGATCTGCAAGGCAAACCAAGCTGCCTGCTCGCGAAACATCCTGCAGGTCTTCTCCCCGAGGCAGGGCCAATGCCATGGACACCAAAGGGGTGGCCAGGAGAACCCTGGAGAGAGAGACCAAGGGATTAGAGAAGCTGGCAGTGAATTCCAGCACAGCTGCTGCCAGGGAACACTTCCCACCTGTTAGTGCTGCTGGGAAGGCTGTGGACTCAGGGAAGAGCCTGGCAGAGGAAGAGCTAAAGCCATGCCCTCTTTCCTTGCCTCCCCTTCCAAAACACAAGCAGGAAGCTCACAGTCCCACCTGGGCAATGCAAGAGCTCGTCCACTGCTTGCCTGAGCCCAGGCCTGGCTCTTGTGCATCAGCCCTGGGAAAAGCAAGGCTCTTGCTAGACAACAGTACCAGGACAACTCTTCCCCTGACAAGCCAGCAACTCTCCGGAAGCTCCTCCTTTGTCCCAGGAGCACAGGCCATTCCTGAAAGGGAGATGCGAAGCACACCAGCATACAAGGAGCAGGACGAGCTGCTTTCTGCTCCCGGAGATGCCTGTGCGCAGGAGGTCAAGGCAGACTGTTCAGGCACGCTGGTGCAGAGGCAGGACTTGGTGCTAAGCAAGTCCTCAGTGTCCCAAGGTGCAGACCTGCAGCCTCGTGAGCTGCAAGTGCCCCGCACTGAGACGTGCCAGGGAGAAACAGCCTCTTCTGCCCCGGATGATGCCCTGCAGTGTGCGACAACAGCCACAGGTTTTTCAGGGGAAGCTGGACTCCCCATCCGCTGCTGTGCAGAGGTGTCACCTGGCTTTGAAGAAGACATCCCTGCCAACTCCCACAGTGACATGGCCCCACCATCGCCTTCCGTGCCTGAGCCTGCCAGCCTTGTGCAGAACATCCTTGGAGAAGCTGGCCTGGAAATGATGGCTGAGAGCCAGGGCCCTGCCCCACAGGGCCCTGCCCCGCCTGCTGGGGCTGTGCAGGGTGCAGGCCTGGGGCTGGAGTCTGCTGCCTTGAGCCGTCCTGATGACAGGAGCCCTGGACCTGGCCGGCATCCAGCACAGCCTGATGTGAATGAAGCCACGAAGGAGCTCAGTGCAGCCGTGCCCAAAAGAACGTCATCGGCACAAACCAGCAGTCTGGCAGTACCAGCAAGCCCAGGCCAGGACAAGCCCACAGAGCAGGACAAAAGCACAGCCCCTGCAGCTCAGCAAGGGCCTGATGCCCGTGCTGGTGGGGGCAAAAGGGAGGTCAGCGGGGTTGGTGCACCCGCTTCCCCAGGCAAGGGCGGTGCTCCAGGGACATCACGATGCCCCCGGGCAGGGCAGGGCCCAAAACAGCAGCCTTTGGGCATCATCTGCCATGTGCAAGGACAGCCTCTGCGCGTGCACCCCGACAACACCTCGCAGTATCTCGCAGTGCTCTCCATCAAAACAGAGCCGCTGGAGGAGCTCGAGAGGAGCAGCCTGGCGCGCACCGGGCACACCTTGGCCCAGCTGCGAGAAGCCTGTTTCCAAAGGAAGAAGCTGAGCCTGCAGGAGAGCGAGGGCGAGGAGGCCAAGGGGAAACGTTTCTCCCTGACAGTGTCAGGATCCCTCAACGTCAAACGCAAGGAGGTGAGTGCCAAGGATGGGCTGGGCCAGGTGGCAACCCTGCCTGCGCTGGGGCCAGCCGCTGCGCCCCACTGCAGCAGCCTGACTGTCCCAGTGGGAGCAGGGCCCCGGGAGGCCTTTTGTGGTGGGAAAAGCAGCGCCCTTCACAAATGTGCCTCTCTTCTTTTAGCTGCTGGCCAGAAATTCCTTCTATAACTTGTGGAAACCAGAGCTAACGCGAGTGGAGCTCCTGAAGGATGCCAGGGGCAAGTGGGAGGTGCTGGAGCGGCTGTATGCCCATGCCCCCAGGAGGGAGCGGGAGGTGGGAGCCAGGAAGAGAGTGCTGGGAGCGGCGCAGGAAGAGCAAGGGGACTGGAGCACTGAGGAGGAGGAAGAGGACGCTGATGAAGAGCTTCTGCAAAGTGAGGAGCTGGAGGAAAACACGTCCTTGCGCGAGATCTGGGTCAGACCTAGCCTCAGGAGCCTCTTAGCAGACAAGGAAACGTGCCCCCAGAAGGTGCCTTGCTCGCCCAGCGTCAAGGCTGGAGACACTGCCAGGGAGGCAGCCGGTGACATGGAGAACATGCCTCTGGAGCCAGCAGTGCTTGGAGGAGCCGAAGCAGGGGCATGTGCTTTGGGGGATGGCTTTCAGGAGGCAGGGGACAGCGTGTCTCTGGTGCCATCAGAGAGACCAGAAACAAAGCCAGAGGCCTGGCCTGCAGCCGGAGACCCTCAGGAGGCAGAGGAAAAAGTGCCTGCCTCTGCAGCAGAAGCTGTGCCAGAGGCCCGTCTCTTGGCTGGAGGCCCTTGCGAGGAGAGCATCAGCCTGCCTCTCAAAGCACCACTGCCCGAGGGAAGAAAAGCAGTGGCTTCTGCCTTGTGTGGAGGCCCTCCTCCCCAGGTGAGCAAGGAGCACATCATCGGTCTCCCCATCAAAGGGGTCTGCTGTGACAGCTGTGTCTGGGGTGTGCAGGGTGGGTGCAGAGAGCTGCCCCGTCCCGTGGGACCCCTCTTCCCATGGTGCCAAGCTGTCACCCTCAGGCCTTTGCCCTCTGCGATATCTGCCATGGGGGAGCTGCCTGGTGCTCTCCGTTTCCAAGTGCCCAAGGCCCAGGGCTGAGGTCCCCTCCAACGCCTGCACTGCGGTCAGCCCTGGGGCCTGGATGCAGAGCGAGGAGGGAAGGGGCGACCCCAGCAGCAGCCCCCTCCCACACCCAGCGAGCCAGCCCCCTTCTGCCACCCACCCGGCCACCTCTCTTCCCCCCTGCCCGTCACAGCCCCCAGCCCAGCCCTGCTGCTACAGCCCCACAACAAGCCTTATCCCGTCTCTGTGCCACCCGCAGGTCCCTTCCCTTGGGACTCACAGCTCTTGGCAGCATCCCACAACCCCAAACCCTTCCCCACATCCATCCCGGGGCACCAGTGTCCTGAACATCGCCAGCTGATGGCACACGGTGTGTGTGCTTGCTCTCCCCTTGCAGGTTGCCTCTGAGCCCAAAGAGGAGGAGAAGTCATCCCCTATCTTCAGGCACACTCCAGAGGTGGACCCAGGTACGTACCCAAGTCAAGAGCCCTTCTGGGGACAGCAGGCCCGTCCCAGCACAGCGAGCGGCACCGAGGCCGGCAGCAGCAAGCGCTCGGGGGCTGGCCGTGCCGAGACCACGACCCCTCGGGAAAGGCCTTGGTGGTGGCGACAGGCAGGTCCTGCACCCACGCAGCCCCTCGCCCACGGCTCTCCTTCCCCCACAGGCATCACCACCCTCCCGGACACCGCAGCTCCCAGGCGACGGCCCTCGCTGCTCAGGACGGTGCTTCGGGCTCTGCGCAGAGCTTTCTGCTGCAGCTGTGCCACGGGGCAGCGAGAGGACCGGCACCAGGAGGCCAGTGCCAGGCAGGTGCCCTGAGATGGGGGCTGGCACAGGGCAGAGAGGCAGAGCGATGGAGACTGTCCCGGCTGCTACAGAAATGCTGCCCCATCGTGTCCTGCAGCACCCATGTGCCCACACCAACCCTTGTTGGTGACAGCCATTTCATGCTTTGAATAAAACCCTCGGAAGTTTTTTCCCCCCGTGTTACTTGGTGTCAGGCAAATCTCCATAGCAAGACTAGTGCAGGCAATGCCACTGAAGCCAGGCAGGTCTGGAGAGAAAGCCGTTGAAGCAGTCACAGAGTCAGAGAGCAGCTGGGGTGGGAAGGGGCTTCTGGAGGTCTCGGCTCCAAGGTCCTGCTGCAGCTGGAGGCGGCCAGCGGGGGTTTCCCAGGGCCTGGCAGGGTCGAGCTCTGACTGCCTCTGTTGCACCACCCTCAGGCTTCACAGGCTCTTGGCCCTCTCTGAGGGGAATTTTCCCTGCTGCCACTTGTGTCGTGGCCCCTCGTCCTGTCCCCAGGCACCTCGGGAAGGGTCTGGCTCCATCCTCTCCCCACCCTCCCCTTCGGCAGCTGCAGGCAGCAGCGAGATCCCCCTGCGCCTTCTCTTCTCCTGGCTGAACAGACCCAGCGCCCTTGGCCTCTCTTCAGACGTCCTGTGCTCCAGCTCCCGACCAGCTCGCGGTTGTCCACTGGGCTCGTGCCAATGTGTCCATGTCTGTCTGGGAGTGGGGAGCCCTACCTGGACCCTGTGCCCAGACGTGGTCTCTCCCGAGCCGACCCCAGGGCAGGAATGCCTTCCCTCGCCCTGCCGGCTGCTCTCTGCTAACACAGCCAAGTGTGGGGCCGGCCTTGCTGCCCGGGCACGCTGCTGACCCCAGCTCAGCTTGTGCCCAGGACCTGCAGGACTTGATCTGCGGAGCTGCTCTCCAGGGACCAGGCCCCTGCCCAGCCTGCTGTGGGGCTTTTACTTTTCCCAGCAGCCCATTTCGGTGTCCTGTCAAGGTCCCTCGGAAGAACAGCCCTAGGTACCTGCTGCTTTTGTGACCATCCGAGAGTGCCCTGCCCACTTTATGCTGTGAGCTTCCCCTAAAAGTGTCCTAGCTCCACCCACTGCTGGGAGCTTCCTCTGACGGTGCCCTGCACCCACATGGTGTTTCCACCCAGGCTGGTTCCCTGCCCAGGCACCTCCACAGCAACAGCGACATGAGTCTCAGCTCACTTGCTGTGGCATTATGTGCAGCAACATTTCCCTGGCCTCTGTGGAGGGCCCGATCGAGAGCTGGGCATGGACATCCTGGCTCCGCACAGCCTCAATTACCGCCCCGCAGGGCTTGGCACATGGCTGTGCTGCAACCCCAACTGTCCCTTTGGCTCTAGTGCTGGGCTGCCCCCACGGGGTTCCCCAGGCCTCCCCCACACCTGGGCACACCTTTGCATCCCAGGGATCTCCTGACAGTGCTGGCTGTGACCCAGGCCACCCACGAGGGCCTCTGCTGAGGTGCCTGGGAGACCTGGCCCTCCCATGGTGAGCGTGGGACACCTAGATTGGGATCCCTCACAGTCAAGCTGTGCCACCCTAGGGACCTGGTGTTCAGCACAGGGCCGGTCGACCCCTCCTCGTGTGTGCCGTCCTGCTGGGAGGGCAACAGAGGGAGAGCGAACAGCCTGAGTCTGCCCTGGGCAAGTGTGGGACATTTTGGGAGGGAGGCAACTGCAACAGCTGCCACGCTGCAGCAGCACCAGCTGTGTCCCCTCCCTGCAGCCCCTGCCACAGCCCTGCCCACCCCTGCCCCTGCCAGGGCTGCTGCCCCCTCACTCCCAGCCCTCAGCCCCTCTCCTGCCACCGTGGGGACCAGCTCTACAGGCAGGAGCTCCCCAGCCCCTGGCCCTCCCCACCTCTCCCCACACCAGCCATCCAGCCCCAGCTGGATGCCCACCTGCCTCCGGCTTGGGGGGGTCTTTCTATTCATGGAGTCCCAGAAGAGTTTTGGTGGGGAAGGACCTCTGGAGGTCTCCACTCCAACCTCCCATGCAAAACAGGGCTGCTTGGAGCCCTACGGTCTCAGCCTTATGGTGATCACTGGGCTGTGCCTGACCCCGGTTACCATCCCCAAACCTGCTCTGCTCCTCTTGCCCATGCACTGCGGGACAGCACCCCTCATCGGTGGGGCACTGCCCTCCTGCCTTGCCAACACCCTCAGCTCCCGCTTCCCCTTCTGTACGAAGCAGCCCCACCCTTGCTGCTCCCAACAACAGACTCTTTGGAGCAAAACCATTGGAGCTGTGATACAGCAAAACCTGCCCTCCTGGCTACCCATCATCAAATCAGTTCCCACGTGGCTGCCCTCCCCACTAAGGCTCTGCGTGCAGTGTTACCTGGCTAGGGGGTCCAAATCTGAGGCACTCCTTACACCTTTCAATTGGCTGTCAGGCGAGGGTTGCTGTTTTGCATATATGGTCACCTTGGGGACCTACAAGCTGCTTCTGCTTGCATCCCAGCTTCCCTTGCCAAGGCTTTCTTGACTGTAGTGAGGGGGCAGGTCCAAGGCAGAGATGGGGAGTCAGGTCAGGAGGCCGGGGACAGGGTCAGGTCAGCACCCGAGGGTCAGGACCGGGCACAGGCATGTCCAAGACATAACTCAGGCCAGGCCCAAGGACAGGAGCAGCAGCTCCCCAGCAAGGGGGAGGAGGCCCCACAATACACTGGTCACTTTCTGTCTGCCCTGCTCTTGTGCCCAGGAGATCCCCCTCCCTGTCTGCCTGCAGCCCCTCCATGCCCACCCTGCTCCCCAGCACAGCACAACAGCCCTGGCCCTGCAGCCCCTCCACAGCTCCTGCTGACCCAGGAACAGAGCAACCTAACCTGAGCTGGTGCCCAGGGAAACCTGTTTCTTCTTCTCTTTTCCTACCTGAATGCTGCCCTGCTTTTCTCTAGGGAGGTTGCTGCTCCCCAGAGAGCTTTTCCCCAGGTGAGTGTGTCCGTGCTGGCCTGGCTGGATGTTCCTGCACCCCTCCCCTGTGCTCCCTGCAGGGCCTGGGCTGGCATTGCTGCTCTGCAGAGCGAACAAACTGTGGGGCCACAAGGCCACGAGGTGACTCCTGACTTCACACTGGCCATGCTGCTTGGGGCAGGAAGCAGACCCCACCAGACAGGGCTAAACACTCATGACACCCCTGGCACATCTCTGTGCTCTTGGATGGTGCTCAGAATGGCACCAGGCTGTTTGCAATGGCAGGAGATGTGTCTGGGTGTGCACTAGCTCCAGCCTGTGGTTTTTCCCTGAGGGTGCATGAATCACTCTCCAGTTCCCCTTCCCTGGGCTTCCTGGGTCCCTACTGCCTCTCCAGGGATTGCAGAGCCCTCATTTCCCTGTGCAGACCTGGATTTAGTGCTTTACCTTCTGGTTACTCCACCATGGACTGTCTCTACTTTGTGAGACTCCACTCACTGTCCATCCCCAGGCACACACTATGCCTTGAGATCTCTGAGCTCTCCTGAGGGCTCAGATTCCCCTCCAGCAGGATGGGCATCTGTCATCAGCACTGTCACCTGAGAGACAGCCCTCAGCAGACATTTCAGAGACCATTCTCCATCTCCACTGGCACTGGTTGTCTCACTTCATTTGGAAGGGGAGTGTTCCCATCTGCTGACCTGATGGCTGACCAGGCATCCAAGCTGGTGAGGGAAGCCTTAAAGTGGGAGCAAGTGTGGGGAGAGGGTGAGTCAAAGAAGAGGGAGGAAGTGCTGGCCTGGGCTGGCAAGGAAAAGGTGCAGGGTGATGTGGACAAGAGAAACCCCAGAGGACAAGAGAAACCCCAGAGAGAGAGCAGTGGGAATGCATGGAGCTCTGCCTAGGGATGGATGATGGGCCTGTCGAGAGCTATGAGTGAGGATTAGCAGGCAGACCAAGAAGAGTGGCCTTGTAGTGGATGTGTACTATGGAGTGCCTGAAGAGGGGCAGCCTCTGCAAGCTCAGAGCTGAGGAGAAGAAAACTCTTCCTGCTCCCTGGACACCAGCTCTCAGCCAGGTTCAAAAGCTGAGGCCAGAGGCATGGAGGCAATAGCATGGTGCTGTGTGTCTCCAAGGGGACTGCCATGACACTGTGATGGGGGTCCCCATGGCGACCACCAAGGCACTGTGATGGGGTCCCCACGGCGACCACCAGGGCTTTGTGATGGAGGTGGCATCATGCCCACAAGGCCATTGTGATGAGGCGGTCCCCATGGTGACCGTGTCCCTACTGGGACCAGAGCCCCCAGGGGTCCCCACTCTGAGGAGAGCAGCTCGACCAGGAGGGAGCCGCTCCCCCTTGGTGCCAGAGTAGCAAGTCCTCACGAGTGGATCCCGGAGATGGACAAGGAGTGGCAGGCAAACGCCTGCTCCCAGTCCACGGACGGACACCCAGGCACACAGGAGTGCAGGAGGAAGGTGAGTGGTGGGGCTGGAGGGAGAGGCAGGCAGCAGGGATGGGACCTGCATGGAGAGCATGAGGATGGTGGGGAAGGGGAGGTGGGGCAAGACAGCCAGGCATGAGCTCGCCCAGCGAGGGGGCATTTATTCGTGGCCCTGGAGATTTTCTCTCAGATAAAGCACACACCAACCTGGATACTCCAAGGCCCACAGGGACCCTGTAAGCTCTGCACTGAGGGGCAGAGAGCAGCTGTGGGCCAAGCGCAGCTGGGCCATGTGCAGCCATGAGGTTCCCTTTGACATGGGGCTGGGGTTTCCTGTGCTGCAGGGGCTGCTCGTACCAACACAACCACCTCCATCATGTGCCCCCTTCTTCCCGCAGGTGGGCCAGCAGGAGCTGCACACAGTGATGCAGCGCAGCCGGACCCCGGCTTCGTCCCACCAAAGGGACAGGCTGCCTTCGCTCCCCGGCCCACAGAGCTCGTGGGCCTCTGAACACGGCATCGTTGCAAAGGTACAGAGCTGAGCAGCAATGGTGGCAAAGCCTCTGCCTGACTCCCCGGAGGTGCCAAGAAGCGGGTGGGAAGTGCTGGGAGAGACCGGGAGGTCTCTGCCCCCAGCAGGCTGACTGCCTGCTCTGCACAGCAGTCTGCAAAGAGATGCCTTGGGGTGTCCGAGGGAGCTGCCTTTGCCTGTCTCTTGCCCCACGGTGACAAACCCTCTCCCCACCCGGCCTTTGGGAGCAGGGGGGAAGCTGCCCATATGGGAGAGTGCAGTCTTTGTCGAGGGCGTCAGGGGTGACAGGAAGTTTCCATGTGGGAAGGATGGAGGGCAGGGGGGAGGATGGCAGGAACTTAGCCTTTCTCATGGGCTTTGATTGCAGGTGGTGGAGGACACTGCCAGGGACGTTCCCATTGTGGCACAAGCTCTGCATCCCTCCACCGGCCATGTAAGGAAGGCTCCTCTGGGGCACAGGGAGACAGCGCCTGGCAGGACTCGCGCAAGAGCAGGGCCACCACATCTGCCTGGCTTACCACCTCTCCCAACCAAGGCAGCTCGGCAGGCCCCTGGAGGCCTGGAGACCTCTGCAGCTAAAACTGCAGGATCTGCAAGGCAAACCAAGCTGCCTGCTCGCGAAACATCCTGCAGGTCTTCTCCCCGAGGCAGGGCCAATGCCATGGACACCAAAGGGGTGGCCAGGAGAACCCTGGAGAGAGAGACCAAGGGATTAGAGAAGCTGGCAGTGAATTCCAGCACAGCTGCTGCCAGGGAACCCTTCCCACCTGGTAGTGCTGCTGGGAAGGCTGTGGACTCAGGGAAGAGCCCGGCAGAGGAAGAGCTAAAGCCATGCCCTCTTTCCTTGCCTCCCCTTCCAAAACGCAAGCAGGAAGCTCACGGTCCCACCTGGGCAATGCAAGAGCTCGTCCACTGCTTGCCTGAGCCCAGGCCTGGCTCTTGTGCATCAGCCCTGGGAAAAGCAAGGCTCTTGCTAGACAACAGTACCAGGACAACTCTTCCCCTGACAAGCCAGCAACTCTCCGGAAGCTCCTCCTTTGTCCCAGCAGCACAGGCCATTCCTGAAAGGGAGATGCGAAGCACGCCAGCATACAAGGAGCGGGACGAGCTGCTTTCTGCTCCCGGAGATGCCTGTGGGCAGGAGGTCAAGGCACACTGTTCAGGCACGCTGGTGCAGAGGCAGGACTTGGTGCTAAGCAAGTCCTCAGTGTCCCAAGGTGCAGACCTGCAGCCTCGTGAACTGCAAGTGCCCCGCACTGAGACGTGCCAGGGAGAAACAGCCTCTTCTGCCCCGGATGATGCCCTGCAGTGTGCGACAACAGCCACAGGTTTTTCAGGGGAAGCTGGACTCCCCATCCGCTGCTGTGCAGAGGTGTCACCTGGCTTTGAAGAAGACATCCCTGCCAACTCCCACAGTGACATGGCCCCACCATCGCCTTCCGTGCCTGAGCCTGCCAGCCTTGTGCAGAACATCCTTGGAGAAGCTGGCCTGGAAATGATGGCTGAGAGCCAGGGCCCTGCCCCACAGGGCCCTGCCCCGCCTGCTGGGGCTGTGCAGGGTGCAGGCCTGGGGCTGGAGTCTGCTGCCTTGAGCCGTCCTGATGACAGGAGCCCTGGACCTGGCCGGCATCCAGCACAGCCTGATGTGAACGAAGCCACGAAGGAGCTCAGTGCAGCCGTGCCCAAAAGAACGTCATCGGCACAAACCAGCAGTCTGGCAGTACCAGCAAGCCCAGGCCAGGACGAGCCCACAGAGCAGGACAAAAGCACAGCCCCTGCAGCTCAGCAAGGGCCTGATGCCCGTGCTGGTGGGGGCAAAAGGGAGGTCAGCGGGGTTGGTGCACCCGCTTCCCCAGGCAAGGGCGGTGCTCCAGGGACATCACGATGCCCCCGGGCAGGGCAGGGCCCAAAACAGCAGCCTTTGGGCATCATCTGCCATGTGCAAGGACAGCCTCTGCGCGTGCACCCCGACAACACCTCGCAGTATCTCGCAGTGCTCTCCATCAAAACAGAGCCGCTGGAGGAGCTCGAGAGGAGCAGCCTGGCGCGCACCGGGCACACCTTGGCCCAGCTGCGAGAAGCCTGTTTCCAAAGGAAGAAGCTGAGCCTGCAGGAGAGCGAGGGCGAGGAGGCCAAGGGGAAACGTTTCTCCCTGACAGTGTCAGGATCCCTCAACGTCAAACGCAAGGAGGTGAGTGCCAAGGATGGGCTGGGCCAGGTGGCAACCCTGCCTGCGCTGGGGCCAGCCGCTGGGCCCCACTGCAGCAGCCTGACTGTCCCAGTGGGAGCAGGGCCCCGGGAGGCCTTTTGTGGTGGGAAAAGCAGCGCCCTTCACAAATGTGCCTCTCTTCTTTTAGCTGCTGGCCAGAAATTCCTTCTATAACTTGTGGAAACCAGAGCTAACGCGAGTGGAGCTCCTGAAGGATGCCAGGGGCAAGTGGGAGGTGCTGGAGCGGCTGTATGCCCATGCCCCCAGGAGGGAGCGGGAGGTGGGAGCCAGGAAGAGAGTGCTGGGAGCGGCGCAGGAAGAGCAAGGGGACTGGAGCACTGAGGAGGAGGAAGAGGACGCTGATGAAGAGCTTCTGCAAAGTGAGGAGCTGGAGGAAAACACGTCCTTGCGCGAGATCTGGGTCAGACCTAGCCTCAGGAGCCTCTTAGCAGACAAGGAAACGTGCCCCCAGAAGGTGCCTTGCTCGCCCAGCGTCAAGGCTGGAGACACTGCCAGGGAGGCAGCCGGTGACATGGAGAACATGCCTCTGGAGCCAGCAGTGCTTGGAGGAGCCGAAGCAGGGGCATGTGCTTTGGGGGATGGCTTTCAGGAGGCAGGGGACAGCGTGTCTCTGGTGCCATCAGAGAGACCAGAAACAAAGCCAGAGGCCTGGCCTGCAGCCGGAGACCCTCAGGAGGCAGAGGAAAAAGTGCCTGCCTCTGCAGCAGAAGCTGTGCCAGAGGCCCGTCTCTTGGCTGGAGGCCCTTGCGAGGAGAGCATCAGCCTGCCTCTCAAAGCACCACTGCCCGAGGGAAGAAAAGCAGTGGCTTCTGCCTTGTGTGGAGGCCCTCCTCCCCAGGTGAGCAAGGAGCACATCATCGGTCTCCCCATCAAAGGGGTCTGCTGTGAGAGCTGTGTCTGGGGTGTGCAGGGTGGGTGCAGAGAGCTGCCCCGTCCCGTGGGACCCCTCTTCCCATGGTGCCAAGCTGTCACCCTCAGGCCTTTGCCCTCTGCGATATCTGCCATGGGGGAGCTGCCTGGTGCTCTCCGTTTCCAAGTGCCCAAGGCCCAGGGCTGAGGTCCCCTCCAACGCCTGCACTGCGGTCAGCCCTGGGGCCTGGATGCAGAGCGAGGAGGGAAGGGGCGACCCCAGCAGCAGCCCCCTCCCACACCCAGCGAGCCAGCCCCCTTCTGCCACCCACCCGGCCACCTCTCTTCCCCCCTGCCCGTCACAGCCCCCAGCCCAGCCCTGCTGCTACAGCCCCACAACAAGCCTTATCCCGTCTCTGTGCCACCCGCAGGTCCCTTCCCTTGGGACTCACAGCTCTTGGCAGCATCCCACAACCCCAAACCCTTCCCCACATCCATCCCGGGGCACCAGTGTCCTGAACATCGCCAGCTGATGGCACACGGTGTGTGTGCTTGCTCTCCCCTTGCAGGTTGCCTCTGAGCCCAAAGAGGAGGAGAAGTCATCCCCTATCTTCAGGCACACTCCAGAGGTGGACCCAGGTACGTACCCAAGTCAAGAGCCCTTCTGGGGACAGCAGGCCCGTCCCAGCACAGCGAGCGGCACCGAGGCCGGCAGCAGCAAGCGCTCGGGGGCTGGCCGTGCCGAGACCACGACCCCTCGGGAAAGGCCTTGGTGGTGGCGACAGGCAGGTCCTGCACCCACGCAGCCCCTCGCCCACGGCTCTCCTTCCCCCACAGGCATCACCACCCTCCCGGACACTGCAGCTCCCAGGCGACGGCCCTCGCTGCTCAGGACGGTGCTTCGGGCTCTGCGCAGAGCTTTCTGCTGCAGCTGTGCCACGGGGCAGCGAGAGGACCGGCACCAGGAGGCCAGTGCCAGGCAGGTGCCCTGAGATGGGGGCTGGCACAGGGCAGAGAGGCAGAGCGATGGAGACTGTCCCGGCTGCTACAGAAATGCTGCCCCATCGTGTCCTGTAGCACCCATGTGCCCACACCAACCCTTGTTGGTGACAGCCGTTTCATGCTTTGAATAAAACCCTTGGAAGATTTTTTCCCCCTGTGTTACTTGGTGTCAGGCAAATCTCCATAGCAAGACTAGTGCAGGCAATGCCACTGAAGCCAGGCAGGTCTGGAGAGAAAGCCGTTGAAGCAGTCACAGAGTCAGAGAGCAGCTGGGGTGGGAAGGGGCTTCTGGAGGTCTCGGCTCCAAGGTCCTGCTGCAGCTGGAGGCGGCCAGCGGGGGTTTCCCAGGGCCTGGCAGGGTCGAGCTCTGACTGCCTCTGTTGCACCACCCTCAGGCTTCACAGGCTCTTGGCCCTCTCTGAGGGGAATTTTCCCTGCTGCCACTTGTGTCGTGGCCCCTCGTCCTGTCCCCAGGCACCTCGGGAAGGGTCTGGCTCCATCCTCTCCCCACCCTCCCCTTCGGCAGCTGCAGGCAGCAGCGAGATCCCCCTGCGCCTTCTCTTGTCCCAGCTGAACAGACCCAGCGCCCTTGGTCTCTCCTCATACGTCCTGTGCTCCAGCTCCCAACCCGCTCAGGATCCTCTGCTGGGCTTGTGCCAGTGTGTCCATGTCTGTCTGGGACTGGGGAGCCCTACCTGGACCCTGTGCCCAGACGTGGTCTCTCCCGAGCCGACCCCAGGGCAGGAATGCCTTCCCTCGCCCTGCCGGCTGCACTCTGCTAACACAGCCAAGTGTGGGGCCGGCCTTGCTGCCCGGGCACGCTGCTGACCCCAGCTCAGCTTGTGCCCAGGACCTGCAGGACTTGATCTGCGGAGCTGCTCTCCAGGGACCAGGCCCCTGCCCAGCCTGCTGTGGGGCTTTTACTTTTCCCAGCAGCCCATTTCGGTGTCCTGTCAAGGTCCCTCGGAAGAACAGCCCTAGGTACCTGCTGCTTTTGTGACCATCCGAGAGTGCCCTGCCCACTTTATGCTGTGAGCTTCCCCTAAAAGTGTCCTAGCTCCACCCACTGCTGGGAGCTTCTTCTGACGGTGCCCTGCACCCACATGGTGTTTCCACCCAGGCTGGTTCCCTGCCCAGGCACCTCCACAGCAACAGCGACATGAGTCTCAGCTCACTTGCTGTGGCATTATGTGCAGCAACATTTCCCTGGCCTCTGTGGAGGGCCCGATCGAGAGCTGGGCATGGACATCCTGGCTCCGCACAGCCTCAATTACCGCCCCGCAGGGCTTGGCACATGGCTGTGCTGCAACCCCAACTGTCCCTTTGGCTCTAGTGCTGGGCTGCCCCCACGGGGTTCCCCAGGCCTCCCCCACACCTGGGCACACCTTTGCATCCCAGGGATCTCCTGACAGTGCTGGCTGTGACCCAGGCCACCCACGAGGGCCTCTGCTGAGGTGCCTGGGAGACCTGGCCCTCCCATGGTGAGCGTGGGACACCTAGATTGGGATCCCTCACAGTCAAGCTGTGCCACCCTAGGGACCTGGTGTTCAGCACAGGGCCGGTCGACCCCTCCTCGTGTGTGCCGTCCTGCTGGGAGGGCAACAGAGGGAGAGCGAACAGCCTGAGTCTGCCCTGGGCAAGTGTGGGACATTTTGGGAGGGAGGCAACTGCAACAGCTGCCACGCTGCAGCAGCACCAGCTGTGTCCCCTCCCTGCAGCCCCTGCCACAGCCCTGCCCACCCCTGCCCCTGCCAGGGCTGCTGCCCCCTCACTCCCAGCCCTCAGCCCCTCTCCTGCCACCGTGGGGACCAGCTCTACAGGCAGGAGCTCCCCAGCCCCTGGCCCTCCCCACCTCTCCCCACACCAGCCATCCAGCCCCAGCTGGATGCCCACCTGCCTCCGGCTTGGGGGGGTCTTTCTATTCATGGAGTCCCAGAAGAGTTTTGGTGGGGAAGGACCTCTGGAGGTCTCCACTCCAACCTCCCATGCAAAACAGGGCTGCTTGGAGCCCTACGGTCTCAGCCTTATGGTGATCACTGGGCTGTGCCTGACCCCGGTTACCATCCCCAAACCTGCTCTGCTCCTCTTGCCCATGCACTGCGGGACAGCACCCCTCATCGGTGGGGCACTGCCCTCCTGCCTTGCCAACACCCTCAGCTCCCGCTTCCCCTTCTGTACGAAGCAGCCCCACCCTTGCTGCTCCCAACAACAGACTCTTTGGAGCAAAACCATTGGAGCTGTGATACAGCAAAACCTGCCCTCCTGGCTACCCATCATCAAATCAGTTCCCACGTGGCTGCCCTCCCCACTAAGGCTCTGCGTGCAGTGTTACCTGGCTAGGGGGTCCAAATCTGAGGCACTCCTTACACCTTTCAATTGGCTGTCAGGCGAGGGTTGCTGTTTTGCATATATGGTCACCTTGGGGACCTACAAGCTGCTTCTGCTTGCATCCCAGCTTCCCTTGCCAAGGCTTTCTTGACTGTAGTGAGGGGGCAGGTCCAAGGCAGAGATGGGGAGTCAGGTCAGGAGGCCGGGGACAGGGTCAGGTCAGCACCCGAGGGTCAGGACCGGGCACAGGCATGTCCAAGACATAACTCAGGCCAGGCCCAAGGACAGGAGCAGCAGCTCCCCAGCAAGGGGGAGGAGGCCCCACAATACACTGGTCACTTTCTGTCTGCCCTGCTCTTGTGCCCAGGAGATCCCCCTCCCTGTCTGCCTGCAGCCCCTCCATGCCCACCCTGCTCCCCAGCACAGCACAACAGCCCTGGCCCTGCAGCCCCTCCACAGCTCCTGCTGACCCAGGAACAGAGCAACCTAACCTGAGCTGGTGCCCAGAGAAACCTGTTTCTTCTTCTCTTTTCCTACCTGAATGCTGCCCTGCTTTTCTCTAGGGAGGTTGCTGCTCCCCAGAGAGCTTTTCCCCAGGTGAGTGTGTCCGTGCTGGCCTGGCTGGATGTTCCTGCACCCCTCCCCTGTGCTCCCTGCAGGGCCTGGGCTGGCATTGCTGCTCTGCAGAGCGAACAAACTGTGGGGCCACAAGGCCACGAGGTGACTCCTGACTTCACACTGGCCATGCTGCTTGGGGCAGGAAGCAGACCCCACCAGACAGGGCTAAACACTCATGACACCCCTGGCACATCTCTGTGCTCTTGGATGGTGCTCAGAATGGCACCAGGCTGTTTGCAATGGCAGGAGATGTGTCTGGGTGTGCACTAGCTCCAGCCTGTGGTTTTTCCCTGAGGGTGCATGAATCACTCTCCAGTTCCCCTTCCCTGGGCTTCCTGGGTCCCTACTGCCTCTCCAGGGATTGCAGAGCCCTCATTTCCCTGTGCAGACCTGGATTTAGTGCTTTACCTTCTGGTTACTCCACCATGGACTGTCTCTACTTTGTGAGACTCCACTCACTGTCCATCCCCAGGCACACACTATGCCTTGAGATCTCTGAGCTCTCCTGAGGGCTCAGATTCCCCTCCAGCAGGATGGGCATCTGTCATCAGCACTGTCACCTGAGAGACAGCCCTCAGCAGACATTTCAGAGACCATTCTCCATCTCCACTGGCACTGGTTGTCTCACTTCATTTGGAAGGGGAGTGTTCCCATCTGCTGACCTGATGGCTGACCAGGCATCCAAGCTGGTGAGGGAAGCCTTAAAGTGGGAGCAAGTGTGGGGAGAGGGTGAGTCAAAGAAGAGGGAGGAAGTGCTGGCCTGGGCTGGCAAGGAAAAGGTGCAGGGTGATGTGGACAAGAGAAACCCCAGAGGACAAGAGAAACCCCAGAGAGAGAGCAGTGGGAATGCATGGAGCTCTGCCTAGGGATGGATGATGGGCCTGTCGAGAGCTATGAGTGAGGATTAGCAGGCAGACCAAGAAGAGTGGCCTTGTAGTGGATGTGTACTATGGAGTGCCTGAAGAGGGGCAGCCTCTGCAAGCTCAGAGCTGAGGAGAAGAAAACTCTTCCTGCTCCCTGGACACCAGCTCTCAGCCAGGTTCAAAAGCTGAGGCCAGAGGCATGGAGGCAATAGCATGGTGCTGTGTGTCTCCAAGGGGACTGCCATGACACTGTGATGGGGGTCCCCATGGCGACCACCAAGGCACTGTGATGGGGTCCCCACGGCGACCACCAGGGCTTTGTGATGGAGGTGGCATCATGCCCACAAGGCCATTGTGATGAGGCGGTCCCCATGGTGACCGTATCCCTACTGGGACCAGAGCCCCCAGGGGTCCCCACTCTGAGGAGAGCAGCTCGACCAGGAGGGAGCAGCTCCCCCTTGGTGCCAGAGTAGCAAGTCCTCACGAGTGGATCCCGGAGATGGACAAGGAGTGGCAGGCAAACGCCTGCTCCCAGTCCACGGACGGACACCCAGGCACACAGGAGTGCAGGAGGAAGGTGAGTGGTGGGGCTGGAGGGAGAGGCAGGCAGCAGGGATGGGACCTGCATGGAGAGCATGAGGATGGTGGGGAAGGGGAGGTGGGGCAAGACAGCCAGGCATGAGCTCGCCCAGCGAGGGGGCATTTATTCGTGGCCCTGGAGATTTTCTCTCAGATAAAGCACACACCAACCTGGATACTCCAAGGCCCACAGGGACCCTGTAAGCTCTGCACTGAGGGGCAGAGAGCAGCTGTGGGCCAAGCGCAGCTGGGCCATGTGCAGCCATGAGGTTCCCTTTGACATGGGGCTGGGGTTTCCTGTGCTGCAGGGGCTGCTCGTACCAACACAACCACCTCCATCATGTGCCCCCTTCTTCCCACAGGTGGGCCAGCAGGAGCTGCACACAGTGATGCAGCGCAGCCGGACCCCGGCTTCGTCCCACCAAAGGGACAGGCTGCCTTCGCTCCCCGGCCCACAGAGCTCGTGGGCCTCTGAACACGGCATCGTTGCAAAGGTACAGAGCTGAGCAGCAATGGTGGCAAAGCCTCTGCCTGACTCCCCGGAGGTGCCAAGAAGCGGGTGGGAAGTGCTGGGAGAGACCGGGAGGTCTCTGCCCCCAGCAGGCTGACTGCCTGCTCTGCACAGCAGTCTGCAAGGACATGCCTCGGGTGTCTGAGGGAGCTGCCTTTGCCTGTCTCTTGCCCCACGGTGACAAACCCTCTCCCCACCCGGCCTTTGGGAGCAGGGGGGAAGCTGCCCATATGGGAGAGTGCAGTCTTTGTCGAGGGCGTCAGGGGTGACAGGAAGTTTCCATGTGGGAAGGATGGAGGGCAGGGGGGAGGATGGCAGGAACTTAGCCTTTCTCATGGGCTTTGATTGCAGGTGGTGGAGGACACTGCCAGGGACGTTCCCATTGTGGCACAAGCTCTGCATCCCTCCACCGGCCATGTAAGGAAGGCTCCTCTGGGGCACAGGGAGACAGCGCCTGGCAGGACTCGCGCAAGAGCAGGGCCACCACATCTGCCTGGCTTACCACCTCTCCCAACCAAGGCAGCTCGGCAGGCCCCTGGAGGCCTGGAGACCTCTGCAGCTAAAACTGCAGGATCTGCAAGGCAAACCAAGCTGCCTGCTCGCGAAACATCCTGCAGGTCTTCTCCCCGAGGCAGGGCCAATGCCATGGACACCAAAGGGGTGGCCAGGAGAACCCTGGAGAGAGAGACCAAGGGATTAGAGAAGCTGGCAGTGAATTCCAGCACAGCTGCTGCCAGGGAACCCTTCCCACCTGGTAGTGCTGCTGGGAAGGCTGTGGACTCAGGGAAGAGCCCGGCAGAGGAAGAGCTAAAGCCATGCCCTCTTTCCTTGCCTCCCCTTCCAAAACGCAAGCAGGAAGCTCACGGTCCCACCTGGGCAATGCAAGAGCTCGTCCACTGCTTGCCTGAGCCCAGGCCTGGCTCTTGTGCATCAGCCCTGGGAAAAGCAAGGCTCTTGCTAGACAACAGTACCAGGACAACTCTTCCCCTGACAAGCCAGCAACTCTCCGGAAGCTCCTCCTTTGTCCCAGCAGCACAGGCCATTCCTGAAAGGGAGATGCGAAGCACGCCAGCATACAAGGAGCGGGACGAGCTGCTTTCTGCTCCCGGAGATGCCTGTGGGCAGGAGGTCAAGGCACACTGTTCAGGCACGCTGGTGCAGAGGCAGGACTTGGTGCTAAGCAAGTCCTCAGTGTCCCAAGGTGCAGACCTGCAGCCTCGTGAACTGCAAGTGCCCCGCACTGAGACGTGCCAGGGAGAAACAGCCTCTTCTGCCCCGGATGATGCCCTGCAGTGTGCGACAACAGCCACAGGTTTTTCAGGGGAAGCTGGACTCCCCATCCGCTGCTGTGCAGAGGTGTCACCTGGCTTTGAAGAAGACATCCCTGCCAACTCCCACAGTGACATGGCCCCACCATCGCCTTCCGTGCCTGAGCCTGCCAGCCTTGTGCAGAACATCCTTGGAGAAGCTGGCCTGGAAATGATGGCTGAGAGCCAGGGCCCTGCCCCACAGGGCCCTGCCCCGCCTGCTGGGGCTGTGCAGGGTGCAGGCCTGGGGCTGGAGTCTGCTGCCTTGAGCCGTCCTGATGACAGGAGCCCTGGACCTGGCCGGCATCCAGCACAGCCTGATGTGAACGAAGCCACGAAGGAGCTCAGTGCAGCCGTGCCCAAAAGAACGTCATCGGCACAAACCAGCAGTCTGGCAGTACCAGCAAGCCCAGGCCAGGACGAGCCCACAGAGCAGGACAAAAGCACAGCCCCTGCAGCTCAGCAAGGGCCTGATGCCCGTGCTGGTGGGGGCAAAAGGGAGGTCAGCGGGGTTGGTGCACCCGCTTCCCCAGGCAAGGGCGGTGCTCCAGGGACATCACGATGCCCCCGGGCAGGGCAGGGCCCAAAACAGCAGCCTTTGGGCATCATCTGCCATGTGCAAGGACAGCCTCTGCGCGTGCACCCCGACAACACCTCGCAGTATCTCGCAGTGCTCTCCATCAAAACAGAGCCGCTGGAGGAGCTCGAGAGGAGCAGCCTGGCGTGCACCGGGCACACCTTGGCCCAGCTGCGAGAAGCCTGTTTCCAAAGGAAGAAGCTGAGCCTGCAGGAGAGCGAGGGCGAGGAGGCCAAGGGGAAACGTTTCTCCCTGACAGTGTCAGGATCCCTCAACGTCAAACGCAAGGAGGTGAGTGCCAAGGATGGGCTGGGCCAGGTGGCAACCCTGCCTGCGCTGGGGCCAGCCGCTGCGCCCCACTGCAGCAGCCTGACTCTCCCAGTGGGAGCAGGGCCCCGGGAGGCCTTTTGTGGTGGGAAAAGCAGCGCCCTTCACAAATGTGCCTCTCTTCTTTTAGCTGCTGGCCAGAAATTCCTTCTATAACTTGTGGAAACCAGAGCTAACGCGAGTGGAGCTCCTGAAGGATGCCAGGGGCAAGTGGGAGGTGCTGGAGCGGCTGTATGCCCATGCCCCCAGGAGGGAGCGGGAGGTGGGAGCCAGGAAGAGAGTGCTGGGAGCGGCGCAGGAAGAGCAAGGGGACTGGAGCACTGAGGAGGAGGAAGAGGACGCTGATGAAGAGCTTCTGCAAAGTGAGGAGCTGGAGGAAAACACGTCCTTGCGCGAGATCTGGGTCAGACCTAGCCTCAGGAGCCTCTTAGCAGACAAGGAAACGTGCCCCCAGAAGGTGCCTTGCTCGCCCAGCGTCAAGGCTGGAGACACTGCCAGGGAGGCAGCCGGTGACATGGAGAACATGCCTCTGGAGCCAGCAGTGCTTGGAGGAGCCGAAGCAGGGGCATGTGCTTTGGGGGATGGCTTTCAGGAGGCAGGGGACAGCGTGTCTCTGGTGCCATCAGAGAGACCAGAAACAAAGCCAGAGGCCTGGCCTGCAGCCGGAGACCCTCAGGAGGCAGAGGAAAAAGTGCCTGCCTCTGCAGCAGAAGCTGTGCCAGAGGCCCGTCTCTTGGCTGGAGGCCCTTGCGAGGAGAGCATCAGCCTGCCTCTCAAAGCACCACTGCCCGAGGGAAGAAAAGCAGTGGCTTCTGCCTTGTGTGGAGGCCCTCCTCCCCAGGTGAGCAAGGAGCACATCATCGGTCTCCCCATCAAAGGGGTCTGCTGTGAGAGCTGTGTCTGGGGTGTGCAGGGTGGGTGCAGAGAGCTGCCCCGTCCCGTGGGACCCCTCTTCCCATGGTGCCAAGCTGTCACCCTCAGGCCTTTGCCCTCTGCGATATCTGCCATGGGGGAGCTGCCTGGTGCTCTCCGTTTCCAAGTGCCCAAGGCCCAGGGCTGAGGTCCCCTCCAACGCCTGCACTGCGGTCAGCCCTGGGGCCTGGATGCAGAGCGAGGAGGGAAGGGGCGACCCCAGCAGCAGCCCCCTCCCACACCCAGCGAGCCAGCCCCCTTCTGCCACCCACCCGGCCACCTCTCTTCCCCCCTGCCCGTCACAGCCCCCAGCCCAGCCCTGCTGCTACAGCCCCACAACAAGCCTTATCCCGTCTCTGTGCCACCCGCAGGTCCCTTCCCTTGGGACTCACAGCTCTTGGCAGCATCCCACAACCCCAAACCCTTCCCCACATCCATCCCGGGGCACCAGTGTCCTGAACATCGCCAGCTGATGGCACACGGTGTGTGTGCTTGCTCTCCCCTTGCAGGTTGCCTCTGAGCCCAAAGAGGAGGAGAAGTCATCCCCTATCTTCAGGCACACTCCAGAGGTGGACCCAGGTACGTACCCAAGTCAAGAGCCCTTCTGGGGACAGCAGGCCCGTCCCAGCACAGCGAGCGGCACCGAGGCCGGCAGCAGCAAGCGCTCGGGGGCTGGCCGTGCCGAGACCACGACCCCTCGGGAAAGGCCTTGGTGGTGGCGACAGGCAGGTCCTGCACCCACGCAGCCCCTCGCCCACGCCTCTCCTTCCCCCACAGGCATCACCACCCTCCCGGACACCGCAGCTCCCAGGCGACGGCCCTCGCTGCTCAGGACGGTGCTTCGGGCTCTGCGCAGAGCTTTCTGCTGCAGCTGTGCCACGGGGCAGCGAGAGGACCGGCACCAGGAGGCCAGTGCCAGGCAGGTGCCCTGAGATGGGGGCTGGCACAGGGCAGAGAGGCAGAGCGATGGAGACTGTCCCGGCTGCTACAGAAATGCTGCCCCATCGTGTCCTGTAGCACCCATGTGCCCACACCAACCCTTGTTGGTGACAGCCATTTCATGCTTTGAATAAAACCCTTGGAAGATTTTTTCCCCCTGTGTTACTTGGTGTCAGGCAAATCTCCATAGCAAGACTAGTGCAGGCAATGCCACTGAAGCCAGGCAGGTCTGGAGAGAAAGCCGTTGAAGCAGTCACAGAGTCAGAGAGCAGCTGGGGTGGGAAGGGGCTTCTGGAGGTCTCGGCTCCAAGGTCCTGCTGCAGCTGGAGGCGGCCAGCGGGGGTTTCCCAGGGCCTGGCAGGGTCGAGCTCTGACTGCCTCTGTTGCACCACCCTCAGGCTTCACAGGCTCTTGGCCCTCTCTGAGGGGAATTTTCCCTGCTGCCACTTGTGTCGTGGCCCCTCGTCCTGTCCCCAGGCACCTCGGGAAGGGTCTGGCTCCATCCTCTCCCCACCCTCCCCTTCGGCAGCTGCAGGCAGCAGCGAGATCCCCCTGCGCCTTCTCTTGTCCCAGCTGAACAGACCCAGCGCCCTTGGTCTCTCCTCATACGTCCTGTGCTCCAGCTCCCAACCCGCTCAGGATCCTCTGCTGGGCTTGTGCCAGTGTGTCCATGTCTGTCTGGGACTGGGGAGCCCTACCTGGACCCTGTGCCCAGACGTGGTCTCTCCCGAGCCGACCCCAGGGCAGGAATGCCTTCCCTCGCCCTGCCGGCTGCACTCTGCTAACACAGCCAAGTGTGGGGCCGGCCTTGCTGCCCGGGCACGCTGCTGACCCCAGCTCAGCTTGTGCCCAGGACCTGCAGGACTTGATCTGCGGAGCTGCTCTCCAGGGACCAGGCCCCTGCCCAGCCTGCTGTGGGGCTTTTACTTTTCCCAGCAGCCCATTTCGGTGTCCTGTCAAGGTCCCTTGGAAGAACAGCCCTAGGTACCTGCTGCTTTTGTGACCATCCGAGAGTGCCCTGCCCACTTTATGCTGTGAGCTTCCCCTAAAAGTGTCCTAGCTCCACCCACTGCTGGGAGCTTCCTCTGACGGTGCCCTGCACCCACATGGTGTTTCCAGCCAGGCTGGTTCCCTGCCCAGGCACCTCCACAGCAACAGCGACATGAGTCTCAGCTCACTTGCTGTGGCATTATGTGCAGCAACATTTCCCTGGCCTCTGTGGAGGGCCCGATCGAGAGCTGGGCATGGACATCCTGGCTCCGCACAGCCTCAATTACCGCCCCGCAGGGCTTGGCACATGGCTGTGCTGCAACCCCAACTGTCCCTTTGGCTCTAGTGCTGGGCTGCCCCCACGGGGTTCCCCAGGCCTCCCCCACACCTGGGCACACCTTTGCATCCCAGGGCTCTCCTGACAGTGCTGGCTGTGACCCAGGCCACCCACGAGGGCCTCTGCTGAGGTGCCTGGGAGACCTGGCCCTCCCATGGTGAGCGTGGGACACCTAGATTGGGATCCCTCACAGTCAAGCTGTGCCACCCTAGGGACCTGGTGTTCAGCACAGGGCCGGTCGACCCCTCCTCGTGTGTGCTGTCCTGCTGGGAGGGCAACAGAGGGAGAGCGAGCAGCCTGAGTCTGCCCTGGGCAAGTGTGGGACATTTTGGGAGGGAGCACCAGCTGTGTCCCCTCCCTGCAGCCCCTGCCACAGCCCTGCCCACCCCTGCCCCTGCCAGGGCTGCTGCCCCCTCACTCCCAGCCCTCAGCCCCTCTCCTGCCACCGTGGGGACCAGCTCTACAGGCAGGAGCTCCCCAGCCCCTGGCCCTCCCCACCTCTCCCCACACCAGCCATCCAGCCCCAGCTGGATGCCCACCTGCCTCCGGCTTGGGGGGGTCTTTCTATTCATGGAGTCCCAGAAGAGTTTTGGTGGGGAAGGACCTCTGGAGGTCTCCACTCCAACCTCCCATGCAAAACAGGGCTGCTTGGAGCCCTACGGTCTCAGCCTTATGGTGATCACTGGGCTGTGCCTGACCCCGGTTACCATCCCCAAACCTGCTCTGCTCCTCTTGCCCATGCACTGCGGGACAGCACCCCTCATCGGTGGGGCACTGCCCTCCTGCCTTGCCAACACCCTCAGCTCCCGCTTCCCCTTCCCGTACGAAGCAGCCCCACCCTTGCTGCTCCCAACAACAGACTCTTTGGAGCAAAACCATTGGAGCTGTGATACAGCAAAACCTGCCCTCCTGGCTACCCATCATCAAATCAGTTCCCACGTGGCTGCCCTCCCCACTAAGGCTCTGCGTGCAGTGTTACCTGGCTAGGGGGTCCAAATCTGAGGCACTCCTTACACCTTTCAATTGGCTGTCAGGCAAGGGTTGCTGTTTTGCATATATGGTCACCTTGGGGACCTACAAGCTGCTTCTGCTTGCATCCCAGCTTCCCTTGCCAAGGCTTTCTTGACTGTAGTGAGGGGGCAGGTGCAAGGCAGAGATGGGGAGTCAGGTCAGGAGGCCGGGGACAGGGTCAGGTCAGCACCCGAGGGTCAGGACCGGGCACAGGTATGTCCAAGACATAACTCAGGCCAGGCCCAAGGACAGGAGCAGCAGCTCCCCAGCAAGGGGGAGGAGGCCCCACAATACACTGGTCACTTTCTGTCTGCCCTGCTCTTGTGCCCAGGAGATCCCCCTCCCTGTCTGCCTGCAGCCCCTCCATGCCCACCCTGCTCCCCAGCACAGCACAACAGCCCTGGCCCTGCAGCCCCTCCACAGCTCCTGCTGACCCAGGAACAGAGCAACCTAACCTGAGCTGGTGCCCAGAGAAACCTGTTTCTTCTTCTCTTTTTCTACCTGAATGCTGCCCTGCTTTTCTCTAGGGAGGTTGCTGCTCCCCAGAGAGCTTTTCCCCAGGTGAGTGTGTCCGTGCTGGCCTGGCTGGATGTTCCTGCACCCCTCCCCTGTGCTCCCTGCAGGGCCTGGGCTGGCATTGCTGCTCTGCAGAGCGAACGAACTGTGGGGCCACAAGGCCACGAGGTGACTCCTGACTTCACACTGGCCATGCTGCTTGGGGCAGGAAGCAGACCCCACCAGACAGGGCTAAACACTCATGACACCCCTGGCACATCTCTGTGCTCTTGGATGGTGCTCAGAATGGCACCAGGCTGTTTGCAATGGCAGGAGATGTGTCTGGGTGTGCACTAGCTCCAGCCTGTGGTTTTTCCCTGAGGGTGCATGAATCACTCTCCAGTTCCCCTTCCCTGGGCTTCCTGGGTCCCTACTGCCTCTCCAGGGATTGCAGAGCCCTCATTTCCCTGTGCAGACCTGGATTTAGTGCTTTACCTTCTGGTTACTCCACCATGGACTGTCTCTACTTTGTGAGACTCCACTCACTGTCCATCCCCAGGCACACACTATGCCTTGAGATCTCTGAGCTCTCCTGAGGGCTCAGATTCCCCTCCAGCAGGATGGGCATCTGTCATCAGCACTGTCACCTGAGAGACAGCCCTCAGCAGACATTTCAGAGACCATTCTCCATCTCCACTGGCACTGGTTGTCTCACTTCATTTGGAAGGGGAGTGTTCCCATCTGCTGACCTGATGGCTGACCAGGCATCCAAGCTGGTGAGGGAACAGAGACCATTCTCCATCTCCACTGGCACTGGTTGTCTCACTTCATTTGGAAGGGGAGTGTTCCCATCTGCTGACCTGATGGCTGACCAGGCATCCAAGCTGGTGAGGGAAGCCTTAAAGTGGGAGCAAGTGTGGGGAGAGGGTGAGTCAAAGAAGAGGGAGGAAGTGCTGGCCTGGGCTGGCAAGGAAAAGGTGCAGGGTGATGTGGACAAGAGAAACCCCAGAGAGAGAGCAGTGGGAATGCATGGAGCTCTGCCTAGGGATGGATGATGGGCCTGTCGAGAGCTATGAGTGAGGATTAGCAGGCAGACCAAGAAGAGTGGCCTTGTAGTGGATGTGTACTATGGAGTGCCTGAAGAGGGGCAGCCTCTGCAAGCTCAGAGCTGAGGAGAAGAAAACTCTTCCTGCTCCCTGGACACCAGCTCTCAGCCAGGTTCAAAAGCTGAGGCCAGAGGCATGGAGGCAATAGCATGGTGCTGTGTGTCTCCAAGGGGACTGCCATGACACTGTGATGGGGGTCCCCATGGCGACCACCAAGGCACTGTGATGGGGTCCCCACGGCGACCACCAGGGCTTTGTGATGGAGGTGGCATCATGCCCACAAGGCCATTGTGATGAGGCGGTCCCCATGGTGACCGTATCCCTACTGGGACCAGAGCCCCCAGGGGTCCCCACTCTGAGGAGAGCAGCTCGACCAGGAGGGAGCAGCTCCCCCTTGGTGCCAGAGTAGCAAGTCCTCACGAGTGGATCCCGGAGATGGACAAGGAGTGGCAGGCAAACGCCTGCTCCCAGTCCACGGACGGACACCCAGGCACACAGGAGTGCAGGAGGAAGGTGAGTGGTGGGGCTGGAGGGAGAGGCAGGCAGCAGGGATGGGACCTGCGTGCAGAGCACGAGGATGGTGGGGAAGGGGAGGTGGGGCAAGACAGCCAGGCATGAGCTCGCCCAGCGAGGGGGCATTTATTCGTGGCCCTGGAGATTTTCTCTCAGATAAAGCACACACCAACCTGGATACTCCAAGGCCCACAGGGACCCTGTAAGCTCTGCACTGAGGGGCAGAGAGCAGCTGTGGGCCAAGCGCAGCTGGGCCATGTGCAGCCATGAGGTTCCCTTTGACATGGGGCTGGGGTTTCCTGTGCTGCAGGGGCTGCTCGTACCAACACAACCACCTCCATCATGTGCCCCCTTCTTCCCGCAGGTGGGCCAGCAGGAGCTGCACACAGTGATGCAGCGCAGCCGGACCCCGGCTTCGTCCCACCAAAGGGACAGGCTGCCTTCGCTCCCCGGCCCACAGAGCTCGTGGGCCTCTGAACACGGCATCGTTGCAAAGGTACAGAGCTGAGCAGCAATGGTGGCAAAGCCTCTGCCTGACTCCCCGGAGGTGCCAAGAAGCGGGTGGGAAGTGCTGGGAGAGACCGGGAGGTCTCTGCCCCCAGCAGGCTGACTGCCTGCTCTGCACAGCAGTCTGCAAGGACATGCCTCGGGTGTCTGAGGGAGCTGCCTTTGCCTGTCTCTTGCCCCACGGTGACAAACCCTCTCCCCACCCGGCCTTTGGGAGCAGGGGGGAAGCTGCCCATATGGGAGAGTGCAGTCTTTGTCGAGGGCGTCAGGAGTGACAGGAAGTTTCCATGTGGGAAGGATGGAGGGCAGGGGGGAGGATGGCAGGAACTTAGCCTTTCTCATGGGCTTTGATTGCAGGTGGTGGAGGACACTGCCAGGGACGTTCCCATTGTGGCACAAGCTCTGCATCCCTCCACCGGCCATGTAAGGAAGGCTCCTCTGGGGCACAGGGAGACAGCGCCTGGCAGGACTCGCGCAAGAGCAGGGACACCACATCTGCCTGGCTTACCACCTCTCCCAACCAAGGCAGCTCGGCAGGCCCCTGGAGGCCTGGAGACCTCTGCAGCTAAAACTGCAGGATCTGCAAGGCAAACCAAGCTGCCTGCTCTAGAAGCATCCTGCAGGTCTTCTCCCCAAGGCAGGGCCAATGCCATGGACACCAAAGGGGTGGCCAGGAGAACCCTGGAGAGAGAGACCAAGGGATTAGAGAAGCTGGCAGTGAATTCCAGCACAGCTGCTGCCAGGGAACCCTTCCCACCTGGTAGTGCTGCTGGGAAGGCTGTGGACTCAGGGAAGAGCCCGGCAGAGGAAGAGCTAAAGCCATGCCCTCTTTCCTTGCCTCCCCTTCCAAAACGCAAGCAGGAAGCTCACGGTCCCACCTGGGCAATGCAAGAGCTCGTCCACTGCTTGCCTGAGCCCAGGCCTGGCTCTTGTGCATCAGCCCTGGGAAAAGCAAGGCTCTTGCTAGACAACAGTACCAGGACAACTCTTCTCCTGACAAGCCAGCAACTCTCCGGAAGCTCCTCCTTTGTCCCAGGAGCACAGGCCATTCCTGAAAGGGAGATGCAAAGCACACCAGCATACAAGGAGTGGGACGAGCTGCTTTCTGCTCCCGGAGATGCCTGTGCGCAGGAGGTCAAGGCAGACTGTTCAGGCACGCTGGTGCAGAGGCAGGACTTGGTGCTAAGCAAGTCCTCAGTGTCCCAAGGTGCAGACCTGCAGCCTCGTGAACTGCAAGTGCCCCGCACTGAGACGTGCCAGGGAGAAACAGCCTCTTCTGCCCCGGATGATGCCCTGCAGTGTGCGACAACAGCCACAGGTGTTTCAGGGGAAGCTGGACTCCCCATGCCCTGCTGTGCTGAGGTGTCACCTGGCTTTGAAGAAGACATCCCTGCCAACTCCCACAGTGACATGGCCCCACCATCGCCTTCCGTGCCTGAGCCTGCCAGCCTTGTGCAGAACATCCTTGGAGAAGCTGGCCTGGAAATGATGGCTGAGAGCCAGGGCCCTGCCCCACAGGGCCCTGCCCCGCCTGCTGGGGCTGTGCAGGGTGCAGGCCTGGGGCTGGAGTCTGCTGCCTTGAGCCGTCCTGATGACAGGAGCCCTGGACCTGGCCGGCATCCAGCACAGCCTGATGTGAACGAAGCCACGAAGGAGCTCAGTGCAGCCGTGCCCAAAAGAACGTCATCGGCACAAACCAGCAGTCTGGCAGTACCAGCAAGCCCAGGCCAGGACAAGCCCACAGAGCAGGACAAAAGCACAGCCCCTGCAGCTCAGCAAGGGCCTGATGCCCGTGCTGGTGGGGGCAAAAGGGAGGTCAGCGGGGCTGGTGCACCAGCCTCCCCAGGCAAGGGCGGTGCTCCAGGGACATCACGATGCCCCCGGGCAGGGCAGGGCCCAAAACAGCAGCCTTTGGGCATCATCTGCCATGTGCAAGGACAGCCTCTGCGCGTGCACCCCGACAACACCTCGCAGTATCTCGCAGTGCTCTCCATCAAAACAGAGCCGCTGGAGGAGCTCGAGAGGAGCAGCCTGGCGCGCACCGGGCACACCTTGGCCCAGCTGCGAGAAGCCTGTTTCCAGAGGAAGAAGCTGAGCCTGAAGGAGAGCGAGGGTGAGGGCGAGGAGGCCAAGGGGAAACGTTTCTCCCTGACAGCGTCAGGATCCCTCAACGTCAAACGCAAGGAGGTGAGTGCCAAGGATGGGCTGGGCCAGGTGGCAACCCTGCCTGCGCTGGGGCCAGCCGCTGGGCCCCACTGCAGCAGCCTGACTGTCCCAGTGGGAGCAGGGCCCCGGGAGGCCTTTTGTGGTGGGAAAAGCAGCGCCCTTCACAAATGTGCCTCTCTTCTTTTAGCTGCTGGCCAGAAATTCCTTCTATAACTTGTGGAAACCAGAGCTAACGCGAGTGGAGCTCCTGAAGGATGCCAGGGGCAAGTGGGAGGTGCTGGAGCGGCTGTATGCCCATGCCCCCAGGAGGGAGCGGGAGGTGGGAGCCAGGAAGAGAGTGCTGGGAGCGGCGCAGGAAGAGCAAGGGGACTGGAGCACTGAGGAGGAGGAAGAGGACGCTGATGAAGAGCTTCTGCAAAGTGAGGAGCTGGAGGAAAACACGTCCTTGCACGAGATCTGGGTCAGACCTAGCCTCAGGAGCCTCTTAGCAGACAAGGAAACGTGCCCCCAGAAGGTGCCTTGCTCGCCCAGCGTCAAGGCTGGAGACACTGCTAGGGAGGCAGCCGGTGACATGGAGAACATGCCTCTGGAGCCAGCAGTGCTTGGAGGAGCCGAAGCAGGGGCATGTGCTTTGGGGGATGGCTTTCAGGAGGCAGGGGACAGCGTGTCTCTGGTGCCATCAGAGAGACCAGAAACAAAGCCAGAGGCCTGGCCTGCAGCCGGAGACCCTCAGGAGGCAGAGGAAAAAGTGCCTGCCTCTGCAGCAGAAGCTGTGCCAGAGGCCCGTCTCTTGGCTGGAGGCCCTTGGGAGGAGAGCATCAGCCTGCCTCTCGAAGCACCACTGCCCGAGGGAAGAAAAGCAGTGGCTTCTGCCTTGTGTGGAGGCCCTCCTCCCCAGGTGAGCAAGGAGCACATCATCGGTCTCCCCATCAAAGGGGTCTGCTGTGAGAGCTGTGTCTGGGGTGTGCAGGGTGGGTGCAGAGAGCTGCCCCGTCCCGTGGGACCCCTCTTCCCATGGTGCCAAGCTGTCACCCTCAGGCCTTTGCCCTCTGCGATATCTGCCATGGGGGAGCTGCCTGGTGCTCTCCGTTTCCAAGTGCCCAAGGCCCAGGGCTGAGGTCCCCTCCAACGCCTGCACTGCGGTCAGCCCTGGGGCCTGGATGCAGAGTGAGGAGGGAAGGGGCGACCCCAGCAGCAGCCCCCTCCCACACCCAGCGAGCCAGCCCCCTTCTGCCACCCACCCGGCCACCTCTCTTCCCCCCTGCCCGTCACAGCCCCCAGCCCAGTCCTGCTGCTACAGCCCCACAACAAGCCTTATCCCGTCTCTGTGCCACCCGCAGGTCCCTTCCCTTGGGACTCACAGCTCTTGGCAGCATCCCACAACCCCAAACCCTTCCCCACATCCATCCCGGGGCACCAGTGTCCTGAACATCGCCAGCTGATGGCACACGGTGTGTGTGCTTGCTCTCCCCTTGCAGGTTGCCTCTGAGCCCAAAGAGGAGGAGAAGTCATCCCCTATCTTCAGGCACACTCCAGAGGTGGACCCAGGTACGTACCCAAGTCAAGAGCCCTTCTGGGGACAGCAGGCCCGTCCCAGCACAGCGAGCGGCACCGAGGCCGGCAGCAGCAAGCGCTCGGGGGCTGGCCGTGCCGAGACCACGACCCCTCGGGAAAGGCCTTGGTGGTGGCGACAGGCAGGTCCTGCACCCACGCAGCCCCTCGCCCACGCCTCTCCTTCCCCCACAGGCATCACCACCCTCCCGGACACCGCAGCTCCCAGGCGACGGCCCTCGCTGCTCAGGACGGTGCTTCGGGCTCTGCGCAGAGCTTTCTGCTGCAGCTGTGCCACGGGGCAGCGAGAGGACCGGCACCAGGAGGCCAGTGCCAGGCAGGTGCCCTGAGATGGGGGCTGGCACAGGGCAGAGAGGCAGAGCGATGGAGACTGTCCCGGCTGCTACAGAAATGCTGCCCCATCGTGTCCTGCAGCACCCATGTGCCCACACCAACCCTTGTTGGTGACAGCCATTTCATGCTTTGAATAAAACCCTCGGAAGTTTTTTCCCCCCGTGTTACTTGGTGTCAGGCAAATCTCCATAGCAAGACTAGTGCAGGCAATGCCACTGAAGCCAGGCAGGTCTGGAGAGAAAGCCGTTGAAGCAGTCACAGAGTCAGAGAGCAGCTGGGGTGGGAAGGGGCTTCTGGAGGTCTCGGCTCCAAGGTCCTGCTGCAGCTGGAGGCGGCCAGCGGGGGTTTCCCAGGGCCTGGCAGGGTCGAGCTCTGACTGTCTCTGTTGCACCACCCTCAGGCTTCACAGGCTCTTGGCCCTCTCTGAGGGGAATTTTCCCTGCTGCCACTTGTGTCGTGGCCCCTCGTCCTGTCCCCAGGCACCTCGGGAAGGGTCTGGCTCCATCCTCTCCCCACCCTCCCCTTCGGCAGCTGCAGGCAGCAGCGAGATCCCCCTGCGCCTTCTCTTGTCCCAGCTGAACAGACCCAGCGCCCTTGGTCTCTCCTCATACGTCCTGTGCTCCAGCTCCCGACCAGCTCGAGGGTGTCCACTGGGCTTGTGCCAGTGTGTCCATGTCTGTCTGGGAGTGGGGAGCCCTACCTGGACCCTGTGCCCAGACGTGGTCTCTCCCGAGCTGACCCCAGGGCAGGAATGCCTTCCCTCGCCCTGCCGGCTGCACTCTGCTAACACAGCCAAGTGTGGGGCCGGCCTTGCTGCCCGGGCACGCTGCTGACCCCAGCTCAGCTTGTGCCCAGGACCTGCAGGACTTGATCTGCGGAGCTGCTCTCCAGGGACCAGGCCCCTGCCCAGCCTGCTGTGGGGCTTTTACTTTTCCCAGCAGCCCATTTCGGTGTCCTGTCAAGGTCCCTTGGAAGAACAGCCCTGGATACCTGCTGCTGTTGTGACCATCGTGAAGAGTGCCCTGGCCACCCTTCTGTGAGCTTCCCCTAAAAGTGTCCTAGCTCCACCCACTGCTGGGAGCTTCCTCTGACGGTGCCCTGCACCCACATGGTGTTTCCACCCAGGCTGGTTCCCTGCCCAGGCACCTCCACAGCAACAGCGACATGAGTCTCAGCTCACTTGCTGTGGCATTATGTGCAGCAACATTTCCCTGGCCTCTGTGGAGGGCCCGATCGAGAGCTGGGCATGGACATCCTGGCTCCGCACAGCCTCAATTACCGCCCCGCAGGGCTTGGCACATGGCTGTGCTGCAACCCCAACTGTCCCTTTGGCTCTAGTGCTGGGCTGCCCCCACGGGGTTCCCCAGGCCTCCCCCACACCTGGGCACACCTTTGCATCCCAGGGATCTCCTGACAGTGCTGGCTGTGACCCAGGCCACCCACGAGGGCCTCTGCTGAGGTGCCTGGGAGACCTGGCCCTCCCATGGTGAGCGTGGGACACCTAGATTGGGATCCCTCACAGTCAAGCTGTGCCACCCTAGGGACCTGGTGTTCAGCACAGGGCCGGTCGACCCCTCCTCGTGTGTGCCGTCCTGCTGGGAGGGCAACAGAGGCAGAGCGAACAGCCTGAGTCTGCCCTGGGCAAGTGTGGGACATTTTGGGAGGGAGGCAACTGCAACAGCTGCCACGCTGCAGCAGCACCAGCTGTGTCCCCTCCCTGCAGCCCCTGCCACAGCCCTGCCCACCCCTGCCCCTGCCAGGGCTGCTGCCCCCTCACTCCCAGCCCTCAGCCCCTCTCCTGCCACCGTGGGGACCAGCTCTACAGGCAGGAGCTCCCCAGCCCCTGGCCCTCCCCACCTCTCCCCACACCAGCCATCCAGCCCCAGCTGGATGCCCACCTGCCTCCGGCTTGGGGGGGTCTTTCTATTCATGGAGTCCCAGAAGAGTTTTGGTGGGGAAGGACCTCTGGAGGTCTCCACTCCAACCTCCCATGCAAAACAGGGCTGCTTGGAGCCCTACGGTCTCAGCCTTATGGTGATCACTGGGCTGTGCCTGACCCCGGTTACCATCCCCAAACCTGCTCTGCTCCTCTTGCCCATGCACTGCGGGACAGCACCCCTCATCGGTGGGGCACTGCCCTCCTGCCTTGCCAACACCCTCAGCTCCCGCTTCCCCTTCCCGTACGAAGCAGCCCCACCCTTGCTGCTCCCAACAACAGACTCTTTGGAGCAAAACCATTGGAGCTGTGATACAGCAAAACCTGCCCTCCTGGCTACCCATCATCAAATCAGTTCCCACGTGGCTGCCCTCCCCACTAAGGCTCTGCGTGCAGTGTTACCTGGCTAGGGGGTCCAAATCTGAGGCACTCCTTACACCTTTCAATTGGCTGTCAGGCAAGGGTTGCTGTTTTGCATATATGGTCACCTTGGGGACCTACAAGCTGCTTCTGCTTGCATCCCAGCTTCCCTTGCCAAGGCTTTCTTGACTGTAGTGAGGGGGCAGGTCCAAGGCAGAGATGGGGAGTCAGGTCAGGAGGCCGGGGACAGGGTCAGGTCAGCACCCGAGGGTCAGGACCGGGCACAGGTATGTCCAAGACATAACTCAGGCCAGGCCCAAGGACAGGAGCAGCAGCTCCCCAGCAAGGGGGAGGAGGCCCCACAATACACTGGTCACTTTCTGTCTGCCCTGCTCTTGTGCCCAGGAGATCCCCCTCCCTGTCTGCCTGCAGCCCCTCCATGCCCACCCTGCTCCCCAGCACAGCACAACAGCCCTGGCCCTGCAGCCCCTCCACAGCTCCTGCTGACCCAGGAACAGAGCAACCTAACCTGAGCTGGTGCCCAGAGAAACCTGTTTCTTCTTCTCTTTTTCTACCTGAATGCTGCCCTGCTTTTCTCTAGGGAGGTTGCTGCTCCCCAGAGAGCTTTTCCCCAGGTGAGTGTGTCCGTGCTGGCCTGGCTGGATGTTCCTGCACCCCTCCCCTGTGCTCCCTGCAGGGCCTGGGCTGGCATTGCTGCTCTGCAGAGCGAACGAACTGTGGGGCCACAAGGCCACGAGGTGACTCCTGACTTCACACTGGCCATGCTGCTTGGGGCAGGAAGCAGACCCCACCAGACAGGGCTAAACACTCATGACACCCCTGGCACATCTCTGTGCTCTTGGATGGTGCTCAGAATGGCACCAGGCTGTTTGCAATGGCAGGAGATGTGTCTGGGTGTGCACTAGCTCCAGCCTGTGGTTTTTCCCTGAGGGTGCATGAATCACTCTCCAGTTCCCCTTCCCTGGGCTTCCTGGGTCCCTACTGCCTCTCCAGGGATTGCAGAGCCCTCATTTCCCTGTGCAGACCTGGATTTAGTGCTTTACCTTCTGGTTACTCCACCATGGACTGTCTCTACTTTGTGAGACTCCACTCACTGTCCATCCCCAGGCACACACTATGCCTTGAGATCTCTGAGCTCTCCTGAGGGCTCAGATTCCCCTCCAGCAGGATGGGCATCTGTCATCAGCACTGTCACCTGAGAGACAGCCCTCAGCAGACATTTCAGAGACCATTCTCCATCTCCACTGGCACTGGTTGTCTCACTTCATTTGGAAGGGGAGTGTTCCCATCTGCTGACCTGATGGCTGACCAGGCATCCAAGCTGGTGAGGGAACAGAGACCATTCTCCATCTCCACTGGCACTGGTTGTCTCACTTCATTTGGAAGGGGAGTGTTCCCATCTGCTGACCTGATGGCTGACCAGGCATCCAAGCTGGTGAGGGAAGCCTTAAAGTGGGAGCAAGTGTGGGGAGAGGGTGAGTCAAAGAAGAGGGAGGAAGTGCTGGCCTGGGCTGGCAAGGAAAAGGTGCAGGGTGATGTGGACAAGAGAAACCCCAGAGAGAGAGCAGTGGGAATGCATGGAGCTCTGCCTAGGGATGGATGATGGGCCTGTCGAGAGCTATGAGTGAGGATTAGCAGGCAGACCAAGAAGAGTGGCCTTGTAGTGGATGTGTACTATGGAGTGCCTGAAGAGGGGCAGCCTCTGCAAGCTCAGAGCTGAGGAGAAGAAAACTCTTCCTGCTCCCTGGACACCAGCTCTCAGCCAGGTTCAAAAGCTGAGGCCAGAGGCATGGAGGCAATAGCATGGTGCTGTGTGTCTCCAAGGGGACTGCCATGACACTGTGATGGGGGTCCCCATGGCGACCACCAAGGCACTGTGATGGGGTCCCCACGGCGACCACCAGGGCTTTGTGATGGAGGTGGCATCATGCCCACAAGGCCATTGTGATGAGGCGGTCCCCATGGTGACCGTATCCCTACTGGGACCAGAGCCCCCAGGGGTCCCCACTCTGAGGAGAGCAGCTCGACCAGGAGGGAGCAGCTCCCCCTTGGTGCCAGAGTAGCAAGTCCTCACGAGTGGATCCCGGAGATGGACAAGGAGTGGCAGGCAAACGCCTGCTCCCAGTCCACGGACGGACACCCAGGCACACAGGAGTGCAGGAGGAAGGTGAGTGGTGGGGCTGGAGGGAGAGGCAGGCAGCAGGGATGGGACCTGCGTGCAGAGCACGAGGATGGTGGGGAAGGGGAGGTGGGGCAAGACAGCCAGGCATGAGCTCGCCCAGCGAGGGGGCATTTATTCGTGGCCCTGGAGATTTTCTCTCAGATAAAGCACACACCAACCTGGATACTCCAAGGCCCACAGGGACCCTGTAAGCTCTGCACTGAGGGGCAGAGAGCAGCTGTGGGCCAAGCGCAGCTGGGCCATGTGCAGCCATGAGGTTCCCTTTGACATGGGGCTGGGGTTTCCTGTGCTGCAGGGGCTGCTCGTACCAACACAACCACCTCCATCATGTGCCCCCTTCTTCCCGCAGGTGGGCCAGCAGGAGCTGCACACAGTGATGCAGCGCAGCCGGACCCCGGCTTCGTCCCACCAAAGGGACAGGCTGCCTTCGCTCCCCGGCCCACAGAGCTCGTGGGCCTCTGAACACGGCATCGTTGCAAAGGTACAGAGCTGAGCAGCAATGGTGGCAAAGCCTCTGCCTGACTCCCCGGAGGTGCCAAGAAGCGGGTGGGAAGTGCTGGGAGAGACCGGGAGGTCTCTGCCCCCAGCAGGCTGACTGCCTGCTCTGCACAGCAGTCTGCAAGGACATGCCTCGGGTGTCTGAGGGAGCTGCCTTTGCCTGTCTCTTGCCCCACGGTGACAAACCCTCTCCCCACCCGGCCTTTGGGAGCAGGGGGGAAGCTGCCCATATGGGAGAGTGCAGTCTTTGTCGAGGGCGTCAGGAGTGACAGGAAGTTTCCATGTGGGAAGGATGGAGGGCAGGGGGGAGGATGGCAGGAACTTAGCCTTTCTCATGGGCTTTGATTGCAGGTGGTGGAGGACACTGCCAGGGACGTTCCCATTGTGGCACAAGCTCTGCATCCCTCCACCGGCCATGTAAGGAAGGCTCCTCTGGGGCACAGGGAGACAGCGCCTGGCAGGACTCGCGCAAGAGCAGGGACACCACATCTGCCTGGCTTACCACCTCTCCCAACCAAGGCAGCTCGGCAGGCCCCTGGAGGCCTGGAGACCTCTGCAGCTAAAACTGCAGGATCTGCAAGGCAAACCAAGCTGCCTGCTCTAGAAGCATCCTGCAGGTCTTCTCCCCAAGGCAGGGCCAATGCCATGGACACCAAAGGGGTGGCCAGGAGAACCCTGGAGAGAGAGACCAAGGGATTAGAGAAGCTGGCAGTGAATTCCAGCACAGCTGCTGCCAGGGAACCCTTCCCACCTGGTAGTGCTGCTGGGAAGGCTGTGGACTCAGGGAAGAGCCCGGCAGAGGAAGAGCTAAAGCCATGCCCTCTTTCCTTGCCTCCCCTTCCAAAACGCAAGCAGGAAGCTCACGGTCCCACCTGGGCAATGCAAGAGCTCGTCCACTGCTTGCCTGAGCCCAGGCCTGGCTCTTGTGCATCAGCCCTGGGAAAAGCAAGGCTCTTGCTAGACAACAGTACCAGGACAACTCTTCTCCTGACAAGCCAGCAACTCTCCGGAAGCTCCTCCTTTGTCCCAGCAGCACAGGCCATTCCTGAAAGGGAGATGCGAAGCACGCCAGCATACAAGGAGCGGGACGAGCTGCTTTCTGCTCCCGGAGATGCCTGTGCGCAGGAGGTCAAGGCAGACTGTTCAGGCACGCTGGTGCAGAGGCAGGACTTGGTGCTAAGCAAGTCCTCAGTGTCCCAAGGTGCAGACCTGCAGCCTCGTGAACTGCAAGTGCCCCGCACTGAGACGTGCCAGGGAGAAACAGCCTCTTCTGCCCCGGATGATGCCCTGCAGTGTGCGACAACAGCCACAGGTGTTTCAGGGGAAGCTGGACTCCCCATGCCCTGCTGTGCAGAGGTGTCACCTGGCTTTGAAGAAGACATCCCTGCCAACTCCCACAGTGACATGGCCCCACCATCGCCTTCCGTGCCTGAGCCTGCCAGCCTTGTGCAGAACATCCTTGGAGAAGCTGGCCTGGAAATGATGGCTGAGAGCCAGGGCCCTGCCCCACAGGGCCCTGCCCCGCCTGCTGGGGCTGTGCAGGGTGCAGGCCTGGGGCTGGAGTCTGCTGCCTTGAGCCGTCCTGATGACAGGAGCCCTGGACCTGGCCGGCATCCAGCACAGCCTGATGTGAACGAAGCCACGAAGGAGCTCAGTGCAGCCGTGCCCAAAAGAACGTCATCGGCACAAACCAGCAGTCTGGCAGTACCAGCAAGCCCAGGCCAGGACAAGCCCACAGAGCAGGACAAAAGCACAGCCCCTGCAGCTCAGCAAGGGCCTGATGCCCGTGCTGGTGGGGGCAAAAGGGAGGTCAGCGGGGCTGGTGCACCAGCCTCCCCAGGCAAGGGCGGTGCTCCAGGGACATCACGATGCCCCCGGGCAGGGCAGGGCCCAAAACAGCAGCCTTTGGGCATCATCTGCCATGTGCAAGGACAGCCTCTGCGCGTGCACCCCGACAACACCTCGCAGTATCTCGCAGTGCTCTCCATCAAAACAGAGCCGCTGGAGGAGCTCGAGAGGAGCAGCCTGGCGCGCACCGGGCACACCTTGGCCCAGCTGCGAGAAGCCTGTTTCCAGAGGAAGAAGCTGAGCCTGAAGGAGAGCGAGGGTGAGGGCGAGGAGGCCAAGGGGAAACGTTTCTCCCTGACAGCGTCAGGATCCCTCAACGTCAAACGCAAGGAGGTGAGTGCCAAGGATGGGCTGGGCCAGGTGGCAACCCTGCCTGCGCTGGGGCCAGCCGCTGGGCCCCACTGCAGCAGCCTGACTGTCCCAGTGGGAGCAGGGCCCCGGGAGGCCTTTTGTGGTGGGAAAAGCAGCGCCCTTCACAAATGTGCCTCTCTTCTTTTAGCTGCTGGCCAGAAATTCCTTCTATAACTTGTGGAAACCAGAGCTAACGCGAGTGGAGCTCCTGAAGGATGCCAGGGGCAAGTGGGAGGTGCTGGAGCGGCTGTATGCCCATGCCCCCAGGAGGGAGCGGGAGGTGGGAGCCAGGAAGAGAGTGCTGGGAGCGGCGCAGGAAGAGCAAGGGGACTGGAGCACTGAGGAGGAGGAAGAGGACGCTGATGAAGAGCTTCTGCAAAGTGAGGAGCTGGAGGAAAACACGTCCTTGCGCGAGATCTGGGTCAGACCTAGCCTCAGGAGCCTCTTAGCAGACAAGGAAACGTGCCCCCAGAAGGTGCCTTGCTCGCCCAGCGTCAAGGCTGGAGACACTGCTAGGGAGGCAGCCGGTGACATGGAGAACATGCCTCTGGAGCCAGCAGTGCTTGGAGGAGCCGAAGCAGGGGCATGTGCTTTGGGGGATGGCTTTCAGGAGGCAGGGGACAGCGTGTCTCTGGTGCCATCAGAGAGACCAGAAACAAAGCCAGAGGCCTGGCCTGCAGCCGGAGACCCTCAGGAGGCAGAGGAAAAAGTGCCTGCCTCTGCAGCAGAAGCTGTGCCAGAGGCCCGTCTCTTGGCTGGAGGCCCTTGGGAGGAGAGCATCAGCCTGCCTCTCGAAGCACCACTGCCCGAGGGAAGAAAAGCAGTGGCTTCTGCCTTGTGTGGAGGCCCTCCTCCCCAGGTGAGCAAGGAGCACATCATCGGTCTCCCCATCAAAGGGGTCTGCTGTGAGAGCTGTGTCTGGGGTGTGCAGGGTGGGTGCAGAGAGCTGCCCCGTCCCGTGGGACCCCTCTTCCCATGGTGCCAAGCTGTCACCCTCAGGCCTTTGCCCTCTGCGATATCTGCCATGGGGGAGCTGCCTGGTGCTCTCCGTTTCCAAGTGCCCAAGGCCCAGGGCTGAGGTCCCCTCCAACGCCTGCACTGCGGTCAGCCCTGGGGCCTGGATGCAGAGTGAGGAGGGAAGGGGCGACCCCAGCAGCAGCCCCCTCCCACACCCAGCGAGCCAGCCCCCTTCTGCCACCCACCCGGCCACCTCTCTTCCCCCCTGCCCGTCACAGCCCCCAGCCCAGCCCTGCTGCTACAGCCCCACAACAAGCCTTATCCCGTCTCTGTGCCACCCGCAGGTCCCTTCCCTTGGGACTCACAGCTCTTGGCAGCATCCCACAACCCCAAACCCTTCCCCACATCCATCCCGGGGCACCAGTGTCCTGAACATCGCCAGCTGATGGCACACGGTGTGTGTGCTTGCTCTCCCCTTGCAGGTTGCCTCTGAGCCCAAAGAGGAGGAGAAGTCATCCCCTATCTTCAGGCACACTCCAGAGGTGGACCCAGGTACGTACCCAAGTCAAGAGCCCTTCTGGGGACAGCAGGCCCGTCCCAGCACAGCGAGCGGCACCGAGGCCGGCAGCAGCAAGCGCTCGGGGGCTGGCCGTGCCGAGACCACGACCCCTCGGGAAAGGCCTTGGTGGTGGCGACAGGCAGGTCCTGCACCCACGCAGCCCCTCGCCCACGCCTCTCCTTCCCCCACAGGCATCACCACCCTCCCGGACACCGCAGCTCCCAGGCGACGGCCCTCGCTGCTCAGGACGGTGCTTCGGGCTCTGCGCAGAGCTTTCTGCTGCAGCTGTGCCACGGGGCAGCGAGAGGACCGGCACCAGGAGGCCAGTGCCAGGCAGGTGCCCTGAGATGGGGGCTGGCACAGGGCAGAGAGGCAGAGCGATGGAGACTGTCCCGGCTGCTACAGAAATGCTGCCCCATCGTGTCCTGCAGCACCCATGTGCCCACACCAACCCTTGTTGGTGACAGCCATTTCATGCTTTGAATAAAACCCTCGGAAGTTTTTTCCCCCCGTGTTACTTGGTGTCAGGCAAATCTCCATAGCAAGACTAGTGCAGGCAATGCCACTGAAGCCAGGCAGGTCTGGAGAGAAAGCCGTTGAAGCAGTCACAGAGTCAGAGAGCAGCTGGGGTGGGAAGGGGCTTCTGGAGGTCTCGGCTCCAAGGTCCTGCTGCAGCTGGAGGCGGCCAGCGGGGGTTTCCCAGGGCCTGGCAGGGTCGAGCTCTGACTGTCTCTGTTGCACCACCCTCAGGCTTCACAGGCTCTTGGCCCTCTCTGAGGGGAATTTTCCCTGCTGCCACTTGTGTCGTGGCCCCTCGTCCTGTCCCCAGGCACCTCGGGAAGGGTCTGGCTCCATCCTCTCCCCACCCTCCCCTTCGGCAGCTGCAGGCAGCAGCGAGATCCCCCTGCGCCTTCTCTTGTCCCAGCTGAACAGACCCAGCGCCCTTGGTCTCTCCTCATACGTCCTGTGCTCCAGCTCCCGACCAGCTCGAGGGTGTCCACTGGGCTTGTGCCAGTGTGTCCATGTCTGTCTGGGAGTGGGGAGCCCTACCTGGACCCTGTGCCCAGACGTGGTCTCTCCCGAGCTGACCCCAGGGCAGGAATGCCTTCCCTCGCCCTGCCGGCTGCACTCTGCTAACACAGCCAAGTGTGGGGCCGGCCTTGCTGCCCGGGCACGCTGCTGACCCCAGCTCAGCTTGTGCCCAGGACCTGCAGGACTTGATCTGCGGAGCTGCTCTCCAGGGACCAGGCCCCTGCCCAGCCTGCTGTGGGGCTTTTACTTTTCCCAGCAGCCCATTTCGGTGTCCTGTCAAGGTCCCTTGGAAGAACAGCCCTAGGTACCTGCTGCTTTTGTGACCATCGTGAAGAGTGCCCTGGCCACCCTTCTGTGAGCTTCCCCTAAAAGTGTCCTAGCTCCACCCACTGCTGGGAGCTTCCTCTGACGGTGCCCTGCACCCACATGGTGTTTCCACCCAGGCTGGTTCCCTGCCCAGGCACCTCCACAGCAACAGCGACATGAGTCTCAGCTCACTTGCTGTGGCATTATGTGCAGCAACATTTCCCTGGCCTCTGTGGAGGGCCCGATCGAGAGCTGGGCATGGACATCCTGGCTCCGCACAGCCTCAATTACCGCCCCGCAGGGCTTGGCACATGGCTGTGCTGCAACCCCAACTGTCCCTTTGGCTCTAGTGCTGGGCTGCCCCCACGGGGTTCCCCAGGCCTCCCCCACACCTGGGCACACCTTTGCATCCCAGGGATCTCCTGACAGTGCTGGCTGTGACCCAGGCCACCCACGAGGGCCTCTGCTGAGGTGCCTGGGAGACCTGGCCCTCCCATGGTGAGCGTGGGACACCTAGATTGGGATCCCTCACAGTCAAGCTGTGCCACCCTAGGGACCTGGTGTTCAGCACAGGGCCGGTCGACCCCTCCTCGTGTGTGCCGTCCTGCTGGGAGGGCAACAGAGGCAGAGCGAACAGCCTGAGTCTGCCCTGGGCAAGTGTGGGACATTTTGGGAGGGAGGCAACTGCAACAGCTGCCACGCTGCAGCAGCACCAGCTGTGTCCCCTCCCTGCAGCCCCTGCCACAGCCCTGCCCACCCCTGCCCCTGCCAGGGCTGCTGCCCCCTCACTCCCAGCCCTCAGCCCCTCTCCTGCCACCGTGGGGACCAGCTCTACAGGCAGGAGCTCCCCAGCCCCTGGCCCTCCCCACCTCTCCCCACACCAGCCATCCAGCCCCAGCTGGATGCCCACCTGCCTCCGGCTTGGGGGGGTCTTTCTATTCATGGAGTCCCAGAAGAGTTTTGGTGGGGAAGGACCTCTGGAGGTCTCCACTCCAACCTCCCATGCAAAACAGGGCTGCTTGGAGCCCTACGGTCTCAGCCTTATGGTGATCACTGGGCTGTGCCTGACCCCGGTTACCATCCCCAAACCTGCTCTGCTCCTCTTGCCCATGCACTGCGGGACAGCACCCCTCATCGGTGGGGCACTGCCCTCCTGCCTTGCCAACACCCTCAGCTCCCGCTTCCCCTTCCCGTACGAAGCAGCCCCACCCTTGCTGCTCCCAACAACAGACTCTTTGGAGCAAAACCATTGGAGCTGTGATACAGCAAAACCTGCCCTCCTGGCTACCCATCATCAAATCAGTTCCCACGTGGCTGCCCTCCCCGCTAAGGCTCTGTGTGCAGTGTTACCTGGCTAGGGGGTCCAAATCTGAGGCACTCCTTACACCTTTCAATTGGCTGTCAGGCAAGGGTTGCTGTTTTGCATATATGGTCACCTTGGGGACCTACAAGCTGCTTCTGCTTGCATCCCAGCTTCCCTTGCCAAGGTTTTCTTGACTGTAGTGAAGGGGGCAGGTCCAAGGCAGAGATGGGGAGTCAGGTCAGGAGGCCGGGGACAGGGTCAGGTCAGCAACCAAGAGGTGCAGGGCCAGGCACAGGTATGTCCATGACATAACTCAGGCCAGGCCCAAGGACAGGAGCAGCAGCTCCCCAGCAAGGGGGAGGAGGCCCCACAATACACTGGTCACTTTCTGTCTGCCCTGCTCTTGTGCCCAGGAGATCCCCCTCCCTGTCTGCCTGCAGCCCCTCCATGCCCACCCTGCTCCCCAGCACAGCACAATGGCCCTGGCCCTGCAGCCCCTCCACAGCTCCTGCTGACCCAGGAACAGAGCAACCTAACCTGAGCTGGTGCCCAGAGAAACCTGTTTCTTCTTCTCTTTTTCTACCTGAATGCTGCCCTGCTTTTCTCTAGGGAGGTTGCTGCTCCCCAGAGAGCTTTTCTCCAGGTGAGTGTGTCTGTGCTGGCCTGGCTGGATGTTCCTGCACCCCTCCCCTGTGCTCCCTGCAGGGCCTGGGCTGGCATTGCTGCTCTGCAGAGCGAACGAACTGTGGGGCCACAAGGCCGCGAGGTGACTCCTGACTTCACACTGGCCATGCTGCTTGGGGAAGGAAGCAGACCCCACCAGACAGGGCTAAACACTCATGACACTGCTGGCACATCTCTGTGCTCTTGGATGGTGCTCAGAATGACACCAGGCTGTTTGCAATGGCAGGAGATGTGTCTGGGTGTGCACTAGCTCCAGCCTGTGGTTTTTCCCTGAGGGTGCATGAATCACTCTCCAGTTCCCCTTCCCTGGGCTTCCTGGGTCCCTACTGCCTCTCCAGGGATTGCAGAGCCCTCATTTCCCTGTGCAGACCTGGATTTAGTGCTTTACCTTCTGGTTACTCCACCATGGACTGTCTCTACTTTGTGAGACTCCACTCACTGTCCATCCCCAGGCACACACTATGCCTTGAGATCTCTGAGCTCTCCTGAGGGCTCAGATTCCCCTCCAGCAGGATGGGCATCTGTCATCAGCACTGTCACCTGAGAGACAGCCCTCAGCAGACATTTCAGAGACCATTCTCCATCTCCACTGGCACTGGTTGTCTCACTTCATTTGGAAGGGGAGTGTTCCCATCTGCTGACCTGATGGCTGACCAGGCATCCAAGCTGGTGAGGGAAGCCTTAAAGTGGGAGCAACTGTGGGGAGAGGGTGAGTCAAAAAAGAGGGAGGAAGTGCTGGCCTGGGCTGGCAAGGAAAAGGTGCAGGGAGATGTGGACAAGAGAAACCCCAGAGAGAGAGCAGTGGAAATGCATGGAGCTCTGCCTAGGGATGGACGATGGGCCTGTCGAGAGCTATGAGTGAGGATTAGCAGGCAGACCAAGAGGGGTGGCCTTGTAGTGGATGTGTACTATGGAGTGCCTGAAGAGGGGCAGCCTCTGCAAGCTCAGAGCTGAGGAGAAGAAAACTCTTCCTGCTCCCTGGACACCAGCTCTCAGCCAGGTTCAAAAGCTGAGACCAGAGGCATGGAGGCAATAGCATGGTGCTGTGTGTCTCCAAGGGGACTGCCATGACACTGTGATGGGGGTCCCCATGGCGACCACCAAGGCACTGTGATGGGGTCCCCACGGCGACCACCAGGGCTTTGTGATGGAGGTGGCATCATGGCCACAAGGCCATTGTGATGAGGCGGTCGCCATGGTGACCGTGTCCCTACTGGGACCAGAGCCCCCAGGGGTCCCCACTCTGAGGAGAGTAGCTCGACCAAGAGGGAGCAGCTCCCCCTTGGTGCCAGAGTAGCAGGTCCTCACGAGTGGATCCCAGACATGGACAAGGAGCGGCAGGCGAACGCCTGCTCCCAGTCCACGGACGGGCACCCAGGCATGCAGGAGTGCAGGAGGAAGGTGAGTGGTGGGTCTGGAGGGAGAGGCAGGCAGCAGGGCTGGGACCTGCGTGCAGAGCACGAGGATGGTGGGGAAGGGGAGGTGGGGCAAGACAGCCAGGCATGAGCTCGCCCAGTGAGGGGGCATTTATTCGTGGCCCTGGGGATTTTCTCTCAGATAAAGCACACACCGACCTGGATACTCCAAGGCCCACAGGGAGCCCGTGAGCTCTGCACTGAGGGGCAGAGAGAAGCTGTGGGCTAAGTGCAGCTGGGCCATGCGTGGCCATGAGGTTCCCTTTGACATGGGGCTGGGGTTTCCTGTGCTTCAGGGGCTGCTCGTACCAACACAACCACCTCCATCATGTGCCCCCTTCTTCCCGCAGGTGGGCCAGCAGGAGCTGCACACAGTGGTGCAGCGCAGCCGGACCCCGGCTTTGTCCCACCAAAGGGACAGGCTGCCTTCGCTCCCCGGCCCACAGAGCTCGTGGGCCTCTGAACACGGCATCGTTGCAAAGGTACAGAGCTGAGCAGCGATGGTGGCAAAGCCTCTGCCTGACTCCCCGGAGGTGCCAAGAAGCAAGTGGGAAGTGCTGGGAGAGACCAGGAGGTCTCTGCCCCCAGCAGGCTGACTGCCTGCTCTGCACAGCAGTCTGCAAGGACATGCCTTGGGGTGTCCGAGAGAGCTGCCTTTGCCTGTCTCTTGCCCCACGGTGACAAACCCTCTCCCCACCCGGCCTTTGGGAGCAGAGCAGCAGCCGCCCACATGGGAGAGTGCAGCCATTGGCGAGGGCATCAGGGCCACAGGAAGTTTCCATGTGGGAAGGATGGAGGGCAGGGGGGAGGATGGCAGGAACTTAGCCTTTCTCATGGGCTTTGATTGCAGGTGGTGGAGGACACTGCCAGGGACACTCCCATTGTGGCACAAGCTCTGCATCCCTCCACCAGCCTTGTAAGGAAGGCTCCTCTGGGGCACAGGGAGACAGCGCCTGGCAGGACTCATGCAAGAGCAGGGACACCACATCTGCCTGGCTTACCACCTCTCCCAACCAAGGCAGCTCGGCAGGCCCCTGGAGGCCTGGAGACCTCTGCAGCTAAAACTGCAGGATCTACAAGGCAAACCAAGCTGCCTGCTCTAGAAGCATCCTGCAGGTCTTCTCCCCGAGGCAGGGCCAATGCCATCGACACCAAAGGGGTGGCCAGGAGAACCCTGGAGAGAGAGACCAAAGGATTAGAGAAGCTGGCAGTGATTTCCAGCACAGCTGCTGCCAGGGAACCCTTCCCACCTGGTAGTGCTGCTGGGAAGGCTGTGGACTCAGGGAAGAGCCCGGCAGAGGAAGAGCTAAAGCCATGCCCTCTTTCCTTGCCTCCCCTTCCAAAATGCAAGCAGGAAGCTCACGGTCCCACCCGGGCAATGCAAGAGCTCGTCCACTGCTTGCCTGAGCCCAGGCCTGGCTCTTGTGCATCAGCCCCGGGAAAAGCAAGGCTCTTGCTAGACGACAGTACCAGGACAACTCTTCCCCTGACAAGCCAGCAACTCTCCGGAAGCTCCTCCTTTGTCCCAGCAGCACAGGCCATTCCTGAAAGGGAGATGCAAAGCACACCAGCATACAAGGAGCAGGATGAGCTGCTTTCTGCTCCCGGAGATGCCTGTGCACAGGAGGTCAAGGCAGACTGTTCAGGCACGCTGGTGCAGAGGCAGGACTTGGTGCTAAGCAAGTCCTCAGTGTCCCAAGGTGCAGACCTGCAGCCTCGTGAACTGCAAGTGCCCCCTGCTGAGACGCGCCAGGGAGAAACAGCCTCTTCTGCCCCGCATGATGCCCTGCAGTGTGCGACAACAGCCACAGGTTTTTCAGAGGAAGCTGGACTCCCCATGCCCTGCTGTGCAGAGGTGTCACCTGGCTTTGAAGAAGACATCCCTGCCATCTCCCACAGTGACATGGCCCCACCATCGCCTTCCGTGCCTGAGCCTGCCAGCCTTGTGCAGAACATCCTTGGAGAAGCTGGCCTGGAAATGATGGCTGAGAGCCAGGGCCCTGCCCCACAGGGCCCTGCCCCGCCTGCTGGGGCTGTGCAGGGTGCAGGCCTGGGGCTCGAGTCTGCTGCCTTGAGCCGTCCTGATGACAGGAGCCCTGGACCTGGCCGGCATCCAGCACAGCCTGATGCGAATGAAGCCACGAAGGAGCTCAGTGCAGCCGTGCCCAAAAGGACATCATCGGCACAAACCAGCAGTCTAGCAGTACCAGCAAGCCCAGGCCAGGACGAGCCCACAGAGCAGGACAAAAGCACAGCCCCTGCAGCTCAGCAAGGGCCTGATGCCCGTGCTGGTGGGGGCAAAAGGGAGGTCAGCGGGGCCGGTGCACCCGCTTCCCCAGGCAAGGGCGGTGCGCCAGGGACACCACGATGCCCCCGGGCAGGGCAGGGCCCAAAACAGCAGCCTTTGGGCATCATCTGCCATGTGCAAGGACAGCCTCTGCGCGTGCACCCCGACAACACCTCGCAGTATCTCGCAGTGCTCTCCATCAAAACAGAGCCGCTGGAGGAGCTCGAGAGGAGCAGCCTGGCGCGCACCGGGCACACCTTGGCCCAGCTGCGAGAAGCCTGTTTCCAGAGGAAGAAGCTGAGCCTGCAGGAGAGCGAGGGCGAGGAGGCCAAGGGGAAAGGTTTCTCCCTGACAGCGTCAGGATCCCTCAACGTCAAACGCAAGGAGGTGAGTGCCAAGGATGGGCTGGGCCAGGTGGTAACCCTGCCTGCGCTGGGGCCAGCCGCTGCGCCCCACTGCAGCAGCCTGACTGTCCCAGTGGGAGCAGGGCCCCGGGAGGCCTTTCGTGGTGGGAAAAGCAGCACCCTTCACAAATGTGCCTCTCTTCTTTTAGCTGCTGGCCAGAAATTCTTTCTATAATTTGTGGAAACCAGAGCTAACGCGAGTGGAGCTGCTGAAGGATGCCAGGTGCAAGTGGGAGGTGCTGGAGCGGCTGTATGCCCATGCCCCCAGGAGGGAGCGGGAGGTGGGAGCCAGGAAGAGAGTCCTGGGAGCGGCGCAGGAAGAGCAAGGGGACTGGAGCCCTGAGGAGGAGGAGGAGGACGCAGGTGAAGAGCTTCTGCAAAGGGAGGAGCTGGAGGAAAAGACGTCCTTGCGCGAGATCTGGGTCAGACCTAGCCTCAGGAGCCTCTTAGCAGACGAGGAAACGTGCCCCCAGAAGGTGCCTTGCTCGCCCAGCGTCAAGGCTGGAGACACTGCCAGGGAGGCAGCCGGTGACATGGAGAACATGCCTCTGGACCCAGCAGCGCTCGGAGGAGCTGAAGCAGGGGCATGTGCTTTGGGGGATGGCTTTCAGGAGGCAGGGGACAACGTGTCTCTGGCCCCATCAGAGAGACCAGAAACAAAGCCAGAGGCCTGGCCTGCAGCTGGAGACCCTCAGGAGGCAGAGGAAAAAGTGCCTGCCTCTGCAGCAGAAGCTGTGCCGGAGGCCCGTCTCTTGGCTGGAGGCCCTTGCGAGGAGAGCATCAGCCTGCCTCTCGAAGCACCACTGCCCGAGGGAAGAAAAGCAGTGGCTTCTGCCTTGTGTGGAGGCCCTCCTCCCCAGGTGAGCAAGGAGCACATCATTGGTGTCCACCATCAAAGGGGTCTGCTGTGTGAGCTGTGTCTGGGGTGTGCAGGGTGGGTGCAGAGAGCTGCCCCGTCCCGTGGGACCCCCCTGTCCATGGTGCCAAGCTGTCCCCCTCAGGCCTTTGCCCTCTGCGATATCTGCCATGGGGGAGCTGCATGGTGCTCTCCGTTTCCAAGTGCCCAAGGCCCAGGGCTGACGTCCCCTCCAACGCCTGCACTGCGTTCAGCCCTGGGCCCTGGATGCAGAGCGAGGAGGGAAGGGGTGACCCCAGCAGCAGCCCCCTCCCACACCCAGCGAGCCAGCCCCCTTCTGCCATGCACCCGGCCACCTCTGTTCCCCCCTGCCCGTCACAGCCCCCAGCCCAGCCCTGCTGCTACAGCCGCACAACAAGCCTTGTCCCGTCTCTGTGCCACCCGCAGGTCCCTTCCCTTGGGACTCACAGCTCTTGGCAGCATCCCACAACCCCAAACCCTTCCCCACATCCATCCCGGGGCACCAGTGTCCTGAGCATCACCAGCTGATGGCACGTGGTGTGTGGGCTTGCTCTCCCCTTGCAGGTTGCCTCTGAGCCCAAAGAGGAGGAGAAGTCATCCCCTATCTTCAGACAAGCACCAGAGGTGGACCCAGGTACGTACCCAAGTCAAGAGCCCTTCTGGGGACAGCAGGCCCGTCCCAGCACAGCGAGCGGCACCGGGGCCGGCAGCAGCAAGCGCTCGGGGGCTGGCCGTGCTGAGGCCACGACCCCTCGGGAAAGGCCTTGGTGGTGGGGACAGGCAGGTCCTGCACCCACGCAGCCCCTCGCCCACGCCTCTCCTTCCCCCACAGGCATCACCACCCTCCCGGACGCCGCAGCGCCCAGGCGACGGCCCTCGCTGCTCAGGACGGTGCTTCGGGCTCTGCGCAGAGCTTTCTGCTGCAGCTGTGCCACGGGGCAGCGAGAGCAACGGCGCCAGGAGGCCAGCGCCAGGCAGGTCCCCTGAGATGGGGGCTGGCACAGGGTAGAGAGGCAGAGCGATGGAGACTGTCCCGGCTGCTACAGAAATGCTGCCCCATCATGTCCTGTAGCACCCATGTGCCCACACCAACCCTTGTTGGTGACAGCCATTTCATGCTTTGAATAAAACCCTTGGAAGTTTTTTTCCCCCCGTGTTACTTGGTGTCAGGCAAATCTCCATAGCAAGACTAGTGCAGGCAATGCCACTGAAGCCAGGCAGGTCTGGAGAGAAAGCCGTTGAAGCAGTCACAGAGTCAGAGAGCAGCTGGGGTGGGAAGGGGCTTCTGGAGGTCTTGGCGGCTCCAACGTCCTGCTGCAGCTGGAGGCGGCCAGCGGGGGTTTCCCAGGGCCCGGCAGGGTCGAGCTCTGACCGTCTCTGTTGCACCACCCTCAGGCTTCACAGGCTCTTGGCCCTCTCTGAGGGGAATTTTCCCTGCTGCCACTTGTGTTGTGGCCCCTCGTCCTGTCCCCAGGCACCTCGGGAAGGGTCTGGCTCCATCCTCTCCCCACCCTCCCCTTCGGCAGCTGCAGGCAGCAGCGAGATCCCCCTGCGCTTTCTCTTGTCCCGGCTGAACAGACCCAGCGCCCTTGGTCTCTCCCCAGACATCCTGTGCTCCAGCTTCTGACCACCTCGGGAGCCTCCACTGGGCTCGTGCCAATGTGTCCATGTCTGTCTGGGAGTGGGGAGCCCTACCTGGACCCTGTGCCCAGACGTGGTCTCTCCCGTGCCGACCCCAGGGCAGGAATGCCTTCCCTCGCCCTGCCGGCTGCTCTCTGCTAACACAGCCAAGTGTGGGGCCGGCCTTGCTGCCCGGGCACGCTGCTGACCCCAGCTCAGCTTGTGCCCAGGACCTGCAGGACTTGATCTGCGGAGCTGCTCTCCAGGGACCAGGCCCCTGCCCAGCCTGCTGTGGGGCTTTTACTTTTCCCAGCAGCCCATTTCGGTGTCCTGTCAAGGTCCCTTGGAAGAACAGCCCTGGATACCTGCTGCTGTTGTGACCATCGTGAAGAGTGCCCTGGCCACCCTTCTGTGAGCTTCCCCTAAAAGTGTCCTAGCTCCACCCACTGCTGGGAGCTTCCTCTGACGGTGCCCTGCACCCACATGGTGTTTCCACCCAGGCTGGTTCCCTGCCCAGGCACCTCCACAGCAACAGCAACATCAGTCTCAGTTCTTCTGCTGTGGCATTATGTGCAGCAACATTTCCCTGGCCTCTGTGGAGGGCCCGATCGAGAGCTGGGCATGCACATCCTGGCTCCGCACAGCCTCGCTTACCGCCCCGCAGGGCTTGGCACATGGCTGTGCTGCAACCCCAACTGTCCCTTTGGCTTTAGTGGCTGCCCCCATGGGGCTCCCCCACACCTGGGCACACCTTTGCATCCCAGGGCTCTCCTGACAGTGCTGGCTGTGACCCAGGCTACCCACAAGGGCCTCTGCTGAAATATCCTGTGAGACCTGGCCCTCCCATGGTTAGTGTGGGCCCTCACATCTGTGGGGACCTCCCCAGGGACTGTGAGTGCCTGGAGAACCAAGCAGACAAGGAGAACAACTGCCTCAGCAAGGCACGAGGGAGCACAGAGCTGAGGAGAGGAAGGTTCTTCCTTTTCCCCACAAACCAGCTCCCAGCTGGGCTCAGAAACTGGCCCTAGAGGGCTGGAGACAAAGACATGGAGATGGGGATCCCATGGGGACAGCAAGGTACTGTGATAGGGAGTCCCCGTGGGGGACTGCCAGGACATGGTCAAGGGGGTGACATCGTGCCCTCGAGGTCATTGTGATGGGGGGGGGGGGGGCCTGGTGACCATTTCCCTGTCCTGGCCAGGGCCCTGAGTCCCCACTCTGAGGAGAGCAGCTCAGGCTGCAGGGAGCAGCTCCCCTCGGTGCCAGAGCAGCAGGTCATCTAGGCTCAGCTCTGAGTCTGGCTTGCCCCACCTTTCAAGTCAGGCTTGCCCTTTGGGGCTTCCTCACCTGCAAGGTGTATTTTGGGGGTGGGGGGGGAACCCTCTGAGTTGATTTGAAGGAGGCTGCATGATCCAGCCTCTCCTATGGAAAAAAATATGAAGAAACTAAAGTCTCTATTATGAGGAAACATCAGCCCTTGTGAAAGTAGCTGTAGGTAGCACAGGTGTTTGGAAAGGGGAAGTACCATTGTAGCAAAGACCTGTAGCTCTTTGAGAGCAGAGGGCATTTTCACGTTTGCAGTATGCTTGGAGGGTGAAATTCTCTTCCCAGTCCTCCTCCTGGGACACATTCCCTGGGGCTGCAGTTTGGTACAACAATGGCTTTCCTATTGGGAACATCACAATCTTTGCAGAAGAGAAATCTCACATGGAAACCTGGAGTGGCTTCACCTCTCACCCAGCAGCAGCTCTAAGCTGGCGGAGGAGATGGCCTTGGATGGCATTTATCAGTCATGGCCTCACTGAGGTACTCCTCAGGTGCAGATAATCCCCCCAACCCCAGAACCTATTGCTCCGGATCCTCACCATCTCTTGCAGCCCTCAAGACTCACCTTATACCTTCCCCTGAGAGATGCCCACCAAATGCCTAAGCCTGGCACAGGCACATACGGCTCTGGGAGAGGACAAATGCTGCCATTCAGCTACAGGCAGTGTGGGAGCACACAGCCGTGTGCTTGCCGCACAAATGCAGGTCTCCTGGGAAAGGCACCAGAACATGGAAAGTACAGAAGAGAGGAGCTCAGGTTGTGCCCCCTGTTCCATGGACACCCTGGGCAAGCTGCCCGAGGCCCATTGTCCCAGACCAGCCCCTCACATCACCCTCTTCCAAGGCTGGCGGCTCACCCCAGCTATGAGGTAGTGCCCGGCCAGCTCCATCCTGCAGTCTCCATATCTGGATGGAGGGGGAAAGGGCAGCCTTGCACGGCCTCTTTTCTGCACCAACAGATCCTGGATCACTGTCTGCTGACCCCTGCATGGGGCACAAGGTCTGGGCAAGGCAGGGGTTGGGTGCTCAGATCTTCCAGGCTCTAGAGGATCATTCAATAGTCATTTAATAATAACCAAGCCCTTCCCATGCCGGAGATCTCTGGTTCCAGCTCCAGCTGAGCTCAGGCTTTCCTCACTCCAGCTCTGCATGCAAGAACAAGGTCTCAGTGCTCCCCTGGGGAAGCCCGTCCCCTTTCCACACTCTGTGCACGTTCACCCCGGCATCCGGAGCACTGGTGCTGCTGCCAGGGCAGAGGTGGAGGATCACCCAGAGCGGCTCCCCAGGGAAAAGCTGTGCACAGACCCAGCCCCAGCCCCAGCATGGCAGAGGGCAGCTGCAATCTCCCGACCCACCCTGCCAGTGCCAGCCTCACCTCAGCCCACTCCTGAAAGGCTCCAGTGCAGCCTTTGAGGGAGCTGGAGCTGCCTCGGGCCCCGGGGAATTCTGGCAGCAGGAGGGTTGGACATGGGCACAGCAGCAGTGGTGCCAGGAGCAGGGGGAGGACCAGGGAAACTGCGGTGAAGACTGCTGTCCTCAGCTGCATGACCAGGGCACTGGACGGCTGATGCCTCTGTGGCCGGCCAGGCTCCAGGTTCAGGGTGGATGCCAGCTCAAGGGCAGGAGCACCAGGATTTTCATGGCCTTCCAGTGCAGCCATGACTGTGGTGAAGGCAAGTGGGCAGACCCATGAACATGCAACTGCAAAGGCCAGTGCTGGAAAAGGCAGTGTGGGGCTGGAGAAGGACCTCCCTCTGCTCCCCAAGGGGAAGAGAGTCCCCAGGTGATGCTGGACTGTGCTTTGGTTGAGGGGAGGGGAGCAGAGGGCAGGGTAGAAGAGGCAGATGGAGCCTCCTGGGGTGTGTGAGGGAGGTTTCCCAAAGCCCAGGGCTGAGCCGGGCACCTCTGGATCTTCCCCCTGACTCTCTCCCAGCTGGGCTCACTCTGCCCTCCCCTAGGAGCTCTCATCCTGTGCCAGCCGTGCCAGAGCAGAGGCCGAGGAGCTGGAGGCGCCTCCAGCCAAGCTATGCCAGCCCCGGGGAAATGGTCCTGAGCACGGGGCAGGCTGAGCCCCTCCTCGTGTGTCCCGTCCTGCTGGGAGGGCACCATGGGGATGGGGAACAACCTGTGTCTGCCCTGGGGGCAGTGTGGGACATTTGGGGAGGGAGGTGAAGGAGACAGCCACCCTCCTGAAACAGCAGCTTTTCTGGTGGCTCAGGGTCTCTTCCAGTAGGATGGACATCTGTCATCAGCACTGTCACCTGTGGGAAAGCCCTGGGCAGGCATTTCAGAGACCATTCCCCATCTTCGCTGGCACTGGTCACTGAGAAACGAGCCCTGGATGCAGCCTGCGGTCCCCAACAGATCACACTGGGACTCTGAGCTCGTCCCCCAGAGCCCACAGGGCTCACAGGGCTCACAGGCAGAGCAGCAGGCCCTTTTGTGGGGCAATCCCTTGCGGGTATTTTTTGACCACAGCTTCTGAAGAAAGGCCAGACTGGAGGCATGTCACAGAGCAGATCTACTTTTATTCTAGGAATGTTCTTCTGGAGGCCAGGTCTGGCCTAAGGGTGCCCAACACCTGGTCCTGCCTGTGCTCACAGGACACATGCACATGGAAACACAACCCTGCCACCACCAGGTTATGAGAACTACTGGGTCACATACCCAGCACGGAGCACAGAAGGACACCATGGAAATGAAGAGAACAGATCTAAAAAGAGAAATTCCTGTTGCTGTGGGTGGATGTGTCTCCAGGAAAGTGGAGCCACCACGTGAAGGCTGCAGCCAGGAAATGCCAGCTGTGGCAATGGGGGGATGGCCCTGTCAAGCACAGGGTCTGTCCCTGCAAGCATCTGCCTGACTCCCCTCCCCTCCACTCCTCCTCCCCTTTTGTAGTGTTGGAACTGAGTGCTGCAGAGGGAAGGGATCAGCCCACGGTGACAGCTGGCTGCCACCCTCGCAGGACAGCGGTGTGAGACCATACCCTGACAGTGGCCAGGGATGTTGAGCTCTCCTAATGGACATGAGATGATCTTTACTCATCTGAGCCTGACTCTGTCCCCCTGAACTCCCTTCGTGTCAGTGCAAAAGAGACACTGCAAAGGGAAACTCCTCATTGCACTGAGGGCATCCGAGGGAGCTCAGATTAATGGTCTCTGAGGCTCCCCCACATCTGCTGATGAACGGGGAAGCCTGGCTTCCTGCTTCAACATGGTCTCTGGGTCACATTCAAATGAGCGATTCCTGAGGACAAGTGGCACGAACCATTTTCTTTTGTTGTTAAACAAGAATGTAATAGAGAAAAGAAAGAAAGAAAGAAATGAAGAACACATAGCTTTGATGCCAAATGCGCTGTGAATAATGAGTGGATGCACGTGAGACAGTTATTGGGGCTGATATTGTACCCATTGAACCAGTTTCCTCAGGGCCTCCTTGAGCTCCTTGTTCCTCATGCTGTAGATGAGAGGGTTCACTGCTGGAGGCACCACCGAGTACAGGACAGCCACCACCAGATCCAGAGCTGGGGAGGAGAGGGAGGGGGGCTTCAGATGGGCAAACAGGACAGTGCTGACAAACAGGGAGACCACGGCCAGGTGAGGGAGGCACATGGAAAAGGCTTTGTGTCGTCCCTGCTCAGAGGGGATCCTCAGCACAACTGTGAAGATCTGCACATAGGACAGCACAATGAAAACAAAACACCCAAAGACTAAACAAAGACTAACCACAATAAGCCCAGCTTCCCTGAGGTAGGAGTCTGAGCAGGAGAGCTTGAGGATCTGGGTGATTTCACAGAAGAACTGCTCCACGACATTGCCTTCACAGAGTGGTATGGAAAAGGTGTTTGCAGTGTGCAGGAGAGCATTGAGAAAACCAGTGCCCCAGGCAGCTGCTGCCATTTTGACACAAGCTCTGCTGCCCAGGAGGGTCTCGTAGTGCAGGGGTCTGCAGATGGCAACAAAGCGGTCATAGGCCATGACTGTGAGAAGAGAATATTCTGCTGAAAAAAAGAAGAGAAGAAGGAAGACCTGGACAGTACATCCCAAGTAGGAAATGGCCCTGGTGTGCCACAGGGAATTGGCCATGGATTTGGGGACAGTGGTGGAGATGGAGCCCAGGTCGAGGAGGGAGAGGTTGAGGAGGAAGAAGTACATGGGGGTGTGGAGGCGGTGGCCACAGGCTACGGCTGTGATGATGAGGCTGTTTCCCAGGAGGGCAGCCAGGTAGATACCCAGGAAGAGTGAGAAGTGCAAGAGCTGCAGCTCCCGCTTGTCCATGAATGCCAGCAGGAGGAACTCATTCAGGGAGCTGCTGTTGGACATTATGTTCTCTCCAAGCATGGGAAACTGCCCAAAGAAGAAAAGACATTGAGATGTTAGGAGAGATTTTGCAAGCAAAAAACCCCACCAAAATGTTCCACTTCTCATAGACACACCCCCCCCACCTCGCCATTGCCTCTCTCTTTCCTCAGTTGGCTTTTGTGCAGCTCCCTTGCTTGAGCTCCACTGTGCACTGGCAGAGCCTGCTGTGAGGAGCTGGGGCCTCTGCCCACGGGCTCCAGTGGAGTCTGTCCTGCTGTACAGTGGTGGGCATGAAGGAATGGGGATGACTAGCTCTCACATGCAGAATTTCTGTCAGGTGAACTCCACTCATCACGCGGAAGGGCTTTTCAGCATCTTCATCACCAGTTCTAAAGAATGAGAGATGAGGAACAGAGGTTTAAGGAATTTTTAATATATATATTTTCTTGTAGATGTCCTTGCCACTCCTGGGGAGTGTTCCTCACAGGTAGAAATTCTTGGCATTTCTACTGAGAGTCCTGAGAGGAAAGGATTCGCTGCCACTTGGTGCAGAGTGAGGACAGCTACTCTGTCTATTACTCTTGCTCACAGATGTCCTGTGCTTACATCCCTTTGAGCTGGAGGATGATCACGCTCATATGCTGCCCTAAAAAGAAACCAGCTACTGCTGAGAGCACAGAAGTCCAGTTTCAAAGTGCACATCTCCAAATTTCTCTCCCTTTCTCCAGGCACTTGAGGGAGGTCTCCACACTCCCCTTCTAGCCAAGCACACACCGGGCTCTCTCCAGCTGCCCATTTACAACCTCCCACCCCCATTCCCATACTCTTCACATCTCTCTCTCTCAGATCTCACAGAGATGCTATGAGACATCTGTGCCTTTTCTGGAGGGCAGCTCAAAGCCTGGCAGGAAGCAACGGGGAAACAGTCAAAGGACTGTTAGGACTGAAGATGGAATCTCCTTAAGGGAAAGTCAGTTCATTTTCCGACTCCACAGACTGCATTTCCTGGAGCAGCACAGGCCAGAAGGGGGCTGGGGCAACCCCCCTCCCATGCAGACCCCTTCTGTTGCACATCTTGCAGTGTTGGTGTCTGAACTGCAGCTGGAACGCCCTAACCCCAGGCAGCCCATGAGAAGCATAGGAGCCCCATGGACAGGAGGGGAAATGAGGAGCAACACCATGATCCTTCTGCCAAGGGAGGCAATCAGAGAGACACAGATGGGCACTCGGCAAAGCCTTCATCTGACCCCGGTGGGCATGACACCTCACAGAAGGTGACATTGCAGGGCAATTGCACTTAGCCCTTTTGTCGGGCAGCACAAAATGGGCCCGGGGCAGGAGAGATGCCCCTCTCCTCTGCTGGGGGTCTGGCTGCAGAAAAGGTGGCTCATGCCCTGGGGTCCATGACTGTCAGGGCAGAGGCTCTGCTGAGGGGGAGAGGAGACACGGGGGCTTGCTCAGAGGAAGGTGTCTGTGTCAGAGGGACTGACCATGACTTGCCCAAATCCATCCTCCCATGATGAGTCTGTCGGCAATTCTCTCTCCTTCCCTGCCCATCTCTGCTGCCTGGCGCTGTCCCTGCTGAGAGCTGTTTCTAAGTCCCAACATCTTTCCCTGGTCAGTGCTCACAGATCCCATCCCACCCTGTGTGTTCTCAGCTCTGCCCTACAGAAACCTCCCGGGTCAGGGCACTGACCAGGGGCACCTCCGTGTTTGCAGGTCCTAAAGGAGCAGGTGACACAAACCCTGACGAGGCCAGAGAAAGTGATGTTGGTGCTGTCTGTAGGTTGAGGTGGGCATGAAGCAGCTTGCTGATGTCTCTCACAGACCTAGTGACCTCTGAGAGCGAAGGTTTGGGAGTTCCTTGCCAAACCAGAAAACTCTTTCCTTTTTTCTCCCTGACAACATTAGAAAACTGAAAGTGCAGACACCAGAAGGAAAGCTCCTTCCCTTTCAAATAGCCTTTTTTTTGTTTTTAAACTTTCCTCTGAAAAGACTCCTCAGAAACGTCCTGTGCATAAGCTGGAGGTGTGAGCAGCCCCGATCCATGCAACACCCTCTCAATGGAGAATGAACCTGCCCTGACAAGGAGGAGCACTCTTCCCACCCAGAGCTTCTCCCCGCAGCACTGTGGGGAGTTTCCTGGGTAGGCTGAGTGCTGACCCTCGCAGACAGCAGAGTCACTGCCCCAGGCACACAGCACCCTGGGGTGCAGGGACGCTGCTCTGAATCACAGCCCTGGGCAGACCTCTGTGCACACCCTGGCTTCACACCCTGCAGCCGTCCCTGGGAGAAAGGAGAAGGATGCCCTGTCCCTGTGACAGTGTGGCTGGGAATCCCTGCTCTGAAGCAGCTCCTACTCCTCGGCACTGCAGAAGCCAGGAGAGACACCCCCCAAAACCCATCAGTCATGGGAAGGGCTGCATTTAGAAGACCCCTCCAGGAAACTCAGTAGCATTGCTCCACAGCCAGTGACTTACCATGTCAAGGGCTGTGAAGGTTCCCCCCACAATGAGCTCTCCTCTGTCCTCCCACTCCACACTGCCTTTCACTTCTCTCTGTCTTCTCTCATCTTATGTCAGCAAGAGCAGGCAGTAGCTGGAGCCCTGCTGCTCTTGGCAGAGCAGCTGCTCCTGCACAGAGCTGTCTCTCAGCAGTGCTGCCTGGTTGCCAGGAGCTCCCTTTGTCCCAGGAGCCTGGCCCCACTCGGGAACCTGTGGCCCAGCTGAAGCTGTGATTTTATTTGTCCTTTGTACTCCCTCCCCCTGGGAAATGCTCACTAAGGCAGACTAAAGTAATCACTGATGTTCCCTCTCTAAACAGTGAAGAGACACTGATTCCAGCACTGTACTTGGTCTCATCAGAGGAGGGTTAGCTCAGAGAGGAGGAAATGTCCCACTCTGGAAGCCCCTACTCCCTTCTCTTAACTAGGTAGGACACCTAGACAAGGGAGTTCATTTTCCCACGGTTCAGGTATCGGTTCCAAAGAGTCAATCTGGGCATTTCATGCCAGGTCAGAAATGCTGAGGTGGAGTGGGATTCCACTCCCTCCCGTGAACTCCACAAACACACAGGAGGTGGGATTCCCCTTGCCCAAGCTGAAGTGTGCACAACAGAGATGCCTATACACAAGATCCTACCGTTCTGATCACTGGAGATGGAAGGTGGGAGTCAGTTGCTCACACACAAACACCTGGCGACATTTGAAGAGACAGCGGTGGTCCAAGACATGTGCCAGTGTCCGCTTGCTCTGAAAGAGGAACCATGAGACCTGCATCCTTCTAGAGCATCAGGTGGAGGCTAGGTGGGAAATGTCCTTGTCCATCTCAAATGACAATAGGTACTTATTACTACTACTAAAGCTCCAGTCACTACAGAGTTGACAAACAAGCAGATCCCTACATTGCAAACAGCTAGTGCAATTCAGTGCAGACACTTGATTCAGTGACATAGAAATAGGCCAGCAGGGTCATGTCAGATGCCTGGCGTGTCCAGCACAACCTCACGTCCCTAGCAGATACAGCATGGGACCTACAGGAAAACATGTCCTTTTGGAGTGGTTGCTGGGCAAGTGCCCCGGCCATCTTGTGTTCACTACCTATGCTCAAACAACTGAATCCCACCACTGCCTTTAGGCCAAGTCCATCCCATCTACATCCAAGCGTGCTGCATAAATGGAAGAGGCACATCACACCAAGGTCTCCACTCATGTCTCTGCACTCTCAAACTCTTCAAGCTCTTCTCACTCTGAACCTCTTCTCACCCTGAACCTTTTCTCACCCCCAGATGATATGAATAGAGATTGTGCTCATGATGTCCACAGAGTGGCTGGATCACAGGCTGTCCAGGCCCCGGGACTTCTTCAGGGGCACCTTGTCCTTGCTGCAGATCGGTTCACTTCTGTCACAGGGCACAAGGTGATGCAGAGCCAGCTCGGGCAGCAAACCACTCTCCTGCCATTCCTGCACAGCCCTGCTCTGTTTCTCCTTGGCCTTTGGTACTGCAGGGTTTGCTCTCTCAGTGGGAACCTCCTTTCACCATTACATTGCCACCTCCTAGCTATGCCAGTGTGCCACTGCTCTGAAGTGGGGCCATTGCAAACATGGGGTCCTTGGCTCTTGGTTACAGCTTTCACCATGATCAGTCTGTGTTCTGTGTCACAGCTGAGGTTCTGCAGCCCAAATATATGCAAATACATGCAGCCTAAGGTACAGATGGGAGCAGATGGAGATGTATAAGCTGTCACAGGAGTGAAACAGCAGATTCCAAGCAGTCCAGGAGGTTTCTGGAGGGTGCCAGGGACAACTTCGTAGCACAGCTGCCAGGTGGACCAAGAAGGGTGATGCTTTCCTGGATGTGGAAGTTGGAAACAAGGAGGAATTGAGCAGGGGTGGGATAGTCAGCGTCAGCCTTGCCTACAGTGACCATGAAAGAGTGGAGTTTCAGATCCTGAAGGGAGCCAGGAAGAACTGTAGCACAGTACAGACCCTGGACTCCAGAGGAGTACACTTGGGCTTCTTCAAGGGGCTGGTGGGGCAGCCCATGGGAGGCAGCTCTGAAGGGCCCAGCAGCTCAGGAAAAGCCAGCAGATCTTTAAGGACACCATCCACCAAGCACAAGAATGGCTCATACTCTTACTCAGTACAACTAGCAGACATCTCAGGGGACCAGCTTGGCTAAACAGGGAGCTGGCACCTGAGTTGCAGGGCAATAAGGCACCCTATGGGAAGGGGAAGGCAGGAGAGGCCGCAAAGGAGGCATTTAGAAATATTGTCCAGTGACATAGGCATGGTGTTAAGGGAAGCCAAAGCTTTCCTAGGATAGACACTTAGAGGGGATGTCAAGGGCATGCACATGAGCTGCTACTGCTCCAGCAAGAATAAAAAGGGAAAGGCGGGATCACTGCTGAATGGGGCAAGGAGTCTAGCAACAGCAGAGGCAGATAGGTCTGAGAGACTCCACACCTTGTTAGCTTCACTTTTCCCAAACAAGGGCTCCCAGCCCGCTGTGCTTCCACTCAGGACTCTTGAGGAGAAAAGCAACCAACAGTGGAGGAGGACTGGTGAGGGATTACTTGTGAGAACTCAAACTATACAAGTCAGTGGAGTTGGGCAGCTGCACACAAGCATGCTGGGAGGGCTCACTGCTGTCACAGCAAAGCCACTCGCTATCATCTTTGGAAGGGTGAGGAGACTGGGTAAGTTCCCAGTTTCTGAAGAAAGGCCAATATTAGATCCACCTTCAAAAAAGGCTAAAAGGACAACCTGGGGAGCTGCAGGCAGTTCAGCCTCACTTTGGTGAGCAGCACGCCATGGAGTGAATCCTCTCAGGTCACATTTCTGGGCACACGAGGCAGAAGAAGGGGATAGGGAATGGTCAGTATGGATTTACTCAGTGTAAATGGTGCCTCACTAACCTGAATGCCTTCTACAATTAAAAAAATATATTTGTGGCTGGAGAAGAGTAATTGTCTTTTACGTAGACTTTAGCAAGATGTTTGACGCTGTCTCCCACAATATTCTTGTATGCACGTTAGAGCACTACAGTCTAGACGGGTGGACAACCAGGTAGGTAGAAAGATGATGAGGCTCAGAGGGCAGTGGTGAATTGGTACTCTTCCTGGAGGCCAGGGAGAAGTGCAGCACCACTCATCTCCCCAGGAACCTGTCCCTTTTATCATCTTGATTAGTGACACAGAGCAGGCAACACTCATCATGCTGGTAGATGACCCCAAACTCGAGGCAGGTGGGACCAGCCATATGCTTGAGGGCTGCCCTTCAGAGGGACCTAGACAGGCAGGAGGAAGAGGCTGTCAGGAATCTCCCAATATTCACCAAGGGCAAATGCCAGGTCTTGTGCCTGGGGTAAACCAACACCCTGCAGTGTTACAGGCTGGGGCGTAAGTGCCTAGGGAGCAGCTCTGTGAAACAAGACCTGAGGGTCCTGGTAGACAGGGGACAAAATATGAGCCATCAGCATTCCCTGGCAGCAAAGAAGGCCAAAAGCCTCCTGGGCTGTATGACCAGGAGCCCAGCCAGGAGGTCCAGGGAGATGATGATCCCCCTCTAGTCAGTATTCATTACACCCAGTACAGAATTGCAAGAAAGAGAAAGAGGTTGGTAACTGGGAATGAGCGTGGCAAGAGGGCTCTCAAGATAGACGGGGAGCTGAAGCACTTGCTCTGTGAGGAAATGGGGCTTGTTCAGCCTGGAGAAGAGATGGCTTTGGAGGAATCTCAGATCAGCCTTCCAATGGCTATGAGGAGGTCATCAGGAAGATGGAGGCAGGCTCTTCACCGTAGTGCATGATGGGAGGCCAAGAGGCAATGGGCATAAGTTGAAAGAAGAGTCATTCATGCAGGAGATAAGGAAAAGCTTTTCCACTAAGAGGTGGGTCAAGCACTGGAAGTGGTTACCAAGACAGGCTGTGCAGTCTCCTCCCTTGGAGGTTTCCAAGACCAGACTGGATCAAGGCCAGAGTAACCTGCTCTGATGCCAGAGCTGATTCTGCTGTGAGCAAGGAGATTGGGCTAGAGACCTCCTCAGGTCCCTTCCACCTTGAAGGAATCTATGATTTGTCCTCCTCTGGGTCTTCACTTGTTGATGTCAGGGAAAGCATGCAGGTTCCCCATGACAGTGGAAGCAGGTCAGCTTTCTTGTCCTTCTCCAGTCAGACTTGTTCCGATGCAGGGCTTCTTGGCAGGGACCCCCAAAGCAGCCCTGATCAATCCTTTGCTTCACTTTTGATTTCCTTTTTTTTTTCTTTTCCCCCTTTTAAGTTCATCTCTTTCACCATCCTGATCTCCTCCCATACAGTTAGCCCACCCATGCTTATTCCCCCACATAATTTCCCCTTTGGTGCTACTGCACCAATTTTTTTTTTCTCCTCTCTTGGCACAGAAGAGCTTCAGTCCAAAAGGACCTTGAGACATTTGGGTGATTCAGCTATGTCATGAAGATTTACCAGGAGAAGCGTCAAGTCCTGCACCTAGTGGGGAAAAACCTCATCCATGAGGAGAGGTGGAGAGATTAAGAAAGCCAATGTCACGCCAGTCTTCAAAAAGGGCAAGAAGGAGGAGCCAGGAAACTACAGGCCTGTCAGCCTCACCTCCATCCCTGGAAAGGTGATGGAACAGCTCATCCTGGAGGTCCTCACTCAGCGTCTGGAGGACGAGAGGGTGATCAGGAGTAGTCAGCATGGGTTCACCAAAGGGTGACATTCATGCTTGACCAATCTGATAGCCTTCTGTGATGGAGTGACTGGCTGGGGAGATGAGGGCAGAGCAGTGGATGTTGTCTACCTGGACTTCAGCAAGGCTTTGGACACTGTCTCCCATCACATCCTCGTAGCTAAACTCAGGAAGTGTGGGCTAGATGAGTGGACGGTGAGGTGGATTGAGAACTGGCTAGATGGCAGAGCTCAGAGCACTGCCAAGGTCAGTGGTGCAGTCTAGTTGGAGGCCTGTAGCTAGCGGTGTCCCCCAGGGGTCAGCCCTAGGTCCAGTCTTGTTCAGTGTATTCATCAGTGACCTGGAGGAAGGGACAGAGTACACCCTCAGCAAGTTTGCTGATGATACTAAACTGGGGGGAGAGGCTGACACACCAGAAGACTGTGCTGCCATTCAGAGGGACCTGGACAGGCTGGAGAGCTGGGCGGAGAGGAACCTCCTGAAGTTCAACAAAGGCAAGTGCAAGGTCCTGCACCTAGGCAGGAATAACCCCATGCAACAGTACAGGCTGAGGGGGTGGACGTGCTGGGAAGCAGCTCTGCCGAGAAGGACTTGGGAGTCCTGGTGGACAAATTAAGCATGAGCCAGCAGTGTGCCCTTGTGGCCAAGAAGGCCAATGGCATCCTGGGGTGCATTAGGTAGTATTGCCAGCAGGTGGAAGGAGGCGATCCTGCCCCTCTCCTCAGCCCTGGTGGAGGTGATCCTGCCCCTCTCCAGCCTCACCTGGAGGACTGCATCCAGTTCTGGGCTCTCCAGGACAAGAGAGACATGGCACTACTGGAGAGAGTCCAGCGGAGGGCTACAAAGATGATGAGGGGACTGGAGCATCTCTCCTATGAAGAAAGGCTGAGAGAGTTGGGCATGTTCAGTCTGGAGAAGAGAAGACTGAGAGGGGATCTCATAAACATGTATAAGCAACTAAAGGGGGAAGTGTCAAGTGGATGAGGCCAATCTCTTCTCCATGGTGCCCAGCAACAGGACAAGAGGCAATGGGCAGAAACTGAAACACAGGAAGTTCCACCTAAACCTGAGAAAAAACTTCTTGACTGTGAGGGTGACAGAGCAGGGGAACAGGTTGCCCAGAGAGGTAGTGGAGTCTCCTTCACTGGAGATATTCAAAACCCGTCTGGATGTGATCCTGGGCAATATGATCTAGAGGACCCTGCTTGAGCAGGGAGGTTGGACTAGATGATCTCCAGAGGTCCCATCCAACCTTAACCATTCTGTGATTCTGTGATTTGGGCCTCTTTATCCTGCTGAAGTGGAGGCGAAAGGCAGCAGAGTAGGAGCCTGTGACTGCTTGAAAGGTGGATTCAGAGATGGTAGGGCTCCTCTGGGTAGTGGCAAACAGCATGAGAAGGGGAAAGAGCCACACAGAGCAGCTTGAGAGGTTCAGACATGGTATTAGGAAATGGAAATGTCACTCAAAGGGTAGTGCTGTGCTGTGGTGCTACAGGTCACCCAGAAGGGAGCCTGGGATCAGCCCCGGCTTTATGTTTCAAGGAAAAGACTGTGAGGACAGGGAGACATCAGTAGAGGTAAGTTGATTCCAAGTGAAAGCAAGGTGGGGAAGCAGGTTGGGTGTCTACAGTCTGCAGGGAAACAGGCACAGGCATGGGAAAGCATAGGACAGCCTGTGGTGGAGACAAGCCAAGGGCACTGCCAAGGCTGAAAGCCTCCAACTGAGGTCTTTGTCCTCCTGCCTATGGCTGTTGTCTCTGGCACCAAGGCCTGTGACAAGATGCCATTTCCTTATAGCATAGTGCCTTTGCTGCTTCCTCATCCCCAGGGAGCCCAGGAGGTGCCCTGTCCTTGTCCTGCACTCAGTGGTGCACACCCCCCACCCTCACACTGCCCCAGCAAGAGCCCTGAGCAAAGCATGAGGGAGAAGATGATCCTACCCAGGGGCTGGCTGTCAGCGCCTGGCCATTCTGCTTGATAAAACACACCAAGGGTTACTTGGCATCAGAGCCACCCACACATTTCCTTTGCCTACCTGCAATCAGGGCCTCCAACTTCCTGCTCTAATCAGCCCCTGGGGAAGGTTTGCGAGTAATGGCCCTCAGTGGGACCTATTAACACTCCAAGAAAATGTAGAGTTTACTTCTGACTTCAACTTGTTGAGAGGTTTCTTCAGTCTCCTCTCCATAGCTGAGGTTCATGGACTCAGCACCAAATATATGACCCCGAGAGGGTCATTAAAATGCAAAAGCCCTAAGGAGCCATGTCTCTTGCCATCATTTTCCTCAGCTCTCCAGTTCTTCTGTGGCTAACTGGAGAGGTTTCAGGAGTGCATTTAGAAGAGGAAGATCTCAATGAGCACCTGAAAAAGATGTTGGCTTCTTAAGCCTTCTTATTTCTTCAGAAGATGTGATATGCATATTCTCCGATTCAGACTGACCCAGAGCGTCTCCTAACCGAGTCTGGACATGTGGGAAAAGCAGTATCCTTGATGCGAGACATGTATGGACCACCTTCCTCCTCACCTCCCCAACCCTGCTATTTCTCTCTTCAGCCACTGGGGACTTAACATCACTCCTGTTAAAATCTAACCCTTTTGCCACTCCAGTCTGTACCTGAATGTTACAGCTTCTATGCAGCAATTCCCACCTCCTTTCCTTACAGAACCAGTTACAGGCACAAGAGAATTTTTCTTAATCGCAAACAAACAAAATAAAAGATGTTACAGTTTAATACAAAGTAAATACATTCCACAACTCTATGTTAAGTCCAAGCTGCCTCCACTGAGGTCCACTTTCCACAGGGAATAACCTTCCTTGAGCTGTTTTTGACAGGTATGTAGGAAAAGATAGATAGAAAGACAGCTAAGGAGCTGGCTGGAGAGACAATCAGACTCCTGAAAGATGAGGCAAGCTTCAGACTCCCTGGAGCTCAGAGCACCTACTACACAGTTGAGTGGTATCTGAATGGATGAAGAGCAAGGGGTGGAGGAAGACTGGAAAACAAGGGAAGGTGTCTATGCCCAGATAGTCTGATGCAAAGGAAACTTTGGACATGACCAACTTAATCAGGACATGTGAAAACATGTGAGAGATGACTGAGATTACCTCCACAGCATAATAGGCAGAGCAGTGGTAACCCAAGCTGAGGGGCCTCTCAGTATTTCTTCGCCTGAGATTCATCCCGTTCCTCCAAATTCCCATGATTTTTTCCTGATGGGAAAACATTGACATGTGTATTAAAATTAGTCAATCATTTCAGCTGGTGAAAGTGTGTTTGTATGTTCTTCACCTTTCCAGGCAGAGCTCACGTGTCTACGCACAAGTATCCAGTGGTACTTGGAGAGGTCTCAGTGTCTCTGAGGTACCTGCCTGGGCCTGGCAGCTCTCCCTGGGGACCTGCAGGAGACTGGAGCCCCTCGGAGCTGCAGAGGGGACCAGGGCACCTACAGCAGCACCAGACATCCATGACCCTGTGACTGCATCCCACCCCACTTCTGAAAAACACTTTCCTTTAAAAAAAAAAAAAAACACACACTATATTAAAAAGGACAAAAAAGCCAAGAAGGATGATAAGAACACAAAGCAGTTCAAGAGCTGAAGAGTGTAACAAAACATTTCTTCACTTTAAAGCATTCCTCCAAAAAACCCTTTCTGAAAGATGACCTCTTTAATACAAACACTCTAAGCTGCATGGTTATATGTATTTCACAAGAGAGCTGGGATATCTTACATCTTTGGTTAAACATCAACTCATGAGAAAGGCAAACCCAAATCAAATAAGGGATGGAACTCAAGGAGAATAACAAAAATCAAACCAAAAAAAAAAAGAGGACAAAGCATTCTTTAGACATTCACATTTATTTCACTACTTGTGGCATTTCCCAGCACCTCTCAATTATACTCTGTATTAGCAAATACACCTTTCATTTGTTTTCCTTCTTGGAGAGCCCATATTTCAAAATGGACAAGATGGCACTTCTGAGTGCTTGGTTTTTTGCTCTCCAACTCTTCATTGCATAAAGGAGTTACCATCAATCAGAAATGCATTTTTTGGCTTCATACACTCTCGTTCTAAAAGTAGTACAGACCTAAATGAACTGCGGTTCAGTATACCATAGCAGTCACAGTCTAAACTTTGCCCTCTTTCATCTCTTCTCATCAAAAAGGGTGCACTCAATCTTATAAAGTGCATTTAAGAATACCTTGGAAAAGACCTTGTTCTTCCTCTCTCTTTCTGTTCTAGTTGAAAAATCAGAAATGGTGAATGAATAGTGGGCTGCTTTGCAGCTTGCGGACTAGATGTGAAGCACACAGTCACTGAGGTAGATTAATACATACAACACGAGGAGCTGAAAGTCACTAAACAAAACACTGCTTGTTCAGCCAACTACAACTCACATCTCATTGCCTAGTAAGAGCCAGCGCTTCTTGGCCAGGATAAGTCTATTACTGACCAGGTAAGTCAATGGACAGACATGTAAAGATGTAACGACACCTTTTAAGCTGGAGTTGAGAAAATAAGTGCAGGCAGTCACAGTGTCCCACTGGCATAAGTAAAATGACCTCGTCATAGTCTTTGTGTCCTTCAGGTGCTTCTGGGTCTTCCTCTATGAGGAAAATACAGAAAATACAGCAAGCAAGAGACTAACTACCTCCAGGGAGAAACACTGGCTGCTATTTGGGGAGGGCAGTGTTTCATTCTTGGTGTCAGAAGAAGCCAAAAAAGCCAGACCGAAACTCAACACAGTTCTGATCTCTGATCAAAATAATTTCAGTTTCTAGGCAAGCTAATACTTGTTCTCTGTTTTCTTCATTAGTTCTAGCCAATGATTTTCTATGCATGTTTTCCAACTCCTAAACAGGAATGAATGCACAAGGGAAAAGCAAACTGCATTTTTATCAGTAGGCACAATAACTTCCATAGGTTGGTAGAGGAATTTTATGGCAAGCCTGAGTCCCACGCCCTCCTGTGCGGCACCTATCACCACCAGAGACAAGATTTTCATTTGTTCCTATGCTGGCCCATGGGTGCTGCAAGGCATGAGCCTTCCACCTCCATGGCAGGCATTCAGGTAGAAGCTGCTCTCAGTGCAAGGTCTTGCTCTCTCCCTGCACAAGGGCAAAGCCATCTCATTGACTTGCACTTAGGCTACATCCGCTAATTTCTCAGAGAGTTACTGTCCCCACCACTGGGAAAAGAAGAAAACAGCTGAACCACTGCTTTGCAGACTACAGACAAAAATCTGTGTGCCAGCTGCTTTGTGAAAGAAGGCATCAGAGACATAATTCAAATGAGAGTTCCTCACCTGAAGGCATCACAGTGTTACTCTCACAAGGCACATTTAACCACAGCTGCTGCTGAGGGATTGTTCCCACCATCATCTTTCCTGCAGAAGGCAGGCAGGTGATTCTGAACACAGAAACATGCCACTCCATAGGAAGTCCTAGGAGAAAGAGGCAGAAACATGCTTCAGCAGCCAGCTGCCAGTTCTTCCAGGTGACAAAGCTCACCTGAAGAACACTCAACACCTGCCCCTTGCGGGGCAGCATGGCTTTGCCCACCCCACTCCTAAATGCATGCAAGACAGGACAACCCAGCAAAACCACATTTCCTTCACTCACAACAACTCGCAAGCCCCTTAGTACAAGCTGCCTCTGGAAACAACCAGTGTTTTCACAGCTCCAAGGGTTAAACACATTCCCCCCCAGAAGACACAAAGACCAGATACATGGCAAAGCCACTGGCTGCAGTCCCTTGCTCCAGAGGAACTGCACAGCTCCTGCTGGGAAGTAAAGGGCATCTAAGGGGGCACAAGGAAGTTGTTATCTCCCATTACTGCAAACGTCCAGACACTACAAAGGTCACCCCTTTGTAGGGGAGAACACAGTTCTGCCTACAGCTAAGAAAGTCAGTGGCAAACTAAAGGCTCTCTCATACACTTCTAACACATATTTTCCCTTGGACAAACACCTTACAAAGCCTCTTCAGCCAAGAACTAGCCATCAGGGTGTTCTCTTTCCTCATTTTTTTTTTCTTTCTTTCTTTCTTTCCAGAGGGAAAGCTGGTCTCATTCTATACCTTCCAACAGAAGCTATATTCACATAACTGCTCTGGCTGATTTAGACTTCCTCGAGCAAATGATTTTAGACTTCAGCTGAAATGCTCTCGCTGCTGCCCACGGGCAGAGGCACACAACCAGAGACCACCACCTGGAGTCCAGGTCACTCTGCTGACATGGGAACCTCAACCGCTAGCAGGAGAAATAGCGTATCCTGTCACAGTCACTCAGCACAGATAATATCACGTCTAGGGCTCGCCCCCGCGACACCTCCTCAGGCCCCTGGCTGCACAAACGGTCACAAAGAGAAAAGCACAGATGGAAAACCACACAACTTCAGTAACAATGACTTAGGAGAAGAACCAGAGTTCTCCAAGGTACGTGACACCCAAGAACAATAAGGTATATTCATTCTCTGAATAACAGGTAACAGCTGATTTCTCCTCCTTGCTTGTGTCTAGCCAGGCTCTACCACACAGGGCTCAATGCTGAGGGAAAAACAGGTAGAACAGAATTTGGCAGCCTCGAGGTTAAGCCTTCCCTCCTCAAAGCAAGGAAAATAATAAAGATTATAATCCTATATACATATGTATGTATGTATGTATAGATACACATATATACCCAGCCACACATATTTTTATTTAATATTTATATCTGTGTACACATATATATTATTTATAAACATAATAAAGCCATCTAAGGCCTGAACCAAACACACAAATCACTACCTTCTTTAAGCACCAGAAAAAGACAAGCCCACATAGGACACGAAATAAAAGACAGAACAGCAACTCACAGGCACCCACTTAAATAACATCCGGCTACAGTAATGCTCAGGAACTAGGTCTCACAACCAATTCTCAGCTGCACACTTCCTCACCAGGCAGGAGGCAGCAGTCAGGGACAGAGTTTGTCAGCTGATACAAAGAGGGAGTCTGGCAAATACTTCTGCTTCAGGAACAGAAACTGAAGGTGGTTTCTAAGGTTTCTTCCTAGTCTTTTTGAAAGCAAACAGAAAACACTGGAAGGATTCTTCAGTCTTTCTTCAACCAAATCCCTTCTTCTCAACTCTTATCCTCCCACACCAAGCTGGTACCATCGCTATTGGACCATCTCCCCTTTTGTGTCAGGTACACCCAAACTTCCTACAACAGAAATGATGTCCTTCACAGAACACAGCATGTTTGCTCTCAATATACTACCAAAATCAAGCACAAAATATTGGGGAGGGGGGAAGATGGCAAATGCAAATCTATTCCTGTAAAAAAGCATTCTCATTCAGTACTTGCTCACATTTCAGAAGGTAAAACTCAAGAAGGCAAAACATCTCTGTGTCCTCCAGGTCAACTTTTAGCACAACGTTAGTTTCAGTGGAGCTGTCTTCAGGCACAACTTGCCAGCAGCAGTCTTCCAGCAGACACAAAGTACAACTCAACCTTCCCAGTGTGACCTTCAGGGATAACTACCGCTTAAATACCTGGCTACAGTAACAACACCCGCTCTTGAACAGAAGCACATCCTGCTCCAAGTTTAGGAGAGCACTCACCATCCGCGAGAATGCTGTCTTGTCCTTTCTCAAACCCAAATGCAGCTATGCTTAGATGCCTCCATCTCCAACAGCAACACCCACCTCGATGAGAGGGTGACGCTCTGCCTTTACAACTGGGGTTTCGCCAAGGGCCTGGGAGAAAGCAATGAGGACAGTGGTGTCGAGGAATACTGGAAACACAAGGGAAACCCGGGCCCTGACCCGTGAGTCCCCTGACAACGCTCCCCCGCCAGGCCGCGCTCCCGGCCTGCTCCTCGGCCCGGCGAGGACAGCGCCCGCTCGGGGCCGCCCCTTCCCTTTCCCCCTCACACCCGCCGCAAGAACGGCAGCTCCCACACGAGGTGTCTCGCTCCACACACACTTCCCTCCGCCGAGGCCCTGCTCTGTCCCCAGCCCTCTGTCCCCGGCCCCGCACACGGCAGCTCCTCAGCCTCCAGCACCGGCAGCTGCAGCACCCCCAGCCCCGCCCCCCACTCCGGAAGTGACGCCTCCAGCCCCAAAGTCCCGCCCACCCCGCGCTCCCCCATTGGCTCCTGGGTGGTGGGGCGGGGCCTCCTGGGGTGGGACTGGCCGGTGGGGCGGGGGTGGCAGTGCGCATGCGGGGGAGGTGGGGCGGGGCCTGAGGGGCGGGGCCGGGTCGGAGCATGCGCGCTGGCGCGGAGGCGGGGCGGAGGGGTGGGGGCGGGGCGGGGCGGGCGGTGTCCTGCTGCACCGCAGGACGGTGTGGGAATAAGGAGAATAGCCCTGAAAAGACAAAGTCCTCCTGGTGATGCCGGATGTGTCCGCAGGAAAGCTGCAGCCCCTACGCGAAGGCTGCAGTGAGGACATGCCTGCTGTGGCAGCGGGGGTGGTTCGGGGGAGCACCGCGTCTGTCCCCACGAGCTGCGTCCGGACTCTCCTCCCCTCCGCTCCTGCTCTGCTTTGAGTGTTGGAGCACCGCAGAGGGAAGGGACCAGCCCGTGGTGACCGCTGGCTGCCACCCTCGCAGGAAAGGGGTGTGAGATCACACCCTGACTGTGGCCAGGGGAGCTGAGCTCTGCTAATGGACATGGGACCCATGGTCTCACCCGTCTGTACCCACCCGAGCCTAACTCTGCCCCGAACACAGTGGGGGATCATTCATAGTTTTAAGGATTTTGTTTGTTTTCTTTTAGATTCCCCTGTCATCCCTGGGGAGGACTCTTGGTGACAGAGATCCTCAGCACTGCAACTGCACTTGGCAGTGATAAGCAGTGAAGAGCTGTGATTCCTGAGGGGCAAAAGGATTCACTGTGTCTTTAGTGCAGAGGGAGGAGAGCTGGCCTGTCCATCCCTCTTCTTCCCAGCTGCCCTGTGCCCCCAAAGTGGAGGACACTTGCACTCATGTTACCCTAAAAAGAAACAACACTTCTGAGAGCAGAGGAATCTAGTCCTAAAGTGTAGATCTCCAAACTCAGTAGCCCTTTTCAGAGCACCTGAGGGGGGTCTCAGCCCTCCCCTTCTAGCCAGGAACACATCAGGCTCATCCCAGCTGCCCACATCCAGCTGCCCAGAGCCCTGCTGATCTTTATAGAGGAGCTACACCTGCACAGAGCTGTCTCTCAGCAGTGCTGCCAGGTTGCCAGGAGCCCCGTCCATCCCAGAAGTCCCACCTGGGAACAGTGGCCCAGCTGAAGCTGTGATTTTATTTGTCCTTTGCACTCCCTCCTCCTGGGAAATGTTCACTGAGGTAGACTAAAATAATCCCCTATGGTCTCTCCCTAAACAGTGGAGAGAGGCTGGTTCCAGCATTGTAATTTGTCTCATCGGAGGAGGGTTATCTACAAGAGGTGGAAACATCTCACTCTGGAAGCCCCTATTCCCATCTCTTTACTGGGCAGGACACCTAGACTCGGACAAGAGGGGAGTTCATTTTGCCATGGTTCACATATTGATTCAGAGGAGCCAATCTGGGCATCTGATGTTAGGTTAGAAGCCCCTGGGGTGGAGTGGGATTCCACAACACACACACACAGGAGGTGGGATTCCCCTTGCCCAAGCTGAAGTGTGCACAACAGAGCTGCCTGCATGAGAGCTCCTTCTCTAAGCTCCCAGTATAATCCCTGGAGATGGAGGCTGGGAGTCAGTTGCTCACACACAAACATCTGGTGACATTTGAAGAGACAGAGGTGATCCAAGGCATGGGCCAATGTCTGTTTGCTCTGATGGAGCAACTGGGAGACCTGCATCCTTCTAAAGCATGAGGTGGGGGCCAGATGGGGAATTTCCTTGGCCATTTGAAATGACCCTAAACGCCTGCTACAACTACAGCTCCACTCACTAGGAAGGGCAGACACAGGCACATCTCCACATTGCAGACCACTGATGTAATTCAGTGCAGACACTTGATTTCATGACATAAAAATAGACTTGCAGAGCCATGCCAGGTGCCTGGGGTGTCCCATACAACTGCATGTTTCTAGTAGATGCTGCATGGGAAACCCTTCAGGAAAACCATGCCCTTTTGAAGTGGTTGCTGGGCAAGTGCCCCAAGGCATCTTGGAGTTCCTACCTGTGCCCACACAAAGGAATCCCACCACTTCCTTTAGGCATAGTCCAGCCCATCTACCTCCAAGCATGCTGCATAGATGGGAGGCACAGCACACCATGGTCTCAGCTACATGCCTACACTCTCAAACCCTTCTAATTCTCCTCTCCCTAGCTGTCTTCTCACCTCCAGAGGATATGAACAGGGACTGTGCTATTGGTGCCCATAGGGTAGCTGGATGGCAGGCTGCCCAGGCCCAGGGACTTTCTCAGTGGCACTACAGGGTTTACGCTCTTAGTGGCAACCTCATTTCACCATTACATCTGCTATCTATCTGCTCTCTGCTCTCAATCAAAGCCTTTGCATACATCAGGTCCTTGGTAGCAGGTTTCTCCAGGACAAACCTTGGGGCCTCGAGAAACTTGGGGATTTGGCCAACAAAAGCCTCATAAAGTTGTACAAGGAGAAGTGGCAAGTCCTGCATTAGAGGGGCAGAACACCACATGCATCTGGACGGGCTGGGTCCTGACCGGCAGAGGAGAAGGGCCTGGATGTTACGAGGGAGGCCATGTGAGCCAGTGGTGCGTGCTCACCACAAATGGGGCCAGCTGCATACGGGGCCACATTAGGAAGAGAGCGGCCACCCAGACAAAGGCAGTTATTATCCCCCTTGACTCAGCACTGGTGTGGCCACATCTGGAACAGCGTGTCCCAGTGTGGGATGCCCAGTGCTGGAGGAATGGGGAGGAACTGGAGAGGCTCCAGAGGAGGTCTGCCAAGAGGGCATTGGGGCCTAAGTGCATGGCCTGTATGGAGAGGCTGAGGGAGCTGCACTTCTTTAGCCTGGTGAAGGAGAGGCTAACGGCAGTAGAGGAAGAGCCTGTGACTGCTCAAAGGGTGGTTTCAGAGATGATGGCACTCTTCTTGGGAGTGGGAAACAGCAGGAGAAGGGGAAAGAGCCACATACTGCAGCTAGAGAGGTTCCGACATGACCTTAGGAGGAGGAAATGTCACTCCAAGGGTAGTGCGGTGGTGCTACAAGCCACCTGGAGGGAGTCAGTGATCAGCCCCTGGCTTTGTGTTTCAAGGAAAAGCAAGTGAGGACAGAGAGACATCAGCAGAGGTGGGGAGATTCCAGGGTGACAGCAAGGTGGGGAAGCAGGCTCGGTGTCTACAGTCTGCAGGGAAACAGGCACAGGCGTGGGACACTGTAGGACAGCTTGTGGTGGAGGCAGCCAAGGGCCCTACCAAGGCTCAAAGCCTCCAACACAACTGAGGTCTTTGTCCTCTTCCCTATGGCTGCTGTCTCTGCCACCAAGGCCTCAGAAAAGACACCGTGTCCTTTAAAATACAGTGCTGCCTTGCTGCCTCGTCGTCCCCAGGGAGCCCAGGAGGTGCCGTTTCATTGCCCTGCACTCGGCGTTGCACATCTTCTCACTGCCCCTGCAAAGAGCCCTGAGCAAAGCATTACGGAAAGCATCACCCTACCCAGGGGCTGGCGGTCAGTGCCTGGCTGATCTGCTTGATAAAACACATCAAGGTTTACCTGGCATCAGAGCCACCTAAATGTTTCCTTTGCCTTCCTGCAATCAGGGCCTCCAACTCGCTGCTCTCATCAATCCCTAGGGAGGCTTTGTGCATAATGGCCCTCAGTAGGGCTTCAAAAGAAACTTTGGGATTTACTTCTGACTTTGACTTCTTGAGAGGTTTGTTCCATCTCCTCTCAGTAGCTCAGATTCATGGACTCAGCACCAAATACACCAGAGGGGCCATTACAATGCCCAAACCCCTAACAACCCATGCCACTCCCCATAACTTTCCTAGTTCTTCAGTCCTTCGGGGGGCTCATTGGAGACGTTTCAGGAGTGTATTTACAAGAGCACGATTTCAATGAGCACCTAAACAAAAAAAGGATTTTTATTTTTAAAATTTCCTTAATGTTTCCACTTACAGAATAAGTCAGATCCACATTCTTCAACTGGCGTTGACCCAGAGGGTCTCCTAATGAAGTCCTGATGTGTAAGAAGAGTAGAATTTTTGGTAGCAGACGTGGGTGGACAACCTCCCTCCTCACCTCCCCAACTCTGCCCTTTCTCTCTTCAGCCACTGGGGACTTAACATCACTCTTGTTAAAATCTTCACTTTTTTCCACTCAAGTTGGTAGCTGAATGGTACAGCTCCTATGCACCAATTCCCACCTCCTTTCCTTAGAGAACTAGCTGCAGATATTAAGACAAGGATTTGTCTTAATTACAAATAAAGCAAAATAAAACGTGATACAGTTTATTAAAAAAAATACACTTCTCAACTGCCTGTGAAGTCCAAGCTGCCTCCACTGAGGTCCACTTTCCACAAGGAATAACCTTCCTTGACGTGTTTGAAACTGAGAGAGAGAAACACACCTAAGGAGCTGGCGAAAGACAAAATTAGACTCCTGAAAGACGAGGCAAGCTTCAGGCTCCCTGAAGCTCAGAGCAGCAACTGGAAACTTTCACCATATCTGAATGGGTAAAGAGCAAGGGGTGGAGGGAAACTATGGGAAGTGCATATGCCCAGGTAGTCTGGTGCAAAGAGAACTTCAGAAAGGATCAATTTAATGAGGACATGGGAAAAGAAGTGAAAGATGACTGAGATAACACCCAGAGCATAACAGACAGAGCAGCGGTAACACAAATTGAGGGGCAGATCAATATTTCTTCGCCTGAGATTCATACTCTTCCTCCAAATTTCCAGGTTCATCATGCAAATAGATTGATAGGAAAATTAGTCCAGCATTTTGAGCTGATGAGAGTGTGTTCGTATTTTTCAAATGTGGAAAATAGTTCTTCACCTTTCCAGGCAGAGCTCACGTGTCTACCCACAAGCATCCAGTGGCACTTGGAGAGACCCCAGTGTCTCTGAGGTCCCTGCCTGGGCCTGGCAGCTCTCCCAGGGCACCTGTGGGAGACTGGAGGCCCTTGGAGCTGCAGATGGAGGCTGGGCAGAGGGGACCGGGGCACCTACAGCGGCACCAGACATCCATGACCCTGAGACTGCATCCCACCCCACTTCTGAAAATCACTTCTCTTTTCAACCAAAAACATAACACAAAATCTCCTCCCCCACAAAGACGACTGTACGAAAAGGAAACACAGGAAGCATGATAAGAACACAAAGTATCCTAAAAGCTGAAAAGTGTAACAAAACATTTCTTCACCTTAGATCGTTTTCTTAATGACTTAGTTGTTTCATTTTTATTGACAGTTCTAAACAGTTCTCTAATAATACATCCTACACCACCAGAAAAGATATTTTTGTGTCTCACACGGAGCCCAGGGCTCCAAAACCAGTCCCTGCCCAGGGCTGTCCAAGCCACCTCTCACTCTTTGCCCAGAGCGAGTCACATGCTGAGGTGTCAAGTTCTTGCAAATGATGGAGGAAAGCAAGGTGATCAGCTCCAATCAAACGCTCTGTTTATTGACGGCCTAATTTGCACACATCTCAACATACTTGTTTTATAGTGACATCTTAAAAGAGTCCCTAAACATCTAGCCACGCTGCCTTTTCGTTCCCTGCATGGTCAATGAAGCGTGACTCCATTTTAGGCAACAACAGGGATGAGACTGCTCTCACCCAATGCCAGGTCCCTTCCGCGCAGAGGTTTATCTCTAACTCAGTTGCCTGCTTTTCCCTTTCTAGTCAGGGGAGAGAAATAGGTTTTCTCACTGGTAAGGCTTCATAGACGACTTCTGGTGGCCAGCTAATGCTCCAGAAAGTTTCCCGTAGGTTCTGGGTCATGTATTCTTGGGCATTTATCCCATAGCTTCTGGGTCCCTTTTACTGACATTTTCTGAACATTTCCATTAGAATTGGGCCCACACCATCAGAAAAGATATTCTGGGCCTCACACAGAGCCCAGCACCACCTAAAACACTCCCTGCCCAGGGATGCCCATGCCATTCCTCCTTGCGCAAAGCACATCACACTGAGATGTTCAGCTCTCCCAAATCACAGTGGAAAGGAGGGTAAGCAGCTTCAGGGAAATACTCTGGTTTTGGATGGCCACATTTGTGCAATCTCAGCATATCTGGGCTACAGAGACATCTTAAAGCAGTCGCTAAACACCCTAGCCATGACCCCTTTTCAGTCCTTGCATGGGCAATGAAGCGTGACTCCATTTTAAGGGGCACAAAAGGGATGAGACTGGTCTCACCCTATGGGAATATCCATACCTATATACACACATACAGGAATTCATCCCAGTACATTTCCTACCGACCCTCTGAATGGAGAAACTTTCTTCCGAGGAACTACTATATTTAAACGGACATTTCCAACTCTTCTTCTGCCTCTCTGTCCTCTCTTCTTCCTCTGCCTATTCTCTCTCCCCAGAGCTCTCCAGGGAAAGGTTCACTGAACCACAGCGCTGAGGGTGGACGAGACCTCTGGGCACCACCTTGTCCAACCCCCCCGCTCAATGCAGAGGGAACTAGAGGAGGTTGCTCAGCGGCTCGCCCCAACTACGCATTGTCCACAAAGGCGCTCAGAGTGCGCTCCATCCCATGGTCCAGGCCACTGATGAAGAAGTCCAACCGTGTTGCCCCAAGTGTTGATCACTGGGGGATACCACTAGTAACTGTCCACCAGCTGGACCTCCGTCCCCTCCCAGAGCCCGGGCACCTTCTCCACTCGGGACACCGCTGGGCAGAAACCGGAGACCTCAGGCCTGTTTTGGCCCCAGATGTGTCTCCATGTGGACACACAGAGGACAGAGACCCCGTCCAGACCGGGAAGGACACGTCCTCATGGCCAGGACATGCCACTGCCCCACCACCCTGCCGAGAAAAGTCCTTTGCTCTCTGCTGGGTCGCGCCAGCCCCCGGCCGGTGGGTTTAGCTCTCGGTCGGACCCGATTTCTGAGGTCAGATGAAATCGCTCCCATCTTCGAGCTCATTTAAACCGTTTGTGAACGTCTTGTGGCCTCTTCTGGTCCGGCTGGAGGGGGTTATTCTGCCTTCAGCTGATCCCCTTCCCTGGGGACGTATACGAGCGAGACGGGAGGATTTTCCCCAGGAGCTTCCTGCAGGGCCGTTGCTGGACAGCTCACATGGCTGCTCCTGCTCGGCCGAGCTCTGGGAGCAGCCGGAGTTTGCTGCTTTTTCCCCATTTGAGGAGGCCTCTGCCAGCCCCAGCACAGGGGACAGGGACAGCCGGGCTGTACCACGGCTGGGGAGGGGGGTGACAGCCGGGCTGTACCACGGCTGGGGAGGGGGGTGACAGCCGGGACGTACCACAGCTGGGGAGGGGGTGAAAGCTGGGACGTACCACGGCTGGGGATGGGGGTGACAGCTGGGCTGTACCACGGCTGGGGATGGGGGTGACAGCCGGGACGTACCACCGCTGGGGAGGGGGGTGACAGCTGGGACGTACCACCGCTGGGGATGGGGGTGACAGCTGGGCTGTACCACGGCTGGGGATGGGGGTGACAGCCGGGACGTACCACCGCTGGGGATGGGGGTGACAGTCAGGCTGTACCACAGCTGGGAATGGGGGGTGACAGCTGGGCTGTACCACGGCTGGGGATGGGGGTGACAGCCGGGCTGTACCATAGGTGGGGATGGGGGTGACAGCCGGGACGTACCACCGCTGGGGATGGGGGTGACAGCCGGGCTGTACCATGGCTGGGGGAGGGGGGTGCCCATCAAGGGCATGAAAAACATGAGTGCCTTGGACACCGCAGCAGCAACCCATATGCTGGAGGACATGATGGGATACTGCGCCGCCAAGCCAGAGCACGTAAGCCTCCAGCCCGCTGGCACTGGTCCCCAAACCCAGGGCTATCAAGCACAATTTGAGTCTGGCCGAGGTTTCCCTGTGGCAGCATGCTGGTGCCAACCTGTATCCCTTCCAGCTGCAGCTGACTGTGGCACATATCTATGAGAACCTGCCACACCTCCAGGAGGGCGCAGCTCAGGACATCCTCAAGACCTTCCTTCTCCTCCTGACATGCCACTACCCAAGTGAGGTGGTCACTGGCCTGCTGAGCTGCTCTCCAACCTGTGACAGGTACACCTGCCACGTTGCCAGCCTGAGTGCAGCAGCCCCAGGGCTGGAGCTGGGCTCCCTCTAAGCCCCACAGAGCCACTGGGTCAGCCAGGCCTGGAAAAGGTCAGCAGGATGCTGACCTGACCCTTTCTGGCTCGGGTTCACAGTGTTGCCGTGGCCATGTGGGAGGTGATGGTTTCCCAGTCTTTCGTAGCTGAGAAGGTGCTGCAGGAGCTGCTCTGCGTGCTGCAGGACCGGCCCCTCTGCAAGCTGGGCACCACCATGCAGGACCTCACCTGCCTCCTCCCACTGACTGTGAGTTGCCCCACAGGCTCACTGGGTGAGGAAGGCCTCCCCATGCATGCAGCTGTGGCACTAGCGGGGGCTGTCACTGCTGTCTTTGCAGGCGACCCGGGCACTGAACGTCATCCTCCTGCAGCACGCTTGCAAGCAGGAGGTGAAGGCACTCTTCCCCCGCCTCTTCCTGGCCCTCCTGTTCCAGATGTCCTTTAGCCTCATCCATGCGCAAGAGGACATCCCTGCCTTCAGTCACAAAGGCAAACTCATGCCTCCCAGGCCTGTCAGGTACCATGTCCCTCCAGTCCGGCCCCTCTGCCCACGCCAGAGTATGGGGGGACAAACCAGGGCTCTTCTCCCCGGACAGGATGGTGGTGCAAGCCATGCAGGCACTGCTGTGCTGCGCTGGCTACAGGGAGCAGGTCACTGCCATACAGCAGCGGGGTGGCTGGGAGATGATCAGCCGGCCCGAGACCCACCTCACAGGGGTTGCCTTGCTGGCCAGGTAAGCCGCCTGCTCTCCTTGGCCCCTCATCCCACCTTGGGAGCCCCATGGGGTCCTGGTGCAGTTTGCCATCCGTCTTGGCTGCCATGGTGCCTCTCCTGTCCATTGCCAGGCAGATGCAGGGGAACCCTCTGGCCGAGCGTGCCAAGATCTTCTTGAACCTGAGCCTGGCCCTGAGGCACAAGGACAAGTGCCAGGAGATCCCCTCTATGGCCTTCCTCATCGAGGTAGGATGCAGGGATAGGGACAAGGTGGAGGGGTTGTGGACGAGGGAACAATGATGAGGGGATTCAGATGGGGCTGGAGATGAGGGGCTGTGGCCCAGGCTGGGGACTTGGGGCCAGGGCCGGGGCCAGGGGATGAGGAGGAAGACAAGCGTAGGGGCTAGGGCTGAGGATGCAGGGCTGCCGATGGGGCTGAGACTGGGCCAAGTGGGAGGTGGCAGCAGGGATGCCATATCATGTGCTGGGGTCCTGGTCCTGGGGGTGGCCATGAGTCCTCGTGCCACCCCAGCCCTGTGCCGTTGCAGCTGCTGCGGTGCCCTGATCTGTGTGTGCTGGCCGATGAGGTGGCGCTGAACCTGTGCCAGGAGCGGCTGGGCAATGAGCGCCAGGTCATGCGCTGGCTGGCACTCCGTGGCCTCCTCACCCTCTCCAAAAGACCCTCCACAGTGAGTGAGCACTTGCTGCTGGTGCCTGTGTCCAGGGCATTTCCAGCACCAGTGGAATGACGAAAATGCTGCGTGTCTCCCTGCAGGCAAGGAAGATGCAGAAGGTGATCCCAGATGTGCTGCAGCGCCTGCAGGATGCCGATGGGGAGATGGACGCCAAGGCGCTGGCGGTGCTGCGCAACGTGCTGCACCACACCAACCCATGGCAAACCAGCCGCCTGGCTGTGCAGCTGGCCCACGACCTCCTGTCCCTCTTCCCCAATGTGAGGACGGTGGCGGGGAGCTGCTAGGAGGCCCTTTGTGGTTCCCCCCAACCACCGCTGCTGAGGTTGCTGTGCTTGCCCTGGCAGGAGGTCAGCACGGTGCGGGAACTGGCCATGCAGCTCTTTGGGGAGCTGCTGGGCTGGGCAGTAGGCGGCGAGAGGCAGCGCATGAAGCAGCTGGCACGCCAGGGGCTGCTGCCCCTCTTCTTCCATCTGAGTGACCCACACCTCGGTGCGGCACAGGTACAGGGCACCGTGGTGAGCTGTGAGGCCACCCCAGTAGGCACCTCAGGCAGTGGCTGTGGGGGGGCTCTGGCCTGGCCGTGGTGCCATCGCCCATCTCCCCACTCCTCCCCAGGCTGCCCAAGCAGCCCTCATGGAGGCTGCAAAGCTCCTCAGGTGGAAGCAGCTCCGGAAGCTGGCCAAGACGCTGCAGACCTGGCGCAGTGCCTGGTGAGGAGGCCCCAGCAGTGCCAGGCCTGTCCTGGTGGTGCTGGCCCCTGTGCCAGTGGTGCCAGCACGTCTGCTGGTGGAGTCAGCCCCTCTCCCAGCAGTGTCAGCCCCTCTCCCAGCAGTGCCGGCATCTTTCCTGGAGGTGCCGGCCTCTATCCCAGCTGTACCAGGCCCTGCCCCGCAGGTGCCAGCACCTCTCCTGGCAGTGCCAGCCCCCCTCCTGGTGATGCCAGCCACTGTCCCTTCTGTGCCAACACCTTTTCCAGTAGTGACACCACCTGTCCTGGCTGTGTTAGCCCCTGTCCCAGTTGTGCCTGTGCCTGTCCTGGGAGGGGAGATGGGCCCAGTGTTGCCAACACCTGTCCTAGAGGGGGACGGGTGTCTCAGGGAGGGGGACAGGCCTGGCAGTGCCAGCACCTGTACCAAGGGTCTCTGCAGCTGCAGGAGGCTGGGCCGGTAGCCAGCGAGTACGTGAGCTGCAGCTGCCGGTACCTGGAGGACCCCCGGGCCCCTCTGCGCGAGCAGGCTGTGCGCTTCATTGGTGAGACCCCCCCGCCCAGACACCCACAACCCTCTCCCCAGCCCCGAGGTCCTTCTCCTCAGGCCCCACGTCCCTCTCCCAAGTGCCCATGTTCCTCTCCTCAGTGTCTCTGACCCTCTCCCCAGCACTGGATCCCTCTCCCCAGCCCCTGGGTACCCCTTCCCAGCCCCCAACACTAACTCCTTAATGTTTAGATCCCTCTCCCCAACATTTGGGACCCTCTTCACAGTCCCTAGGTCCTTGTCCTTAATGCCTGAGTCCTTCCCAGCCCCCATGTCCCTCTCCCAGGTGCCTAGGTTCCTCTCCTCAGTGTCTCTGACCCTCTCCCCAGCACCAGGTCCCTCTCCCCAGCCCCTGAGTCCCCCTCCCCAGCCCCAGGGACCAACTCCTTAATGCTTGGAGCCCTCTCCCCAACACCTGGGACCCTCTTCCCAGTCCCTAGGTCCTTCTCCCCAACCCTCGAGTCCCTCTCCCCAAACCCCCAGTCCCTCACCCCAGCACTAGGTTCCTGTCCCAATGCCCAGGACCCAAATCCCTCTCCCCTGTCTGGATCTCACCTTGTGATCGGCTGTGTGTGCCTAGGGCTTGCTGGGCGGCTCCTGGACTGGCGCGAGGAGAAACTGGAGGAGATGTGCAGCCGTGCGTAGGGCACGGGGGGTCGGCCGGGGCTGGCGGGAGGAGGCCGGGGCTGGAGACGGAGGGAGTTTCTTGGGTATTTGAGGGACGGTGTTTTTGACTATGCAGAGGACACCTAGGCCATGCGCCAGGCCGGAGGGCTCTTGCATACCTTTCCTGAAGGGAATCTGGGGGCATTTGGGGGATCACTGAGCCCAGACAGATCCCCTTGTGCCCTGCTGCCCCTTGGCTGTCTCTTGAGCAGGGGCCTGGGGTCTCCACTGATAAAGAGCTTGATTGCTGCTCTCTTTCCTCCCATCTCAGTCCTTCAGCGCTTGGACAATGACAGCAGCCCCACAGTCCGCTGCCTGGGGATATCCACAATCTTCATCCTCCAAGCACCCCGGAAAGCATCCCCGTCAGGCTTCACCATCCGAGCCCTGTGCACCCGCCTGCGGAGAGCCTGGCAACGGTGGCACCCAGGCCGAGGTGCCGGTGTGGACTGAGCAGCCCATAATTCGGCATCCCCCAATTGCCAGTCCACTCCCTGCGCAGAGCACGTTCAGCAAAGCAGGTGGCTCCGGGCCGTGTCCCACTGGGCTTGCACAAGAATGAAGACACCACAGTCTGCCTGGGAAATCCTGTTGCTGTTTGCCCACACCCATATTAAAAAGCTTTGTCTTGTGTTCACCTGGAAGACTGGGCCAGATGGGGCTGGTGAGGGCTGCAGGGTGAGTGCGGGAGGAGGAGCACAGATGCCATGGAGAGGGGGCCGATACAGCTGGAGAGCAGGAGGTGATGGAGGGCATGGGAGTGTGCGTGCTTTGTGGGGCCCTGTGGTGAACCCAAAGGCAAAGCAACTCACAGCCACCTCTGAGGCATCTCAAGGCACATGAATTGCCCTGCAGCCCCATCAGGACACATCTGTGTGCCTTGTAGTACATCCCAGGTCCCTCTGTGCACCTTTTGGAGCTCCTTAGAACCCCAAGAATGGCCTGTTTGAACCCCCACCGAGCCTCCCCAAGCCCTGCTCCTCCTGCACAGTTGCCCCTGAGCCACAGGGCTCCCCAGTCCTGCACATGGCACTGGGTCCCATGTCTCCTCTGGCATCTCGCCAGACACCCACAGACGACATGGGGCTCTGGATGTCTCTAGCAGTGTCGCAGCAGACTGGTGCCTTCTCCTCCTCCTCCTCCTCTGGGTCGTAGGGGTTCCCCACAGCTCTCCTGGGACATGGGGTCCTTGGCGAGGTCCATGATGCTTCCTCTGGGGTTCCCCACAAGTTCCTTGGTGCCTCCTCCTCTGGGGTCCCCCATGTCATGCCCAGAGCCAGGTGTAGCACCAGCCCCCATAAGCACGCAGCACCCCTTGGGGATGGACCCCCTCCATCCACTCGAAAAACCCCCTCCCCTGCTGAGGGCCCTGCAGATGTCCCCTCCCCCACAAACAAGCCCCAAAGCCACAAATGCTGCCCAAAAGCCCTTCACAGCCCCCAGACCCTGCCCCAACACACCAGTTAGCCCCCACATGCCTCCAAGCTATGCCCCAACACTATCCTCAACTCCAGAACCTCCCCAAACCCTATCCCAAAGCCCCAAACACCCCCAAACTGCCCCCAAACCCTGCTCCAACAGCAGCAAGCTAGTCCTTGAATACACTTTAGTCCCAATTAACACACATGTCACTAGACTCAATTAGAGGAAACATGGGGGCCCAGCCTGGAAGCCCCACACCCTGCATGCCTCCCACACCAGCACAGCTGGATGCTGAGGTGCACGGGCCCAAAACACCCCCAAACCCGGCCCCAGCACCCCCAAACCCTCTCCTAGGATATCATTACACCCCAGGGCCCCCAACTCTTCTCCCAAAGCTCCCAACCCAACATGTACTGGGGGGGGGGTTATCTGCTAGTGTTAATGGCCCCTTGATTGTACCAAAATGTTAAGTTAGAAAAGGTGTTCTAGTAAATAGTGGCTGTGATCTGTTTCTCCCCTTTGACTCGGACTCCTTTGGCAGAAAAGGGAGTTTACAGCATCTTTTGGTGGACTAGGTTGATTAGTGGGCACACAGGTGACAAGAAGACTTTTCTCCTTTGCTTTTGAACCATCTCTCAGAACCTTCTGGACATGCAAGACGCCTCCCTAAAGGGGGCTGCTCTGGGATGATTGCACTGGGCACAATGGTTAATGAGGCCATGAAGATACAATTTCCGGCTGCAGAAATGAAAGCCTCAGGAAAAGTTGGAGAGGACACTGAAGGGCTCTGGCGAAGCCCCAGCCCTGCTGCAGGAAACAGCACAGCTTGTAAGCATGTCCTCAGGGAAGGAGAAAAGCATTGCTCCAACCCATAGGACAATGAGTGCTAGTCAATACTACTTTTCATGACCAAAGTGTTGCAAAAGCAGAAAAGACTGCAGATGTCCTGCTCTTTGGGTAGCAGATTATGGAGCATTTGGCAAGTTAAAACACAAAACCAAAACCTAAAAAAGAAACGCTTTAACGTAGCTTTGAGCAATGAGCCAGCCCTGCTCAGTTCCTCCCTGTCTCCAGCTTCCCGACCCAGGGCAGCATCCCCCTTCTTGGCCCTGCGGCAGGGGCCGGGCCGGGCCGGCGGGGCTGAGGGCGAGGGCCGGGCCGAGGGCCGGGGCGAGCGGGAAGGGGGCCAGCTGCGGGGCGGCTCCGCGGCCGGGCAGGGCCGGGCCGGGGCAGGGCTGGGGGCGGGTCGGGCTGCGGCCGGGGCCGGGCTCCAGGGCGGCGGCGCCAGGCCGGGCCGGGCCTGACAGCAGCGCTGCGCCTGCGCCCCGCCTGCCCCGCCCTCTGCGCTGGCGGGCCAATCAGCTGGCGAGGGCAGGCCGCGGGCCAACGGCAGGGCCGGGGTGAGCCGTGAGCGACACGCAGGCCGCCCAATGGCCGCCGCGCCTGGCCGTGGCGCAGCCCGTCTGCCCGCCCCCCCGCCGGGCCTCGGCCCCGGCCCGGGAGTTTGGTGCTGCCGCGGGCGAAGTCCTGGCTCTGCAGCTGCCCGGCCCGAAGGTCTCGGCCGCGGGGAGGGAGGCGTCGCGGGGCCGTGCTGGTGCCCCGGCGAGGCAGCTGCCGGGCGGGAGCTCTGGGCGCGAAGGCCGGAGGCTTTGGGGCACCGCCGGCTCCGGCGTGCTCGGGGCTGGGGCTCGCCCAGAGGGATCGTCTCTCGGTGCCGAGCCCCGAGGAGCGGTTTGTCCTGGACGTGCAGGTCCAGCCCCACCGCGGTGTCCGCGGGGCACCCGCGGGGGGATGGCTGTGGTGGTGGTGGGTGTCAAGGAGGTTGGTGTGGTGGGTCACAAGGATGGCTGAAGGGCTGGAGCGTCTCCCGTCGGAGAGAGGCTGAGGGAGCCGGGAGTGTTTCGCCTGGAAACCAGAGTGGTGGTGGGATGTTTTCTGGGTGTCCAAACAGGTGATGTAGGGAGGGTGTAAGGGGGACGGAGACCGTGGTTCGGAGTGGTTGTCAGTGGTGTGGAGTGAGAGGAGGAGAGGGAATGGGCACCAAGTGGCCAAGCAGGAAATTCCACCTTGTTCACTGTGAGGGTGGTCAGAGAGTGGAGCAGGTTCCCCGAGTGTCTGTGGGGTCTCGACTGTGTGAGATACTGCAAACCATCCTGACCTGGTGCTGGGCAACCTGCTGTAGGTGCCCCTGGTTGAGCAGGGGGTGGGAGAAGGGGATCTCCAGAGGTCCCTGCCAACATCATCTATTCTGTCACTCTGTGAAAACAACAAACTCAGAACAAAAGCAACTTTTTGAGGAAAAATGAGTAGCCGGAGAGTTACTAGCAGCAGGTAGACTGGCTGTGTTGTTTTCAGTGCTTGTGGATGGGAGGAGGGAAAAGAAATAGGATTTTCGATTCAAGGTCTTCATATCATGCTCATTAAGAAAAAGGAAAAAAAACTCATGAGTTGGGCTTTCAGGATGGAGGCAGCTGTGATGTTGCTGCTGGGAGGTGGAAGGACTACAGGGGAGGGGCCTGGAGGCAGCAGCCACCTCATCTGCCTCCTGCAGCAGAATTTATCCATGTGCTGAGTGAGGGAGCCTGGGAAAAGGAGTTTCTGAGCTGAGATGCTGAGCACCGAGTGCTGGGGGCTCTCGCTTGGTCTGCTCGAAGAACTGGATGCATTGGGAGGGTGGTTTTCTTTCTTTTGAGGGAACAATTTCCTCATGTGAGGAAGCAAGGACTAGTCCTAGACTAGAAGTGGTGTAGAATGGATGTCCATGACTCTGTTCTGCACCTTCCTTAGTCCTGGCATTTCTATTTCTGTGTGGCCAGATGAAAGGCCCTTGGTACTTCCTTTTCCTCCTTTGGACACCTCATCTGATAGTGGTGGACCTTTCTCTCTACAGGGCCATGTTGGCCAAATCCTTGGCTCCCAGCAATCAATGCACTGCCATCAGTTCCTGCCTCCAGTCCCACTTCTCTCAGTGTGCCCTTGTATGAGAGATGCTCCAGAGCCGTAGTCATCTTTATGGCCCTTTCCTGGAGTCTGTGCAGCAGGCCCATGTCTTTCTTGTACAGGAGAGCCCACATTTGGACACAGCCCTCCAGGTGCAGCCTCACCAGTGCTGAGCAGGAGGGAAGGAGCTCCTCCCTTGACCTGCTGGCAAGGCTCTTGCTACTGCAGCCCAGGATACTGTTGGCCTCCTTTGCCATGAGGGTGTATTGCTGGCTGATGACCAACTTGTCCAATAGGACCCGCAGGTGCTTCTCTGGAAAGCTGCTCCTCAGCCGGTCAGTCCCCAGCCTGTTGTGGTGCATGGGGATAGTTCTTCCCATGTGCAGGACTTGGCATTTCCCTTTGCTGACCTTCATGAGGTTCCTGTCTGCCCATTTCTCAGGTCCCTCTGAGTGGCGGCACAATCATGTGCTGAATCAGCCACTCCTCCCAATTTTCTGTCATCTGCCAGCTTGCCTCGGATTCCTTTGGCCCCATCATCCAGGTCATGAATGAAGATCTTAAACAAGGTTTACTACATTGCTCCCAGGATCCTTCCTGGACTGCCTCCATTCGGCTGTGCTCCCACACAGACCCAAGAGGTACCTGAAGGCAGAATTAGTCCACGTCCTGCTCTAATGAACGATGTGACTGGGATTTTATGGCATCGCCTTCCTCTGGTTTTCCCAGTCCTTGCAAAGGATGCCTGCTCTTGCCCCTCCCTCACTCCCAAACTAGACGCAAGGGCGCACAACACGTGTCTTCAGGACAGTGTTGCAAATGCACCTCAGGCTCCGAGGAAACTGTCTTGCCATCTTGGGCACATAGGAAAGAACTATCACTGCTACAAAACGCTGGAAATGTCTTGCAATGTCATAAATGTAGAGAGACGACATGGGATGAAGAAGAAAGCTAGGAATTTGTTCCACACTACCGTAGCCCCAAAGAAAGTAAACATCTCCCTGGCCACCGGCAAGGAGGTCGCAGGCTGCTCCTTGCTGACAGATGTGAAGAGTGCCACTCAGCAGACTCACACCCAGTCCCCAAACGAGAGACATGGGCAGTCCCCAGAGGAGAATAAGCCTGGTCGTGAGGTAAATGTGGACCAGGCAGCAGTCGTGTATGTTGTGGGTAGCGGGCTGGGGAGGGCTCTGGGGAAGGAGGTGCAAAGGCCAGAGGGGGAAATGCTGAGCTGTGGGTCTGTCCAAGTGCTGTGTGGGGCTGGTGTGTGCACATCAGCAGAGCTGCTTAGGCAAGAGCAATGCAGGCCTGAGCCCCTTGTGGCTAGTTGTAGGGGTCAGAAGGGATTGCTTGTTGGAGCGCATCTCAAGGCAGCTACAGGCACCGCTCCTGTGCACGAGGCTCCTGCCTGCCCTTTTCAGGAAGGCAGGTACTGGGATGCCCGGCACAGACGCTCACTGTGAGCTCGCTGGGAAAGGTCAGCACTTTCTCTCCCGTTATGGCCAGAGGAGGAAGGCAGCTTTTCCCTGCCAGCAGGGTAGTGCGAGCACTGTGCATGCAACTGCGGAGACATTAGTTAAATGTAAAAACAGAAGCTGCCCCCCAAAGCGCTGTGTGTTCTGCTGCAGCCTGCCTGTTGCCTTGGGAGTGGCCTTCCAGGTGGAAAGTAGAGGGCAGCCGGGAGAGTAAATGCAAAGCAGGCAAAGTAAGAGCTGGTCAAGGCCACCCCTTTCTCTGTCCCTCTTAGGATCACTTGAGTGAGCTTTAATTCTGGAGGTGTTTGAGAAGGAGGCATTTTAAATAGCCCTGCAGACTTAGGAAACTCTCACCTTCAAAAACCAAGACGTTAACTTGCCCTCTTTTCTCTCTTCTTCAGATGATTATTTAGCTTCATTTGGAAGGGTACTTATTTATATGCTCTTCTAGGACTGACTTTTTTGTGTGTTTTAACCTCCTCACAGCTTAGGCACTAGACTTATTCATTGATGATTAATAATCACAGAGAAGTTTTAATGCCCTGTTGTCTAATAAGGCAAGAGAGAGAAAAATTTTGGAAGAGTTTCTTTAAAATGCAGCTCTTAACCCTCTGGCATCCAAACAGAAAGCAGGTGAAGATCTTCTCCAATTCCAACTTTAAATGCATTTTGAACCAAGGAGGAGCTCCCTGGGAAGCACAACCCCATGAGAAGCCTGTAACAGCCCCCCATCCCGCGTGGGGACCAGGCCAGGGCAGCATCTCCCACGGGGCGGGCTGCGACGGGGGTCGAGCGGGGCTGCGGTGCCCCCCGTCAGGGGGTCCCGGCCTCCCCCCACAGAGGCGTCCCGGGAGGACGGTGGCAGCAGGGCTGAGGTCGGGCACCATCAGGGAGGGGTCTCTGCCCATTTTGGAGGCTGGACAGCATGGGGAGCCCCCGTCCTGTCCCCGAGGGGAGGCGCTGGGTCCCCCTGGGCCCGTGGTTCAGCCCGGCCCCGATTCCATCCCGGTGCGGCAGTTATCGCCGTGGGAACGCGGATGCAGCGGGCTCCAGACGTGTTGCCCAGCACTGCGCCGGGCAGCAGGAGGATCTGGGCTCTCCCCGGAGCAGGCACTGCGCGGGGCAGCAGGAGGATCTGGGCTCTCCCCAGAGCAGGCACAGGATCCCACCTCCCCTCGGCGTGAGCCATGGGGAGGCGAGTCAGAGTGCAGAGTTGGGTGCCGCAGCTGCAGCTGGTAGGAGGCGCTGGGTGGGATGGGAGGCAGGTCAGGGCCATGGGGCTGGGAGCCGGGGTCGGTCCTCGTGATGTCTCCAGACCCCCGACGGGGGTGGTTGGCAGGGACCAAAGTGGTACCTTGGATGGTGTTGCCACGACAGCCGTCCTGTGCTGGGTCCCCACAGCTCTTCAGAGCTGACAGCCACAGACATCCCCTCCCTGTCCCCTCCCTGTCCCCTCCCCATCCCCATCCCCATCCTGGGAGAGCTCTCGGGGAAGGGTTTTTACACTCCTGCTGGCCAGGGTCCCTGTGGCACACACACAAAGCTGATGCTCTTTCAAATCCAAACAGCCCCTTTGGGTCCAGGCAAGTGGCAAGGGTACCCTTAGGGCAGGAGCTGTCTGTATCAAAAGAGGAAGAGCTTTTCCTTCAGTCCTAAAATCCCAGAAACTGCCTGGCCTCAGGCACACAAAGCCTCTGGGTGACAACAAGGCTGACACAATGGTGAAGGGGCGGGGGGTGCAGACCACTGCCAAGAGCCCTGGCACAAGTTGCAGCCGCCAGGGCTGGGACAGCACGGGGACTGGAGCCCCAGGCACACAGTCCCTCGCACAGCGCCAGCCCCTTCGGGGGGCTGGGGGTCACGGGACAGGGTTCCCTCCCTGGTGGCCGCACACTTGGGGCTGACAGCTCCATTGCGCAAGGGGCTCTTGTCCTGCTCACCTGGATCAGTGCGTCCCCTGTCCTTGAGCAAGGCCACCGCACATGCACAGAGCAAGGCCACAGCCGAGGCATGGGGACACTCAGTTCTGCCCTGTGCCGTTTCCCAGCAGGGCATCGTGAGACGGTTTCTCACCTTCGTGGGGACCATCCTGTGGAACTTGTGGCTGTGGTTTTTTATCCAACTGAAGACGTGGGGGAGAGGCGAGCAGCAAGGCAGCCGAGGAAGAGCAAGGCTCCAGTGTACTCAACTGGGTAAGAACCTCGTGGCCAGAAGTACCCTCAGCTTCTGGCAGCGGAGGCAATGGGGAAGGTGCCCTCCAGGTTCCTGACACAGGGTCTGGGGTCAGACTGTGGCATGGTCCTTGGGGACACGGGCCTGTTCCATTGTATCGAACATGGCCCTGCTCCTCCCACAAGGACAGACCCTTGTGGGGAAAGCCAGGTGTGGCAGCTGGGAGCCATGGCAGCCTCATCACATAGCACCCTGGTGTGTCTTGCAGGAGCCACATCCGACTGCCGTGTGCAGGCCCTCATCAAGAGACCAAGACCTGCTCTCTCCTACAAGAAAGGGACAGGCTCCTTCGTGGCACAAGTCATCTCCGCCTTGGTGAGTGCCGGCCTCGTGTGGGCTCTGGTGCCCCACCAGTGTCGTGTCACTGATGCCAGCTCACTTGGTTTCCCACAGACCTGGGCTCCTGCCTCTGCTCAGAGGCGAAAACGGACACAGGCTTTTGGCATCCTGTGGCGAAGACCGCCAGATACCCGTGTTCCCTGTGAGGTAGGGGAAAAGGCTGTTTTGTGCCCTTGTTCCTCCATCTTGGGGCCTTGACTCTCCCCTCTATGCCTCAGTTTCCCCATGCTGGATCTAGCACTGGCCCACTGGCAGCCTGTGGGCTAAGTCAGAGGAGAGGCTAGCTGTAGGCTCTGCAAGCAGCAGGGTTTGAGAGAAAGGTGCTGGTCGAAGGCCAGGCGAGAGTGGGGCTCCTTGGGGTGTCTCCAGGGAGTTCATCTTGGGGCAGTGGTGGTATCGGAGAGGAGGGGGACAATGCAGTGTAACAGTCTGAGAAGAGCGTGGGCAAAGGGGCTCTCTCTGGAGCTGTCATGGGCAGGAAAGAGCAGGCTCTGCCCAGGCATGTGTGGGATGAGGACTGTACTGCTAAAGGCCCGTTGGAGCAGAACGGAGTGGGGTGGGGAGCAGGCTGAAGATTGTGAGGAGGCTGGAGAGTGGGATGAGGTGCTGAGGGCAGCCTGACGGCAGCAGTTAGGGACAATTCCCCCACCGGTGCAGCTGGGGAGGCTGGGGTAAGGGCAGCCCCCCGGGGCAGGACAGGCTGCTTGTCCGTGGAGTCAGGGGAGGAGAGCCCAGGCATGCACAGCATGATGTGGGGGCATTAGTGCAAAACTGGGAGCTTGGGAAATATGTGTCTCTTCCTAAAAAGTCCTGAATCGTCCCTCACAAAGGAACCTTTTGGGTGGGTGGCTCAACACCATTGCATTGAAAGTGGAAATAAGGTGGGTGCTTTGAGTGGATTGGAAAAGGGGGCTGAGGGAGCAGCTGCCTGTGTCCGTGGGAAGGCTTGGGGCTGCCGTGGGGCAGCATGCAGAGCACCGGGGCCCCTTGTGAGAAGCTGTGTGGGATGAGAGGGCTGCCATGGGGCAGCATGTGGAGTGAGAGCTGTGTGGTGCCACCTGGGGAATGAGAGGGTTGTGGGCGTTGCCAGGGCTGGCAGCTGCCCTTAGGGCAGCATGTCCTGCAACCCCCGCATGTGGGACCCTGCTTGGAGGGAGCCCTATCCCTCTGCCTCCCCACATCCCCCTTTGCTCAGCATGGGGAACCGCGTGTCATTGCAGTCCCTGACAGCGAGCAGTGAGACGCCGAAGACCACGAGGACAACAGGCCGATGGGGAAACCTGGGGGGTACCGTGGTGTTGAGCACCAAAGCGCTGCCTCATCCCGTCTGTGTAAGAGGAGCACTCTGGGGCCAGGCTCAGTGGCAGCATGTGCCACTGTGCTGAGGAAGGGCTGTGGGAGTGGGGAGATGGGAGGGTTTGTGGGCCGAGGAGAGCCCTGAGGGGAGAGTGTGGTAGCCCATGCAACCTAGCCGCACGGGGCGGGAGGCAGAGTGCTGGGCGCTGCAGAAAATGGGAGAAAGGGGTGAGTGTCTGCCCACTTGTGGAACTAAGGGGAGGGTTAAGTCAGGCTGTTCTGTGTGTGGAGCAAAGGAGTGGGCTCAATCAGGGTGCTTGAGGGTGAAGCCTGGCCAGTGCTTTGGGGCAGTGAGCAGGTGGATTTCCAGCCTTCCCCATGTGCCGAGAGCATAATTCTCTTTCTCCCGTGAAAGCACCACAGAAGGCTACTTCTGACCGACTGACCTGACAGTTTCTCCTTTTGCAGAGTGTGGAGCCATGCAGGCTGTGGCTCCCAGTCCACCAAGCCAACGTGAAGAACGTAAGCGCTGCTCGCAGCCTCCCGAGTTCTCAGCTCGGGCCTGCTCTCCTGCCAGGCAGAGACTGTCCAGAGCTTGTCTCTGCAGAGACGGTGGCCCTGGGGGACACGTGTGGGGCACCGAGGTGTCGCTGCTTGAAGCGACATTGTGTCTACGTAAGAGGAGCGGGCTAGGGGAACAAGGCATCGGGACAGCTGGTTCCCCGCTGCAATGGAGGAAGGGTTTGGGGAGTGGAGGGGAGGGAGGCACTGGGGGTGGGGGGTGATGGACTTGTGAGCCCCAGCCATGTGGGGTGGGAGGAATGGTAGTGGGTGTTGGTGGAAGACGGGGGCTTAGGTCTGGATGCAGTCCTGGAGCAAAGGGGTGAGCTAGCTCAGGGTGTTTTCGGGATAGTTCTCGCCCCTGCTGCTTTGGTTGGTGAGCAGGTTTTGTGCAGCCTTCCCCATGGGCAGAGGTCAATAGGTAATAGAAAGGGAGGGTTTCACTCCCTTCTTGCCCGCTGGCAAGCAGCCCACTGGCACGCCAGGGATGAATGTGCCCAGACAAGTCCTTTGCAAAGCCAGGGTCAGGGGAGGTTTCCCCAGAGGTGGGTGGGAAGGGGGATGTTATGTGCAGGGTGCTGGTCCCGTGCCTCGTTTGTGTGCAGTGCAGGGGTAGGTAAAAGCCTTAATTTTGATGGGGCCTGCCAGAGAGACGCAAGGAAGACGAGGGACATGACCACGCGCCCCAGACCAGCAGCTTTGCCAAGTCGAGCCAGGATCCCACAGCAGATTGCAGAGTGGACAAGGAGCCCTGAGCCACAGGCCTGCTCGCCCGATCCGATCGTCGTTGACGACGCACCAGGGACAGGCGACGCTTGGGACACCATTCGGTGCTGGACCCAGGACATGAGCCAGAGCCTGGAGAAGCCTTCAGCCTCGCTTCAGGTGAAGGGGTTTCCCTGTCTTGATGGGACAGGTGGTGGGCAGCAGTGTGTGGAAGGGATCGGGACATAGAGGAAAGGCCAGGCTCCAGCAGCCCGAAGCAGCAGGGAAAGCAGGAGGGCAATGGGAGCAGTTTGGGGGGAGTCCTGAGAGACTTAGGGGTTCTTGGGTTGTTATCTTGTGATTATTGCCTTGAGGTTGTACTCCTTAGAGGTTATTGCTTTGAGGTGGGCTAGGCAAGTTGTCCCTGGGAGCTCCCAGCCGATCTGCAAAAGGGCCGAAGAAGGCTCCTTTGGACTCACTGTACCACCAATGTCTTCTGTTGTAGAGCCCGGAGAGCATCCCAGTGCTGATCCCAATCCCGGAAACAAGCAACAACGACGTAAGCACCGCTCGCAGCCCCCCACATGCTCACCGCCATGCTGCTCTGTGTCCATGCGCAGCTTGGCCAGGTTCTGCAGATGGGATTGTTGGTGCAGGCTTTCTAGGCCACGTGAGAAAACAGGCCTGTTGAAAAGAGCGCGAAAAGTGCAGGCTGTGCAGCTGGTCTTCCTGTTAGAGAGAGGGCAAGAGCCCAAACCTAGGACTAGGAAATAGTCCAGGGGCCCCTTTTGTGGTGGATCTGAAGGAGAGGTGCAGAAGGTGGGCCCAGTGGGTGCCCCCAGCCCGCCAGTGTGATGGGGCTCAGAGCTAGTGTGTGCGTGGAGCTGTAGAAGGCTGTGTGGGGGTGCTGGAGGCCCAGAAGGCTGTGCGGTGGCCACAGCACCTTGAGGGCTGTGCTGCGGCAGTGGGAGGGGCTGGGAGAGGCAAGGATGGGGCAGCGACTGTAGGAGTTTGCCAGGTGGGGCAAGTGGTGCTGTTGGGGGTGCAGGAGGTCTTTTAGAGAGGAGCCTTTGCGTAGGCGTAGGGCAAATGTGGGCTGAGGCGTTGCTAGTGGAGTTGTGGAGGGAAGAGGCTGGGAGGTGAGAGCGGGGCTGCCTTGAGCGCAGCACCACCGATGGCCCCTTTGTCCCTGGAAGCGCTTGATGGCCAGGAGGGGTGTTGCCTGGAGGAGTAGGCGCCATGGTGGGAGGAGGGAGGCGGGAGCAAGGTGTCTTTGTGGGGAGAGGAGGGCGAGTGGGTTGCGGGGAGGTGGGCCAGATGGGTGGGCCAGGGGTGGCAGTGGCGGTGGCAGCGCCAGGTGCCTGGCACCTGCGAGGGCACTCAGCACCACAGGGAAGACACTGCTTGTGGTGGGAAGGTGCAGGGCAAAAGCTGCCAAGTTGGTGTGGAGGGAAGGGAAGAGAGAGAGGCTGTAGTTGGCATGGGAGCAGAGGGGTGGGCTGGCTGTGGTGCGGGCTCCCTTGTGGGCCCTTGGAAAGGGAGCGAGGCGAGGTAGGAGGCTGCTGGGCAGAGGGGCGCTGTTGCTGCTTGGCACCACGTTGGCCAGGAGTAGGGCTGGCGTGCTGTGTTGCGCTGCAAAGGCCTCCTTTGCTTTGTCAGGCTGTGGAGAGGGCCAGCACGGCCGCCTCGGAGCCCGGGAGACAGCAGGAGGCGGTGAGCAGCAGCGGCATGGGTGCTCAGGTATGAGCTAAGGAGCGATCTGAGGCGCGAGAGGTTGTGAGGAAGGGCTTTGTTGGGGCTCTGTTGGTGGGCAGAGGTGGTGGTCTGCTGGGGGAGGGCGGTGTGAAGTTGAGCTGTGCCCCCAAAAATGCTCCTGAGCTGAGGAGCCCTGGCGTGGGCAGAGAAGGAGCCCATGTTTGCTTCTCTCCCGGCTCCACCAAGCAGACCCATGATTCCCCCGCTTGCCCACTGGCTCCCCGAGACGGCAGCTTGGCCGCAGGCTTGGGGCAGGCGTGTGGTGCATGCAGGCCTTCCTGAAAGGAGCAGCTGCCTTTGCAGCTGGGGCCTGGCCGTGCAGCTGGGGCCCCCGTTAGGCCCTCTGGGGAAAGGTGGTGCAAAGGCTGTGCGCCAGCATGGTCTTCAGCCCCGCGTGCTGCCAGGCAGCTGCCCTGTGCTGCAGGGAGCCCCTCAGGCAAGGCATCTGTTGTGCTCGCAAGGCTTTGCAGGGGGGCTACTTGGGAGCAGGCAGACGGCAGAGGCCCGAGGCGAGGGCCAAGCAGGGCGGTGGGTGGGAGCCCTTTGTGGTGGGAGTCAGGGCAAAGGGGTCGGGGCTCTTGGGCTCTTGGCTTGTGACTCTTGCCTGAAGGATTTGGGTGCCTTGAGGCCTGTTGTGCATGGGAGCTGCGTGCCAATGTGCCCCCAAAGGGCCAAAGGAGGCTCCTTCTGAGTGCCTGTGCCACCAATTTGTTCTCTTGTAGAGCCTGGAGAGCGTCCCACCTCCGGTCGCGGTCTCCGAAGCCAGCAGCAAGGACGTAAGCGCCACTCCTAACCCCCACATGCTCAGCTGTGTGCTGCTCTGTGTGCACGCGTAGCTTGGCCAGGTTGTGCCCGTGGGTTCCTCGGTGCAGGTTTTCTAGGCACACAGGAAAAACAGGCAGGCCTGTGGAAAAGGCATGCAACGTGAGCAGCAAGCGCCTGTCCCGAAGGTCCATGTCCTGTGTGGGGCTGGTCGTGTGGCGGCAGCGGTGCTGGGGATGCAGCAGCCCCTTGCCCTCGCTCTGCTGCTGATGCTCGGTGACAATGTGCCCTTGGTGCCTTGGCAGGTGGTGCAGAAGCAAGCTGGGAGCCTGGTGAGGGAGAAACCACGGAGGCTGCTGAGAAAGCAGCGCCTGGGAAGGCCTTCTGCTGTGGAGCCTCCAGAGGTGGTGAGGGCTGGGGCCAGGGTGGCAGAGTGTGGTGGCAGCTGTGTGCCACTGCTGTGGCAGGAGGTGGGAGCAGGGCCCCTTTGCTGTGGATCTGAAAGAGAGGTGGCCAAGCTGGGTGCAGAGGGTGCCAGTACATTGGCAGCGTGCTGGAGCTTGGAGCTAGTGTGTGCAGGGACATGCAGAAGGCAGTGTGGGGGTGCTGGAGGCCCAGAAGGCTGAGCGGTGGCCACAGCACCTTGAGGGCTGTGCCGCGGCAGTGGGAGGGTCTGGGAGAGGCAAGGATGGGGCAGCGGCTGTTGGGAGTTTGCCAGGAAGGCTGGTGTGCAGTGCTGGTGGTGGGGGTGCAGGAGGTCTTTGAGGAAGGAGCCTGTGAGTAGGCGTAGGGCAAACGTGGGCTGAGACGGCCTCAAGACCTTATAGTGCATTTGTGGAGGGAAGAGGCCGAGGAGGTGAGAGCGGGGCTGCCTTGAGCGCAACATTGCCGACCACGCGTTTGCCCCTTGATGTGCTTGATGGCCAGGAGGGGTGTCACCTGGAGGACTAGGGGCGGGGAGGATGCCAAGGGCACTGCAGCATGCTGGTGTGCGGTGGGCAAGCAGGCGGTGCTGGAAGTGGTGGTGGGTGGCAGGCAGCAGGAGGAGGGAGCGGCAGTGTCGGTGGGGGCATGGGTGCCATAGTGGGAGGAGGCAGGCGGGAGTGAGGCTGGTGTGTGGGTGTGTGGGGAGAGGAGGGCGAGTGGGTTGCGGGGAGGTGGGCCCGATGGGTGGGCCAGGGGTGGCAGTGGCAGTGGCAGCGCCAGGTGCCTGGCACCTTCGAGGGTGCTCGGCACCGCGGGGAAGACACTTGCATGCGGTGGGAGGGTGCAGGGCAAAAGCTGCCAAGTTGGTGTGGAGGGAAGGGAAGAGAGAGAGGCTGTAGTTGGCGTGGGAGCAGAGGGGTGGGCTGGCTGTGGTGCGGGCTCACTTGTGGGCCCTTGCAAAGGGAGTGAGGCGAGGTGGGAGGCTGCTGAGCAGAGGGGCGCTGTTGCTGCTTGGCACCACGTTGGCCAGGAGTAGGGCTGGCGTGCTGCGTTGCGCTGCAAAGGCCTCCTTTGCTTTGTCAGGCTGTGGAGAGGGCCAGCACAGCTGCCTCGGACCCCGCAAAAGAGCAGGAGGCGGCGAGCAGCAGCGGCGGCATCGGTGCTCAGGTATCAGCTAAGCAGGGAGCTGAGGCGAGAGAGGTTGTGAGGAAGGGCTTTGTTGGGGCTCTGGTGGTGGGCAGAGGTGGTGGTCTGCTGGGGGAACACAGTGTCAGGTTGGAGCTGCTGCCCCCAAAAATGCTCATCAGAGCAGCCCTGGCGTGAGCAGAGAAGGAGCCCATGTTTGCTTCTCTCCGGGCCCCACCAAGCAGCCCCATCCTTCCGTCGCTTGCCCACTGGCTCCCCTAGACGGCAGCTTGGCCGCAGGCTTGGGGCAGGCGCGTGGTGCATGCAGGCCTTGGGCAAAGGAGCAGCTGCTTTTGCAGCTGAGGCCTGGCCGTGCAGCTGGGGCCCCCATTAGGCTCCGGGAAAAGGTGGCGCAAAGGCCGTGCGCCAGCGTGGTCTTCAGCCCCGCGTGCCAGGCAGCTGAGCTCTGAAGGCGGGGAGCCCCACAGCCAAGGCGCCTGTTGTGCTCGTAAGGCTTTAGAGGCAGGCTACTTGGGAGCAGGCAGGCGGCAGAGGCCTGAGACGAGGGCCAAGCAGGGAGGTGGGTGGGAGCCCTTTGTGGTAGGACTCAGCTGGAAGGAGCCGGGGCTCTTGGGCTCTTGGCTTGGGATTGCTGCCTGAAGGATTACGGTGCCTTTGCATGGGCTAGGCATGTTGTGCGTGGGAGCTGCCTGCCAGTCTCCCAAAGGGCTGAGGAAGGCTCCTTCTGAGTGCCTGTACCACCAATGTCTTCTGTTGTAGAACCTGGAGAGCACACCAGCCGGGATGGCAGCCTCTGCACCCAGCAGCAACAACGTAAGCACCACTCCGAGCCCCCCACATGCTCACCCAGGTGCTGCCAGCTCGGCCAGGTTGCGCAGCTGGGTTTCGTGGTGCAGGCTTTCTAGGCCACGTTAGAAAAAAGGCCTGTGGAAAAGAGGGCGAAAAGTGCAGGCTGTGCAGCTGGTGTGGCTGTGAGAGGGCGGGCAGGAGGCAATGCTAGAGGCGGCGGTGGGCGAGTGCTGCATGGGCGTGGGGAAGGGCTGTGTTTGGGGGTGAAGTGGCGAGGCCGTTGGTGCTGTGGGGTGTGAGGCGTTTGGAGGGTGAGGCTGGGCGGGTGGAGGTGGGAGCAGGGCCGTGTTGTGGTGGGTGGTGGCAAGTGGGCGAGGAGGAGTTGGTGGTGGGCGGGTGGGAGTGTTGGAGCGGGTGGGGGAAGAGGAGGTTTGCTGAGAATTGTTGGGAAAGGGTGTGTGTGTGGGGAGAGGTGGGCATGGTGGTGAGCGTAGGAGGGTGGCTGTGTTGGGTGGCCGTGGTGGGAGCCCGTTGGCCTGAGCAGCATGGCCGTAGGCAGGTAGGGAGGGGCCACGCATGCAGCCTGATCAGCATCTGCCTGTGGCGAAGGTGCGTCCGCTGTGCGGGGCTTGTGCCGAGGCCACAGTGGTTCTGGGGATGTAGCAGCAGCTTGCCGTCCCTGCGTGGGTGATGCTCGGTGACAATGTGGCCTTGGTGGCTTTGCAGGTGGCTGCCAGAGCAGCTGTGAGCACGGCCAGGGAGAAACCGCGGCGGTTCCTGAGGGCGCAGCGGCGGGGAAAGCCTCCTGGCGTGGAGCCACCAGAGCTGGTGAGGGCTGGGGCCAGGGCAGGGCAGTGTGGTGGCAGCTGTGTGCCAGTGCTGTGTCAGGAAATGGCCCGGGGGCCCCTTTGGTGGTGGCTCTGAAGGAGGGGCGCCCAAGGCAGGCCCAGTGGGTGCCCCCGCACCGGCAGCGTGCTGGGGCTCGGAGCTAGCGTCTGAGCGGCCATGGAGAAGGCCGTGTGAGGGTGGGTGTTGGAGGCACAAAAGGCTCTGCAGTGGCCACAGCACCTTGGCGGCTGTGTGCCAGCAGTGGGCCGGGCCGGGCCAGGCAAGGGTGGGGCAGTGGCTCTTGGAGTTTGCCAGGAAGGCTGGTGTGCAGTGCTGGCGGTGGGGGTGCGGGAGGTCTTTGAGGAAGGAGCTTCTGAGGATGTGCAGGGCAAATGTGGGCTGAGGCTGGTGAAGTCGTTGCTAGTGGAGTTGTGGAGGGAAGAGGCTGGGAGGTGAGAGCGGGGCTGCCTTGAGCGCAGCACCACTGATGGCCCCTTTGTCCCTGGAAGCGCTTGATGGCCAGGAGGGGTGTTGCCTGGAGGAGTAGGGGCGGGGGGCTGCTAAGGGCACTGGGGCGGGTTGTTGTGCGGTGGGCAAGCAGGCGGTGCTGGAAGAGGTGGTGGGTGGCAGGCAGCAGGAGGAGGGAGCGGCAGTTTTGGTAGGGGCATGGGTGCCGTGGTGGGAGGAGGGAGGTGGGAGCGAGGCTGGTGTGTGGGTGTGTGGGGAGAGGAGGGCGAGTGGGTTGTGGGGAGGTGGGCCCGATGGGTGGGCCAGGGGCAGCAGCGCAGTGGCAGTGGTGGCCACAGCTCTGTGCCACATGCCAGGCTGCTCCTGCCCTCGACACCGTGGGGAAGACAGTCTTTGCCGTGGGAAGGTGCAGGGCAAAAGCTGCCAAGTTGGTGTGGAGGGAAGGGAAGAGAGAGAGGCTGTAGTTGGCGTGGGAGCGGAGAGGTGGGCTGGCTGTGGTGCGGGCTCACTTGTGGGCCCTTGCAAAGGGAGTGAGGTGAGGTGGGAGGCTGCTGAGCAGAGGGGCGCTGTTGCTGCTTGGCACCACGTTGGCCAGGAGTAGGGCTGGCGTGCTGCGTTGCGCTGCAAAGGCCTCCTTTGCTTTGTCAGGCTGTGGAGAGGGCCAGCACGGCCGCCTCGGAGCCCGGGAGACAGCAGGAGGCGGCGAGCAGCAGCGGCGGCATGGGTGCTCAGGTATGAGCTAAGGAGCGATCTGAGGCGCGAGAGGTTGTGAGGAAGGGCTTTGTTGGGGCTCTGTTGGTGGGCAGAGGTGGTGGTCTGCTGGGGGAGGGCGGTGTGAAGTTGAGCTGCTGCCCCCAAAAATGCTCCTGAGCTGAGGAGCCCTGGCGTGGGCAGAGAAGGAGCCCATGTTTGCTTCTCTCCCGGCTCCACCAAGCAGACCCATGATTCCCCCGCTTGGCCACTGGCTCCCCGAGACGGCAGCTTGGCCGCAGGCTTGGGGCAGGCGCGTGGTGCATGCAGGCCTTCCTGAAAGGAGCAGCTGCCTTTGCAGCTGGGGCCTGGCTGTGCAGCTGGGGCCCCCGTTAGGCCCTCTGGGGAAAGGTGGCACAAAGGCAGTGCGCCAGCATGGTCTTCAGCCCCGCGTGCTGCCAGCCAGCTGCCCTGTGATGCAGGGAAGCCTCTGAGGCAAGGCGTCTGTTGTGCTCGCAAGGCTTTGCAGGGGGGCTACTTGGGAGCAGGCAGGCGGCAGAGGCCCGAGGCGAGGGCCAAGCAGGGTGGTGGGTGGGAGCTCTTTGTGGTGGCACTCAGCAGAAAGGAGTCGGGGCTCTTGAGCTCTTGGCTTGTGACTCTTGCCTGAAGGATTTGGGTGCCTTGAGGCCTGTTGTGCATGGGAGCTGCGTGCCAATGTGCCCCCAAAGGGCCAAAGGAGGCTCCTCCTGAGTGCCTGTGCCACCAATTTGTTCTCTTGTAGAGCCTGGAAACTGTGCCACCACCGGTCCCAGTCTCCGCACCCAGCAGCAAGGACGTAAGTGCCACTCCTAAGCCCCATATGCTCAGCCGGGTGCTGCTGTCTGTGCACTCGGAGCTTGTCCAGGGTGTGCCCACGGCTTGCTCGGTGCAGGTTTTCTAGGCCCACAGGAAAAAGAGGCCTGTTGAAAAGAGGGCGAAAAGTGCAGGCTGTGCAGCTGGTGCGCGTGTTAGAGGGAGGGTAGGAGGCAAGAGTAGAGGTGGCGGTGGGCGAGTGCTGCATGGGCGTGGGGAAGGGCTGTGTTTGGGGGTGAAGTGGCGAGGCCGTTGGTGCTGTGGGGTGTGAGGCGTTTGGAGGGTGAGGCTGGGCGGGTGGAGGTGGGAGCAGGGCCGTGTTGTGGTGGGTGGTGGCAAGTGGGCGAGGAGGAGTTGGTGGTGGGCGGGTGGGAGTGTTGGAGCGGGTAGGGGAAGAGGAGGTTTGCTGAGAGTTGTTGGGAAAGGGTGTGTGTGTGGGGAGAGGTGGGCATGGTGGTGAGCGTAGGAGGGCGGCTGTGTTGGGTGGCCGTGGTGGGAGCCCGTTGGCCTGAGCAGCATGGCCGTAGGCAGGTAGGGAGGGGCCCCGCATGCAGCCTGATCAGCATCTGCCTGTGGCGAAGGTGCGTCCGCTGTGCGGGGCTTGTGCCGAGGCCACAGTGGTGCTGGGGATGTAACAGCAGCTTGCCGTCCCTGCGTGGGTGATGCTCGGTGACAATGTGCCCCTTGGTGGCTTTGCAGGTGGCCGCCAGAGCAGCTGTGAGCACGGCCAGGGAGAAACCGCGGCGGTTCCTGAGGGCGCAGCGGCGGGGAAAGCCTCCTGGCGTGGAGCCACCAGAGCTGGTGAGGGCTGGGGCCAGGGCAGGGCAGTGTGGTGGCAGCTGTGTGCCAGTGCTGTGTCAGGAAATGGCCCGGGGGCCCCTTTGGTGGTGGCTCTGAAGGAGGGGCGCCCAAGGCAGGCCCAGTGGGTGCCCCACAGCACCGGCAGCGTGCTGGGGCTCGGAGCTAGCATCTGAGCGGCCATGGAGAAGCCCGTGTGAGGGTGGGTGTTGGAGGCACAAAAGATTCTGCAGTGGCCACAGCACCTTGGCGGCTGTGCGCCAGCAGTGGGCCGGGCCGGGCCAGGCAAGCATGGGGCAGTGGCTCTTGGAGTTTGCCAGCAAGGCTGGTGTGCAGTGCTGGCGGTGGGGGTGCGGGAGGTCTTTGAGGAAGGAGCTTCTGAGGATGTGCAGGGCAAATGTGGGCTGAGGCTGGTGAAGACGTTGCTAGTGGAGTTGTGGAGGGAAGAGGCTGGGAGGTGAGAGTGGGGCTGCCTTGAGCACAGCACCGCCGATGGCCCCTTTGTGCCTGGAAGTGCTTGATGGCCAGGAGGGGTGTTGCCTGGAGGAGTAGGGGCGGGGGGCTGCTAAGGGCACTGGGGCGGGTTGTTGTGCGGTGGGCAAGCAGGCGGTGCTGGAAGTGTTGGTGGGTGGCAGGCAGCAGGAGGAGGGAGCGGCAGTGTCGGCGGGGGCATGGATGCCATGGTGGGAGGAGGGAGGTGGGAGTGAGGCTGGTGTGTGGGTGTGTGGGGAGAGGAGGGCGAGTGGGTTGTGGGGAGGTGGGCCCGATGGGTGGGCCAGGGGCAGCAGCGCAGTGGCAGTGGTGGCCACAGCTCTGTGCCACATGCCAGGCTGCTCCTGCCCTCGACACCGTGGGGAAGACAGTCTTTGCCGTGGGAAGGTGCAGGGCAAAAGCTGCCAAGTTGGTGTGGAGGGAAGGGAAGAGAGAGAGGCTGTAGTTGGCGTGGGAGCGGAGAGGTGGGCTGGCTGTGGTGCGGGCTCACTTGTGGGCCCTTGCAAAGGGAGTGAGGTGAGGTGGGAGGCTGCTGAGCAGAGGGGCGCTGTTGCTGCTTGGCACCACGTTGGCCAGGAGTAGGGCTGGCGTGCTGCGTTGCGCTGCAAAGGCCTCCTTTGCTTTGTCAGGCTGTGGAGAGGGCCAGCACGGCCGCCTCGGAGCCCGGGAGACAGCAGGAGGCGGCGAGCAGCAGCGGCGGCATGGGTGCTCAGGTATGAGCTAAGGAGCGATCTGAGGCGCGAGAGGTTGTGAGGAAGGGCTTTGTTGGGGCTCTGTTGGTGGGCAGAGGTGGTGGTCTGCTGGGGGAGGGCGGTGTGAAGTTGAGCTGCTGCCCCCAAAAATGCTCCTGAGCTGAGGAGCCCTGGCGTGGGCAGAGAAGGAGCCCATGTTTGCTTCTCTCCCGGCTCCACCAAGCAGACCCATGATTCCCCCGCTTGGCCACTGGCTCCCCGAGACGGCAGCTTGGCCGCAGGCTTGGGGCAGGCGCGTGGTGCATGCAGGCCTTCCTGAAAGGAGCAGCTGCCTTTGCAGCGGGGGCCTGGCTGTGCAGCTGGGGCCCCCGTTAGGCCCTCTGGGGAAAGGTGGCACAAAGGCTGTGCGCCAGCATGGTCTTCAGCCCCGCGTGCTGCCAGCCAGCTGCCCTGTGATGCAGGGAAGCCTCTGAGGCAAGGCGTCTGTTGTGCTCGCAAGGCTTTGCAGGGGGGCTACTTGGGAGCAGGCAGGCGGCAGAGGCCCGAGGCGAGGGCCAAGCAGGGTGGTGGGTGGGAGCTCTTTGTGGTGGCACTCAGCAGAAAGGAGTCGGGGCTCTTGAGCTCTTGGCTTGTGACTCTTGCCTGAAGGATTTGGGTGCCTTGAGGCCTGTTGTGCATGGGAGCTGCGTGCCAATGTGCCCCCAAAGGGCCAAAGGAGGCTCCTCCTGAGTGCCTGTGCCACCAATTTGTTCTCTTGTAGAGCCTGGAAACTGTGCCACCACCGGTCCCAGTCTCCGCACCCAGCAGCAAGGACGTAAGTGCCACTCCTAAGCCCCATATGCTCAGCCGGGTGCTGCTGTCTGTGCACTCGGAGCTTGTCCAGGGTGTGCCCACGGCTTGCTCGGTGCAGGTTTTCTAGGCCCACAGGAAAAAGAGGCCTGTTGAAAAGAGGGCGAAAAGTGCAGGCTGTGCAGCTGGTGCGCGTGTTAGAGGGAGGGTAGGAGGCAAGAGTAGAGGTGGCGGTGGGCGAGTGCAGCATGGGTGTGGGGAAGGGCTGTGTTTGGGGGTGATGTGGCGAGGCCGTTGGTGCTGCGGGGTGTGAGGCGTTTGGAGGGTGAGGCTGGGCGGGTGGAGGTGGGAGCAGGGCCGTGTTGTGGTGGGTGGTGGCAAGTGGGCGAGGAGGAGTTGGTGGTGGGCGGGTGGGAGTGTTGGAGCGGGTAGGGGAAGAGGAGGTTTGCTGAGAGTTGTTGGGAAAGGGTGTGTGTGTGGGGAGAGGTGGGCATGGTGGTGAGCGTAGGAGGGCGGCTGTGTTGGGTGGCCGTGGTGGGAGCCCGTTGGCCTGAGCAGCATGGCCGTAGGCAGGTAGGGAGGGGCCCCGCATGCAGCCTGATCAGCATCTGCCTGTGGCGAAGGTGCGTCCGCTGTGCGGGGCTTGTGCCGAGGCCACAGTGGTGCTGGGGATGTAACAGCAGCTTGCCGTCCCTGCGTGGGTGATGCTCGGTGACAATGTGCCCCTTGGTGGCTTTGCAGGTGGCCGCCAGAGCAGCTGTGAGCACGGCCAGGGAGAAACCGCGGCGGTTCCTGAGGGCGCAGCGGCGGGGAAAGCCTCCTGGCGTGGAGCCACCAGAGCTGGTGAGGGCTGGGGCCAGGGCAGGGCAGTGTGGTGGCAGCTGTGTGCCAGTGCTGTGTCAGGAAATGGCCCGGGGGCCCCTTTGGTGGTGGCTCTGAAGGAGGGGCGCCCAAGGCAGGCCCAGTGGGTGCCCCCGCACCGGCAGCGTGATGGGGCTCGGAGCTAGCGTCTGAGCGGCCATGGAGAAGGCCGTGTGAGGGTGGGTGTTGGAGGCACAAAAGGCTCTGCAGTGGCCACAGCACCTTGGCGGCTGTGCGCCAGCAGTGGGCCAGGCCGGGCCAGGCAAGGATGGGGCAGTGGCTCTTGGAGTTTGCCAGGAAGGCTGGTGTGCAGTGCTGGCGGTGGGGGTGCGGGAGGTCTTTGAGGAAGGAGCTTCTGAGCATGCGTAGGGCAAATGTGGTCTGAGGCTGGTGAAGTCGTTGCTAGTGGAGTTGTGGAGGGAAGAGGCTGGGAGGTGAGAGCGGGGCTGCCTTGAGCGGAGCACCACCGATGGCCCCTTTGTCCCTGGAAGCGCTTGATGGCCAGGAGGGGTGTTGCCTGGAGGAGTAGGGGCGGGGGGCTGCTAAGGGCACTGGGGCGGGTTGTTGTGCGGTGGGCAAGCAGGCGGTGCTGGAAGTGGTGGTGGGTGGCAGGCAGCAGGAGGAGGGAGCGGCAGTGTCAGCGGGGGCATGGGTGCCATGGTGGGAGGAGGGAGGTGGGAGCGAGGCTGGTGTGTGGGTGTGTGGGGAGAGGAGGGCGAGTGGGTTGCGGGGAGGTGGGCCAGATGCGTGGGCCAGGGGTGGCAGTGGCCGTGGCAGCGCCAGGTGCCTGGCACCTGCGAGGGTGCTCGGCACCGCGGGGAAGACACTGCTTGTGGTGGGAAGGTGCAGGGCAAAAGCTGCCAAGTTGGTGTGGAGGGAAGGGAAGAGAGAGAGGCTGTAGTTGGCGTGGGAGCGGAGAGGTGGGCTGGCTGTGGTGCGGGCTCCCTTGTGGGCCCTTGCAAAGGGAGCGAGGTGAGGTGGGAGGCTGCTGAGCAGAGGGGCGCTGTTGCTGCTTGGCACCACGTTGGCCAGGAGTAGGGCTGGCGTGCTGCGTTGCGCTGCAAAGGCCTCCTTTGCTTTGTCAGGCTGTGGAGAGGGCCAGCAGGGCCGCCTTGGACCCCAGGAGAGAGCAGGAGGTGGCGAGCAGCAGCAGCAGCATCGGTGCTCAGGTATGAGCTAAGGAGCGAGCTGAGGCGTGAGAGGTTGTGAGGAAGGGCTTTGTTGGGGCTCTGTTGGTGGGCAGAGGTGGTGGTCTGCTGGGGGAGGGTGATGTGAGGTTGAGCTGCTGCCCCCAAAAATGCTCCTGAGCAGAGCAGCCCTGGCGTGAGCAGAAAAGGAGCCCATGTTTGCTTCTCTCCCGGCTCCACCAAGCAGACCCATGATTCCCCCGCTTGCCCACTGGCTCCCCGAGACGGCAGCTTGGCCGCACGCTTGGGGCAGGCACGTGGTGCATGCAGGCCTTCCTGAAAGGAGCAGCTGCCTTTGCAGCTGGGGCCTTGACGTGCAGCTGGGGCCCGCATTAGGCACTCTGGGGAAAGGTGGCGCAAAGGCATTGCGCCAGCATGGTCTTCAGCCCCATGTGCTGCCCGTCAGCTGCCCTGTGATGCAGGGAGCCCTGCCAGCCAAGGCATCTGTTGTGCTCGTAAGGCTTTGCAGGGGGGCTACTTGGGAACAGGCAGGCGGCAGAGGCCCGAGGCGAGGGCCAAGCAGGGTGGTGGGTGGGAGCCCTTTGTGGTCGGAGTCAGGGCAAAGGAGTCGGGGCTCTTGGGCTCTTGGCTTGTGACTCTTGCCTTAAGGATTTGGGTGCCTGGAGGTGGGCTAGGCATGTTGTGCGCGGGAGCTGCCTGCCAAAGGGCCAAAGAAGGCTCCTTCTGAGTGCCTGTGCCACCAATTTCTTCTGTTGTAGAGCCTGGAAAGCGTCCCACTTCCAGTCCCGGTCTCCGCACCCAGCAGCAGGGACGTAAGTGCCGCTCCTAACCCCCACATGCTCAGGTGTGTGCTGCTCTGTGTGCACGCGTAGCTTGTCCAGGTTGTGGCCATGGGTTCCTCGGTGCATGTTTTCCAGGCACACAGGGAAAACGGGCAGGCCTCTGGAAAAGGCATACAGCCTGAGCAGCAAGTGCCTGTCCCGAAGGTGTGGCACTTCCTGTGTGGGGCTGGTCGTGTGCCCACAGTGGTGCTGAGGATGCAGCAGCCCCTTGCCCTCGATCTGCTGGTGATGCTCGGTGACAATGTGCCCTTGGTGGCTTTGCAGGTGGCGCAGAAGCAAGCTGCGAGCATGGCCAGGGAGAAAGCGAGGAGGGTCCTGAAAAAGCAGTGCCCGGGAAGGTCTTCTGCCCAGGAGAGAGCAGAACTGGTGAGGGCTGGGGCCAGGGTGGCAGAGTGTGGTGGCAGCTGCGTGCCACTGCTGTGGCAGGAAGTGGGAGCAGGGCCCCTTTGCTGTGGATCGGTAGGAGAGGTGGCCAAGCTGGGTGCAGAGGGCGCCAGCCCATTGGCAGCGTGCTGGGGCTCGGAGCCAGTGTGTGCAGGGACATGTAGAAGGCTGTGTTGGGGTGTTGGAGGCCCATAAGGCTCTTCAGTGGCTACAGCACCTTGACAGCTCAGTATGCGGCATGTTCCACTGGATGCCTGCAGTTCTGGAAGCAACCATGGTGTGGGCAGAGGAGGAGACCATCTTTGCTTCTCTCACAGCCCCACCAACCAGACCCATCCTTCCTCCACTTCCCCACTGCCTCACTGAGACGCCCCCTTCACCTCAGGCTTGGGGCAGACATGTGGGGCATGCAGGCCTTCCCGAAAGGAGCGCCTGCCTTTTCAGCTGGGGCCCATGACACTCTGGGAAAAGGCTGGGCCACAAAGACTGTGCGCCAGCGTGGTCTTCAGCCCCATGTGCCAGCCAGCTCACATCTGAGGTGGGGAACCCCACAGCCAAGGCATCTGTTGCCCTTGTAGGCTTTTGCAGCCTCCCTCCTTTGGGCTCCCTTTGGGGCAATGGGCTACTGCCCTGAAGTAGGAGAAAAAAGGAGAAAACTGAGAGGTCACTACCTGACCAAGGAAGCCAAGAAGGTGAGAGCCTGCATATTGCAGCCATCAAGTGTACGCAGGGCTGTGAGAGCTTCCCAGACACTCCTGTCCCTTTCCCAAGCCCTGTCAATCCCCTACACTGCTCACAGGACAGGGATGGACCAGGGTTGGCAGTTACCGGCGACACAGGTCCCCTGGTAAGCAAGCACTGTGAGGCAGGGACTAGCCCCTATGCAGCCTGCAGTGAGACAGGCCCAGCACTGGCACACTCCAGGTTGCTCCTTCTCCCAAGGGCCGTGTCACATAGAAGCCTGGCTGCGCTCCCCCAGCTCCTGGCACCAAGGCTGTGCTGCTGCCTGCGTGGTGGCAGTGGGCCTCAGAGGGACATGGGGGGATTGCGCTAGGCTCCTTCCCCAGTGCTGAGCCCAGCACTTGTGACGCACCTGGCGCTGATTTGTTTCTGCTGTAATTGTGAATACACTTCATGTACCTGCTTCCCAGCTAGCCTAAACACAGTATTTGTTCCAAAGCTACATTACAACAGGAAAATATTACAACTCAGCTTGCTATTTCTCAGATCAGGTGATAACAATCTGCTCAGGTTGGGAGTCTATCTCCTGAATGCATCTACTTTGTGCAGATCACTTAACCTTATCTTTCTTGGACTGAAGACACACATTCAGACAAATGCGTGCATGCATGTTTAAATGCATCTTTTCTATCATGATATGAAAGATTAAAAAGAGCCGGCTGGGGATGGGATTACCAATGGCAACCCGAGCATCTTGATTAGAAGAGGCAGGGCTGTGTAAAAGACAGAAAACCCTTTGCTAGGGTTTGTCAGGGTGCTGGGTTTTGGTAAGAGATACACAGTCACCAGGCTGCTGCAGAAAGTTCTTACTACAGTGAGGTGGAAGGAGATGGCTGAGAAAGTCTTTCTGTGGCAGAATGGGTTCCCAATCTCATGAATAGGATACTAACACATCCTATCCCTGGCAGGATTGAAAGGACCAGGAATGCTGCTCCGCAGTCACCAGCACAAAAACGTGGATATTCCCAAGGAGAATCATCATACAGATAACTAGAACCAGCAGGAAGAGGAAGGCCTGAAATTCTGGGACATCAGTGCACCCTGGAAGGCTACATTTCATAACAGACGTCCCACTGTCCCACAAATATTACGCGGGATAGCACTAGATCGCCACTGGAAAAGGACATTCATGACGTTCATTTGAAACACGTTAGCATAACTTTGTTAGGCTTAAACATGAGAAACAAATGAAACCAGATTACATCACGTGCTCATTAAAAACTTAGTACTTAACAACACTCTTAAGTTCTCCTACTAGCCACCCTGCAGATTAGAGGCAATGACAAGCTCACTGTGGTTCCCACAATCTTGCAAGCTCCCAGGGGAAAGTCACACAGTGTGAAGTGAAATCACGGGAATAAAGTGTCTTGGAGGTTTAACGGGGCTTGCTGAGGGCTGTTAGAGATGGAGCTGGTGCCGGAAATCCATGCCCCTCCCCAGGCACTGATTAGACCAAAGCATCACAGGCATCGCTTGCAGGAAGATGAAAGGGACAAACGGCTCTGCCCTCAAGTAGCACTTTTGATGTGCGGCCGCTCTTCCATTAATGACACACACAGACACACACAGCTTTAATGGTTTGCTTCAGTGCAGTCGACACATCCCTGCTGCCCCAGCCCTGCGTAACTCTCCCCACATCATCCTCCATCCTCGAGCACTGCCTCGCAGTGCTGACATACAATCTCTGTAACCTCAACTTTCCTGATATTCCTCAGGCCTAGCCTGCAGGACCCCTGAAACCTGGCCCCATTTGTTGGGGCCCAACGTCTTCACCAGGAACCCCATGCGAGAGCAAAAAACTGATCCCCAGCCCCCAAGTCCCGCTGTTTCAGTGGTGCCTCTTCAGCATAAATCACAAGCCACACTACACAACCCCTGCTCCCCTTATCCCTGAACTTCCCACTCACCACCTGCTGCAACAGCTAGATAACAGGTTGGACATCCTAGGAAATGTAAAATGGCACTCGATAGCTGCTGAAGCAATGGAAGCAATGGTCTCTGGAATTACTCCCCACTCCTCTGCACTGAGTACATTTCCAGGTGAGATTACTACCCAGCTCACAGGGAGGTACCTCCACACCAGCACCCACAGTTAGGTGTCCAGCTCTCTGCACTGAATCTCCTCCTAGGCATCTTCCTCAGGATGAATTGCATCCCACTGCAAAACCAACTTATTCTCTTCGGTGATGGCAAGGGCACTCCAACCTGTGGCTCTCTGCACTTCAAACATCTCAGTTTAGCCAAGGCAGAGCCTCTTCCTGGGGTCTTCATTTTTCCAAGGACACAGAACACCTTTTCTGCCCAAAACCTCCACCTCCCTGCAGAAAATAAAATATATATAAGAAACAAGATTTGAGAGCTGGAGAAAATGCTTTGCTGTGAGGGCTTCAGATTCTGCCACAGACACATGAACTTCCTCCCACAGAGCCACCTCCCCAGCTAACAGGCAAGGGCAGGGACACGGTGGAGTAAGGAAATGTAGCTTGTGAGCTGTATGGTAGGAGCTGTGAGAAGGGCTCAGATACCCATGTCCTGTTTAATAAACTACAGTCACAAAAGAATCAAGGGGACATTTTACCCTGAAGAACTTCAAAACATGAGCCCTGAAGACAGCAGAATCTACAAAATTGAGAAGATCATTCCTGTAAAGGAAGAAAGAAACAGCTGCTGGTAAAGTGGCACCGCTGGTCCAGCAATTTATCAGTTGCCCAGAAGCCTCCCAAGTCTGCACGTCTAGCTTTTGGGCTTGGAGCTGGGGGAAATAAAAGGAGAGAGGACAGCATTTTTTACATCATACTGCCCAGCAATGACAGCCCCAGGATTTGCCACCAAACACAACTCAGACTTTGTCGTAGAGCAGGTGAGGCCCCCGGAGCACTCAGGCGAGTGAGACCTGGGGCTGGCAGAAGTACAATACCTGCACAGATGGGAAAAACATCAAAGGGAAACTTCCTTTGAAACTGTGCTGCTGGGTATGACATGGCACTATCCTTCGCAGAGAGGCTGTTCACCACTCCTCTCCAGCTTGATGGAAAGTAGGAACAATCTTCTTAGCTCCCACTGCAAAGCTCCAACCATTGACTTCCCAGCCATAGTCCTGGTCTACAATGCTACGATTAAGAAAACAAAGCTTAAAACAGACAACAGTCTTCAAAGCTTTTGTACAGCCAGGGGCCTAGTGCAGGGGAATTAGCTGCCTGATTCAGAGATTAGGTCTCAGCTCAGACCTCAGCTTAGATTAAGCTCACACCTAAGCTTTAGACGCTCTGACAACTGCAATTAGGTGGAACATATTCACCTTTGTTAGCTCTGAATTCCTATTTCCTTCTTTCTGGGGGCATCAGGACCTTCATATCCCACACCCACCTACTTGATACTTCCAGTCTTTTCGAAGGCAGCCACTTCTGGCTTTTTCCCCAAATGCCACGCAACTGACGCGTGAGAGAACACTGAGTTACCTGCCAAGGCTTACACTGTGCAGCAGGCAGGAGGCAGAGGCAGGACCTGCCAGGCACTTTTGGAGTTGCAGTATTGTTCCTCAAGTGTCCCACATGAACAGAGAGCAGCGTGACTCTCCAATAAGCGCATGGAACTACAAGGAGATCACACTCCCTATGATGCACTGAGGAGGAGTACTAAACTGTCTCTCCTGTGTGGGCAACGCGCAGTATGTTAACCACACTTGGAACCAGAACAAGATGATGCCCAGGATGAGAGGAGAACTGCTGCATTTCTGAGCAAGAACGGAACAATTTGGCCCAAGCTTTTGGCTTTGCAAAACTGAGTTCTTATCTATTTCTTTGCTCTATCCAAGCACTGCGTGAAGGGAAACTGGACAGAACTTGTCCTGAGTGCAAGCATGTTGAGCCCCATTTCTAGAGCTGGAATGCCAGCTCTGATGGGGAATGAGAAACAGAAGTGATAACTGCAAAGACCTAAAGAATGGAGGGGGTGCTATCAGTCTCCGACAATTGTATACACCTTGCAGAAAGGTGCAGAGTCTAAGCTGTTCTTCTGCACTTCCCCCTGTGGCCAATACAGAGAGCCTGCCTTAAGGAATCTATTGCTTGTGCAAAGCACCTCTGATAAATCACCCTCTTCCTCATTTTCCCCAGTGGCCAAGGGGACCATGTCTTCATCTGGAGGAAAGATGATGGTCCACAAAGGGACCGGATTCTTCTTTAGACTGTTTTCTGCTGCCCAGATGAAGTGGGATAAGTCATGCCTCCTAAATAATGCTTTTTCTTCATATATTCACAATGGCGTAGAAACAAAATACATGACAGCACAAGACCTCTGTGAAAGTGCCATTTGTTGAAGAATGCTCCCCCTTCCCCTGGGAATAACACCTGGCATGAGAACATTCTTCACTCAACAGCATACAAGGAAGAGTGCAGGTATTTCTGGTTGAAAAGAGTCAATCAGCTTTCCCTAAAAAGGAAATAAGAAACAACACAAGCTTACCCCTGCACTGGCTTGCTTCACTGGCTGGATCTGGTCACGAGCATTTTCTGCTGCTCTGTAATGCCTGAGAGAAGTAGAGAGAAAGACAGAAATGGGCGGTTTCCATGTTGTCACATTCAATTGTGAAGAAGTCACCTGCCAGTTAAGAAAGGCTTTTCGAAGAGCTGAATCTGGCTACCACCTCTGCTGCACACATGAACAAGGGAAAACATCCCGTCAGCTTGCAGCACCACTCTTCTGGAGCAGCAAGACTGGGAGAGCAGGGAGAGCTGGCGTCCTTTCCCACTTTCTTCCACCTACACATGGCAGAAGCCCTTTCCTTTCTCTGCATCAGTTTCACTAGCTGGAAGATGGGGAAGCCACCAGCTCCTCCTCCTTGGGCATCTATTGGGGAGGAATACTGAGAATTAGGTGCTATCCTGCAAGGGAAAACATGAACATTTGCAATCATATCTGCATCCACGCAGAGCTAGCCCACTCAAACTAAACACCAGCACAACTGAGCTGGCACCTTAAAGATGTTCACTTGCAGTTTAGAGGCTAGTCAGGAGACTATCCCCATTTGGGAAGGAGTTCCCATTAAAGCAACACAGGCTCTGAAGATCAAGAAAACACACAGACATTGAAGGTCTCCTCATATACATCCCTTTTCCTCCAAAAACTCATATCTTCATTGTCACCAAAGAGCCACCTTTTCAAGGGGCAGACCTACAACCGACACCCATGGTATCCCACGCTCATTGTGCTTTAAAGCCATTCAATCCAGGATGGTAACAGAGACTCTGTACCCGATCAGATCCTTTCTCTGAGACCACTCTGGGCCCCAAGTTTCACCTCCCTTGATACCTGCACTGACAGATGGGAAAGTGATAAGAGAAAAACCACCAGTCGACTTTCAGGGACAATTAAATGCATGGGTCTGGCAGGCTGACCATATTCCTAATACTGACTGGCTGAGTACGAAGTCTGAACTCTGGCAAATAGGCCCTTCAAACAGCATGTGAAAGTTTCTCAGAACAAAGCAAGCAACTGGCTAGAGTTTCAAGTCCAAGATTCCACACTTGCCCTCATTAGTCGTTGTCTTATGACATGTGCTGGTCGCAGGTCACAAGCAGAGCTTGTCGTTTTGCAACACAAAACAAGCTTTCCCCAAATTCCTGGACCTCCTCTAAAATAATTACAAAACTCCTATGTTGGCATAAGAATGTGACAGGAATATTAAAAAAAAGGACTTGTGACCTCTTATTTAAAGAAAAAAATGGAAAAAAACCTCATTGGGACAACAGTAAGTTTATACACATGACATTTGAACAAACGGATGGATAGAGAAGAAAAACACCCGGGAAACCCGGGCCCTGACCCGTGAGTCCCCTGACAACGCTCCCCCCGCCAGGCCGCGCTCCCGGCCTGCTCCTCGGCCCGGCGAGGACAGCGCCCGCTCGGGGCCGCCCCTTCCCTTTCCCCCTCACACCCGCCGCAAGAACGGCAGCTCCCACACGAGGTGTCTCGCTCCACACACACTCCCCTCCGCCGAGGCCCTGCTCTGTCCCCAGCCCTCTGTCCCCGGCCCCGCACACGGCAGCTCCTCAGCCTCCAGCACCGGCAGCTGCAGCACCCCCAGCCCCGCCCCCCACTCCGGAAGTGACGCCTCCAGCCCCAAAGTCCCGCCCACCCCGCGCTCCCCCATTGGCTCCTGGGAGGTGGGGCGGGGCCTCCTGGGGTGGGACTGGCCAGTGGGGCGGGGGTGGCAGTGCGCATGCGGGGGAGGTGGGGCGGGGCCTGAGGGGCGGGGCCGGGTCGGAGCATGCGCGCTGGCGCGGAGGCGGGGCGGAGGGGTGGGGGCGGGGCGGGGCGGGCGGTGTCCTGCTGCACCGCAGGACGGTGTGGGAATAAGGAGAATAGCCCTGAAAAGACAAAGTCCTCCTGGTGATGCCGGATGTGTCCGCAGGAAAGCTGCAGCCCCTACGCGAAGGCTGCAGTGAGGACACGCCTGCTGTGGCAGCGGGGGTGGTTCGGGGGAGCACCGCGTCTGTCCCCACAAGCTGCGTCCGGACTCTCCTCCCCTCCGCTCCTGCTCTGCTTTGAGTGTTGGAGCACGGCAGAGGGAAGGGACCAGCCCGTGGTGACCGCTGGCTGCCACCCTCGCAGGAAAGGGGTGTGAGATCACACCCTGACTGTGGCCAGGGGAGCTGAGCTCTGCTAATGGACATGGGACCCATGGTCTCACCCGTCTGTACCCACCCGAGCCTAACTCTGCCCCGAACACAGGGGGGGATCATTCATAGTTTTAAGGATTTTGTTTGTTTTCTTTTAGATTCCCCTGTCATCCCTGGGGAGGACTCTTGGTGACAGAGATCCTCAGCACTGCAACTGCACTTGGCAGTGACAAGCAGTGAAGAGCTGTGATTCCTGAGGGGCAAAAGGATTCACTGTGTCTTTGGTGCAGAGGGAGGAGAGCTGGCCTGTCCATCCCTCTTCTTCCCAGCTGCCCTGTGCCTCCAAGGTGGAGGACACTTGCACTCATGTTACCCTAAAAAGAAACAACACTTCTGAGAGCAGAGGAATCTAGTCTTAAAGTGTAGATCTCCAAACTCAGTAGCCCTTTTCAGAGCACCTGAGGGGGGTCTCAGCCCTCCTCTTCTAGCCAGGAGCACATCAGGCTCATCCCAGCCCCACATCCAGCTGCCCAGCAGCATTTTCGTGGCCTTAGCACCTAGATGGCTTCTCCATGGGACACTGAGATGACACCCAGATGCAAGGGGAGAGCTGTGCCCTTCTGGAGGGCAGCTTGCAGCCCAGCCCGACACCCCAGGGAAATAGTCCAATGTCCTAAAGATGGGGAGTCCTGAACAGAGAGTTGGCTCACTCCCAGCCTCCAATATGCATTGCCCAGAGCCCCACAGTCTAGAGGGGAACTTGGGCACCTCCATGTCAAGGACATGTCTGCATGCTAGGACCCGCAGGGCTGGTGTCTGAACTGCATCTGAACCTCCCCCTACCCAGAGAGTCCAAGGGGAAGGACAAGGGCAGCACAGAGAGGTGGGAAAGACAGAGCAACACTATGATATTTGTGCCAAGGGAGGCAAGGACAGGGAGAGACAAGGGACACGCAGGGGAAAGTGGTTTGGGAGGGACAGTGGTTTCTTGCCCCAGAGACTCAGGACTCATGGATTCATGGGTGCATTTGGAGCCCCACCTTGGGGCCAGGCAGGTCCTCCCCGAGACCCTGCCCTGAGGTGTGGGCACACACTGGGGTGAATGCCCCCACTGTGGGATGTATGCGCACACTTTGCAGTATGTGGTGGTGTGTGCGTAGTGTGATGTGTGTGTGTGTGTGTGTGTGTGTGCGTGCACATTTTGGAGTATGTGTACACACTGAGGGGTGTGAGCACGCTGTGGTGTTTATGCAATATGCAAACTTGAGAGTATGTGTGCACGTTTTGGAGTATGCACACACTACAGAGTGTTTGCACTACGTGTGTGTGTGTGTGCACGCGCGCACTTTGGAATATATGTGCATGCTGTGGGGGGTGTTTGCAAAACGTGTGTGCACTGTGTGTGTGCGCACCCTGGGTTGCCTGTGCACTATAGGTTGTGTTAAAACCCCCAGCCCCAGAGGAGGCTGGTCACGGACAACCTTCACCTTCAGCCCTACGAGGGGTGGGGAGGGCAGGTGTAATGATGGAGTGAAGCCAGCCCCAATCGCAAGGGTCTCTCACTGGGCCCCCAGCAAATGCGGTGCCTGGGGAGGTCGGGGCTGGGTCTGTGTGGTGCCTTCCCCTCTCAGTCCAGCCCCTTCTGGCCCCATCTCCTCCTGGGTGTTACCTTGCACAGCCATTAAAAGTACAATACTGGTATGTTTAGTTATTCAGAAATAAATATTTTTCTTTTTTTATCTACTTTATAATGGTGTTTATGTAGGAGGAGGCAAAAAGGCAAAACAGTGCTGCCTGAGCTTTTGGATCCAGAATATGCCCTGTTCATGGTGATTCTTGGCCCACTAACAGCGGTCCCACCTGTTGCTGCTAGCAGGTGCTGAGGGAAAGTGTGCAAGAAAAAAGGAGAGCAAGAGAATGATTGTTGTTCTTCCCCCTCCAGCAGACTTTCCCTGTTTCCAGCAGCTCGAGGCTATGGGACGGGGGCCTGGAAGCGTGTCCGTACCGTTGTGCTGAGGGGCTGGTGAAGCTCTTTGCTATCCATTTGTTTAACCTTCTGTGCAGCCTTGCACATGTTGCCCACCACAAAACCCTCACAGGAGGGGTGTGGGGTGTGTGAAGGAGCCCTGGAGGGCAGATGCCAGCGCTGGTCGCTGTGGGACTTTGCTCATAGCTTCCCTGCATGGTGAATGCTGTTAAGTGTTTCTTGACTGTGGTTTGACCTCTCCAGACAGGCACTGTACGACCACTTGACTTCTCCATGAGGACTTTCCTCCTGCCCTGCTGTTTGCTTCCTTCAGTGGGGCGAGAGCCGGGGCAGGTGTCCAGGGGCCGGGGGGACGGGAGGGCCGGGAGAACCCAGGCAGTGGGGTGCAAGTGGGGCTGATGGGCACCATCCTGTGGCTTGTCCCAACTGATGGGCACCATCCTGCTGCTCATCCCAGCAGATGGGCACCGTCCTGCAGCTCATCCCAGCAGATGGGCACCATCCTGCCGCTTGTCCCAACTGACGGGCACCGTCCTGCTGCTCATCCCGGTGCAGAGGGGCCGGGGAGGAGTTGCCCCCAGCTCGGCCCGGGGCCGTGTGCAGCGACAGCTGGGAGGGCTGTGGGTGCTCCTGGGGGGTCACGTCCTGCTGCTGCACAGTGAGGGGCTGCTACAGAAACCTCTTTAAACCAAAAAGGAGTGCAAACCAAACACCCCACCCCACCCCACCCCACCCCTGCCCGCTGCAGGGCCCCCCCGGGTGGGTGCCCACTGCCCTCCCTCGCAGCCGGGTTCCCGCATGGGGACCACGGCTGCGGTGAGCGCAGCCGCAGTGCCCAGCCCAGCCGGGACCCCAGTGGGGTTATCCCTGCCCCATGGTCTGCTTGGGGGCAGCGGCAGCCTCCCAACTGCCCACGCAGCCCCTGACTGCTGCAGGGCCAGCCCTGGCCCCCCGGGGCCCTGGGGCGAGGGGGGGCCGTGCCCCTCTGTGACACGGGCTGTGGTCACAGAGGACATCCCGGGTCACAGCCACAGCTCTCCTCTCCCGCCCGGCCCCGGCCTCTCCCCACACGTCCCGGCGAGGCCGGCGGAGCCCAGGCGCTAGGGCTGCTCTTGGCACCGCTCTTCTGCCAGGAGCCGCCGAGCCCAGCGGGAGTCGGCAAGGGGAGGCCGGGGCAGTGCGGGGCTGCGGGACGTGTGGAGGAGGAGGAGGAGGAGAAGGAGGAGGAGGAGGAGGAGGAGGAGGAGAGGAGCTGTTTCCTCATCACCTCCCGCTGCGGGGGTGACCCAGGGCGAGGAGGACAAGGATGGAGCTCTGGGACGCTGGCCAGGGGAGGCGGCGTGGGCAGGGGGTGCCAGCGCTCCCCCGCCAGGGTAAGGCCTTCAGGATCTCCTTCCCGGGAGCCGTGGCAGAGATCATTAACTCTGGACATGGCTGTGGAAACCCTGGGGCTGGGGGGAGGCTGGATGAGTTGGTGGGTGCCCCAAGAGCCCTGACTGACGTTCTCCTCTGGCTCAGGTGCCAGTGCGGCCACCAGGACTGCTGGGTCCTGGCCCTGATGCTGTCCCTGCCATCCTGGGGCCCCCTGGGCAGAAGTCCCTGCCCCAAGGGTCACTGCTGGCCTTGCAGTGGGGATGGCCCACCCGAGCTCCAGGTGGGGGAAGCAGCTGGAGATGCTCTGGTGGCCATGCAGAGCCTGTGTGAGAGGGGATCCCATACAGGGAAACTGGCCCCATAGGGGAGAGCCTGGGGATGCCCTGAGCCCCCGGACAGCACTGTCCTCTGAGGGGTGGAAATCCCTTGCCAATATCCCTAGGGAGGGATGAGGGGGAGATCTGCATCTGGAAGGAAAGGAGACCTGTGTGAAGGAGGCTGAGGGGTCCTGCAGCTCCTGCTGGGCTCTGGAGAGGCCGTTGGAAACACCTGTGCTGGAAATGAATCCTTGGCCTTTGACTCAGCTCAGTGGGGCTTTCTGTCTGGGAGACGGGCCCCTGCCTCTAGCTCCTTCCCACTGGATCTCCTTGTGCCTCCAGACTGGCAGAGCAGGTTTTGAGCTCAGGGACACATTGTGGATGTCCCGTGGCAGGATGTGCATGTCCTAATGGCTCTGTTTCAGCTGCAGAGCCCTCCTGGGGGCAGACAAAAGGTTATAGCTTCAAGGCAGTGCCCACCCCAGCTCTGCCGCCCCTGTCAGGGAATGGGGTGTGTTTGAGGAGGGGGATGCGGTTTGAATATGCTTGCACTTGTCATCTCCTTGGTTAGGCATGTGCTGAATGGTTTGAGCTGGCCCACCCAGAGCATGACATGTCTTTCACTTCTTTTCCAGAGACCCTTGCTGTCTGGGAAGGTGTGGCTAACTACATTGTTCATCAGCTGATGCTGAACCAGGTGGGTCTGCCATCCTGGGCCTCCCCACCAAACCCTTCTTCTGCCTCTTATGTGTGTGAGGGATGACGCCTTGGCTTTGACTTGTCTTTTTGAGAGGGTGAAGAGGAGGGAGATGAAAGCATCTGGAAAGTTCTCACAAAGAATTGCTCCAAGGCTTCTCCAAAGCTTTCCCAGAGTGCTCCATCTGTCCCCTTTGTATGGCAGGAGCAGGCAGGGCACCAAGCCCCATGCTCTGACAAGTCTCCAGCCTGTCCACCTAACAGTCTCGTAATTCTTCTCTTCCTCCTCTTTTCAGGGAGTCAGAGTTATTCGTCTTGGGACCTTTGATATTGTGACTGAGCAAGCTGGTGGTGGGAAGCGTGGTCTTCTGACAGTTCGCAGACCCGTGTTCCGTCTTTCGAAGAATATTGCAGAGGTTCACGGCCTCACCTATGATAAGGCCTATGTTCCTGGTAAGGAGACAGACTGAAACTTTGGCTTCCGCGTGGGACATCTGTGGGCTGTGCATACTGCTGTTCAGTGTTAGACAGCCAGAGTTCCTTCACCAGGTCCTGAGAACACCTTCATTTGCTTTAATTATCCTGTCATCCTCATGTACAATACAAGTAGACTCCCTTTCTCTCGGCCTTGCTTTAACAGCTGGCTACACACCAGAGGTATTGGGGATGCTTCTTCTCATCAGATTTCATTAAAACCATTGGTCTGTGTTTACTACCACACCAGACCTTGTAAAGGCAAATACCAGCATTCATGGTGGCTCTTGCACTCTCCTTCTACTTAGAAGTGGGTCCAAGGCAGCTGTAGAGAGCCTTGAAATGGAGATGGGGAAACTTAGTGTGTTTGAAAAGCCATCAGAGGCCAGCTTTGCGGAGATGGTTGGTCAGTGCTGCCAGCACTGCAGCGGTAGTGGACATTGGTGATGCCTGTGGGGCAGCAGGAGCTGCGAGCTGTATTTGGAGTGGGTCTTTCTTCTGAAAGGACTCCATCTTCTCTGTGATGGCAACATCAGTCTGGCACTTCTTGGAGATGGACCTCTGGCACCAGAAGCAGGGATGTTTGCTGTGTACTTCTGAGGGTGCTGGGGGTGGCCAGAAGGATCTGAAGGGGTGTCATGCAGTGCTTGTGTTTTCCTTCCCCTCTTTCCTTCCTTGCGTTCATGTGACGTGGCACAGCTAAATCTCTCCTGCCCTGGAAGGCATTGAGTGTGGGCACAAGTATCATGACCTGGCAGCCACTCCCTCAGCATGGGAACCGGCCCCCTTTCTCCTCTCCCTGTCCTGCCATCGTGCCTCATGTTCCTACGAGATGGCTAGGGCCCTTTCTTTCTATGTCTGTAGGGAAGAAAGCATTGTGCTTGGCCCATTGCACTTTGTACATCCGGTTGTAGAGTGCTTTGAACTTCTCCTAGGGAGCAGTGATATCAGCTTCCTTCAGGAGCTTTCCCAGATGTTAAAGACGACAGCTCTGTGGCAGGGTCCTGCTTGAAGACCTCAAAGCTGCCCATGCTCTGTGTTAGCCTGCTGCGCTTGTGACTTTGTTGCTCTTTTGCTGCTTCCTAGGTCATAAGCTCTCTGAGCCCCTGAAGTATGCTTGCATAGCCTCGAACATCTCTGTTCCTTGGAAAGCAGTGGAGGCTTGCATAGAAGAGACCATGCATCTTTTCTCCTGTTGCCTCGAGAGTGGGAAGAATGTTGCCCTTGTGTTGAAGGACATCGGCATGCTTGTTATTCAAGGGGTAGATGTGAAAATGAGATTTTACAGAGACTTTCTGAGAAGGCTGAATGGGACCGAGCAGCTGCTAGAAGCTCTTCTTGGGGTAAGTTTTCCATTTCTGCAGTGCTACCTGTGGTCCTTTTGAAATCATGAGTGAATGCAATTCTATTAGCCTGCCATGACCTGTTTAGGGGCATGGACAGTCCTGGCCTGGAGTAATGCCAGCTCCCTGGACAGTTTGTCTTGAGCATTCAGAGGATTTGGCAGCAGAGAAGACCCTGGGAATAGGCTGTACTGGGTCCACCCAAAGATTCATGCAGCCACATGCACTGCTTGCATGTGCTCTGGGAAAAAGTCCAAGGAAAGGGCAGGTCTTGTGTGGTTTTTCCCAGTAGACCTCCCATCTTCCAGACAGCCATGGTTTAGTGCCCCTTTGTGTCAGGCTCACATTTGAACCCTTGTGTCCTTTGGCCATGTCTGAGACGGTAAGGCAGCGAGTTCAACAGCTTCCCCTTAAGCGAGGTAACAATATTTCTGTGTGTCCCTTTGGAAGCTCGGCCTGAGCCCTTCATGGGATGCCCTTGCACTGTGGTGTGGTGAAGGAACAGTGAGTTCCTTCCCTCCTGCCCCCGCCTGGGCCATCTGGGATGTCAGACATCTCTGGCCAATCTCTGGTGACTTCAGTCCTCTCTCTTTGAAGCTGGAGGGCCTGAGCATGTGTCATCTCTCCCATATGGCAGCTGACCAGAATATCTCCTCACTCTCATCCTCTTGGTCAGTGGTGTTTTTAGGTCTGTGTCTGTGTAGGTTTATTTGTGCAGGGAATGCTGCTCACCCCACTGTCTGGGCAGGAAGCAGAGGCACAGGCAGAGCAAGGCCCAGGTGGGGCCAGAGCCCTGTTGCTGCTGTTGCTGTGTTGGTCTAGTTGTGCTGACCAGCTCTTCCCAGGGCCCTACACTCTCACCAGCACACAGGGAGTCTTTCTGTCCTGAAGTGTGCACCTGCCCGCTGCTAGTGGTGGCCGCAGCATGTCACAGAGAGACTCACTGGAGCCCAATGTCCTTGCCCAGGTCTCTAGTGCAGCCCTGTGCTTCAGCCTGGGCTTTCAGGTGCAGCTGAAAAAAAGGGGAAAGGGGAGGTGTGGAAGCAGGCTGAGCTGAGCCCCTTGAGGGTTAAGCCAGAGATGCAAGCAGGCTGTAGCCCAGCCCTGCTTCCCAGCTCTGTCTCTTCCTTCTCACTTAGTCCGTGGTGCCTTCTCAGTCAATTCTCTGGGCCAGGGCCTTTTCTCCAGCCTTTGTTCCCAGTGGGTCCCAGAGCAAGACCCTCACCTGCCCCTTAAAAAGACACCAGAGACTTGGCCTTCATAGTTGGAACCCTCTGTGCAAAGGGAAAGGAAGGGCTGCCTCTCTCTATTCCTCCATGGTGCACAGGCAGCCGTCTGAATGTTAGGAGAGACTGTGGGGGTTAACCCCACGTCTGAGCCCTTTTTTGTCAGCTCAGGAGGCATCAACTCAAGCCAGCAGGGAAAGAAAACGGAGCAGCCAGGACTCCCGGCTAGTGAAATGCCTTCCCCTGTGCTTGCCTCCATTGACTCCTGCATTAGGAAAGACCTGGTGTCTGGGTTGAGTCTTTGCATTCTCAGCCTTGCAAAAAGCAGTGTTCCTAGCCTTTCTCATGTATTTCCCTCCAGCTGCTCTGCTGTATAACTGAGGGGCTGCTGTGAGGAAGAGAGAGATTCAACATTTCAGAGAGGCAGCACCTTCTCTGAGCAGTGGAAAAGTTTGCTGCCCCTGTGAGCGATGAGATACTTTCCTTGGCCTCATCTCACATGTGTCTCTCACCTTTGCAGATGCCAGAGATGAGGGATTCAGTCCTCTTGGGCACTGAAACTGCTGCTTCTCAGACCTGGTCTGGTCATGTCATTGTCTTTCCTGAGTGAGTATGGTTTGTTGCTTCTTAGCCCCTGACTGGCCAAGCAAGCAGCTTCTCTCAGCATGTTTGGTAGCGTTGTGTTGCCAGTGCTTGTGAAGGCTGTTCAGAAAGTCATTTGAGAATAACTCTTTCCAATGTGAATTCAAGTACAGGTCCATACTAGTCACTGGCTTGGGACATTTCCATGTCTTCTGAGAGACCTGTGTGAATGAAATGTGTCCTGCATGTATTTTCTTGGGTCAAAGGTTTTTTTGATGGGAGGCCTGTCTAGGCCCAAGTGGAGCCTGTGCCCAGTAGGGTTTTTTGGAGAGCTTTGTGCTGGCTCCCATTGTGCTCAGTGTTTTGTTCCATTACCTGCCTGGGAGATGGAGGTTCCTTTTTACAGATGCACAAACATCAGCTTGGGAGGGCCTGCGAGTGTTTTGGAGGGTGAGAGAGGAGTTAGAAATGGTGCTGGGAAGCTGTAGGGAAGGAGAGTAGCCTGTTCTGCCTGGACATGAACATGAACAGGAGATGGGAGATGGTCACAGTGGCAGCCCAGAGGATCTGGGTTAGAATGAGCTTTCCTACAAGGAAGGATAGGGAAGCTCTTGAAGAGCCTGAGGAGGAAACTCACACCCCTCCAGGCCCTGGAGGTCTTCATGATGTCACTCAGCTTGCTAGGATGCTCCTCCAGAATCTGTCATGTTCTGTATATTCTGCTTTGGAAAAAGGAGGACTTCACAGTAGCTCCCAAATGCCCCTGTGTCCCCCTTATTCACACAAGGTGCAAAGGAAGTGTGGTGCCCTTCATTTGAACTGATGCCTTTTTTCCTGTTTCCAGGTACAAGCTTGAGAGGAGAGCTAGAAAACCACCTGTGGCACCTGAGAAGCCCAGCCAGGAAGAGGAGATGGGAAAAGACAAGCGAGGGGCAAAAAGGGAATGGAACAGCTGGTTCCTGGCAGGGGTTTGTGCCTTCTCCTCCTGTGGTAGGGCATTGGAGCCAAGGCTCCAGTGCAATGGCTCCCAGGGGTAGCATGAGGCACTGGAGGTGATGCTGCTTACCCATATGGGAACTCTCAAGTGACTCAGGATGGGAAAAGTCAGATGGTTAAAAAGTCTGGTAGCCTGTGCCAAGACTTCCTTTCATTTTCAAAGCAAGGTGTTCTAACCTTTCTTTCCTACTCTCTCCTACACATCCCCAAAACAGTGCCTTTGTGTTGACTGTGTCTACAGAGGAGTTGTAGGCATGTGAGATCAGTAGACTGATCCAAGGATCGGCTCACCTTGTGTGAAATTATGGCCCCCAGAGAGGCTCTGTTCGGTCACCAGGACATCCCAGCAAGCCCCCTTTTCCATCGAGTGAATGGGATAGAACATGAGAAAATCAATTCCACAAGAAAAGATATTGCCCAGTAAAAACGAAAAGACAGATAGTCTAAGCCAGTGTCTGGAAAGACCAAAGACCACCCAGGAAGCAAGCTTTGAAAGGAATCAGCTTGAGGCCTGCCTCACAGTTTTATCACAAGCTTGAGCACATCTGCCTATCCTTCCTGTTCCAAAGGTCTCCACAATGCTGTCCTGAAGTGTTTTCTTGTCTCCTGCTTGCAGGACCTCTTCCTGCCAAGCGTCTCCTCTTCAGGGAGAGGCATCCTCCACCCAGAATAACAGCTACCAATATGCAGAAAGGAAAGGGGAAGAAAGCTGAGGTCAAAGCGTCTCGTGGCAGGTGAGACACTTGGAGGCATGGAGGAGGGTGATCCTGCAGCCTTGTGCTTTTCTGAGTGAGATGTTTCCTGTGGACACAAGGTTTAGGGCAGCTCTGAATGCCTTTTCTCACATGGCACAGTGACTCCTGATCCCGCGATGGCAGGACTGCCTTTACACCCCTGATCACTTTCTCCTTCTTTGACCCTGGGTCTCCAGGAAGAATCAGTTTTCCATACCTAAGCGCAAGGTAGCTGGGACCATCGAGGAGTGTTTAATACATTTGCGAGGATGGGGTAAGTGTGTCTCACAGAGCCTGTCTTTGTAAAGGCCCCTGCTCCTCTCCTTGCTGCCTCGAGAGAGAGCCTGTGCCTGGGCATCCTGAGCGTTCCTTCAGGCACATCATGGAGCCCTGGGTGCTTCAGCTGGCGGTGATCTCTGTCTCTGTGGATGTGAACACAGGCAGTCGACCCCACATCATTCTGCTGCGGGACTGCCTTCTGCTGCAGAAGCAGGCGCCCAGCTTGGGAGCACAGAGTGGAGACCAAACTCGCGCTGTGCTCACACCACCTCCCCACAATGTGTATTTTCAGTGTGCTCCCAGCCATCGGAGGGAGCTCCTCACAGAAGGTGGAGAAGGGCAGGAGGAAGGACAGTGCTGACACCATGCCCCCACCTGAGAAACTGGTTAAAAAAATCCAGAAGATGCCAAAACAGGTAGGTGCTACTGACTGAGGTCCTCCTTGTGCACTAAGGACTTCTAGGGGCAGGGGGTATGAAAGACCCCTTCCTGTGTGTTCATTTGGCCCTTGACCAGCCTTGTCCTGCTCTAGTTTTGCAATGCATTTGTCACTAGTGCGTTCTCAGGAAACACATCAGAAGGCCCTCTTTGGCCCTGTTTCTAGCGGGAATGTACCTGCTGGGCCTTTCAGGGACAGGGCATGGGCACTTTCTGTTTCGCTCAGTGATCATTTAGCTCCTTGGTCAGATGAAAAATGCCATTGTCAGACCTGCCAGTATTAGCTGAAGGGCATAAGAGTGCTGACAGGCAGGCTCAAGGCAAGGGGCAAAAGAGATAGTGAGAAATGACCTTCGTGCCCTGGAAAACAACAGATGCCAGTAATAACCTTTGCTGTTTCTTTTCTGTGGCCCTCCAGGTGGAATATCACTTCAGAGTAATGGGGGAAGGGATTCTTGTCTTTCCTCCAATCTGAGCCTCTGGGAAGATCTTCCTTTCCTATGTATTTTGCTGACAAGACAAGCAAGGCAACTGAAGGCAGAAGAGCACCTTTGGAGAAGTCATGTGAAGAAACCACAGTATTTCCTCTGGAGCCATTTTCCAGAAGTATCCGTAAGAGGCAAGGAACCCTGAGGAAAATGGGGCTTGTGGTCCAAGTGAAGTCCCACTGTTACTAAAGGCCCGTAGTTGGGCTTTCGGCTGTTGGGGAAGCTCAAGTGAATGCTGATGCTGAGAGTAACAGCTGAGGTCATAAGGGATGTTCAGGCTCATTTGTTCTGACCTGCCAAACCTCATGGTAGGATTGCATTAAAGGTATCCTGCTCTGCCAATGGTAATTTCTTCCCCTCATTTGCAATGCTATGGGAGATGTCTGATGGAGATAGGGGGTTAGTGGGCAGCCTGGCCCTTCCCTCCCCAAGGGCAGTGGGCCTGAGAAGGAGAAAATTGGGTTTATGGAAACAGAGGGGATTTGTAGCCCAAGAGACAAAGCACAGCACAGAGTGGGGGTTGTCCTTGGCATCCCAGCCACAGATGTAGAGGGACAAGTGCTGAATGCGAGTTGCAGGGAGGAAGCTGTTTAACCAGCTGCCGTGCAGCAGGGACTTCAGTGAGAGCTATGTTTCCTACAAAATGCTGAATCTCTGGTTGTGATTAATTCCCCAAAGATTTCTTGGTGCTGGTGTTTGGAATCAGAGGTGTAAAAGGGAAGGGAAAAGCAGGATCTGATGTGGAAGAGAAACAGCAGAGAGGGCTCCATCTGGGACCCCTCATGAACATCCCTCTGAATCGGCTCCTTCCTGCTGAAAGGGCACAAGGCAGGACAGAAATGCAGTGACTCCCCTGCAGGAGTCTAGCAGGAGGCTAAAAGCTGACTGCAAAACTGTGACTTCACAACAGCCCCAGATCAGAGACCGAAGGTCATCTCTCCTGCACCTTGCACACAGACTTTGCTTTTATGTTCTCTGTCCCCTCAGCAGCAGCTCACAGCACAAACATCTCAAACCTCCCCAGTGTGTGTTTCCTTACCCAAACACACTCACGCATCAGGCTGCCCTGTCCAGCCCAGCTGCAGCACCTTGCAGCTCCCCATCCCTGCACAGAGCAAGAGGACCTGCTCCTGCAACCCCACAAGCTGCTTTGGTCCTCTTGCCAGCTGTTGCTGCTGCTGAACCCTACTCTCCCGTCAGGTCTCAGCTGCAGCTGTGACCCAGGGCATGCTGCTCTGTCTCCAGTCTCAGCCTCTCTCCAGGCAACAAGTCAGGCCAAGGATCGAGCACCGACTGCACTGAGAGGGCTGTCCTCTCCCCCGAGGTTGTGCTTGGGGTGGAGGAAGGCCTGACCCTGCCACAGAGGTCTCTGGCAGAGCTGTCTGTGCATCAGGCAGATGGCAGAATCTCTCCCACGTCCCCACGCACTTGCTGGGGCGAGGACTGAGATGGCCTCTTTCACTGCCCCGTGGGACTGCACCCTCCCTTCTCCCCATTCAGGAATGAGATGTGCAGACAGGACCACCCAGCGCGGACACCTGCTGTTCCCTCTTCAGTCCTTTCCATCAAGGATGGGGAGGGCACAGCTCAGCTCAGCTCAGGGTCAACAGGACTCACGTGCATCCTCCGTGCTGCTCTCCAGCTTCTCTGGCCATCCCACATGGTCCAGAAAGGATGCCCCACAGCAACACGCATGTGCCAGCCACCAGCAGATCTGCTGTCCCAGAGCTGGCTCCCCAGGGATGTACCTCTGGAGAAGCTTGGCTTTTGTTATGAGTAAACACAAATGGGAGGAGGGGTGAGAGGAAGGGGCTGTCCATGCAAGCAAGGTGATTGTCTTGCCAGCTTTGAGAATGAGCTTGAAAATGCTAGTCTGTAGGGACAGTGACTGCAGGACAGTCACTACCCCAAAAGACTCCTTCCAGGTGGGTCTTGAGCCAGAAACAGGATCATCTTTGATAAGGATGGGGTTTGAGCCCTGTGCACAGTGCAGAATACATTAGCAGTGCATCGCTGTAACCTCTTGGCCACGCCGTTGTTGTTCATCTGTGGCTGTTCATGTTTCCCTCTCTTCTCTTCTTTGGAGGATGACACAGGACAGAATGGACAGCATTCACTAAGCCCTGATTTATTGTATTTTAGCCATAGTATAGTGTATGTGTCTCGGGCTTGGTGCTGATCCTTACACTGTCAATCCCCCTTCCTTATTCCGTCCCAGTATAAAACCCCTCAGTAAGACCAACCTCTGCACACACAGAGGTGTGAATGGGAAGGTCAGTGGCACCAGCCCCACCAGCAAGGACCCCTCTATTCACAGCAGCCCTGGTTCAGGAGACAGGTCCTTCCCTGAGCGATTCACCAGCCTGAGCCAGAGCCACGGGGTTACCACAGGTTTGTCTGTGCTAGTCCATGGGGACCATGAGCAAAAGCCAGGGTGCCGGGCAGCACAGTCCTCCAGGCACCCCACCAAGGGGCACCGTCCCCGGGTGGGCTCGAACCACCAACCTTTCGGTTAACAGCCGAACGCGCTGCCCTGCTGCGCCACAGAGACCCCACCACTGGCATCAGGACGGTCCCTGGTGCTGCTGGAGTGGGAACGTCCCTGAGGCCAGGCACGTCCCCAGCCCCAGGGAAGGGGGTGCTGCCCTTCACCCACCACCAGGTGCTGGTGGTCAGAGCAGAGCAGGGGGAGGCCTGGTGACCAGGTGAGGGGCTGTGGGCAGCTCCCTGCCCAGGATCACCTCTACCTGCTCCCGTGGCCCCTCCACTGCACACCCTGGGGAGGGAGGGCAATTGGAGCTGTGGGCACCTCACCTGGGGAGGACATTTCCCTCAGCGTGTTCACTCCTGCTGTTGGTGTCAGGGACAGATGTGCTGCACACAGGAGTGCTGCACAGGGTGGCAGAGGAGACTCGGGGAAGGGATTTGTTCCTCTCCATCAACCTTCCCTGGGAGGGCCAGAGCGTGGGAGCAACACCTGCAGCGAGTCTTCTCCTGCCCCCATCGACTGCAGAGATGTTGGAGGGGCAGTGTCCCATGGTGCAGCCCTGGTCCAGGACTAGTCCCCGCTGAGAGGCAATCTCCACTTCCCCCATCCCAGCCTGTGGCCCAGTAAGAGGGTTTGAATGCAGTTTTCTGCTGAGGATCTCAGAGCAGCAGGGGAGAACAGGGCTGTGCTTGTTAGGGGCACATCCTGGGACGAGTGCATGTCCCACCCCTCAGCAGGTTGTAAGGGGATGTAGCTCAGTGGAAGAGCGCCTGCTTTGCATGCAGGAGGTCCTGGGTTCGATCCCCAGCATCTCCAGGGGTGTTTTATGTCCTGACTCTCCATCCCCTTGGTCCTCTCTAGAAAGTGTAGGCTTACGGTAGTAGCAAGCCAACACATTGGAAAACCTGCTCAGCTGAAATGACATCCCTGGGCAAGGGGAGAGGGAGTTAAAACTGATGCTATTGGGACATGGATTTTTGTGTCACTAACTATTGCAACAAGCTGAGCGGCCAGCAGTAGGCAAACAGGCAGGAGCTGAGAGGTCATCCAGTGCATCAAAATGCCCTCTCAGGAGAGGGCTACATCCCCTTTCCTTTCACAGCAGCTGATTGGCCAGCAGTAGGTGGGCAGCCATGTGAGGTCATCAAGGGTACAGCAAAGCCCATGAGGAAGACATAAGAGCCTGGAGGGAGGAAGGAGGGAGAAGCAGGTAACATGACAGCACTGGCCTAGTGATTGTGAGATCACCTCTATGACTGCAACTGATTGGGCACTGTGAGGTCCTCAGGGGCAGGAGAAAGCCCCCAGGAGAGAGGGCAGAGGCAGAGGCAGAGTCAGGCAAGGCTGGCCTGGCTGGGAGCTTGTTTGTGAGGTCACTTTTATTGCAGCAATCTGACTGGGTGGCAGGCAGGCAGGTGCTGTGAGGTCATGAGGCAGATGAAAAAACCTTCCCCATGGAGAAGAGAGCTCAGGGGAAGGGGAGAGGGAGAGGTGAGTGAGAGGGATGTGTCTAGGGCGTTGATTGTGAGGGAGGCAGCAGGGAGGCTCCAGGTTGCGGGGCTGGAGGTCGTGTCTAAGGCCTGGCTGCCCCCAGAGCCTTCAAGGTCACCTTAGCCCTGCCCCACTGCTTCAGAGATTTGCTGGTGACACCATTGTTGTCAACATCAGCAGCACTGGTGCTTTTCCCTCGTGCCTACACTGGGGATCCAGTCCCCTCCCATAATCACTTCCCACTTCTGCACACATGGCCCAGCCCTCCTGCAAGGTCCCCAGCACCAGTGCTCCATCCTGGATAGGAGCAGGGATGTCCACAGCTCTGGGACGTGCTGCTGCCCGTGGAGGGTCAGTGCAGGGCCTGGCACTGGAGGAGTTCCCAGTGGGGCACGGGGAAACGCTGCTGCGGGAGAGGGTGCTGGTGACAGCCACGGGCTCCCTCCTCTCCTCGAGGGCAGGATCCTGCTGTTTGCAGTGCTGCCGAGCCCTGGCCGTTCCTGGCGGGGAGCCTGGCTTTGCCCTGTCCTGGCTGGAGGAAGAAGGGGGCTCACACAGCCCTCACTGCTGGGCTGTGGCTTGGCTGCTGGGGGAGAGGAGAGCTGCCCCTCTCCTGGGACCCAGAGCTGAAACCCTCCTGCGAAGCAGTCAGTGCTGGGCAGAACTGGGACTGGTGGAGTTACCCTCTGCCTTCTCGAGAGAGGCACCAGACCCTGGGCACACAGGTCTGATTTTGTCTGGTGGCCTGACAGTGCCGGCTGCAGGGGAAGAGGTGAGCTGTGCTCAGGCAGCTGGGCAGGGAGAGCTGGCGGCAGCTGCACGGCCCCATGCTTGCCTGGGGCTGGGAAGGCTGAAACCAGTAACTGAGTGGAGGATGGATGCATAAGTAGTGGGAGGAGGGGATGATGAAGGAAAGAAAAAAATGCAAAGGAAAAAATAGGGTACATAAATAATTTCAATGTAGGAAAAGAAAATTAAAGCAGGAAAAAATGCTACTCTCAAAAACTGCCAGTTTAGTCACAGAATCTCAACATTTTTTACATATAGATATTAACATAGACCCTATAGATCCAGACACAGAGGCATTTGGTGACTCTTCCCCATTGCAGGAGATCTCTCTGAGTAGAGCAGGTGTCAGCTCAGTGCGGGAAAGGAAATGAGCCAGGACAAAGGTGGAGTGTGTTTTTGTGTGCTCGGCCTTGGCCCCACTGCCCATCAGTGTGTGGTATGGGGAACCCCTCAGGAAGGGCCAGCGGGATGCGGAGATCGGAGACCTGCCCCCATCTGGAGGAGGGAGGGCAGTTTGGGTGCCAGATGCTGCACAACCACCGAACCCTCCTCCCCAGTTGGCTCCTGTGTGAGAGGGTCTCGCCTGTGGGCAGTGGGGCTCAGCCCGTTAAAATCCCGGCCTAGGAACAGGGATCCTGTCTCAGCTCCCATTGGCACCAGCTTTAGGGATGGACATGAAATGTTTTCTGCCATCGAAATACGCCCTTATGAGCAGCCTCGGGGATGGGCCCGTCCCGAGGCTGGGGGCTGATCCATGACTTTGGGCTGGAGCCCGTGTGTTGGGGTGATCCCTTCTCCAGTCCCCTGCCCTCTTCCTCTTCTGCCTCCTGCCCTGCTGAAGGAAACGTCCCTTCCCACCACTGCCTGCTCCTGTCCCCTGAGCCCTGCACACAGATATTCCCCTGCACAGACCCAACCTGGCACCCCAGGCCAGGCAACTCCTTCTCCTGCCCCCGCAGCCCAGCAGCAGGAGGGCAGAGGGGTGGGGGTGGACAGGAGCAGGAGGGGGGGTCCCAGGGCTACCCAGGGCCCTGGTGCTGCCTGCCGGGAAGGAGCCAGCTCTGGGCTGTGCCAGGAGTGCTCGGGGGTCCATGAGGGCCGCGGGAACCAGGAGCAGCCCCTGGAAACAGGAGTCCCTGCAGAACCAGAGGAGGGGAAATTCCAGCCCCAGGCACCCAAACAACCTGCTCTGTGCCATGTGCTGGGGCAGCGGGAAGCAGAGCTGCCTCCCAGCCGCTGTGGGGAGGTGATCCCTAGGCAATGAGCCCTCTGGGGCTGGCTGGGGTGTTCAGGGCCCTGCTGTCACCTCCAGGCTCACTCCTGTGGGGCCGCAGAGCAGGGCTAACCCTGTCACTGCAGCTCTGTGGTGGCCACCATGCCTTGGGTCAGGGAGGCCCAGGTACAGCCCCTGGGAAAAGAGCAAGCAGGGGCACTCCCGGGGTGAGGAGACTGGACCTCCCTGCCCAGAGGGGCATTATGGGACCCTGCATTACAGGACCCTGCGGAGAGACCCACTTTGGCTGGAAACTCTTGTGTGTGGTTGCAGGATGGAAATGTCTCTGCCAGCAGGAATATCCTCTAGCTGGGCTACTCACTATTCCCACCCTCCAGGGACCATGGGCGCATGCAGACATACAGCCTGTCTCAGAGCCTGCTGCTCCCGAGACGTGCCCCTTCCCTGCTGCAGTTTCTTGGTGCTTTGCTCTCCCTGATCAGCCTCAAGGAGACACCCCAACACGTGGGGAGGGAAGCACCAGCTCTGGAGCAAACTCCCAAATGGTTTTAATAAGAACAAATACCAATTGCTGGCATAAAAGTAGAGACATGAAAATAGAAAAAAATGCTCTAATAGAAAAAATTTTGACACCAGTGGGAGAAGGGAGACTGGTGTCTGGCACTCAGGGCTCTCCCAGCTGCACAGACCTCTCTTCGGTCCCAGGAGCTCCCAACCGCATGGCAGAGGTGGGCTCCCCTGGCCCTGGGCTCGGGGACCTTTTGGCACCAGGGTCCAGTCTCACAGCCTTGGTGTCCTCATGGGGATGTGCCAGAGATGCCTCTTCAGCATCATCGTACCCCGTGTCCATGGGGGGCAGGGATAGGGCAGCTCTCTCGGCTCCGAGGGCCCTGTCACTTTCGCGGGAGTGCACGCTCTCCCCTGGAAGCAGCAAGGTCGATGTGTTGCAGTTGGCCCCGTGCGTGTGCCCCTCCTGGGCTGTAAATCCCCTTCCTCCCCCTCCTCTCACTTCCCTGGGATTTTCAGCCTGTTATCTCCCCCCAGTTTCCCCACTAGGAAAACTCCTGGGGCAGGTTCCCTCCCCATCCCGGCAGGTCGAGCTCTCAGAGTGCAGTGACTCTTCGGGCTCCACGGACGGCACCCCAGGCCCCAGCCCCACTGTGTTTCCCCCTCACCTCTCTGGGCCTCCCCAGGTCCGACTCCCTCCTCCGCTTCCCTGGGTGCTTCCCAAGCTCCCTGCCCAGGAACAAGATCCTCCCCAGGGTCAGAGACTTCCCTGGCATCATCATAGCCATCTGCTGGGTCACCTCTGGGCAGAACAGGGACATCTGAAAGGAGAGGGGAGCAGGTGGCAATGAGAAGAGCCCTCCCGCAGAGCAGAGGAAGCAAGGGCGTGCAGGAACGAGGAGGGGCTGAGCTGCTGGTGTTGGTGGGGTCACAGGAGATCCAGCATCCTGCCCACCTCCCCTGGGGTCGCAGGAGCGTGTGTGTGACAGCAGGGACCCCTCTCGCCCAGCTGCAGGGTCGGCAGTGCCAGGCTCTGCACCAGAGCTGGCTGTGGAGACTCCCTGTGTGCTCGGGGAGATGCCGGTGCCTTGCGGCTCGGCTCCTTGGGGCGAGCTTGGGGCCTGCTGGAGGCAGGGACAGGTCAAGCCCAGGAAGTCCACCTGCGACCCCGTAGGGCACAGGGCTGCAGGCACCCAGCTCAGATGGGCACGTCTGACCCTCACCCGCTCTGTACGGCTCTGGAGACGCTCCCGAGGGTGATTCCTCCCCACCCCGATGGTGACATTCAGTGACACTGCTGCTGGTCACACAGCAACAGGGAGGAGAGACCGACTTTTCCTCTGTCTCCCCCTCCATTACCTGGTGCTGACCCAGGACCATCCTCCTCCTCACTGTCTCTAGGCTCAGGTTGCAGCTTGGTCAGGGACCTCTCTGAAGAGGAGCCTGGCAAGAGGAGCAGCAGGTGTTATCGGAGTGAGCCCTGATGACCCTGCTCATGGCCAGTGCTGCTGGGGGTGGGCACCCACACAGCAGGGACTGCACAGGGAGGAGGGCTCAGGGACTCCTCCTGCTCCCATGGGACAACCTCCTCTCAAAGGGCCTTTCCAAGCTGCCTGGGGACAGCCCCCTCCCTCACCCACCAGGCACAACCTCGGGGTGCAGTGGGGCAGGCAGGGAGGCGCTGTGCCCTGGGCTGGGACAGGCAGAGCTGGTGGGGAGGCAGCTCCTCTCCTGAGCCCAGCACTGCGCTGCTCTCCCCTCAGACCCCCATGGCCCAGCGCTGCGGGGATCGCTGGCCTGGGGGCTGCCAAGGTCCTGCCCTGGGTCAAGGCCAGGGGAAAGGGCCCTGCAGACGTGCTCCCTCCCACGAGGGACCCACACTGACCTGAGTGACTGAACTGCGCCTCCTTCTCCCACGCCCAGCTGTAGTCGATCTCCTGGTACACGGCCTCAGAGAAGGGCTCCAGGGACCTCCTGGAGCCTGAGACAGAGGCAGGGTTGGCACAGGGACATGGGGACAGGAGATGAGACCCCGACGCGGTCACCCAGCCCTTCCCCCTGGGCTAGCCCAGGACTGACCTCACAGCCCAACCCCACTGCTCTGTCTAGGCACCACAGCCACGTCCCCAATGACAACAGCATCCCTGGGGAGATGGCCTGGGGCAATGTCACCCTCATGCTATCTCTTCAGAGACAGCCCCATGCCCCTTTTGGCCCAGGGTCCAGTCCCTGCTCTGACCCTGGAGCAACTCCTAAGTCTCCTCTCCCCAGGGAGCTCCCCTCTCTCTGCCAGACGGGACCATAGCATGGCCCCTGCCCCACCACGGGTGGGCAAGGCTGGATGGAGGGAGCAGCCCAAGGACTGGACACCCACACCGAGAGATCCCCCTGGCCTGCGCTCCTCCCGGCACCACTCCTGCCCCACAGCCTCCCCTCCAGCACTGCCCAGAGCATGGACAGCAGCATCCTCAGATGTCTTTTGCTGCTCCCATCTCCCCCAGCCACTTCCTGCAATTTATCTCCTCACTCATCACTATCTCCTCCCAGGTTTGGGCTCTCTCCTATCCTGGTTGCTGGTGTCCCACAGCCAGACAGTGAAGGGACAGGGAATAGGACAGGAGGCAGCACCCCTACCCCAGCTCCGTTTGTGCCCCTCATGGACAACCTACAGCACCCGTGGGGCTGCCAAGAGGCATTGTCCACCCTGCGACCAATGAGGAAGGACCCACCTCTGCGCTGAGCCCTGGCACTTTGCACTTGCCCCACCAGGAGGGCCAGGAGCAGGCAGAGCAGGGCCCCCAGGATGATGCAGATGACAACAGGCACCGAGACTCTCCCGCTCTCCCTCGCACGGACCTGGGTAGCATCTGCATGGGCAAGGACATGGACGAGGCAGCCTCTGGCCTGGGGGAGGTAGGGGCCCAGGGACACCCCACTCCTGACCCCCCACACATGGCAGCATGGGGAAGGGGCACAGGGGTGGGTCAGGGGCAGCTCCACACTGCTGGGTGAATCACAGCCCTCCCCAAAGCCACCCACTCCCACCCCAGAGCCTCTTCTCTGTGGCTTCGCACCCCAGCACAGAGCCCCTTCCCTCTGGCTGCAGGTCACAGCCTGGCCCTGGGGAGATCAACCCCCAGGGAACAGGGGAGGTTACCTGCTCGGAGGGGTGATGTTGTCATCATCCTGGGTGCTGCTGCAGAGCAGAGAGAGAGAGAGAGAGAGAAAGATGCATTTGCGTGTGTGTGTGTGTGTGTGTGTGTGTGTGTGTGTGTGTGTGTGTGTCTGCAGATGTTCCCTACAAGTCCCATCTGAACTGTCCTTCTCTGGGTCCCCGTGAGAGGCCCAGGGCCCTCTACTCTGGGCCATGGGGACAACAGCACCAGCAGCCCAGGGGATGTGCCTGGGGGACGGGATGCAGGAGTCCCATGGCCAGAGGCCTGACGACACCTGGCCCCACAACAGCTGCTCCCACAACAGCTGCTCCCCACCTGCCACCAGACACCTGACCTCCCCAGGGACATCCTTGCTCTGATGAGCTCTGGGGCCTTGTGAGGACCCAATTGGGAAACATGTCCCAAAATGAGGGGATGAAGTGCTGCCACTCACCAGAGCAATTCACAGAAGCATCTTCCTTGTGCTGGCAGGTATCACTGTCCCCAGGCCGGGCACAGCAGTCCCAGAGAGATAGCTCTGTCCCTCTGCACTCCACCTGCTTCAGCCAGATGGAACCCGTCCCCTCCCCAAACACAGCCTCCCCCATGACAGACATGGCAGGGCCACAGCCCAACTGCCTGCATGCAACCTCGGCGTCCTTCGTGCCCCAGGAGTCGTCGCATACTGTCCCCCAGGAGCCATGGTGCCAAACCTCCACTCTGCCCGAGCACCGGTCCTCTCCTCCCACGGCACGAATCTTCTCCACCTCTGGAAAAGGTAGAAACCCCCACATCACTGGGGCAGCTGGGAGAGCCTGGCCAGGCAAGAAGGACACACAGAGGAGCAGTACCTGTGCAGCTCGTAGAGTTGGGGCACTTGGCCACTGGGGCTGAGGAGGTTTCTGGTCGTCTCCCTGCAGAAGGAAACACTGTGCTGAAGGGGCTGCTTCACGGGGGTCATGCAGGTGGGAGCAGGACTGACCTGTGCGTGAACCTCCCACTGCCTCCTTGGTCATGGACACAGCTGAAACTCCCAGTAATGCAGTGTATAACAGTGCTGCATTCCAGGGCTACCCTTGACTGTTCACCCTCCAAGGGCTAATGACTAGCAATGGAGCAGACGGATGTTCCCAGAGGGGAGGCTTGTCTGAGCTCCGGTGCCAGCAGTGCCCTGGCCAGTGCTTTTTTCCTACAGAATCCTCAGCCACCAGGACTGGTTGCACTCTCTCCCTTCCCATTCCCTCAGAAAAACGCAGCCATGAGTGGGATGCTCTGCATGGACTTCCCAAGCTAATAGGTGGTTGTTTGGGCCCTCTCTACGGGCAACAGAGAGCAACAGGCACCTCCGGAAGTGTCCAAGGTAAGGTGGAAGAGGCATCACCTGGAGGTGCCTCTGCCTCTGCCTCTCCTCGGGCTATGCAGGGAGCTCAGGACAGCTATTGCTGATGGATGTGTGTCACTCTGAGAGCTGATGTGTTTGTGTCACTGACAGCAGAACGGCCTGAAACGCAAAGTAAAAGCCACTCCAAGCTCTTTCTCTGCGTTGCACCTTGCTGAACAGGGAGCAAGACCTTGTGTGAGCCTTTGTGCCCAGGTAGCTCCAGCCTTACCACTGCAGGTGATGTGGGTCACTTCTCGTTGGTCATCACATGACTGTGGGTTCCAGGGAGCAGAGGGGCACTGCCAAAAGGAGCTGTTTGTCTTCCCACACTCAACACGATCCAGCCATGTGGGGCCAGACACCCTGCCACTTGGAACATTTATTTCAATGAACCCTCCATCTCCACAGCCCAGCTCTTTGCACACCAGGGACACGGTGTCAGGAGTCATCGAGTTGGAACAAACACTGCCCCATGTCCCGTTGTAGAAAACCTGCAGGCGCCCAGAGCAGCCATCGCTGTTCTCCAGCCTCAGGGCCATGAACTCTGGAAGGAAAGGCACAAAGTTGGAGGGAACAAGCTGGTCCTGGGGTGAGGAGAGAGAAACCTAAAGCACCCCTGACAATGCCCCAGGTTATTCTGCAGCATCCATGGGCAGGAAGGGTTACTCCAAGAAGCAGGGACCCTTCTGGCTACCTCAGGGCTCAGAGAGGCAGAGGGCACTGCTGGCAAGTCACCCTTTCACCCAGGGAGCAGAGAGAAGTCCCTGAGGTGCAGCAGTGCCCTCCCCTCTAACCCTTGGGGACGGCTGGGCTCTCCCTATAACCCTCACGAGGTCCAATGGGGACAGTGCACAGGTGTCCCCAGAACAGGGGCAGGAAGGGGGCTCGGGGCAGCCAGGGGCAGTCTCGGCCATGCCCTGCTCTCCCCTCATCCCTACCTCCCCGGGCACCAGGCTCCCATCACCACTCCCAGCACAGACCTGAGCAGACGACTCCTGCGTCCTCTTTGTGCCTGCAGTTGTGCTGCCCCCAGCCCCCGTGAGGGCAGACCCAGAGAGCAGCTTCACCCCCGGAGCACTTCACGTTGTCCAGCCAGATCTGCCCAGAGCCTCCCCCGAAATGAGCAGAGCCGGTTGCCTGCACAGCCACCCCACAGCCCAGCTGATGGCAAACGACAGTGGCGTCGGACAGGTCCCAGGAGTCATCGCAGACGGTCCCCCAGGTGCCCTGGTAGTAGATCTCCACTCTTCCAGCACAGCGCCCCGTCCCATTCACCAGCCGGACCCGCCGGCTCCCTGCAGCCAGGAGAAACCCCGTTCGTCAGGCCTTACGGCACGGGGCAGTGCAGTGCTTCGGGAACTGTCAGAGCGACTCACCCGAGCAAACCACCCCCACATCCTCAGCAATTCCTGCTAGCGCTGCCTCAGGCAGCGAAGTGTTGCAGAGGGTCAGGCGAGTCTCCTTCCCTGCACACTGGACCCTTCTCAGCCCCACAGGGCCCCTCCCTCGCTCCGGCTTTGGTGGGTTGTAGGCCTGCTCTGCCTCTCCGCACTGGAGCTGCCGGCACACCACGCTGGCATCGTTCATGTCCCACTGGTCATCCAGGACTCTGCTCCACGTCCCATGCAGGGGCATCTCCACTCGCCCATCACACCGGCTCCCTCCATCCATCAGCCGCAGGGATCCAGAAGGCCCTGCCCAGAGAGAGAGGGGGAATGCCCTGGACTCTCTGTGACACCGAGGAGCCCTGCACCCTGCCATGTGTCTCCCATTCCTGATGCCTTTGGACACCCTGGAGCTCACCTATCCGTATCCAGCTCACAGTGAGGAGCTCAAGGATGGCAGTTTTCCAAGGGATTTGTTGTCTTTTTTCACTCTAATCATGCACAGGATGAACACCAGCCTTGCTCCGTCTCCACGCTGGGACTGGCCCCTGCTGTGACACCCAGGGGAGAGCCCACACGTCTCTGCCCCTCTACTTCCTCTTATGGATCGGGGACTGGGAGCTGGTGTCCTCAGCCGGAAGCAGGAGGAGGGGGTCTTTCTGACAAAACAGCATGAGTTTGGAACGCATACTGACAAGAAGCGAGGGCACATCCCAGCCCTGCTGTGCAGCTCAGCCTCAGGCACTGCTCCTGCTGGATGCACCCAGGGCAGCCCCTGCGGGCAGTGGGATTGAGGTCTGCAGCACTCTCTGCAGGTCTAGGATGGGGCTGTTTGCTAGAAGGAGGGAACTGTGTCCTGCAGCCTCATCCTGTGCCTGTGCTGCAGGAGGAGAGTAGAGGAGCCCAGGCCTCATGCTGGCCCCCAGTACTTGAAATATCTGTCCTGGGGAGGCAGAGATGCCTCCTTTGTGCTCACTCCTCCTTTCTCACCAGGTAAAATGGTCTGCCTGCAGGCAAAGCCCTTTGAACCCCTCCACTGGAAGCCAGGGCTTCTCCAGGAAGAAATTCAGTTTGTCATTGCTTTGGGTTGCTGTGTCACACACAAGGGGCAGGTTGAGTTAATCCTGCATTTTCCCTGAACTCACCTGAGCAAACAACACCAGCATCATTGTCATGTGAGCATGGCAAGGCCCCCAGGGCAGTCACAGGGCACTGTCCCAAATGGGATTCAGTCCCATCACAGTGGAAGGTGTCTCTCCAGACAGGGCCGGTTCCTCTCCCAAAATGCCCTCCTCCAGGAACGGACTGAGCAAACCCACAATTGAGTTGATGACAGAGAACGTGCGCATCGGAGATGTCCCAGCGAGAGTCCCCAGGTCCCCAGCACCTGGATCTCCACCCGCCCCGAACACGCCTTGCTGCCATTCACCAGCCTGAATCCTGTGTATTCTGGGGAAAGAGGAGAAAAAGTGAGGAGGGCTTTGTGCTCTTGCACCCTCAGGTGTTCAAGGAGACGCCAAAGGGATAGCAGCCCTTTCTCCTCCTTCCACATCATTTCAAGATTGCAGACAATGACTCCACCCCTCCTGGACTCACACCACGCTGAGTGCAGTCGCTTCCCTCCTCCCCTACCCCACAGTGCATGGCTCACGGGAGGCATTTCACACCTCCTCCCTGAATGCTCACATGTGCAGGTGACACCAGCATCATTCGTGTGGGTGCAGGTCTGGTTGCTGAGGGACATCCTGGGGCAGGAGGGGAGGAGGGATTCATTCCCCACACACTGCAGCTCTTTGTCCCAGGTGGGACTGACCCCCTCTCCAAAGGGAGCTGCTCCAGGGACGGACAGGGCTGTGCCACACTGCAGCTCCCTGCAGATAACGTTGGCAGCTTTGAGATCAAAGTGTGAGTCACAGACTGTTCTCCACTGGTCTCCATCTCTGATCTCCACATGTCCTGAGCAGGGGCTGTCTCCTCCAACCAGCTGGACAAATCCTGGAAAAACCCACCGATGACAGGGAGTTCACAGAGGCTTCTGGCAGTTATATACCTGCATCCCACATGATTTCCAAGGCAGACACATCCAAAATGCTCCACAAACATCCCAGCAGCAGCTGTCAGAGGGTGTTGATGACACAAACCCCTCAGGGCCCCCTGCACCTTCTCTCACCCCCAACACAGCACCCAGGACCGGTGACTACCCCAGACCTCACAGCCACAGGTGCTGCTCAGGGAAATGCTGCTGCCCCAGATGCCCAGCCCTGCCCAGCACAGGCCCTGGGCACTGCAGCGCCTGGTCCAGGAAAATGGGCCCAGGCACTCATGGCTGCTGCAGCCTGCTCAGCCTCTGGGGAGCTCAGGGCCAGGCTGAGGAATCACCTTGGAGCAGCCCAAAATGCAACCTGTTCCCGGGGGTGTCCTGGGCTACCGGGGTGTCTGTGCAGGGAGACATGTCCCAGGCACAGAAATGGTGCAGCTGTAACCGGGTCAGTGTCTGGGCCAGCTGCCCCCTCTGACGCATGCCCGGGGAGGGGTGTGGGGCTGTGACAACCTTGGGGACCCTGCAAGGCTGGCCTGAGCATGCGGTGACATGGGAGGGAGCAGCCGACAGCCCTGCAGCCGCCAAGCCCCGAGCCTGCATGGGATCAGTCCTCGTGGGGCAGCCCTGGGCATGGGGTGCGAGGTGCTGCATGCCACCCTGCTCCTCTGCCCCAGGCCCTGCTCTTCTCCCCTCTGAAAAGCCCCTTCAGTTCAGCCGAGGGACTTGTGTCTGTGAGGGGAATGACCCAAGCGGCCCTGGCCATCTCCTGTCGTTCCCTGGGGTGCCAAGGAAGTTGTCCCTGGTGTCTGGGGCATGGGCACCCCCAGCACTGCCAGCCAGGTCCTGGCAGAACTGGAGGAGATCGATGGAGACCAAGAGAGGCCCCCTCGCACGGGGATGGGGGATTCATCTCCCATCTTGAAGCACCACCTGAGGGTGGGCTGAGCCCCACAGGACCTTCACGAGGTCTGTGCAGCACTGCAGTGGGATCACCTGGGGCTTTCCCCAGGGACATCAGCAGCAACAGTCCCAGCTTGGCAGCCAGAATAGCCATGTCAGGGCCTCCTCTGGTGCCCATGCATTTCTCCTTCAGGGCACAGCCGGGTTAGTCCCCTATCCCAGGCCCAACCCCAAAAGTGAGGCAATGCCTGACTCCTTACCTGAACAAATCACTCCAGTGTCCTCAGCATGATCGTAGTTATGTTCGCCCCAACCAGCATAACTACACTCAGACAGGGCAGTCTCGGTGCCTTGACAATCAAGATCATCCAGCCAAATTGGGCCAGATCCTGGCCCAAAATATCCATATTGAGGGGCTTGGAGAGCAGGTCCACAGCCCAGCTGCTTACAAACTACAGCAGCATCTTTCATGTCCCAGTCATCGTCACACACTGTCCCCCACTGGCCCTCGTGTTTCACCTCCACTCTCCCAGCACAGCGCTTGTCTCCAGCCTCCAGCCTCACCTCTGCAGCACCTTCAAACACAGATATGGGTCCTGTTAGGAGAGCACCCAGCCCCAGCACTGTGGCTGTGCAGCGTCCCCTGCCCAGGGTCGAGTCTCAGGCACTGGGGTGAGCCCTCTCCCCTCTGGGCTGTCCCGGGGCAATGTCGGGATCCCTCTTCTCCCCACATGCTGCATTGGGCTGCAGGATGCCCAGCTCTGGTCCTCCTGGGCCATTCCCACTCCAGAGCCTTTGGCACCTCCTCCCACCCCTCCACCTGGCCCATGCCCACCTGGACACTGTGTCAGGCTCTGCACAGAGCATCCATTCCTCCCCAGCCTGCTACCCCATGAACAGCCCTGAAACCCCAGCCTCCCCACACACTGCTGGCCCCCTAGGGCCCCCAGCCCCCTGCCCACCGCCTGCCCTAGGCACCACTCAACCCCACCCACCTCCCACAGGGCTTTCCAGGGCTTTTGACTGTGCCTTGGGAATCCCTGAGTGCTGCACTCTACAGCTGACCCACTGCCAGCTCCAGGGACACAGCGCTGGGGGAACAAGGCATCCCAAAAGGGTGCCCAAGATCAGGTAGCTATAAACACACTTAGGCACCAGCTGCTGTAAGCACATGAGCCCTGGAAGCACAAATACCCTTCTCCCACCCACAGAAGCACAAGGAAACACACAGGGTGGATGGACTTGAGCACCTTCTGCCCCTTGTCTCACTGCTTTGTGGGATGAAACCCCTTTTCCAGAGGGATCCCGATGACCCCACTGGTGCCCGTTGGCCCCAGGGCCGTGGGACAAGGAAGCAGGCACTTACCCCTGCAGGGCTGCACCCAGAGGAGCAGCCACAGCACCTGAGGGACGAGGAGTCCCTCTGCCTCCATCCGCAGCCTCCTGCCCTGACGGCACTGCCCTGCTGCACCCCACTCCCTGCCGCAGCTGCCGGTGACTCACAAGGGACAACAAAGACGGGAGGGAAATATATATCTGCAGGAGCTGGCCCAGCTGCAGGAGGAGCCAATCGAAGCAGCAGGCACCTTTTTAGACTTTATCTGGGGTTATCTCCCTTCTGACACAGCCCAGCCCTCCAATGAACTTCTCCAGCGCCATTCATGACCATATATGAGAGATGGCTCTGCTGCGGATGTCACGGTCATTGCTCTGGGGCATCATCGCAGGACTCACCCCAGTGGGACAGGGCAGCCTGTGGCAGGGAAATGGGCCTGTCACCCCTTGTACCCCAGTGTGGGGCCTGGGAGCTTTGGGCACCTCATACGCTGTGTGTGCCCAAGGTGCGAGTGTCTGGCTGTCCCTGTGCCAAGGGGACCATGGAGCTGGGACTGCACCTGGGACAGCTGTGTCAGGAAGGGAAGGAAACAGAAACAGCCCCTGACCCTGCTACAGCCCTGCTGTGCCAGGAGCGGCAGCAGTGAAAGGCCTCTTTGCCATGGCCAGAGACCCATCCCGTGAGCTCGGGTTCGTCGATCCCTTCCCAGACAGCCCGCGGTGGGTGCCTTGGGACCAGGGAGCAGGGAGCTGGGGCATTTCACTCCTCTGACAGCAGACAGGGAAGCCCAGGCGTTCAGACCCCCCTGACTCTCTGGGAGTTCCCCCAAGGGCCCGTTATTCCCTCGCAGGGGCTGATCGGGAGATCAAAGCCTCGCCTGCAGGTGCACAAACCACAGCCCACGTGACCTCGACAGCCTGCGCCACGCTCTCCCCGCAGCAGCGCCCAAGCCAGGAAGATGGTGGTTTCTCTCTGGGCTCAGTGCCCCAAGCAGTGTCACTGCACGCAGCCACTGTGCCAGCTCCAGCCCCAAACCTGCTCCCAGGCATGGGGCTGCTCCTGCTGCCTTTGCAGATACAGGTGCTGGGCTTGGGTCCCGGAGGGGGATTTTTCCCCACAGGTGACCAAACCTCTCCTGGGCCCCTACACTCAGGGCCAGGTAGGAGGACAAGTGTCTCCTGTGCAGCAGGGTCCCAGGGCTCACAACTCACAGCACTGCTCCAGCCCAGGGCCACTGACACCCAGCACCTCTCCATCTCTTTGTAACTCCCGTCCATCGCACACTGTCATTTATGCAAAACAGCACACACATTTCATTGCAGTTTCTCATTGGTGATGCTGCATCTCACCATGCTGCTATTGCACACCTTCATACATTTCAATGCCATTATACTTTCACATATGGTTATGTATTTTACTTTTCGACTTACTGAGTGGTTTTCTACTGAGACACGCTCAGGCACTGTATCAGGCTCTTTGAATATTATTGTCGCTTTCTTTTTTCACATTACTGTATTATGTTCCTCTTCCATGTGATGCTGCCTTATCCTCTCAGGAGCACCTTTCATTCAATGTATTTCCCTTCCCAACAGGCACATGGTTTGGATACTGATTGTGAGGTCACTGCTGCCTGAGTGCCTGATAGGTCAGCAGCAGGCACATGGGTGGGACATGTGCTTTTGAGCTCATTCCTGCTGGAGAAACTGAGAGGCCAGCAGCAGGGACGTGGCTTGAATGCCATCAGGTCAGTGCTCCCTGAATACCTCATAGGCCAGCAACAGACACAGGGCTTGGATCTTGATTCTGAGATCACTTCTGCCAGAGCCCTTGATCGGCCAGCAGAATGCACATGGCATGGAAGGTGATTGAAAGGCCACAGCTCCCTGTGATTTTGAGGTCACTGCTGCCTGAGTACCTGATAGGCCAGCAGCAGGCACTTGGCTTGCAGGTTGATTGAGGCCACTTAGGCCTGAGTATCTCATAGGCAAGGAGCACCCACAGGGCTTGGTTGTTGACTGCGAGATCACTTCTTCCTGAGTACCTGATAGGCCAGTAGAAGGCACATGGCTTGGATCTTGAGTCTCAGGTCTCTGCTGCCTTAGCATGGTGCATCAGGGACACAGAGGGGACCGGACTAGACATGGCAGCAGGCAGGGCCCCCAAAGGCCTGGAAACACAGCAAGGCCAACTCTCCATCCCTTGAAGTTGCTTTTATTCCCCCAAAGGCTTTGAAAGTGGGCTTTCTCAGAACATTCCTTTTCAGCCCTGGTCATGTTCAGTTCCAACCTCAGAGAATCAGATGAAGTGGTCCCAAGGGGCTTCACTTGGCCACATCTTTCCTCTCTCTTGTGCCTCTTCTGCTGCCAAAAAGAGGCCTCTCTAGACATTTTTCTCATGCCTTTCTTTGGGGGTGACATTACCTCTGTCTCCTCCAAGAGCCTTTACACCCATTCTCCAATCAGAACGTAGCAGATTGGACAGAGAAGCAGAGATGTCGAACATGTTACAGTCCCAAAGGTGATATTAAAGCAGGTGTACACATAAGAACAGGGACCCAGTGCAGACCTCGTAGGAAAACCTAACAAGCTCCCTGCTGTTGAACAGGGCAATTTCTACAGCACAAAGGCCCTGGAAAGCAGAGATTACTAATGCTACTGCTCACACCAGCTCTGGATTCATTTAGTGGCCTATAAAAGTCTTGCTGGCTCCCTGGCAGGCTTAACAGGATGTACAAAGTCACACTCAATGTCCATGTTTGCCAGAGTATAACATCTTCATTTTAAATGTGCTAGTACTAAATAATGATGATGGAGTGGAATAAATTCATGTGCATGCTGCTGGCCTATGAGCTGCTCTGACAGAAGTGACCTCACAGCCAACATCCAAGTCTTTTGTCTCAGAATTGACCTCCCAAGTGCTTACCCCCACCATATACCTTCTGCTGACCTCTAGGCTTCAGGGACAGAAGTTTCCTTAAAAGAATATCCCCTGCCATGAACATGCTGCCGGCCTACCAGCTTCTCCCACAGAAGGGACCTCACAGTGACATTTACATTTACATGTGCCTGTTGCAGGCCTATAGGCTGCTGGGACAGGAGTGACCAAAAAGTCAATTCCCAGCCATGTGCTTTTGCTGCTGGCCCATCAGAGACTTGGAAAGAGGTGACCTCACAGTTACCTTCACAACAATGTGCCTGTCCCTGGCCTACGAGCCTCTGAGACAGCAGTTACCGCACTGTAACTTCCCTTGCCATGAGACATGCTGACCTATCAGCTGCTCAGGCAGAAGTGATCTCCAGAGCACACATCCCAGCCACGTACTTGCCGCTGCCCTACCAACTGCTCAGCTAGAATTGACTCACATTCACATTTCCAGCCATGTGTCTGCTGTGATCCAACCAGTTCATCACTCAGCAGTGACCTCACAACCAACAGCCAAGCCTTGTTCCTGCAGCTGGCCTATCAGCTACCCTGGCAGAAGTCACCTCATCATCAATAGCCGAGCCATGTGCCTCCTTCTGGCCTGTCAGCTACTGGCAAAGAACTGATTGGACAAAGGTGATTTTCTGGCATAGCTCTTGTAGACAGCCACGACCTCACTACCCACATCCCGGCCATGCAGCTAGTGCCCCCTGCCGCTCCCCCTGCCCTCCCCAAGGCTGAGCCAGCTCCTGAACGGCCTCCCTGGTTCACCTTGTGGCATCACACAGTGCAGCAAAACACCCATTTTGTACAGTTACTACCCCAAAAGAAGATCAGCATCTGCTCTGTGCTACCTACCCCTAGTCTGTGACACTTAGGAACTGGAGAACAGCCTGCAAGTAATTCTCGGCACCATTTTCTAGTGGCAGGATTGCACGGGAGCTGCGCTCATGAAGCTGCAGACAGTGGGGCCTCACGTCCCAGGCAGAGGGAGAAGCCTTCCCGCAGCTCAGCAGTCTGTTCCCTTCCCCAGGGCTGAGCAAACCCGGCAAATCATCAAGGGCAACAAGCATTCTCCTGTTCTGCGGTCTGACCTTCGGGAGCTCCTGGAGGAAAGCAGCCCGGCCGCCAGCACCGCTGCCCCCGCCCCAGCGCCAGGGCACCCGCCGGCGTTTCAACGCCCGCGCAGCCCCCCCCAGACCCGCTCGCACCCGCTCTCTCCCGCTCTCTCCCCTCCCGCTTTTCTCCCGCTCCTCTCTCACACCCGCTCGCCCAGGGACCCGTCGCGGGTCGGGGCTCGACCCTCCTCTCCCCGGGGGTGGCTGCAGAGCAGCGCAGCGCCCTGCCCCGGGCGGAGGCCTGGCTGCGGAGGAAGCCGCCCGGCCGGGCTGTCGGCGCCGAGGGGCCTCGCTCCCGACGCTGCTGCCTGAGGGGCTGTTTGCGCCCTGCCCCGAGCGACCGTCCCGGCTCTGCGCTGCCCTGCTCGCTCGCGCCTCCGCTCTCCTCTCCCCTTCCTCTCTCCCTCTTCTCGTTCACGTCTCTCTTTCACACCTTTTCTTTCCCTCCCTCCCCCTCGCTCCCTCTTTCTCTCCTCTCTCCTCTCTCCCCCTTTCTCCTCTCCCTGAGGACGCACCCATGCTGGTCTCTGATTGGCTGATAGAGCCGTCACTCCAAGGGATCTCCGCCCTCCTCCTCTTGCTGGCCAATGGGAGGCCCGCACTGGGGGCGATGCCATGGCAACGTCCTGACCTCGTGACCCAGCAGCTGCTTTCCCCTCCGCGATGGCGCCATCTTGGTGGCCGCTGGCGGGGTGAGATGCTCCTTCAGCGCTGATCAGCTGCCGTCCCGGGCGGACGCGAGTGGAAATGCGGCTCGTGCCCGGGTCGAGTTCGGACACTGAAGACGGGACCGCAGCCCCGCTGAAGGAGCCCTAGCGTTTCTCCGCTCCTGTCTGTGCCTCGGTGCTCGAGGCAGCCCGCGCGGGCGCTGTCTCCTCGGAGCCCGGCAGCGCGGGAGAGCCGAGCGGTGGCCTGTCTGACACGTACAACCACGGGAGACCCGCCTGCGGTTTACACCGCAGGAGAGACCAACGCCTCTCCCTGTCGGACGAGTGCTGTTAGCTCCAAGTGATTTATTACTATCGTGCTGAGCAGTTTAAGTACTGTTACAATTTACCATAATTTCTTTCTCCTATTTTACTACCATCTTAAGAATTTCTCTTTTTCTAATACAAAAGGTGGCTTTTTCACTGCACTCAGTGGGAGGGAAAATGAACCTACATGCAGTGTGTGATTGGAAAGTCTCAAACACTTGTTCTGAAATGTCTCTATCAAAGGTGAACATTTGAACAACTTTTTTTAGCTTTGAAGAACCTGGCTCAGTGTCAATTTGACTTTGTCGTTATGCACATTCTCTATTGAGATGTCCTACTGCTTGTAGGCATTGTTTCAAACCTTTCTAATTCAGCTGAAATACCTTCTTCCAGAGAGTGTCACAGTCTGAGAGAACTGTTTTTTTCCCTCTCTATTTACAAGAGACAAGTTGATAGGTATGACCATACTAGAGGTATCCTCTGAGCAGGGAAGACTTATCTTCTTCCTCAGAAAATGTGAAATAACAGTGAGAAGGTGGTGTATGCACCTTGTGCTGCATTCTCTGATTTGCTTTTTTGTGATTGTTGAATGGATGCTCTGTTTACAAGCAGCTGCTCCAGGACTTGGTCGTTCAGTCTAAAACCTATCCAAAATAACAGCTGGGGTTGCAAGATGCAAAAAGACTGCCTGATGCCTCTGTCGCATAGGCGCAGCCAGCTGTTAATCTGTTGTGATTTTGCTCCTCGGATACTAAATCTTATTGTCCATCGTGCACTGAAGAATGATGTTTGCCTGGGGCGTGAGGTTAGACTACAGGCTGAAAGGGGCTGTGAAGCTTCCTGTGCTTGTCCCTGTGACTCAGCTTTGGATTGCTGTGAGCCTGTTTTCCTTGACATCTCATCACCTCCCAAAGAATCTCCCGGGTCCCGTGGTTTAGTCACCTGTCACAGGACAATGTGTCCTAGAATCGTTATCATAAATGGACTTAAGCTCCCTTGTGACCGTCTCCCTTCATTGCGAGCCAATTCCAGAATTTCCTTTTCATGTATTTGAGGCCTTCTCAAAGCCAAACTGCTTTTAGGGATGGCAAATCTATGTGTATTAGTGCCTGTGACAGCATTGCCTCTGAGCGCAACTGGTTCCCTGTCCGTAGAGCTACTTCTGTTATCTAGACTACCCATGTTTCCTCTGTCTTTGCTTTGCTCCATTACATTAAATTCTCCTAGTGTCCTTTTGAATGATAGGCACTTTGTTTTTGGATCACATTCTTAAGCTGCTGTTGTTGCTTTTTGTTTTAATTTCAGTTCTCTTTTTTTTTTCTTCAAGAGAGATCAGAATTGTCCACAATATTTTATATGATCTCCCTCAAGTGCCACTGTGAATACTTGTGTCTGCTGGGTAAGTACTGCTTTTTTCATGATTCTGCTGGTGCATTATTAGCCTGTGACTAGCTGACACACTCAGTTTTGTATCTGAATAAGAAATTCACGGTGACTTCCACATTTGCTAAACCCTGGTTTAGAGCAGAAATTCTTGTGGTTAATGCTGGGTGCCAGAATGATGTTCCTGTTCTCTCCTCCTGGGTGCTCCCTGTGGCTACCACTGCCCTGCCCTTTGAGAACTCTAGGGTAAAAAGGAAAGATAGATTCATATAATTCAGGAATCTCTGTGGTTGTCCTCCTTTTCACTTTGTTAATCACTTTTTTTTTTTTTTTGGTTAACATGTCCTGGGCCATGAATAAACATGTTAACAGAGAGGCAAGTAGGCCATGACCTCAATTGAAAAGTACAGGTTTTCTTGCATTAAAATATGCATCCATTTTCTCATCTCTATTAGATTAAAAGATATAAGCCTACAGTAGAATGTCTCATGTCTCTAGTAGGTAAACCTAGATGGTTGTATTCCAATGGTCCTTCCTTGCTTTCTGCATGGTAGACCTGTGTGCTAATCTTTTGTGTATCTGCAGCTCCTCGATAAAGTTACTGTGTTGCAGAGCCTGAACAAAGTTACCCTGTAGGCGTCAAGTGTGCACACATCAGCTCTTCTGCATGTTTGTCTCTGATCTTGCTTGTCTTTTCATTAGGAAAACCTTGATATGTACTCCTGAGGAGGAAAGAACAAGACTTGATGATGAAATTGCTGACAATGAAGATGGCAGTGTAGGTTAGTTCTGGCTTTCAATTTTCTTTACTGTGTTCTGGCCAAAAGCTTTGCCTTCAACAGTGGAAATGAGCTGAACTACTGGACATTTTTCATCTATTCACATTTGTGTATAGCCTTAGAACTTACAGGCCATAGTCATGGATGGACTCCAGGGCCCTGCTAGTAAGCTCAGGAAAGAGAATCAGAAAAAAAAAAAAAATCAGTCCTTTCCCCAAGTGCTTACAACTAGCAGAAGAGAAGGGCAACAAATGCAGGTGGGAATACAAGGCAATGGGGAGTCTTATTCTGAATGATAAGCACTGCTCTCACTGCAGCAGTAGCCTGATATTTTTCATGGGTTTTGAGCATCGCAGCAAGAATTTTCAGGAGGTAATAGGAATATGATGCATCTGGAAAGCTCCTCCCAAGTGTGAAGACAGTAGGGGAGAAGGGAACATGCTTCTGCATTTTTGCGTTGAGCAGGCAGAGAGTGGGAGGTGCTGTCAGGGCTGGCTTGGAAGTCAGAGCTGTCCTCTGGGTACTTAGTGGGAAGTAACATAGGAAGGAGGATAAGTCGTGCAAGCCCTTAGCAACTTTGGTCTTGCTATGACAGAAGAAACTTGAAGGGTTTCAGGAGAACGCTCTTTGTGTTTCAGGCAGTAAGTTCAGAATATGATCTCTGTAGCAACTTTCAGAATGGAGCTGAGTCGGGCAAGGCTATATTTCAGGACAGAAAAGCATGCTGCAGTAGTTTAGGTGATCAGGCCTTGATTAGGAGATGTAAATATGCAATACCTCATGAAAGCAGGCTCTCTCAAAAGTTTTGCAGCCTGTGCCAGACTTGAACAGTGGAAATGAAAAGCTACAAAAAGATACAAGCCAAATGCCCATGAAAGCAGTATTAATTATCCCTGGGGTAATCTTTGCAGAATCCCAGAGTGGAAGGAGACTCTACAACCTCTCTGGGCAACCTGTTCCAGGGCTCTGTCACCCTCACAGCCAAGAAGTTTTTCCTCATGTTCAGATGGAACTTCTTGTGTTTCAGTTTGCACCTATTGCCTCTTGTCACAGAATCACAGAATCACAGAATCGTTTAGGTTGGAAGGGACCTCTGGAGATCATCTAGTCCAACCTCCCTGCTCAAGCAGGGTCACCTAGAGCATATTGCCCAGGATCACATCCAGACGGCTTTTGAATATCTCCAGCGAAGGAGACTCCACCACCTCTCTGGACAACCTGTTCCAATGCTCTGTCACCCTCACAGTGAAGAAGTTTTTCCTCAGGTTCAGATGGAACTTCCTGTGGTTCAGTTTCTGCCCATTGCCTCTTGTCCTGTTGCTGGGCACCACGGAGAAGAGGCTGGCCTCATCCTCTTGACACTCCCCCTTCAGATACTTGTACACGTTGATGAGATCGCCTCTCAGCCTTCTCTTCTCCAGGCTGAACAGGCCCAGCTCTCTCAGCCTTTCTTCAGAAGAGAGATGCTCCAGCCCTCTAATCATCTTGGTAGCCCTCCGCTGGACTCTCTCCAGGAGTGCCATGTCTCTCTTGTCCTGGGGAGCCCAGAACTGGACACAGTCCTCCAGGTGTGGCCTCTCCAGGGCTGAGGAGAGGGGCAGCATCACCTCCCTCCACCTGCTGGCAACACTCTGCCTAATGCACCCCAGGATACCATTGGCCTTCTTGGCCACAAGGGCACACTGCTGGCTCATGTTTAACTTGTTGTCCACCAGCACTCCCAGGTCCTTCTCGGCAGAGCTACTTTCCAGCAGGTCAACCCCCAGCCTGTACTGGTGCATGAGATTATTCCTGCCTAGGTGCAGGACCTTGCACTTGCCTTTGTTGAACTTCATGAGGTTCCTCTCCGCCCAGCTCTCCAGCCTGTCCAGGTCCCTCTGAATGGCAGCACAGTCTTCTGGTGTGTTAGCCTCTCCCTCCAGTTTAGTATCATCAGCAAACTTGCTGAGGGTGCACTCTGGCCCTTCCTCCAGGTCATTGATGAATATATTGAACAAGACTAGACCCAGGACTGAGCCCTGGGGGACACCACTAGCCACAGGCCTCCAACTTGACTCTGCGCCATTCACCACAACCCTCTGAGCTCAGCCATCCAGCCAGTTCTCAAGCCACCTCACCGTCCACTCATCTAGCCCACACTTCCTGAGCTTACCTAGGAGGATGTAATGGGAGACAGTGTCAAAAGCCTTGCTCAAGTCCAGGTAGACAACATCCACTGCTCTCCCCTCATCTACCCAGCCAGTCATTCCGTCATAGAAGGCTATCAGATTGGTCAAGCATGATTTCCCTTTGGTGAATCCATGCTGACTCCTCCTGATCACCTTCTTGTCCTCCACATGCTTAGTGAGGACCTTCAGGAGGAGCTGTTCCATCACCTTTCCAGGGATGGAGGTGAGGCTGACAGGCCTTTAGTTTCCTGGTTCCTCCTTCTTGCCCTTTTTGAAGACTGGCGTGACATTGGCTTTCTTCCAGTCCTCAGGCACCTCTCCTGATCTCCAGGACCTTTCAAAGATGATGGAGAGTGGCCTAGCGATAACATCCGCCAGCTCCCTCAGCACTCGTGGGTGCATCCCATCGGGGCCCATGGATTTATGGATGTCAAGTTTAGACAAAAGATCTCTAACCCGATCCTCCTCAACCAAGGGGAGTCTTCCTTTCTCCAGCCTTCCTCTCTTGCCTCCAAGGTCTGGAATTCCTCAGGACTGGCCTTAGCAGTGAAGACTGAAACAAAGGCAGCATTCAATAACTCTGCCTTCTCTGTATCTTTTGTCACCAGGGCACCCGCCCCATTCAGCAGCGGGCCCACGTTTTCCCTAGTCTTCCTTTTGCTATTGATGTATTTGAAGAAGGCCTTCTTGTTGTCCTTGACATCCCTTGCCACATTTAATTCCAACTGGGCCTTAGCCTTCCTTGTCGCATCCCTGCACACTCTGACAACGTCCCTGTATGCCTCCCAAGTGGCCTGTCCCCTTTTCCACATTCTGTACACTTCCTTCTTCTGCTGGAGTTTGGCCAGGAGTTCCTTGCTCATCCATGCAGGTCTCCTGCCCGCTTTGCTGGACTTCTTCCTCAGAGGGATGCACTGATCCTGAGCCTGGAGGAAGTGATGCTTGAATATTAACCAGCTCTCTTGGACCCCTCTTCCTTCTAGGGCCCTACCCCACGAGATTCCCCTAAGTAGGTTCCTGAAGAGGCCAAAGTCAGCTCTCCTGAAGTCCAGCGTTGCAATCCTACTCATTGCCCTGCTCCCTCCTCGTAGGATCCTCAACTCCACCATCTCATGGTCACTGCAGCCAAGGCTGCCTCCAACCTTCACATCTCCAACTAGACCTTCTTTGTTTGTTAGTACAAGGTCTAGCATTGCACCTCTCCTCGTTGGCATCTCCACCACCTGGGTCAAGAAATTATCATCAATGCTTTGCAGGAACCTCTTTGACTGTTTGTGCCTAGCTGTGCTGTCTTGCCAACAGATGTCAGGGTGGTTGAAGTCTCCCATGAGAACCAGGGCCTGTGATCGTGAGGCTTCTTCCAGCTGTCTGTAGAAGGCCTCATCGATGGCTTCCTCCTGGTCAGGTGGCCTGTAGTAGACCCCCACAACAGTGTCACCCATGTTACCCTGCCCTTTAATCCTTACCCATAGGCTCTCAACTTGCTCTTCATCCACCCCGAGGCAGAGCTCCATACATTCTAGTTGCTCCCTCACATAAAGAGCAACTCCACCACCTCGCCTGCCTGGCCTGTCTTTCCTAAAAAGCACATAGCCATCCATGACAGCATCCCAGTCATGTGAACTATCCCACCATGTCTCTGTCACTGCAATGAGATCATGGCCCTGCGACCGCACACAGATCTCTAACTCTTCCTGCTTATTCCCCATGCTGCGCGCATTGGTATACAGGCATTTGAGAGAGCCAGTCAAGCACGCAGGCTTCCCAGAAGAGGTGCAAGAGGATCCTCCATAGCCACGTTGCATGCTGTCTCCCCTGGTTCTATGCACCCGCTGGAGGCATCCTGACTTGAGCGGTGTTTTACTGACTCCCCTGCCACTATACCACTCCCCTTCCCCCATCTTGCCTAGTTTAAAGCCCTCCGTACCAGGCTGGCCAATCTGTTGGCAAAGACACGCGTGCCCCGCTTGCTGAGGTGGATCCCATCACTCCCTATCAGCTGTTGATCTTCAAACAGGGTCCCATGGTCATAGAAACCAAAGCCCTGTTGCCAACACCAGCGGCGCAGCCAGCTGTTAACTTGGAAAATTCGTCTACTCCTCCTCCTGTCCTTTCCCCTCACAGGCAAGATTGAGGAGAAAACAACCTGGGCTCCCAGACCCTTGACCACCATTCCCAGAGCTCTGAAGTCCCGTTTGATGGTTTCCAGTTTGTCTTTCGTGTCATTAGCACCCACATGGAAGATCAGCAGAGGGTAGTAGTCCGACGCGTGGACAAGCCTTGGCAGTCTTTCCACGACATCTCTTATTTGAGCCCCTGACAGGCAGCAAACCTCTCTGGACAAGAGATCAGGTCGGCAGATAGGTGCCTCTGTCCCCTGCAGCAGGCAGTCACCCACAATTGTCCTATTGCTGGGCACTACTGAGAAGAGTCTGGCCCCATCCTCTTGACACCCTCCCTCCAGATACTTGTACACATTGATGAGATCGCCTCTCAGCCTTCTCTTCTCCAGGCTGAACAGGCCCAGCTCTCTCAGCCTTTCTTCAGAAGAGAGATGCTCCAGTCCCCTGATCATCTTCGTAGCCCTCTGCTGGACTCTCTCCAGTAGTGGCCATGTCTCTCTTGTCCTGGGGAGCCCAGAACTGGACACAGTCCTCCAGGTGTGGCCTCTCCAGGGCTGAGGAGAGGGGCAGGATCATCTCCCTCCACCTGCTGGCAACACTCTGCCTGATGCAGCCCAGGATGCCATTGGCCTTCTTGGCCGCAAGGGCACATTGCTGGCTCATGGTTAGCTTGTTGTCCATCAGGACTCCCAAGACCTTCTCCACAGAACATTCGTCCCTAGGTGCAGGACCCTGCCCTTGCCTTTGTTGAACTTCAGGAGGTTCCCCTCTGCCCATTTCTTCAGCCTGTTGAGGTCCTTCTGAATGGCAGCACAGCCCTCTGGGGTATCAGCCACTCCTCCCAGTTTAGTGTTGTTGCTCGTTTTGAAGCAGACTCTCTAAGCGTACAAACAAAGTCGAGTTTAGGGAGTAGACATTGCTTTATTTTGTGCAGGGTGCTCAGTGGATAATTCCACAAATCAGGCACACCTCATTACTACACAGCCGACACTTCATACAGTTTGAGCTACAGTTATCAGTACAATTTACAACTACATTAAGTTATCCTCATTTCCCATTGGTTCCTGTTAGGTCTCATCTTCGTTTAAAGTTACAGTATCCTCCTTTTCTACTACGCATGCTCCAAGGGGAGGGGGCTTTGGTTGTTAGGGGGGAGCTTCCCTGTTCGTGGGTGGGTTCTTTACTATGCTGATTAGGATAGTTCACCTGTAGTCCAGGCAGTTCTCTTCAGTTTATCACCTGTCCTTGTTCTCTTCAAGCTCATGTGGATACTTATCTGGCCAACTTATGGTGTCATCCTGCTCCTTTCTTCAAGGCCTTGTTTTGTTAACTCTCTGTGAAAGACTGAGTAATGAGCTTCTTCCTGGAACAGTGGGTGCCCAGCCAAGCATTATGTACAACAATTACACCTAGTTACATTCTCAGGTCTTTCAAATGGCATTTCTCACACAGATACCTCAATATCATCAGCAAACTTGCTGCAGGTGCACTCTGTGCCTTCATCGAGGTCATTATTGAATAGGTTGAACAGGATTGGACTGAGTGTTGACCCCTGGGGCACACTGCTAGCTACAGGCCTCCAACTAGACCCTGTGGCATTGATCACAGTCCTCTGAGCTCTGCCATTCGGCCAGTTCTCAATCCACCTGACTGCCTGCTCATCTAGCCTGCCCTTCCTGAGCTTGCCTATGAGGATGTGATGGGAGACAGTGTCAAAAGCCTTGCTGAAGTCAAGGGGGACAACATGCACTGCTCACTCCTCATCTATCCAGCCAGTCATTCCTTCATAGAATTCTTCCCAGGCATCAAGGTGAAGCTGCCTGGCCTGTAGTTGCCCAGCCCTCTTTCTTGCCTTTTGTGAAGATGGGGGTGGGAGGGCATTTATTTTCTTGCAGTGCTCAGCAACCTCTCCTGATCACCGTGACCTTTCAGAAAGAGTCAAGAGTGGCTTTGCAATGACATCAGCCAGCTCCCTCAGTACTCATGGGTGCCTCCCATGAGATCCCATGGACTTGTGTATGTCCATTTTTTTGAAGTGTTTCCTCACCGGCTCTTCCTCCATTGAGGGCAAGTCTTCCTTTCTGCTGGCTTCTCCTCAGGTCTCAGGGGCCTGGGATTTCTGAGGGCTGCTCTCACCAGTAAGACTGAGGTGAAGAAGGCATTCGATACCTCTTCCTTTTCTGTGTCCTTTGTCACCAGGGCCAGTGTCCCATTTAGCAGCAGGCTCACCTTTTCCTTAGCCTTGCTTTAGCCGCTTATGTTCTTAGAGAAGCCTTCCTTGTTGCCCTTCATATCTCTTGTCAGATTCTGCTTCAGGTGGGCTTTAGCTCTCCTGACCTCACTGCTGCATGCTTGGACAACCTTTCTGAATTCCTCTTGGGTCACCTGTCCCTGCTTCCCCCTCTTGTGCACTTCCTTTTTATATTCGAGATAGTCAGGAGCATCTCGTTCATCCATGCAGGCCTCCTACCACCTTTGCTTGATTTCCTGCTTGTTTGGCTAGACCATTCTTGCACTTGGAGGAGGTGATCCTTGACTGTCAGCCAGCTTTCTTGGACCACTCTTCCCTCCAGGGTCATCTCCCATGGGATTTCTCCAAGCAGGTCCCTGGACAGGCTAAAGTTTACTTTCCTGAAGTCTGGGATTCTACTCCTTTTTTTTTGGCCTGCACCCTTCTCACAGGATCCTGAATTCTACCTCTTATGGTTGCTGCAGCCGAGGCTGCCCCTGACTTTCACCTCTCCGGCCTGTTCTTCACTGTATGAGGTCCAGCAGAGAGACACTTCTCCTGAGACTCTTCCGAGTCCTTGTCTCTGCTGGACCCCACATTCAACATCCCAGCCACATCCCCTTTACTGGCATCTCCCTTTCCCCTGTTGCCAGTGGGATTACACACACGTGGGACAACACACCTGGTGGGATTAAAAAGGGCTCCTGAGGAAGGCAGGCTGAAAGAGCAAGAGCGGGAGGTGTGCTCTTTTCAAAGAGGTGGCTGGAATGCACGTAGCTTTGCCTTGGAATGGGTCACGAGCCAGATGAGAGCTTGTGGTAAGGATAAGAGGACCCACTAGTATGGCTGATGCTGTGGTGGGTGTTTGCTAATGGCTTCTGAAGAGGGAGAGGAAGTAGCCAAAGCCTTTTTAGGCAGCTGCAGGAAGCCTCATGGTCACAGATCCTGGCTCTCACAGGGGAGTTTAACCACCCCGGAATGTGCAGAAAGGGCAGTAGGTCTGGAGACAAGCAGCCCAGGAGATTCCTGGAGGGCATTGAAGAGAATTTCTTGGACATAGGGAATGAATGAGCCAATGAGGGCTGGACTCTGTTGTTGACAAAGAAAGAAGAACTGGATGGGGATGTGAAGGTTGAGGTGGCTGCAATGACCATGAGAGGGTGGAGAAGTAAGACAAAGAAGAGAATCACAGCTCAGGACTGCAGGAGAGCAGCTTTCAGCTAGTTCAGGACCGGCTGGGCAGGATCCCATAGGAGACTGTCTTGGAGGGCAGAGGGGCCACAGATCTCTCTTCCATCTTCAGGGCAAACATTCTCAATGCAAAGGAATACACCAGTATGATGTACGGGGAGTCGCGCAAGGCCTGGAGGGAAGCCTCTGTGGATGGAAAGGGATGCCCTGACTTAGGAGACTGAAAATCAAGAAGCAAGTGCCCAGAAGGTGGAAGGGAGAAGAGGCAGCCCAGGACGTAGATTGAGATACTGCTTGTGGGTCAGGGATGGAGCTGGGAAAGTCAAAGCTCAGCTGGAGCTGGAGCTGGAGCTGGAGCTGGAGCTCGCAAGAGGTTGAGAGGACAACAGGAAGGCCTTCTGAAAGTACATCATGAGCCCAAGGAAGGCAGCCAATGAAAATGTGGTGTCACTGCTGAGTGGGGCAGGGAACAAGGTGACAAAGACAGGGAAAAGGCTGAGGAACTCCTTGCCTCTTTCACCTTGTATTTTCCTGGTAAGATCTGCCTCCAGGCCCCGTAAGTGGGGCCATCCTAAGTGCTGTGATTCAATGACTCTTTCCCTGGACAGCTCGGTAAAGACAGACTAGGTGGGGTTTGAGAGTGTAGGCATATAGTGGAGACCATGGTGTGATGTGCCTCCCATCTCTGCAGCACTCTTGGATGCAGTTGGGATGGACTTTGCCTGAAGGCAGTGGTGGGATTCAGTATTTTGGGGACAAGTAAGAAACCTGAGATGGCCTGAGTTATTTGCCCAGCCACTTCTCCAAAAGGGCCTGAGTTACATGTAGGTCCCATGTAGCATCTACTAGAAACGTGCAGTTGTATGGAACACCCCAGGCATCTGACATGGCCCTGCAGATCTATTTTTATGTCATTAAACCAAGTGTCTGCACTGAATTACATCGGTGGTTTGCAATGTGGGGATCTGCATGTGTCTCAACTTCCGAGTGAGTGGAGCTCTCAGTTATAGTAGGCATCTAGCGTCATTTTAGATGGCCAAGGAAATTCCCCGTCTGGCCCCTCACCTCATGCTCTAGAAGGATGCAGATCTCCCTGCTGCTCCATCAAACACTGGCCCATGCCTTGGACCACCTCTGTCTCTTCAAACATCAGCAGGTGTCTGTGTGTGGGCAACTGACTCCCAGCCTCCATCTCCAGGGATTCTAATGGGAGCTTAGAGAAGGAGCTCAGATGCAGACAGGTGTATTGTGCACACTTCAGCTTGGGCAAGGGGAATGCCACCTCCTGTGTGTTTGTGGAGTTCACGAGAGGCAGCTGAATCCCACTCCATCCCAGGGGCTTCTAAGCTGGCATGAGATGCACAGATTAACTCATCTGAATCAATATGTGAACCATGGGAAAATGAACTCCCTTCTTGTCCGTGTCTAGGTGTCCTGCCCAGGAAAGAGATGGGAGTAGGGGCTTCCACATTTTCATCTCTTGTAGATAAATGTCCTCTGATGAGATAAACTGCAATGCTGGAATCAGCCTCTCCCCACTGTTTAGAGAGAGACCATAGGGGATTATTTTAGTCTTGCTCAATGAACATTTCCCGGGAGGAGGGAGTGCAAAGGACAAATAAAATCACAGCTTCAGCTGGGCCACTGTTCCCGGGTGGGACTCCTGGGATGGACGGGACTCCTGGCAACCTGGCAGCACTGCTGAGAGACAGCTCTGTGCAGGAGCAGCTCCTCTGTAAAGATCAGCAGGGCTTCAGGCACTGCCTGCAGGTGCCAAGAGGAGACAAGGAAGATGAGCAAGATGAGTGAGACAGAAAGAAGTTAAAGACAATCAAGAGTGGGTAGAGGGCTGAGAGCTCACTGGAGGAGAAATCTGCACAGCCCCTAACACAGTAAGTCTCTGGCTGCAGGACAATGCGGGTGGGGTACCCTGAGGGGCCCTCTAAAGGTACCACATCCCATGGCTGATAGGGTCTGTCAGGTTGGGTATCCCAGTTCCTCTTGTGTGGAGTAGGATGTGCATTTGAGCAGGGATTCCTAGCCACACTGTCAGAGGGAAACAGTGTCCTGCTACCTTCTTCTACGGATGCTGCAAGGGTGTGAAGCTGGGATGTGCACAGAGGTCTGCCCAGGGCTGTAATTCAGAGCCATGCCCCTGCGCCCCAGGGTGCTGTGTGCCCAGGGCCGTGACTCTGCTGCCACCTGCAAGGGTCAGTAGTCAGCCTGGCCAGGGAACTCCCCACAGTGCTGCAGGGAGAAGCTCTGGGTGGGATGAACTCCATCAAGACAGGTTCATTCTCCCATCAAGAGGGTGCTGCATGGGTCAGGGCTGCTCACAGCTCCTAATCACCCTGAGGGCATTTGTGGAGGGACCTTTCCACAAGGAAGGTCAAGGCTGGGATACCTGAAAGGGAAGGAACTTTCATGAGTGTCTGCTTTCAGTTTTCTTCTCTTTGGGTGGGATGAAATATTAATAGATCTGTCAGGTTTAGACAGGGGACTGAGGCTCCAAAACAGTGACAGCGAGAGAGGAGGAGTTCTGGGAGGGACTCAGCAAATCCCTTCATCCACTCCTCAGCCTCCAGACAGAACCAGCATCACCTTTCCAGCCCATCAAGGTTTCTCTCACAAGCTCCTTAGCCCCTGCAAACACGGAGGTGCCCCTGGGCAGTGCCCCGCACCTAGGAAGTTTTTGCAGGGCAGAGTGGAGCGCCCAGTGGGTGGGATGGGGTCTGTGAGCTCTGACGGGGGAAAGACATGGGGAGAGAGAAACAGCTCCCCACAGGGACAGCTCCAGGCAGCAGAGTCACAGTCAAAGTGTAAGAAGAAACTGCAAACTCCAGTGCCTCCCCTCCTCTCCTCTCCCACCCAGCACAGCCCTCTGCCCTCAAGGCGGTGGGGTCCAGGGCATGAGTCATTTCTCTGTCTGATGGACATGCAGGAGAGGAAAAACTCCTGAGTGTTCCCTGTCTCTCCCTGTCCCTTCCTCCTTTGGCAGAAATGTCATGATATTGCTTTATATTTCCCCACCTATCCGTGCTGCCCTTGTCCTTCCCCTTGGACTCTCTGGGCAGGGTCATTTCAGATGCAATTCAGATACCAGTCCTGTGGGTCCTGCCATGCAGAAGTGTCTTTGACGTTGAGGTGTCCAAGTCCCCCTCCAACCTTTGCAGCTCTCAGCGATGCAGTGCGGCAGCTGGGAATGAACCAACTCTCTTCAGCACACCCTGTCTTTAGGACATTTGACTATTCCTGTGGGTGTCCGACTGGGCTGCAAGTTGCCCTCTAGAAGGACACAACTCTCCCATTGTGTCTGAGTGTTATCTTGGTGCCCCATGGAGAAGCCACCTAGATACAAAGGCCATGGAAATACTCCTGGGTGACTGGATGTGGGCAGCTGGAAAGAGCCTGATGTGTTCCTGGCTAGAAGGGAAGGGGCTGAGACCTCCTTCAGATACTCTGAGAAAGGGTGCTGAGTTTGGTGATCTGCTCTTTGAAACTGGATTCCTCTGCTCGCAGCAGTATTGTTTCTTGTTAGGGTAACATGAGTGCAAGTGTCATCCACTTCAGAGATGTGAGCACAGGGCAGCTGGGAAAAAGACTGATGGACGGAGCAGCTCTCCTCCCTCTGCACTAAAGCCAGAGTGAATCCTTTTGCCTCCCAGGATTCACAGCTGTTCCCTCTGAGTGCAGTAGAAGTGCTGGGGATTTCTAACTCTAAGAATCCTCCTCAGGTATGATGGGGAAGTTAAAAGAAAACAAAGAAATCCTTAAAACTAGTAGTGAACCCACAGTGTTTAGAACTGAGAGTGAAGATGCTGAAAAGTGCTTCAGCATTATGAGTGGATGAAATCTGACTACAACTGTGAATATGAAAGTTTAGCCATCTTTGTTCCTATGTACCCACAGCTGTAGGTCAGAACCGACTCCTCCAGAGCCCACAGGCAGAGGCCTCTGCTCCTCATGGCAAACTCAGGACAGCACAATCTGGAGCTCAAACCACGGAGCTTAGTGACGGTCCTGCTGAGATGAGGAGAGGTAATGGGCATGTGTCTGGGGGAAGGGGGAGAGGGTTCTGTGCAAAACAAAAAGTTTTGCTCAGAGAAGTGTGTCCTAACTTGTCAATGTTTTTTCCTCCTTGGACAGTCCCCCATGCTTGGAGAGAAGCAAATGTCCAACAGCAGCTCCCTCAATGAGTTTCTCCTCCTGACATTTGCAGACACGTGGGAGCTGCAGCTACTGCACTTCTCACTCTTCCTGGGTATCTACCTGGCTGCCCTCCTGGGCAACGGCCTTATCATCACAGCCATAGCCTGTGACCACCACCTCCACACCCCCATGTACTTCTTCCTCCTCAACCTCTCTGTCCTCGACCTGGGCTCCATCTCCACCATTGTCCCCAAATCCATGTCCAACTCCCTGAGGGACACCAGGGCCATTTCCTACTCGGGATGTGCTGCCCAGGTCTTTCTGTTTCTCTTCTCACTGTCAGCAGAGTTTTCTCTTCTCACAGTCATGGCCTACGACCGCTTTGTTGCCATCTGCAGACCCCTGCACTACGAGACCCTCCAGGGCAGCAGAGCTTGTGTCAAAATGGCAGCAGCTGCCTGGGGCAGTGGTTTTCTGACTGCTGTCCTACACACTGCAAACACATTTTCACTACCACTCTGCCAAGGCAATGTCGTGGAGCAGTTCTTCTGTGAAATTCCCCAGATCCTCAAGCTCTCCTGCTCAGATGCATCCCTCAGGGAAGTTGGATTTACTGTGGTTAGTGTCTCTTTATCTTTGGGGTGTTTTGTTTTCATTGTGCTGTCCTATGTGCAGATCTTCACAGTTGTGCTGAGGATCCCCTCTGAGCAGGGCCAGCACAAAGCCTTTTCCATGTGCCTCCCTCACCTGGCCGTGGTCTCCCTGTTTGTCAGCACTGTTCTGTTTGCCTACCTGAAGCCCCCCTCCCTCTCATCCCCATCTCAGGATCTGGTGGTGGCTGTCCTGTACATGGTGGTACCTCCAGGAGTGAACCCTCTCATCTACAGCATGAGGAACAAGGAGCTCAAGGATGCACTGGGTAAAATGGTTCAATGGGTACAATATCAGCACCAGTAACCATCCCATGTATATCCACTCATCATTTCTGTCATTTGGCATTCAGGCCAGGTGCTGTTCATTTCTTATTTCTTATTTTTCTCTTCTACATTAATGGAAAAAAAAGTTCCAGTTCATGGCAATTGTCCTCAGGAATCCCTCTCTTGAATTTAACCAAAAGACTGTGTTGAGGCAGGAAGCCAGGCTTCCCCCTTCATCAACATAGATGGGGGAACCTCAGATCCCACCAGTCTGAGCTCCCTTGGATGCCCTCAGTGCAACGAGGAGAGTTTCCTTCTACAGGGTCTCTTTTGGCACTGACACGAAGGGAGCTCAGTGGGACAGAGTCTGGCTCAGATGAGTAAAGATGGGGTGAGACCATGGGTCCTGTGTCCATTAGGAGAGCTCAGCTCTCCAGACCACAGTCAGGGTGTGATCTCCCATCCCTCTCCTGTGAGGGTGGCTGCCAGCTGTCACCATGGGCTGGTCTTTTCCCTCTCTAGTGCTCCAAAGCTACAAGTGGAGGGGGAGTGGAGGGGAGAGGAGTCAGGCAGCAGCTTGTGGGGACAGACTCCATACTTGACAGTACCATCCCCATGCTGCCACAGCAGACATTTCCTCACTGTACCCTTCACATGGCGACTGAACCTTTCCTGGAGACATGTCCACCATCAACAACAGGAATTTCTCTTTTTAGAGTTGTTCCCATGCTATCCTTCTGCACTCTAACGTGGGTATGCAGCCCAGTAACCTAGTGGTGGTGGTAGGGTTGTGCTTCCATGTGTGTGTGTGTCCTGTAAATACAGGCAGGACAAGGCAATGGGCACTCTTATGCCAGACCTGGCCTCCAGAATAACATTCCTATGATAAAAGAGGATCTCCTCAGTGGCATGACTGAAGACTGGGCTTTCTTCAGAAACGGAGGTCAAAAATACCCGCAAGGGATTGCCCCACAAAAGGGCCTGCTGCTCTGCCTGTGAGCCCTGTGGGCTCCAGGGGATGAGCTCAGAGTCCCAGTGTACTGTGTTAGGGAGCAAGAGCTGGATTCAGGGCTCATTTCTTGGTGACCAATGTCAGTGGAGATGGTGAATGGTCTCTGAGTTACCTGTGTGGGGCTGTCCCACAGGTGACAGCGCTGATGACAGATGCCCATCCTTCTGGAGAGGAACCTGAGGAAGCAGGAAAGCTCAGGGGATCTCCAGGGACAGCTCTGTAATCCCTGGAGAGGCAGTGCGGACCCAGGAGGCCCAGGGAAGGGGGACTGGAGAGTAGTTGATGCACCCATAGTGAAATACCACAGGCTAGAGGTAGTGCACACCCGAATACATCTTGTGCCGTTGTGAACACCCTGGGGTCACTCTGAGCACTATCTATGAGCACAGACATGTGCAAGTAGTATCAGTGGTGGTGATCTCTGTCTGGCTGAGTCTGCTTCCTGCCCCAAGCAGCACAGCCAGGGCAGATTCAGGAGTCACCCTGTGGTCCTAGAGCCCACTCACTTTGCAGAGGAGCACCACCAGCCCAGGGGCATGTGGGGAGCACAGGAGAGGGGTGCAGGAACAGATGGCCAGGCCAGTGCAGACACACTCACCTGGGGAAAGGTGCTCTGGAGAGCAGGGCTGTCTGAGGAGAAAAGCAGGGCAGCATTTAGAGTTAGAAAATGAGAACAAGAAACAGGTGTCTCTGTGCAGCAGGCTCAGGACAGGCTGCTCTGTTCCTGAGGCAGCAGGAGCTGCTGGAGGGGCTGCAGGGCCAGACAAAGTTCTTGTGCTGTCCTGGGGAGAGAGGTGGGTATGGAGGGGCTTCAGGCAGACAGGGAGGGGGATCTCCTGGGCACAAGAGCAGGGCAGACAGAGAGTGACCAGTGTCATTGTGGGGCCTCCTCCCCCTTCCTGGGGAGCTGCTGCCCTTGTCCTTGAGCCTTGCCTGCGTTACATTGTGGGCATGCCTGTGCCTGGCCCTGCACTGCTCGGGTGCTGACCTGACCCTGTCTTGTCCTGCTGACCTGACTCCCCATCTCTACCTTGGACCTACCCCTTCACTACAGTCAAGAAAGCCTTGGCAAGGGAAGCTGGGATGCAAGCAGCAGCAGCTTGTAGGTCCCCAAGGTGACCATATATGCAAAACAGCAACCCTTGCCTGACAGCCAATTGAAAGGTGTAAGGAGTGCCTCAGATTTGGACCCCCTAGCCAGGTAACACTGCACGCAGAGCCTTAGTGGGGAGGGCAGCCACGTGGGAACTGATTTGATGATGGGTAGCCAGGAGGGCAGGTTTTGCTGTATCACAGCTCAAATGGTTTTGCTCCAAAGAGTCTGTGGTTGGGAGCAGCAAGAGTGGGGCTGCTTCGTACGGGAAGGGGAAGCAGGAGCTGAGGGTGTTGGCAAGGCAGGAGGGCAGTGCCCCACCGATGAGGGGTGCCATCCCGCAGTGCATGGGCAAGAGGAGCAGAGCAGGTTTGGGGATGGTAACCGGGGTCAGGCACAGCCCAGTGATCACCAGATAAGACCGTAGGGCTCCAAGCAGCCCTGTTTTGCATGGGAGGTTGGAGTGGAGACCTCCAGAGGTCCTTCCCCACCAAAACTCTTCTGGGAATCCATGAATAGATAGACCCCAACCCAGGGGCAGGTGGTCATCCTGGTGGCTGGCTGGGGCTGGATGGCTGGTGTGGGGAGAGGTGGGGAGGGCCAGGGGCTGGGGAGCTCCTGCCTGCAGGGCTGGTCCCCATGGTGGCAGGAGAGGGGCTGAGGGCTGGGAGTGAGGGGGCAGCAGCCCTGGCAGGGGCAGGGGTGGGCAGGGCTGTGGCAGGGGCTGCAGGGAGGGGACACAGCTGGTGCTGCTGCAGGGCCGTGGCTGTCACAGTTACCTCCCTACCAAAATGTCCCTCACTGCCCCGGGGCAGACACAGGCTGTTCCCCATCCCTGTGCTGCCCTCCCAGCAGGACAGGAAACACAAGGAGGGGTCGACAGGCCCTGTGCTCAGCACCAGCTGCTCCCTGAGGCTGGCACAGCTTGACTGCAAGGGATCGCCATCTAGGTGTCTTTGCCTCCAGCCCTCTGGGCCCAGTTTCTGAGCCCAGCTGGGAGCTGGTTTGTGGGGAAAAGGAAGGCCCTTCCTCTCCCCAGCTCTGTGCTCCCCCGTGCCTTGCCCAGGCAGCTGTTCTGCTTGTCTCCTGGGCTCTCCAGGCACTCACAGTGCCTGGGGAGGTCCCCACAGATGTGCTGGCCCACACTCACCATGGGAGGGCCAGGTCTCACAGGATATTTCAGCAGAGACCCTTGTGAGTGGCCTGGGTCACAGCCAGCACTGTCAGGAGAGCCCTGGGATGCAAAGGTGTGCCCAGGGATGGGGGAGCCCAGGTGTGGAGGAGCCCCATGGGGGCAGCCACTAGGGACAAAGGGGCAGTTGGGGTTGCAGCACAGCCATGTGCCAAGCCCTGCAGGCTGGTAAGCGAGGCTGTGCAGAGCCAGGATGTCCATGCACAGCTTTCCGCAGAGGCCAGGGAAATGTTGCTGCACATAATGCCACAGCAGGTGAGCTGAGACTCATGTCGCTGTTGCTGTGGAGGTGCCTGGGCAGGGAACCAGCCTGGGTGGAAACACCGTGTGGGTGCAGGGCACCGTCAGAGGAAGCTCCCAGCAGTGGGTGGAGCTAGGACACTTTTAGGGGAAGCTCACAGCATGAAGGGGACAGGGCACTCTCAGGGACGGTCACAGTGGTGGGTACCTAGGGCTGTTCTTCCGAGGGACCTTGACAGGACACCGAAATGGGCTGCTGGGAAAAGTAAAAGCCCCACAGCAGGCTGGGCAGGGGCCTGGTCCCTGGAGAGCAGCTCCGCAGATCAAGTCCTGCAGGTCCTGGGCACAAGCTGAGCTGGGGTCAGCAGCGTGCCCGGGCAGCAAGGCCGGCCCCACACTTGGCTGTGTTAGCAGAGTGCAGCCGGCAGGGCGAGGGAAGGCATTCCTGCCCTGGGGTCGGCTCGGGAGAGACCACGTCTGGGCACAGGGTCCAGGTAGGGCTCCCCCCCTCCCAGACAGACATGGACACACTGGCACAAGCCCAGTGGAGGCTCCTGAACGAGTCGGGAGCTGGAGCACAGGACGTCTGAGGAGAGGCCAAGGGCGCTGGGTCTGTTCAGGTGGGACAAGAGAAGGCGCAGGGGGATCTCGCTGCTGCCTGCAGCTGCCGAAGGGGAGGGTGGGGAGAGGACGGAGCCAGACCCTTCCCGAGGTGCCTGGGGACAGGACGAGGGGCCACAACACAAGTGGCAGCAGGGAAAATTCCCCTGAGAGAGGGCCAAGAGCCTGTGAAGCCTGAGGGTGGTGCAACAGAGGCAGTCAGAGCTCGACCCTGCCAGGCCCTGGGAAACCCCCGCTGGCTGCCTCCACCTGCAGCAGGACGTTGGAGCCGAGACCTCCAGAAGCCCCTTCCCACCCCAGCTGCTCTCTGACTCTGTGACTGCTTCAACGGCTTTCTCTCCAGACCTGCCTGGCTTCAGTGGCATTGCCTGCACTAGTCTTGCTATGGAGATTTGCCTGACACCAGGTAACAAAGGGGGAAAAAAAGCTTCCGAGGGTTTTATTCACAGCAGAAAATGTCGCCAACTAGGGTTGGTGTGGGCACATGGGTGCTACAGGACACGATGGGGCAGCATTTCTATAGCAGCCGGGACAGTCTCCGTCGCTCTGCCTCTCTGCCCTGTGCCAGCCCCCATCTCAGGGCACCTGCCTGGCACTGGCCTCCTGGCGCCGGTCCTCTCGCTGCCCCGTGGCACAGCTGCAGCAGAAAGCTCTGCGCAGAGCCCGAAGCACCGTCCTGAGCAGCGAGGGCCGTCGCCTGGGAGCTGCGGTGTCCGGGAGGGTGGTGATGCCTGTGGGGGAAGGAGAGGCGTGGGCGAGGGGCTGTGCGGGTGCAGGACCTGCCTGTCGCCACCACCAAGGCCTTTCCCGAGGGGTCATGGCCTCGGCACGGCCAGCCCCCGAGCGCTTACTGCTGCCGGCCCCGGTGCCGCTCGCTGTGCTGGGACAGGCCCGCCGTGCCCAGAAGGGCTCTTGACTTGGGTACACACCTGGGTCCACCTCTGGAGTGTGCCTGAAGATAGGGGATGACTTCTCCTCCTCTTTGGGCTCAGAGGCAACCTGCACGGGGAGAGCAAGCACACACACCACGTGCCATCAGCTGGTGATGCTCAGGACACTGGTGCCCCGGGATGGATGTGCGGAAGGGTTTGGGGTTGTGGGATGCTGCCAAGAGCTGTGAGTCCCAAGGGAAGGGACCTGCGGGTGGCACAGAGACGGGATAAGGCTTGTTGTGGGGCTGTAGCAGCAGGGCTGGGCTGGGGGCTGTGACGGGCAGGTGGGAACAGAGGTGGCCGGGTGGGTGGCAGAAGGGGGCTGGCTCGCTGGGTGTGGGAGGGGGCTGCTGCTGGGGTCACCCCTTCCCTCCTCGCTCTGCATCCGGGCCCCAGGGCTGAACGCAGTGCAGGCGTTGGAGGGGACGTCAGCCCTGGGCCTTGGGCACTTGGAAACGGAGAGCACCAGGCAGCTCCCCCATGGCAGATATCGCAGAGGGCAAAGGCCTGAGGGGGACAGCTTGGCACCATGGGAAGAGGGGTCCCACGGGACGGGGCAGCTCTCTGCAGCCACCCTGCACACCCCAGACACAGCTCACACAGCAGACCCCTTTGATGGGGAGACCGATGATGTGCTCCTTGCTCACCTGGGGAGGAGGGCCTCCACACAAGGCAGAAGCCACTGCTTTTCTTCCCTCGGGCAGTGGTGCTTTGAGAGGCAGGCTGTTGCTCTCCTCGCAAGGGCCTCCAGCCAAGAGACGGGCCTCTGGCACAGCTTCTGCTGCAGAGGCAGGCACTTTTTCCTCTGCCTCCTGAGGGTCTCCGGCTGCAGGCCAGGCCTCTGGCTTTGTTTCTGGTCTCTCTGATGGCGCCAGAGACACGCTGTCCCCTGCCTCCTGAAAGCCATCCCCCAAAGCACATGCCCCTGCTTCAGCTCCTCCAAGCACTGCTGGCTCCAGAGGCATGTTCTCCATGTCACCGGCTGCCTCCCTGGCAGTGTCTCCGGCCTTGACGCTGGGCGAGCAAGGCACCTTCTGGGGGCACGTTTCCTTGTCTAAGAGGCTCCTGAGGCTAGGTCTGACCCAGATCTCGTGCAAGGACGTGTTTTCCTCCAGCTCCTCCCTTTGCAGAAGCTCTTCATCTGCGTCCTCCTCCTCCTCGTCAGTGCTCCAGTCCCCTTGCTCTTCCTGCGCCGCTCCCAGCACTCTCTTCCTGGCTCCCACCTCCCGCTCCCTCCTGGGGGCATGGGCATACAGCCGCTCCAGCACCTCCCACTTGCACCTGGCATCCTTCAGGAGCTCCACTCGCGTTATCTCAGGTTTCCACAAGTTGTAGAAGGAATTTCTGGCCAGCAGCTAAAAGAAGAGAGGCACATTTGTGAAGGGCGCTGCTTTTCCCACCACAAAAGGCCTCCCGGGGCCCTGCTCCCACTGGGAGAGTCACGCTGCTGCAGTGGGGCCCAGCGGCTGGCCCCAGCGCAGGCAGGGTTACCACCTGGCCCAGCCCATCCTTGGCACTCACCTCCTTGCGTTTGACGTTGAGGGATCCTGACGCTGTCAGGGAGAAACGTTTCCCCTTGGCCTCCTCGCCCTCGCTCTCCTGCAGGCTCAGCTTCTTCCTCTGGAAACAGGCTTCTCGCAGCTGGGCCAAGGTGTGCCCGGTGCGCGCCAGGCTGCTCCTCTCGAGCTCCTCCAGCGGCTCTGTTTTGATGGAGAGCACTGCGAGATACTGCGAGGTGTTGTCGGGGTGCACGCGCAGAGGCTGTCCTTGCACATGGCAGATGATGCCCAAAGGCTGCTGTTTTGGGCCCTGCCCTGCCCGGGGGCATCGTGGTGTCCCTGGCGCACCGCCCTTGCCTGGGGAAGTGGGTGCACCGGCCCCGCTGACCTCCCTTTTGCCCCCACCAGCACGGGCATCAGGCCCTTGCTGAGCTGCAGGGACTGTGCTTTTGTCCTGCTCTGTGGGCTCGTCCTGGCCTGGGCTTGCTGGTATCGCTGGACTGCTGGTTTGTGCTGATGATGTCCTTTTGGGCACGGCTGCACTGAGCTCCTTCGTGGCTTCGTTCACATCAGGCTGTGCTGGATGCCAGCCAGGTCCAGGGCTCCTGTCATCAGGACGGCTCAAGGCAGCAGACTCCAGCCCCAGGCCTGCACCCTGCACAGCCCCAGCAGGCGGGGCAGGGCCCTGTGGGGCAGGGCCCTGGCTCTCAGCCATCATTTCCAGGCCAGCTTCTCCAAGGACGTTCTGCACAAGGCTGGCAGGCTCAGGCACGGAAGGCGATGGTGGGGCCATGTCACTGTGGGAGTTGGCAGGGATGTCTTCTTCAAAGCCAGGTGACACCTCAGCACAGCAGGGCATGGGGAGTCCAGCTTCCTCTGAAACACCTGTGGCTGTTGTCGCACACTGCAGGGCATCACCCAGGGCAGGAGAGGCTGTTTCTCCCTGGCACGTCTCAGTGCGGGGCACTTGCAGCTCACGAGGCTGCAGGTCTGCACCTTGGGACACTGAGGACTTGCTTAGCACCAAGTCCTGCCTCTGCACCAGCGTGCCTGAACAGTGTGCCTTGACCTCCTGCGCACAGGCATCTCCGGGAGCAGAAAGCAGCTCGTCCCGCTCCTTGTATGCTGGCGTGCTTCGCATCTCCCTTTCAGGAATGGCCTGTGCTGCTGGGACAAAGGAGGAGCTTCCGGAGAGTTGCTGGCTTGTCAGGGGAAGAGTTGTCCTGGTACTGTTGTCTAGCAAGAGCCTTGCTTTTCCCAGGGCTGATGCACAAGAGCCAGGCCTGGGCTCAGGCAAGCAGTGGACGACTTCTTGCATTGCCCAGGTGGGACCATGAGCTTCCTGCTTGCGCTTTTGAAGGGAAGGCAAGGAAAGAGGGCATGGCTTTAGCTCTTCCTCTGCCAGGCTCTTCCCTGAGTCCACAGCCTTCCCAGCAGCACTAACAGGTGGGAAGGGTTCCCTGGCAGCAGCTGTGCTGGAATTCACTGCCAGCTTCTCTAATCCTTTGGTCTCTCTCTCCAGGGTTCTCCTGGCCACCCCTTTGGTGTCCATGGCATTGGCCCTGCCTCGGGGAGAAGACCTGCAGGATGCTTCTAGAGCAGGCAGCTTGCTTTGCCTTGTAGATCCTGCAGTTTTAGCTGCAGAGGTCTCCAGGCCTCCAGGGGCCTGCCGAGCTGCCTTGGTTGGGAGAGGTGGTAAGCCAGGCAGATGTGGTGGCCCTGCTCTTGCATGAGTCCTGCCAGGCGCTGTCTCCCTGTGCCCCAGAGGAGCCTTCCTTACAAGGCCGGCGGAGGGATGCAGAACTTGTGCCACAGTGGGAACGTCCCTGGCAGTGTCCTCCACCACCTGCAATCAAAGCCCATGAGAAAGGGTAAGTTCCTGCCATCCTCCCCCCTGCCCTCCATCCTTCCCACATGGAAACTTCCTGTGGCCCCGATGCCCTCGCCAATGGCTGCACTCTCCCATGTGGGCGGCTGCTGCTCTGCTCCCAAAGGCCGGGTGGGGAGAGGGTTTGTCACCGTGGGGCAAGAGACAGGCAAAGGCAGCTCCCTCGGACACCCCAAGGCATGTCCTTGCAGACTGCTGTGCAGAGCAGGCAGTCAGCCTGCTGGGGGCAGAGACCTCCCGGTCTCTCCCAGCACTTCCCACCCGCTTCTTGGCACCTCCGGGGAGTCAGGCAGAGGCTTTGCCACCATCGCCGCTCAGCTCTGTACCTTTGCAACGATGCCGCGTTCAGAGGCCCACGAGCTCTGTGGGCCGGGGAGCGAAGGCAGCCTGTCCCTTTGGTGGGACGAAGCCGGGGTCCGGCTGCGCTGCACCACTGTGTGCAGCTCCTGCTGGCCCACCTGCGGGAAGAAGGGGGCACATGATGGAGGTGGTTGTGTTGGTACGAGCAGCCCCTGCAGCACAGGAAACCCCAGCCCCATGTCAAAGGGAACCTCATGGCTGCACATGGCCCAGCTGCGCTTGGCCCACAGCTTCTCCCTGCCCCTCAGTGCAGAGCTTACAGGGTCCCTGTGGGCCTTGGAGTATCCAGGTTGGTGTGTGCTTTATCTGAGAGAAAATCCCCAGGGCCACGAATAAATGCCCCCTCGCTGGGCGAGCTCATGCCTGGCTGTCTTGCCCCACCTCCCCTTCCCCACCATCCTCGTGCTCTCCACGCAGGTCCCAGCCCTGCTGCCTGCCTCTCCCTCCAGCCCCACCACTCACCTTCCTCCTGCACTCCTGTGTGCCTGGGTGTCCGTCCGTGGACTGGGAGCAGGCGTTTGCCTGCCACTCCTTGTCCATCTCCGGGATCCACTCGTGAGGACTTGCTACTCTGGCACCAAGGGGGAGCGGCTCCCTCCTGGTCGAGCTGCTCTCCTCAGAGTGGGGACCCCTGGGGGCTCTGGTCCCAGTAGGGACACGGTCACCATGGGGACTGCCTCATCACAATGGCCTTGTGGGCATGATGCCACCTCCATCACAAAGCCCTGGTGGTCACTGTGGGGGCCCCATCACAGTGCCTTGGTGGTCGCCATGGGGACCCCCATCACAGTGTCATGGCAGTCCCCTTGGAGACACACAGCACCATGCTATTGCCTCCATGCCTCTGGCCTCAGCTTTTGAACCTGGCTGAGAGCTGGTGTCCAGGGAGCAGGAGGAGTTTTCTTCTCCTCAGCTCTGAGCTTGCAGAGGCTGCCCCTCTTCAGGCACTCCATAGTACACATCCACTACAAGGCCACTCTTCTTGGTCTGCCTGCTAATCCTCACTCATAGCTCTCGACAGGCCCATCATCCATCCCTAGGCAGAGCTCCCTGCATTCCCACTACTTTCTCTCTGGGGTTTCTCTTGTCCACATCTCCCTGCACCTTTTCCTTGCCAGCCCAGGCCAGCACTTCCTCCCTCTTTTTTGACTCACCCTCTCCCCACACTTGCTCCCACTTTAAGGCTTCCCTCACCAGCTTGGATGCCTGGTCAGCCATCAGGTCAGCAGATGGGAACACTCCCCTTCCAAATGAAGTGAGACAACCAGTGCCAGTGGAGATGGAGAATGGTCTCTGAAATGTCTGCTGAGGGCTGTCTCTCAGGTGACAGTGCTGATGACAGATGCCCATCCTGCTGGAGGGGAATCTGAGCCCTCAGGAGAGCTCAGAGATCTCAAGGCATAGTGTGTGCCTGGGGATGGACAGTGAGTGGAGTCTCACAAAGTAGAGACAGTCCATGGTGGAGTAACCAGAAGGTAAAGCACTAAATCCAGGTCTGCACAGGGAAATGAGGGCTCTGCAATCCCTGGAGAGGCAGTAGGGACCCAGGAAGCCCAGGGAAGGGGAACTGGAGAGTGATTCATGCACCCTCAGGGAAAAACCACAGGCTGGAGCTAGTGCACACCCAGACACATCTCCTGCCATTGCAAACAGCCTGGTGCCATTCTGAGCACCATCCAAGAGCACAGAGATGTGCCAGGGGTGTCATGAGTGTTTAGCCCTGTCTGGTGGGGTCTGCTTCCTGCCCCAAGCAGCATGGCCAGTGTGAAGTCAGGAGTCACCTCGTGGCCTTGTGGCCCCACAGTTCGTTCGCTCTGCAGAGCAGCAATGCCAGCCCAGGCCCTGCAGGGAGCACAGGGGAGGGGTGCAGGAACATCCAGCCAGGCCAGCACGGACACACTCACCTGGGGAAAAGCTCTCTGGGGAGCAGCAACCTCCCTAGAGAAAAGCAGGGCAGCATTCAGGTAGAAAAAGAGAAGAAGAAACAGGTTTCCCTGGGCACCAGCTCAGGTTAGGTTGCTCTGTTCCTGGGTCAGCAGGAGCTGTGGAGGGGCTGCAGGGCCAGGGCTGTTGTGCTGTGCTGGGGAGCAGGGTGGGCATGGAGGGGCTGCAGGCAGACAGGGAGGGGGATCTCCTGGGCACAAGAGCAGGGCAGACAGAAAGTGACCAGTGTATTGTGGGGCCTCCTCCCCCTTGCTGGGGAGCTGCTGCTCCTGTCCTTGGGCCTGGCCTGAGTTATGTCTTGGACATACCTGTGCCCGGTCCTGACCCTCGGGTGCTGACCTGACCCTGTCCCCGGCCTCCTGACCTGACTCCCCATCTCTGCCTTGGACCTGCCCCCTCACTACAGTCAAGAAAGCCTTGGCAAGGGAAGCTGGGATGCAAGCAGCAGCAGCTTGTAGGTCCCCAAGGTGACCATATATGCAAAACAGCAACCCTTGCCTGACAGCCAATTGAAAGGTGTAAGGAGTGCCTCAGATTTGGACCCCCTAGCCAGGTAACACTGCACGCAGAGCCTTAGCGGGGAGGGCAGCCACGTGGGAACTGATTTGATGATGGGTAGCCAGGAGGGCAGGTTTTGCTGTATCACGGGTCAAATGGTTTTGCTCCAAAGAGTCTGTTGTTGGGAGCAGCAAGGGTGGGGCTGCTTCGGACAGGAAGGGGAAGTGGGAGCTGAGGGTGTTGGCAAGGCAGGAGGGCAGTGCCCCACCGATGAGGGGTGCTGTCCCGCAGTGCATGGGCAAGAGGAGCAGAGCAGGTTTGGGGATGGTAACCGGGGTCAGGCACAGCCCAGTGATCACCATAAGGCTGAGACCGTAGGGCTCCAAGCAGCCCTGTTTTGCATGGGAGGTTGGAGTGGAGACCTCCAGAGGTCCTTCCCCACCAAAACTCTTCTGGGACTCCATGAATAGAAAGACCTCCCCAAGCCGGAGGCAGGTGGGCATCCAGCTGGGGCTGGATGGCTGGTGTGGGGAGAGGTGGGGAGGGCCAGGGGCTGGGGAGCTCCTGCCTGTAGAGCTGGTCCCCACGGTGGCAGGAGAGGGGCTGAGGGCTGGGAGTGAGGGGGCAGCAGCCCTGGCAGGGCCAGGGGTGGGCAGGGCTGTGGCAGGGGCTGCAGGGAAGGGACACAGCTGGTGCTGCTGCAGCGTGGCAGCTGTTGCAGTTGCCTCCCTCCCAAAATGTCCCACACTTGCCCAGGGCAGACTCAGGCTGCTCGCTCTCCCTCTGTTGCCCTCCCAGCAGGACGGGACACACGAGGAGGGGTCGACCGGCCCTGTGCTGAACACCAGGTCCCTAGGGTGGCACAGCTTGACTGTGAGGGATCCCAATCTAGGTGTCCCACGCTCACCATGGGAGGGCCAGGTCTCCCAGGCACCTCAGCAGAGGCCCTCGTGGGTGGCCTGGGTCACAGCCAGCACTGTCAGGAGAGCCCTGGGATGCAAAGGTGTGCCCAGGTGTGGGGGAGGCCTGGGGAACCCCGTGGGGGCAGCCACTAGAGCCAAAGGGACAGTTGGGGTTGCAGCACAGCCATGTGCCAAGCCCTGCGGGGCGGTAATTGAGGCTGTGCGGAGCCAGGATGTCCATGCCCAGCTCTCGATCGGGCCCTCCACAGAGGCCAGGGAAATGTTGCTGCACATAATGCCACAGCAAGTGAGCTGAGACTCATGTCGCTGTTGCTGTGGAGGTGCCTGGGCAGGGAACCAGCCTGGGTGGAAACACCATGTGGGTGCAGGGCACCGTCAGAGGAAGCTCCCAGCAGTGGGTGGAGCTAGGACACTTTTAGGGGAAGCTCACAGCATAAAGTGGGCAGGGCACTCTCGGATGGTCACAACAGCAGCAGGTACCCAGGGCTGTTCTTCCGAGGGACCTTGACAGGACACCGAAATGGGCTGCTGGGAAAAGTAAAAGCCCCACAGCAGGCTGGGCAGGGGCCTGGTCCCTGGAGAGCAGCTCCGCAGATCAAGTCCTGCAGGTCCTGGGCACAAGCTGAGCTGGGGTCAGCAGCGTGCCCGGGCAGCAAGGCCGGCCCCACACTTGGCTGTGTTAGCAGAGAGCAGCCGGCAGGGCGAGGGAAGGCATTCCTGCCCTGGGGTCGGCTCGGGAGAGACCACGTCTGGGCACAGGGTCCAGGTAGGGCTCCCCACTCCCAGACAGACATGGACACACTGGCACAAGCCCAGTGGACACCCTCGAGCTGGTCGGGAGCTGGAGCACAGGACGTCTGAGGAGAGACCAAGGGCGCTGGGTCTGTTCAGCTGGGACAAGAGAAGGCGCAGGGGGATCTCGCTGCTGCCTGCAGCTGCCGAAGGGGAGGGTGGGGAGAGGACGGAGCCAGACCCTTCCCGAGGTGCCTGGGGACAGGACGAGGGGCCACGACACAAGTGGCAGCAGGGAAAATTCCCCTCAGAGAGGGCCAAGAGCCTGTGAAGCCTGAGGGTGGTGCAACAGGGACAGTCAGAGCTCGACCCTGCCAGGCCCTGGGAAACCCCCGCTGGCCGCCTCCACCTGCAGCAGGACCTTGGAGCCGAGACCTCCAGAAGCCCCTTCCCACCCCAGCTGCTCTCTGACTCTGTGACTGCTTGACCGGCTTTCTCTCCAGACCTGCCTGGCTTCAGTGGCATTGCCTGCACTAGTCTTGCTATGGAGATTTGCCTGACACCAAGTAACACAGGGGGAAAAAAGCTTCCAAGGGTTTTATTCAAAGCATGAAATGGCTGTCACCAACAAGGGTTGGTGTGGGCCCATGGGTGCTACAGGACACGATGGGGCAGCATTTTTGTAGCAGCCGGGACAGTCTCCATCGCTCTGCCTCTCTGCCCTGTGCCAGCCCCCATCTCAGGGCACCTGCCTGGCACTGGCCTCCTGGCGCCGTTGCTCTCGCTGCCCCGTGGCACAGCTGCAGCAGAAAGCTCTGCGCAGAGCCCGAAGCACCGTCCTGAGCAGCGAGGGCCGTCGCCTGGGAGCTGCGGTGTCCGGGAGGGTGGTGATGCCTGTGGGGGAAGGAGAGGCGTGGGCGAGGGGCTGCGTGGGTGCAGGACCTGCCTGTCGCCACCACCAAGGCCTTTCCCGAGGGGTCGTGGTCTCGGCACGGCCAGCCCCCGAGCGCTTGCTGCTGCCGGCCTCGGTGCCGCTCGCTGTGCTGGGACGGGCCTGCTGTCCCCAGAAGGGCTCTTGACTTGGGTACGTACCTGGGTCCACCTCTGGAGTGTGCCTGAAGATAGGGGATGACTTCTCCTCCTCTTTGGGCTCAGAGGCAACCTGCAAGGGGAGAGCAAGCACACACACCGCGTGCCATCAGCTGGCGATGTTCAGGACACTGGTGCCCCGGGATGGATGTGCGGAAGGGTTTGGGGTTGTGGGATGCTGCCAAGAGCTGTGAGTCCCAAGGGAAGGGACCTGCAGGTGGCACAGAGACGGGATAAGGCTTGTTGTGGGGCTGTAGCAGCAGGGCTGGGCTGGGGGCTGTGACGGGCAGGGGGGAACAGAGGTGGCCGGGTGGGTGGCAGAAGGGGGCTGGCTCGCTGGGTGTGGGAGGGGGCTGCTGCTGGGGTCGCCCCTTCCCTCCTCGCTCTGCATCCAGGGCCCAGGGCTGACCGCAGTGCAGGCGTTGGAGGGGACGTCAGCCCTGGGCCTTGGGCACTTGGAAACGGAGAGCACCAGGCAGCTCCCCCATGGCAGATATCGCAGAGGGCAAAGGCCTGAGGGGGACAGCTTGGCACCATGGGAAGAGGGGTCCCACGGGACGGGGCAGCTCTCTGCAGCCACCCTGCACACCCCAGACACAGCTCACACAGCAGACCCCTTTGATGGGGAGACCGATGATGTGCTCCTTGCTCACCTGGGGAGGAGGGCCTCCACACAAGGCAGAAGCCACTGCTTTTCTTCCCTCGGGCAGTGGTGCTTTGAGAGGCAGGCTGTTGCTCTCCTCGCAAGGGCCTCCAGCCAAGAGATGGGCCTCTGGCACAGCTTCTGCTGCAGAGGCAGGCACTTTTTCCTCTGCCTCCGGAGGGTCTCCAGCTGCAGGCCAGGCCTCTGGCTTTGTTTCTGGTCTCTCTGATGGCGCCAGAGACACGCTGTCCCCTGCCTCCTGAAAGCCATCCCCCAAAGCACATGCCCCTGCTTCGGCTCCTCCAAGCACTGCTGGCTCCAGAGGCATGTTCTCCATGTCACCGGCTGCCTCCCTGGCAGTGTCTCCGGCCTTGACGCTGGGCGAGCAAGGCACCTTCTGGGGGCACGTTTCCTTGTCTAAGAGGCTCCTGAGGCTAGGTCTGACCCAGATCTCGCGCAAGGACGTGTTTTCCTCCAGCTCCTCCCTTTGCAGAAGCTCTTCATCTGCGTCCTCCTCCTCCTCGTCAGTGCTCCAGTCCCCTTGCTCTTCCTGCGCCGCTCCCAGCACTCTCTTCCTGGCTCCCACCTCCCGCTCCCTCCTGGGGGCATGGGCATACAGCCGCTCCAGCACCTCCCACTTGCCCCTGGCATCCTTCAGCAGCTCCACTCGCGTTATCTCAGGTTTCCACAAGTTATAGAAGGAATTTCTGGCCAGCAGCTAAAAGAAGAGAGGCACATTTGTGAAGGGCGCTGCTTTTCCCACCACAAAAGGCCTCCCGGGGCCCTGCTCCCACTGGGAGAGTCAGGCTGCTGCAGTGGGGCGCAGCGGCTGGCCCCAGTGCAGGCAGGGTTACCACCTGGCCCAGCCCATCCTTGGCACTCACCTCCTTGCGTTTGACGTTGAGGGATCCTGACGCTGTCAGGGAGAAACGTTTCCCCTTGGCCTCCTCGCCCTCGCTCTCCTGCAGGCTCAGCTTCTTCCTCTGGAAACAGGCTTCTCGCAGCTGGGCCAAGGTGTGCCCGGTGCGCGCCAGGCTGCTCCTCTCGAGCTCCTCCAGCGGCTCTGTTTTGATGGAGAGCACTGCGAGATACTGCGAGGTGTTGTCGGGGTGCACGCGCAGAGGCTGTCCTTGCACATGGCAGATGATGCCCAAAGGCTGCTGGTTTGGGCCCTGCCCTGCCCGGGGGCATCGTGGTGTCCCTGGCGCACCGCCCTTGCCTGGGGAAGTGGGTGCACCGGCCCCGCTGACCTCCCTTTTGCCCCCACCAGCACGGGCATCAGGCCCTTGCTGAGCTGCAGGGACTGTGCTTTTGTCCTGCTCTGTGGGCTCGTCCTGGCCTGGGCTTGCTGGTATCGCTGGACTGCTGGTTTGTGCTGATGATGTCCTTTTGGGCACGGCTGCACTGAGCTCCTTCGTGGCTTCGTTCACATCAGGCTGTGCTGGATGCCAGCCAGGTCCAGGGCTCCTGTCATCAGGACGGCTCAAGGCAGCAGACTCCAGCCCCAGGCCTGCACCCTGCACAGCCCCAGCAGGCGGGGCAGGGCCCTGTGGGGCAGGGCCCTGGCTCTCAGCCATCATTTCCAGGCCAGCTTCTCCAAGGACGTTCTGCACAAGGCTGGCAGGCTCAGGCACGGAAGGCGATGGTGGGGCCATGTCACTGTGGGAGTTGGCAGGGATGTCTTCTTCAAAGCCAGGTGACACCTCAGCACAGCAGGGCATGGGGAGTCCAGCTTCCTCTGAAACACCTGTGGCTGTTGTCGCACACTGCAGGGCATCACCCAGGGCAGGAGAGGCTGTTTCTCCCTGGCACGTCTCAGTGCGGGGCACTTGCAGCTCACGAGGCTGCAGGTCTGCACCTTGGGACACTGAGGACTTGCTTAGCACCAAGTCCTGCCTCTGCACCAGCGTGCCTGAACAGTGTGCCTTGACCTCCTGCGCACAGGCATCTCCGGGAGCAGAAAGCAGCTCGTCCCGCTCCTTGTATGCTGGCGTGCTTCGCATCTCCCTTTCAGGAATGGCCTGTGCTGCTGGGACAAAGGAGGAGCTTCCGGAGAGTTGCTGGCTTGTCAGGGGAAGAGTTGTCCTGGTACTGTTGTCTAGCAAGAGCCTTGCTTTTCCCAGGGCTGATGCACAAGAGCCAGGCCTGGGCTCAGGCAAGCAGTGGACGACTTCTTGCATTGCCCAGGTGGGACCATGAGCTTCCTGCTTGCGCTTTTGAAGGGAAGGCAAGGAAAGAGGGCATGGCTTTAGCTCTTCCTCTGCCAGGCTCTTCCCTGAGTCCACAGCCTTCCCAGCAGCACTAACAGGTGGGAAGGGTTCCCTGGCAGCAGCTGTGCTGGAATTCACTGCCAGCTTCTCTAATCCCTTGGTCTCTCTCTCCAGGGTTCTCCTGGCCACCCCTTTGGTGTCCATGGCATTGGCCCTGCCTCGGGGAGAAGACCTGCAGGATGCTTCTAGAGCAGGCAGCTTGCTTTGCCTTGTAGATCCTGCAGTTTTAGCTGCAGAGGTCTCCAGGCCTCCAGGGGCCTGCCGAGCTGCCTTGGTTGGGAGAGGTGGTAAGCCAGGCAGATGTGGTGGCCCTGCTCTTGCATGAGTCCTGCCAGGCGCTGTCTCCCTGTGCCCCAGAGGAGCCTTCCTTACAAGGCCGGCGGAGGGATGCAGAACTTGTGCCACAGTGGGAACGTCCCTGGCAGTGTCCTCCACCACCTGCAATCAAAGCCCATGAGAAAGGCTAAGTTCCTGCCATCCTCCCCCCGCCCTCCATCCTTCCCACATGGAAACTTCCTGTCACCCCTGACGCCCTCGACAAAGACTGCACTCTCCCATATGGGCAGCTTCCCCCCTGCTCCCAAAGGCCGGGTGGGGAGAGGGTTTGTCACCGTGGGGCAAGAGACAGGCAAAGGCAGCTCCCTCAGACACCTGAGGCATGTCCTTGCAGACTGCTGTGCAGAGCAGGTGATCAGCCTGCTGGGGGCAGAGACCTCCCAGTCTCTCCCAGCACTTCCCACCCGCTTCTTGGCACCTCCGGGGAGTCAGGCAGAGGCTTTGCCACCATCGCTGCTCAGCTCTGTACCTTTGCAACGATGCCGCGTTCAGAGGCCCACGAGCTCTGTGGGCCGGGGAGCGAAGGCAGCCTGTCCCTTTGGTGGGACGAAGCCGGGGTCCGGCTGCGCTGCACCACTGTGTGCAGCTCCTGCTGGCCCACCTGCGGGAAGAAGGGGGCACATGATGGAGGTGGTTGTGTTGGTACGAGCAGCCCCTGCAGCACAGGAAACCCCAGCCCCATGTCAAAGGGAACCTCATGGCTGCACATGGCCCAGCTGCGCTTGGCCCACAGCTTCTCCCTGCCCCTCAGTGCAGAGCTTACAGGGTCCCTGTGGGCCTTGGAGTATCCAGGTTGGTGTGTGCTTTATCTGAGAGAAAATCCCCAGGGCCACGAATAAATGCCCCCTCGCTGGGCGAGCTCATGCCTGGCTGTCTTGCCCCACCTCCCCTTCCCCACCATCCTCGTGCTCTCCACGCAGGTCCCAGCCCTGCTGCCTGCCTCTCCCTCCAGCCCCACCACTCACCTTCCTCCTGCACTCCTGTGTGCCTGGGTGTCCGTCCGTGGACTGGGAGCAGGCGTTTGCCTGCCACTCCTTGTCCATCTCCGGGATCCACTCGTGAGGACTTGCTACTCTGGCACCAAGGGGGAGCGGCTCCCTCCTGGTCGAGCTGCTCTCCTCAGAGTGGGGACCCCTGGGGGCTCTGGTCCCAGTAGGGACACGGTCACCATGGGGACTGCCTCATCACAATGGCCTTGTGGGCATGATGCCACCTCCATCACAAAGCCCTGGTGGTCACTGTGGGGGCCCCATCACAGTGCCTTGGTGGTCGCCATGGGGACCCCCATCACAGTGTCATGGCAGTCCCCTTGGAGACACACAGCACCATGCTATTGCCTCCATGCCTCTGGCCTCAGCTTTTGAACCTGGCTGAGAGCTGGTGTCCAGGGAGCAGGAGGAGTTTTCTTCTCCTCAGCTCTGAGCTTGCAGAGGCTGCCCCTCTTCAGGCACTCCATAGTACACATCCACTACAAGGCCACTCTTCTTGGTCTGCCTGCTAATCCTCACTCATAGCTCTCGACAGGCCCATCATCCATCCCTAGGCAGAGCTCCCTGCATTCCCACTACTTTCTCTCTGGGGTTTCTCTTGTCCACATCTCCCTGCACCTTTTCCTTGCCAGCCCAGGCCAGCACTTCCTCCCTCTTTTTTGACTCACCCTCTCCCCACACTTGCTCCCACTTTAAGGCTTCCCTCACCAGCTTGGATGCCTGGTCAGCCATCAGGTCAGCAGATGGGAACACTCCCCTTCCAAATGAAGTGAGACAACCAGTGCCAGTGGAGATGGAGAATGGTCTCTGAAATGTCTGCTGAGGGCTGTCTCTCAGGTGACAGTGCTGATGACAGATGCCCATCCTGCTGGAGGGGAATCTGAGCCCTCAGGAGAGCTCAGAGATCTCAAGGCATAGTGTGTGCCTGGGGATGGACAGTGAGTGGAGTCTCACAAAGTAGAGACAGTCCATGGTGGAGTAACCAGAAGGTAAAGCACTAAATCCAGGTCTGCACAGGGAAATGAGGGCTCTGCAATCCCTGGAGAGGCAGTAGGGACCCAGGAAGCCCAGGGAAGGGGAACTGGAGAGTGATTCATGCACCCTCAGGGAAAAACCACAGGCTGGAGCTAGTGCACACCCAGACACATCTCCTGCCATTGCAAACAGCCTGGTGCCATTCTGAGCACCATCCAAGAGCACAGAGATGTGCCAGGGGTGTCATGAGTGTTTAGCCCTGTCTGGTGGGGTCTGCTTCCTGCCCCAAGCAGCATGGCCAGTGTGAAGTCAGGAGTCACCTCGTGGCCTTGTGGCCCCACAGTTCGTTCGCTCTGCAGAGCAGCAATGCCAGCCCAGGCCCTGCAGGGAGCACAGGGGAGGGGTGCAGGAACATCCAGCCAGGCCAGCACGGACACACTCACCTGGGGAAAAGCTCTCTGGGGAGCAGCAACCTCCCTAGAGAAAAGCAGGGCAGCATTCAGGTAGAAAAAGAGAAGAAGAAACAGGTTTCCCTGGGCACCAGCTCAGGTTAGGTTGCTCTGTTCCTGGGTCAGCAGGAGCTGTGGAGGGGCTGCAGGGCCAGGGCTGTTGTGCTGTGCTGGGGAGCAGGGTGGGCATGGAGGGGCTGCAGGCAGACAGGGAGGGGGATCTCCTGGGCACAAGAGCAGGGCAGACAGAAAGTGACCAGTGTATTGTGGGGCCTCCTCCCCCTTGCTGGGGAGCTGCTGCTCCTGTCCTTGGGCCTGGCCTGAGTTATGTCTTGGACATACCTGTGCCCGGTCCTGACCCTCGGGTGCTGACCTGACCCTGTCCCCGGCCTCCTGACCTGACTCCCCATCTCTGCCTTGGACCTGCCCCCTCACTACAGTCAAGAAAGCCTTGGCAAGGGAAGCTGGGATGCAAGCAGAAGCAGCTTGTAGGTCCCCAAGGTGACCATATATGCAAAACAGCAACCCTTGCCTGACAGCCAATTGAAAGGTGTAAGGAGTGCCTCAGATTTGGACCCCCTAGCCAGGTAACACTGCACACAGAGCCTTAGCGGGGAGGGCAGCCACGTGGGAACTGATTTGATGATGGGTAGCCAGGAGGGCAGGTTTTGCTGTATCACAGCTCAAATGGTTTTGCTCCAAAGAGTCTGTTGTTGGGAGCAGCAAGGGTGGGGCTGCTTCGGACAGGAAGGGGAAGTGGGAGCTGAGGGTGTTGGCAAGGCAGGAGGGCAGTGCCCCACCGATGAGGGGTGCTGTCCCGCAGTGCATGGGCAAGAGGAGCAGAGCAGGTTTGGGGATGGTAACCGGGGTCAGGCACAGCCCAGTGATCACCATAAGGCTGAGACCGTAGGGCTCCAAGCAGCCCTGTTTTGCATGGGAGGTTGGAGTGGAGACCTCCAGAGGTCCTTCCCCACCAAAACTCTTCTGGGACTCCATGAATAGAAAGACCTCCCCAAGCCGGAGGCAGGTGGGCATCCAGCTGGGGCTGGATGGCTGGTGTGGGGAGAGGTGGGGAGGGCCAGGGGCTGGGGAGCTCCTGCCTGTAGAGCTGGTCCCCACGGTGGCAGGAGAGGGGCTGAGGGCTGGGAGTGAGGGGGCAGCAGCCCTGGCAGGGGCAGGGGTGGGCAGGGCTGTGGCAGGGGCTGCAGGGAAGGGACACAGCTGGTGCTGCTGCAGCGTGGCAGCTGTTGCAGTTGCCTCCCTCCCAAAATGTCCCACACTTGCCCAGGGCAGACTCAGGCTGTTCGCTCTCCCTCTGTTGCCCTCCCAGCAGGACGGGACACACGAGGAGGGGTCGACCGGCCCTGTGCTGAACACCAGGTCCCTAGGGTGGCACAGCTTGACTGTGAGGGATCCCAATCTAGGTGTCCCACGCTCACCATGGGAGGGCCAGGTCTCCCAGGCACCTCAGCAGAGGCCCTCGTGGGTGGCCTGGGTCACAGCCAGCACTGTCAGGAGAGCCCTGGGATGCAAAGGTGTGCCCAGGTGTGGGGGAGGCCTGGGGAACCCCGTGGGGGCAGCCACTAGAGCCAAAGGGACAGTTGGGGTTGCAGCACAGCCATGTGCCAAGCCCTGCGGGGCGGTAATTGAGGCTGTGCGGAGCCAGGATGTGCATGCCCAGCTCTCGATCGGGCCCTCCACAGAGGCCAGGGAAATGTTGCTGCACATAATGCCACAGCAAGTGAGCTGAGACTCATGTCGCTGTTGCTGTGGAGGTGCCTGGGCAGGGAACCAGCCTGGGTGGAAACACCATGTGGGTGCAGGGCACCGTCAGAGGAAGCTCCCAGCAGTGGGTGGAGCTAGGACACTTTTAGGGGAAGCTCACAGCATAAAGTGGGCAGGGCACTCTCGGATGGTCACAACAGCAGCAGGTACCCAGGGCTGTTCTTCCGAGGGACCTTGACAGGACACCGAAATGGGCTGCTGGGAAAAGTAAAAGCCCCACAGCAGGCTGGGCAGGGGCCTGGTCCCTGGAGAGCAGCTCCGCAGATCAAGTCCTGCAGGTCCTGGGCACAAGCTGAGCTGGGGTCAGCAGCGTGCCCGGGCAGCAAGGCCGGCCCCACACTTGGCTGTGTTAGCAGAGAGCAGCCGGCAGGGCGAGGGAAGGCATTCCTGCCCTGGGGTCGGCTCGGGAGAGACCACGTCTGGGCACAGGGTCCAGGTAGGGCTCCCCACTCCCAGACAGACATGGACACACTGGCACAAGCCCAGTGGACACCCTCGAGCTGGTCGGGAGCTGGAGCACAGGACGTCTGAGGAGAGACCAAGGGCGCTGGGTCTGTTCAGGTGGGACAAGAGAAGGCGCAGGGGGATCTCGCTGCTGCCTGCAGCTGCCGAAGGGGAGGGTGGGGAGAGGACGGAGCCAGACCCTTCCCGAGGTGCCTGGGGACAGGACGAGGGGCCACGACACAAGTGGCAGCAGGGAAAATTCCCCTCAGAGAGGGCCAAGAGCCTGTGAAGCCTGAGGGTGGTGCAACAGGGACAGTCAGAGCTCGACCCTGCCAGGCCCTGGGAAACCCCCGCTGGCCGCCTCCACCTGCAGCAGGACCTTGGAGCCGAGACCTCCAGAAGCCCCTTCCCACCCCAGCTGCTCTCTGACTCTGTGACTGCTTCAACGGCTTTCTCTCCAGACCTGCCTGGCTTCAGTGGCATTGCCTGCACTAGTCTTGCTATGGAGATTTGCCTGACACCAAGTAACACAGGGGGAAAAAAGCTTCCAAGGGTTTTATTCAAAGCATGAAATGGCTGTCACCAACAAGGGTTGGTGTGGGCCCATGGGTGCTACAGGACACGATGGGGCAGCATTTTTGTAGCAGCCGGGACAGTCTCCATCGCTCTGCCTCTCTGCCCTGTGCCAGCCCCCATCTCAGGGCACCTGCCTGGCACTGGCCTCCTGGCGCCGGTCCTCTCGCTGCCCCGTGGCACAGCTGCAGCAGAAAGCTCTGCGCAGAGCCCGAAGCACCGTCCTGAGCAGCGAGGGCCGTCGCCTGGGAGCTGCGGTGTCCGGGAGGGTGGTGATGCCTGTGGGGGAAGGAGAGGCGTGGGCGAGGGGCTGCGTGGGTGCAGGACCTGCCTGTCGCCACCACCAAGGCCTTTCCCGAGGGGTCGTGGTCTCGGCACGGCCAGCCCCCGAGCGCTTGCTGCTGCCGGCCTCGGTGCCGCTCGCTGTGCTGGGACGGGCCTGCTGTCCCCAGAAGGGCTCTTGACTTGGGTACGTACCTGGGTCCACCTCTGGAGTGTGCCTGAAGATAGGGGATGACTTCTCCTCCTCTTTGGGCTCAGAGGCAACCTGCAAGGGGAGAGCAAGCACACACACCGCGTGCCATCAGCTGGCGATGTTCAGGACACTGGTGCCCCGGGATGGATGTGCGGAAGGGTTTGGGGTTGTGGGATGCTGCCAAGAGCTGTGAGTCCCAAGGGAAGGGACCTGCAGGTGGCACAGAGACGGGATAAGGCTTGTTGTGGGGCTGTAGCAGCAGGGCTGGGCTGGGGGCTGTGACGGGCAGGGGGGAACAGAGGTGGCCGGGTGGGTGGCAGAAGGGGGCTGGCTCGCTGGGTGTGGGAGGGGGCTGCTGCTGGGGTCACCTCTTCCCTCCTCGCTCTGCATCCAGGCCCCAGGGCTGACCGCAGTGCAGGCGTTGGAGGGGACGTCAGCCCTGGGCCTTGGGCACTTGGAAACGGAGAGCACCAGGCAGCTCCCCCATGGCAGATATCGCAGAGGGCAAAGGCCTGAGGGGGACAGCTTGGCACCATGGGAAGAGGGGTCCCACGGGACGGGGCAGCTCTCTGCAGCCACCCTGCACACCCCAGACACAGCTCACACAGCAGACCCCTTTGATGGGGAGACCGATGATGTGCTCCTTGCTCACCTGGGGAGGAGGGCCTCCACACAAGGCAGAAGCCACTGCTTTTCTTCCCTCGGGCAGTGGTGCTTTGAGAGGCAGGCTGTTGCTCTCCTCGCAAGGGCCTCCAGCCAAGAGATGGGCCTCTGGCACAGCTTCTGCTGCAGAGGCAGGCACTTTTTCCTCTGCCTCCGGAGGGTCTCCAGCTGCAGGCCAGGCCTCTGGCTTTGTTTCTGGTCTCTCTGATGGCGCCAGAGACACGCTGTCCCCTGCCTCCTGAAAGCCATCCCCCAAAGCACATGCCCCTGCTTCGGCTCCTCCAAGCACTGCTGGCTCCAGAGGCATGTTCTCCATGTCACCGGCTGCCTCCCTGGCAGTGTCTCCGGCCTTGACGCTGGGCGAGCAAGGCACCTTCTGGGGGCACGTTTCCTTGTCTAAGAGGCTCCTGAGGCTAGGTCTGACCCAGATCTCGCGCAAGGACGTGTTTTCCTCCAGCTCCTCCCTTTGCAGAAGCTCTTCATCTGCGTCCTCCTCCTCCTCCTCAGTGCTCCAGTCCCCTTGCTCTTCCTGCGCCGCTCCCAGGACTCTCTTCCTGGCTCCCACCTCCCGCTCCCTCCTGGGGGCATGGGCATACAGCCGCTCCAGCACCTCCCACTTGCACCTGGCATCCTTCAGCAGCTCCACTCGCGTTATCTCAGGTTTCCACAAGTTATAGAAGGAATTTCTGGCCAGCAGCTAAAAGAAGAGAGGCACATTTGTGAAGGGCGCTGCTTTTCCCACCACAAAAGGCCTCCCGGGGCCCTGCTCCCACTGGGAGAGTCAGGCTGCTGCAGTGGGGCCCAGCGGCTGGCCCCAGCGCAGGCAGGGTTACCACCTGGCCCAGCCCATCCTTGGCACTCACCTCCTTGCGTTTGACGTTGAGGGATCCTGACGCTGTCAGGGAGAAACGTTTCCCCTTGGCCTCCTCGCCCTCACCCTCGCTCTCCTTCAGGCTCAGCTTCTTCCTCTGGAAACAGGCTTCTCGCAGCTGGGCCAAGGTGTGCCCGGTGCGCGCCAGGCTGCTCCTCTCGAGCTCCTCCAGCGGCTCTGTTTTGATGGAGAGCACTGCGAGATACTGCGAGGTGTTGTCGGGGTGCACGCGCAGAGGCTGTCCTTGCACATGGCAGATGATGCCCAAAGGCTGCTGTTTTGGGCCCTGCCCTGCCCGGGGGCATCGTGGTGTCCCTGGAGCACCGCCCTTGCCTGGGGAGGCTGGTGCACCAGCCCCGCTGACCTCCCTTTTGCCCCCACCAGCACGGGCATCAGGCCCTTGCTGAGCTGCAGGGGCTGTGCTTTTGTCCTGCTCTGTGGGCTCGTCCTGGCCTGGGCTTGCTGGTATCGCTGGACTGCTGGTTTGTGCTGATGATGTCCTTTTGGGCACGGCTGCACTGAGCTCCTTCGTGGCTTCGTTCACATCAGGCTGTGCTGGATGCCGGCCAGGTCCAGGGCTCCTGTCATCAGGACGGCTCAAGGCAGCAGACTCCAGCCCCAGGCCTGCACCCTGCACAGCCCCAGCAGGCGGGGCAGGGCCCTGTGGGGCAGGGCCCTGGCTCTCAGCCATCATTTCCAGGCCAGCTTCTCCAAGGACGTTCTGCACAAGGCTGGCAGGCTCAGGCACGGAAGGCGATGGTGGGGCCATGTCACTGTGGGAGTTGGCAGGGATGTCTTCTTCAAAGCCAGGTGACACCTCAGCACAGCAGCGGATGGGGAGTCCAGCTTCCTCTGAAACACCTGTGGCTGTTGTTGCACACTGCAGGGCATCATGCGGGGCAGGAGAGGCTGTTTCTCCCTGGCACGTCTCAGTGCGGGGCACTTGCAGCTCACGAGGCTGCAGGTCTGCACCTTGGGACACTGAGGACTTGCTTAGCACCAAGTCCTGCCTCTGCACCAGCGTGCCTGAACAGTGTGCCTTGACCTCCTGCGCACAGGCATCTCCGGGAGCAGAAAGCAGCTCGTCCCGCTCCTTGTATGCTGGCGTGCTTCGCATCTCCCTTTCAGGAATGGCCTGTGCTCCTGGGACAAAGGAGGAGCTTCCGGAGAGTTGCTGGCTTGTCAGGGGAAGAGTTGTCCTGGTACTGTTGTCTAGCAAGAGCCTTGCTTTTCCCAGGGCTGATGCACAAGAGCCAGGCCTGGGCTCAGGCAAGCAGTGGACGACTTCTTGCATTGCCCAGGTGGGACCATGAGCTTCCTGCTTGCGCTTTTGAAGGGAAGGCAAGGAAAGAGGGCATGGCTTTAGCTCTTCCTCTGCCAGGCTCTTCCCTGAGTCCACAGCCTTCCCAGCAGCACTAACAGGTGGGAAGGGTTCCCTGGCAGCAGCTGTGCTGGAATTCACTGCCAGCTTCTCTAATCCCTTGGTCTCTCTCTCCAGGGTTCTCCTGGCCACCCCTTTGGTGTCCATGGCATTGGCCCTGCCTCGGGGAGAAGACCTGCAGGATGCTTCTAGAGCAGGCAGCTTGCTTTGCCTTGTAGATCCTGCAGTTTTAGCTGCAGAGGTCTCCAGGCCTCCAGGGGCCTGCCGAGCTGCCTTGGTTGGGAGAGGTGGTAAGCCAGGCAGATGTGGTGGCCCTGCTCTTGCATGAGTCCTGCCAGGCGCTGTCTCCCTGTGCCCCAGAGGAGCCTTCCTTACAAGGCCGGCGGAGGGATGCAGAACTTGTGCCACAGTGGGAACGTCCCTGGCAGTGTCCTCCACCACCTGCAATCAAAGCCCATGAGAAAGGCTAAGTTCCTGCCATCCTCCCCCCTGCCCTCCATCCTTCCCACATGGAAACTTCCTGTCACCCCTGACGCCCTCGACAAAGACTGCACTCTCCCATATGGGCAGCTTCCCCCCTGCTCCCAAAGGCCGGGTGGGGAGAGGGTTTGTCACCGTGGGGCAAGAGACAGGCAAAGGCAGCTCCCTCAGACACCTGAGGCATGTCCTTGCAGACTGCTGTGCAGAGCAGGTGATCAGCCTGCTGGGGGCAGAGACCTCCCAGTCTCTCCCAGCACTTCCCACCCGCTTCTTGGCACCTCCGGGGAGTCAGGCAGAGGCTTTGCCACCATCGCTGCTCAGCTCTGTACCTTTGCAACGATGCCGTGTTCAGAGGCCCACGAGCTCTGTGGGCCGGGGAGCGAAGGCAGCCTGTCCCTTTGGTGGGACGAAGCCGGGGTCCAGCTGCGCTGCACCACTGCGTGCAGCTCCTGCTGGCCCACCTGCGGGAAGAAGGGGGCACATGATGGAGGTGGTTGTGTTGGTACGAGCAGCCCCTGAAGCACAGGAAACCCCAGCCCCATGTCAAAGGGAACCTCATGGCTGCACATGGCCCAGCTGCGCTTGGCCCACAGCTTCTCCCTGCCCCTCAGTGCAGAGCTTACAGGGTCCCTGTGGGCCTTGGAGTATCCAGGCTGGTGTGTGCTTTATCTGAGAGAAAATCCCCAGGGCCACGAATAAATGCCCCCTCGCTGGGCGAGCTCATGCCTGGCTGTCTTGCCCCACCTCCCCTTCCCCACCATCCTCGTGCTCTCCACGCAGGTCCCAGCCCTGCTGCCTGCCTCTCCCTCCAGCCCCACCACTCACCTTCCTCCTGCACTCCTGCGTGCCTGGGTGCCCGTCCGTGGACTGGGAGCAGGCGTTTGCCTGCCACTCCTTGTCCATCTCCGGGATCCACTCGTGAGGACTTGCTACTCTGGCACCAAGGGGGAGCGGCTCCCTCCTGGTCGAGCTGCTCTCCTCAGAGTGGGGACCCCTGGGGGCTCTGGTCCCAGTAGGGACACGGTCACCATGGGGACCGCCTCATCACAATGGCCTTGTGGGCATGATGCCACCTCCATCACAAAGCCCTGGTGGTCACTGTGGGGGCCCCATCACAGTGCCTTGGTGGTCGCCATGGGGACCCCCATCACAGTGTCATGGCAGTCCCCTTGGAGACACACAGCACCATGCTATTGCCTCCATGCCTCTGGCCTCAGCTTTTGAACCTGGCTGAGAGCTGGTGTCCAGGGAGCAGGAGGAGTTTTCTTCTCCTCAGCTCTGAGCTTGCAGAGGCTGCCCCTCTTCAGGCACTCCATAGTACACATCCACTACAAGGCCACTCTTCTTGGTCTGCCTGCTAATCCTCACTCATAGCTCTCGACAGGCCCATCATCCATCCCTAGGCAGAGCTCCCTGCATTCCCACTACTTTCTCTCTGGGGTTTCTCTTGTCCACATCTCCCTGCACCTTTTCCTTGCCAGCCCAGGCCAGCACTTCCTCCCTCTTTTTTGACTCACCCTCTCCCCACACTTGCTCCCACTTTAAGGCTTCCCTCACCAGCTTGGATGCCTGGTCAGCCATCAGGTCAGCAGATGGGAACACTCCCCTTCCAAATGAAGTGAGACAACCAGTGCCAGTGGAGATGGAGAATGGTCTCTGAAATGTCTGCTGAGGGCTGTCTCTCAGGTGACAGTGCTGATGACAGATGCCCATCCTGCTGGAGGGGAATCTGAGCCCTCAGGAGAGCTCAGAGATCTCAAGGCATAGTGTGTGCCTGGGGATGGACAGTGAGTGGAGTCTCACAAAGTAGAGACAGTCCATGGTGGAGTAACCAGAAGGTAAAGCACTAAATCCAGGTCTGCACAGGGAAATGAGGGCTCTGCAATCCCTGGAGAGGCAGTAGGGACCCAGGAAGCCCAGGGAAGGGGAACTGGAGAGTGATTCATGCACCCTCAGGGAAAAACCACAGGCTGGAGCTAGTGCACACCCAGACACATCTCCTGCCATTGCAAACAGCCTGGTGCCATTCTGAGCACCATCCAAGAGCACAGAGATGTGCCAGGGGTGTCATGAGTGTTTAGCCCTGTCTGGTGGGGTCTGCTTCCTGCCCCAAGCAGCATGGCCAGTGTGAAGTCAGGAGTCACCTCGTGGCCTTGTGGCCCCACAGTTCGTTCGCTCTGCAGAGCAGCAATGCCAGCCCAGGCCCTGCAGGGAGCACAGGGGAGGGGTGCAGGAACATCCAGCCAGGCCAGCACGGACACACTCACCTGGGGAAAAGCTCTCTGGGGAGCAGCAACCTCCCTAGAGAAAAGCAGGGCAGCATTCAGGTAGAAAAAGAGAAGAAGAAACAGGTTTCCCTGGGCACCAGCTCAGGTTAGGTTGCTCTGTTCCTGGGTCAGCAGGAGCTGTGGAGGGGCTGCAGGGCCAGGGCTGTTGTGCTGTGCTGGGGAGCAGGGTGGGCATGGAGGGGCTGCAGGCAGACAGGGAGGGGGATCTCCTGGGCACAAGAGCAGGGCAGACAGAAAGTGACCAGTGTATTGTGGGGCCTCCTCCCCCTTGCTGGGGAGCTGCTGCCCCTGTCCTTGGGCCTGGCCTGAGTTATGTCTTGGACATACCTGTGCCCGGTCCTGACCCTCGGGTGCTGACCTGACCCTGTCCCCGGCCTCCTGACCTGACTCCCCATCTCTGCCTTGGACCTGCCCCCTCACTACAGTCAAGAAAGCCTTGGCAAGGGAAGCTGGGATGCAAGCAGAAGCAGCTTGTAGGTCCCCAAGGTGACCATATATGCAAAACAGCAACCCTTGCCTTACAGCCAATTGAAAGGTGTAAGGAGTGCCTCAGATTTGGACCCCCTAGCCAGGTAACACTGCACACAGAGCCTTAGTGGGGAGGGCAGCCACGTGGGAACTGATTTGATGATGGGTAGCCAGGAGGGCAGGTTTTGCTGTATCACAGCTCCAATGGTTTTGCTCCAAAGAGTCTGTTGTTGGGAGCAGCAAGGGTGGGGCTGCTTCGGACAGGAAGGGGAAGCGGGAGCTGAGGGTGTTGGCAAGGCAGGAGGGCAGTGCCCCACCGATGAGGGGTGCTGTCCCGCAGTGCATGGGCAAGAGGAGCAGAGCAGGTTTGGGGATGGTAACCGGGGTCAGGCACAGCCCAGTGATCACCATAAGGCTGAGACCGTAGGGCTCCAAGCAGCCCTGTTTTGCATGGGAGGTTGGAGTGGAGACCTCCAGAGGTCCTTCCCCACCAAAACTCTTCTGGGACTCCATGAATAGAAAGACCTCCCCAAGCCGGAGGCAGGTGGGCATCCAGCTGGGGCTGGATGGCTGGTGTGGGGAGAGGTGGGGAGGGCCAGGGGCTGGGGAGCTCCTGCCTGTAGAGCTGGTCCCCACGGTGGCAGGAGAGGGGCTGAGGGCTGGGAGTGAGGGGGCAGCAGCCCTGGCAGGGCCAGGGGTGGGCAGGGCTGTGGCAGGGGCTGCAGGGAAGGGACACAGCTGGTGCTGCTGCAGCGTGGCAGCTGTTGCAGTTGCCTCCCTCCCAAAATGTCCCACACTTGCCCAGGGCAGACTCAGGCTGCTCGCTCTCCCTCTGTTGCCCTCCCAGCAGGACGGCACACACGAGGAGGGGTCGACCGGCCCTGTGCTGAACACCAGGTCCCTAGGGTGGCACAGCTTGACTGTGAGGGATCCCAATCTAGGTGTCCCACGCTCACCATGGGAGGGCCAGGTCTCCCAGGCACCTCAGCAGAGGCCCTCGTGGGTGGCCTGGGTCACAGCCAGCACTGTCAGGAGAGCCCTGGGATGCAAAGGTGTGCCCAGGTGTGGGGGAGGCCTGGGGAACCCCGTGGGGGCAGCCACTAGAGCCAAAGGGACAGTTGGGGTTGCAGCACAGCCATGTGCCAAGCCCTGCGGGGCGGTAATTGAGGCTGTGCGGAGCCAGGATGTGCATGCCCAGCTCTCGATCGGGCCCTCCACAGAGGCCAGGGAAATGTTGCTGCACATAATGCCACAGCAAGTGAGCTGAGACTCATGTCGCTGTTGCTGTGGAGGTGCCTGGGCAGGGAACCAGCCTGGGTGGAAACACCATGTGGGTGCAGGGCACCGTCAGAGGAAGCTCCCAGCAGTGGGTGGAGCTAGGACACTTTTAGGGGAAGCTCACAGCATAAAGTGGGCAGGGCACTCTCGGATGGTCACAACAGCAGCAGGTACCCAGGGCTGTTCTTCCGAGGGACCTTGACAGGACACCGAAATGGGCTGCTGGGAAAAGTAAAAGCCCCACAGCAGGCTGGGCAGGGGCCTGGTCCCTGGAGAGCAGCTCCGCAGATCAAGTCCTGCAGGTCCTGGGCACAAGCTGAGCTGGGGTCAGCAGCGTGCCCGGGCAGCAAGGCCGGCCCCACACTTGGCTGTGTTAGCAGAGAGCAGCCGGCAGGGCGAGGGAAGGCATTCCTGCCCTGGGGTCGGCTCGGGAGAGACCACGTCTGGGCACAGGGTCCAGGTAGGGCTCCCCACTCCCAGACAGACATGGACACACTGGCACAAGCCCAGTGGACACCCTCGAGCTGGTCGGGAGCTGGAGCACAGGACGTCTGAGGAGAGACCAAGGGCGCTGGGTCTGTTCAGGTGGGACAAGAGAAGGCGCAGGGGGATCTCGCTGCTGCCTGCAGCTGCCGAAGGGGAGGGTGGGGAGAGGACGGAGCCAGACCCTTCCCGAGGTGCCTGGGGACAGGACGAGGGGCCACGACACAAGTGGCAGCAGGGAAAATTCCCCTCAGAGAGGGCCAAGAGCCTGTGAAGCCTGAGGGTGGTGCAACAGGGACAGTCAGAGCTCGACCCTGCCAGGCCCTGGGAAACCCCCGCTGGCCGCCTCCACCTGCAGCAGGACCTTGGAGCCGAGACCTCCAGAAGCCCCTTCCCACCCCAGCTGCTCTCTGACTCTGTGACTGCTTGAACGGCTTTCTCTCCAGACCTGCCTGGCTTCAGTGGCATTGCCTGCACTAGTCTTGCTATGGAGATTTGCCTGACACCAAGTAACACAGGGGGAAAAAAGCTTCCAAGGGTTTTATTCAAAGCATGAAATGGCTGTCACCAACAAGGGTTGGTGTGGGCCCATGGGTGCTACAGGACACGATGGGGCAGCATTTTTGTAGCAGCCGGGACAGTCTCCATCGCTCTGCCTCTCTGCCCTGTGCCAGCCCCCATCTCAGGGCACCTGCCTGGCACTGGCCTCCTGGCGCCGTTGCTCTCGCTGCCCCGTGGCACAGCTGCAGCAGAAAGCTCTGCGCAGAGCCCGAAGCACCGTCCTGAGCAGCGAGGGCCGTCGCCTGGGAGCTGCGGCGTCCGGGAGGGTGGTGATGCCTGTGGGGGAAGGAGAGGCGTGGGCGAGGGGCTGCGTGGGTGCAGGACCTGCCTGTCGCCACCACCAAGGCCTTTCCCGAGGGGTCGTGGTCTCGGCACGGCCAGCCCCCGAGCGCTTGCTGCTGCCGGCCTCGGTGCCGCTCGCTGTGCTGGGACGGGCCTGCTGTCCCCAGAAGGGCTCTTGACTTGGGTACGTACCTGGGTCCACCTCTGGAGTGTGCCTGAAGATAGGGGATGACTTCTCCTCCTCTTTGGGCTCAGAGGCAACCTGCAAGGGGAGAGCAAGCACACACACCGCGTGCCATCAGCTGGCGATGTTCAGGACACTGGTGCCCCGGGATGGATGTGCGGAAGGGTTTGGGGTTGTGGGATGCTGCCAAGAGCTGTGAGTCCCAAGGGAAGGGACCTGCAGGTGGCACAGAGACGGGATAAGGCTTGTTGTGGGGCTGTAGCAGCAGGGCTGGGCTGGGGGCTGTGACGGGCAGGGGGGAAGAGAGGTGGCCGGGTGGGTGGCAGAAGGGGGCTGGCTCGCTGGGTGTGGGAGGGGGCTGCTGCTGGGGTCGCCCCTTCCCTCCTCGCTCTGCATCCAGGGCCCAGGGCTGACCGCAGTGCAGGCGTTGGAGGGGACCTCAGCCCTGGGCCTTGGGCACTTGGAAACGGAGAGCACCAGGCAGCTCCCCCATGGCAGATATCGCAGAGGGCAAAGGCCTGAGGGGGACAGCTTGGCACCATGGGAAGAGGGGTCCCACGGGACGGGGCAGCTCTCTGCAGCCACCCTGCACACCCCAGACACAGCTCACACAGCAGACCCCTTTGATGGGGAGACCGATGATGTGCTCCTTGCTCACCTGGGGAGGAGGGCCTCCACACAAGGCAGAAGCCACTGCTTTTCTTCCCTCGGGCAGTGGTGCTTTGAGAGGCAGGCTGTTGCTCTCCTCGCAAGGGCCTCCAGCCAAGAGATGGGCCTCTGGCACAGCTTCTGCTGCAGAGGCAGGCACTTTTTCCTCTGCCTCCGGAGGGTCTCGGGCTGCAGGCCAGGCCTCTGGCTTTGTTTCTGGTCTCTCTGATGGCGCCAGAGACACGCTGTCCCCTGCCTCCTGAAAGCCATCCCCCAAAGCACATGCCCCTGCTTCGGCTCCTCCAAGCACTGCTGGCTCCAGAGGCATGTTCTCCATGTCACCGGCTGCCTCCCTGGCAGTGTCTCCGGCCTTGACGCTGGGCGAGCAAGGCACCTTCTGGGGGCACGTTTCCTTGTCTAAGAGGCTCCTGAGGCTAGGTCTGACCCAGATCTCGCGCAAGGACGTGTTTTCCTCCAGCTCCTCCCTTTGCAGAAGCTCTTCATCTGCGTCCTCTTCCTCCTCCTCAGGGCTCCAGTCCCCTTGCTCTTCCTGCGCCGCTCCCAGCACTCTCTTCCTGGCTCCCACCTCCCGCTCCCTCCTGGGGGCATGGGCATACAGCCGCTCCAGCACCTCCCACTTGCACCTGGCATCCTTCAGCAGCTCCACTCGCGTTATCTCAGGTTTCCACAAGTTGTAGAAGGAATTTCTGGCCAGCAGCTAAAAGAAGAGAGGCACATTTGTGAAGGGCGCTGCTTTTCCCACCACAAAAGGCCTCCCGGGGCCCTGCTCCCACTGGGAGAGTCAGGCTGCTGCAGTGGGGCCCAGCGGCTGGCCCCAGCGCAGGCAGGGTTACCACCTGGCCCAGCCCATCCTTGGCACTCACCTCCTTGCGTTTGACGTTGAGGGATCCTGACGCTGTCAGGGAGAAACGTTTCCCCTTGGCCTCCTCGCCCTCACCCTTGCTCTCCTTCAGGCTCAGCTTCTTCCTCTGGAAACAGGCTTCTCGCAGCTGGGCCAAGGTGTGCCCGGTGCGCGCCAGGCTGCTCCTCTCGAGCTCCTCCAGCGGCTCTGTTTTGATGGAGAGCACTGCGAGATACTGCGAGGTGTTGTCGGGGTGCACGCGCAGAGGCTGTCCTTGCACATGGCAGATGATGCCCAAAGGCTGCTGTTTTGGGCCCTGCCCTGCCCGGGGGCATCGTGGTGTCCCTGGAGCACCGCCCTTGCCTGGGGAGGCTGGTGCACCAGCCCCGCTGACCTCCCTTTTGCCCCCACCAGCACGGGCATCAGGCCCTTGCTGAGCTGCAGGGGCTGTGCTTTTGTCCTGCTCTGTGGGCTTGTCCTGGCCTGGGCTTGCTGGTACTGCCAGACTGCTGGTCTGTGCCGATGATGTCCTTTTGGGCACGGCTGCACTGAGCTCCTTCGTGGCTTCGTTCACATCAGGCTGTGCTGGATGCCGGCCAGGTCCAGGGCTCCTGTCATCAGGACGGCTCAAGGCAGCAGACTCCAGCCCCAGGCCTGCACCCTGCACAGCCCCAGCAGGCGGGGCAGGGCCCTGTGGGGCAGGGCCCTGGCTCTCAGCCATCATTTCCAGGCCAGCTTCTCCAAGGATGTTCTGCACAAGGCTGGCAGGCTCAGGCACGGAAGGCGATGGTGGGGCCATGTCACTGTGGGAGATGGCAGGGATGTCTTCTTCAAAGCCAGGTGACACCTCAGCACAGCAGCGGATGGGGAGTCCAGCTTCCTCTGAAACACCTGTGGCTGTTGTTGCACACTGCAGGGCATCATGCGGGGCAGGAGAGGCTGTTTCTCCCTGGCACGTCTCAGTGCGGGGCACTTGCAGCTCACGAGGCTGCAGGTCTGCACCTTGGGACACTGAGGACTTGCTTAGCACCAAGTCCTGCCTCTGCACCAGCATGCCTGAACAGTGTGCCTTGACCTCCTGCGCACAGGCATCTCCGGGAGCAGAAAGCAGCTCGTCCCGCTCCTTGTATGCTGGCGTGCTTCGCATCTCCCTTTCAGGAATGGCCTGTGCTGCTGGGACAAAGGAGGAGCTTCCGGAGAGTTGCTGGCTTGTCAGGGGAAGAGTTGTCCTGGTACTGTTGTCTAGCAAGAGCCTTGCTTTTCCCAGGGCTGATGCACAAGAGCCAGGCCTGGGCTCAGGCAAGCAGTGGACGACTTCTTGCATTGCCCAGGTGGGACCATGAGCTTCCTGCTTGCGCTTTTGAAGGGAAGGCAAGGAAAGAGGGCATGGCTTTAGCTCTTCCTCTGCCAGGCTCTTCCCTGAGTCCACAGCCTTCCCAGCAGCACTAACAGGTGGGAAGGGTTCCCTGGCAGCAGCTGTGCTGGAATTCACTGCCAGCTTCTCTAATCCCTTGGTCTCTCTCTCCAGGGTTCTCCTGGCCACCCCTTTGGTGTCCATGGCATTGGCCCTGCCTCGGGGAGAAGACCTGCAGGATGCTTCTAGAGCAGGCAGCTTGCTTTGCCTTGTAGATCCTGCAGTTTTAGCTGCAGAGGTCTCCAGGCCTCCAGGGGCCTGCCGAGCTGCCTTGGTTGGGAGAGGTGGTAAGCCAGGCAGATGTGGTGGCCCTGCTCTTGCATGAGTCCTGCCAGGCGCTGTCTCCCTGTGCCCCAGAGGAGCCTTCCTTACAAGGCCGGCGGAGGGATGCAGAACTTGTGCCACAGTGGGAACGTCCCTGGCAGTGTCCTCCACCACCTGCAATCAAAGCCCATGAGAAAGGCTAAGTTCCTGCCATCCTCCCCCCTGCCCTCCATCCTTCCCACATGGAAACTTCCTGTCACCCCTGACGCCCTCGACAAAGACTGCACTCTCCCATATGGGCAGCTTCCCCCCTGCTCCCAAAGGCCGGGTGGGGAGAGGGTTTGTCACCGTGGGGCAAGAGACAGGCAAAGGCAGCTCCCTCAGACACCTGAGGCATGTCCTTGCAGACTGCTGTGCAGAGCAGGTGATCAGCCTGCTGGGGGCAGAGACCTCCCAGTCTCTCCCAGCACTTCCCACCCGCTTCTTGGCACCTCCGGGGAGTCAGGCAGAGGCTTTGCCACCATCGCTGCTCAGCTCTGTACCTTTGCAACGATGCCGCGTTCAGAGGCCCACGAGCTCTGTGGGCCGGGGAGCGAAGGCAGCCTGTCCCTTTGGTGGGACGAAGCCGGGGTCCGGCTGCGCTGCACCACTGCGTGCAGCTCCTGCTGGCCCACCTGCGGGAAGAAGGGGGCACATGATGGAGGTGGTTGTGTTGGTACGAGCAGCCCCTGCAGCACAGGAAACCCCAGCCCCATGTCAAAGGGAACCTCATGGCTGCACATGGCCCAGCTGCGCTTGGCCCACAGCTTCTCCCTGCCCCTCAGTGCAGAGCTTACAGGGTCCCTGTGGGCCTTGGAGTATCCAGGTTGGTGTGTGCTTTATCTGAGAGAAAATCCCCAGGGCCACGAATAAATGCCCCCTCGCTGGGCGAGCTCATGCCTGGCTGTCTTGCCCCACCTCCCCTTCCCCACCATCCTCGTGCTCTCCACGCAGGTCCCAGCCCTGCTGCCTGCCTCTCCCTCCAGCCCCACCACTCACCTTCCTCCTGCACTCCTGTGTGCCTGGGTGTCCGTCCGTGGACTGGGAGCAGGCGTTTGCCTGCCACTCCTTGTCCATCTCCGGGATCCACTCGTGAGGACTTGCTACTCTGGCACCAAGGGGGAGCGGCTCCCTCCTGGTCGAGCTGCTCTCCTCAGAGTGGGGACCCCTGGGGGCTCTGGTCCCAGTAGGGACACGGTCACCATGGGGACTGCCTCATCACAATGGCCTTGTGGGCATGATGCCACCTCCATCACAAAGCCCTGGTGGTCACTGTGGGGGCCCCATCACAGTGCCTTGGTGGTCGCCATGGGGACCCCCATCACAGTGTCATGGCAGTCCCCTTGGAGACACACAGCACCATGCTATTGCCTCCATGCCTCTGGCCTCAGCTTTTGAACCTGGCTGAGAGCTGGTGTCCAGGGAGCAGGAGGAGTTTTCTTCTCCTCAGCTCTGAGCTTGCAGAGGCTGCCCCTCTTCAGGCACTCCATAGTACACATCCACTACAAGGCCACTCTTCTTGGTCTGCCTGCTAATCCTCACTCATAGCTCTCGACAGGCCCATCATCCATCCCTAGGCAGAGCTCCCTGCATTCCCACTACTTTCTCTCTGGGGTTTCTCTTGTCCACATCTCCCTGCACCTTTTCCTTGCCAGCCCAGGCCAGCACTTCCTCCCTCTTTTTTGACTCACCCTCTCCCCACACTTGCTCCCACTTTAAGGCTTCCCTCACCAGCTTGGATGCCTGGTCAGCCATCAGGTCAGCAGATGGGAACACTCCCCTTCCAAATGAAGTGAGACAACCAGTGCCAGTGGAGATGGAGAATGGTCTCTGAAATGTCTGCTGAGGGCTGTCTCTCAGGTGACAGTGCTGATGACAGATGCCCATCCTGCTGGAGGGGAATCTGAGCCCTCAGGAGAGCTCAGAGATCTCAAGGCATAGTGTGTGCCTGGGGATGGACAGTGAGTGGAGTCTCACAAAGTAGAGACAGTCCATGGTGGAGTAACCAGAAGGTAAAGCACTAAATCCAGGTCTGCACAGGGAAATGAGGGCTCTGCAATCCCTGGAGAGGCAGTAGGGACCCAGGAAGCCCAGGGAAGGGGAACTGGAGAGTGATTCATGCACCCTCAGGGAAAAACCACAGGCTGGAGCTAGTGCACACCCAGACACATCTCCTGCCATTGCAAACAGCCTGGTGCCATTCTGAGCACCATCCAAGAGCACAGAGATGTGCCAGGGGTGTCATGAGTGTTTAGCCCTGTCTGGTGGGGTCTGCTTCCTGCCCCAAGCAGCATGGCCAGTGTGAAGTCAGGAGTCACCTCGTGGCCTTGTGGCCCCACAGTTCGTTCGCTCTGCAGAGCAGCAATGCCAGCCCAGGCCCTGCAGGGAGCACAGGGGAGGGGTGCAGGAACATCCAGCCAGGCCAGCACGGACACACTCACCTGGGGAAAAGCTCTCTGGGGAGCAGCAACCTCCCTAGAGAAAAGCAGGGCAGCATTCAGGTAGAAAAAGAGAAGAAGAAACAGGTTTCCCTGGGCACCAGCTCAGGTTAGGTTGCTCTGTTCCTGGGTCAGCAGGAGCTGTGGAGGGGCTGCAGGGCCAGGGCTGTTGTGCTGTGCTGGGGAGCAGGGTGGGCATGGAGGGGCTGCAGGCAGACAGGGAGGGGGATCTCCTGGGCACAAGAGCAGGGCAGACAGAAAGTGACCAGTGTATTGTGGGGCCTCCTCCCCCTTGCTGGGGAGCTGCTGCTCCTGTCCTTGGGCCTGGCCTGAGTTATGTCTTGGACATACCTGTGCCCGGTCCTGACCCTCGGGTGCTGACCTGACCCTGTCCCCGGCCTCCTGACCTGACTCCCCATCTCTGCCTTGGACCTGCCCCCTCACTACAGTCAAGAAAGCCTTGGCAAGGGAAGCTGGGATGCAAGCAGCAGCAGCTTGTAGGTCCCCAAGGTGACCATATATGCAAAACAGCAACCCTTGCCTGACAGCCAATTGAAAGGTGTAAGGAGTGCCTCAGATTTGGACCCCCTAGCCAGGTAACACTGCACGCAGAGCCTTAGCAGGGAGGGCAGCCACGTGGGAACTGATTTGATGATGGGTAGCCAGGAGGGCAGGTTTTGCTGTATCACGGGTCAAATGGTTTTGCTCCAAAGAGTCTGTTGTTGGGAGCAGCAAGGGTGGGGCTGCTTCGTACGGGAAGGGGAAGCGGGAGCTGAGGGTGTTGGCAAGGCAGGAGGGCAGTGCCCCACCGATGAGGGGTGCTGTCCCGCAGTGCATGGGCAAGAGGAGCAGAGCAGGTTTGGGGATGGTAACCGGGGTCAGGCACAGCCCAGTGATCACCATAAGGCTGAGACCGTAGGGCTCCAAGCAGCCCTGTTTTGCATGGGAGGTTGGAGTGGAGACCTCCAGAGGTTCTTCCCCACCAAAACTCTTCTGGGACTCCATGAATAGAAAGACCTCCCCAAGCCGGAGGCAGGTGGGCATCCAGCTGGGGCTGGATGGCTGGTGTGGGGAGAGGTGGGGAGGGCCAGGGGCTGGGGAGCTCCTGCCTGTAGAGCTGGTCCCCACGGTGGCAGGAGAGGGGCTGAGGGCTGGGAGTGAGGGGGCAGCAGCCCTGGCAGGGGCAGGGGTGGGCAGGGCTGTGGCAGGGGCTGCAGGGAAGGGACACAGCTGGTGCTGCTGCAGCGTGGCAGCTGTTGCAGTTGCCTCCCTCCCAAAATGTCCCACACTTGCCCAGGGCAGACTCAGGCTGCTCGCTCTCCCTCTGTTGCCCTCCCAGCAGGACGGCACACACGAGGAGGGGTCGACCGGCCCTGTGCTGAACACCAGGTCCCTAGGGTGGCACAGCTTGACTGTGAGGGATCCCAATCTAGGTGTCCCACGCTCACCATGGGAGGGCCAGGTCTCCCAGGCACCTCAGCAGAGGCCCTCGTGGGTGGCCTGGGTCACAGCCAGCACTGTCAGGAGAGCCCTGGGATGCAAAGGTGTGCCCAGGTGTGGGGGAGGCCTGGGGAACCCCGTGGGGGCAGCCACTAGAGCCAAAGGGACAGTTGGGGTTGCAGCACAGCCATGTGCCAAGCCCTGCGGGGCGGTAATTGAGGCTGTGCGGAGCCAGGATGTGCATGCCCAGCTCTCGATCGGGCCCTCCACAGAGGCCAGGGAAATGTTGCTGCACATAATGCCACAGCAAGTGAGCTGAGACTCATGTCGCTGTTGCTGTGGAGGTGCCTGGGCAGGGAACCAGCCTGGGTGGAAACACCATGTGGGTGCAGGGCACCGTCAGAGGAAGCTCCCAGCAGTGGGTGGAGCTAGGACACTTTTAGGGGAAGCTCACAGCATAAAGTGGGCAGGGCACTCTCGGATGGTCACAAAAGCAGCAGGTACCTAGGGCTGTTCTTCCGAGGGACCTTGACAGGACACCGAAATGGGCTGCTGGGAAAAGTAAAAGCCCCACAGCAGGCTGGGCAGGGGCCTGGTCCCTGGAGAGCAGCTCCGCAGATCAAGTCCTGCAGGTCCTGGGCACAAGCTGAGCTGGGGTCAGCAGCGTGCCCGGGCAGCAAGGCCGGCCCCACACTTGGCTGTGTTAGCAGAGAGCAGCCGGCAGGGCGAGGGAAGGCATTCCTGCCCTGGGGTCGGCTCGGGAGAGACCACGTCTGGGCACAGGGTCCAGGTAGGGCTCCCCACTCCCAGACAGACATGGACACACTGGCACAAGCCCAGTGGACACCCTCGAGCTGGTCGGGAGCTGGAGCACAGGACGTATGAGGAGAGACCAAGGGCGCTGGGTCTGTTCAGCTGGGACAAGAGAAGGCGCAGGGGGATCTCGCTGCTGCCTGCAGCTGCCGAAGGGGAGGGTGGGGAGAGGACGGAGCCAGACCCTTCCCGAGGTGCCTGGGGACAGGACGAGGGGCCACGACACAAGTGGCAGCAGGGAAAATTCCCCTCAGAGAGGGCCAAGAGCCTGTGAAGCCTGAGGGTGGTGCAACAGGGACAGTCAGAGCTCGACCCTGCCAGGCCCTGGGAAACCCCCGCTGGCCGCCTCCACCTGCAGCAGGACCTTGGAGCCGAGACCTCCAGAAGCCCCTTCCCACCCCAGCTGCTCTCTGACTCTGTGACTGCTTCAACGGCTTTCTCTCCAGACCTGCCTGGCTTCAGTGGCATTGCCTGCACTAGTCTTGCTATGGAGATTTGCCTGACACCAAGTAACACAGGGGGAAAAAAGCTTCCAAGGGTTTTATTCAAAGCATGAAATGGCTGTCACCAACAAGGGTTGGTGTGGGCCCATGGGTGCTACAGGACACGATGGGGCAGCATTTTTGTAGCAGCCGGGACAGTCTCCATCGCTCTGCCTCTCTGCCCTGTGCCAGCCCCCATCTCAGGGCACCTGCCTGGCACTGGCCTCCTGGCGCCGGTCCTCTCGCTGCCCCGTGGCACAGCTGCAGCAGAAAGCTCTGCGCAGAGCCCGAAGCACCGTCCTGAGCAGCGAGGGCCGTCGCCTGGGAGCTGCGGTGTCCGGGAGGGTGGTGATGCCTGTGGGGGAAGGAGAGGCGTGGGCGAGGGGCTGCGTGGGTGCAGGACCTGCCTGTCGCCACCACCAAGGCCTTTCCCGAGGGGTCGTGGTCTCGGCACGGCCAGCCCCCGAGCGCTTGCTGCTGCCGGCCTCGGTGCCGCTCGCTGTGCTGGGACGGGCCTGCTGTCCCCAGAAGGGCTCTTGACTTGGGTACGTACCTGGGTCCACCTCTGGAGTGTGCCTGAAGATAGGGGATGACTTCTCCTCCTCTTTGGGCTCAGAGGCAACCTGCAAGGGGAGAGCAAGCACACACACCGCGTGCCATCAGCTGGCGATGTTCAGGACACTGGTGCCCCGGGATGGATGTGCGGAAGGGTTTGGGGTTGTGGGATGCTGCCAAGAGCTGTGAGTCCCAAGGGAAGGGACCTGCAGGTGGCACAGAGACGGGATAAGGCTTGTTGTGGGGCTGTAGCAGCAGGGCTGGGCTGGGGGCTGTGACGGGCAGGGGGGAACAGAGGTGGCCGGGTGGGTGGCAGAAGGGGGCTGGCTCGCTGGGTGTGGGAGGGGGCTGCTGCTGGGGTCGCCCCTTCCCTCCTCGCTCTGCATCCAGGGCCCAGGGCTGACCGCAGTGCAGGCGTTGGAGGGGACGTCAGCCCTGGGCCTTGGGCACTTGGAAACGGAGAGCACCAGGCAGCTCCCCCATGGCAGATATCGCAGAGGGCAAAGGCCTGAGGGGGACAGCTTGGCACCATGGGAAGAGGGGTCCCACGGGACGGGGCAGCTCTCTGCAGCCACCCTGCACACCCCAGACACAGCTCACACAGCAGACCCCTTTGATGGGGAGACCGATGATGTGCTCCTTGCTCACCTGGGGAGGAGGGCCTCCACACAAGGCAGAAGCCACTGCTTTTCTTCCCTCGGGCAGTGGTGCTTTGAGAGGCAGGCTGTTGCTCTCCTCGCAAGGGCCTCCAGCCAAGAGATGGGCCTCTGGCACAGCTTCTGCTGCAGAGGCAGGCACTTTTTCCTCTGCCTCCGGAGGGTCTCCAGCTGCAGGCCAGGCCTCTGGCTTTGTTTCTGGTCTCTCTGATGGTGCCAGAGACACGCTGTCCCCTGCCTCCTGAAAGCCATCCCCCAAAGCACATGCCCCTGCTTCGGCTCCTCCAAGCACTGCTGGCTCCAGAGGCATGTTCTCCATGTCACCGGCTGCCTCCCTGGCAGTGTCTCCGGCCTTGAGGCTAGGCGAGCAAGGCACCTTCTGGGGGCACGTTTCCTTGTCTAAGAGGCTCCTGAGGCTAGGTCTGACCCAGATCTCGCGCAAGGACGTGTTTTCCTCCAGCTCCTCCCTTTGCAGAAGCTCTTCATCTGCCTCCTCTTCCTCCTCCTCAGTGCTCCAGTCCCCTTGCTCTTCCTGCGCCGCTCCCAGCACTCTCTTCCTGGCTCCCACCTCCCGCTCCCTCCTGGGGGCATGGGCATACAGCCGCTCCAGCACCTCCCACTTGCACCTGGCATCCTTCAGGAGCTCCACTCGCGTTATCTCAGGTTTCCACAAGTTGTAGAAGGAATTTCTGGCCAGCAGCTAAAAGAAGAGAGGCACATTTGTGAAGGGCGCTGCTTTTCCCACCACAAAAGGCCTCCCGGGGCCCTGCTCCCACTGGGAGAGTCAGGCTGCTGCAGTGGGGCCCAGCGGCTGGCCCCAGCGCAGGCAGGGTTACCACCTGGCCCAGCCCATCCTTGGCACTCACCTCCTTGCGTTTGACGTTGAGGGATCCTGACGCTGTCAGGGAGAAACGTTTCCCCTTGGCCTCCTCGCCCTCGCTCTCCTGCAGGCTCAGCTTCTTCCTCTGGAAACAGGCTTCTCGCAGCTGGGCCAAGGTGTGCCCGGTGCGCGCCAGGCTGCTCCTCTCGAGCTCCTCCAGCGGCTCTGTTTTGATGGAGAGCACTGCGAGATACTGCGAGGTGTTGTCGGGGTGCACGCGCAGAGGCTGTCCTTGCACATGGCAGATGATGCCCAAAGGCTGCTGGTTTGGGCCCTGCCCTGCCCGGGGGCATCGTGGTGTCCCTGGCGCACCGCCCTTGCCTGGGGAAGCGGGTGCACCGGCCCCGCTGACCTCCCTTTTGCCCCCACCAGCACGGGCATCAGGCCCTTGCTGAGCTGCAGGGGCTGTGCTTTTGTCCTGCTCTGTGGGCTCGTCCTGGCCTGGGCTTGCTGGTATCGCTGGACTGCTGGTTTGTGCCGATGATGTCCTTTTGGGCACGGCTGCACTGAGCTCCTTCGTGGCTTCGTTCACATCAGGCTGTGCTGGATGCCGGCCAGGTCCAGGGCTCCTGTCATCAGGACGGCTCAAGGCAGCAGACTCCAGCCCCAGGCCTGCACCCTGCACAGCCCCAGCAGGCGGGGCAGGGCCCTGTGGGGCAGGGCCCTGGCTCTCAGCCATCATTTCCAGGCCTACTCCTCCAGGGATGTTCTGCACAAGGCTGGCAGGCTCAGGCACGGAAGGCGATGGTGGGGCCCTGTCACTGTGGGAGATGGCAGGGATGTCTTCTTCAAAGCCAGGTGACACCTCAGCACAGCAGCGGATGGGGAGTCCAGCTTCCTCTGAAACACCTGTGGCTGTTGTCGCACACTGCAGGGCATCACCCAGGGCAGGAGAGGCTGTTTCTCCCTGGCACGTCTCAGTGCGGGGCACTTGCAGCTCACGAGGCTGCAGGTCTGCACCTTGGGACACTGAGGACTTGCTTAGCACCAAGTCCTGCCTCTGCACCAGCGTGCCTGAACAGTGTGCCTTGACCTCCTGCGCACAGGCATCTCCGGGAGCAGAAAGCAGCTCGTCCCGCTCCTTGTATGCTGGCGTGCTTCGCATCTCCCTTTCAGGAATGGCCTGTGCTGCTGGGACAAAGGAGGAGCTTCCGGAGAGTTGCTGGCTTGTCAGGGGAAGAGTTGTCCTGGTACTGTTGTCTAGCAAGAGCCTTGCTTTTCCCAGGGCTGATGCACAAGAGCCAGGCCTGGGCTCAGGCAAGCAGTGGACGACTTCTTGCATTGCCCAGGTGGGACCATGAGCTTCCTGCTTGCGCTTTTGAAGGGAAGGCAAGGAAAGAGGGCATGGCTTTAGCTCTTCCTCTGCCAGGCTCTTCCCTGAGTCCACAGCCTTCCCAGCAGCACTAACAGGTGGGAAGGGTTCCCTGGCAGCAGCTGTGCTGGAATTCACTGCCAGCTTCTCTAATCCTTTGGTCTCTCTCTCCAGGGTTCTCCTGGCCACCCCTTTGGTGTCCATGGCATTGGCCCTGCCTCGGGGAGAAGACCTGCAGGATGCTTCTAGAGCAGGCAGCTTGCTTTGCCTTGTAGATCCTGCAGTTTTAGCTGCAGAGGTCTCCAGGCCTCCAGGGGCCTGCCGAGCTGCCTTGGTTGGGAGAGGTGGTAAGCCAGGCAGATGTGGTGGCCCTGCTCTTGCATGAGTCCTGCCAGGCGCTGTCTCCCTGTGCCCCAGAGGAGCCTTCCTTACAAGGCCGGCGGAGGGATGCAGAACTTGTGCCACAGTGGGAACGTCCCTGGCAGTGTCCTCCACCACCTGCAATCAAAGCCCATGAGAAAGGCTAAGTTCCTGCCATCCTCCCCCCTGCCCTCCATCCTTCCCACATGGAAACTTCCTGTCACCCCTGACGCCCTCGACAAAGACTGCACTCTCCCATATGGGCAGCTTCCCCCCTGCTCCCAAAGGCCGGGTGGGGAGAGGGTTTGTCACCGTGGGGCAAGAGACAGGCAAAGGCAGCTCCCTCAGACACCTGAGGCATGTCCTTGCAGACTGCTGTGCAGAGCAGGTGATCAGCCTGCTGGGGGCAGAGACCTCCCAGTCTCTCCCAGCACTTCCCACCCGCTTCTTGGCACCTCCGGGGAGTCAGGCAGAGGCTTTGCCACCATCGCTGCTCAGCTCTGTACCTTTGCAACGATGCCGCGTTCAGAGGCCCACGAGCTCTGTGGGCCGGGGAGCGAAGGCAGCCTGTCCCTTTGGTGGGACGAAGCCGGGGTCCGGCTGCGCTGCACCACTGCGTGCAGCTCCTGCTGGCCCACCTGCGGGAAGAAGGGGGCACATGATGGAGGTGGTTGTGTTGGTACGAGCAGCCCCTGAAGCACAGGAAACCCCAGCCCCATGTCAAAGGGAACCTCATGGCTGCACATGGCCCAGCTGCGCTTGGCCCACAGCTTCTCCCTGCCCCTCAGTGCAGAGCTTACAGGGTCCCTGTGGGCCTTGGAGTATCCAGGTTGGTGTGTGCTTTATCTGAGAGAAAATCCCCAGGGCCACGAATAAATGCCCCCTCGCTGGGCGAGCTCATGCCTGGCTGTCTTGCCCCACCTCCCCTTCCCCACCATCCTCGTGCTCTCCACGCAGGTCCCAGCCCTGCTGCCTGCCTCTCCCTCCAGCCCCACCACTCACCTTCCTCCTGCACTCCTGTGTGCCTGGGTGTCCGTCCGTGGACTGGGAGCAGGCGTTTGCCTGCCACTCCTTGTCCATCTCCGGGATCCACTCGTGAGGACTTGCTACTCTGGCACCAAGGGGGAGCGGCTCCCTCCTGGTCGAGCTGCTCTCCTCAGAGTGGGGACCCCTGGGGGCTCTGGTCCCAGTAGGGACACGGTCACCATGGGGACCGCCTCATCACAATGGCCTTGTGGGCATGATGCCACCTCCATCACAAAGCCCTGGTGGTCGCCGTGGGGACCCCATCACAGTGCCTTGGTGGTCGCCATGGGGACCCCCATCACAGTGTCATGGCAGTCCCCTTGGAGACACACAGCACCATGCTATTGCCTCCATGCCTCTGGCCTCAGCTTTTGAACCTGGCTGAGAGCTGGTGTCCAGGGAGCAGGAGGAGTTTTCTTCTCCTCAGCTCTGAGCTTGCAGAGGCTGCCCCTCTTCAGGCACTCCATAGTACACATCCACTACAAGGCCACTCTTCTTGGTCTGCCTGCTAATCCTCACTCATAGCTCTCAACAGGCCCATCATCCATCCCTAGGCAGAGCTCCCTGCATTCCCACTGCTCTCTCTCTGGGGTTTCTCTTGTCCACATCACCCTGCACCTTTTCCTTGCCAGCCCAGGCCAGCACTTCCTCCCTCTTTTTTGACTCACCCTCTCCCCACACTTGCTCCCACTTTAAGGCTTCCCTCACCAGCTTGGATGCCTGGTCAGCCATCAGGTCAGCAGATGGGAACACTCCCCTTCCAAATGAAGTGAGACAACCAGTGCCAGTGGAGATGGAGAATGGTCTCTGAAATGTCTGCTGAGGGCTGTCTCTCAGGTGACAGTGCTGATGACAGATGCCCATCCTGCTGGAGGGGAATCTGAGCCCTCAGGAGAGCTCAGAGATCTCAAGGCATAGTGTGTGCCTGGGGATGGACAGTGAGTGGAGTCTCACAAAGTAGAGACAGTCCATGGTGGAGTAACCAGAAGGTAAAGCACTAAATCCAGGTCTGCACAGGGAAATGAGGGCTCTGCAATCCCTGGAGAGGCAGTAGGGACCCAGGAAGCCCAGGGAAGGGGAACTGGAGAGTGATTCATGCACCCTCAGGCAAAAACCACAGGCTGGAGCTAGTGCACACCCAGACACATCTCCTGCCATTGCAAACAGCCTGGTGCCATTCTGAGCACCATCCAAGAGCACAGAGATGTGCCAGCAGTGTCATGAGTGTTTAGCCCTGTCTGGTGGGGTCTGCTTCCTGCCCCAAGCAGCATGGCCAGTGTGAAGTCAGGAGTCACCTCGTGGCCTTGTGGCCCCACAGTTCGTTTGCTCTGCAGAGCAGCAATGCCAGCCCAGGCCCTGCAGGGAGCACAGGGGAGGGGTGCAGGAACATCCAGCCAGGCCAGCACGGACACACTCACCTGGGGAAAAGCTCTCTGGGGAGCAGCAACCTCCCTAGAGAAAAGCAGGGCAGCATTCAGGTAGAAAAAGAGAAGAAGAAACAGGTTTCCCTGGGCACCAGCTCAGGTTAGGTTGCTCTGTTCCTGGGTCAGCAGGAGCTGTGGAGGGGCTGCAGGGCCAGGGCTGTTGTGCTGTGCTGGGGAGCAGGGTGGGCATGGAGGGGCTGCAGGCAGACAGGGAGGGGGATCTCCTGGGCACAAGAGCAGGGCAGACAGAAAGTGACCAGTGTATTGTGGGGCCTCCTCCCCCTTGCTGGGGAGCTGCTGCTCCTGTCCTTGGGCCTGGCCTGAGTTATGTCTTGGACATACCTGTGCCCGGTCCTGACCCTCGGGTGCTGACCTGACCCTGTCCCCGGCCTCCTGACCTGACTCCCCATCTCTGCCTTGGACCTGCCCCCTCACTACAGTCAAGAAAGCCTTGGCAAGGGAAGCTGGGATGCAAGCAGAAGCAGCTTGTAGGTCCCCAAGGTGACCATATATGCAAAACAGCAACCCTTGCCTGACAGCCAATTGAAAGGTGTAAGGAGTGCCTCAGATTTGGACCCCCTAGCCAGGTAACACTGCACACAGAGCCTTAGCGGGGAGGGCAGCCACGTGGGAACTGATTTGATGATGGGTAGCCAGGAGGGCAGGTTTTGCTGTATCACAGCTCCAATGGTTTTGCTCCAAAGAGTCTGTTGTTGGGAGCAGCAAGGGTGGGGCTGCTTCGTACGGGAAGGGGAAGTGGGAGCTGAGGGTGTTGGCAAGGCAGGAGGGCAGTGCCCCACCGATGAGGGGTGCTGTCCCGCAGTGCATGGGCAAGAGGAGCAGAGCAGGTTTGGGGATGGTAACCGGGGTCAGGCACAGCCCAGTGATCACCATAAGGCTGAGACCGTAGGGCTCCAAGCAGCCCTGTTTTGCATGGGAGGTTGGAGTGGAGACCTCCAGAGGTCCTTCCCCACCAAAACTCTTCTGGGACTCCATGAATAGAAAGACCTCCCCAAGCCGGAGGCAGGTGGGCATCCAGCTGGGGCTGGATGGCTGGTGTGGGGAGAGGTGGGGAGGGCCAGGGGCTGGGGAGCTCCTGCCTGTAGAGCTGGTCCCCACGGTGGCAGGAGAGGGGCTGAGGGCTGGGAGTGAGGGGGCAGCAGCCCTGGCAGGGGCAGGGGTGGGCAGGGCTGTGGCAGGGGCTGCAGGGAAGGGACACAGCTGGTGCTGCTGCAGCGTGGCAGCTGTTGCAGTTGCCTCCCTCCCAAAATGTCCCACACTTGCCCAGGGCAGACTCAGGCTGTTCGCTCTCCCTCTGTTGCCCTCCCAGCAGGACGGCACACACGAGGAGGGGTCGACCGGCCCTGTGCTGAACACCAGGTCCCTAGGGTGGCACAGCTTGACTGTGAGGGATCCCAATCTAGGTGTCCCACGCTCACCATGGGAGGGCCAGGTCTCCCAGGCACCTCAGCAGAGGCCCTCGTGGGTGGCCTGGGTCACAGCCAGCACTGTCAGGAGAGCCCTGGGATGCAAAGGTGTGCCCAGGTGTGGGGGAGGCCTGGGGAACCCCGTGGGGGCAGCCACTAGAGCCAAAGGGACAGTTGGGGTTGCAGCACAGCCATGTGCCAAGCCCTGCGGGGCGGTAATTGAGGCTGTGCGGAGCCAGGATGTGCATGCCCAGCTCTCGATCGGGCCCTCCACAGAGGCCAGGGAAATGTTGCTGCACATAATGCCACAGCAAGTGAGCTGAGACTCATGTCGCTGTTGCTGTGGAGGTGCCTGGGCAGGGAACCAGCCTGGGTGGAAACACCATGTGGGTGCAGGGCACCGTCAGAGGAAGCTCCCAGCAGTGGGTGGAGCTAGGACACTTTTAGGGGAAGCTCACAGCATAAAGTGGGCAGGGCACTCTCGGATGGTCACAACAGCAGCAGGTACCCAGGGCTGTTCTTCCGAGGGACCTTGACAGGACACCGAAATGGGCTGCTGGGAAAAGTAAAAGCCCCACAGCAGGCTGGGCAGGGGCCTGGTCCCTGGAGAGCAGCTCCGCAGATCAAGTCCTGCAGGTCCTGGGCACAAGCTGAGCTGGGGTCAGCAGCGTGCCCGGGCAGCAAGGCCGGCCCCACACTTGGCTGTGTTAGCAGAGAGCAGCCGGCAGGGCGAGGGAAGGCATTCCTGCCCTGGGGTCGGCTCGGGAGAGACCACGTCTGGGCACAGGGTCCAGGTAGGGCTCCCCACTCCCAGACAGACATGGACACACTGGCACAAGCCCAGTGGACACCCTCGAGCTGGTCGGGAGCTGGAGCACAGGACGTCTGAGGAGAGACCAAGGGCGCTGGGTCTGTTCAGGTGGGACAAGAGAAGGCGCAGGGGGATCTCGCTGCTGCCTGCAGCTGCCGAAGGGGAGGGTGGGGAGAGGACGGAGCCAGACCCTTCCCGAGGTGCCTGGGGACAGGACGAGGGGCCACGACACAAGTGGCAGCAGGGAAAATTCCCCTCAGAGAGGGCCAAGAGCCTGTGAAGCCTGAGGGTGGTGCAACAGGGACAGTCAGAGCTCGACCCTGCCAGGCCCTGGGAAACCCCCGCTGGCCGCCTCCACCTGCAGCAGGACCTTGGAGCCGAGACCTCCAGAAGCCCCTTCCCACCCCAGCTGCTCTCTGACTCTGTGACTGCTTGAACGGCTTTCTCTCCAGACCTGCCTGGCTTCAGTGGCATTGCCTGCACTAGTCTTGCTATGGAGATTTGCCTGACACCAAGTAACACAGGGGGAAAAAAGCTTCCAAGGGTTTTATTCAAAGCATGAAATGGCTGTCACCAACAAGGGTTGGTGTGGGCCCATGGGTGCTACAGGACACGATGGGGCAGCATTTCTGTAGCAGCCGGGACAGTCTCCATCGCTCTGCCTCTCTGCCCTGTGCCAGCCCCCATCTCAGGGCACCTGCCTGGCGCTGGCCTCCTGGCGCCGGTCCTCTCGCTGCCCCGTGGCACAGCTGCAGCAGAAAGCTCTGCGCAGAGCCCGAAGCACCGTCCTGAGCAGCGAGGGCCGTCGCCTGGGAGCTGCGGTGTCCGGGAGGGTGGTGATGCCTGTGGGGGAAGGAGAGGCGTGGGCGAGGGGCTGCGTGGGTGCAGGACCTGCCTGTCGCCACCACCAAGGCCTTTCCCGAGGGGTCGTGGTCTCGGCACGGCCAGCCCCCGAGCGCTTGCTGCTGCCGGCCTCGGTGCCGCTCGCTGTGCTGGGACGGGCCTGCTGTCCCCAGAAGGGCTCTTGACTTGGGTACGTACCTGGGTCCACCTCTGGAGTGTGCCTGAAGATAGGGGATGACTTCTCCTCCTCTTTGGGCTCAGAGGCAACCTGCAAGGGGAGAGCAAGCACACACACCGCGTGCCATCAGCTGGCGATGTTCAGGACACTGGTGCCCCGGGATGGATGTGCGGAAGGGTTTGGGGTTGTGGGATGCTGCCAAGAGCTGTGAGTCCCAAGGGAAGGGACCTGCAGGTGGCACAGAGACGGGATAAGGCTTGTTGTGGGGCTGTAGCAGCAGGGCTGGGCTGGGGGCTGTGACGGGCAGGGGGGAAGAGAGGTGGCCGGGTGGGTGGCAGAAGGGGGCTGGCTCGCTGGGTGTGGGAGGGGGCTGCTGCTGGGGTCACCTCTTCCCTCCTCGCTCTGCATCCAGGCCCCAGGGCTGACCGCAGTGCAGGCGTTGGAGGGGACGTCAGCCCTGGGCCTTGGGCACTTGGAAACGGAGAGCACCAGGCAGCTCCCCCATGGCAGATATCGCAGAGGGCAAAGGCCTGAGGGGGACAGCTTGGCACCATGGGAAGAGGGGTCCCACGGGACGGGGCAGCTCTCTGCAGCCACCCTGCACACCCCAGACACAGCTCACACAGCAGACCCCTTTGATGGGGAGACCGATGATGTGCTCCTTGCTCACCTGGGGAGGAGGGCCTCCACACAAGGCAGAAGCCACTGCTTTTCTTCCCTCGGGCAGTGGTGCTTTGAGAGGCAGGCTGTTGCTCTCCTCGCAAGGGCCTCCAGCCAAGAGATGGGCCTCTGGCACAGCTTCTGCTGCAGAGGCAGGCACTTTTTCCTCTGCCTCCGGAGGGTCTCCAGCTGCAGGCCAGGCCTCTGGCTTTGTTTCTGGTCTCTCTGATGGCGCCAGAGACACGCTGTCCCCTGCCTCCTGAAAGCCATCCCCCAAAGCACATGCCCCTGCTTCGGCTCCTCCAAGCACTGCTGGCTCCAGAGGCATGTTCTCCATGTCACCGGCTGCCTCCCTGGCAGTGTCTCCGGCCTTGACGCTGGGCGAGCAAGGCACCTTCTGGGGGCACGTTTCCTTGTCTAAGAGGCTCCTGAGGCTAGGTCTGACCCAGATCTCGCGCAAGGACGTGTTTTCCTCCAGCTCCTCGCTTTGCAGAAGCTCTTCATCTGCGTCCTCTTCCTCCTCCTCAGTGCTCCAGTCCCCTTGCTCTTCCTGCGCCGCTCCCAGCACTCTCTTCCTGGCTCCCACCTCCCGCTCCCTCCTGGGGGCATGGGCATACAGCCGCTCCAGCACCTCCCACTTGCACCTGGCATCCTTCAGCAGCTCCACTCGCGTTATCTCAGGTTTCCACAAGTTGTAGAAGGAATTTCTGGCCAGCAGCTAAAAGAAGAGAGGCACATTTGTGAAGGGCGCTGCTTTTCCCACCACAAAAGGCCTCCCGGGGCCCTGCTCCCACTGGGAGAGTCAGGCTGCTGCAGTGGGGCCCAGCGGCTGGCCCCAGCGCAGGCAGGGTTACCACCTGGCCCAGCCCATCCTTGGCACTCACCTCCTTGCGTTTGACGTTGAGGGATCCTGACGCTGTCAGGGAGAAACGTTTCCCCTTGGCCTCCTCGCCCTCACCCTCGCTCTCCTTCAGGCTCAGCTTCTTCCTCTGGAAACAGGCTTCTCGCAGCTGGGCCAAGGTGTGCCCGGTGCGCGCCAGGCTGCTCCTCTCGAGCTCCTCCAGCGGCTCTGTTTTGATGGAGAGCACTGCGAGATACTGCGAGGTGTTGTCGGGGTGCACGCGCAGAGGCTGTCCTTGCACATGGCAGATGATGCCCAAAGGCTGCTGGTTTGGGCCCTGCCCTGCCCGGGGGCATCGTGGTGTCCCTGGCGCACCGCCCTTGCCTGGGGAAGCGGGTGCACCGGCCCCGCTGACCTCCCTTTTGCCCCCACCAGCACGGGCATCAGGCCCTTGCTGAGCTGCAGGGGCTGTGCTTTTGTCCTGCTCTGTGGGCTCGTCCTGGCCTGGGCTTGCTGGTATCGCTGGACTGCTGGTTTGTGCCGATGATGTCCTTTTGGGCACGGCTGCACTGAGCTCCTTCGTGGCTTCGTTCACATCAGGCTGTGCTGGATGCCGGCCAGGTCCAGGGCTCCTGTCATCAGGACGGCTCAAGGCAGCAGACTCCAGCCCCAGGCCTGCACCCTGCACAGCCCCAGCAGGCGGGGCAGGGCCCTGTGGGGCAGGGCCCTGGCTCTCAGCCATCATTTCCAGGCCTACTCCTCCAGGGATGTTCTGCACAAGGCTGGCAGGCTCAGGCACGGAAGGCGATGGTGGGGCCATGTCACTGTGGGAGATGGCAGGGATGTCTTCTTCAAAGCCAGGTGACACCTCAGCACAGCAGCGGATGGGGAGTCCAGCTTCCTCTGAAACACCTGTGGCTGTTGTCGCACACTGCAGGGCATCACCCAGGGCAGGAGAGGCTGTTTCTCCCTGGCACGTCTCAGTGCGGGGCACTTGCAGCTCACGAGGCTGCAGGTCTGCACCTTGGGACACTGAGGACTTGCTTAGCACCAAGTCCTGCCTCTGCACCAGCGTGCCTGAACAGTGTGCCTTGACCTCCTGCGCACAGGCATCTCCGGGAGCAGAAAGCAGCTCGTCCCGCTCCTTGTATGCTGGCGTGCTTCGCATCTCCCTTTCAGGAATGGCCTGTGCTGCTGGGACAAAGGAGGAGCTTCCGGAGAGTTGCTGGCTTGTCAGGGGAAGAGTTGTCCTGGTACTGTTGTCTAGCAAGAGCCTTGCTTTTCCCAGGGCTGATGCACAAGAGCCAGGCCTGGGCTCAGGCAAGCAGTGGACGACTTCTTGCATTGCCCAGGTGGGACCATGAGCTTCCTGCTTGCGCTTTTGAAGGGAAGGCAAGGAAAGAGGGCATGGCTTTAGCTCTTCCTCTGCCAGGCTCTTCCCTGAGTCCACAGCCTTCCCAGCAGCACTAACAGGTGGGAAGGGTTCCCTGGCAGCAGCTGTGCTGGAATTCACTGCCAGCTTCTCTAATCCTTTGGTCTCTCTCTCCAGGGTTCTCCTGGCCACCCCTTTGGTGTCCATGGCATTGGCCCTGCCTCGGGGAGAAGACCTGCAGGATGCTTCTAGAGCAGGCAGCTTGGTTTGCCTTGTAGATCCTGCAGTTTTAGCTGCAGAGGTCTCCAGGCCTCCAGGGGCCTGCCGAGCTGCCTTGGTTGGGAGAGGTGGTAAGCCAGGCAGATGTGGTGGCCCTGCTCTTGCATGAGTCCTGCCAGGCGCTGTCTCCCTGTGCCCCAGAGGAGCCTTCCTTACAAGGCCGGCGGAGGGATGCAGAGCTTGTGCCACAGTGGGAACGTCCCTGGCAGTGTCCTCCACCACCTGCAATCAAAGCCCATGAGAAAGGCTAAGTTCCTGCCATCCTCCCCCCTGCCCTCCATCCTTCCCACATGGAAACTTCCTGTCACCCCTGACGCCCTCGACAAAGACTGCACTCTCCCATATGGGCAGCTTCCCCCCTGCTCCCAAAGGCCGGGTGGGGAGAGGGTTTGTCACCGTGGGGCAAGAGACAGGCAAAGGCAGCTCCCTCGGACACCCCAAGGCATGTCCTTGCAGACTGCTGTGCAGAGCAGGTGATCAGCCTGCTGGGGGCAGAGACCTCCCAGTCTCTCCCAGCACTTCCCACCCGCTTCTTGGCACCTCCGGGGAGTCAGGCAGAGGCTTTGCCACCATCGCTGCTCAGCTCTGTACCTTTGCAACGATGCCGCGTTCAGAGGCCCACGAGCTCTGTGGGCCGGGGAGCGAAGGCAGCCTGTCCCTTTGGTGGGACGAAGCCGGGGTCCGGCTGCGCTGCACCACTGCGTGCAGCTCCTGCTGGCCCACCTGCGGGAAGAAGGGGGCACATGATGGAGGTGGTTGTGTTGGTACGAGCAGCCCCTGAAGCACAGGAAACCCCAGCCCCATGTCAAAGGGAACCTCATGGCTGCACATGGCCCAGCTGCGCTTGGCCCACAGCTTCTCCCTGCCCCTCAGTGCAGAGCTTACAGGGTCCCTGTGGGCCTTGGAGTATCCAGGTTGGTGTGTGCTTTATCTGAGAGAAAATCCCCAGGGCCACGAATAAATGCCCCCTCGCTGGGCGAGCTCATGCCTGGCTGTCTTGCCCCACCTCCCCTTCCCCACCATCCTCGTGCTCTCCACGCAGGTCCCAGCCCTGCTGCCTGCCTCTCCCTCCAGCCCCACCACTCACCTTCCTCCTGCACTCCTGTGTGCCTGGGTGTCCGTCCGTGGACTGGGAGCAGGCGTTTGCCTGCCACTCCTTGTCCATCTCCGGGATCCACTCGTGAGGACTTGCTACTCTGGCACCAAGGGGGAGCGGCTCCCTCCTGGTCGAGCTGCTCTCCTCAGAGTGGGGACCCCTGGGGGCTCTGGTCCCAGTAGGGACACGGTCACCATGGGGACCGCCTCATCACAATGGCCTTGTGGCCATGATGCCACCTCCATCACAAAGCCCTGGTGGTCGCCGTGGGGACCCCATCACAGTGCCTTGGTGGTCGCCATGGGGACCCCCATCACAGTGTCATGGCAGTCCCCTTGGAGACACACAGCACCATGCTATTGCCTCCATGCCTCTGGCCTCAGCTTTTGAACCTGGCTGAGAGCTGGTGTCCAGGGAGCAGGAAGAGTTTTCTTCTCCTCAGCTCTGAGCTTGCAGAGGCTGCCCCTCTTCAGGCACTCCATAGTACACATCCACTACAAGGCCACTCTTCTTGGTCTGCCTGCTAATCCTCACTCATAGCTCTCAACAGGCCCATCATCCATCCCTAGGCAGAGCTCCATGCATTCCCACTGCTCTCTCTCTGGGGTTTCTCTTGTCCACATCTCCCTGCACCTTTTCCTTGCCAGCCCAGGCCAGCACTTCCTCCCTCTTTTTTGACTCACCCTCTCCCCACACTTGCTCCCACTTTAAGGCTTCCCTCACCAGCTTGGATGCCTGGTCAGCCATCAGGTCAGCAGATGGGAACACTCCCCTTCCAAATGAAGTGAGACAACCAGTGCCAGTGGAGATGGAGAATGGTCTCTGAAATGTCTGCTGAGGGCTGTCTCTCAGGTGACAGTGCTGATGACAGATGCCCATCCTGCTGGAGGGGAATCTGAGCCCTCAGGAGAGCTCAGAGATCTCAAGGCATAGTGTGTGCCTGGGGATGGACAGTGAGTGGAGTCTCACAAAGTAGAGACAGTCCATGGTGGAGTAACCAGAAGGTAAAGCACTAAATCCAGGTCTGCACAGGGAAATGAGGGCTCTGCAATCCCTGGAGAGGCAGTAGGGACCCAGGAAGCCCAGGGAAGGGGAACTGGAGAGTGATTCATGCACCCTCAGGGAAAAACCACAGGCTGGAGCTAGTGCACACCCAGACACATCTCCTGCCATTGCAAACAGCCTGGTGCCATTCTGAGCACCATCCAAGAGCACAGAGATGTGCCAGGGGTGTCATGAGTGTTTAGCCCTGTCTGGTGGGGTCTGCTTCCTGCCCCAAGCAGCATGGCCAGTGTGAAGTCAGGAGTCACCTCGTGGCCTTGTGGCCCCACAGTTCGTTTGCTCTGCAGAGCAGCAATGCCAGCCCAGGCCCTGCAGGGAGCACAGGGGAGGGGTGCAGGAACATCCAGCCAGGCCAGCACGGACACACTCACCTGGGGAAAAGCTCTCTGGGGAGCAGCAACCTCCCTAGAGAAAAGCAGGGCAGCATTCAGGTAGAAAAAGAGAAGAAGAAACAGGTTTCCCTGGGCACCAGCTCAGGTTAGGTTGCTCTGTTCCTGGGTCAGCAGGAGCTGTGGAGGGGCTGCAGGGCCAGGGCTGTTGTGCTGTGCTGGGGAGCAGGGTGGGCATGGAGGGGCTGCAGGCAGACAGGGAGGGGGATCTCCTGGGCACAAGAGCAGGGCAGACAGAAAGTGACCAGTGTATTGTGGGGCCTCCTCCCCCTTGCTGGGGAGCTGCTGCCCCTGTCCTTGGGCCTGGCCTGAGTTATGTCTTGGACATACCTGTGCCCGGTCCTGACCCTCGGGTGCTGACCTGACCCTGTCCCCGGCCTCCTGACCTGACTCCCCATCTCTGCCTTGGACCTGCCCCCTCACTACAGTCAAGAAAGCCTTGGCAAGGGAAGCTGGGATGCAAGCAGCAGCAGCTTGTAGGTCCCCAAGGTGACCATATATGCAAAACAGCAACCCTTGCCTGACAGCCAATTGAAAGGTGTAAGGAGTGCCTCAGATTTGGACCCCCTAGCCAGGTAACACTGCACGCAGAGCCTTAGTGGGGAGGGCAGCCACGTGGGAACTGATTCGATGATGGGTAGCCAGGAGGGCAGGTTTTGCTGTATCACAGCTCCAATGGTTTTGCTCCAAAGAGTCTGTTGTTGGGAGCAGCAAGGGTGGGGCTGCTTCGGACAGGAAGGGGAAGCGGGAGCTGAGGGTGTTGGCAAGGCAGGAGGGCAGTGCCCCACCGATGAGGGGTGCTGTCCCGCAGTGCATGGGCAAGAGGAGCAGAGCAGGTTTGGGGATGGTAACCGGGGTCAGGCACAGCCCAGTGATCACCATAAGGCTGAGACCGTAGGGCTCCAAGCAGCCCTGTTTTGCATGGGAGGTTGGAGTGGAGACCTCCAGAGGTCCTTCCCCACCAAAACTCTTCTGGGACTCCATGAATAGAAAGACCCCCCCCAAGCCGGAGGCAGGTGGGCATCCAGCTGGGGCTGGATGGCTGGTGTGGGGAGAGGTGGGGAGGGCCAGGGGCTGGGGAGCTCCTGCCTGTAGAGCTGGTCCCCACGGTGGCAGGAGAGGGGCTGAGGGCTGGGAGTGAGGGGGCAGCAGCCCTGGCAGGGGCAGGGGTGGGCAGGGCTGTGGCAGGGGCTGCAGGGAAGGGACACAGCTGGTGCTGCTGCAGCGTGGCAGCTGTTGCAGTTGCCTCCCTCCCAAAATGTCCCACACTTGCCCAGGGCAGACTCAGGCTGCTCGCTCTCCCTCTGTTGCCCTCCCAGCAGGACGGGACACACGAGGAGGGGTCGACCGGCCCTGTGCTGAACACCAGGTCCCTAGGGTGGCACAGCTTGACTGTGAGGGATCCCAATCTAGGTGTCCCACGCTCACCATGGGAGGGCCAGGTCTCCCAGGCACCTCAGCAGAGGCCCTCGTGGGTGGCCTGGGTCACAGCCAGCACTGTCAGGAGAGCCCTGGGATGCAAAGGTGTGCCCAGGTGTGGGGGAGGCCTGGGGAACCCCGTGGGGGCAGCCACTAGAGCCAAAGGGACAGTTGGGGTTGCAGCACAGCCATGTGCCAAGCCCTGCGGGGCGGTAATTGAGGCTGTGCGGAGCCAGGATGTGCATGCCCAGCTCTCGATCGGGCCCTCCACAGAGGCCAGGGAAATGTTGCTGCACATAATGCCACAGCAAGTGAGCTGAGACTCATGTCGCTGTTGCTGTGGAGGTGCCTGGGCAGGGAACCAGCCTGGGTGGAAACACCATGTGGGTGCAGGGCACCGTCAGAGGAAGCTCCCAGCAGTGGGTGGAGCTAGGACACTTTTAGGGGAAGCTCACAGCATAAAGTGGGCAGGGCACTCTTCACGATGGTCACAAAAGCAGCAGGTACCCAGGGCTGTTCTTCCGAGGGACCTTGACAGGACACCGAAATGGGCTGCTGGGAAAAGTAAAAGCCCCACAGCAGGCTGGGCAGGGGCCTGGTCCCTGGAGAGCAGCTCCGCAGATCAAGTCCTGCAGGTCCTGGGCACAAGCTGAGCTGGGGTCAGCAGCGTGCCCGGGCAGCAAGGCCGGCCCCACACTTGGCTGTGTTAGCAGAGAGCAGCCGGCAGGGCGAGGGAAGGCATTCCTGCCCTGGGGTCGGCTCGGGAGAGACCACGTCTGGGCACAGGGTCCAGGTAGGGCTCCCCACTCCCAGACAGACATGGACACACTGGCACAAGCCCAGTGGACACCCTCGAGCTGGTCGGGAGCTGGAGCACAGGACGTCTGAGGAGAGACCAAGGGCGCTGGGTCTGTTCAGCTGGGACAAGAGAAGGCGCAGGGGGATCTCGCTGCTGCCTGCAGCTGCCGAAGGGGAGGGTGGGGAGAGGACGGAGCCAGACCCTTCCCGAGGTGCCTGGGGACAGGACGAGGGGCCACGACACAAGTGGCAGCAGGGAAAATTCCCCTCAGAGAGGGCCAAGAGCCTGTGAAGCCTTCCCACCCCAGCTGCTCTCTGACTCTGTGACTGCTTGAACGGCTTTCTCTCCAGACCTGCCTGGCTTCAGTGGCATTGCCTGCACTAGTCTTGCTATGGAGATTTGCCTGACACCAAGTAACACAGGGGGAAAAAAGCTTCCAAGGGTTTTATTCAAAGCATGAAATGGCTGTCACCAACAAGGGTTGGTGTGGGCCCATGGGTGCTACAGGACACGATGGGGCAGCATTTCTGTAGCAGCCGGGACAGTCTCCATCGCTCTGCCTCTCTGCCCTGTGCCAGCCCCCATCTCAGGGGACCTGCCTGGCGCTGGCCTCCTGGCGCCGGTCCTCTCGCTGCCCCGTGGCACAGCTGCAGCAGAAAGCTCTGCGCAGAGCCCGAAGCACCGTCCTGAGCAGCGAGGGCCGTCGCCTGGGAGCTGCGGTGTCCGGGAGGGTGGTGATGCCTGTGGGGGAAGGAGAGGCGTGGGCGAGGGGCTGCGTGGGTGCAGGACCTGCCTGTCGCCACCACCAAGGCCTTTCCCGAGGGGTCGTGGTCTCGGCACGGCCAGCCCCCGAGCGCTTGCTGCTGCCGGCCTCGGTGCCGCTCGCTGTGCTGGGACGGGCCTGCTGTCCCCAGAAGGGCTCTTGACTTGGGTACGTACCTGGGTCCACCTCTGGAGTGTGCCTGAAGATAGGGGATGACTTCTCCTCCTCTTTGGGCTCAGAGGCAACCTGCAAGGGGAGAGCAAGCACACACACCGCGTGCCATCAGCTGGCGATGTTCAGGACACTGGTGCCCCGGGATGGATGTGCGGAAGGGTTTGGGGTTGTGGGATGCTGCCAAGAGCTGTGAGTCCCAAGGGAAGGGACCTGCAGGTGGCACAGAGACGGGATAAGGCTTGTTGTGGGGCTGTAGCAGCAGGGCTGGGCTGGGGGCTGTGACGGGCAGGGGGGAACAGAGGTGGCCGGGTGGGTGGCAGAAGGGGGCTGGCTCGCTGGGTGTGGGAGGGGGCTGCTGCTGGGGTCGCCCCTTCCCTCCTCGCTCTGCATCCAGGGCCCAGGGCTGACCGCAGTGCAGGCGTTGGAGGGGACCTCAGCCCTGGGCCTTGGGCACTTGGAAACGGAGAGCACCAGGCAGCTCCCCCATGGCAGATATCGCAGAGGGCAAAGGCCTGAGGGGGACAGCTTGGCACCATGGGAAGAGGGGTCCCACGGGACGGGGCAGCTCTCTGCAGCCACCCTGCACACCCCAGACACAGCTCACACAGCAGACCCCTTTGATGGGGAGACCGATGATGTGCTCCTTGCTCACCTGGGGAGGAGGGCCTCCACACAAGGCAGAAGCCACTGCTTTTCTTCCCTCGGGCAGTGGTGCTTTGAGAGGCAGGCTGTTGCTCTCCTCGCAAGGGCCTCCAGCCAAGAGATGGGCCTCTGGCACAGCTTCTGCTGCAGAGGCAGGCACTTTTTCCTCTGCCTCCTGAGGGTCTCCAGCTGCAGGCCAGGCCTCTGGCTTTCTTTTGGTGCTCTCTGATGGCGCCAGAGACACGCTGTCCCCTGCCTCCTGAAAGCCATCCCCCAAAGCACATGCCCCTGCTTCGGCTCCTCCAAGCACTGCTGGCTCCAGAGGCATGTTCTCCATGTCACCGGCTGCCTCCCTGGCAGTGTCTCCGGCCTTGACGCTGGGCGAGCAAGGCACCTTCTGGGGGCACGTTTCCTCGTCTGCTAAGAGGCTCCTGAGGCTAGGTCTGACCCAGATCTCGCGCAAGGACGTGTTTTCCTCCAGCTCCTCGCTTTGCAGAAGCTCTTCATCTGCGTCCTCTTCCTCCTCCTCAGTGCTCCAGTCCCCTTGCTCTTCCTGCGCCGCTCCCAGCACTCTCTTCCTGGCTCCCACCTCCCGCTCCCTCCTGGGGGCATGGGCATACAGCCGCTCCAGCACCTCCCACTTGCACCTGGCATCCTTCAGCAGCTCCACTCGCGTTATCTCAGGTTTCCACAAGTTGTAGAAGGAATTTCTGGCCAGCAGCTAAAAGAAGAGAGGCACATTTGTGAAGGGCGCTGCTTTTCCCACCACAAAAGGCCTCCCGGGGCCCTGCTCCCACTGGGAGAGTCAGGCTGCTGCAGTGGGGCCCAGCGGCTGGCCCCAGCGCAGGCAGGGTTACCACCTGGCCCAGCCCATCCTTGGCACTCACCTCCTTGCGTTTGACGTTGAGGGATCCTGACGCTGTCAGGGAGAAACGTTTCCCCTTGGCCTCCTCGCCCTCACCCTCGCTCTCCTTCAGGCTCAGCTTCTTCCTCTGGAAACAGGCTTCTCGCAGCTGGGCCAAGGTGTGCCCGGTGCGCGCCAGGCTGCTCCTCTCGAGCTCCTCCAGCGGCTCTGTTTTGATGGAGAGCACTGCGAGATACTGCGAGGTGTTGTCGGGGTGCACGCGCAGAGGCTGTCCTTGCACATGGCAGATGATGCCCAAAGGCTGCTGGTTTGGGCCCTGCCCTGCCCGGGGGCATCGTGGTGTCCCTGGCGCACCGCCCTTGCCTGGGGAAGCGGGTGCACCGGCCCCGCTGACCTCCCTTTTGCCCCCACCAGCACGGGCATCAGGCCCTTGCTGAGCTGCAGGGGCTGTGCTTTTGTCCTGCTCTGTGGGCTCGTCCTGGCCTGGGCTTGCTGGTATCGCTGGACTGCTGGTTTGTGCCGATGATGTCCTTTTGGGCACGGCTGCACTGAGCTCCTTCGTGGCTTCGTTCACATCAGGCTGTGCTGGATGCCGGCCAGGTCCAGGGCTCCTGTCATCAGGACGGCTCAAGGCAGCAGACTCCAGCCCCAGGCCTGCACCCTGCACAGCCCCAGCAGGCGGGGCAGGGCCCTGTGGGGCAGGGCCCTGGCTCTCAGCCATCATTTCCAGGCCAGCTTCTCCAAGGACGTTCTGCACAAGGCTGGCAGGCTCAGGCACGGAAGGCGATGGTGGGGCCATGTCACTGTGGGAGATGGCAGGGATGTCTTCTTCAAAGCCAGGTGACACCTCTGCACAGCAGCGGATGGGGAGTCCAGCTTCCTCTGAAACACCTGTGGCTGTTGTCGCACACTGCAGGGCATCACCCAGGGCAGGAGAGGCTGTTTCTCCCTGGCACGTCTCAGTGCGGGGCACTTGCAGCTCATGAGGCTGCAGGTCTGCACCTTGGGACACTGAGGACTTGCTTAGCACCAAGTCCTGCCTCTGCACCAGCGTGCCTGAACAGTGTGCCTTGACCTCCTGCGCACAGGCATCTCCGGGAGCAGAAAGCAGCTCGTCCTGCTCCTTGTATGCTGGCGTGCTTCGCATCTCCCTTTCAGGAATGGCCTGTGCTCCTGGGACAAAGGAGGAGCTTCCGGAGAGTTGCTGGCTTGTCAGGGGAAGAGTTGTCCTGGTACTGTTGTCTAGCAAGAGCCTTGCTTTTCCCAGGGCTGATGCACAAGAGCCAGGCCTGGGCTCAGGCAAGCAGTGGACGACTTCTTGCATTGCCCAGGTGGGACCATGAGCTTCCTGCTTGCGCTTTTGAAGGGAAGGCAAGGAAAGAGGGCATGGCTTTAGCTCTTCCTCTGCCAGGCTCTTCCCTGAGTCCACAGCCTTCCCAGCAGCACTAACAGGTGGGAAGGGTTCCCTGGCAGCAGCTGTGCTGGAATTCACTGCCAGCTTCTCTAATCCTTTGGTCTCTCTCTCCAGGGTTCTCCTGGCCACCCCTTTGGTGTCCATGGCATTGGCCCTGCCTCGGGGAGAAGACCTGCAGGATGCTTCTAGAGCAGGCAGCTTGCTTTGCCTTGTAGATCCTGCAGTTTTAGCTGCAGAGGTCTCCAGGCCTCCAGGGGCCTGCCGAGCTGCCTTGGTTGGGAGAGGTGGTAAGCCAGGCAGATGTGGTGGCCCTGCTCTTGCATGAGTCCTGCCAGGCACTGTCTCCCTGTGCCCCAGAGGAGCCTTCCTTACAAGGCCGGCGGAGGGATGCAGAACTTGTGCCACAGTGGGAACGTCCCTGGCAGTGTCCTCCACCACCTGCAATCAAAGCCCATGAGAAAGGCTAAGTTCCTGCCATCCTCCCCCCTGCCCTCCATCCTTCCCACATGGAAACTTCCTGTCACCCCTGATGCCCTCGACAAAGACTGCACTCTCCCATATGGGCAGCTTCCCCCCTGCTCCCAAAGGCCGGGTGGGGAGAGGGTTTGTCACCGTGGGGCAAGAGACAGGCAAAGGCAGCTCCCTCAGACACCTGAGGCATGTCCTTGCAGACTGCTGTGCAGAGCAGGTGATCAGCCTGCTGGGGGCAGAGACCTCCCAGTCTCTCCCAGCACTTCCCACCCGCTTCTTGGCACCTCCGGGGAGTCAGGCAGAGGCTTTGCCACCATCGCTGCTCAGCTCTGTACCTTTGCAACGATGCCGCGTTCAGAGGCCCACGAGCTCTGTGGGCCGGGGAGCGAAGGCAGCCTGTCCCTTTGGTGGGACGAAGCCGGGGTCCGGCTGCGCTGCACCACTGCGTGCAGCTCCTGCTGGCCCACCTGCGGGAAGAAGGGGGCACATGATGGAGGTGGTTGTGTTGGTACGAGCAGCCCCTGAAGCACAGGAAACCCCAGCCCCATGTCAAAGGGAACCTCATGGCTGCACATGGCCCAGCTGCGCTTGGCCCACAGCTTCTCCCTGCCCCTCAGTGCAGAGCTTACAGGGTCCCTGTGGGCCTTGGAGTATCCAGGTTGGTGTGTGCTTTATCTGAGAGAAAATCTCCAGGGCCATGAATAAATGCCCCCTCGCTGGGCGAGCTCATGCCTGGCTGTCTTGCCCCACCTCCCCTTCCCCACCATCCTCGTGCTCTCCACGCAGGTCCCAGCCCTGCTGCCTGCCTCTCCCTCCAGCCCCACCACTCACCTTCCTCCTGCACTCCTGTGTGCCTGGGTGTCCGTCCGTGGACTGGGAGCAGGCGTTTGCCTGCCACTCCTTGTCCATCTCCGGGATCCACTCGTGAGGACTTGCTACTCTGGCACCAAGGGGGAGCGGCTCCCTCCTGGTCGAGCTGCTCTCCTCAGAGTGGGGACCCCTGGGGGCTCTGGTCCCAGTAGGGACACGGTCACCATGGGGACCGCCTCATCACAATGGCCTTGTGGGCATGATGCCACCTCCATCACAAAGCCCTGGTGGTCGCCGTGGGGACCCCATCACAGTGCCTTGGTGGTCGCCATGGGGACCCCCATCACAGTGTCATGGCAGTCCCCTTGGAGACACACAGCACCATGCTATTGCCTCCATGCCTCTGGCCTCAGCTTTTGAACCTGGCTGAGAGCTGGTGTCCAGGGAGCAGGAAGAGTTTTCTTCTCCTCAGCTCTGAGCTTGCAGAGGCTGCCCCTCTTCAGGCACTCCATAGTACACATCCACTACAAGGCCACTCTTCTTGGTCTGCCTGCTAATCCTCACTCATAGCTCTCAACAGGCCCATCATCCATCCCTAGGCAGAGCTCCCTGCATTCCCACTGCTCTCTCTCTGGGGTTTCTCTTGTCCACATCACCCTGCACCTTTTCCTTGCCAGCCCAGGCCAGCACTTCCTCCCTCTTTTTTGACTCACCCTCTCCCCACACTTGCTCCCACTTTAAGGCTTCCCTCACCAGCTTGGATGCCTGGTCAGCCATCAGGTCAGCAGATGGGAACACTCCCCTTCCAAATGAAGTGAGACAACCAGTGCCAGTGGAGATGGAGAATGGTCTCTGAAATGTCTGCTGAGGGCTGTCTCTCAGGTGACAGTGCTGATGACAGATGCCCATCCTGCTGGAGGGGAATCTGAGCCCTCAGGAGAGCTCAGAGATCTCAAGGCATAGTGTGTGCCTGGGGATGGACAGTGAGTGGAGTCTCACAAAGTAGAGACAGTCCATGGTGGAGTAACCAGAAGGTAAAGCACTAAATCCAGGTCTGCACAGGGAAATGAGGGCTCTGCAATCCCTGGAGAGGCAGTAGGGACCCAGGAAGCCCAGGGAAGGGGAACTGGAGAGGGATTCATGCACCCTCAGGCAAAAACCACAGGCTGGAGCTAGTGCACACCCAGACACATCTCCTGCCATTGCAAACAGCCTGCTGCCATTCTGAGCACCATCCAAGAGCACAGAGATGTGCCAGGGGTGTCATGAGTGTTTAGCCCTGTCTGGTGGGGTCTGCTTCCTGCCCCAAGCAGCATGGCCAGTGTGAAGTCAGGAGTCACCTCGTGGCCTTGTGGCCCCACAGTTTGTTCGCTCTGCAGAGCAGCAATGCCAGCCCAGGCCCTGCAGGGAGCACAGGGGAGGGGTGCAGGAACATCCAGCCAGGCCAGCACGGACACACTCACCTGGGGAAAAGCTCTCTGGGGAGCAGCAACCTCCCTAGAGAAAAGCAGGGCAGCATTCAGGTAGGAAAAGAGAAGAAGAAACAGGTTTCTCTGGGCACCAGCTCAGGTTAGGTTGCTCTGTTCCTGGGTCAGCAGGAGCTGTGGAGGGGCTGCAGGGCCAGGGCTGTTGTGCTGTGCTGGGGAGCAGGGTGGGCATGGAGGGGCTGCAGGCAGACAGGGAGGGGGATCTCCTGGGCACAAGAGCAGGGCAGACAGAAAGTGACCAGTGTATTGTGGGGCCTCCTCCCCCTTGCTGGGGAGCTGCTGCTCCTGTCCTTGGGCCTGGCCTGAGTTATGTCTTGGACATGCCTGTGCCCGGTCCTGACCCTCGGGTGCTGACCTGACCCTGTCCCCGGCCTCCTGACCTGACTCCCCATCTCTGCCTTGGACCTGCCCCCTCACTACAGTCAAGAAAGCCTTGGCAAGGGAAGCTGGGATGCAAGCAGAAGCAGCTTGTAGGTCCCCAAGGTGACCATATATGCAAAACAGCAACCCTCGCCTGACAGCCAATTGAAAGGTGTAAGGAGTGCCTCAGATTTGGACCCCCTAGCCAGGTAACACTGCACGCAGAGCCTTAGTGGGGAGGGCAGCCACGTGGGAACTGATTTGATGATGGGTAGCCAGGAGGGCAGGTTTTGCTGTATCACAGCTCCAATGGTTTTGCTCCAAAGAGTCTGTTGTTGGGAGCAGCAAGGGTGGGGCTGCTTCGTACAGAAGGGGAAGCGGGAGCTGAGGGTGTTGGCAAGGCAGGAGGGCAGTGCCCCACCGATGAGGGGTGCTGTCCCGCAGTGCATGGGCAAGAGGAGCAGAGCAGGTTTGGGGATGGTAACCGGGGTCAGGCACAGCCCAGTGATCACCATAAGGCTGAGACCGTAGGGCTCCAAGCAGCCCTGTTTTGCATGGGAGGTTGGAGTGGAGACCTCCAGAGGTCCTTCCCCACCAAAACTCTTCTGGGACTCCATGAATAGAAAGACCCCCCCAAGCCGGAGGCAGGTGGGCATCCAGCTGGGGCTGGATGGCTGGTGTGGGGAGAGGTGGGGAGGGCCAGGGGCTGGGGAGCTCCTGCCTGTAGAGCTGGTCCCCACGGTGGCAGGAGAGGGGCTGAGGGCTGGGAGTGAGGGGGCAGCAGCCCTGGCAGGGGCAGGGGTGGGCAGGGCTGTGGCAGGGGCTGCAGGGAGGGGACACAGCTGGTGCTGCTGCAGCGTGGCAGCTGTTGCAGTTGCCTCCCTCCCAAAATGTCCCACACTTGCCCAGGGCAGACTCAGGCTGTTCGCTCTCCCTCTGTTGCCCTCCCAGCAGGACGGGACACACGAGGAGGGGTCGACCGGCCCTGTGCTGAACACCAGGTCCCTAGGGTGGCACAGCTTGACTGTGAGGGATCCCAATCTAGGTGTCCCACGCTCACCATGGGAGGGCCAGGTCTCCCAGGCACCTCAGCAGAGGCCCTCGTGGGTGGCCTGGGTCACAGCCAGCACTGTCAGGAGATCCCTGGGATGCAAAGGTGTGCCCAGGTGTGGGGGAGGCCTGGGGAACCCCGTGGGGGCAGCCCAGCACTAGAGCCAAAGGGACAGTTGGGGTTGCAGCACAGCCATGTGCCAAGCCCTGCGGGGCGGTAATTGAGGCTGTGCGGAGCCAGGATGTGCATGCCCAGCTCTCGATCGGGCCCTCCACAGAGGCCAGGGAAATGTTGCTGCACATAATGCCACAGCAAGTGAGCTGAGACTCATGTCGCTGTTGCTGTGGAGGTGCCTGGGCAGGGAACCAGCCTGGGTGGAAACACCATGTGGGTGCAGGGCACCGTCAGAGGAAGCTCCCAGCAGTGGGTGGAGCTAGGACACTTTTAGGGGAAGCTCACAGCATAAAGTGGGCAGGGCACTCTCGGATGGTCACAAAAGCAGCAGGTACCTAGGGCTGTTCTTCCGAGGGACCTTGACAGGACACCGAAATGGGCTGCTGGGAAAAGTAAAAGCCCCACAGCAGGCTGGGCAGGGGCCTGGTCCCTGGAGAGCAGCTCCGCAGATCAAGTCCTGCAGGTCCTGGGCACAAGCTGAGCTGGGGTCAGCAGCGTGCCCGGGCAGCAAGGCCGGCCCCACACTTGGCTGTGTTAGCAGAGAGCAGCCGGCAGGGCGAGGGAAGGCATTCCTGCCCTGGGGTCGGCTCGGGAGAGACCACGTCTGGGCACAGGGTCCAGGTAGGGCTCCCCACTCCCAGACAGACATGGACACACTGGCACAAGCCCAGTGGACACCCTCGAGCTGGTCGGGAGCTGGAGCACAGGACGTCTGAGGAGAGACCAAGGGCGCTGGGTCTGTTCAGCTGGGACAAGAGAAGGCGCAGGGGGATCTCGCTGCTGCCTGCAGCTGCCGAAGGGGAGGGTGGGGAGAGGATGGAGCCAGACCCTTCCCGAGGTGCCTGGGGACAGGACGAGGGGCCACGACACAAGTGGCAGCAGGGAAAATTCCCCTCAGAGAGGGCCAAGAGCCTGTGAAGCCTTCCCACCCCAGCTGCTCTCTGACTCTGTGACTGCTTGAACGGCTTTCTCTCCAGACCTGCCTGGCTTCAGTGGCATTGCCTGCACTAGTCTTGCTATGGAGATTTGCCTGACACCAAGTAACACAGGGGGAAAAAAGCTTCCAAGGGTTTTATTCAAAGCATGAAATGGCTGTCACCAACAAGGGTTGGTGTGGGCCCATGGGTGCTACAGGACACGATGGGGCAGCATTTCTGTAGCAGCCGGGACAGTCTCCATCGCTCTGCCTCTCTGCCCTGTGCCAGCCCCCATCTCAGGGCACCTGCCTGGCGCTGGCCTCCTGGCGCCGGTCCTCTCGCTGCCCCGTGGCACAGCTGCAGCAGAAAGCTCTGCGCAGAGCCCGAAGCACCGTCCTGAGCAGCGAGGGCCGTCGCCTGGGAGCTGCGGTGTCCGGGAGGGTGGTGATGCCTGTGGGGGAAGGAGAGGCGTGGGCGAGGGGCTGCGTGGGTGCAGGACCTGCCTGTCGCCACCACCAAGGCCTTTCCCGAGGGGTCGTGGTCTCGGCACGGCCAGCCCCCGAGCGCTTGCTGCTGCCGGCCTCGGTGCCGCTCGCTGTGCTGGGACGGGCCTGCTGTCCCCAGAAGGGCTCTTGACTTGGGTACGTACCTGGGTCCACCTCTGGAGTGTGCCTGAAGATAGGGGATGACTTCTCCTCCTCTTTGGGCTCAGAGGCAACCTGCAAGGGGAGAGCAAGCACACACACCGCGTGCCATCAGCTGGCGATGTTCAGGACACTGGTGCCCCGGGATGGATGTGCGGAAGGGTTTGGGGTTGTGGGATGCTGCCAAGAGCTGTGAGTCCCAAGGGAAGGGACCTGCAGGTGGCACAGAGACGGGATAAGGCTTGTTGTGGGGCTGTAGCAGCAGGGCTGGGCTGGGGGCTGTGACGGGCAGGGGGGAAGAGAGGTGGCCGGGTGGGTGGCAGAAGGGGGCTGGCTCGCTGGGTGTGGGAGGGGGCTGCTGCTGGGGTCGCCCCTTCCCTCCTCGCTCTGCATCCAGGGCCCAGGGCTGACCGCAGTGCAGGCGTTGGAGGGGACCTCAGCCCTGGGCCTTGGGCACTTGGAAACGGAGAGCACCAGGCAGCTCCCCCATGGCAGATATCGCAGAGGGCAAAGGCCTGAGGGGGACAGCTTGGCACCATGGGAAGAGGGGTCCCACGGGACGGGGCAGCTCTCTGCAGCCACCCTGCACACCCCAGACACAGCTCACACAGCAGACCCCTTTGATGGGGAGACCGATGATGTGCTCCTTGCTCACCTGGGGAGGAGGGCCTCCACACAAGGCAGAAGCCACTGCTTTTCTTCCCTCGGGCAGTGGTGCTTTGAGAGGCAGGCTGTTGCTCTCCTCGCAAGGGCCTCCAGCCAAGAGATGGGCCTCTGGCACAGCTTCTGCTGCAGAGGCAGGCACTTTTTCCTCTGCCTCCTGAGGGTCTCCAGCTGCAGGCCAGGCCTCTGGCTTTGTTTCTGGTCTCTCTGATGGCGCCAGAGACACGCTGTCCCCTGCCTCCTGAAAGCCATCCCCCAAAGCACATGCCCCTGCTTCGGCTCCTCCAAGCACTGCTGGCTCCAGAGGCATGTTCTCCATGTCACCGGCTGCCTCCCTGGCAGTGTCTCCGGCCTTGACGCTGGGCGAGCAAGGCACCTTCTGGGGGCACGTTTCCTCGTCTGCTAAGAGGCTCCTGAGGCTAGGTCTGACCCAGATCTCGCGCAAGGACGTGTTTTCCTCCAGCTCCTCCCTTTGCAGAAGCTCTTCATCTGCCTCCTCTTCCTCCTCCTCAGTGCTCCAGTCCCCTTGCTCTTCCTGCGCCGCTCCCAGCACTCTCTTCCTGGCTCCCACCTCCCGCTCCCTCCTGGGGGCATGGGCATACAGCCGCTCCAGCACCTCCCACTTGCACCTGGCATCCTTCAGGAGCTCCACTCGCGTTAGCTCTGGTTTCCACAAGTTGTAGAAGGAATTTCTGGCCAGCAGCTAAAAGAAGAGAGGCACATTTGTGAAGGGCGCTGCTTTTCCCACCACAAAAGGCCTCCCGGGGCCCTGCTCCCACTGGGAGAGTCAGGCTGCTGCAGTGGGGCCCAGCGGCTGGCCCCAGCGCAGGCAGGGTTACCACCTGGCCCAGCCCATCCTTGGCACTCACCTCCTTGCGTTTGACGTTGAGGGATCCTGACGCTGTCAGGGAGAAACGTTTCCCCTTGGCCTCCTCGCCCTCACCCTCGCTCTCCTTCAGGCTCAGCTTCTTCCTCTGGAAACAGGCTTCTCGCAGCTGGGCCAAGGTGTGCCCGGTGCGCGCCAGGCTGCTCCTCTCGAGCTCCTCCAGCGGCTCTGTTTTGATGGAGAGCACTGCGAGATACTGCGAGGTGTTGTCGGGGTGCACGCGCAGAGGCTGTCCTTGCACATGGCAGATGATGCCCAAAGGCTGCTGTTTTGGGCCCTGCCCTGCCCGGGGGCATCGTGGTGTCCCTGGCGCACCGCCCTTGCCTGGGGAAGCGGGTGCACCGGCCCCGCTGACCTCCCTTTTGCCCCCACCAGCACGGGCATCAGGCCCTTGCTGAGCTGCAGGGGCTGTGCTTTTGTCCTGCTCTGTGGGCTCGTCCTGGCCTGGGCTTGCTGGTATCGCTGGACTGCTGGTTTGTGCCGATGATGTCCTTTTGGGCACGGCTGCACTGAGCTCCTTCGTGGCTTCGTTCACATCAGGCTGTGCTGGATGCCGGCCAGGTCCAGGGCTCCTGTCATCAGGACGGCTCAAGGCAGCAGACTCCAGCCCCAGGCCTGCACCCTGCACAGCCCCAGCAGGCGGGGCAGGGCCCTGTGGGGCAGGGCCCTGGCTCTCAGCCATCATTTCCAGGCCAGCTTCTCCAAGGACGTTCTGCACAAGGCTGGCAGGCTCAGGCACGGAAGGCGATGGTGGGGCCATGTCACTGTGGGAGATGGCAGGGATGTCTTCTTCAAAGCCAGGTGACACCTCTGCACAGCAGCGGATGGGGAGTCCAGCTTCCTCTGAAACACCTGTGGCTGTTGTCGCACACTGCAGAGCATCACCCAGGGCAGGAGAGGCTGTTTCTCCCTGGCACGTCTCAGTGCGGGGCACTTGCAGCTCACGAGGCTGCAGGTCTGCACCTTGGGACACTGAGGACTTGCTTAGCACCAAGTCCTGCCTCTGCACCAGCGTGCCTGAACAGTGTGCCTTGACCTCCTGCGCACAGGCATCTCCGGGAGCAGAAAGCAGCTCGTCCCGCTCCTTGTATGCTGGCGTGCTTCGCATCTCCCTTTCAGGAATGGCCTGTGCTGCTGGGACAAAGGAGGAGCTTCCGGAGAGTTGCTGGCTTGTCAGGGGAAGAGTTGTCCTGGTACTGTTGTCTAGCAAGAGCCTTGCTTTTCCCAGGGCTGATGCACAAGAGCCAGGCCTGGGCTCAGGCAAGCAGTGGACGACTTCTTGCATTGCCCAGGTGGGACCATGAGCTTCCTGCTTGCGCTTTTGAAGGGAAGGCAAGGAAAGAGGGCATGGCTTTAGCTCTTCCTCTGCCAGGCTCTTCCCTGAGTCCACAGCCTTCCCAGCAGCACTAACAGGTGGGAAGGGTTCCCTGGCAGCAGCTGTGCTGGAATTCACTGCCAGCTTCTCTAATCCTTTGGTCTCTCTCTCCAGGGTTCTCCTGGCCACCCCGTTGGTGTCCATGGCATTGGCCCTGCCTCGGGGAGAAGACCTGCAGGATGCTTCTAGAGCAGGCAGCTTGCTTTGCCTTGTAGATCCTGCAGTTTTAGCTGCAGAGGTCTCCAGGCCTCCAGGGGCCTGCCGAGCTGCCTTGGTTGGGAGAGGTGGTAAGCCAGGCAGATGTGGTGGCCCTGCTCTTGCATGAGTCCTGCCAGGCGCTGTCTCCCTGTGCCCCAGAGGAGCCTTCCTTACAAGGCCGGCGGAGGGATGCAGAACTTGTGCCACAGTGGGAACGTCCCTGGCAGTGTCCTCCACCACCTGCAATCAAAGCCCATGAGAAAGGCTAAGTTCCTGCCATCCTCCCCCCTGCCCTCCATCCTTCCCACATGGAAACTTCCTGTCACCCCTGACGCCCTCGACAAAGACTGCACTCTCCCATATGGGCAGCTTCCCCCCTGCTCCCAAAGGCCGGGTGGGGAGAGGGTTTGTCACCGTGGGGCAAGAGACAGGCAAAGGCAGCTCCCTCAGACACCTGAGGCATGTCCTTGCAGACTGCTGTGCAGAGCAGGTGATCAGCCTGCTGGGGGCAGAGACCTCCCAGTCTCTCCCAGCACTTCCCACCCACTTCTTGGCACCTCCGGGGAGTCAGGCAGAGGCTTTGCCACCATCGCTGCTCAGCTCTGTACCTTTGCAACGATGCCGCGTTCAGAGGCCCACGAGCTCTGTGGGCCGGGGAGCGAAGGCAGCCTGTCCCTTTGGTGGGACGAAGCCGGGGTCCGGCTGCGCTGCACCACTGCGTGCAGCTCCTGCTGGCCCACCTGCGGGAAGAAGGGGGCACATGATGGAGGTGGTTGTGTTGGTACGAGCAGCCCCTGAAGCACAGGAAACCCCAGCCCCATGTCAAAGGGAACCTCATGGCTGCACATGGCCCAGCTGCGCTTGGCCCACAGCTTCTCCCTGCCCCTCAGTGCAGAGCTTACAGGGTCCCTGTGGGCCTTGGAGTATCCAGGTTGGTGTGTGCTTTATCTGAGAGAAAATCCCCAGGGCCACGAATAAATGCCCCCTCGCTGGGCGAGCTCATGCCTGGCTGTCTTGCCCCACCTCCCCTTCCCCACCATCCTCGTGCTCTCCACGCAGGTCCCAGCCCTGCTGCCTGCCTCTCCCTCCAGCCCCACCACTCACCTTCCTCCTGCACTCCTGTGTGCCTGGGTGTCCGTCCGTGGACTGGGAGCAGGCGTTTGCCTGCCACTCCTTGTCCATCTCCGGGATCCACTCGTGAGGACTTGCTACTCTGGCACCAAGGGGGAGCGGCTCCCTCCTGGTCGAGCTGCTCTCCTCAGAGTGGGGACCCCTGGGGGCTCTGGTCCCAGTAGGGACACGGTCACCATGGGGACCGCCTCATCACAATGGCCTTGTGGCCATGATGCCACCTCCATCACAAAGCCCTGGTGGTCGCCGTGGGGACCCCATCACAGTGCCTTGGTGGTCGCCATGGGGACCCCCATCACAGTGTCGTGGCAGTCCCCTTGGAGACACACAGCACCATGCTATTGCCTCCATGCCTCTGGCCTCAGCTTTTGAACCTGGCTGAGAGCTGGTGTCCAGGGAGCAGGAAGAGTTTTCTTCTCCTCAGCTCTGAGCTTGCAGAGGCTGCCCCTCTTCAGGCACTCCATAGTACACATCCACTACAAGGCCACTCTTCTTGGTCTGCCTGCTAATCCTCACTCATAGCTCTCAACAGGCCCATCATCCATCCCTAGGCAGAGCTCCCTGCATTCCCACTGCTCTCTCTCTGGGGTTTCTCTTGTCCACATCACCCTGCACCTTTTCCTTGCCAGCCCAGGCCAGCACTTCCTCCCTCTTTTTTGACTCACCCTCTCCCCACACTTGCTCCCACTTTAAGGCTTCCCTCACCAGCTTGGATGCCTGGTCAGCCATCAGGTCAGCAGATGGGAACACTCCCCTTCCAAATGAAGTGAGACAACCAGTGCCAGTGGAGATGGAGAATGGTCTCTGAAATGTCTGCTGAGGGCTGTCTCTCAGGTGACAGTGCTGATGACAGATGCCCATCCTGCTGGAGGGGAATCTGAGCCCTCAGGAGAGCTCAGAGATCTCAAGGCATAGTGTGTGCCTGGGGATGGACAGTGAGTGGAGTCTCACAAAGTAGAGACAGTCCATGGTGGAGTAACCAGAAGGTAAAGCACTAAATCCAGGTCTGCACAGGGAAATGAGGGCTCTGCAATCCCTGGAGAGGCAGTAGGGACCCAGGAAGCCCAGGGAAGGGGAACTGGAGAGTGATTCATGCACCCTCAGGGAAAAACCACAGGCTGGAGCTAGTGCACACCCAGACACATCTCCTGCCATTGCAAACAGCCTGGTGCCATTCTGAGCACCATCCAAGAGCACAGAGATGTGCCAGGGGTGTCATGAGTGTTTAGCCCTGTCTGGTGGGGTCTGCTTCCTGCCCCAAGCAGCATGGCCAGTGTGAAGTCAGGAGTCACCTCGTGGCCTTGTGGCCCCACAGTTCGTTCGCTCTGCAGAGCAGCAATGCCAGCCCAGGCCCTGCAGGGAGCACAGGGGAGGGGTGCAGGAACATCCAGCCAGGCCAGCACGGACACACTCACCTGGGGAAAAGCTCTCTGGGGAGCAGCAACCTCCCTAGAGAAAAGCAGGGCAGCATTCAGGTAGAAAAAGAGAAGAAGAAACAGGTTTCCCTGGGCACCAGCTCAGGTTAGGTTGCTCTGTTCCTGGGTCAGCAGGAGCTGTGGAGGGGCTGCAGGGCCAGGGCTGTTGTGCTGTGCTGGGGAGCAGGGTGGGCATGGAGGGGCTGCAGGCAGACAGGGAGGGGGATCTCCTGGGCACAAGAGCAGGGCAGACAGAAAGTGACCAGTGTATTGTGGGGCCTCCTCCCCCTTGCTGGGGAGCTGCTGCCCCGTCCTTGGGCCTGGCCTGAGTTATGTCTTGGACATACCTGTGCCCGGTCCTGACCCTCGGGTGCTGACCTGACCCTGTCCCCGGCCTCCTGACCTGACTCCCCATCTCTGCCTTGGACCTGCCCCCTCACTACAGTCAAGAAAGCCTTGGCAAGGGAAGCTGGGATGCAAGCAGAAGCAGCTTGTAGGTCCCCAAGGTGACCATATATGCAAAACAGCAACCCTTGCCTGACAGCCAATTGAAAGGTGTAAGGAGTGCCTCAGATTTGGACCCCCTAGCCAGGTAACACTGCACGCAGAGCCTTAGTGGGGAGGGCAGCCACGTGGGAACTGATTTGATGATGGGTAGCCAGGAGGGCAGGTTTTGCTGTATCACGGGTCAAATGGTTTTGCTCCAAAGAGTCTGTTGTTGGGAGCAGCAAGGGTGGGGCTGCTTCGGACAGGAAGGGGAAGCGGGAGCTGAGGGTGTTGGCAAGGCAGGAGGGCAGTGCCCCACCGATGAGGGGTGCTGTCCCGCAGTGCATGGGCAAGAGGAGCAGAGCAGGTTTGGGGATGGTAACCGGGGTCAGGCACAGCCCAGTGATCACCATAAGGCTGAGACCGTAGGGCTCCAAGCAGCCCTGTTTTGCATGGGAGGTTGGAGTGGAGACCTCCAGAGGTCCTTCCCCACCAAAACTCTTCTGGGACTCCATGAATAGAAAGACCCCCCCAAGCCAGAGGCAGGTGGGCATCCAGCTGGGGCTGGATGGCTGGTGTGGGGAGAGGTGGGGAGGGCCAGGGGCTGGGGAGCTCCTGCCTGTAGAGCTGGTCCCCACGGTGGCAGGAGAGGGGCTGAGGGCTGGGAGTGAGGGGGCAGCAGCCCTGGCAGGGGCAGGGGTGGGCAGGGCTGTGGCAGGGGCTGCAGGGAGGGGACACAGCTGGTGCTGCTGCAGCGTGGCAGCTGTTGCAGTTGCCTCCCTCCCAAAATGTCCCACACTTGCCCAGGGCAGACTCAGGCTGCTCGCTCTCCCTCTGTTGCCCTCCCAGCAGGACGGGACACACGAGGAGGGGTCGACCGGCCCTGTGCTGAACACCAGGTCCCTAGGGTGGCACAGCTTGACTGTGAGGGATCCCAATCTAGGTGTCCCACGCTCACCATGGGAGGGCCAGGTCTCCCAGGCACCTCAGCAGAGGCCCTCGTGGGTGGCCTGGGTCACAGCCAGCACTGTCAGGAGAGCCCTGGGATGCAAAGGTGTGCCCAGGTGTGGGGGAGGCCTGGGGAACCCCGTGGGGGCAGCCACTAGAGCCAAAGGGACAGTTGGGGTTGCAGCACAGCCATGTGCCAAGCCCTGCGGGGCGGTAATTGAGGCTGTGCGGAGCCAGGATGTGCATGCCCAGCTCTCGATCGGGCCCTCCACAGAGGCCAGGGAAATGTTGCTGCACATAATGCCACAGCAAGTGAGCTGAGACTCATGTCGCTGTTGCTGTGGAGGTGCCTGGGCAGGGAACCAGCCTGGGTGGAAACACCATGTGGGTGCAGGGCACCGTCAGAGGAAGCTCCCAGCAGTGGGTGGAGCTAGGACACTTTTAGGGGAAGCTCACAGCATAAAGTGGGCAGGGCACTCTTCACGATGGTCACAACAGCAGCAGGTACCCAGGGCTGTTCTTCCGAGGGACCTTGACAGGACACCGAAATGGGCTGCTGGGAAAAGTAAAAGCCCCACAGCAGGCTGGGCAGGGGCCTGGTCCCTGGAGAGCAGCTCCGCAGATCAAGTCCTGCAGGTCCTGGGCACAAGCTGAGCTGGGGTCAGCAGCGTGCCCGGGCAGCAAGGCCGGCCCCACACTTGGCTGTGTTAGCAGAGAGCAGCCGGCAGGGCGAGGGAAGGCATTCCTGCCCTGGGGTCGGCTCGGGAGAGACCACGTCTGGGCACAGGGTCCAGGTAGGGCTCCCCACTCCCAGACAGACATGGACACACTGGCACAAGCCCAGTGGACACCCTCGAGCTGGTCGGGAGCTGGAGCACAGGACGTATGAGGAGAGACCAAGGGCGCTGGGTCTGTTCAGCTGGGACAAGAGAAGGCGCAGGGGGATCTCGCTGCTGCCTGCAGCTGCCGAAGGGGAGGGTGGGGAGAGGACGGAGCCAGACCCTTCCCGAGGTGCCTGGGGACAGGACGAGGGGCCACGACACAAGTGGCAGCAGGGAAAATTCCCCTCAGAGAGGGCCAAGAGCCTGTGAAGCCTGAGGGTGGTGCAACAGGGACAGTCAGAGCTCGACCCTGCCAGGCCCTGGGAAACCCCCGCTGGCCGCCTCCACCTGCAGCAGGACCTTGGAGCCGAGACCTCCAGAAGCCCCTTCCCACCCCAGCTGCTCTCTGACTCTGTGACTGCTTGAACGGCTTTCTCTCCAGACCTGCCTGGCTTCAGTGGCATTGCCTGCACTAGTCTTGCTATGGAGATTTGCCTGACACCAAGTAACACAGGGGGAAAAAAGCTTCCAAGGGTTTTATTCAAAGCATGAAATGGCTGTCACCAACAAGGGTTGGTGTGGGCACATGGGTGCTACAGGACACGATGGGGCAGCATTTCTGTAGCAGCCGGGACAGTCTCCATCGCTCTGCCTCTCTGCCCTGTGCCAGCCCCCATCTCAGGGGACCTGCCTGGCGCTGGCCTCCTGGCGCCGGTCCTCTCGCTGCCCCGTGGCACAGCTGCAGCAGAAAGCTCTGCGCAGAGCCCGAAGCACCGTCCTGAGCAGCGAGGGCCGTCGCCTGGGAGCTGCGGTGTCCGGGAGGGTGGTGATGCCTGTGGGGGAAGGAGAGGCGTGGGCGAGGGGCTGCGTGGGTGCAGGACCTGCCTGTCGCCACCACCAAGGCCTTTCCCGAGGGGTCGTGGTCTCGGCACGGCCAGCCCCCGAGCGCTTGCTGCTGCCGGCCTCGGTGCCGCTCGCTGTGCTGGGACGGGCCTGCTGTCCCCAGAAGGGCTCTTGACTTGGGTACGTACCTGGGTCCACCTCTGGAGTGTGCCTGAAGATAGGGGATGACTTCTCCTCCTCTTTGGGCTCAGAGGCAACCTGTAAGGGGAGAGCAAGCACACACACCGCGTGCCATCAGCTGGCGATGTTCAGGACACTGGTGCCCCGGGATGGATGTGCGGAAGGGTTTGGGGTTGTGGGATGCTGCCAAGAGCTGTGAGTCCCAAGGGAAGGGACCTGCAGGTGGCACAGAGACGGGATAAGGCTTGTTGTGGGGCTGTAGCAGCAGGGCTGGGCTGGGGGCTGTGACGGGCAGGGGGGAACAGAGGTGGCCGGGTGGGTGGCAGAAGGGGGCTGGCTCGCTGGGTGTGGGAGGGGGCTGCTGCTGGGGTCGCCCCTTCCCTCCTCGCTCTGCATCCAGGGCCCAGGGCTGACCGCAGTGCAGGCGTTGGAGGGGACCTCAGCCCTGGGCCTTGGGCACTTGGAAACGGAGAGCACCAGGCAGCTCCCCCATGGCAGATATCGCAGAGGGCAAAGGCCTGAGGGGGACAGCTTGGCACCATGGGAAGAGGGGTCCCACGGGACGGGGCAGCTCTCTGCAGCCACCCTGCACACCCCAGACACAGCTCACACAGCAGACCCCTTTGATGGGGAGACCGATGATGTGCTCCTTGCTCACCTGGGGAGGAGGGCCTCCACACAAGGCAGAAGCCACTGCTTTTCTTCCCTCGGGCAGTGGTGCTTTGAGAGGCAGGCTGTTGCTCTCCTCGCAAGGGCCTCCAGCCAAGAGATGGGCCTCTGGCACAGCTTCTGCTGCAGAGGCAGGCACTTTTTCCTCTGCCTCCGGAGGGTCTCGGGCTGCAGGCCAGGCCTCTGGCTTTGTTTCTGGTCTCTCTGATGGCGCCAGAGACACGCTGTCCCCTGCCTCCTGAAAGCCATCCCCCAAAGCACATGCCCCTGCTTCGGCTCCTCCAAGCACTGCTGGCTCCAGAGGCATGTTCTCCATGTCACCGGCTGCCTCCCTGGCAGTGTCTCCGGCCTTGACGCTGGGCGAGCAAGGCACCTTCTGGGGGCACGTTTCCTTGTCTAAGAGGCTCCTGAGGCTAGGTCTGACCCAGATCTCGCGCAAGGACGTGTTTTCCTCCAGCTCCTCGCTTTGCAGAAGCTCTTCATCTGCGTCCTCTTCCTCCTCCTCAGGGCTCCAGTCCCCTTGCTCTTCCTGCGCCGCTCCCAGCACTCTCTTCCTGGCTCCCACCTCCCGCTCCCTCCTGGGGGCATGGGCATACAGCCGCTCCAGCACCTCCCACTTGCACCTGGCATCCTTCAGGAGCTCCACTCGCGTTATCTCTGGTTTCCACAAGTTGTAGAAGGAATTTCTGGCCAGCAGCTAAAAGAAGAGAGGCACATTTGTGAAGGGCGCTGCTTTTCCCACCACAAAAGGCCTCCCGGGGCCCTGCTCCCACTGGGACAGTCACGCTGCTGCAGTGGGGCGCAGCGGCTGGCCCCAGCGCAGGCAGGGTTACCACCTGGCCCAGCCCATCCTTGGCACTCACCTCCTTGCGTTTGACGTTGAGGGATCCTGACGCTGTCAGGGAGAAACGTTTCCCCTTGGCCTCCTCGCCCTCACCCTCGCTCTCCTTCAGGCTCAGCTTCTTCCTCTGGAAACAGGCTTCTCGCAGCTGCGCCAAGGTGTGCCCGGTGCGTGCCAGGCTGCTCCTCTCGAGCTCCTCCAGCGGCTCTGTTTTGATGGAGAGCACTGCGAGATACTGCGAGGTGTTGTCGGGGTGCACGCGCAGAGGCTGTCCTTGCACATGGCAGATGATGCCCAAAGGCTGCTGTTTTGGGCCCTGCCCTGCCCGGGGGCATCGTGATGTCCCTGGAGCACGGCCCTTGCCTGGGGAGGCTGGTGCACCGGCCCCGCTGACCTCCCTTTTGCCCCCACCAGCACGGGCATCAGGCCCTTGCTGAGCTGCAGGGGCTGTGCTTTTGTCCTGCTCTGTGGGCTTGTCCTGGCCTGGGCTTGCTGGTACTGCCAGACTGCTGGTCTGTGCCGATGATGTCCTTTTGGGCACGGCTGCACTGAGCTCCTTCGTGGCTTCGTTCACATCAGGCTGTGCTGGATGCCGGCCAGGTCCAGGGCTCCTGTCATCAGGACGGCTCAAGGCAGCAGACTCCAGCCCCAGGCCTGCACCCTGCACAGCCCCAGCAGGCGGGGCAGGGCCCTGTGGGGCAGGGCCCTGGCTCTCAGCCATCATTTCCAGGCCAGCTTCTCCAAGGACGTTCTGCACAAGGCTGGCAGGCTCAGGCACGGAAGGCGATGGTGGGGCCATGTCACTGTGGGAGTTGGCAGGGATGTCTTCTTCAAAGCCAGGTGACACCTCTGCACAGCAGCGGATGGGGAGTCCAGCTTCCTCTGAAACACCTGTGGCTGTTGTCGCACACTGCAGGGCATCACCCAGGGCAGGAGAGGCTGTTTCTCCCTGGCACGTCTCAGTGCGGGGCACTTGCAGCTCACGAGGCTGCAGGTCTGCACCTTGGGACACTGAGGACTTGCTTAGCACCAAGTCCTGCCTCTGCACCAGCATGCCTGAACAGTGTGCCTTGACCTCCTGCGCACAGGCATCTCCGGGAGCAGAAAGCAGCTCGTCCCGCTCCTTGTATGCTGGCGTGCTTCGCATCTCCCTTTCAGGAATGGCCTGTGCTGCTGGGACAAAGGAGGAGCTTCCAGAGAGTTGCTGGCTTGTCAGGAGAAGAGTTGTCCTGGTACTGTTGTCTAGCAAGAGCCTTGCTTTTCCCAGGGCTGATGCACAAGAGCCAGGCCTGGGCTCAGGCAAGCAGTGGACGAATTCTTGCATTGCCCAGGTGGGACCATGAGCTTCCTGCTTGCGCTTTTGAAGGGAAGGCAAGGAAAGAGGGCATGGCTTTAGCTCTTCCTCTGCCAGGCTCTTCCCTGAGTCCACAGCCTTCCCAGCAGCACTAACAGGTGGGAAGGGTTCCCTGGCAGCAGCTGTGCTGGAATTCACTGCCAGCTTCTCTAATCCCTTGGTCTCTCTCTCCAGGGTTCTCCTGGCCACCCCTTTGGTGTCCATGGCATTGGCCCTGCCTCGGGGAGAAGACCTGCAGGATGCTTCTAGAGCAGGCAGCTTGGTTTGCCTTGTAGATCCTGCAGTTTTAGCTGCAGAGGTCTCCAGGCCTCCAGGGGCCTGCCGAGCTGCCTTGGTTGGGAGAGGTGGTAAGCCAGGCAGATGTGGTGGCCCTGCTCTTGCATGAGTCCTGCCAGGCGCTGTCTCCCTGTGCCCCAGAGGAGCCTTCCTTACAAGGCCGGCGGAGGGATGCAGAACTTGTGCCACAGTGGGAACGTCCCTGGCAGTGTCCTCCACCACCTGCAATCAAAGCCCATGAGAAAGGCTAAGTTCCTGCCATCCTCCCCCCGCCCTCCATCCTTCCCACATGGAAACTTCCTGTCACCCCTGACGCCCTCGACAAAGACTGCACTCTCCCATATGGGCAGCTTCCCCCCTGCTCCCAAAGGCCGGGTGGGGAGAGGGTTTGTCACCGTGGGGCAAGAGACAGGCAAAGGCAGCTCCCTCAGACACCTGAGGCATGTCCTTGCAGACTGCTGTGCAGAGCAGGTGATCAGCCTGCTGGGGGCAGAGACCTCCCAGTCTCTCCCAGCACTTCCCACCCGCTTCTTGGCACCTCCGGGGAGTCAGGCAGAGGCTTTGCCACCATCGCTGCTCAGCTCTGTACCTTTGCAACGATGCCGCGTTCAGAGGCCCACGAGCTCTGTGGGCCGGGGAGCGAAGGCAGCCTGTCCCTTTGGTGGGACGAAGCCGGGGTCCGGCTGCGCTGCACCACTGCGTGCAGCTCCTGCTGGCCCACCTGCGGGAAGAAGGGGGCACATGATGGAGGTGGTTGTGTTGGTACGAGCAGCCCCTGAAGCACAGGAAACCCCAGCCCCATGTCAAAGGGAACCTCATGGCTGCACATGGCCCAGCTGCGCTTGGCCCACAGCTTCTCCCTGCCCCTCAGTGCAGAGCTTACAGGGTCCCTGTGGGCCTTGGAGTATCCAGGTTGGTGTGTGCTTTATCTGAGAGAAAATCCCCAGGGCCACGAATAAATGCCCCCTCGCTGGGCGAGCTCATGCCTGGCTGTCTTGCCCCACCTCCCCTTCCCCACCATCCTCGTGCTCTCCATGCAGGTCCCAGCCCTGCTGCCTGCCTCTCCCTCCAGCCCCACCACTCACCTTCCTCCTGCACTCCTGTGTGCCTGGGTGTCCGTCCGTGGACTGGGAGCAGGCGTTTGCCTGCCACTCCTTGTCCATCTCCGGGATCCACTCGTGAGGACTTGCTACTCTGGCACCAAGGGGGAGCGGCTCCCTCCTGGTCGAGCTGCTCTCCTCAGAGTGGGGACCCCTGGGGGCTCTGGTCCCAGTAGGGACACGGTCACCATGGGGACCGCCTCATCACAATGGCCTTGTGGGCATGATGCCACCTCCATCACAAAGCCCTGGTGGTCGCCGTGGGGACCCCATCACAGTGCCTTGGTGGTCGCCATGGGGACCCCCATCACAGTGTCATGGCAGTCCCCTTGGAGACACACAGCACCATGCTATTGCCTCCATGCCTCTGGCCTCAGCTTTTGAACCTGGCTGAGAGCTGGTGTCCAGGGAGCAGGAGGAGTTTTCTTCTCCTCAGCTCTGAGCTTGCAGAGGCTGCCCCTCTTCAGGCAGTCCATAGTACACATCCACTACAAGGCCACTCTTCTTGGTCTGCCTGCTAATCCTCACTCATAGCTCTCGACAGGCCCATCATCCATCCCTAGGCAGAGCTCCCTGCATTCCCACTACTTTCTCTCTGGGGTTTCTCTTGTCCACATCTCCCTGCACCTTTTCCTTGCCAGCCCAGGCCAGCACTTCCTCCCTCTTTTTTGACTCACCCTCTCCCCACACTTGCTCCCACTTTAAGGCTTCCCTCACCAGCTTGGATGCCTGGTCAGCCATCAGGTCAGCAGATGGGAACACTCCCCTTCCAAATGAAGTGAGACAACCAGTGCCAGTGGAGATGGAGAATGGTCTCTGAAATGTCTGCTGAGGGCTGTCTCTCAGGTGACAGTGCTGATGACAGATGCCCATCCTGCTGGAGGGGAATCTGAGCCCTCAGGAGAGCTCAGAGATCTCAAGGCATAGTGTGTGCCTGGGGATGGACAGTGAGTGGAGTCTCACAAAGTAGAGACAGTCCATGGTGGAGTAACCAGAAGGTAAAGCACTAAATCCAGGTCTGCACAGGGAAATGAGGGCTCTGCAATCCCTGGAGAGGCAGTAGGGACCCAGGAAGCCCAGGGAAGGGGAACTGGAGAGTGATTCATGCACCCTCAGGGAAAAACCACAGGCTGGAGCTAGTGCACACCCAGACACATCTCCTGCCATTGCAAACAGCCTGGTGCCATTCTGAGCACCATCCAAGAGCACAGAGATGTGCCAGCAGTGTCATGAGTGTTTAGCCCTGTCTGGTGGGGTCTGCTTCCTGCCCCAAGCAGCATGGCCAGTGTGAAGTCAGGAGTCACCTCGTGGCCTTGTGGCCCCACAGTTCGTTTGCTCTGCAGAGCAGCAATGCCAGCCCAGGCCCTGCAGGGAGCACAGGGGAGGGGTGCAGGAACATCCAGCCAGGCCAGCACGGACACACTCACCTGGGGAAAAGCTCTCTGGGGAGCAGCAACCTCCCTAGAGAAAAGCAGGGCAGCATTCAGGTAGAAAAAGAGAAGAAGAAACAGGTTTCCCTGGGCACCAGCTCAGGTTAGGTTGCTCTGTTCCTGGGTCAGCAGGAGCTGTGGAGGGGCTGCAGGGCCAGGGCTGTTGTGCTGTGCTGGGGAGCAGGGTGGGCATGGAGGGGCTGCAGGCAGACAGGGAGGGGGATCTCCTGGGCACAAGAGCAGGGCAGACAGAAAGTGACCAGTGTATTGTGGGGCCTCCTCCCCCTTGCTGGGGAGCTGCTGCTCCTGTCCTTGGGCCTGGCCTGAGTTATGTCTTGGACATACCTGTGCCCGGTCCTGACCCTCGGGTGCTGACCTGACCCTGTCCCCGGCCTCCTGACCTGACTCCCCATCTCTGCCTTGGACCTGCCCCCTCACTACAGTCAAGAAAGCCTTGGCAAGGGAAGCTGGGATGCAAGCAGAAGCAGCTTGTAGGTCCCCAAGGTGACCATATATGCAAAACAGCAACCCTTGCCTGACTGCCAATTGAAAGGTGTAAGGAGTGCCTCAGATTTGGACCCCCTAGCCAGGTAACACTGCACGCAGAGCCTTAGCGGGGAGGGCAGCCACGTGGGAACTGATTTGATGATGGGTAGCCAGGAGGGCAGGTTTTGCTGTATCACGGGTCAAATGGTTTTGCTCCAAAGAGTCTGTTGTTGGGAGCAGCAAGGGTGGGGCTGCTTCGGACAGGAAGGGGAAGCGGGAGCTGAGGGTGTTGGCAAGGCAGGAGGGCAGTGCCCCACCGATGAGGGGTGCTGTCCCGCAGTGCGTGGGCAAGAGGAGCAGAGCAGGTTTGGGGATGGTAACCGGGGTCAGGCACAGCCCAGTGATCACCATAAGGCTGAGACCGTAGGGCTCCAAGCAGCCCTGTTTTGCATGGGAGGTTGGAGTGGAGACCTCCAGAGGTCCTTCCCCACCAAAACTCTTCTGGGACTCCATGAATAGAAAGACCTCCCCAAGCCGGAGGCAGGTGGGCATCCAGCTGGGGCTGGATGGCTGGTGTGGGGAGAGGTGGGGAGGGCCAGGGGCTGGGGAGCTCCTGCCTGTAGAGCTGGTCCCCACGGTGGCAGGAGAGGGGCTGAGGGCTGGGAGTGAGGGGGCAGCAGCCCTGGCAGGGGCAGGGGTGGGCAGGGCTGTGGCAGGGGCTGCAGGGAAGGGACACAGCTGGTGCTGCTGCAGCGTGGCAGCTGTTGCAGTTGCCTCCCTCCCAAAATGTCCCACACTTGCCCAGGGCAGACTCAGGCTGCTCGCTCTCCCTCTGTTGCCCTCCCAGCAGGACGGCACACACGAGGAGGGGTCGACCGGCCCTGTGCTGAACACCAGGTCCCTAGGGTGGCACAGCTTGACTGTGAGGGATCCCAATCTAGGTGTCCCACGCTCACCATGGGAGGGCCAGGTCTCCCAGGCACCTCAGCAGAGGCCCTCGTGGGTGGCCTGGGTCACAGCCAGCACTGTCAGGAGAGCCCTGGGATGCAAAGGTGTGCCCAGGTGTGGGGGAGGCCTGGGGAACCCCGTGGGGGCAGCCACTAGAGCCAAAGGGACAGTTGGGGTTGCAGCACAGCCATGTGCCAAGCCCTGCGGGGCGGTAATTGAGGCTGTGCGGAGCCAGGATGTGCATGCCCAGCTCTCGATCGGGCCCTCCACAGAGGCCAGGGAAATGTTGCTGCACATAATGCCACAGCAAGTGAGCTGAGACTCATGTCGCTGTTGCTGTGGAGGTGCCTGGGCAGGGAACCAGCCTGGGTGGAAACACCATGTGGGTGCAGGGCACCGTCAGAGGAAGCTCCCAGCAGTGGGTGGAGCTAGGACACTTTTAGGGGAAGCTCACAGCATAAAGTGGGCAGGGCACTCTCGGATGGTCACAAAAGCAGCAGGTACCTAGGGCTGTTCTTCCGAGGGACCTTGACAGGACACCGAAATGGGCTGCTGGGAAAAGTAAAAGCCCCACAGCAGGCTGGGCAGGGGCCTGGTCCCTGGAGAGCAGCTCCGCAGATCAAGTCCTGCAGGTCCTGGGCACAAGCTGAGCTGGGGTCAGCAGCGTGCCCGGGCAGCAAGGCCGGCCCCACACTTGGCTGTGTTAGCAGAGAGCAGCCGGCAGGGCGAGGGAAGGCATTCCTGCCCTGGGGTCGGCACGGGAGAGACCACGTCTGGGCACAGGGTCCAGGTAGGGCTCCCCCACTCCCAGACAGACATGGACACACTGGCACAAGCCCAGTGGACACCCTCGAGCTGGTCGGGAGCTGGAGCACAGGACGTATGAGGAGAGACCAAGGGCGCTGGGTCTGTTCAGCTGGGACAAGAGAAGGCGCAGGGGGATCTCGCTGCTGCCTGCAGCTGCCGAAGGGGAGGGTGGGGAGAGGATGGAGCCAGACCCTTCCCGAGGTGCCTGGGGACAGGACGAGGGGCCACAACACAAGTGGCAGCAGGGAAAATTCCCCTCAGAGAGGGCCAAGAGCCTGTGAAGCCTGAGGGTGGTGCAACAGGGACAGTCAGAGCTCGACCCTGCCAGGCCCTGGGAAACCCCCGCTGGCCGCCTCCACCTGCAGCAGGACCTTGGAGCCGAGACCTCCAGAAGCCCCTTCCCACCCCAGCTGCTCTCTGACTCTGTGACTGCTTGACCGGCTTTCTCTCCAGACCTGCCTGGCTTCAGTGGCATTGCCTGCACTAGTCTTGCTATGGAGATTTGCCTGACACCAAGTAACACAGGGGGAAAAAAGCTTCCAAGGGTTTTATTCAAAGCATGAAATGGCTGTCACCAACAAGGGTTGGTGTGGGCCCATGGGTGCTACAGGACACGATGGGGCAGCATTTCTGTAGCAGCCGGGACAGTCTCCATCGCTCTGCCTCTCTGCCCTGTGCCAGCCCCCATCTCAGGGCACCTGCCTGGCACTGGCCTCCTGGCGCCGGTCCTCTCGCTGCCCCGTGGCACAGCTGCAGCAGAAAGCTCTGCGCAGAGCCCGAAGCACCGTCCTGAGCAGCGAGGGCCGTCGCCTGGGAGCTGCGGTGTCCGGGAGGGTGGTGATGCCTGTGGGGGAAGGAGAGGCGTGGGCGAGGGGCTGCGTGGGTGCAGGACCTGCCTGTCGCCACCACCAAGGCCTTTCCCGAGGGGTCGTGGTCTCGGCACGGCCAGCCCCTGAGCGCTTGCTGCTGCCGGCCTCGGTGCCGCTCGCTGTGCTGGGACGGGCCTGCTGTCCCCAGAAGGGCTCTTGACTTGGGTACGTACCTGGGTCCACCTCTGGAGTGTGCCTGAAGATAGGGGATGACTTCTCCTCCTCTTTGGGCTCAGAGGCAACCTGCAAGGGGAGAGCAAGCACACACACCGCGTGCCATCAGCTGGCGATGTTCAGGACACTGGTGCCCCGGGATGGATGTGCGGAAGGGTTTGGGGTTGTGGGATGCTGCCAAGAGCTGTGAGTCCCAAGGGAAGGGACCTGCAGGTGGCACAGAGACGGGATAAGGCTTGTTGTGGGGCTGTAGCAGCAGGGCTGGGCTGGGGGCTGTGACGGGCAGGGGGGAAGAGAGGTGGCCGGGTGGGTGGCAGAAGGGGGCTGGCTCGCTGGGTGTGGGAGGGGGCTGCTGCTGGGGTCGCCCCTTCCCTCCTCGCTCTGCATCCAGGGCCCAGGGCTGACCGCAGTGCAGGCGTTGGAGGGGACCTCAGCCCTGGGCCTTGGGCACTTGGAAACGGAGAGCACCAGGCAGCTCCCCCATGGCAGATATCGCAGAGGGCAAAGGCCTGAGGGGGACAGCTTGGCACCATGGGAAGAGGGGTCCCACGGGACGGGGCAGCTCTCTGCAGCCACCCTGCACACCCCAGACACAGCTCACACAGCAGACCCCTTTGATGGGGAGACCGATGATGTGCTCCTTGCTCACCTGGGGAGGAGGGCCTCCACACAAGGCAGAAGCCACTGCTTTTCTTCCCTCGGGCAGTGGTGCTTTGAGAGGCAGGCTGTTGCTCTCCTCGCAAGGGCCTCCAGCCAAGAGATGGGCCTCTGGCACAGCTTCTGCTGCAGAGGCAGGCACTTTTTCCTCTGCCTCCGGAGGGTCTCGGGCTGCAGGCCAGGCCTCTGGCTTTGTTTCTGGTCTCTCTGATGGCGCCAGAGACACGCTGTCCCCTGCCTCCTGAAAGCCATCCCCCAAAGCACATGCCCCTGCTTCGGCTCCTCCAAGCACTGCTGGCTCCAGAGGCATGTTCTCCATGTCGCCGGCTGCCTCCCTGGCAGTGTCTCCGGCCTTGACGCTGGGCGAGCAAGGCACCTTCTGGGGGCACGTTTCCTTGTCTAAGAGGCTCCTGAGGCTAGGTCTGACCCAGATCTCGCGCAAGGACGTGTTTTCCTCCAGCTCCTCGCTTTGCAGAAGCTCTTCATCTGCGTCCTCTTCCTCCTCCTCAGGGCTCCAGTCCCCTTGCTCTTCCTGCGCCGCTCCCAGCACTCTCTTCCTGGCTCCCACCTCCCGCTCCCTCCTGGGGGCATGGGCATACAGCCGCTCCAGCACCTCCCACTTGCACCTGGCATCCTTCAGGAGCTCCACTCGCGTTATCTCAGGTTTCCACAAGTTGTAGAAGGAATTTCTGGCCAGCAGCTAAAAGAAGAGAGGCACATTTGTGAAGGGCGCTGCTTTTCCCACCACAAAAGGCCTCCCGGGGCCCTGCTCCCACTGGGAGAGTCAGGCTGCTGCAGTGGGGCCCAGCGGCTGGCCCCAGCGCAGGCAGGGTTACCACCTGGCCCAGCCCATCCTTGGCACTCACCTCCTTGCGTTTGACGTTGAGGGATCCTGACGCTGTCAGGGAGAAACGTTTCCCCTTGGCCTCCTCGCCCTCACCCTCGCTCTCCTTCAGGCTCAGCTTCTTCCTCTGGAAACAGGCTTCTCGCAGCTGGGCCAAGGTGTGCCCGGTGCGCGCCAGGCTGCTCCTCTCGAGCTCCTCCAGCGGCTCTGTTTTGATGGAGAGCACTGCGAGATACTGCGAGGTGTTGTCGGGGTGCACGCGCAGAGGCTGTCCTTGCACATGGCAGATGATGCCCAAAGGCTGCTGGTTTGGGCCCTGCCCTGCCCGGGGGCATCGTGATGTCCCTGGAGCATGGCCCTTGCCTGGGGAGGCTGGTGCACCGGCCCCGCTGACCTCCCTTTTGCCCCCACCAGCACGGGCATCAGGCCCTTGCTGAGCTGCAGGGGCTGTGCTTTTGTCCTGCTCTGTGGGCTTGTCCTGGCCTGGGCTTGCTGGTACTGCCAGACTGCTGGTCTGTGCCGATGATGTCCTTTTGGGCACGGCTGCACTGAGCTCCTTCGTGGCTTCGTTCACATCAGGCTGTGCTGGATGCCGGCCAGGTCCAGGGCTCCTGTCATCAGGACGGCTCAAGGCAGCAGACTCCAGCCCCAGGCCTGCACCCTGCACAGCCCCAGCAGGCGGGGCAGGGCCCTGTGGGGCAGGGCCCTGGCTCTCAGCCATCATTTCCAGGCCAGCTTCTCCAAGGACGTTCTGCACAAGGCTGGCAGGCTCAGGCACGGAAGGCGATGGTGGGGCCATGTCACTGTGGGAGATGGCAGGGATGTCTTCTTCAAAGCCAGGTGACACCTCTGCACAGCAGCGGATGGGGAGTCCAGCTTCCTCTGAAACACCTGTGGCTGTTGTCGCACACTGCAGGGCATCACCCAGGGCAGGAGAGGCTGTTTCTCCCTGGCACGTCTCAGTGCGGGGCACTTGCAGCTCACGAGGCTGCAGGTCTGCACCTTGGGACACTGAGGACTTGCTTAGCACCAAGTCCTGCCTCTGCACCAGCATGCCTGAACAGTGTGCCTTGACCTCCTGCGCACAGGCATCTCCGGGAGCAGAAAGCAGCTCGTCCCGCTCCTTGTATGCTGGCGTGCTTCGCATCTCCCTTTCAGGAATGGCCTGTGCTGCTGGGACAAAGGAGGAGCTTCCGGAGAGTTGCTGGCTTGTCAGGGGAAGAGTTGTCCTGGTACTGTTGTCTAGCAAGAGCCTTGCTTTTCCCAGGGCTGATGCACAAGAGCCAGGCCTGGGCTCAGGCAAGCAGTGGACGAATTCTTGCATTGCCCAGGTGGGACCATGAGCTTCCTGCTTGCGCTTTTGAAGGGAAGGCAAGGAAAGAGGGCATGGCTTTAGCTCTTCCTCTGCCAGGCTCTTCCCTGAGTCCACAGCCTTCCCAGCAGCACTAACAGGTGGGAAGGGTTCCCTGGCAGCAGCTGTGCTGGAATTCACTGCCAGCTTCTCTAATCCCTTGGTCTCTCTCTCCAGGGTTCTCCTGGCCACCCCTTTGGTGTCCATGGCATTGGCCCTGCCTCGGGGAGAAGACCTGCAGGATGCTTCTAGAGCAGGCAGCTTGCTTTGCCTTGTAGATCCTGCAGTTTTAGCTGCAGAGGTCTCCAGGCCTCCAGGGGCCTGCCGAGCTGCCTTGGTTGGGAGAGGTGGTAAGCCAGGCAGATGTGGTGGCCCTGCTCTTGCATGAGTCCTGCCAGGCGCTGTCTCCCTGTGCCCCAGAGGAGCCTTCCTTACAAGGCCGGCGGAGGGATGCAGAACTTGTGCCACAGTGGGAACGTCCCTGGCAGTGTCCTCCACCACCTGCAATCAAAGCCCATGAGAAAGGCTAAGTTCCTGCCATCCTCCCCCCGCCCTCCATCCTTCCCACATGGAAACTTCCTGTCACCCCTGACGCCCTCGACAAAGACTGCACTCTCCCATGTGGGCGGCTGCTGCTCTGCTCCCAAAGGCCGGGTGGGGAGAGGGTTTGTCACCGTGGGGCAAGAGACAGGCAAAGGCAGCTCTCTCGGACACCCCAAGGCATGTCCTTGCAGACTGCTGTGCAGAGCAGGCAGTCAGCTTTCTGGGGGCAGAGACCTCCCAGTCTCTCCCAGCACTTCCCACCCGCTTCTTGGCACCTCCGGGGAGTCAGGCAGAGGCTTTGCCACCATCGCTGCTCAGCTCTGTACCTTTGCAACGATGCCGCGTTCAGAGGCCCACGAGCTCTGTGGGCCGGGGAGCGAAGGCAGCCTGTCCCTTTGGTGGGACGAAGCCGGGGTCCGGCTGCGCTGCACCACTGCGTGCAGCTCCTGCTGGCCCACCTGCGGGAAGAAGGGGGCACATGATGGAGGTGGTTGTGTTGGTACGAGCAGCCCCTGAAGCACAGGAAACCCCAGCCCCATGTCAAAGGGAACCTCATGGCTGCACATGGCCCAGCTGCGCTTGGCCCACAGCTTCTCCCTGCCCCTCAGTGCAGAGCTTACAGGGTCCCTGTGGGCCTTGGAGTATCCAGGTTGGTGTGTGCTTTATCTGAGAGAAAATCCCCAGGGCCACGAATAAATGCCCCCTCGCTGGGCGAGCTCATGCCTGGCTGTCTTGCCCCACCTCCCCTTCCCCACCATCCTCGTGCTCTCCACGCAGGTCCCAGCCCTGCTGCCTGCCTCTCCCTCCAGCCCCACCACTCACCTTCCTCCTGCACTCCTGTGTGCCTGGGTGTCCGTCCGTGGACTGGGAGCAGGCGTTTGCCTGCCACTCCTTGTCCATCTCCGGGATCCACTCGTGAGGACTTGCTACTCTGGCACCAAGGGGGAGCGGCTCCCTCCTGGTCGAGCTGCTCTCCTCAGAGTGGGGACCCCTGGGGGCTCTGGTCCCAGTAGGGACACGGTCACCATGGGGACCGCCTCATCACAATGGCCTTGTGGCCATGATGCCACCTCCATCACAAAGCCCTGGTGGTCGCTGTGGGGACCCCATCACAGTGCCTTGGTGGTCGCCATGGGGACCCCCATCACAGTGTCATGGCAGTCCCCTTGGAGACACACAGCACCATGCTATTGCCTCCATGCCTCTGGCCTCAGCTTTTGAACCTGGCTGAGAGCTGGTGTCCAGGGAGCAGGAGGAGTTTTCTTCTCCTCAGCTCTGAGCTTGCAGAGGCTGCCCCTCTTCAGGCAGTCCATAGTACACATCCACTACAAGGCCACTCTTCTTGGTCTGCCTGCTAATCCTCACTCATAGCTCTCGACAGGCCCATCATCCATCCCTAGGCAGAGCTCCCTGCATTCCCACTACTTTCTCTCTGGGGTTTCTCTTGTCCACATCTCCCTGCACCTTTTCCTTGCCAGCCCAGGCCAGCACTTCCTCCCTCTTTTTTGACTCACCCTCTCCCCACACTTGCTCCCACTTTAAGGCTTCCCTCACCAGCTTGGATGCCTGGTCAGCCATCAGGTCAGCAGATGGGAACACTCCCCTTCCAAATGAAGTGAGACAACCAGTGCCAGTGGAGATGGAGAATGGTCTCTGAAATGTCTGCTGAGGGCTGTCTCTCAGGTGACAGTGCTGATGACAGATGCCCATCCTGCTGGAGGGGAATCTGAGCCCTCAGGAGAGCTCAGAGATCTCAAGGCATAGTGTGTGCCTGGGGATGGACAGTGAGTGGAGTCTCACAAAGTAGAGACAGTCCATGGTGGAGTAACCAGAAGGTAAAGCACTAAATCCAGGTCTGCACAGGGAAATGAGGGCTCTGCAATCCCTGGAGAGGCAGTAGGGACCCAGGAAGCCCAGGGAAGGGGAACTGGAGAGTGATTCATGCACCCTCAGGGAAAAACCACAGGCTGGAGCTAGTGCACACCCAGACACATCTCCTGCCATTGCAAACAGCCTGGTGCCATTCTGAGCACCATCCAAGAGCACAGAGATGTGCCAGCAGTGTCATGAGTGTTTAGCCCTGTCTGGTGGGGTCTGCTTCCTGCCCCAAGCAGCATGGCCAGTGTGAAGTCAGGAGTCACCTCGTGGCCTTGTGGCCCCACAGTTCGTTTGCTCTGCAGAGCAGCAATGCCAGCCCAGGCCCTGCAGGGAGCACAGGGGAGGGGTGCAGGAACATCCAGCCAGGCCAGCACGGACACACTCACCTGGGGAAAAGCTCTCTGGGGAGCAGCAACCTCCCTAGAGAAAAGCAGGGCAGCATTCAGGTAGAAAAAGAGAAGAAGAAACAGGTTTCCCTGGGCACCAGCTCAGGTTAGGTTGCTCTGTTCCTGGGTCAGCAGGAGCTGTGGAGGGGCTGCAGGGCCAGGGCTGTTGTGCTGTGCTGGGGAGCAGGGTGGGCATGGAGGGGCTGCAGGCAGACAGGGAGGGGGATCTCCTGGGCACAAGAGCAGGGCAGACAGAAAGTGACCAGTGTATTGTGGGGCCTCCTCCCCCTTGCTGGGGAGCTGCTGCTCCTGTCCTTGGGCCTGGCCTGAGTTATGTCTTGGACATACCTGTGCCCGGTCCTGACCCTCGGGTGCTGACCTGACCCTGTCCCCGGCCTCCTGACCTGACTCCCCATCTCTGCCTTGGACCTGCCCCCTCACTACAGTCAAGAAAGCCTTGGCAAGGGAAGCTGGGATGCAAGCAGAAGCAGCTTGTAGGTCCCCAAGGTGACCATATATGCAAAACAGCAACCCTTGCCTGACTGCCAATTGAAAGGTGTAAGGAGTGCCTCAGATTTGGACCCCCTAGCCAGGTAACACTGCACGCAGAGCCTTAGCGGGGAGGGCAGCCACGTGGGAACTGATTTGATGATGGGTAGCCAGGAGGGCAGGTTTTGCTGTATCACGGGTCAAATGGTTTTGCTCCAAAGAGTCTGTTGTTGGGAGCAGCAAGGGTGGGGCTGCTTCGGACAGGAAGGGGAAGCGGGAGCTGAGGGTGTTGGCAAGGCAGGAGGGCAGTGCCCCACCGATGAGGGGTGCTGTCCCGCAGTGCATGGGCAAGAGGAGCAGAGCAGGTTTGGGGATGGTAACCGGGGTCAGGCACAGCCCAGTGATCACCATAAGGCTGAGACCGTAGGGCTCCAAGCAGCCCTGTTTTGCATGGGAGGTTGGAGTGGAGACCTCCAGAGGTCCTTCCCCACCAAAACTCTTCTGGGACTCCATGAATAGAAAGACCCCCCCAAGCCGGAGGCAGGTGGGCATCCAGCTGGGGCTGGATGGCTGGTGTGGGGAGAGGTGGGGAGGGCCAGGGGCTGGGGAGCTCCTGCCTGTAGAGCTGGTCCCCACGGTGGCAGGAGAGGGGCTGAGGGCTGGGAGTGAGGGGGCAGCAGCCCTGGCAGGGGCAGGGGTGGGCAGGGCTGTGGCAGGGGCTGCAGGGAGGGGACACAGCTGGTGCTGCTGCAGCGTGGCAGCTGTTGCAGTTGCCTCCCTCCCAAAATGTCCCACACTTGCCCAGGGCAGACTCAGGCTGTTCGCTCTCCCTCTGTTGCCCTCCCAGCAGGACGGCACACACGAGGAGGGGTCGACCGGCCCTGTGCTGAACACCAGGTCCCTAGGGTGGCACAGCTTGACTGTGAGGGATCCCAATCTAGGTGTCCCACGCTCACCATGGGAGGGCCAGGTCTCCCAGGCACCTCAGCAGGGCCCTCGTGGGTGGCCTGGGTCACAGCCAGCACTGTCAGGAGAGCCCTGGGATGCAAAGGTGTGCCCAGGTGTGGGGGAGGCCTGGGGAACCCCGTGGGGGCAGCCACTAGAGCCAAAGGGACAGTTGGGGTTGCAGCACAGCCATGTGCCAAGCCCTGCGGGGCGGTAATTGAGGCTGTGCGGAGCCAGGATGTGCATGCCCAGCTCTCGATCGGGCCCTCCACAGAGGCCAGGGAAATGTTGTTGCACATAATGCCACAGCAAGTGAGCTGAGACTCATGTCGCTGTTGCTGTGGAGGTGCCTGGGCAGGGAACCAGCCTGGGTGGAAACACCATGTGGGTGCAGGGCACCGTCAGAGGAAGCTCCCAGCAGTGGGTGGAGCTAGGACACTTTTAGGGGAAGCTCACAGCATAAAGTGGGCAGGGCACTCTCGGATGGTCACAAAAGCAGCAGGTACCTAGGGCTGTTCTTCCGAGGGACCTTGACAGGACACCGAAATGGGCTGCTGGGAAAAGTAAAAGCCCCACAGCAGGCTGGGCAGGGGCCTGGTCCCTGGAGAGCAGCTCCGCAGATCAAGTCCTGCAGGTCCTGGGCACAAGCTGAGCTGGGGTCAGCAGCGTGCCCGGGCAGCAAGGCCGGCCCCACACTTGGCTGTGTTAGCAGAGAGCAGCCGGCAGGGCGAGGGAAGGCATTCCTGCCCTGGGGTCGGCTCGGGAGAGACCACGTCTGGGCACAGGGTCCAGGTAGGGCTCCCCACTCCCAGACAGACATGGACACACTGGCACAAGCCCAGTGGACACCCTCGAGCTGGTCGGGAGCTGGAGCACAGGACGTATGAGGAGAGACCAAGGGCGCTGGGTCTGTTCAGCTGGGACAAGAGAAGGCGCAGGGGGATCTCGCTGCTGCCTGCAGCTGCCGAAGGGGAGGGTGGGGAGAGGACGGAGCCAGACCCTTCCCGAGGTGCCTGGGGACAGGACGAGGGGCCACGACACAAGTGGCAGCAGGGAAAATTCCCCTCAGAGAGGGCCAAGAGCCTGTGAAGCCTGAGGGTGGTGCAACAGGGACAGTCAGAGCTCGACCCTGCCAGGCCCTGGGAAACCCCCGCTGGCCGCCTCCACCTGCAGCAGGACCTTGGAGCCGAGACCTCCAGAAGCCCCTTCCCACCCCAGCTGCTCTCTGACTCTGTGACTGCTTCAACGGCTTTCTCTCCAGACCTGCCTGGCTTCAGTGGCATTGCCTGCACTAGTCTTGCTATGGAGATTTGCCTGACACCAAGTAACACAGGGGGAAAAAAGCTTCCAAGGGTTTTATTCAAAGCATGAAATGGCTGTCACCAACAAGGGTTGGTGTGGGCCCATGGGTGCTACAGGACACGATGGGGCAGCATTTTTGTAGCAGCCGGGACAGTCTCCATCGCTCTGCCTCTCTGCCCTGTGCCAGCCCCCATCTCAGGGCACCTGCCTGGCACTGGCCTCCTGGCGCCGGTCCTCTCGCTGCCCCGTGGCACAGCTGCAGCAGAAAGCTCTGCGCAGAGCCCGAAGCACCGTCCTGAGCAGCGAGGGCCGTCGCCTGGGAGCTGCGGTGTCCGGGAGGGTGGTGATGCCTGTGGGGGAAGGAGAGGCGTGGGCGAGGGGCTGCGTGGGTGCAGGACCTGCCTGTCGCCACCACCAAGGCCTTTCCCGAGGGGTCGTGGTCTCGGCACGGCCAGCCCCCGAGCGCTTGCTGCTGCCGGCCTCGGTGCCGCTCGCTGTGCTGGGACGGGCCTGCTGTCCCCAGAAGGGCTCTTGACTTGGGTACGTACCTGGGTCCACCTCTGGAGTGTGCCTGAAGATAGGGGATGACTTCTCCTCCTCTTTGGGCTCAGAGGCAACCTGCAAGGGGAGAGCAAGCACACACACCGCGTGCCATCAGCTGGCGATGTTCAGGACACTGGTGCCCCGGGATGGATGTGCGGAAGGGTTTGGGGTTGTGGGATGCTGCCAAGAGCTGTGAGTCCCAAGGGAAGGGACCTGCAGGTGGCACAGAGACGGGATAAGGCTTGTTGTGGGGCTGTAGCAGCAGGGCTGGGCTGGGGGCTGTGACGGGCAGGGGGGAACAGAGGTGGCCGGGTGGGTGGCAGAAGGGGGCTGGCTCGCTGGGTGTGGGAGGGGGCTGCTGCTGGGGTCGCCCCTTCCCTCCTCGCTCTGCATCCAGGGCCCAGGGCTGACCGCAGTGCAGGCGTTGGAGGGGACGTCAGCCCTGGGCCTTGGGCACTTGGAAACGGAGAGCACCAGGCAGCTCCCCCATGGCAGATATCGCAGAGGGCAAAGGCCTGAGGGGGACAGCTTGGCACCATGGGAAGAGGGGTCCCACGGGACGGGGCAGCTCTCTGCCCCCACCCTGCACACCCCAGACACAGCTCACACAGCAGACCCCTTTGATGGGGAGACCGATGATGTGCTCCTTGCTCACCTGGGGAGGAGGGCCTCCACACAAGGCAGAAGCCACTGCTTTTCTTCCCTCGGGCAGTGGTGCTTTGAGAGGCAGGCTGTTGCTCTCCTCGCAAGGGCCTCCAGCCAAGAGATGGGCCTCTGGCACAGCTTCTGCTGCAGAGGCAGGCACTTTTTCCTCTGCCTCCGGAGGGTCTCGGGCTGCAGGCCAGGCCTCTGGCTTTGTTTCTGGTCTCTCTGATGGCGCCAGAGACACGCTGTCCCCTGCCTCCTGAAAGCCATCCCCCAAAGCACATGCCCCTGCTTCGGCTCCTCCAAGCACTGCTGGCTCCAGAGGCATGTTCTCCATGTCACCGGCTGCCTCCCTGGCAGTGTCTCCGGCCTTGACGCTGGGCGAGCAAGGCACCTTCTGGGGGCACGTTTCCTCGTCTGCTAAGAGGCTCCTGAGGCTAGGTCTGACCCAGATCTCGCGCAAGGACGTGTTTTCCTCCAGCTCCTCGCTTTGCAGAAGCTCTTCATCTGCGTCCTCTTCCTCCTCCTCAGTGCTCCAGTCCCCTTGCTCTTCCTGCGCCGCTCCCAGCACTCTCTTCCTGGCTCCCACCTCCCGCTCCCTCCTGGGGGCATGGGCATACAGCCGCTCCAGCACCTCCCACTTGCCCCTGGCATCCTTCAGCAGCTCCACTCGCGTTAGCTCTGGTTTCCACAAGTTGTAGAAGGAATTTCTGGCCAGCAGCTAAAAGAAGAGAGGCACATTTGTGAAGGGCGCTGCTTTTCCCACCACAAAAGGCCTCCCGGGGCCCTGCTCCCACTGGAACAGTCAGGCTGCTGCAGTGTGGCCCAGCGGCTGGCCCCAGTGCAGGCAGGGTTACCACCTGGCCCAGCCCATCCTTGGCACTCACCTCCTTGCGTTTGACGTTGAGGGATCCTGACGCTGTCAGGGAGAAACGTTTCCCCTTGGCCTCCTCGCCCTCACCCTCGCTCTCCTTCAGGCTCAGCTTCTTCCTCTGGAAACAGGCTTCTCGCAGCTGGGCCAAGGTGTGCCCGGTGCGCGCCAGGCTGCTCCTCTCGAGCTCCTCCAGCGGCTCTGTTTTGATGGAGAGCACTGCGAGATACTGCGAGGTGTTGTCGGGGTGCACGCGCAGAGGCTGTCCTTGCACATGGCAGATGATGCCCAAAGGCTGCTGGTTTGGGCCCTGCCCTGCCCGGGGGCATCGTGGTGTCCCTGGCGCACCGCCCTTGCCTGGGGAGGCTGGTGCACCAGCCCCGCTGACCTCCCTTTTGCCCCCACCAGCACGGGCATCAGGCCCTTGCTGAGCTGCAGGGGCTGTGCTTTTGTCCTGCTCTGTGGGCTTGTCCTGGCCTGGGCTTGCTGGTACTGCCAGACTGCTGGTCTGTGCCGATGATGTCCTTTTTGGCACGGCTGCACTGAGCTCCTTCGTGGCTTCATTCGCATCAGGCTGTGCTGGATGCCGGCCAGGTCCAGGGCTCCTGTCATCAGGACGGCTCAAGGCAGCAGACTCCAGCCCCAGGCCTGCACCCTGCACAGCCCCAGCAGGCGGGGCAGGGCCCTGTGGGGCAGGGCCCTGGCTCTCAGCCATCATTTCCAGGCCAGCTTCTCCAAGGACGTTCTGCACAAGGCTGGCAGGCTCAGGCACGGAAGGCGATGGTGGGGCCATGTCACTGTGGGAGATGGCAGGGATGTCTTCTTCAAAGCCAGGTGACACCTCTGCACAGCAGCGGATGGGGAGTCCAGCTTCCTCTGAAACACCTGTGGCTGTTGTCGCACACTGCAGGGCATCACCCAGGGCAGGAGAGGCTGTTTCTCCCTGGCACGTCTCAGTGCGGGGCACTTGCAGCTCACGAGGCTGCAGGTCTGCACCTTGGGACACTGAGGACTTGCTTAGCACCAAGTCCTGCCTCTGCACCAGCGTGCCTGAACAGTGTGCCTTGACCTCCTGCGCACAGGCATCTCCGGGAGCAGAAAGCAGCTCGTCCCGCTCCTTGTATGCTGGTGTGCTTCGCATCTCCCTTTCAGGAATGGCCTGTGCTGCTGGGACAAAGGAGGAGCTTCCAGAGAGTTGCTGGCTTGTCAGGAGAAGAGTTGTCCTGGTACTGTCGTCTAGCAAGAGCCTTGCTTTTCCCAGGGCTGATGCACAAGAGCCAGGCCTGGGCTCAGGCAAGCAGTGGACGAGCTCTTGCATTGCCCGGGTGGGACCGTGAGCTTCCTGCTTGCGCTTTTGAAGGGAAGGCAAGGAAAGAGGGCATGGCTTTAGCTCTTCCTCTGCCAGGCTCTTCCCTGAGTCCACAGCCTTCCCAGCACCACTAACAGGTGGGAAGGGTTCCCTGGCAGCAGCTGTGCTGGAATTCACTGCCAGCTTCTCTAATCCCTTGGTCTCTCTCTCCAGGGTTCTCCTGGCCACCCCTTTGGTGTCCATGGCATTGGCCCTGCCTCGGGGAGAAGACCTGCAGGATGCTTCTAGAGCAGGCAGCTTGGTTTGCCTTGTAGATCCTGCAGTTTTAGCTGCAGAGGTCTCCAGGCCTCCAGGGGCCTGCCGAGCTGCCTTGGTTGGGAGAGGTGGTAAGCCAGGCAGATGTGGTGGCCCTGCTCTTGCATGAGTCCTGCCAGGCGCTGTCTCCCTGTGCCCCAGAGGAGCCTTCCTTACAAGGCCGGCGGAGGGATGCAGAACTTGTGCCACAGTGGGAACGTCCCTGGCAGTGTCCTCCACCACCTGCAATCAAAGCCCATGAGAAAGGCTAAGTTCCTGCCATCCTCCCCCCTGCCCTCCATCCTTCCCACATGGAAACTTCCTGTCACCCCTGACGCCCTCGACAAAGACTGCACTCTCCCATATGGGCAGCTTCCCCCCTGCTCCCAAAGGCCGGGTGGGGAGAGGGTTTGTCACCGTGGGGCAAGAGACAGGCAAAGGCAGCTCCCTCAGACACCCGAGGCATGTCCTTGCAGACTGCTGTGCAGAGCAGGTGATCAGCCTGCTGGGGGCAGAGACCTCCCAGTCTCTCCCAGCACTTCCCACCCGCTTCTTGGCACCTCCGGGGAGTCAGGCAGAGGCTTTGCCACCATCGCTGCTCAGCTCTGTACCTTTGCAACGATGCCGCGTTCAGAGGCCCACGAGCTCTGTGGGCCGGGGAGCGAAGGCAGCCTGTCCCTTTGGTGGGACGAAGCCGGGGTCCGGCTGCGCTGCACCACTGTGTGCAGCTCCTGCTGGCCCACCTGCGGGAAGAAGGGGGCACATGATGGAGGTGGTTGTGTTGGTACGAGCAGCCCCTGAAGCACAGGAAACCCCAGCCCCATGTCAAAGGGAACCTCATGGCTGCACATGGCCCAGCTGCGCTTGGCCCACAGCTTCTCCCTGCCCCTCAGTGCAGAGCTTACAGGGTCCCTGTGGGCCTTGGAGTATCCAGGTCGGTGTGTGCTTTATCTGAGAGAAAATCTCCAGGGCCACGAATAAATGCCCCCTCGCTGGGCGAGCTCATGCCTGGCTGTCTTGCCCCACCTCCCCTTCCCCACCATCCTCGTGCTCTCCACGCAGGTCCCAGCCCTGCTGCCTGCCTCTCCCTCCAGCCCCACCACTCACCTTCCTCCTGCACTCCTGTGTGCCTGGGTGTCCGTCCGTGGACTGGGAGCAGGCGTTTGCCTGCCACTCCTTGTCCATCTCCGGGATCCACTCGTGAGGACTTGCTACTCTGGCACCAAGGGGGAACGGCTCCCTCCTGGTCGAGCTGCTCTCCTCAGAGTGGGGACCCCTGGGGGCTCTGGTCCCAGTAGGGACACGGTCACCATGGGGACCGCCTCATCACAATGGCCTTGTGGGCATGATGCCACCTCTATCACAAAGCCCTGGTGGTCGCCGTGGGGACCCCATCACAGTGCCTTGGTGGTCGCCATGGGGACCCCCATCACAGTGTCATGGCAGTCCCCTTGGAGACACACAGCACCATGCTATTGCCTCCATGCCTCTGGCCTCAGCTTTTGAACCTGGCTGAGAGCTGGTGTCCAGGGAGCAGGAGGAGTTTTCTTCTCCTCAGCTCTGAGCTTGCAGAGGCTGCCCCTCTTCAGGCACTCCATAGCACACATCCACTACAAGGCTCCACCCTCTTGGTCTGCCTGCCAATCCTCACTCATAGCTCTCGACAGGCCCATCGTCCATCCCTAGGCAGAGCTCCCTGCATTCCCACTGCTCTCTCTCTGGGGTTTCTCTTGTCCACATCACCCTGCACCTTTTCCTTGCCAGCCCAGGCCAGCACTTCCTCCCTCTTTTTTGACTCACCCTCTCCCCACACTTGCTCCCACTTTAAGGCTTCCCTCACCAGCTTGGATGCCTGGTCAGCCATCAGGTCAGCAGATGGGAACACTCCCCTTCCAAATGAAGTGAGACAACCAGTGCCAGTGGAGATGGAGAATGGTCTCTGAAATGTCTGCTGAGGGCTGTCTCTCAGGTGACAGTGCTGATGACAGATGCCCATCCTGCTGGAGGGGAATCTGAGCCCTCAGGAGAGCTCAGAGATCTCAAGGCATAGTGTGTGCCTGGGGATGGACAGTGAGTGGAGTCTCACAAAGTAGAGACAGTCCATGGTGGAGTAACCAGAAGGTAAAGCACTAAATCCAGGTCTGCACAGGGAAATGAGGGCTCTGCAATCCCTGGAGAGGCAGTAGGGACCCAGGAAGCCCAGGGAAGGGGAACTGGAGAGTGATTCATGCACCCTCAGGGAAAAACCACAGGCTGGAGCTAGTGCACACCCAGACACATCTCCTGCCATTGCAAACAGCCTGGTGCCATTCTGAGCACCATCCAAGAGCACAGAGATGTGCCAGCAGTGTCATGAGTGTTTAGCCCTGTCTGGTGGGGTCTGCTTCCTGCCCCAAGCAGCATGGCCAGTGTGAAGTCAGGAGTCACCTCGTGGCCTTGTGGCCCCACAGTTCGTTTGCTCTGCAGAGCAGCAATGCCAGCCCAGGCCCTGCAGGGAGCACAGGGGAGGGGTGCAGGAACATCCAGCCAGGCCAGCACGGACACACTCACCTGGGGAAAAGCTCTCTGGGGAGCAGCAACCTCCCTAGAGAAAAGCAGGGCAGCATTCAGGTAGAAAAAGAGAAGAAGAAACAGGTTTCCCTGGGCACCAGCTCAGGTTAGGTTGCTCTGTTCCTGGGTCAGCAGGAGCTGTGGAGGGGCTGCAGGGCCAGGGCTGTTGTGCTGTGCTGGGGAGCAGGGTGGGCATGGAGGGGCTGCAGGCAGACAGGGAGGGGGATCTCCTGGGCACAAGAGCAGGGCAGACAGAAAGTGACCAGTGTATTGTGGGGCCTCCTCCCCCTTGCTGGGGAGCTGCTGCTCCTGTCCTTGGGCCTGGCCTGAGTTATGTCTTGGACATACCTGTGCCCGGTCCTGACCCTCGGGTGCTGACCTGACCCTGTCCCCGGCCTCCTGACCTGACTCCCCATCTCTGCCTTGGACCTGCCCCCTCACTACAGTCAAGAAAGCCTTGGCAAGGGAAGCTGGGATGCAAGCAGAAGCAGCTTGTAGGTCCCCAAGGTGACCATATATGCAAAACAGCAACCCTTGCCTGACTGCCAATTGAAAGGTGTAAGGAGTGCCTCAGATTTGGACCCCCTAGCCAGGTAACACTGCACGCAGAGCCTTAGTGGGGAGGGCAGCCACGTGGGAACTGATTTGATGATGGGTAGCCAGGAGGGCAGGTTTTGCTGTATCACGGGTCAAATGGTTTTGCTCCAAAGAGTCTGTTGTTGGGAGCAGCAAGGGTGGGGCTGCTTCGGACAGGAAGGGGAAGCGGGAGCTGAGGGTGTTGGCAAGGCAGGAGGGCAGTGCCCCACCGATGAGGGGTGCTGTCCCGCAGTGCATGGGCAAGAGGAGCAGAGCAGGTTTGGGGATGGTAACCGGGGTCAGGCACAGCCCAGTGATCACCATAAGGCTGAGACCGTAGGGCTCCAAGCAGCCCTGTTTTGCATGGGAGGTTGGAGTGGAGACCTCCAGAGGTCCTTCCCCACCAAAACTCTTCTGGGACTCCATGAATAGAAAGACCCCCCCCCCAAGCCGGAGGCAGGTGGGCATCCAGCTGGGGCTGGATGGCTGGTGTGGGGAGAGGTGGGGAGGGCCAGGGGCTGGGGAGCTCCTGCCTGTAGAGCTGGTCCCCACGGTGGCAGGAGAGGGGCTGAGGGCTGGGAGTGAGGGGGCAGCAGCCCTGGCAGGGGCAGGGGTGGGCAGGGCTGTGGCAGGGGCTGCAGGGAGGGGACACAGCTGGTGCTGCTGCAGCGTGGCAGCTGTTGCAGTTGCCTCCCTCCCAAAATGTCCCACACTTGCCCAGGGCAGACTCAGGCTGCTCGCTCTCCCTCTGTTGCCCTCCCAGCAGGACGGCACACACGAGGAGGGGTCGACCGGCCCTGTGCTGAACACCAGGTCCCTAGGGTGGCACAGCTTGACTGTGAGGGATCCCAATCTAGGTGTCCCACGCTCACCATGGGAGGGCCAGGTCTCCCAGGCACCTCAGCAGAGGCCCTCGTGGGTGGCCTGGGTCACAGCCAGCACTGTCAGGAGAGCCCTGGGATGCAAAGGTGTGCCCAGGTGTGGGGGAGGCCTGGGGAACCCCGTGGGGGCAGCCACTAGAGCCAAAGGGACAGTTGGGGTTGCAGCACAGCCATGTGCCAAGCCCTGCGGGGCGGTAATTGAGGCTGTGCGGAGCCAGGATGTGCATGCCCAGCTCTCGATCGGGCCCTCCACAGAGGCCAGGGAAATGTTGTTGCACATAATGCCACAGCAAGTGAGCTGAGACTCATGTCGCTGTTGCTGTGGAGGTGCCTGGGCAGGGAACCAGCCTGGGTGGAAACACCATGTGGGTGCAGGGCACCGTCAGAGGAAGCTCCCAGCAGTGGGTGGAGCTAGGACACTTTTAGGGGAAGCTCACAGCATAAAGTGGGCAGGGCAGTCTTCACGATGGTCACAAAAGCAGCAGGTACCTAGGGCTGTTCTTCCGAGGGACCTTGACAGGACACCGAAATGGGCTGCTGGGAAAAGTAAAAGCCCCACAGCAGGCTGGGCAGGGGCCTGGTCCCTGGAGAGCAGCTCCGCAGATCAAGTCCTGCAGGTCCTGGGCACAAGCTGAGCTGGGGTCAGCAGCGTGCCCGGGCAGCAAGGCCGGCCCCACACTTGGCTGTGTTAGCAGAGAGCAGCCGGCAGGGCGAGGGAAGGCATTCCTGCCCTGGGGTCGGCTCGGGAGAGACCACGTCTGGGCACAGGGTCCAGGTAGGGCTCCCCACTCCCAGACAGACATGGACACACTGGCACAAGCCCAGTGGACACCCTCGAGCTGGTCGGGAGCTGGAGCACAGGACGTCTGAGGAGAGACCAAGGGCGCTGGGTCTGTTCAGCTGGGACAAGAGAAGGCGCAGGGGGATCTCGCTGCTGCCTGCAGCTGCCGAAGGGGAGGGTGGGGAGAGGACGGAGCCAGACCCTTCCCGAGGTGCCTGGGGACAGGACGAGGGGCCACGACACAAGTGGCAGCAGGGAAAATTCCCCTCAGAGAGGGCCAAGAGCCTGTGAAGCCTGAGGGTGGTGCAACAGGGACAGTCAGAGCTCGACCCTGCCAGGCCCTGGGAAACCCCCGCTGGCCGCCTCCACCTGCAGCAGGACCTTGGAGCCGAGACCTCCAGAAGCCCCTTCCCACCCCAGCTGCTCTCTGACTCTGTGACTGCTTGAACGGCTTTCTCTCCAGACCTGCCTGGCTTCAGTGGCATTGCCTGCACTAGTCTTGCTATGGAGATTTGCCTGACACCAAGTAACACAGGGGGAAAAAAGCTTCCAAGGGTTTTATTCAAAGCATGAAATGGCTGTCACCAACAAGGGTTGGTGTGGGCACATGGGTGCTACAGGACACGATGGGGCAGCATTTCTGTAGCAGCCGGGACAGTCTCCATCGCTCTGCCTCTCTGCCCTGTGCCAGCCCCCATCTCAGGGGACCTGCCTGGCGCTGGCCTCCTGGCGCCGGTCCTCTCGCTGCCCCGTGGCACAGCTGCAGCAGAAAGCTCTGCGCAGAGCCCGAAGCACCGTCCTGAGCAGCGAGGGCCGTCGCCTGGGAGCTGCGGTGTCCGGGAGGGTGGTGATGCCTGTGGGGGAAGGAGAGGCGTGGGCGAGGGGCTGCGTGGGTGCAGGACCTGCCTGTCCCCACCACCAAGGCCTTTCCCGAGGGGTCGTGGTCTCGGCACGGCCAGCCCCCGAGCGCTTGCTGCTGCCGGCCTCGGTGCCGCTCGCTGTGCTGGGACGGGCCTGCTGTCCCCAGAAGGGCTCTTGACTTGGGTACGTACCTGGGTCCACCTCTGGAGTGTGCCTGAAGATAGGGGATGACTTCTCCTCCTCTTTGGGCTCAGAGGCAACCTGCAAGGGGAGAGCAAGCACACACACTGTGTGCCATCAGCTGGCGATGTTCAGGACACTGGTGCCCCGGGATGGATGTGCGGAAGGGTTTGGGGTTGTGGGATGCTGCCAAGAGCTGTGAGTCCCAAGGGAAGGGACCTGCAGGTGGCACAGAGACGGGATAAGGCTTGTTGTGGGGCTGTAGCAGCAGGGCTGGGCTGGGGGCTGTGACGGGCAGGGGGGAAGAGAGGTGGTCAGGTGGGTGGCAGAAGGGGGCTGGCTCGCTGGGTGTGGGAGGGGGCTGCTGCTGGGGTCGCCCCTTCCCTCCTCGCTCTGCATCCAGGGCCCAGGGCTGACCGCAGTGCAGGCGTTGGAGGGGACCTCAGCCCTGGGCCTTGGGCACTTGGAAACGGAGAGCACCAGGCAGCTCCCCCATGGCAGATATCGCAGAGGGCAAAGGCCTGAGGGGGACAGCTTGGCACCATGGGAAGAGGGGTCCCACGGGACGGGGCAGCTCTCTGCAGCCACCCTGCACACCCCAGACACAGCTCACACAGCAGACCCCTTTGATGGGGAGACCGATGATGTGCTCCTTGCTCACCTGGGGAGGAGGGCCTCCACACAAGGCAGAAGCCACTGCTTTTCTTCCCTCGGGCAGTGGTGCTTTGAGAGGCAGGCTGTTGCTCTCCTCGCAAGGGCCTCCAGCCAAGAGATGGGCCTCTGGCACAGCTTCTGCTGCAGAGGCAGGCACTTTTTCCTCTGCCTCCTGAGGGTCTCCAGCTGCAGGCCAGGCCTCTGGCTTTGTTTCTGGTCTCTCTGATGGCGCCAGAGACACGCTGTCCCCTGCCTCCTGAAAGCCATCCCCCAAAGCACATGCCCCTGCTTCGGCTCCTCCAAGCACTGCTGGCTCCAGAGGCATGTTCTCCATGTCACCGGCTGCCTCCCTGGCAGTGTCTCCGGCCTTGACGCTGGGCGAGCAAGGCACCTTCTGGGGGCACGTTTCCTCGTCTGCTAAGAGGCTCCTGAGGCTAGGTCTGACCCAGATCTCGCGCAAGGACGTGTTTTCCTCCAGCTCCTCGCTTTGCAGAAGCTCTTCATCTGCCTCCTCCTCCTCTTCCTCAGGGCTCCAGTCCCCTTGCTCTTCCTGCGCCGCTCCCAGCACTCTCTTCCTGGCTCCCACCTCCCGCTCCCTCCTGGGGGCATGGGCATACAGCCGCTCCAGCACCTCCCACTTGCACCTGGCATCCTTCAGCAGCTCCACTCGCGTTAGCTCTGGTTTCCACAAGTTGTAGAAGGAATTTCTGGCCAGCAGCTAAAAGAAGAGAGGCACATTTGTGAAGGGCGCTGCTTTTCCCACCACAAAAGGCCTCCCGGGGCCCTGCTCCCACTGGGAGAGTCACGCTGCTGCAGTGGGGCGCAGCGGCTGGCCCCAGCGCAGGCAGGGTTGCCACCTGGCCCAGCCCATCCTTGGCACTCACCTCCTTGCGTTTGACGTTGAGGGATCCTGACGCTGTCAGGGAGAAACGTTTCCCCTTGGCCTCCTCGCCCTCGCTCTCCTGCAGGCTCAGCTTCTTCCTCTGGAAACAGGCTTCTCGCAGCTGGGCCAAGGTGTGCCCGGTGCACGCCAGGCTGCTCCTCTCGAGCTCCTCCAGCGGCTCTGTTTTGATGGAGAGCACTGCGAGATACTGCGAGGTGTTGTCGGGGTGCACGCGCAGAGGCTGTCCTTGCACATGGCAGATGATGCCCAAAGGCTGCTGGTTTGGGCCCTGCCCTGCCCGGGGGCATCGTGGGGTCCCTGGCGCACCGCCCTTGCCTGGGGAAGCGGGTGCACCGGCCCCGCTGACCTCCCTTTTGCCCCCACCAGCACGGGCATCAGGCCCTTGCTGAGCTGCAGGGGCTGTGCTTTTGTCCTGCTCTGTGGGCTCGTCCTGGCCTGGGCTTGCTGGTATCGCTGGACTGCTGGTTTGTGCCGATGATGTCCTTTTGGGCACGGCTGCACTGAGCTCCTTCGTGGCTTCGTTCACATCAGGCTGTGCTGGATGCCGGCCAGGTCCAGGGCTCCTGTCATCAGGACGGCTCAAGGCAGCAGACTCCAGCCCCAGGCCTGCACCCTGCACAGCCCCAGCAGGCGGGGCAGGGCCCTGTGGGGCAGGGCCCTGGCTCTCAGCCATCATTTCCAGGCCTACTCCTCCAGGGATGTTCTGCACAAGGCTGGCAGGCTCAGGCACGGAAGGCGATGGTGGGGCCATGTCACTGTGGGAGATGGCAGGGATGTCTTCTTCAAAGCCAGCTGACACCTCTGCACAGCAGGGCATGGGGAGTCCAGCTTCCCCTGAAAAACCTGTGGCTGTTGTCGCACACTGCAGGGCATCATGCGGGGCAGAAGAGGCTGTTTCTCCCTGGTGCGTCTCAGCAGGGGGCACCTGCAGCTCACGAGGCTGCAGGTCTGCACCTTGGGACACTGAGGACTTGCTTAGCACCAAGTCCTGCCTCTGCACCAGCGTGCCTGAACAGTCTGCCTTGACCTCCTGCGCACAGGCATCTCCGGGAGCAGAAAGCAGCTCGTCCCGCTCCTTGTATGCTGGCGTGCTTCGCATCTCCCTTTCAGGAATGGCCTGTGCTCCTGGGACAAAGGAGGAGCTTCCAGAGAGTTGCTGGCTTGTCAGGGGAAGAGTTGTCCTGGTACTGTTGTCTAGCAAGAGCCTTGCTTTTCCCAGGGCTGATGCACAAGAGCCAGGCCTGGGCTCAGGCAAGCAGTGGACGAATTCTTGCATTGCCCAGGTGGGACCATGAGCTTCCTGCTTGCGTTTTGGAAGGGGAGGCAAGGAAAGAGGGCATGGCTTTAGCTCTTCCTCTGCCAGGCTCTTCCCTGAGTCCACAGCCTTCCCAGCACCACTAACAGGTGGGAAGGGTTCCCTGGCAGCAGCTGTGCTGGAATTCACTGCCAGCTTCTCTAATCCTTTGGTCTCTCTCTCCAGGGTTCTCCTGGCCACCCCTTTGGTGTCCATGGCATTGGCCCTGCCTCGGAGAGAAGACCTGCAGGATGCTTCTAGAGCAGGCAGCTTGCTTTGCCTTGTAGATCCTGCAGTTTTAGCTGCAGAGGTCTCCAGGCCTCCAGGGGCCTGCCGAGCTGCCTTGGTTGGGAGAGGTGGTAAGCCAGGCAGATGTGGTGGCCCTGCTCTTGCACGAGTCCTGCCAGGCGCTGTCTCCCTGTGCCCCAGAGGAGCCTTCCTTACAAGGCCGGCGGAGGGATGCAGAACTTGTGCCACAGTGGGAACGTCCCTGGCAGTGTCCTCCACCACCTGCAATCAAAGCCCATGAGAAAGGCTAAGTTCCTGCCATCCTCCCCCCTGCCCTCCATCCTTCCCACATGGAAACTTCCTGTGGCCCCTGATGCCCTCGCCAATGGCTGCACTCTCCCATGTGGGCGGCTGCTGCTCTGCTCCCAAAGACCGGGTGGGGAGAGGGTTTGTCACCGTGGGGCAAGAGACAGGCAAAGGCAGCTCTCTCGGACACCCCAAGGCATGTCCTTGCAGACTGCTGTGCAGAGCAGGCAGTCAGCCTGCTGGGGGCAGAGACCTCCCAGTCTCTCCCAGCACTTCCCACCCGCTTCTTGGCACCTCCGGGGAGTCAGGCAGAGGCTTTGCCACCATCGCTGCTCAGCTCTGTACCTTTGCAACGATGCCGCGTTCAGAGGCCCACGAGCTCTGTGGGCCGGGGAGCGAAGGCAGCCTGTCCCTTTGGTGGGACGAAGCCGGGGTCCGGCTGCGCTGCACCACTGCGTGCAGCTCCTGCTGGCCCACCTGCGGGAAGAAGGAGGCACATGATGGAGGTGGTTGTGTTGGTACGAGCAGCCCCTGAAGCACAGGAAACCCCAGCCCCACGTCAAAGGGAACCTCATGGCCACGCATGGCCCAGCTGCACTTAGCCCACAGCTGCTCTCTGCCCCTCAGTGCAGAGCTCACGGGCTCCCTGTGGGCCTTGGAGTATCCAGGTCGGTGTGTGCTTTATCTGAGAGAAAATCCCCAGGGCCACGAATAAATGCCCCCTCGCTGGGCGAGCTCATGCCTGGCTGTCTTGCCCCACCTCCCCTTCCCCACCATCCTCGTGCTCTCCACGCAGGTCCCAGCCCTGCTGCCTGCCTCTCCCTCCAGCCCCACCACTCACCTTCCTCCTGCACTCCTGCGTGCCTGGGTGCCCGTCCGTGGACTGGGAGCAGGCGTTCGCCTGCCGCTCCTTGTCCATCTCCGGGATGCACTCGTGAGGACCTGCTACTCTGGCACCAAGGGGGAACGGCTCCCTCCTGGTCGAGCTGCTCTCCTCAGAGTGGGGACCCCTGGGGGCTCTGGTCCCAGTAGGGACACGGTAACCATGGCGACCGCCTCATCACAATGGCCTTGTGGGCACGATGCCACCTCCATCACAAAGCCCTGGTGGTCGCCGTGGGGACCCCATCACAGTGCCTTGGTGGTCGCCATGGGGACCCCCATCACAGTGTCATGGCAGTCCCCTTGGAGACACACAGCACCATGCTATTGCCTCCATGCCTCTGGCCTCAGCTTTTGAACCTGGCTGAGAGCTGGTGTCCAGGGAGCAGGAAGAGTTTTCTTCTCCTCAGCTCTGAGCTTGCAGAGGCTGACCCTCTTCAGGCAGTCCATAGTACACATCCACTACAAGGCCACCCCTCTTGGTCTGCCTGCTAATCCTCACTCATAGCTCTCGACAGGCCCATCGTCCATCCCTAGGCAGAGCTCCCTGCATTCCCACTGCTCTCTCTCTGGGGTTTCTCTTGTCCACATCTCCCTGCACCTTTTCCTTGCCAGCCCAGGCCAGCACTTCCTCCCTCTTTTTTGACTCACCCTCTCCCCACACTTGCTCCCACTTTAAGGCTTCCCTCACCAGCTTGGATGCCTGGTCAGCCATCAGGTCAGCAGATGGGAACACTCCCCTTCCAAATGAAGTGAGACAACCAGTGCCAGTGGAGATGGAGAATGGTCTCTGAAATGTCTGCTGAGGGCTGTCTCTCAGGTGACAGTGCTGATGACAGATGCCCATCCTGCTGGAGGGGAATCTGAGCCCTCAGGAGAGCTCAGAGATCTCAAGGCATAGTGTGTGCCTGGGGATGGACAGTGAGTGGAGTCTCACAAAGTAGAGACAGTCCATGGTGGAGTAACCAGAAGGTAAAGCACTAAATCCAGGTCTGCACAGGGAAATGAGGGCTCTGCAATCCCTGGAGAGGCAGTAGGGACCCAGGAAGCCCAGGGAAGGGGAACTGGAGAGTGATTCATGCACCCTCAGGGAAAAACCACAGGCTGGAGCTAGTGCACACCCAGACACATCTCCTGCCATTGCAAACAGCCTGGTGCCATTCTGAGCACCATCCAAGAGCACAGAGATGTGCCAGCAGTGTCATGAGTGTTTAGCCCTGTCTGGTGGGGTCTGCTTCCTGCCCCAAGCAGCATGGCCAGTGTGAAGTCAGGAGTCACCTCGTGGCCTTGTGGCCCCACAGTTCGTTTGCTCTGCAGAGCAGCAATGCCAGCCCAGGCCCTGCAGGGAGCACAGGGGAGGGGTGCAGGAACATCCAGCCAGGCCAGCACGGACACACTCACCTGGGGAAAAGCTCTCTGGGGAGCAGCAACCTCCCTAGAGAAAAGCAGGGCAGCATTCAGGTAGAAAAAGAGAAGAAGAAACAGGTTTCCCTGGGCACCAGCTCAGGTTAGGTTGCTCTGTTCCTGGGTCAGCAGGAGCTGTGGAGGGGCTGCAGGGCCAGGGCTGTTGTGCTGTGCTGGGGAGCAGGGTGGGCATGGAGGGGCTGCAGGCAGACAGGGAGGGGGATCTCCTGGGCACAAGAGCAGGGCAGACAGAAAGTGACCAGTGTATTGTGGGGCCTCCTCCCCCTTGCTGGGGAGCTGCTGCCCCTGTCCTTGGGCCTGGCCTGAGTTATGTCTTGGACATGCCTGTGCCTGGCCCTGCACCTCTTGGTTGCTGACCTGACCCTGTCCCCGGCCTCCTGACCTGACTCCCCATCTCTGCCTTGGACCTGCCCCCTTCACTACAGTCAAGAAAACCTTGGCAAGGGAAGCTGGGATGCAAGCAGAAGAAGCTTGTAGGTCCCCAAGGTGACCATATATGCAAAACAGCAACCCTTGCCTGACAGCCAATTGAAAGGTGTAAGGAGTGCCTCAGATTTGGACCCCCTAGCCAGGTAACACTGCACGCAGAGCCTTAGTGGGGAGGGCAGCCACGTGGGAACTGATTTGATGATGGGTAGCCAGGAGGGCAGGTTTTGCTGTATCACAGCTCCAATGGTTTTGCTCCAAAGAGTCTGTTGTTGGGAGCAGCAAGGGTGGGGCTGCTTCGGACAGGAAGGGGAAGTGGGAGCTGAGGGTGTTGGCAAGGCAGGAGGGCAGTGCCCCACCGATGAGGGGTGCTGTCCCGCAGTGCATGGGCAAGAGGAGCAGAGCAGGTTTGGGGATGGTAACCGGGGTCAGGCACAGCCCAGTGATCACCATAAGGCTGAGACCGTAGGGCTCCAAGCAGCCCTGTTTTGCATGGGAGGTTGGAGTGGAGACCTCCAGAGGTCCTTCCCCACCAAAACTCTTCTGGGACTCCATGAATAGAAAGACCTCCCCAAGCCGGAGGCAGGTGGGCATCCAGCTGGGGCTGGATGGCTGGTGTGGGGAGAGGTGGGGAGGGCCAGGGGCTGGGGAGCTCCTGCCTGTAGAGCTGGTCCCCACGGTGGCAGGAGAGGGGCTGAGGGCTGGGAGTGAGGGGGCAGCAGCCCTGGCAGGGGCAGGGGTGGGCAGGGCTGTGGCAGGGGCTGCAGGGAAGGGACACAGCTGGTGCTGCTGCAGCGTGGCAGCTGTTGCAGTTGCCTCCCTCCCAAAATGTCCCACACTTGCCCAGGGCAGACTCAGGCTGCTCGCTCTCCCTCTGTTGCCCTCCCAGCAGGACGGCACACACGAGGAGGGGTCGACCGGCCCTGTGCTGAACACCAGGTCCCTAGGGTGGCACAGCTTGACTGTGAGGGATCCCAATCTAGGTGTCCCACGCTCACCATGGGAGGGCCAGGTCTCCCAGGCACCTCAGCAGAGGCCCTCGTGGGTGGCCTGGGTCACAGCCAGCACTGTCAGGAGAGCCCTGGGATGCAAAGGTGTGCCCAGGTGTGGGGGAGGCCTGGGGAACCCCGTGGGGGCAGCCACTAGAGCCAAAGGGACAGTTGGGGTTGCAGCACAGCCATGTGCCAAGCCCTGCGGGGCGGTAATTGAGGCTGTGCGGAGCCAGGATGTGCATGCCCAGCTCTCGATCGGGCCCTCCACAGAGGCCAGGGAAATGTTGCTGCACATAATGCCACAGCAAGTGAGCTGAGACTCATGTCGCTGTTGCTGTGGAGGTGCCTGGACAGGTAACCAGCCTGGGTGGAAACACCATGTGGGTGCAGGGCACCGTCAGAGGAAGCTCCCAGCAGTGGGTGGAGCTAGGACACTTTTAGGGGAAGCTCACAGAAGGGTGGCCAGGGCAGTCTTCACGATGGTCACAACAGCAGCAGGTACCCAGGGCTGTTCTTCCGAGGGACCTTGACAGGACACCGAAATGGGCTGCTGGGAAAAGTAAAAGCCCCACAGCAGGCTGGGCAGGGGCCTGGTCCCTGGAGAGCAGCTCCGCAGATCAAGTCCTGCAGGTCCTGGGCACAAGCTGAGCTGGGGTCAGCAGCGTGCCCGGGCAGCAAGGCCGGCCCCACACTTGGCTGTGTTAGCAGAGAGCAGCCGGCAGGGCGAGGGAAGGCATTCCTGCCCTGGGGTCGGCACGGGAGAGACCACGTCTGGGCACAGGGTCCAGGTAGGGCTCCCCACTCCCAGACAGACATGGACACACTGGCACAAGCCCAGTGGACACCCTCGAGCTGGTCGGGAGCTGGAGCACAGGACGTCTGAGGAGAGACCAAGGGCGCTGGGTCTGTTCAGCTGGGACAAGAGAAGGCGCAGGGGGATCTCGCTGCTGCCTGCAGCTGCCGAAGGGGAGGGTGGGGAGAGGATGGAGCCAGACCCTTCCCGAGGTGCCTGGGGACAGGACGAGGGGCCACGACACAAGTGGCAGCAGGGAAAATTCCCAGCAGAGAGGACCAAGAGCCTGTGAAGCCTGAGGGTGGTGCAACAGAGAGAGTCAGAGCTGGACCCTGCCAGGCCCTGGGAAACCCCCGCTGGCTGCCTCCACCTGCAGCAGGACGTTGGAGCCGAGACCTCCAGAAGCCCCTTCCCACCGCAGCTGCTCTCTGACTCTGTGACTGCTTGAACGGCTTTCTCTCCAGACCTGCCTGGCTTCAGTGGCATTGCCTGCACTGGTCTTGCTGTGGAGATTTGACTGACAACAAGTAACACAGGGGGAAAAAAGGCTTCTGAGGGTTTTATTCAAAGCAGAAAATGTCGCCAACTAGGGTTGGTGTGGACCCATGGGTGCTACAGGACATGATGGGGCAGCATTTCTGTAGCAACCGGGACAGTCTCCATCGCTCTGCCTCTCTGCCCTGTGCCAGCCCCCATCTCAGGGGACCTGCCGGGCACTGGCCTCCTGGCGCCGTTGCTCTCGCTGCCCCGTGGCACAGCTGCAGCAGAAAGCTCTGCGCAGAGCCCGAAGCACCGTCCTGAGCAGCGAGGGCCGTCGCCTGGGAGCTGCGGTGTCCGGGAGGGTGGTGATGCCTGTGGGGGAAGGAGAGGCGTGGGCGAGGGGCTGTGGGGGTGCAGGACCTGCCTGTCGCCACCACCAAGGCCTTTCCCGAGGGGTCATGGCCTCGGCACGGCCAGCCCCCGAGCGCTTGCTGCTGCCGGCCCCGGTGCCGCTCGCTGTGCTGGGACGGGCCTGCCGTGCCCAGAAGGGCTCTTGACTTGGGTACGTACCTGGGTCCACCTCTGGAGTGTGCCTGAAGATAGGGGATGACTTCTCCTCCTCTTTGGGCTCAGAGGCAACCTGTAAGGGGAGAGCAAGCACACACACCACGTGCCATCAGCTGGCGATGTTCAGGACACTGGTGCCCCGGGATGGATGTGCGGAAGGGTTTGGGGTTGTGGGATGCTGCCAAGAGCTGTGAGTCCCAAGGCAAGGGACCTGCAGGTGGCACAGAGACGGGATAAGGCTTGTCGTGGGGCCGTAGCAGCAGGGCTGGGCTGGGGGCTGTGAGAGGGAGGGGGGAACAGAGGTGGCCGGGTGCATGGCAGAAGGGGGCTGGCTCGCTGGGTGTGGGAGGGGGCTGCTGCTGGGGTCGCCCCTTCCCTCCTCGCTCTGCATCCAGGCCCCAGGCCTGACCGCAGTGCAGGCGTTGGAGGGGACCTCAGCCCTGGGCCTTGGGCACTTGGAAACGGAGAGCACCAGGCAGCTCCCCCATGGCAGATATCGCAGAGGGCAAAGGCCTGAGGGGGACAGCTTGGCACCATGGGAAGAGGGGTCCCGCGGGACGGGGCAGCTCTCTGCAGCCACCCTGCACACCCCAGACACAGCTCACACAGCAGACCCCTTTGATGGTGGAGACCGATGATGTGCTCCTTGCTCACCTGGGGAGGAGGGCCTCCACACAAGGCAGAAGCCACTGCTTTTCTTCCCTCGGGCAGTGGTGCTTTGAGAGGCAGGCTGTTGCTCTCCTCGCAAGGGCCTCCAGCCAAGAAACGAGCCTCTGGCACAGCTTCTGCTGCAGAGGCAGGCACTTTTTCCTCTGCCTCCGGAGGGTCTCTGGCTGCAGGCCAGGCCTCTGGCTTTGTTTCTGGTCTCTCTGATGGCGCCAGAGACACGCTGTCCCCTGCCTCCTGAAAGCCATCCCCCAAAGCACATGCCCCTGCTTTGGCTCCTCCAAGCACTGCTGGGTCCAGAGGCATGTTCTCCATGTCACCGGCTGCCTCCCTGGCAGTGTCTCCGGCCTTGAGGCTAGGCGAGCAAGGCACCTTCTGGGGGCACGTTTCCTTGTCTGCTAAGAGGCTCCTGAGGCTAGGTCTGACCCAGATCTCGTGCAAGGACATGTTTTCCTCCAGCTCCTCCCTTTGCAGAAGCTCTTCATCAGTGTCCTCCTCCTCCTCGTCAGTGCTCCAGTCCCCTTGCTCTTCCTGCGCCGCTCCCAGCACTCTCTTCCTGGCTCCCACCTCCCGCTCCCTCCTGGGGGCATGGGCATACAGCCGCTCCAGCACCTCCCACTTGCACCTGGCATCCTTCAGCAGCTCCACTCGCGTTAGCTCTGGTTTCCACAAGTTGTAGAAGGAATTTCTGGCCAGCAGCTAAAAGAAGAGAGGCACATTTGTGAAGGGTGCTGCTTTTCCCACCACAAAAGGCCTCCCGGGGCCCTGCTCCCACTGGGAGAGTCACGCTGCTGCAGTGGGGCGCAGCGGCTGGCCCCAGCGCAGGCAGGGTTACCACCTGGCCCAGCCCATCCTTGGCACTCACCTCCTTGCGTTTGACGTTGAGGGATCCTGACGCTGTCAGGGAGAAACGTTTCCCCTTGGCCTCCTTGCCCTCGCTCTCCTTCAGGCTCAGCTTCTTCCTCTGGAAACAGGCTTCTCGCAGCTGGGCCAAGGTGTGCCCGGTGCGCGCCAGGCTGCTCCTCTCGAGCTCCTCCAGCGGCTCTGTTTTGATGGAGAGCACTGCGAGATACTGCGAGGTGTTGTCGGGGTGCACGCGCAGAGGCTGTCCTTGCACATGGCAGATGATGCCCAAAGGCTGCTGGTTTGGGCCCTGCCCTGCCCGGGGGCATCGTGATGTCCCTGGAGCACGGCCCTTGCCTTGGGAGGCTGGTGCACCGGCCCCGCTGACCTCCCTTTTGCCCCCACCAGCATGGGCATCAGGCCCTTGCGGAGCTGCAGGGACTGTGCTTTTGTCCTGCTCTGTGGGCTTGTCCTGGCCTGGGCTTGCTGGTACTGCCAGACTGCTGGTCTGTGCTGATGATGTCCTTTTGGGTACGGCTGCACTGAGCTCCTTCGTGGCTTCGTTCACATCAGGCTGTGCTGGATGCCGGCCAGGTCCAGGGCTCCTGTCATCAGGACGGCTCAAGGCAGCAGACTCCAGCCCCAGGCCTGCACCCTCCACAGCCCCAGCAGGTGGGGCAGGGCCCTGTGGGGCAGGGCCCTGGCTCTCAGCCATCATTTCCAGGCCAGCTTCTCCAAGGATGTTCTGCACAAGGCTGGCAGGCTCAGGCACGGAAGGCGATGGTGGGGCCATGTCACTGTGGGAGTTGGCAGGGATGTCTTCTTCAAAGCCAGCTGACACCTCTGCACAGCAGGGCATGGGGAGTCCAGCTTCCTCTGAAACACCTGTGGCTGTTGTCGCACACTGCAGGGCATCACCCAGGGCAGGAGAGGCTGTTTCTCCCTGGTGCGTCTCAGCAGGGGGCACTTGCAGTTCACGAGGCTGCAGGTCTGCACCTTGGGACACTGAGGACTTGCTTAGCACCAAGTCCTGCCTCTGCACCAGCGTGCCTGAACAGTGTGCCTTGACCTCCTGCACGCAGGCATCTCCGGGAGCAGAAAGCAGCTCGTCCCGCTCCTTGTATGCTGGTGTGCTTCGCATCTCCCTTTCAGGAATGGCCTGTGCTGCTGGGATAAAGGAGGAGCTTCCGGAGAGTTGCTGGCTTGTCAGGGGAAGAGTTGTCCTGGTACTGTCGTCTAGCAAGAGCCTTGCTTTTCCCGGGGCTGATGCACAAGAGCCAGGCCTGGGCTCAGGCAAGCATTGGACGAGCTCTTGCATTGCCCAGGTGGGACCATGAGCTTCCTGCTTGCGTTTTGGAAGGGAAGGCAAGGAAAGAGGGCATGGCTTTAGCTCTTCCTCTGCCAGGCTCTTCCCTGAGTCCACAGCCTTCCCAGCACCACTACCAGGTGGGAAGGGTTCCCTGGCAGCAGCTGTGCTGGAATTCACTGCCAGCTTCTCTAATCCTTTGGTCTCTCTCTCCAGGGTTCTCCTGGCCACCCCTTTGGTGTCCATAGCATTGGCCCTGCCTCGGGGAGAAGACCTGCAGGATGCTTCTAGAGCAGGCAGCTTGCTTTGCCTTGTAGATCCTGCAGTTTTAGCTGCAGAGGTCTCCAGGCCTCCAGGGGCCTGCCGAGCTGCCTTGGTTGGGAGAGGTGGTAAGCCAGGCAGATGTGGTGTCCCTGCTCTTGCATGAGTCCTGCCAGGCGCTGTCTCCCTGTGCCCCGGAGGAGCCTTCCTTACAAGGCCGGTGGAGGGATGCAGAGCTTGTGCCACAATGGGAACGTCCCTGGCAGTGTCCTCCACCACCTGCAATCAAAGCCCATGGGAAAGGCTAAGTTCCTGCCATCCTCCCCCCTGCCCTCCATCCTTCCCACATGGAAACTTCCTGTGGCCCCGATGCCCTCGCCAATGGCTGCACTCTCCCATGTGGGCGGCTGCTGCTCTGCTCCCAAAGGCCAGGTGGGGAGAGGGTTTGTCACTGTGGGGCAAGAGACAGGCAAAGGCAGCTCCCTCGGACACCCCAAGGCATGTCCTTGCAGACTGCTGTGCAGAGCAGGCAGTCAGCCTGCTGGGGGCAGAGACCTCCCGGTCTCTCCCAGCACTTCCCACCCGCTTCTTGGCACCTCCGGGGAGTCACGCAGAGGCTTTGCCACCATCGCCGCTCAGCTCTGTACCTTTGCAACGATGCCGTGTTCAGAGGCCCACGAGCTCTGTGGGCCGGGGAGCGAAGGCAGCCTGTCCCTTTGGTGGGACGAAGCCGGGGTCCGGCTGCGCTGCACCACTGCGTGCAGCTCCTGCTGGCCCACCTGCGGGAAGAAGGGGGCACATGATGGAGGTGGTTGTGTTGGTACGAGCAGCCCCTGCAGCACAGGAAACCCCAGCCCCACGTCAAAGGGAACCTCATGGCTGCACATGGCCCAGCTGCGCTTGGCCCACAGCTTCTCTCTGCCCCTCAGTGCAGAGCTCACGGGCTCCCTGTGGGCCTTGGAGTATCCAGGCTGGTGTGTGCTTTATCTGAGAGAAAATCCCCAGGGCCACGAATAAATGCCCCCTCGCTGGGCGAGCTCATGCCTGGCTGTCTTGCCCCACCTCCCCTTTCCCACCATCCTCGTACTCTGCACGCAGGTCCCAGCCCTGCTGCCTGCCTCTCCCTCCAGCCCCACCACTCACCTTCCTCCTGCACTCCTGCGTGCCTGGGTGTCCGTCCGTGGACTGGGAGCAGGCGTTCGCCTGCCGCTCCTTGTCCATCTCCGGGATCCACTCGTGAGGACTTGCTACTCTGGCACCAAGGGGGAGCTGCTCCCTCCTGGTCGAGCTGCTCTCCTCAGAGTGGCCACCCCTGGGGGCTCTGGTCTCAGTAGGGACACGGTCACCATGGGGACCGCCCCATCACAATGGCCTTGTGGCCATGATGCCACCTCCATCACAAAGCCCTGGTGGTCGCCGTGGGGACCCCATCACAGTGCCTTGGTGGTTGCCATAGAGACCCCCATCACAATGCCATGGCGGTCCCCCTGGGGACACACAGCACCATGCTATTGCCTCCATGCCTCCGGTCTCAGTTTCTGAGCCTGGCTGAGAGCTGGTGTCTGGGGAGCAGGAAGAGTTTTCTTCTCCTCAACTCTACACTCCTCAGGCCTTGCAGAGGCTGCCCCTCTTCAGGCAGTCCATAGCACACATCCACTACAGGGCTCCACCCCTCTTGGTCTGCCTGCTAATCCTCACTCATAGCTCTCGACAGGCCCATCGTCCATCCCTAGGCAGAGCTCCCTGCATTCCCACTGCTCTCTCTCTGGTGTTTCTCTTGTCCACATCACCCTGCACCTTTTCCTTGCCAGCCCAGGCCAGCATTTCCTCCCTCTTTTTTGACTCACCCTCTCCCCGCAGTTGCTCCCACTTTAAGGCTTTCCTCACCAGCTCCGCCACCTGGTTGACCATCAGGTCAGCAGATGGGAACAGTCTCCTTCCAAATCAAGTGAGACAACCCGCAGCCTCAGTCCCTTGCTGTGGGCTCGGCTTTCAGCACCTCCTCCAGCTGCTAGAACCCCAGGCCAGATGGGGAGCTGCCCTCTCCTCTCTCTTCCTGCTCGTGGGGCTTTTTTTCAGCTAGAAATCCCTCTCACCACAAAACTGCAAGGACTGTCACAAGCTAAGAGCAGGACTGTAGGCAACAGACCATGCACTGCTGCAGCATGCCTTTACCTCCCCTCAGCCCCATGTGACACCAACCCCTAACCCGACACCATAACAACAGACAAAAAAGCTCATCTCTAGTGCAGAGGTTCATGGAGCTGTTTCTCCCCACACTCCTTTACTACCCCCAGCCCCCTGCCCTGGGGCTGCACTCAAGAGCCAGCCCAAAGCCCCTTCACTCTGCCCTTTCCCATCGGGCCCCTGGCACACTCCGAACGAAAGTCAGCCCTGGAGTGTGAAGGACGGGGGAATGGAGTTAATACCATGAATTAATTGCAATTAATAGGCAACCTACTGACTTTCCTTTCAGAAAAAAAGGTTCTTTTCTGTTCTGCCCCTCAATTTCCTGCTGTGTCCCATAACAAGAAAGCAGAAAATCGGGATCTTTGAACAGGATTCCCCAGTTTTAAATAGCTGCCTTCTGCTCCTTTTAAGCAGCCCCTCTCTCCCCTGCCTCCCACACACACACACACCAACCCGAGTTTCTTTCCTTTGCTTCAGCAGCATGCTAAGGTTCAGAAAGCATACATGGGGGGGGCGTGGGGGGAAAAGAGACACAGGAACGAAGAGCAGAGGGAAGAGAAAAGAACATGATGTAAGACAAGGCTTGCAAGCCGTGTCAGACACACACAAGTCAGGAGGCACCTGCTCTGTGGCCAGACCTCCGGCAGAGGAGAGGGGCATCGCTCCTGCTGCGGGCCTGGCTCCCGCCGCCCCAGCACGGGGCTGAGAGCGACGGCCCTCGACGGCTCCGCGGGGAGCTGGGGGGCGCTGCGGGGGGGGGCCCGGCTGTCCCGAGGGCCTGTCTGCCTCTGCCCCGGGCTTCCCCCAGCAGCAGCATCCCAGCGCTTCCCCTCGCTCCTCCCTGGCTGCGCTGCTCGGGGGCTTCCTCTGGAAATCTCTACTGCAAAATACTACCTGCAAATCTCGCCAATCAGGATTATGATTTTCTATTACTGTTTCTAAAACTTTAACTACTTAATCTGGATCCTCCCTATGGTTTCCTGCCATTTCCTTCCAAGACCCTCAATCCATTGTGGAAAAAGGGACTTTCACATGCACTGCATTTCCGCTGGGTCCTCCAGCCTGTCTCCGGAGTGCTAGCAGAACCGCACCTCCTCTCCGAGGACGCCTTGCTACAGGGCTAGACAAATCATCCTCCCCATCAGGATCACTCTTCTCTGCAGGAGGGCGGTGGCGCCGCTTCCTCCTCTTCCTTTTCTCCACCAACCCCGGCTCTGCCCCTTCTTCTCGGAGCTACCAGGAATTCAACATCCTCTTCCTCCTCGGGATGGTCTTTCAGCTTTTTACACCTTTTCCCAATACTGCATGCAGAACAACAACGCTTTGCCATTCCTCTGTCTCCTTCGTTCTCTAAAACTAACACATTCGTCTCTTTTGCCATTAATCCACATTTTTTCCTGCTCTTGTAATCATTTCGTAACTCAAAGAACATATCAACATACGGTACTTCATCCCATTTTCCTCTCTGTCTATAGAACAACATCAACTGTAAAATGGTATTATAAGTCCAAGCTCCATTTTTAGGCCATTTCTCCTGATCTTCCACAGCGGCTATAACGGCCACCATTGATTACAATAAGTAAGTAATTTTCTACAATTCCACAAACCAGGCACACCTCATTACTACACAGCCGACACTTCATACAGTTTGAGCTACGGTTATCAGGACATTTTACAACTCCATTCAGTCATCCTCTTTCCCATTGGTTCCTGCTACGTCTCATCTTCCTTTAACATTACAGTATCCTCCTTTTCTGCTACGCACGCATGCTCCATGGGGAAGGGGCTTTGGTTGTTAGGGGGGCTTCCCTGCTCCTGGATGGGTGCTTTACTATGCTAATTCGGAGAGTTCCCCCGCAGTTCAAGCAGTTTTCTTTGGTTTATCAGCTGTCTTTGTTCTCTTCAAGCTCATGTGGATACTCCCTTATCTGGCCGACTTATGGTGTCATCTTGCTGCTTTCTTCAAGGCCTTGTTTTGTTAACTCTCTGTGAAAGACTGAGTAATGAGCTTCTTCCTGGAGCTGTGGGTGCTCAGCCAAGCATTATCTACAACAATTACACCTGGTTACATCCTCAGGTCTTTCAAATGGCATTTCTCACACAGACGCATCACTGGGAAGCCAAGCTCCAGTTGCTGCCTCGTGGCTTGCTCCGTGTTTGGAGGGTTCTGGATGTGGCAGTGGAGAAGGCTGCGAGGCCTCTCTGGTCGCCCGCTGCCTGGGGGGGTTTGGCTGCTGCTAGAGCAATGCCTTGTGGTGCCCCGCTCTGCAGTGGGGTCTTTGGCGTTGCCCTTGCTGATCCCTTGGGCTCACAGGCAGTCCCAGGAGACAAAGTGTGACGCAAAGTGGCTGTTCTCTCTGTGGTGGAAAGCACTCGTGTTGGTGCCGGTTACGTGTGGGCAGCCTGCAAGGGGTTTGTGGAGTGCTTTTGGCCTGTGCAGGTGAGAGAGAAGCGTGGAGGGCAGGGGGAGATGTTCCTTGCCTGCACCATCACTCGGAGCCTCGCAGCAGTCCAGGGTCAGGTTAAGCCATGGTGTACGTGCTCTGCCTGCCTGCTTGCAGAGCTGCTCGGTTTCTCTTCACAGTTTCACTGAACAGAGCAGGGGTTTGGGACCAAGGTCGTGCCCATGTGTGGCCAAGGCAAGGCGAGCTGCGGGTGCTCGACCTTTAGAGCTCTCGGCTCTTGCCTGGGGTGTGCAGACTTTGCTTCAGAGATGCTGGACTCTTCCTTAAGGTTTTTTTGGGGGGAGGGGCAGGGTTGAGGGGTTGGGGGGTGAAAAGAGTGAAAATGTGACTCTGCCATCTTAAAAGTGAATATGGGAATGGCGTTAGAAATCATCTGAGGATGAGCTCTCCTCCTCAGCTGGGCCTTTGGGCTTTGGGGGTTGGGTTTTTTAGGGGGGGGAAGGAGGTGGTGGTGACGGGGGAGCAGTTAATGCCTGAAACTCCTTCTTCCAACCAGTGATTCCCCTCTGCCATTTCTTCCCAGCCTGCATGTTTCCGGTGAGTGCTGCAGCAGAGGGCTGGAAGGGAGCCAGGGGATTTTGTTCCCCTGCCAGCAGAAGGGAAGGTGCGTTTTTTTTGTCCCTCTCTTTAGCTCTGGAGAGTCAAGTCCCACCTGCAGCAGTGCTGCTGTTGCTGTGCACAGGGAGACCTGCAGCTAGAAAGCAAGAGCGCTGGACTCGGCCCGCACTATCCTGCAAGGCCAAGAGGAAGGAGAGGAGGAAGGGTGGTGCTTTGGGGCAGGGGCTTCCCTGAGGCCCAGCCAGACGTGTCCTACCTGCGGCTCGCTCAGGTGTGCTGTGTTCTTGCTGCCCTGCCTGGAGGTGCTGTGCTGGGAGCAGAGGTGGTGCCTCAGCTTCTCCCTGGCTCAGCTCTGCCAGGCACGGGCGGCCAGCTGGCTGACGGGCAGGCCTGCCATGGCGAATGGTCTTGGAGCAGCCGGGAGCGCGGGTGCTGGAGCAGGGCTCGTGCCTGCAGGAGCCCCTCTGGCAGGCAGGGTCCCCCTACTGCAGCATCCCGATCCTGCCGGCTGAGCCCCTGCAGAGGAGTGAGGGCTCGGGAGAGAGGCAGTGATGTGCTCAGGACATCTGTTTGCTCTTTTCAGCCAGCTTCCCTTACTTCAGACAAGGTGCCCTGCACCTCCTTGTCCTCAGCAGCCCTTCCTTATCCTCATGAGCATAGGGCAGGCAGAGTGATTTCAATGCTTCCTGAGCCACCTGTGTTCAGGGCTAGGAGCATGCTGGAGAAGTGCCTGTCAGCAACAACAGGGTTCACGCACCTGCAAGACTCCTCCGAGGTGTCATACAAACCATGGTTACGTGCCTGAGCAGCCTGACGGCTCGGTCCCAGGCCTGGCAGGACAGCAAAGGTCGACTACAGGTTGGTTTTGGGGTTTGCCTGGCGCCTGGTATGTGCAAGGGAACGTGCAGTGTGAGAGCCCCTGGGACCTGGTTCAGGGTCCTGCTTAAGGCCTGGTTCAGTGTAAAGGACAGGCCAAGTGGCAGGGAAGTGCTGAACATGCAGCTCCATAGCCCTACTGAGCCGAGATGAGGGAGGCAGTGAGGAAGAGCTGAACTCTTGGGCCCTGCTGGCTGGGCCATTGCAGAAACTGCTCCAGCTCGAACCTAAGGAGAGTGGGCCTGAACCTGGCGACTGATCTGAAGGGGAAAGACAACTGAGGTGAGTATGTGGGACAGGGGAAAACAGAGGGGAGGGGGGGGATGAAAGGGGTCAGTGGTGTGGAAGCAGCTGCTGGTGTTACTCTTGTCCGACTGAGGCCTGAGCCTGATCCCTGCAGTCTCTCCTCTGCTCTTAAACTCTTTGTGGAAGAGTGTTTTCCTGTGTAACCTCACTCTCTCCCATGTGAGAGTGCTGCAAGGTCTCAGTGCCAGCAACAGGCCTGGTGGCCTGACAGAGCAGCTGGTGCTTTGCAGCAGAGACAAAGTGTGTGAGGATGTGTTGTGCTGTGCCAGGCTGCGGGGAAGAGCGGAGGGCTCCTGCCCCTTTCAGGGCGATGCTAGTTTGTTGCAGGGCTGCATTGTGCCCCTTGCCTTTGTCTCCCTAAAGAAATGACAAGCCCACGTGGTAAAGAAACAGGGCTGCTTCTCTGTGGAAAGCACAAAAGCCAAGGGGTGAAGGGGGAGCTTGGTGATGGGGCGGGATGTGCCTGCGGCATGCCGCTGTCCTGTGGGCAGGGCGAGATGCCAGCCAGGAGCCAGTGTGCCCAGCACAGGGAGCCAGTGTGTCCCAGCGGGCAGCAGCAGGGCATCAGGAGCAGAACGGTGCCACCTGTCCCACCCTCTCTGGATCCAGGAGCGCAGGGCTTGCAGCTTGGATCCTGATGGGGACTTTTTCCCTGGAGATGTCAGGATCAGGATGGTCTGTGTCGCCAGGGAACGCATGGCGGGTTGGCTGTCGTTCTCGAGGGGCTGGAGGACTGAGAGAGAAAGCCACGGAGCAGAGCTCAGCCACCTGTCTCTGCAGAGAGCTCAGCCAGCCCCTCCACACAGGGTCAGCCCCAGCCAGCTCTTCCCATGGGGAGGAGGGAGCAGGTGGCACAGATGGATCAGCTGGAAGTTGCTGGGCAGGAATGCCCCAAATGACCCCAAATGCCCCTGCCCCCTCCACCCAGGCAGCCCAAGCCTTCCTTGCTTGGGGCAGGCCAGGGAACTGAGCTCACTGCCCAGGCTCCTTCCTCCTCCCCGCCAGCCCCAGCTGATGCACCACTGTCCACGCTCACCCTTGCACATGTTCTGCAGCTTCTCCTCGCTCCAGGTCTTCACTTGCCTCCCGGCGAGCCCTAAGCGCACACCGCGAAGGGGAGGGTGGGGAGAGGATGGAGCCAGACCCTTCCCGAGGTGCCTGGGGACAGGACGAGGGGCCACGACACAAGTGGCAGCAGGGAAAATTCCCCTCAGAGAGGACCAAAAGCCTGTGAAGCCTGAGGGTGGTGCAACAGAGACAGAGCTTGACCCTGCCGGGCCCTGGGAAACCCCTGCTGGCCGCCTCCACCTGCAGCAGGACGTTGGAGCCGAGACCTCCAGAAGCCCCTTCCCACCGCAGCTGCTCTCTGACTCTGTGACTGCTTCAACGGCTTTCTCTCCAGACCTGCCTGGCTTCAGTGGCATTGCCTGCACTAGTCTTGCCATGGAGATTTGCCTGACACCAGGTAACAAAGGGGGAAAAAAAGCTTCCAAGGGTTTTATTCAAAGCAGGAAAAAGGCTGTCAGCAACTAGGGTTGGTGTGGGCCCATGGGTGCTATGGGACACAATGGAGCAGCATTTTTGTAGCAGCCGGGACAGTCTCCGTCGCTCTGCCTCTCTGCTCTGTGCCAGCCCCCATCTCAGGGCACCTGCCGGGCACTGGCCTCCTGGCGCCGTTGCTCTCACTGCCCCGTGGCACAGCTGCAGCAGAAAGCTCTGCTCAGAGCCCGAAGCACCGTCCTGAGCAGCGAGGGCCGTCGCCTGGGAGCTGCGGTGTCCGGGAGGGTGGTGATGCCTGTGGGGGAAGGAGAGCCGTGGGTGAGGGGCTGTGGGGGTGCAGGACCTGCCTGTCGCCACCACCAAGGCCTTTCCCGAGGGGTCATGGCCTCGGCACGGCCAGCCCCCGAGCGCTTACTGCTGCCGGCCCCGGTGCCGCTCGCTGTGCTGGGACGGGCCCGCCGTGCCCAGAAGGGCTCTTGACTTGGGTACACACCTGGGTCCACCTCTGGTGCTTGTCTGAAGATAGGGGATGACTTCTCCTCTTTGGGCTCAGAGGCAACCTGCACGGGGAGAGCAAGCCCACACACCACGTGCCATCAGCTGGTGATGCTCAGGACACTGGTGCCCCGGGATGGATGTGCGGAAGGGTTTGGGGTTGTGGGATGCTGCCAAGAGCTGTGAGTCCCAAGGGAAGGGACCTGCGGGTGGCACAGAGACGGGATAAGGCTTGTCGTGGGGCTGTAGAAGCAGGGCTGGGCTGGGGGCTGTGACGGGCAGGGGGGAACAGAGGTGGCCGGGTGGGTGGCAGAAGGGGGCTGGCTCGCTGGGTGTGGGAGGGGGCTGCTGCTGGGGTCACCCCTTCCCTCCTCGCTCTGCATCCAGGGCCCAGGGCTGACCGCAGTGCAGGCGTTGGAGGGGACCTCAGCCCTGGGCCTTGGGCACTTGGAAACGGAGAGCACCAGGCAGCTCCCCCATGGCAGATATCGCAGAGGGCAAAGGCCTGAGGGGGACAGCTTGGCGCCATGGGCAGGGGAGTCCCACAGGACGGGGCAGCTCTCTGCACCCACCCTGCACACCCCAGACACAGCTCACACAGCAGACCCCTTTGATGGGGGGGAGACCAATGATGTGCTCCTTGCTCACCTGGGGAGGAGAGCCTCCACACAAGGCAGAAGCCACTGCTTTTCTTCCCTCGGGCAGTGGTGCTTTGAGAGGCAGGCTGTTGCTCTCCTCGCAAGGGCCTCCAGCCAAGAGATGGGCCTCTGGCACAGCTTCTGCTGCAGAGGCAGGCACTTTTTCCTCTGCCTCCTGAGGGTCTCCAGCTGCAGGCCAGGCCTCTGGCTTTGTTTCTGGTCTCTCTGATGGGGACACAGACACGCTGTCCCCTGCCTCCTGAAAGCCATCCCCCAAAGCACATGCCCCTGCTTCGGCTCCTCCGAGCACTGCTGGCTCCAGAGGCATGTTCTCCATGTCACCGGCTGCCTCCCTGGCAGTGTCTCCGGCCTTGACGCTGGGCGAGCAAGGCACCTTCTGGGGGCACGTTTCCTCGTCTGCTAAGAGGCTCCTGAGGCTAGGTCTGACCCAGATCTCGCGCAAGGACGTGTTTTCCTCCAGCTCCTCGCTTTGCAGAAGCTCTTCATCTGCCTCCTCCTCCTCTTCCTCAGGGCTCCAGTCCCCTTGCTCTTCCTGCGCCGCTCCCAGCACTCTCTTCCTGGCTCCCACCTCCCGCTCCCTCCTGGGGGCATGGGCATACAGCCGCTCCAGCACCTCCCACTTGCACCTGGCATCCTTCAGCAGCTCCACTCGCGTTAGCTCTGGTTTCCACAAGTTGTAGAAGGAATTTCTGGCCAGCAGCTAAAAGAAGAGAGGCACATTTGTGAAGGGCGCTGCTTTTCCCACCACAAAAGGCCTCCCGGGGCCCTGCTCCCACTGGGACAGTCGCACTGCTGCAGTGTGGCCCAGCAGCTGGCCCCAGCGCAGGCAGGGTTACCACCTGGCCCAGCCCATCCTTGGCACTCACCTCCTTGCGTTTGACGTTGAGGGATCCTGACGCTGTCAGGGAGAAACGTTTCCCCTTGGCCTCCTCGCCCTCGCTCTCCTGCAGGCTCAGCTTCTTCCTCTGGAAACAGGCTTCTCGCAGCTGGGCCAAGGTGTGCCCGGTGCGCGCCAGGCTGCTCCTCTCGAGCTCCTCCAGCGGCTCTGTTTTGATGGAGAGCACTGCGAGATACTGCGAGGTGTTGTCGGGGTGCACGCGCAGAGGCTGTCCTTGCACATGGCAGATGATGCCCAAAGGCTGCTGGTTTGGGCCCTGCCCTGCCCGGGGGCATCGTGGTGTCCCTGGCGCACCGCCCTTGCCTGGGGAAGCGGGTGCACCGGCCCCGCTGACCTCCCTTTTGCCCCCACCAGCACGGGCATCAGGTCCTTGCTGAGCTGCAGGGGCTGTGCTTTTGTCCTGCTCTGTGGGCTCGTCCTGGCCTGGGCTTGCTGGTATCGCTGGACTGCTGGTTTGTGCTGATGATGTCCTTTTGGGCACGGCTGCACTGAGCTCCTTCGTGGCTTCGTTCACATCAGGCTGTGCTGGATGCCAGCCAGGTCCAGGGCTCCTGTCATCAGGACGGCTCAAGGCAGCAGACTCCAGCCCCAGGCCTGCACCCTGCACAGCCCCAGCAGGCGGGGCAGGGCCCTGTGGGGCAGGGCCCTGGCTCTCAGCCATCATTTCCAGGCCTACTCCTCCAGGGATGTTCTGCACAAGGCTGGCAGGCTCAGGCACGGAAGGCGATGGTGGGGCCATGTCACTGTGGGAGATGGCAGGGATGTCTTCTTCAAAGCCAGGTGACACCTCTGCACAGCAGCGGATGGGGAGTCCAGCTTCCTCTGAAACACCTGTGGCTGTTGTCGCACACTGCAGGGCATCACCCAGGGCAGGAGAGGCTGTTTCTCCCTGGCACGTCTCAGTGCGGGGCACTTGCAGCTCACGAGGCTGCAGGTCTGCACCTTGGGACACTGAGGACTTGCTTAGCACCAAGTCCTGCCTCTGCACCAGCGTGCCTGAACAGTGTGCCTTGACCTCCTGCACGCAGGCATCTCCGGGAGCAGAAAGCAGCTCGTCCCGCTCCTTGTATGCTGGTGTGCTTCGCATCTCCCTTTCAGGAATGGCCTGTGCTGCTGGGACAAAGGAGGAGCTTCCGGAGAGTTGCTGGCTTGTCAGGGGAAGAGTTGTCCTGGTACTGTCGTCTAGCAAGAGCCTTGCTTTTCCCAGGGCTGATGCACAAGAGCCAGGCCTGGGCTCAGGCAAGCAGTGGACGAGCTCTTGCATTGCCCGGGTGGGACCGTGAGCTTCCTGCTTGCGTTTTGGAAGGGGAGGCAAGGAAAGAGGGCATGGCTTTAGCTCTTCCTCTGCCAGGCTCTTCCCTGAGTCCACAGCCTTCCCAGCAGCACTAACAGGTGGGAAGGGTTCCCTGGCAGCAGCTGTGCTGGAATTCACTGCCAGCTTCTCTAATCCTTTGGTCTCTCTCTCCAGGGTTCTCCTGGCCACCCCTTTGGTGTCCATGGCATTGGCCCTGCCTCGGGGAGAAGACCTGCAGGATGCTTCTAGAGCAGGCAGCTTGCTTTGCCTTGTAGATCCTGCAGTTTTAGCTGCAGAGGTCTCCAGGCCTCCATGGGCCTGCTGAGCTGCCTTGGTTGGGAGAGGTGGTAAGCCAGGCAGATGTGGTGTCCCTGCTCTTGCGCGAGTTCTGCCAGGCGCTGTCTCCCTGTGCCCCAGAGGAGCCTTCCTTACAAGGCCGGTGGAGGGATGCAGAGCTTGTGCCACAGTGGGAACGTCCCTGGCAGTGTCCTCCACCACCTGCAATCAAAGCCCATGGGAAAGGCTAAGTTCCTGCCATCCTCCCCCCTGCCCTCCATCCTTCCCACATGGAAACTTCCTGTGGCCCCGATGCCCTCGCCAATGGCTGCACTCTCCCATGTGGGCGGCTGCTGCTCTGCTCCCAAAGGCCAGGTGGGGAGAGGGTTTGTCACTGTGGGGCAAGAGACAGGCAAAGGCAGCTCCCTCGGACACCCCAAGGCATCTCTTTGCAGACTGCTGTGCAGAGCAGGTGATCAGCCTGCTGGGGGCAGAGACCTCCCGGTCTCTCCCAGCACTTCCCACCCACTTCTTGGCACCTCCGGGGAGTCAGGCAGAGGCTTTGCCACCATCGCCGCTCAGCTCTGTACCTTTGCAACGATGCCGTGTTCAGAGGCCCACGAGCTCTGTGGGCCGGGGAGCGAAGGCAGCCTGTCCCTTTGGTGGGACGAAGCCGGGGTCCGGCTGCGCTGCACCACTGTGTGCAGCTCCTGCTGGCCCACCTGCGGGAAGAAGGGGGCACATGATGGAGGTGGTTGTGTTGGTACGAGCAGCCCCTGCAGCACAGGAAACCCCAGCCCCACGTCAAAGGGAACCTCATGGCTGCACATGGCCCAGCTGCGCTTGGCCCACAGCTGCTCTCTGCCCCTCAGTGCAGAGCTTACAGGGTCCCTGTGGGCCTTGGAGTATCCAGGTTGGTGTGTGCTTTACCTGAGAGAAAATCCCCAGGGCCACGAATAAATGCCCCCTCGCTGGGCGAGCTCATGCCTGGCTGTCTTGCCCCACCTCCCCTTCCCCACCATCCTCGTGCTCTCCACGCAGGTCCCAGCCCTGCTGCCTGCCTCTCCCTCCAGCCCCACCACTCACCTTCCTCCTGCACTCCTGCGTGCCTGGGTGCCCGTCCGTGGACTGGGAGCAGGCGTTCGCCTGCCGCTCTTTGTCCATCTCCGGGATCCACTCGTGAGGACTTGCTACTCTGGCACCAAGGGGAGGTGCTCCCTCCTGGTCGAGCTGCTCTCCTCAGAGTGGGGACCCCTGGGGGCTCTGGTCTCAGTAGGGACACGGTCACCATGGGGACCGCCCCATCACAATGGCCTTGTGGCCATGATGCCACCTCCATCACAAAGCCCTGGTGGTCGCCGTGGGGACCCCATCACAGTGCCTTGGTGGTTGCCATAGAGACCCCCATCACAATGCCATGGCGGTCCCCCTGGGGACACACAGCACCATGCTATTGCCTCCATGCCTCCGGTCTCAGTTTCTGAGCCTGGCTGAGAGCTGGTGTCTGGGGAGCAGGAAGAGTTTTCTTCTCCTCAACTCTACACTCCTCAGGCCTTGCAGAGGCTGCCCCTCTTCAGGCAGTCCATAGCACACATCCACTACAGGGCTCCACCCCTCTTGGTCTGCCTGCTAATCCTCACTCATAGCTCTCGACAGGCCCATCGTCCATCCCTAGGCAGAGCTCCCTGCATTCCCACTGCTCTCTCTCTGGTGTTTCTCTTGTCCACATCACCCTGCACCTTTTCCTTGCCAGCCCAGGCCAGCATTTCCTCCCTCTTTTTTGACTCACCCTCTCCCCGCAGTTGCTCCCACTTTAAGGCTTTCCTCACCAGCTCCGCCACCTGGTTGACCATCAGGTCAGCAGATGGGAACAGTCTCCTTCCAAATCAAGTGAGACAACCCGCAGCCTCAGTCCCTTGCTGTGGGCTCGGCTTTCAGCACCTCCTCCAGCTGCTAGAACCCCAGGCCAGATGGGGAGCTGCCCTCTCCTCTCTCTTCCTGCTCGTGGGGCTTTTTTTCAGCTAGAAATCCCTCTCACCACAAAACTGCAAGGACTGTCACAAGCTAAGAGCAGGACTGTAGGCAACAGACCATGCACTGCTGCAGCATGCCTTTACCTCCCCTCAGCCCCATGTGACACCAACCCCTAACCCGACACCATAACAACAGACAAAAAAGCTCATCTCTAGTGCAGAGGTTCATGGAGCTGTTTCTCCCCACACTCCTTTACTACCCCCAGCCCCCTGCCCTGGGGCTGCACTCAAGAGCCAGCCCAAAGCCCCTTCACTCTGCCCTTTCCCATCGGGCCCCTGGCACACTCCGAACGAAAGTCAGCCCTGGAGTGTGAAGGACGGGGGAATGGAGTTAATACCATGAATTAATTGCAATTAATAGGCAACCTACTGACTTTCCTTTCAGAAAAAAAGGTTCTTTTCTGTTCTGCCCCTCAATTTCCTGCTGTGTCCCATAACAAGAAAGCAGAAAATCGGGATCTTTGAACAGGATTCCCCAGTTTTAAATAGCTGCCTTCTGCTCCTTTTAAGCAGCCCCTCTCTCCCCTGCCTCCCACACACACACACACCAACCCGAGTTTCTTTCCTTTGCTTCAGCAGCATGCTAAGGTTCAGAAAGCATACATGGGGGGGGCGTGGGGGGAAAAGAGACACAGGAACGAAGAGCAGAGGGAAGAGAAAAGAACATGATGTAAGACAAGGCTTGCAAGCCGTGTCAGACACACACAAGTCAGGAGGCACCTGCTCTGTGGCCAGACCTCCGGCAGAGGAGAGGGGCATCGCTCCTGCTGCGGGCCTGGCTCCCGCCGCCCCAGCACGGGGCTGAGAGCGACGGCCCTCGACGGCTCCGCGGGGAGCTGGGGGGCGCTGCGGGGGGGGGCCCGGCTGTCCCGAGGGCCTGTCTGCCTCTGCCCCGGGCTTCCCCCAGCAGCAGCATCCCAGCGCTTCCCCTCGCTCCTCCCTGGCTGCGCTGCTCGGGGGCTTCCTCTGGAAATCTCTACTGCAAAATACTACCTGCAAATCTCGCCAATCAGGATTATGATTTTCTATTACTGTTTCTAAAACTTTAACTACTTAATCTGGATCCTCCCTATGGTTTCCTGCCATTTCCTTCCAAGACCCTCAATCCATTGTGGAAAAAGGGACTTTCACATGCACTGCATTTCCGCTGGGTCCTCCAGCCTGTCTCCGGAGTGCTAGCAGAACCGCACCTCCTCTCCGAGGACGCCTTGCTACAGGGCTAGACAAATCATCCTCCCCATCAGGATCACTCTTCTCTGCAGGAGGGCGGTGGCGCCGCTTCCTCCTCTTCCTTTTCTCCACCAACCCCGGCTCTGCCCCTTCTTCTCGGAGCTACCAGGAATTCAACATCCTCTTCCTCCTCGGGATGGTCTTTCAGCTTTTTACACCTTTTCCCAATACTGCATGCAGAACAACAACGCTTTGCCATTCCTCTGTCTCCTTCGTTCTCTAAAACTAACACATTCGTCTCTTTTGCCATTAATCCACATTTTTTCCTGCTCTTGTAATCATTTCGTAACTCAAAGAACATATCAACATACGGTACTTCATCCCATTTTCCTCTCTGTCTATAGAACAACATCAACTGTAAAATGGTATTATAAGTCCAAGCTCCATTTTTAGGCCATTTCTCCTGATCTTCCACAGCGGCTATAACGGCCACCATTGATTACAATAAGTAAGTAATTTTCTACAATTCCACAAACCAGGCACACCTCATTACTACACAGCCGACACTTCATACAGTTTGAGCTACGGTTATCAGGACATTTTACAACTCCATTCAGTCATCCTCTTTCCCATTGGTTCCTGCTACGTCTCATCTTCCTTTAACATTACAGTATCCTCCTTTTCTGCTACGCACGCATGCTCCATGGGGAAGGGGCTTTGGTTGTTAGGGGGGCTTCCCTGCTCCTGGATGGGTGCTTTACTATGCTAATTCGGAGAGTTCCCCCGCAGTTCAAGCAGTTTTCTTTGGTTTATCAGCTGTCTTTGTTCTCTTCAAGCTCATGTGGATACTCCCTTATCTGGCCGACTTATGGTGTCATCTTGCTGCTTTCTTCAAGGCCTTGTTTTGTTAACTCTCTGTGAAAGACTGAGTAATGAGCTTCTTCCTGGAGCTGTGGGTGCTCAGCCAAGCATTATCTACAACAATTACACCTGGTTACATCCTCAGGTCTTTCAAATGGCATTTCTCACACAGACGCATCACTGGGAAGCCAAGCTCCAGTTGCTGCCTCGTGGCTTGCTCCGTGTTTGGAGGGTTCTGGATGTGGCAGTGGAGAAGGCTGCGAGGCCTCTCTGGTCGCCCGCTGCCTGGGGGGGTTTGGCTGCTGCTAGAGCAATGCCTTGTGGTGCCCCGCTCTGCAGTGGGGTCTTTGGCGTTGCCCTTGCTGATCCCTTGGGCTCACAGGCAGTCCCAGGAGACAAAGTGTGACGCAAAGTGGCTGTTCTCTCTGTGGTGGAAAGCACTCGTGTTGGTGCCGGTTACGTGTGGGCAGCCTGCAAGGGGTTTGTGGAGTGCTTTTGGCCTGTGCAGGTGAGAGAGAAGCGTGGAGGGCAGGGGGAGATGTTCCTTGCCTGCACCATCACTCGGAGCCTCGCAGCAGTCCAGGGTCAGGTTAAGCCATGGTGTACGTGCTCTGCCTGCCTGCTTGCAGAGCTGCTTGGTTTCTCTTCACAGTTTCACTGAACAGAGCAGGGGTTTGGGACCAAGGTCGTGCCCATGTGTGGCCAAGGCAAGGCGAGCTGCGGGTGCTCGACCTTTAGAGCTCTCGGCTCTTGCCTGGGGTGTGCAGACTTTGCTTCAGAGATGCCGGACTCTTCCTTAAGGTTTTTTTGGGGGGAGGGGCAGGGTTGAGGGGTTGGGGGGTGAAAAGAGTGAAAATGTGACTCTGCCATCTTAAAAGTGAATATGGGAATGGCGTTAGAAATCATCTGAGGATGAGCTCTCCTCCTCAGCTGGGCCTTTGGGCTTTGGGGGTTGGGTTTTTTAGGGGGGGGAAGGAGGTGGTGGTGACGGGGGAGCAGTTAATGCCTGAAACTCCTTCTTCCAACCAGTGATTCCCCTCTGCCATTTCTTCCCAGCCTGCATGTTTCCGGTGAGTGCTGCAGCAGAGGGCTGGAAGGGAGCCAGGGGATTTTGTTCCCCTGCCAGCAGAAGGGAAGGTGCGTTTTTTTTGTCCCTCTCTTTAGCTCTGGAGAGTCAAGTCCCACCTGCAGCAGTGCTGCTGTTGCTGTGCACAGGGAGACCTGCAGCTAGAAAGCAAGAGCGCTGGACTCGGCCCGCACTATCCTGCAAGGCCAAGAGGAAGGAGAGGAGGAAGGGTGGTGCTTTGGGGCAGGGGCTTCCCTGAGGCCCAGCCAGACGTGTCCTACCTGCGGCTCGCTCAGGTGTGCTGTGTTCTTGCTGCCCTGCCTGGAGGTGCTGTGCTGGGAGCAGAGGTGGTGCCTCAGCTTCTCCCTGGCTCAGCTCTGCCAGGCACGGGCGGCCAGCTGGCTGACGGGCAGGCCTGCCATGGCGAATGGTCTTGGAGCAGCCGGGAGCGCGGGTGCTGGAGCAGGGCTCGTGCCTGCAGGAGCCCCTCTGGCAGGCAGGGTCCCCCTACTGCAGCATCCCCATCCTGCCGGCTGAGCCCCTGCAGAGGAGTGAGGGCTCGGGAGAGAGGCAGTGATGTGCTCAGGACATCTGTTTGCTCTTTTCAGCCAGCTTCCCTTACTTCAGAGAAGGTGCCCTGCACCTCCTTGTCCTCAGCAGCCCTTCCTTATCCTCATGAGCATAGGGCAGGCAGAGTGATTTCAATGCTTCCTGAGCCACCTGTGTTCAGGGCTAGGAGCATGCTGGAGAAGTGCCTGTCAGCAACAACAGGGTTCACGCACCTGCAAGACTCCTCCGAGGTGTCATACAAACCATGGTTACGTGCCTGAGCAGCCTGACGGCTCGGTCCCAGGCCTGGCAGGACAGCAAAGGTCGACTACAGGTTGGTTTTGGGGTTTGCCTGGCGCCTGGTATGTGCAAGGGAACGTGCAGTGTGAGAGCCCCTGGGACCTGGTTCAGGGTCCTGCTTAAGGCCTGGTTCAGTGTAAAGGACAGGCCAAGTGGCAGGGAAGTGCTGAACATGCAGCTCCATAGCCCTACTGAGCCGAGATGAGGGAGGCAGTGAGGAAGAGCTGAACTCTTGGGCCCTGCTGGCTGGGCCATTGCAGAAACTGCTCCAGCTCGAACCTAAGGAGAGTGGGCCTGAACCTGGCGACTGATCTGAAGGGGAAAGACAACTGAGGTGAGTATGTGGGACAGGGGAAAACAGAGGGGAGGGGGGGGATGAAAGGGGTCAGTGGTGTGGAAGCAGCTGCTGGTGTTACTCTTGTCCGACTGAGGCCTGAGCCTGATCCCTGCAGTCTCTCCTCTGCTCTTAAACTCTTTGTGGAAGAGTGTTTTCCTGTGTAACCTCACTCTCTCCCATGTGAGAGTGCTGCAAGGTCTCAGTGCCAGCAACAGGCCTGGTGGCCTGACAGAGCAGCTGGTGCTTTGCAGCAGAGACAAAGTGTGTGAGGATGTGTTGTGCTGTGCCGGGCTGCGGGGAAGAGCGGAGGGCTCCTGCCCCTTTCAGGGCGATGCTAGTTTGTTGCAGGGCTGCATTGTGCCCCTTGCCTTTGTCTCCCTAAAGAAATGACAAGCCCACGTGGTAAAGAAACAGGGCTGCTTCTCTGTGGAAAGCACAAAAGCCAAGGGGTGAAGGGGGAGCTTGGTGATGGGGCGGGATGTGCCTGCGGCATGCCGCTGTCCTGTGGGCAGGGCGAGATGCCAGCCAGGAGCCAGTGTGCCCAGCACAGGGAGCCAGTGTGTCCCAGCGGGCAGCAGCAGGGCATCAGGAGCAGAACGGTGCCACCTGTCCCACCCTCTCTGGATCCAGGAGCGCAGGGCTTGCAGCTTGGATCCTGATGGGGACTTTTTCCCTGGAGATGTCAGGATCAGGATGGTCTGTGTCGCCAGGGAACGCATGGCGGGTTGGCTGTCGTTCTCGAGGGGCTGGAGGACTGAGAGAGAAAGCCACGGAGCAGAGCTCAGCCACCTGTCTCTGCAGAGAGCTCAGCCAGCCCCTCCACACAGGGTCAGCCCCAGCCAGCTCTTCCCATGGGGAGGAGGGAGCAGGTGGCACAGATGGATCAGCTGGAAGTTGCTGGGCAGGAATGCCCCAAATGCCCCCCAAATGCCCCTGCCCCCTCCACCCAGGCAGCCCAAGCCTTCCTTGCTTGGGGCAGGCCAGGGAATTGGAGCTCACTGCCCAGGCTCCTTCCTCCTCCCCGCCAGCCCCAGCTGATGCACCACTGTCCACGCTCACCCTTGCAGATGTTCTGCAGCTTCTCCTCGCTCCAGGTCTTCACTTGCCTCCCGGCGAGCCCTAAGCGCACACCGCGAAGGGGAGGGTGGGGAGAGGATGGAGCCAGACCCTTCCCGAGGTGCCTGGGGACAGGACGAGGGGCCACGACACAAGTGGCAGCAGGGAAGATTGCCCTGAGAGAGGACCAAAAGCCTGTGAAGCCTGAGGGTGGTGCAACAGAGACAGAGCTTGACCCTGCCGGGCCCTGGGAAACCCCTGCTGGCCGCCTCCACCTGCAGCAGGACGTTGGAGCCGAGACCTCCAGAAGCCCCTTCCCACCGCAGCTGCTCTCTGACTCTGTGACTGCTTGAACGGCTTTCTCTCCAGACCTGCCTGGCTTCAGTGGCATTGCCTGCACTAGTCTTGCCATGGAGATTTGCCTGACACCAGGTAACAAAGGGGGAAAAAAAGCTTCCGAGGGTTTTATTCAAAGCAGGAAAAAGGCTGTCAGCAACTAGGGTTGGTGTGGGCCCATGGGTGCTATGGGACACAATGGAGCAGCATTTTTGTAGCAGCCGGGACAGTCTCCGTCGCTCTGCCTCTCTGCTCTGTGCCAGCCCCCATCTCAGGGCACCTGCCGGGCACTGGCCTCCTGGCGCCGTTGCTCTCACTGCCCCGTGGCACAGCTGCAGCAGAAAGCTCTGCTCAGAGCCCGAAGCACCGTCCTGAGCAGCGAGGGCCGTCGCCTGGGAGCTGCGGTGTCCGGGAGGGTGGTGATGCCTGTGGGGGAAGGAGAGCCGTGGGTGAGGGGCTGTGCGGGTGCAGGACCTGCCTGTCGCCACCACCAAGGCCTTTCCCGAGGGGTCATGGCCTCGGCACGGCCAGCCCCTGAGCGCTTGCTGCTGCCGGCCCCGGTGCCGCTCGCTGTGCTGGGACGGGCCCGCCGTGCCCAGAAGGGCTCTTGACTTGGGTACACACCTGGGTCCACCTCTGGTGCTTGTCTGAAGATAGGGGATGACTTCTCCTCTTTGGGCTCAGAGGCAACCTGCACGGGGAGAGCAAGCCCACACACCACGTGCCATCAGCTGGTGATGCTCAGGACACTGGTGCCCCGGGATGGATGTGCGGAAGGGTTTGGGGTTGTGGGATGCTGCCAAGAGCTGTGAGTCCCAAGGGAAGGGACCTGCGGGTGGCACAGAGACGGGATAAGGCTTGTCGTGGGGCTGTAGCAGCAGGGCTGGGCTGGGGGCTGTGACGGGCAGGGGGGAAGAGAGGTGGCCAGGTGGGTGGCAGAAGGGGGCTGGCTCGCTGGGTGTGGGAGGGGGCTGCTGCTGGGGTCACCCCTTCCCTCCTCGCTCTGCATCCAGGGCCCAGGGCTGACCGCAGTGCAGGCGTTGGAGGGGACCTCAGCCCTGGGCCTTGGGCACTTGGAAACGGAGAGCACCAGGCAGCTCCCCCATGGCAGATATCGCAGAGGGCAAAGGCCTGAGGGGGACAGCTTGGCGCCATGGGAAGAGGGGTCCCACGGGACGGGGCAGCTCTCTGCACCCACCCTGCACACCCCAGACACAGCTCACACAGCAGACCCCTTTGATGGGGGGGAGACCGATGATGTGCTCCTTGCTCACCTGGGGAGGAGGGCCTCCACACAAGGCAGAAGCCACTGCTTTTCTTCCCTCGGGCAGTGGTGCTTCGAGAGGCAGGCTGACGCTCTCCTCGCAAGGGCCTCCAGCCAAGAGATGGGCCTCCGGCACAGCTTCTGCTGCAGAGGCAGGCACTTTTTCCTCTGCCTCCTGAGGGTCTCGGGCTGCAGGCCAGGCCTCTGGCTTTGTTTCTGGTCTCTCTGATGGGGACACAGACACGCTGTCCCCTGCCTCCTGAAAGCCATCCCCCAAAGCACATGCCCCTGCTTCGGCTCCTCCGAGCACTGCTGGCTCCAGAGGCATGTTCTCCATGTCACCGGCTGCCTCCCTGGCAGTGTCTCCGGCCTTGACGCTGGGCGAGCAAGGCACCTTCTGGGGGCACGTTTCCTCGTCTGCTAAGAGGCTCCTGAGGCTAGGTCTGACCCAGATCTCGCGCAAGGACGTGTTTTCCTCCAGCTCCTCGCTTTGCAGAAGCTCTTCATCTGCCTCCTCCTCCTCTTCCTCAGGGCTCCAGTCCCCTTGCTCTTCCTGCGCCGCTCCCAGCACTCTCTTCCTGGCTCCCACCTCCCGCTCCCTCCTGGGGGCATGGGCATACAGCCGCTCCAGCACCTCCCACTTGCACCTGGCATCCTTCAGCAGCTCCACTCGCGTTAGCTCTGGTTTCCACAAGTTGTAGAAGGAATTTCTGGCCAGCAGCTAAAAGAAGAGAGGCACATTTGTGAAGGGCGCTGCTTTTCCCACCACAAAAGGCCTCCCGGGGCCCTGCTCCCACTGGGACAGTCGCACTGCTGCAGTGTGGCCCAGCAGCTGGCCCCAGCGCAGGCAGGGTTACCACCTGGCCCAGCCCATCCTTGGCACTCACCTCCTTGCGTTTGACGTTGAGGGATCCTGACGCTGTCAGGGAGAAACGTTTCCCCTTGGCCTCCTCGCCCTCGCTCTCCTGCAGGCTCAGCTTCTTCCTCTGGAAACAGGCTTCTCGCAGCTGGGCCAAGGTGTGCCCGGTGCGCGCCAGGCTGCTCCTCTCGAGCTCCTCCAGCGGCTCTGTTTTGATGGAGAGCACCGCGAGATACTGCGAGGTGTTGTCGGGGTGCACGCGCAGAGGCTGTCCTTGCACATGGCAGATGATGCCCAAAGGCTGCTGTTTTGGGCCCTGCCCTGCCCGGGGGCATCGTGGTGTCCCTGGCGCACCGCCCTTGCCTGGGGAAGCGGGTGCACCGGCCCCGCTGACCTCCCTTTTGCCCCCACCAGCACGGGCATCAGGTCCTTGCTGAGCTGCAGGGGCTGTGCTTTTGTCCTGCTCTGTGGGCTCGTCCTGGCCTGGGCTTGCTGGTATCGCTGGACTGCTGGTTTGTGCTGATGATGTCCTTTTGGGCACGGCTGCACTGAGCTCCTTCGTGGCTTCGTTCACATCAGGCTGTGCTGGATGCCAGCCAGGTCCAGGGCTCCTGTCATCAGGACGGCTCAAGGCAGCAGACTCCAGCCCCAGGCCTGCACCCTGCACAGCCCCAGCAGGCGGGGCAGGGCCCTGTGGGGCAGGGCCCTGGCTCTCAGCCATCATTTCCAGGCCTACTCCTCCAGGGATGTTCTGCACAAGGCTGGCAGGCTCAGGCACGGAAGGCGATGGTGGGGCCATGTCACTGTGGGAGATGGCAGGGATGTCTTCTTCAAAGCCAGGTGACACCTCAGCACAGCAGCGGATGGGGAGTCCAGCTTCCTCTGAAACACCTGTGGCTGTTGTCGCACACTGCAGGGCATCACCCAGGGCAGGAGAGGCTGTTTCTCCCTGGCACGTCTCAGTGCGGGGCACTTGCAGCTCACGAGGCTGCAGGTCTGCACCTTGGGACACTGAGGACTTGCTTAGCACCAAGTCCTGCCTCTGCACCAGCGTGCCTGAACAGTGTGCCTTGACCTCCTGCCCACAGGCATCTCCGGGAGCAGAAAGCAGCTCGTCCCGCTCCTTGTATGCTGGCGTGCTTCGCATCTCCCTTTCAGGAATGGCCTGTGCTGCTGGGACAAAGGAGGAGCTTCCGGAGAGTTGCTGGCTTGTCAGGGGAAGAGTTGTCCTGGTACTGTTGTCTAGCAAGAGCCTTGCTTTTCCCAGGGCTGATGCACAAGAGCCAGGCCTGGGCTCAGGCAAGCAGTGGACGAGCTCTTGCATTGCCCGGGTGGGACCGTGAGCTTCCTGCTTGCGTTTTGGAAGGGGAGGCAAGGAAAGAGGGCATGGCTTTAGCTCTTCCTCTGCCAGGCTCTTCCCTGAGTCCACAGCCTTCCCAGCAGCACTAACAGGTGGGAAGGGTTCCCTGGCAGCAGCTGTGCTGGAATTCACTGCCAGCTTCTCTAATCCTTTGGTCTCTCTCTCCAGGGTTCTCCTGGCCACCCCTTTGGTGTCCATGGCATTGGCCCTGCCTCGGGGAGAAGACCTGCAGGATGCTTCTAGAGCAGGCAGCTTGCTTTGCCTTGTAGATCCTGCAGTTTTAGCTGCAGAGGTCTCCAGGCCTCCATGGGCCTGCTGAGCTGCCTTGGTTGGGAGAGGTGGTAAGCCAGGCAGATGTGGTGTCCCTGCTCTTGCGCGAGTTCTGCCAGGCGCTGTCTCCCTGTGCCCCAGAGGAGCCTTCCTTACAAGGCCGGTGGAGGGATGCAGAGCTTGTGCCACAGTGGGAACGTCCCTGGCAGTGTCCTCCACCACCTGCAATCAAAGCCCATGGGAAAGGCTAAGTTCCTGCCATCCTCCCCCCTGCCCTCCATCCTTCCCACATGGAAACTTCCTGTGGCCCCGATGCCCTCGCCAATGGCTGCACTCTCCCATGTGGGCGGCTGCTGCTCTGCTCCCAAAGGCCAGGTGGGGAGAGGGTTTGTCACTGTGGGGCAAGAGACAGGCAAAGGCAGCTCCCTCGGACACCCCAAGGCATCTCTTTGCAGACTGCTGTGCAGAGCAGGTGATCAGCCTGCTGGGGGCAGAGACCTCCCAGTCTCTCCCAGCACTTCCCACCCGCTTCTTGGCACCTCCGGGGAGTCAGGCAGAGGCTTTGCCACCATCGCCGCTCAGCTCTGTACCTTTGCAACGATGCCGTGTTCAGAGGCCCACGAGCTCTGTGGGCCGGGGAGCGAAGGCAGCCTGTCCCTTTGGTGGGACGAAGCCGGGGTCCGGCTGCGCTGCACCACTGTGTGCAGCTCCTGCTGGCCCACCTGCGGGAAGAAGGGGGCACATGATGGAGGTGGTTGTGTTGGTACGAGCAGCCCCTGCAGCACAGGAAACCCCAGCCCCATGTCAAAGGAAACCTCATGGCCACGCATGGCCCAGCTGCACTTAGCCCACAGCTTCTCTCTGCCCCTCAGTGCAGAGCTTACAGGGTCCCTGTGGGCCTTGGAGTATCCAGGTCGGTGTGTGCTTTATCTGAGAGAAAATCCCCAGGGCCACGAATAAATGCCCCCTCGCTGGGCGAGCTCATGCCTGGCTGTCTTGCCCCACCTCCCCTTCCCCACCATCCTCGTGCTCTCCACGCAGGTCCCAGCCCTGCTGCCTGCCTCTCCCTCCAGCCCCACCACTCACCTTCCTCCTGCACTCCTGCGTGCCTGGGTGCCCGTCCGTGGACTGGGAGCAGGCGTTCGCCTGCCGCTCTTTGTCCATCTCCGGGATCCACTCGTGAGGACTTGCTACTCTGGCACCAAGGGGAGGTGCTCCCTCCTGGTCGAGCTGCTCTCCTCAGAGTGGCCACCCCTGGGGGCTCTGGTCTCAGTAGGGACACGGTCACCATGGGGACCGCCCCATCACAATGGCCTTGTGGCCATGATGCCACCTCCATCACAAAGCCCTGGTGGTCGCCGTGGGGACCCCATCACAGTGCCTTGGTGGTTGCCATAGAGACCCCCATCACAATGCCATGGCGGTCCCCCTGGGGACACACAGCACCATGGTGTTGCCTCCATGCCTCTGGTCTCAGTTTCTGAGCCTGGCTGAGAGCTGGTGTCTGGGGAGCAGGAAGAGTTTTCTTCTCCTCAACTCTACACTCCTCAGGCCTTGCAGAGGCTGCCCCTCTTCAGGCAGTCCATAGCACACATCCACTACAGGGCTCCACCCCTCTTGGTCTGCCTGCTAATCCTCACTCATAGCTCTCGACAGGCCCATCGTCCATCCCTAGGCAGAGCTCCCTGCATTCCCACTGCTCTCTCTCTGGTGTTTCTCTTGTCCACATCACCCTGCACCTTTTCCTTGCCAGCCCAGGCCAGCATTTCCTCCCTCTTTTTTGACTCACCCTCTCCCCGCAGTTGCTCCCACTTTAAGGCTTTCCTCACCAGCTCCGCCACCTGGTTGACCATCAGGTCAGCAGATGGGAACAGTCTCCTCCCAAATGAAGTGAGACAACCCGCAGCCTCAGTCCCTTGCTGTGGGCTCGGCTTTCAGCACCTCCTCCAGCTGCTAGAACCCCAGGCCAGATGGGGAGCTGCCCTCTCCTCTCTCTTCCTGCTCGTGGGGCTTTTTTTCAGCTAGAAATCCCTCTCACCACAAAACTGCAAGGACTGTCACAAGCTAAGAGCAGGACTGTAGGCAACAGACCATGCACTGCTGCAGCATGCCTTTACCTCCCCTCAGCCCCATGTGACACCAACCCCTAACCCGACACCATAACAACAGACAAAAAAGCTCATCTCTAGTGCAGAGGTTCATGGAGCTGTTTCTCCCCACACTCCTTTACTACCCCCAGCCCCCTGCCCTGGGGCTGCACTCAAGAGCCAGCCCAAAGCCCCTTCACTCTGCCCTTTCCCATCGGGCCCCTGGCACACTCCGAACGAAAGTCAGCCCTGGAGTGTGAAGGACGGGGGAATGGAGTTAATACCATGAATTAATTGCAATTAATAGGCAACCTACTGACTTTCCTTTCAGAAAAAAAGGTTCTTTTCTGTTCTGCCCCTCAATTTCCTGCTGTGTCCCATAACAAGAAAGCAGAAAATCGGGATCTTTGAACAGGATTCCCCAGTTTTAAATAGCTGCCTTCTGCTCCTTTTAAGCAGCCCCTCTCTCCCCTGCCTCCCACACACACACACACCAACCCTAGTTTCTTTCCTTTGCTTCAGCAGCATGCTAAGGTTCAGAAAGCATACATGGGGGGGTGGGGGGAAAAGAGACACAGGAACAAAGAGCAGAGGGAAGAGAAAAGAACATGATGTAAGACAAGGCTTGCAAGCCGTGTCAGACACACACAAGTCAGGAGGCACCTGCTCTGCGGCCAGACCTCCGGCAGAGGAGAGGGGCATCGCTCCTGCCGCGGGCCTGGCTCCCGCCGCCCCAGCACGGGGCTGAGAGCGACGGCCCTCGACGACTCCGCGGGGAGCTGGGGGGCGCTGCGGGGGGGGGGGCACGGCTGTCCCGAGGGCCTGTCTGCCTCTGCCCCGGGCTTCCCCCAGCAGCAGCATCCCAGCGCTTCCCCTCGCTCCTCCCTGGCTGCACTGCTCGGGGGCTTCCTCTGGAAATCTCTACTGCAAAATACTACCTGCAAATCTCGCCAATCAGGATTATGATTTTCTATTACTGTTTCTAAAACTTTAACTACTTAATCTGGATCCTCCCTATGGTTTCCTGCCATTTCCTTCCAAGACCCTCAATCCATTGTGGAAAAAGGGACTTTCACATGCACTGCATTTCCGCTGGGTCCTCCAGCCTGTCTCCGGAGTGCTAGCAGAACCGCACCTCCTCTCCGAGGACGCCTTGCTACAGGGCTAGACAAATCATCCTCCCCATCAGGATCACTCTTCTCTGCAGGAGGGCGGTGGCGCCGCTTCCTCCTCTTCCTTTTCTCCACCAACCCCGGCTCTGCCCCTTCTTCTCGGAGCTACCAGGAATTCAACATCCTCTTCCTCCTCGGGATGGTCTTTCAGCTTTTTACACCTTTTCCCAATACTGCATGCAGAACAACAACGCTTTGCCATTCCTCTGTCTCCTTCGTTCTCTAAAACTAACACATTCGTCTCTTTTGCCATTAATCCACATTTTTTCCTGCTCTTGTAATCATTTCGTAACTCAAAGAACATATCAACATACGGTACTTCATCCCATTTTCCTCTCTGTCTATAGAACAACATCAACTGTAAAATGGTATTATAAGTCCAAGCTCCATTTTTAGGCCATTTCTCCTGATCTTCCACAGCGGCTATAACGGCCACCATTGATTACAATAAGTAAGTAATTTTCTACAATTCCACAAACCAGGCACACCTCATTACTACACAGCCGACACTTCATACAGTTTGAGCTACGGTTATCAGGACATTTTACAACTCCATTCAGTCATCCTCTTTCCCATTGGTTCCTGCTACGTCTCATCTTCCTTTAACATTACAGTATCCTCCTTTTCTGCTACGCACGCATGCTCCATGGGGAAGGGGCTTTGGTTGTTAGGGGGGCTTCCCTGCTCCTGGATGGGTGCTTTACTATGCTAATTCGGAGAGTTCCCCCGCAGTTCAAGCAGTTTTCTTTGGTTTATCAGCTGTCTTTGTTCTCTTCAAGCTCATGTGGATACTCCCTTATCTGGCCGACTTATGGTGTCATCTTGCTGCTTTCTTCAAGGCCTTGTTTTGTTAACTCTCTGTGAAAGACTGAGTAATGAGCTTCCTCCTGGAACTGTGGGTGCTCAGCCAAGCATTATCTACAACAATTACACCTGGTTACATCCTCAGGTCTTTCAAATGGCATTTCTCACACAGACGCATCACTGGGAAGCCAAGCTCCAGTTGCTGCCTCGTGGCTTGCTCCGTGTTTGGAGGGTTCTGGATGTGGCAGTGGAGAAGGCTGCGAGGCCTCTCTGGTCGCCCGCTGCCTGGGGGGGTTTGGCTGCTGCTAGAGCAATGCCTTGTGGTGCCCCGCTCTGCAGTGGGGTCTTTGGCGTTGCCCTTGCTGATCCCTTGGGCTCACAGGCAGTCCCAGGAGACAAAGTGTGACGCAAAGTGGCTGTTCTCTCTGTGGTGGAAAGCACTCGTGTTGGTGCCGGTTACGTGTGGGCAGCCTGCAAGGGGTTTGTGGAGTGCTTTTGGCCTGTGCAGGTGAGAGAGAAGCGTGGAGGGCAGGGGGAGATGTTCCTTGCCTGCACCATCACTCGGAGCCTCGCAGCAGTCCAGGGTCAGGTTAAGCCATGGTGTACGTGCTCTGCCTGCCTGCTTGCAGAGCTGCTCGGTTTCTCTTCACAGTTTCACTGAACAGAGCAGGGGTTTGGGACCAAGGTCGTGCCCATGTGTGGCCAAGGCAAGGCGAGCTGCGGGTGCTCGACCTTTAGAGCTCTCGGCTCTTGCCTGGGGTGTGCAGACTTTGCTTCAGAGATGCCGGACTCTTCCTTAAGGTTTTTTGGGGGGAGGGGCAGGGTTGAGGGGTTGGGGGGTGAAAAGAGTGAAAATGTGACTCTGCCATCTTAAAAGTGAATATGGGAATGGCGTTAGAAATCATCTGAGGATGAGCTCTCCTCCTCAGCTGGGCCTTTGGGCTTTGGGGGTTGGGTTTTTTAGGGGGGGGAAGGAGGTGGTGGTGACGGGGGAGCAGTTAATGCCTGAAACTCCTTCTTCCAACCAGTGATTCCCCTCTGCCATTTCTTCCCAGCCTGCATGTTTCCGGTGAGTGCTGCAGCAGAGGGCTGGAAGGGAGCCAGGGGATTTTGTTCCCCTGCCAGCAGAAGGGAAGGTGCGTTTTTTTTGTCCCTCTCTTTAGCTCTGGAGAGTCAAGTCCCACCTGCAGCAGTGCTGCTGTTGCTGTGCACAGGGAGACCTGCAGCTAGAAAGCAAGAGCGCTGGACTCGGCCCGCACTATCCTGCAAGGCCAAGAGGAAGGAGAGGAGGAAGGGTGGTGCTTTGGGGCAGGGGCTTCCCTGAGGCCCAGCCAGACGTGTCCTACCTGCGGCTCGCTCAGGTGTGCTGTGTTCTTGCTGCCCTGCCTGGAGGTGCTGTGCTGGGAGCAGAGGTGGTGCCTCAGCTTCTCCCTGGCTCAGCTCTGCCAGGCACGGGCGGCCAGCTGGCTGACGGGCAGGCCTGCCATGGCGAATGGTCTTGGAGCAGCCAGGAGCGCAGGTGCTGGAGCAGGGCCCGTGCCTGCAGGAGCCCCTCTGGCAGGCAGGGTCCCCCTACTGCAGCATCCCCATCCTGCCGGCTGAGCCCCTGCAGAGGAGTGAGGGCTCGGGAGAGAGGCAGTGATGTGCTCAGGACATCTGTTTGCTCTTTTCAGCCAGCTTCCCTTACTTCAGAGAAGGTGCCCTGCACCTCCTTGTCCTCAGCAGCCCTTCCTTATCCTCATGAGCATAGGGCAGGCAGAGTGATTTCAATGCTTCCTGAGCCACCTGTGTTCAGGGCTAGGAGCATGCTGGAGAAGTGCCTGTCAGCAACAACAGGGTTCACGCACCTGCAAGACTCCTCCGAGGTGTCATACAAACCATGGTTACGTGCCTGAGCAGCCTGACGGCTCGGTCCCAGGCCTGGCAGGACAGCAAAGGTCGACTACAGGTTGGTTTTGGGGTTTGCCTGGCGCCTGGTATGTGCAAGGGAACGTGCAGTGTGAGAGCCCCTGGGACCTGGTTCAGGGTCCTGCTTAAGGCCTGGTTCAGTGTAAAGGACAGGCCAAGTGGCAGGGAAGTGCTGAACATGCAGCTCCATAGCCCTACTGAGCCGAGATGAGGGAGGCAGTGAGGAAGAGCTGAACTCTTGGGCCCTGCTGGCTGGGCCATTGCAGAAACTGCTCCAGCTCGAACCTAAGGAGAGTGGGCCTGAACCTGGCGACTGATCTGAAGGGGAAAGACAACTGAGGTGAGTATGTGGGACAGGGGAAAACAGAGGGGGGGGGGATGAAAGGGGTCAGTGGTGTGGAAGCAGCTGCTGGTGTTACTCTTGTCCGACTGAGGCCTGAGCCTGATCCCTGCAGTCTCTCCTCTGCTCTTAAACTCTTTGTGGAAGAGTGTTTTCCTGTGTAACCTCACTCTCTCCCATGTGAGAGTGCTGCAAGGTCTCAGTGCCAGCAACAGGCCTGGTGGCCTGACAGAGCAGCTGGTGCTTTGCAGCAGAGACAAAGTGTGTGAGGATGTGTTGTGCTGTGCCGGGCTGCGGGGAAGAGCGGAGGGCTCCTGCCCCTTTCAGGGCGATGCTAGTTTGTTGCAGGGCTGCATTGTGCCCCTTGCCTTTGTCTCCCTAAAGAAATGACAAGCCCACGTGGTAAAGAAACAGGGCTGCTTCTCTGTGGAAAGCACAAAAGCCAAGGGGTGAAGGGGGAGCTTGGTGATGGGGCGGGATGTGCCTGCGGCATGCCGCTGTCCTGTGGGCAGGGCGAGATGCCAGCCAGGAGCCAGTGTGCCCAGCACAGGGAGCCAGTGTGTCCCAGCGGGCAGCAGCAGGGCATCAGGAGCAGAACGGTGCCACCTGTCCCACCCTCTCTGGATCCAGGAGCGCAGGGCTTGCAGCTTGGATCCTGATGGGGACTTTTTCCCTGGAGATGTCAGGATCAGGATGGTCTGTGTCGCCAGGGAACGCATGGCGGGTTGGCTGTCGTTCTCGAGGGGCTGGAGGACTGAGAGAGAAAGCCACGGAGCAGAGCTCAGCCACCTGTCTCTGCAGAGAGCTCAGCCAGCCCCTCCACACAGGGTCAGCCCCAGCCAGCTCTTCCCATGGGGAGGAGGGAGCAGGTGGCACAGATGGATCAGCTGGAAGTTGCTGGGCAGGAATGCCCCAAATGCCCCCCCCCGTCCCCTCCACCCAGGCAGCCCAAGCCTTCCTTGCTTGGGGCAGGCCAGGGAATTGGAGCTCACTGCCCAGGCTCCTTCCTCCTCCCCGCCAGCCCCAGATGATGCACCACTGTCCACGCTCACCCTTGCACATGTTCTGCAGCTTCTCCTCGCTCCAGGTCTTCACTTGCCTCCCAGCGAGCCCTAAGCGCACATCGTGAAGGGGAGGGTGGGGAGAGGATGGAGCCAGACCCTTCCCGAGGTGCCTGGGGACAGGACGAGGGGCCACGACACAAGTGGCAGCAGGGAAAATTCCCCTCAGAGAGGACCAAAAGCCTGTGAAGCCTGAGGGTGGTGCAACAGAGACAGAGCTTGACCCTGCCAGGCCCTGGGAAACCCCTGCTGGCCGCCTCCAGCTGCCAAGACCTCCAGAAGCCCTTTCCAAACCCCAGCTGCTCTCTGACTCTGTGACTGCTTCAACGGCTTTCTCTGCAGACCTGCCTGGCTTCAGTGGCATTGCCTGCACTAGTCTTGCCATGGAGATTTGCCTGACACCAGGTAACAAAGGGGGGAAAAAAGCTTCCGAGGGTTTTATTCAAAGCAGGAAAAAGGCTGTCAGCAACTAGGGTTGGTGTGGGCCCATGGGTGCTATGGGACACGATGGGGCAGCATTTTTGTAGCAGCCGGGACAGTCTCCGTCGCTCTGCCTCTCTGCTCTGTGCCAGCCCCCATCTCAGGGGACCTGCCGGGCACTGGCCTCCTGGCGCCGTTGCTCTCGCTGCCCCGTGGCACAGCTGCAGCAGAAAGCTCTGCGCAGAGCCCGAAGCACCGTCCTGAGCAGCGAGGGCCGTCGCCTGGGCACTGCGGTGTCCGGGAGGGTGGTGATGCCTGTGGGGGAAGGAGAGGCGTGGGCGAGGGGCTGTGGGGGTGCAGGACCTGCCTGTCCCCACCACCAAGGCCTTTCCCGAGGGGTCGTGGCCTCGGCACGGCCAGCCCCTGAGCGCTTACTGCTGCCGACCTCGGTGCCGCTCGCTGTGCTGGGATGGGCTCACCGTGCCCAGAAGGGCTCTTGACTTGGGTACACACCTGGGTCCACCTCTGGTGCTTGTCTGAAGATAGGGGATGACTTCTCCTCTTTGGGCTCAGAGGCAACCTGCACGGGGAGAGCAAGCCCACACACCACGTGCCATCAGCTGGTGATGCTCAGGACACTGGTGCCCCGGGATGGATGTGCGGAAGGGTTTGGGGTTGTGGGATGCTGCCAAGAGCTGTGAGTCCCAAGGGAAGGGACCTGCGGGTGGCACAGAGACGGGATAAGGCTTGTCGTGGGGCTGTAGCAGCAGGGCTGGGCTGGGGGCTGTGACGGGCAGGAGGGAAGAGAGGTGGCCGGGTGGGTGGCAGAAGGGGGCTGGCTCGCTGGGTGTGGGAGGGGGCTGCTGCTGGGGTCACCCCTTCCCTCCTCGCTCTGCATCCAGGCCCCAGGGCTGACCGCAGTGCAGGCGTTGGAGGGGACATCAGCCCTGGGCCTTGGGCACTTGGAAACAGAGAGCACCAGGCAGCTCCCCCATGGCAGATATCGCAGAGGGCAAAGGCCTGAGGGTGACAGCTTGGCACCATGGGCAGGGGGGTCCCACGGGACGGGGCAGCTCTCTGCACCCACCCTGCACACCCCAGACACAGCTCACACAGCAGACCCCTTTGATGGTGGAGACCAATGATGTGCTCCTTGCTCACCTGGGGAGGAGGGCCTCCACACAAGGCAGAAGCCACTGCTTTTCTTCCCTCGGGCAGTGGTGCTTTGAGAGGCAGGCTGTCGCTCTCCTCGCAAGGGCCTCCAGCCAAGAGATGGGCCTCTGGCACAGCTTCTGCTGCAGAGGCAGGCACTTTTTCCTCTGCCTCCTGAGGGTCTCCAGCTGCAGGCCAGGCCTCTGGCTTTGTTTCTGGTCTCTCTGATGGCGCCAGAGACACGCTGTCCCCTGCCTCCTGAAAGCCATCCCCCAAAGCACATGCCCCTGCTTCGGCTCCTCCGAGCACTGCTGGCTCCAGAGGCATGTTCTCCATGTCACCGGCTGCCTCCCTGGCAGTGTCTCCGGCCTTGACGCTGGGCGAACAAGGCACCTTCTGGGGGCACGTTTCCTCGTCTGCTAAGAGGCTCCTGAGGCTAGGTCTGACCCAGATCTCGCGCAAGGACGTGTTTTCCTCCAGCTCCTCCCTTTGCAGAAGCTCTTCATCTGCCTCCTCCTCCTCTTCCTCAGGGCTCCAGTCCCCTTGCTCTTCCTGCGCCGCTCCCAGCACTCTCTTCCTGGCTCCCACCTCCCGCTCCCTCCTGGGGGCATGGGCATACAGCCGCTCCAGCACCTCCCACTTGCACCTGGCATCCTTCAGCAGCTCCACTCGCGTTATCTCTGGTTTCCACAAGTTGTAGAAGGAATTTCTGGCGAGCAGCTAAAAGAAGAGAGGCACATTTGTGAAGGGCGCTGCTTTTCCCACCACAAAAGGCCTCCCGGGGCCCTGCTCCCACTGGGACAGTCGCACTGCTGCAGTGTGGCCCAGCAGCTGGCCCCAGCGCAGGCAGGGTTACCACCTGGCCCAGCCCATCCTTGGCACTCACCTCCTTGCGTTTGACGTTGAGGGATCCTGACGCTGTCAGGGAGAAACGTTTCCCCTTGGCCTCCTCGCCCTCGCTCTCCTGCAGGCTCAGCTTCTTCCTCTGGAAACAGGCTTCTCGCAGCTGGGCCAAGGTGTGCCCGGTGCGCGCCAGGCTGCTCCTCTCGAGCTCCTCCAGCGGCTCTGTTTTGATGGAGAGCACCGCGAGATACTGCGAGGTGTTGTCGGGGTGCACGCGCAGAGGCTGTCCTTGCACATGGCAGATGATGCCCAAAGGCTGCTGTTTTGGGCCCTGCCCTGCCCGGGGGCATCGTGGTGTCCCTGGCGCACCGCCCTTGCCTGGGGAAGCGGGTGCACCGGCCCCGCTGACCTCCCTTTTGCCCCCACCAGCACGGGCATCAGGTCCTTGCTGAGCTGCAGGGGCTGTGCTTTTGTCCTGCTCTGTGGGCTCGTCCTGGCCTGGGCTTGCTGGTATCGCTGGACTGCTGGTTTGTGCTGATGATGTCCTTTTGGGCACGGCTGCACTGAGCTCCTTCGTGGCTTCGTTCACATCAGGCTGTGCTGGATGCCAGCCAGGTCCAGGGCTCCTGTCATCAGGACGGCTCAAGGCAGCAGACTCCAGCCCCAGGCCTGCACCCTGCACAGCCCCAGCAGGCGGGGCAGGGCCCTGTGGGGCAGGGCCCTGGCTCTCAGCCATCATTTCCAGGCCTACTCCTCCAGGGATGTTCTGCACAAGGCTGGCAGGCTCAGGCACGGAAGGCGATGGTGGGGCCATGTCACTGTGGGAGATGGCAGGGATGTCTTCTTCAAAGCCAGGTGACACCTCTGCACAGCAGCGGATGGGGAGTCCAGCTTCCTCTGAAACACCTGTGGCTGTTGTCGCACACTGCAGGGCATCACCCAGGGCAGGAGAGGCTGTTTCTCCCTGGCACGTCTCAGTGCGGGGCACTTGCAGCTCACGAGGCTGCAGGTCTGCACCTTGGGACACTGAGGACTTGCTTAGCACCAAGTCCTGCCTCTGCACCAGCGTGCCTGAACAGTGTGCCTTGACCTCCTGCCCACAGGCATCTCCGGGAGCAGAAAGCAGCTCGTCCCGCTCCTTGTATGCTGGTGTGCTTCGCATCTCCCTTTCAGGAATGGCCTGTGCTGCTGGGACAAAGGAGGAGCTTCCGGAGAGTTGCTGGCTTGTCAGGGGAAGAGTTGTCCTGGTACTGTTGTCTAGCAAGAGCCTTGCTTTTCCCAGGGCTGATGCACAAGAGCCAGGCCTGGGCTCAGGCAAGCAGTGGACGAGCTCTTGCATTGCCCGGGTGGGACCGTGAGCTTCCTGCTTGCGTTTTGGAAGGGGAGGCAAGGAAAGAGGGCATGGCTTTAGCTCTTCCTCTGCCAGGCTCTTCCCTGAGTCCACAGCCTTCCCAGCAGCACTAACAGGTGGGAAGGGTTCCCTGGCAGCAGCTGTGCTGGAATTCACTGCCAGCTTCTCTAATCCTTTGGTCTCTCTCTCCAGGGTTCTCCTGGCCACCCCTTTGGTGTCCATGGCATTGGCCCTGCCTCGGGGAGAAGACCTGCAGGATGCTTCTAGAGCAGGCAGCTTGCTTTGCCTTGTAGATCCTGCAGTTTTAGCTGCAGAGGTCTCCAGGCCTCCATGGGCCTGCTGAGCTGCCTTGGTTGGGAGAGGTGGTAAGCCAGGCAGATGTGGTGTCCCTGCTCTTGCGCGAGTTCTGCCAGGCGCTGTCTCCCTGTGCCCCAGAGGAGCCTTCCTTACAAGGCCGGTGGAGGGATGCAGAGCTTGTGCCACAGTGGGAACGTCCCTGGCAGTGTCCTCCACCACCTGCAATCAAAGCCCATGGGAAAGGCTAAGTTCCTGCCATCCTCCCCCCTGCCCTCCATCCTTCCCACATGGAAACTTCCTGTGGCCCCGATGCCCTCGCCAATGGCTGCACTCTCCCATGTGGGCGGCTGCTGCTCTGCTCCCAAAGGCCAGGTGGGGAGAGGGTTTGTCACTGTGGGGCAAGAGACAGGCAAAGGCAGCTCCCTCGGACACCCCAAGGCATCTCTTTGCAGACTGCTGTGCAGAGCAGGTGATCAGCCTGCTGGGGGCAGAGACCTCCCAGTCTCTCCCAGCACTTCCCACCCGCTTCTTGGCACCTCCGGGGAGTCAGGCAGAGGCTTTGCCACCATCGCCGCTCAGCTCTGTACCTTTGCAACGATGCCGTGTTCAGAGGCCCACGAGCTCTGTGGGCCGGGGAGCGAAGGCAGCCTGTCCCTTTGGTGGGACGAAGCCGGGGTCCGGCTGCGCTGCACCACTGTGTGCAGCTCCTGCTGGCCCACCTGCGGGAAGAAGGGGGCACATGATGGAGGTGGTTGTGTTGGTACGAGCAGCCCCTGCAGCACAGGAAACCCCAGCCCCATGTCAAAGGAAACCTCATGGCCACGCATGGCCCAGCTGCGCTTGGCCCACAGCTTCTCCCTGCCCCTCAGTGCAGAGCTTACAGGGTCCCTGTGGGCCTTGGAGTATCCAGGCTGGTGTGTGCTTTATCTGAGAGAAAATCCCCAGGGCCACGAATAAATGCCCCCTCGCTGGGCGAGCTCATGCCTGGCTGTCTTGCCCCACCTCCCCTTCCCCACCATCCTCGTGCTCTCCACGCAGGTCCCAGCCCTGCTGCCTGCCTCTCCCTCCAGCCCCACCACTCACCTTCCTCCTGCACTCCTGTGTGCCTGGGTGTCCGTCCGTGGACTGGGAGCAGGCGTTCGCCTGCCGCTCTTTGTCCATCTCCGGGATCCACTCGTGAGGACTTGCTACTCTGGCACCAAGGGGAGGTGCTCCCTCCTGGTCGAGCTGCTCTCCTCAGAGTGGCCACCCCTGGGGGCTCTGGTCTCAGTAGGGACACGGTCACCATGGGGACCGCCCCATCACAATGGCCTTGTGGCCATGATGCCACCTCCATCACAAAGCCCTGGTGGTCGCCGTGGGGACCCCATCACAGTGCCTTGGTGGTTGCCATAGAGACCCCCATCACAATGCCATGGCGGTCCCCCTGGGGACACACAGCACCATGCTATTGCCTCCATGCCTCCGGTCTCAGTTTCTGAGCCTGGCTGAGAGCTGGTGTCTGGGGAGCAGGAAGAGTTTTCTTCTCCTCAACTCTACACTCCTCAGGCCTTGCAGAGGCTGCCCCTCTTCAGGCAGTCCATAGCACACATCCACTACAGGGCTCCACCCCTCTTGGTCTGCCTGCTAATCCTCACTCATAGCTCTCGACAGGCCCATCGTCCATCCCTAGGCAGAGCTCCCTGCATTCCCACTGCTCTCTCTCTGGTGTTTCTCTTGTCCACATCACCCTGCACCTTTTCCTTGCCAGCCCAGGCCAGCATTTCCTCCCTCTTTTTTGACTCACCCTCTCCCCGCAGTTGCTCCCACTTTAAGGCTTTCCTCACCAGCTCCGCCACCTGGTTGACCATCAGGTCAGCAGATGGGAACAGTCTCCTTCCAAATCAAGTGAGACAACCCGCAGCCTCAGTCCCTTGCTGTGGGCTCGGCTTTCAGCACCTCCTCCAGCTGCTAGAACCCCAGGCCAGATGGGGAGCTGCCCTCTCCTCTCTCTTCCTGCTCGTGGGGCTTTTTTTCAGCTAGAAATCCCTCTCACCACAAAACTGCAAGGACTGTCACAAGCTAAGAGCAGGACTGTAGGCAACAGACCATGCACTGCTGCAGCATGCCTTTACCTCCCCTCAGCCCCATGTGACACCAACCCCTAACCCGACACCATAACAACAGACAAAAAAGCTCATCTCTAGTGCAGAGGTTCATGGAGCTGTTTCTCCCCACACTCCTTTACTACCCCCAGCCCCCTGCCCTGGGGCTGCACTCAAGAGCCAGCCCAAAGCCCCTTCACTCTGCCCTTTCCCATCGGGCCCCTGGCACACTCCGAACGAAAGTCAGCCCTGGAGTGTGAAGGACGGGGGAATGGAGTTAATACCATGAATTAATTGCAATTAATAGGCAACCTACTGACTTTCCTTTCAGAAAAAAAGGTTCTTTTCTGTTCTGCCCCTCAATTTCCTGCTGTGTCCCATAACAAGAAAGCAGAAAATCGGGATCTTTGAACAGGATTCCCCAGTTTTAAATAGCTGCCTTCTGCTCCTTTTAAGCAGCCCCCCTCTCCCCTGCCTCCCACACACACACACACCAACCCGAGTTTCTTTCCTTTGCTTCAGCAGCATGCTAAGGTTCAGAAAGCATACATGGGGGGGGCGTGGGGGGAAAAGAGACACAGGAACGAAGAGCAGAGGGAAGAGAAAAGAACATGATGTAAGACAAGGCTTGCAAGCCGTGTCAGACACACACAAGTCAGGAGGCACCTGCTCTGTGGCCAGACCTCCGGCAGAGGAGAGGGGCATCGCTCCTGCTGCGGGCCTGGCTCCCGCCGCCCCAGCACGGGGCTGAGAGCGACGGCCCTCGACGGCTCCGCGGGGAGCTGGGGGGCGCTGCGGGGGGGGGCCCGGCTGTCCCGAGGGCCTGTCTGCCTCTGCCCCGGGCTTCCCCCAGCAGCAGCATCCCAGCGCTTCCCCTCGCTCCTCCCTGGCTGCGCTGCTCGGGGGCTTCCTCTGGAAATCTCTACTGCAAAATACTACCTGCAAATCTCGCCAATCAGGATTATGATTTTCTATTACTGTTTCTAAAACTTTAACTACTTAATCTGGATCCTCCCTATGGTTTCCTGCCATTTCCTTCCAAGACCCTCAATCCATTGTGGAAAAAGGGACTTTCACATGCACTGCATTTCCGCTGGGTCCTCCAGCCTGTCTCCGGAGTGCTAGCAGAACCGCACCTCCTCTCCGAGGACGCCTTGCTACAGGGCTAGACAAATCATCCTCCCCATCAGGATCACTCTTCTCTGCAGGAGGGCGGTGGCGCCGCTTCCTCCTCTTCCTTTTCTCCACCAACCCCGGCTCTGCCCCTTCTTCTCGGAGCTACCAGGAATTCAACATCCTCTTCCTCCTCGGGATGGTCTTTCAGCTTTTTACACCTTTTCCCAATACTGCATGCAGAACAACAACGCTTTGCCATTCCTCTGTCTCCTTCGTTCTCTAAAACTAACACATTCGTCTCTTTTGCCATTAATCCACATTTTTTCCTGCTCTTGTAATCATTTCGTAACTCAAAGAACATATCAACATACGGTACTTCATCCCATTTTCCTCTCTGTCTATAGAACAACATCAACTGTAAAATGGTATTATAAGTCCAAGCTCCATTTTTAGGCCATTTCTCCTGATCTTCCACAGCGGCTATAACGGCCACCATTGATTACAATAAGTAAGTAATTTTCTACAATTCCACAAACCAGGCACACCTCATTACTACACAGCCGACACTTCATACAGTTTGAGCTACGGTTATCAGGACATTTTACAACTCCATTCAGTCATCCTCTTTCCCATTGGTTCCTGCTACGTCTCATCTTCCTTTAACATTACAGTATCCTCCTTTTCTGCTACGCACGCATGCTCCATGGGGAAGGGGCTTTGGTTGTTAGGGGGGCTTCCCTGCTCCTGGATGGGTGCTTTACTATGCTAATTCGGAGAGTTCCCCCGCAGTTCAAGCAGTTTTCTTTGGTTTATCAGCTGTCTTTGTTCTCTTCAAGCTCATGTGGATACTCCCTTATCTGGCCGACTTATGGTGTCATCTTGCTGCTTTCTTCAAGGCCTTGTTTTGTTAACTCTCTGTGAAAGACTGAGTAATGAGCTTCTTCCTGGAGCTGTGGGTGCTCAGCCAAGCATTATCTACAACAATTACACCTGGTTACATCCTCAGGTCTTTCAAATGGCATTTCTCACACAGACGCATCACTGGGAAGCCAAGCTCCAGTTGCTGCCTCGTGGCTTGCTCCGTGTTTGGAGGGTTCTGGATGTGGCAGTGGAGAAGGCTGCGAGGCCTCTCTGGTCGCCCGCTGCCTGGGGGGGTTTGGCTGCTGCTAGAGCAATGCCTTGTGGTGCCCCGCTCTGCAGTGGGGTCTTTGGCGTTGCCCTTGCTGATCCCTTGGGCTCACAGGCAGTCCCAGGAGACAAAGTGTGACGCAAAGTGGCTGTTCTCTCTGTGGTGGAAAGCACTCGTGTTGGTGCCGGTTACGTGTGGGCAGCCTGCAAGGGGTTTGTGGAGTGCTTTTGGCCTGTGCAGGTGAGAGAGAAGCGTGGAGGGCAGGGGGAGATGTTCCTTGCCTGCACCATCACTCGGAGCCTCGCAGCAGTCCAGGGTCAGGTTAAGCCATGGTGTACGTGCTCTGCCTGCCTGCTTGCAGAGCTGCTTGGTTTCTCTTCACAGTTTCACTGAACAGAGCAGGGGTTTGGGACCAAGGTCGTGCCCATGTGTGGCCAAGGCAAGGCGAGCTGCGGGTGCTCGACCTTTAGAGCTCTCGGCTCTTGCCTGGGGTGTGCAGACTTTGCTTCAGAGATGCCGGACTCTTCCTTAAGGTTTTTTTGGGGGGAGGGGCAGGGTTGAGGGGTTGGGGGGTGAAAAGAGTGAAAATGTGACTCTGCCATCTTAAAAGTGAATATGGGAATGGCGTTAGAAATCATCTGAGGATGAGCTCTCCTCCTCAGCTGGGCCTTTGGGCTTTGGGGGTTGGGTTTTTTAGGGGGGGGAAGGAGGTGGTGGTGACGGGGGAGCAGTTAATGCCTGAAACTCCTTCTTCCAACCAGTGATTCCCCTCTGCCATTTCTTCCCAGCCTGCATGTTTCCGGTGAGTGCTGCAGCAGAGGGCTGGAAGGGAGCCAGGGGATTTTGTTCCCCTGCCAGCAGAAGGGAAGGTGCGTTTTTTTTGTCCCTCTCTTTAGCTCTGGAGAGTCAAGTCCCACCTGCAGCAGTGCTGCTGTTGCTGTGCACAGTGAGACCTGCAGCTAGAAAGCAAGAGCGCTGGACTCGGCCCGCACTATCCTGCAAGGCCAAGAGGAAGGAGAGGAGGAAGGGTGGTGCTTTGGGGCAGGGGCTTCCCTGAGGCCCAGCCAGACGTGTCCTACCTGCGGCTCGCTCAGGTGTGCTGTGTTCTTGCTGCCCTGCCTGGAGGTGCTGTGCTGGGAGCAGAGGTGGTGCCTCAGCTTCTCCCTGGCTCAGCTCTGCCAGGCACGGGCGGCCAGCTGGCTGACGGGCAGGCCTGCCATGGCGAATGGTCTTGGAGCAGCCGGGAGCGCGGGTGCTGGAGCAGGGCTCGTGCCTGCAGGAGCCCCTCTGGCAGGCAGGGTCCCCCTACTGCAGCATCCCCATCCTGCCGGCTGAGCCCCTGCAGAGGAGTGAGGGCTCGGGAGAGAGGCAGTGATGTGCTCAGGACATCTGTTTGCTCTTTTCAGCCAGCTTCCCTTACTTCAGAGAAGGTGCCCTGCACCTCCTTGTCCTCAGCAGCCCTTCCTTATCCTCATGAGCATAGGGCAGGCAGAGTGATTTCAATGCTTCCTGAGCCACCTGTGTTCAGGGCTAGGAGCATGCTGGAGAAGTGCCTGTCAGCAACAACAGGGTTCACGCACCTGCAAGACTCCTCCGAGGTGTCATACAAACCATGGTTACGTGCCTGAGCAGCCTGACGGCTCGGTCCCAGGCCTGGCAGGACAGCAAAGGTCGACTACAGGTTGGTTTTGGGGTTTGCCTGGCGCCTGGTATGTGCAAGGGAACGTGCAGTGTGAGAGCCCCTGGGACCTGGTTCAGGGTCCTGCTTAAGGCCTGGTTCAGTGTAAAGGACAGGCCAAGTGGCAGGGAAGTGCTGAACATGCAGCTCCATAGCCCTACTGAGCCGAGATGAGGGAGGCAGTGAGGAAGAGCTGAACTCTTGGGCCCTGCTGGCTGGGCCATTGCAGAAACTGCTCCAGCTCGAACCTAAGGAGAGTGGGCCTGAACCTGGCGACTGATCTGAAGGGGAAAGACAACTGAGGTGAGTATGTGGGACAGGGGAAAACAGAGGGGAGGGGGGGGATGAAAGGGGTCAGTGGTGTGGAAGCAGCTGCTGGTGTTACTCTTGTCCGACTGAGGCCTGAGCCTGATCCCTGCAGTCTCTCCTCTGCTCTTAAACTCTTTGTGGAAGAGTGTTTTCCTGTGTAACCTCACTCTCTCCCATGTGAGAGTGCTGCAAGGTCTCAGTGCCAGCAACAGGCCTGGTGGCCTGACAGAGCAGCTGGTGCTTTGCAGCAGAGACAAAGTGTGTGAGGATGTGTTGTGCTGTGCCGGGCTGCGGGGAAGAGCGGAGGGCTCCTGCCCCTTTCAGGGCGATGCTAGTTTGTTGCAGGGCTGCATTGTGCCCCTTGCCTTTGTCTCCCTAAAGAAATGACAAGCCCACGTGGTAAAGAAACAGGGCTGCTTCTCTGTGGAAAGCACAAAAGCCAAGGGGTGAAGGGGGAGCTTGGTGATGGGGCGGGATGTGCCTGCGGCATGCCGCTGTCCTGTGGGCAGGGCGAGATGCCAGCCAGGAGCCAGTGTGCCCAGCACAGGGAGCCAGTGTGTCCCAGCGGGCAGCAGCAGGGCATCAGGAGCAGAACGGTGCCACCTGTCCCACCCTCTCTGGATCCAGGAGCGCAGGGCTTGCAGCTTGGATCCTGATGGGGACTTTTTCCCTGGAGATGTCAGGATCAGGATGGTCTGTGTCGCCAGGGAACGCATGGCGGGTTGGCTGTCGTTCTCGAGGGGCTGGAGGACTGAGAGAGAAAGCCACGGAGCAGAGCTCAGCCACCTGTCTCTGCAGAGAGCTCAGCCAGCCCCTCCACACAGGGTCAGCCCCAGCCAGCTCTTCCCATGGGGAGGAGGGAGCAGGTGGCACAGATGGATCAGCTGGAAGTTGCTGGGCAGGAATGCCCCAAATGCCCCCCAAATGCCCCTGCCCCCTCCACCCAGGCAGCCCAAGCCTTCCTTGCTTGGGGCAGGCCAGGGAATTGGAGCTCACTGCCCAGGCTCCTTCCTCCTCCCCGCCAGCCCCAGCTGATGCACCACTGTCCACGCTCACCCTTGCAGATGTTCTGCAGCTTCTCCTCGCTCCAGGTCTTCACTTGCCTCCCGGCGAGCCCTAAGCGCACACCGCGAAGGGGAGGGTGGGGAGAGGATGGAGCCAGACCCTTCCCGAGGTGCCTGGGGACAGGACGAGGGGCCACGACACAAGTGGCAGCAGGGAAGATTGCCCTGAGAGAGGACCAAAAGCCTGTGAAGCCTGAGGGTGGTGCAACAGAGACAGAGCTTGACCCTGCCGGGCCCTGGGAAACCCCTGCTGGCCGCCTCCACCTGCAGCAGGACGTTGGAGCCGAGACCTCCAGAAGCCCCTTCCCACCGCAGCTGCTCTCTGACTCTGTGACTGCTTGAACGGCTTTCTCTCCAGACCTGCCTGGCTTCAGTGGCATTGCCTGCACTAGTCTTGCCATGGAGATTTGCCTGACACCAGGTAACAAAGGGGGAAAAAAAGCTTCCGAGGGTTTTATTCAAAGCAGGAAAAAGGCTGTCAGCAACTAGGGTTGGTGTGGGCCCATGGGTGCTATGGGACACAATGGAGCAGCATTTTTGTAGCAGCCGGGACAGTCTCCGTCGCTCTGCCTCTCTGCTCTGTGCCAGCCCCCATCTCAGGGCACCTGCCGGGCACTGGCCTCCTGGCGCCGTTGCTCTCACTGCCCCGTGGCACAGCTGCAGCAGAAAGCTCTGCTCAGAGCCCGAAGCACCGTCCTGAGCAGCGAGGGCCGTCGCCTGGGAGCTGCGGTGTCCGGGAGGGTGGTGATGCCTGTGGGGGAAGGAGAGCCGTGGGTGAGGGGCTGTGCGGGTGCAGGACCTGCCTGTCGCCACCACCAAGGCCTTTCCCGAGGGGTCATGGCCTCGGCACGGCCAGCCCCTGAGCGCTTGCTGCTGCCGGCCCCGGTGCCGCTCGCTGTGCTGGGACGGGCCCGCCGTGCCCAGAAGGGCTCTTGACTTGGGTACACACCTGGGTCCACCTCTGGTGCTTGTCTGAAGATAGGGGATGACTTCTCCTCTTTGGGCTCAGAGGCAACCTGCACGGGGAGAGCAAGCCCACACACCACGTGCCATCAGCTGGTGATGCTCAGGACACTGGTGCCCCGGGATGGATGTGCGGAAGGGTTTGGGGTTGTGGGATGCTGCCAAGAGCTGTGAGTCCCAAGGGAAGGGACCTGCGGGTGGCACAGAGACGGGATAAGGCTTGTCGTGGGGCTGTAGCAGCAGGGCTGGGCTGGGGGCTGTGACGGGCAGGGGGGAAGAGAGGTGGCCAGGTGGGTGGCAGAAGGGGGCTGGCTCGCTGGGTGTGGGAGGGGGCTGCTGCTGGGGTCACCCCTTCCCTCCTCGCTCTGCATCCAGGGCCCAGGGCTGACCGCAGTGCAGGCGTTGGAGGGGACCTCAGCCCTGGGCCTTGGGCACTTGGAAACGGAGAGCACCAGGCAGCTCCCCCATGGCAGATATCGCAGAGGGCAAAGGCCTGAGGGGGACAGCTTGGCGCCATGGGAAGAGGGGTCCCACGGGACGGGGCAGCTCTCTGCACCCACCCTGCACACCCCAGACACAGCTCACACAGCAGACCCCTTTGATGGGGGGGAGACCGATGATGTGCTCCTTGCTCACCTGGGGAGGAGGGCCTCCACACAAGGCAGAAGCCACTGCTTTTCTTCCCTCGGGCAGTGGTGCTTCGAGAGGCAGGCTGACGCTCTCCTCGCAAGGGCCTCCAGCCAAGAGATGGGCCTCCGGCACAGCTTCTGCTGCAGAGGCAGGCACTTTTTCCTCTGCCTCCTGAGGGTCTCGGGCTGCAGGCCAGGCCTCTGGCTTTGTTTCTGGTCTCTCTGATGGGGACACAGACACGCTGTCCCCTGCCTCCTGAAAGCCATCCCCCAAAGCACATGCCCCTGCTTCGGCTCCTCCGAGCACTGCTGGCTCCAGAGGCATGTTCTCCATGTCACCGGCTGCCTCCCTGGCAGTGTCTCCGGCCTTGACGCTGGGCGAGCAAGGCACCTTCTGGGGGCACGTTTCCTCGTCTGCTAAGAGGCTCCTGAGGCTAGGTCTGACCCAGATCTCGCGCAAGGACGTGTTTTCCTCCAGCTCCTCGCTTTGCAGAAGCTCTTCATCTGCCTCCTCCTCCTCTTCCTCAGGGCTCCAGTCCCCTTGCTCTTCCTGCGCCGCTCCCAGCACTCTCTTCCTGGCTCCCACCTCCCGCTCCCTCCTGGGGGCATGGGCATACAGCCGCTCCAGCACCTCCCACTTGCACCTGGCATCCTTCAGCAGCTCCACTCGCGTTATCTCTGGTTTCCACAAGTTGTAGAAGGAATTTCTGGCGAGCAGCTAAAAGAAGAGAGGCACATTTGTGAAGGGCGCTGCTTTTCCCACCACAAAAGGCCTCCCGGGGCCCTGCTCCCACTGGGACAGTCGCACTGCTGCAGTGTGGCCCAGCAGCTGGCCCCAGCGCAGGCAGGGTTACCACCTGGCCCAGCCCATCCTTGGCACTCACCTCCTTGCGTTTGACGTTGAGGGATCCTGACGCTGTCAGGGAGAAACGTTTCCCCTTGGCCTCCTCGCCCTCGCTCTCCTGCAGGCTCAGCTTCTTCCTCTGGAAACAGGCTTCTCGCAGCTGGGCCAAGGTGTGCCCGGTGCGCGCCAGGCTGCTCCTCTCGAGCTCCTCCAGCGGCTCTGTTTTGATGGAGAGCACCGCGAGATACTGCGAGGTGTTGTCGGGGTGCACGCGCAGAGGCTGTCCTTGCACATGGCAGATGATGCCCAAAGGCTGCTGTTTTGGGCCCTGCCCTGCCCGGGGGCATCGTGGTGTCCCTGGCGCACCGCCCTTGCCTGGGGAAGCGGGTGCACCGGCCCCGCTGACCTCCCTTTTGCCCCCACCAGCACGGGCATCAGGTCCTTGCTGAGCTGCAGGGGCTGTGCTTTTGTCCTGCTCTGTGGGCTCGTCCTGGCCTGGGCTTGCTGGTATCGCTGGACTGCTGGTTTGTGCTGATGATGTCCTTTTGGGCACGGCTGCACTGAGCTCCTTCGTGGCTTCGTTCACATCAGGCTGTGCTGGATGCCAGCCAGGTCCAGGGCTCCTGTCATCAGGACGGCTCAAGGCAGCAGACTCCAGCCCCAGGCCTGCACCCTGCACAGCCCCAGCAGGCGGGGCAGGGCCCTGTGGGGCAGGGCCCTGGCTCTCAGCCATCATTTCCAGGCCTACTCCTCCAGGGATGTTCTGCACAAGGCTGGCAGGCTCAGGCACGGAAGGCGATGGTGGGGCCATGTCACTGTGGGAGATGGCAGGGATGTCTTCTTCAAAGCCAGGTGACACCTCAGCACAGCAGCGGATGGGGAGTCCAGCTTCCTCTGAAACACCTGTGGCTGTTGTCGCACACTGCAGGGCATCACCCAGGGCAGGAGAGGCTGTTTCTCCCTGGCACGTCTCAGTGCGGGGCACTTGCAGCTCACGAGGCTGCAGGTCTGCACCTTGGGACACTGAGGACTTGCTTAGCACCAAGTCCTGCCTCTGCACCAGCGTGCCTGAACAGTGTGCCTTGACCTCCTGCCCACAGGCATCTCCGGGAGCAGAAAGCAGCTCGTCCCGCTCCTTGTATGCTGGTGTGCTTCGCATCTCCCTTTCAGGAATGGCCTGTGCTGCTGGGACAAAGGAGGAGCTTCCGGAGAGTTGCTGGCTTGTCAGGGGAAGAGTTGTCCTGGTACTGTTGTCTAGCAAGAGCCTTGCTTTTCCCAGGGCTGATGCACAAGAGCCAGGCCTGGGCTCAGGCAAGCAGTGGACGAGCTCTTGCATTGCCCGGGTGGGACCGTGAGCTTCCTGCTTGCGTTTTGGAAGGGGAGGCAAGGAAAGAGGGCATGGCTTTAGCTCTTCCTCTGCCAGGCTCTTCCCTGAGTCCACAGCCTTCCCAGCAGCACTAACAGGTGGGAAGGGTTCCCTGGCAGCAGCTGTGCTGGAATTCACTGCCAGCTTCTCTAATCCTTTGGTCTCTCTCTCCAGGGTTCTCCTGGCCACCCCTTTGGTGTCCATGGCATTGGCCCTGCCTCGGGGAGAAGACCTGCAGGATGCTTCTAGAGCAGGCAGCTTGCTTTGCCTTGTAGATCCTGCAGTTTTAGCTGCAGAGGTCTCCAGGCCTCCATGGGCCTGCTGAGCTGCCTTGGTTGGGAGAGGTGGTAAGCCAGGCAGATGTGGTGTCCCTGCTCTTGCGCGAGTTCTGCCAGGCGCTGTCTCCCTGTGCCCCAGAGGAGCCTTCCTTACAAGGCCGGTGGAGGGATGCAGAGCTTGTGCCACAGTGGGAACGTCCCTGGCAGTGTCCTCCACCACCTGCAATCAAAGCCCATGGGAAAGGCTAAGTTCCTGCCATCCTCCCCCCTGCCCTCCATCCTTCCCACATGGAAACTTCCTGTGGCCCCGATGCCCTCGCCAATGGCTGCACTCTCCCATGTGGGCGGCTGCTGCTCTGCTCCCAAAGGCCAGGTGGGGAGAGGGTTTGTCACTGTGGGGCAAGAGACAGGCAAAGGCAGCTCCCTCGGACACCCCAAGGCATCTCTTTGCAGACTGCTGTGCAGAGCAGGTGATCAGCCTGCTGGGGGCAGAGACCTCCCAGTCTCTCCCAGCACTTCCCACCCACTTCTTGGCACCTCCGGGGAGTCAGGCAGAGGCTTTGCCACCATCGCCGCTCAGCTCTGTACCTTTGCAACGATGCCGTGTTCAGAGGCCCACGAGCTCTGTGGGCCGGGGAGCGAAGGCAGCCTGTCCCTTTGGTGGGACGAAGCCGGGGTCCGGCTGCGCTGCACCACTGTGTGCAGCTCCTGCTGGCCCACCTGCGGGAAGAAGGGGGCACATGATGGAGGTGGTTGTGTTGGTACGAGCAGCCCCTGCAGCACAGGAAACCCCAGCCCCATGTCAAAGGAAACCTCATGGCCACGCATGGCCCAGCTGCACTTAGCCCACAGCTTCTCTCTGCCCCTCAGTGCAGAGCTTACAGGGTCCCTGTGGGCCTTGGAGTATCCAGGTCGGTGTGTGCTTTATCTGAGAGAAAATCCCCAGGGCCACGAATAAATGCCCCCTCGCTGGGCGAGCTCATGCCTGGCTGTCTTGCCCCACCTCCCCTTCCCCACCATCCTCGTGCTCTCCACGCAGGTCCCAGCCCTGCTGCCTGCCTCTCCCTCCAGCCCCACCACTCACCTTCCTCCTGCACTCCTGCGTGCCTGGGTGCCCGTCCGTGGACTGGGAGCAGGCGTTCGCCTGCCGCTCTTTGTCCATCTCCGGGATCCACTCGTGAGGACTTGCTACTCTGGCACCAAGGGGAGGTGCTCCCTCCTGGTCGAGCTGCTCTCCTCAGAGTGGCCACCCCTGGGGGCTCTGGTCTCAGTAGGGACACGGTCACCATGGGGACCGCCCCATCACAATGGCCTTGTGGCCATGATGCCACCTCCATCACAAAGCCCTGGTGGTCGCCGTGGGGACCCCATCACAGTGCCTTGGTGGTTGCCATAGAGACCCCCATCACAATGCCATGGCGGTCCCCCTGGGGACACACAGCACCATGGTGTTGCCTCCATGCCTCTGGTCTCAGTTTCTGAGCCTGGCTGAGAGCTGGTGTCTGGGGAGCAGGAAGAGTTTTCTTCTCCTCAACTCTACACTCCTCAGGCCTTGCAGAGGCTGCCCCTCTTCAGGCAGTCCATAGCACACATCCACTACAGGGCTCCACCCCTCTTGGTCTGCCTGCTAATCCTCACTCATAGCTCTCGACAGGCCCATCGTCCATCCCTAGGCAGAGCTCCCTGCATTCCCACTGCTCTCTCTCTGGTGTTTCTCTTGTCCACATCACCCTGCACCTTTTCCTTGCCAGCCCAGGCCAGCATTTCCTCCCTCTTTTTTGACTCACCCTCTCCCCGCAGTTGCTCCCACTTTAAGGCTTTCCTCACCAGCTCCGCCACCTGGTTGACCATCAGGTCAGCAGATGGGAACAGTCTCCTTCCAAATGAAGTGAGACAACCCGCAGCCTCAGTCCCTTGCTGTGGGCTCGGCTTTCAGCACCTCCTCCAGCTGCTAGAACCCCAGGCCAGATGGGGAGCTGCCCTCTCCTCTCTCTTCCTGCTCGTGGGGCTTTTTTTCAGCTAGAAATCCCTCTCACCACAAAACTGCAAGGACTGTCACAAGCTAAGAGCAGGACTGTAGGCAACAGACCATGCACTGCTGCAGCATGCCTTTACCTCCCCTCAGCCCCATGTGACACCAACCCCTAACCCGACACCATAACAACAGACAAAAAAGCTCATCTCTAGTGCAGAGGTTCATGGAGCTGTTTCTCCCCACACTCCTTTACTACCCCCAGCCCCCTGCCCTGGGGCTGCACTCAAGAGCCAGCCCAAAGCCCCTTCACTCTGCCCTTTCCCATCGGGCCCCTGGCACACTCCGAACGAAAGTCAGCCCTGGAGTGTGAAGGACGGGGGAATGGAGTTAATACCATGAATTAATTGCAATTAATAGGCAACCTACTGACTTTCCTTTCAGAAAAAAAGGTTCTTTTCTGTTCTGCCCCTCAATTTCCTGCTGTGTCCCATAACAAGAAAGCAGAAAATCGGGATCTTTGAACAGGATTCCCCAGTTTTAAATAGCTGCCTTCTGCTCCTTTTAAGCAGCCCCTCTCTCCCCTGCCTCCCACACACACACACACCAACCCTAGTTTCTTTCCTTTGCTTCAGCAGCATGCTAAGGTTCAGAAAGCATACATGGGGGGGTGGGGGGAAAAGAGACACAGGAACAAAGAGCAGAGGGAAGAGAAAAGAACATGATGTAAGACAAGGCTTGCAAGCCGTGTCAGACACACACAAGTCAGGAGGCACCTGCTCTGCGGCCAGACCTCCGGCAGAGGAGAGGGGCATCGCTCCTGCCGCGGGCCTGGCTCCCGCCGCCCCAGCACGGGGCTGAGAGCGACGGCCCTCGACGACTCCGCGGGGAGCTGGGGGGCGCTGCGGGGGGGGGGGCACGGCTGTCCCGAGGGCCTGTCTGCCTCTGCCCCGGGCTTCCCCCAGCAGCAGCATCCCAGCGCTTCCCCTCGCTCCTCCCTGGCTGCACTGCTCGGGGGCTTCCTCTGGAAATCTCTACTGCAAAATACTACCTGCAAATCTCGCCAATCAGGATTATGATTTTCTATTACTGTTTCTAAAACTTTAACTACTTAATCTGGATCCTCCCTATGGTTTCCTGCCATTTCCTTCCAAGACCCTCAATCCATTGTGGAAAAAGGGACTTTCACATGCACTGCATTTCCGCTGGGTCCTCCAGCCTGTCTCCGGAGTGCTAGCAGAACCGCACCTCCTCTCCGAGGACGCCTTGCTACAGGGCTAGACAAATCATCCTCCCCATCAGGATCACTCTTCTCTGCAGGAGGGCGGTGGCGCCGCTTCCTCCTCTTCCTTTTCTCCACCAACCCCGGCTCTGCCCCTTCTTCTCGGAGCTACCAGGAATTCAACATCCTCTTCCTCCTCGGGATGGTCTTTCAGCTTTTTACACCTTTTCCCAATACTGCATGCAGAACAACAACGCTTTGCCATTCCTCTGTCTCCTTCGTTCTCTAAAACTAACACATTCGTCTCTTTTGCCATTAATCCACATTTTTTCCTGCTCTTGTAATCATTTCGTAACTCAAAGAACATATCAACATACGGTACTTCATCCCATTTTCCTCTCTGTCTATAGAACAACATCAACTGTAAAATGGTATTATAAGTCCAAGCTCCATTTTTAGGCCATTTCTCCTGATCTTCCACAGCGGCTATAACGGCCACCATTGATTACAATAAGTAAGTAATTTTCTACAATTCCACAAACCAGGCACACCTCATTACTACACAGCCGACACTTCATACAGTTTGAGCTACGGTTATCAGGACATTTTACAACTCCATTCAGTCATCCTCTTTCCCATTGGTTCCTGCTACGTCTCATCTTCCTTTAACATTACAGTATCCTCCTTTTCTGCTACGCACGCATGCTCCATGGGGAAGGGGCTTTGGTTGTTAGGGGGGCTTCCCTGCTCCTGGATGGGTGCTTTACTATGCTAATTCGGAGAGTTCCCCCGCAGTTCAAGCAGTTTTCTTTGGTTTATCAGCTGTCTTTGTTCTCTTCAAGCTCATGTGGATACTCCCTTATCTGGCCGACTTATAGTGTCATCTTGCTGCTTTCTTCAAGGCCTTGTTTTGTTAACTCTCTGTGAAAGACTGAGTAATGAGCTTCCTCCTGGAACTGTGGGTGCTCAGCCAAGCATTATCTACAACAATTACACCTGGTTACATCCTCAGGTCTTTCAAATGGCATTTCTCACACAGACGCATCACTGGGAAGCCAAGCTCCAGTTGCTGCCTCGTGGCTTGCTCCGTGTTTGGAGGGTTCTGGATGTGGCAGTGGAGAAGGCTGCGAGGCCTCTCTGGTCGCCCGCTGCCTGGGGGGGTTTGGCTGCTGCTAGAGCAATGCCTTGTGGTGCCCCGCTCTGCAGTGGGGTCTTTGGCGTTGCCCTTGCTGATCCCTTGGGCTCACAGGCAGTCCCAGGAGACAAAGTGTGACGCAAAGTGGCTGTTCTCTCTGTGGTGGAAAGCACTCGTGTTGGTGCCGGTTACGTGTGGGCAGCCTGCAAGGGGTTTGTGGAGTGCTTTTGGCCTGTGCAGGTGAGAGAGAAGCGTGGAGGGCAGGGGGAGATGTTCCTTGCCTGCACCATCACTCGGAGCCTCGCAGCAGTCCAGGGTCAGGTTAAGCCATGGTGTACGTGCTCTGCCTGCCTGCTTGCAGAGCTGCTCGGTTTCTCTTCACAGTTTCACTGAACAGAGCAGGGGTTTGGGACCAAGGTCGTGCCCATGTGTGGCCAAGGCAAGGCGAGCTGCGGGTGCTCGACCTTTAGAGCTCTCGGCTCTTGCCTGGGGTGTGCAGACTTTGCTTCAGAGATGCCGGACTCTTCCTTAAGGTTTTTTGGGGGGAGGGGCAGGGTTGAGGGGTTGGGGGGTGAAAAGAGTGAAAATGTGACTCTGCCATCTTAAAAGTGAATATGGGAATGGCGTTAGAAATCATCTGAGGATGAGCTCTCCTCCTCAGCTGGGCCTTTGGGCTTTGGGGGTTGGGTTTTTTAGGGGGGGGAAGGAGGTGGTGGTGACGGGGGAGCAGTTAATGCCTGAAACTCCTTCTTCCAACCAGTGATTCCCCTCTGCCATTTCTTCCCAGCCTGCATGTTTCCGGTGAGTGCTGCAGCAGAGGGCTGGAAGGGAGCCAGGGGATTTTGTTCCCCTGCCAGCAGAAGGGAAGGTGCGTTTTTTTTGTCCCTCTCTTTAGCTCTGGAGAGTCAAGTCCCACCTGCAGCAGTGCTGCTGTTGCTGTGCACAGGGAGACCTGCAGCTAGAAAGCAAGAGCGCTGGACTCGGCCCGCACTATCCTGCAAGGCCAAGAGGAAGGAGAGGAGGAAGGGTGGTGCTTTGGGGCAGGGGCTTCCCTGAGGCCCAGCCAGACGTGTCCTACCTGCGGCTCGCTCAGGTGTGCTGTGTTCTTGCTGCCCTGCCTGGAGGTGCTGTGCTGGGAGCAGAGGTGGTGCCTCAGCTTCTCCCTGGCTCAGCTCTGCCAGGCACGGGCGGCCAGCTGGCTGACGGGCAGGCCTGCCATGGCGAATGGTCTTGGAGCAGCCAGGAGCGCAGGTGCTGGAGCAGGGCCCGTGCCTGCAGGAGCCCCTCTGGCAGGCAGGGTCCCCCTACTGCAGCATCCCCATCCTGCCGGCTGAGCCCCTGCAGAGGAGTGAGGGCTCGGGAGAGAGGCAGTGATGTGCTCAGGACATCTGTTTGCTCTTTTCAGCCAGCTTCCCTTACTTCAGAGAAGGTGCCCTGCACCTCCTTGTCCTCAGCAGCCCTTCCTTATCCTCATGAGCATAGGGCAGGCAGAGTGATTTCAATGCTTCCTGAGCCACCTGTGTTCAGGGCTAGGAGCATGCTGGAGAAGTGCCTGTCAGCAACAACAGGGTTCACGCACCTGCAAGACTCCTCCGAGGTGTCATACAAACCATGGTTACGTGCCTGAGCAGCCTGACGGCTCGGTCCCAGGCCTGGCAGGACAGCAAAGGTCGACTACAGGTTGGTTTTGGGGTTTGCCTGGCGCCTGGTATGTGCAAGGGAACGTGCAGTGTGAGAGCCCCTGGGACCTGGTTCAGGGTCCTGCTTAAGGCCTGGTTCAGTGTAAAGGACAGGCCAAGTGGCAGGGAAGTGCTGAACATGCAGCTCCATAGCCCTACTGAGCCGAGATGAGGGAGGCAGTGAGGAAGAGCTGAACTCTTGGGCCCTGCTGGCTGGGCCATTGCAGAAACTGCTCCAGCTCGAACCTAAGGAGAGTGGGCCTGAACCTGGCGACTGATCTGAAGGGGAAAGACAACTGAGGTGAGTATGTGGGACAGGGGAAAACAGAGGGGGGGGGGATGAAAGGGGTCAGTGGTGTGGAAGCAGCTGCTGGTGTTACTCTTGTCCGACTGAGGCCTGAGCCTGATCCCTGCAGTCTCTCCTCTGCTCTTAAACTCTTTGTGGAAGAGTGTTTTCCTGTGTAACCTCACTCTCTCCCATGTGAGAGTGCTGCAAGGTCTCAGTGCCAGCAACAGGCCTGGTGGCCTGACAGAGCAGCTGGTGCTTTGCAGCAGAGACAAAGTGTGTGAGGATGTGTTGTGCTGTGCCGGGCTGCGGGGAAGAGCGGAGGGCTCCTGCCCCTTTCAGGGCGATGCTAGTTTGTTGCAGGGCTGCATTGTGCCCCTTGCCTTTGTCTCCCTAAAGAAATGACAAGCCCACGTGGTAAAGAAACAGGGCTGCTTCTCTGTGGAAAGCACAAAAGCCAAGGGGTGAAGGGGGAGCTTGGTGATGGGGCGGGATGTGCCTGCGGCATGCCGCTGTCCTGTGGGCAGGGCGAGATGCCAGCCAGGAGCCAGTGTGCCCAGCACAGGGAGCCAGTGTGTCCCAGCGGGCAGCAGCAGGGCATCAGGAGCAGAACGGTGCCACCTGTCCCACCCTCTCTGGATCCAGGAGCGCAGGGCTTGCAGCTTGGATCCTGATGGGGACTTTTTCCCTGGAGATGTCAGGATCAGGATGGTCTGTGTCGCCAGGGAACGCATGGCGGGTTGGCTGTCGTTCTCGAGGGGCTGGAGGACTGAGAGAGAAAGCCACGGAGCAGAGCTCAGCCACCTGTCTCTGCAGAGAGCTCAGCCAGCCCCTCCACACAGGGTCAGCCCCAGCCAGCTCTTCCCATGGGGAGGAGGGAGCAGGTGGCACAGATGGATCAGCTGGAAGTTGCTGGGCAGGAATGCCCCAAATGCCCCCCCCCGTCCCCTCCACCCAGGCAGCCCAAGCCTTCCTTGCTTGGGGCAGGCCAGGGAATTGGAGCTCACTGCCCAGGCTCCTTCCTCCTCCCCGCCAGCCCCAGCTGATGCACCACTGTCCACGCTCACCCTTGCACATGTTCTGCAGCTTCTCCTCGCTCCAGGTCTTCACTTGCCTCCCAGCGAGCCCTAAGCGCACATCGTGAAGGGGAGGGTGGGGAGAGGATGGAGCCAGACCCTTCCCGAGGTGCCTGGGGACAGGACGAGGGGCCACGACACAAGTGGCAGCAGGGAAAATTCCCCTCAGAGAGGACCAAAAGCCTGTGAAGCCTGAGGGTGGTGCAACAGAGACAGAGCTTGACCCTGCCAGGCCCTGGGAAACCCCTGCTGGCCGCCTCCAGCTGCCAAGACCTCCAGAAGCCCTTTCCAAACCCCAGCTGCTCTCTGACTCTGTGACTGCTTCAACGGCTTTCTCTGCAGACCTGCCTGGCTTCAGTGGCATTGCCTGCACTAGTCTTGCCATGGAGATTTGCCTGACACCAGGTAACAAAGGGGGGAAAAAAGCTTCCGAGGGTTTTATTCAAAGCAGGAAAAAGGCTGTCAGCAACTAGGGTTGGTGTGGGCCCATGGGTGCTATGGGACACGATGGGGCAGCATTTTTGTAGCAGCCGGGACAGTCTCCGTCGCTCTGCCTCTCTGCTCTGTGCCAGCCCCCATCTCAGGGGACCTGCCGGGCACTGGCCTCCTGGCGCCGTTGCTCTCGCTGCCCCGTGGCACAGCTGCAGCAGAAAGCTCTGCGCAGAGCCCGAAGCACCGTCCTGAGCAGCGAGGGCCGTCGCCTGGGCACTGCGGTGTCCGGGAGGGTGGTGATGCCTGTGGGGGAAGGAGAGGCGTGGGCGAGGGGCTGTGGGGGTGCAGGACCTGCCTGTCCCCACCACCAAGGCCTTTCCCGAGGGGTCGTGGCCTCGGCACGGCCAGCCCCTGAGCGCTTACTGCTGCCGACCTCGGTGCCGCTCGCTGTGCTGGGATGGGCTCACCGTGCCCAGAAGGGCTCTTGACTTGGGTACACACCTGGGTCCACCTCTGGTGCTTGTCTGAAGATAGGGGATGACTTCTCCTCTTTGGGCTCAGAGGCAACCTGCACGGGGAGAGCAAGCCCACACACCACGTGCCATCAGCTGGTGATGCTCAGGACACTGGTGCCCCGGGATGGATGTGCGGAAGGGTTTGGGGTTGTGGGATGCTGCCAAGAGCTGTGAGTCCCAAGGCAAGGGACCTGCGGGTGGCACAGAGACGGGATAAGGCTTGTCGTGGGGCTGTAGCAGCAGGGCTGGGCTGGGGGCTGTGACGGGCAGGAGGGAAGAGAGGTGGCCGGGTGGGTGGCAGAAGGGGGCTGGCTCGCTGGGTGTGGGAGGGGGCTGCTGCTGGGGTCACCCCTTCCCTCCTCGCTCTGCATCCAGGCCCCAGGGCTGACCGCAGTGCAGGCGTTGGAGGGGACATCAGCCCTGGGCCTTGGGCACTTGGAAACAGAGAGCACCAGGCAGCTCCCCCATGGCAGATATCGCAGAGGGCAAAGGCCTGAGGGTGACAGCTTGGCACCATGGGCAGGGGGGTCCCACGGGACGGGGCAGCTCTCTGCACCCACCCTGCACACCCCAGACACAGCTCACACAGCAGACCCCTTTGATGGTGGAGACCAATGATGTGCTCCTTGCTCACCTGGGGAGGAGGGCCTCCACACAAGGCAGAAGCCACTGCTTTTCTTCCCTCGGGCAGTGGTGCTTTGAGAGGCAGGCTGTCGCTCTCCTCGCAAGGGCCTCCAGCCAAGAGATGGGCCTCTGGCACAGCTTCTGCTGCAGAGGCAGGCACTTTTTCCTCTGCCTCCTGAGGGTCTCCAGCTGCAGGCCAGGCCTCTGGCTTTGTTTCTGGTCTCTCTGATGGCGCCAGAGACACGCTGTCCCCTGCCTCCTGAAAGCCATCCCCCAAAGCACATGCCCCTGCTTCGGCTCCTCCGAGCACTGCTGGCTCCAGAGGCATGTTCTCCATGTCACCGGCTGCCTCCCTGGCAGTGTCTCCGGCCTTGACGCTGGGCGAGCAAGGCACCTTCTGGGGGCACGTTTCCTCGTCTGCTAAGAGGCTCCTGAGGCTAGGTCTGACCCAGATCTCGCGCAAGGACGTGTTTTCCTCCAGCTCCTCCCTTTGCAGAAGCTCTTCATCTGCCTCCTCCTCCTCTTCCTCAGGGCTCCAGTCCCCTTGCTCTTCCTGCGCCGCTCCCAGCACTCTCTTCCTGGCTCCCACCTCCCGCTCCCTCCTGGGGGCATGGGCATACAGCCGCTCCAGCACCTCCCACTTGCACCTGGCATCCTTCAGGAGCTCCACTCGCGTTATCTCTGGTTTCCACAAATTATAGAAAGAATTTCTGGCGAGCAGCTAAAAGAAAAGAGGCACATTTGTGAAGGGCGCTGCTTTTCCCACCACAAAAGGCCTCCCGGGGCCCTGCTCCCACTGGGACAGTCGCACTGCTGCAGTGGGGCCCAGCGGCTGGCCCCAGCGCAGGCAGGGTTACCACCTGGCCCAGCCCATCCTTGGCACTCACCTCCTTGCGTTTGACGTTGAGGGATCCTGACGCTGTCAGGGAGAAACGTTTCCCCTTGGCCTCCTCGCCCTCGCTCTCCTGCAGGCTCAGCTTCTTCCTTTGGAAACAGGCTTCTCGCAGCTGGGCCAAGGTGTGCCCGGTGCGCGCCAGGCTGCTCCTCTCGAGCTCCTCCAGCGGCTCTGTTTTGATGGAGAGCACCGCGAGATACTGCGAGGTGTTGTCGGGGTGCACGCGCAGAGGCTGTCCTTGCACATGGCAGATGATGCCCAAAGGCTGCTGGTTTGGGCCCTGCCCTGCCCGGGGGCATCGTGGTGTCCCTGGCGCACCGCCCTTGCCTGGGGAAGCGGGTGCACCGGCCCCGCTGACCTCCCTTTTGCCCCCACCAGCACGGGCATCAGGCCCTTGCGGAGCTGCAGGGACTGTGCTTTTGTCCTGCTCTGTGGGCTCGTCCTGGCCTGGGCTTGCTGGTACTGTCAGACTGCTGGTTTGTGCCGATGATGTCCTTTTTGGCACGGCTGCACTGAGCTCCTTCGTGGCTTCGTTCGCATCAGGCTGTGCTGGATGCCGGCCAGGTCCAGGGCTCCTGTCATCAGGACGGCTCAAGGCAGCAGACTCCAGCCCCAGGCCTGCACCCTGCACAGCCCCAGCAGGCGGGGCAGGGCCCTGTGGGGCAGGGCCCTGGCTCTCAGCCATCATTTCCAGGCCAGCTTCTCCAAGGACGTTCTGCACAAGGCTGGCAGGCTCAGGCACGGAAGGCGATGGTGGGGCCATGTCACTGTGGGAGATGGCAGGGATGTCTTCTTCAAAGCCAGGTGACACCTCTGCACAGCAGGGCATGGGGAGTCCAGCTTCCTCTGAAACACCTGTGGCTGTTGTCGCACACTGCAGGGCATCACCCAGGGCAGGAGAGGCTGTTTCTCCCTGGCGCGTCTCAGCAGGGGGCACTTGCAGTTCACGAGGCTGCAGGTCTGCACCTTGGGACACTGAGGACTTGCTTAGCACCAAGTCCTGCCTCTGCACCAGCGTGCCTGAACAGTGTGCCTTGACCTCCTGTGCACAGGCATCTCCGGGAGCAGAAAGCAGCTCGTCCCGCTCCTTGTATGCTGGCGTGCTTCGCATCTCCCTTTCAGGAATGGCCTGTGCTCCTGGGACAAAGGAGGAGCTTCCAGAGAGTTGCTGGCTTGTCAGGGGAAGAGTTGTCCTGGTACTGTCGTCTAGCAAGAGCCTTGCTTTTCCCAGGGCTGATGCACAAGAGCCAGGCCTGGGCTCAGGCAAGCAGTGGACGACTTCTTGCATTGCCCAGGTGGGACCGTGAGCTTCCTGCTTGTGTTTTGGAAGGGGAGGCAAGGAAAGAGGGCATGGCTTTAGCTCTTCCTCTGCCAGGCTCTTCCCTGAGTCCACAGCCTTCCCAGCAGCACTATCAGGTGGGAAGGGTTCCCTGGCAGCAGCTGTGCTGGAATTCACTGCCAGCTTCTCTAATCCCTTGGTCTCTCTCTCCAGGGTTCTCCTGGCCACCCCTTTGGTGTCCATGGCATTGGCCCTGCCTCGGGGAGAAGACCTGCAGGATGCTTCTAGAGCAGGCAGCTTGCTTTGCCTTGTAGATCCTGCAGCTTTACCTGCAGAGGTCTCCAGGCCTCCATGGGCCTGCCGAGCTGCCTTGGTTGGGAGAGGTGGTAAGCCAGGCAGATGTGGTGTCCCTGCTCTTGCATGAGTCCTGCCAGGCGCTGTCTCCCTGTGCCCCAGAGGAGCCTTCCTTACAAGGCCGGTGGAGGGATGCAGAGCTTGTGCCACAGTGGGAACGTCCCTGGCAGTGTCCTCCACCACCTGCAATCAAAGCCCATGGGAAAGGCTAAGTTCCTGCCATCCTCCCCCCTACCCTCCATCCTTCCCACATGGAAACTTCCTGTGGCCCCGATGCCCTCGCCAATGGCTGCACTCTCCCATGTGGGCGGCTGCTGCTCTGCTCCCAAAGGCCGGGTGGGGAGAGGGTTTGTCACCGTGGGGCAAGAGACAGGCAAAGGCAGCTCCCTCGGACACCCCAAGGCATGTCCTTGCAGACTGCTGTGCAGAGCAGGCAGTCAGCCTGCTGGGGGCAGAGACCTCCCGGTCTCTCCCAGCACTTCCCACCCGCTTCTTGGCACCTCCGGGGAGTCAGGCAGAGGCTTTGCCACCATCGCTGCTCAGCTCTGTACCTTTGCAACGATGCCACGTTCAGAGGCCCACGAGCTCTGTGGGCCGGGGAGCGAAGGCAGCCTGTCCCTTTGGTGGGACGAAGCCGGGGTCCGGCTGCGCTGCACCACTGTGTGCAGCTCCTGCTGGCCCACCTGCGGGAAGAAGGGGGCACATGATGGAGGTGGTTGTGTTGGTACGAGCAGCCCCTGAAGCACAGGAAATCCCAGCCCCACGTCAAAGGGAACCTCATGGCCGCGCATGGCCCAGCTGCACTTAGCCCACAGCTTCTCTCTGCCCCTCAGTGCAGAGCTCACGGGGTCCCTGTGGGCCTTGGAGTATCCAGGCTGGTGTGTGCTTTATCTGAGAGAAAATCCCCAGGGCCACGAATAAATGCCCCCTCACTGGGCGAGCTCATGCCTGGCTGTCTTGCCCCACCTCCCCTTCCCCACCATCCTCGTGCTCTCCACGCAGGTCCCATCCCTGCTGCCTGCCTCTCCCTCCAGCCCCACCACTCACCTTCCTCCTGCACTCCTGCGTGCCTGGGTGCCCGTCCGTGGACTGGGAGCAGGCGTTCGCCTGCCGCTCCTTGTCCATCTCTGGGATCCACTCGTGAGGACTTGCTACTCTGGCACCAAGGGGGAGCGGCTCCCTCCTGGTCGAGCTGCTCTCCTCAGAGTGGGGACCCCTGGGGGCTCTGGTCCCAGTAGGGATACGGTCACCATGGGGACCGCCCCATCACAATGGCCTTGTGGGCACGATGCCACCTCCATCACAAAGCCCTGGTGGTCACCGTGGGGACCCCATCACAGTGCCTTGGTGGTCGCCATAGAGACCCCCATCACAATGCCATGGCGGTCCCCCTGGGGACACACAGCACCATGCTATTGCCTCCATGCCTCTGGTCTCAGTTTCTGAGCCTGGCTGAGAGCTGGTGTCTGGGGAGCAGGAAGAGTTTTCTTCTCCTCAACTCTACACTCCTCAGGCCTTGCAGAGGCTGCCCTTCTTCAGGCAGTCCATAGCACACATCCACTACAAGGCCACCCCTCTTGGTCTGCCTGCTAATCCTCACTCATAGCTCTCGACAGGCCCATCGTCCATCCCTAGGCAGAGCTCCCTGCATTCCCACTGCTCTCTCTCTGGGGTTTCTCTTGTCCACATCTCCCTGCACCTTTTCCTTGCCAGCCCAGGCCAGCACTTCCTCCCTCTTTTTTGACTCACCCTCTCCCCGCAGTTGCTCCCACTTTAAGGCTTCCCTCACCACCTTGGATGCCTGGTCAGCCATCAGGTCAGCAGATGGGAACAGTCTCCTTCCAAATCAAGTGAGACAACCCGCAGCCTCAGTCCCTTGCTGTGGGCTCGGCTTTCAGCACCTCCTCCAGCTGCTAGAACCCCAGGCCAGATGGGGAGCTGCCCTCTCCTCTCTCTTCCTGCTCGTGGGGCTTTTTTTCAGCTAGAAATCCCTCTCACCACAAAACTGCAAGGACTGTCACAAGCTAAGAGCAGGACTGTAGGCAACAGACCATGCACTGCTGCAGCATGCCTTTACCTCCCCTCAGCCCCATGTGACACCAACCCCTAACCCGACACCATAACAACAGACAAAAAAGCTCATCTCTAGTGCAGAGGTTCATGGACCTGTTTCTCCCCATGCTCCTTTACTACCCCCAGCCCCCTGCCCTGGGGATGCACTCAAGAGCCAGCCCGAAGCCCCTTCACTCTGCCCTTTCCCATCGGGCCCCTGGCACACTCAGAATGAAAGTCAGCCCTGGAGCGGGAAGGGTGGGGGAACGGAGTTAATACCATGAATTAATTGCAATTAATAGCCAACTTATTGACTTTCATTTCAGAAAAAAAGGTTCTTTTCTCCTCTTCTTCTCGATTTCCTGCTTTTTCCCATTACAGGAAAGTATAGCGTATGTATTTTTTAACAGGGTTCCCCAGTTATAAATACCTGCCTGCTGCTCCTTTTAAACACTTCCCCCTGCAACATACACATACACACACACACACACCCCACCCCCTAGGCTGCAGCAGACCACTTCCAGGACCAGGACAGAGCAAGGCCGGCAGCTTTATTGTGCTGCCCTGTAATGAGCAGGAAAGATTGCTTTTATCCTAAAAAACCCCTAATTTTTAATACAGTCATCCCAGACAAATTTCTGCTTGAGTTCACATGAGGTTAGCTGTTTTGCTTTTGTAAAACACAGGTAACATGTTGTAAGTTTTACAACAATTTTTTAGACAACGGACAGACATCTTTTTCCAATTCTAACCATGCTGGCTGAATAGGCCAACATCCTCCTACTTATATTAGTAGAGGGCTTAATTTATACACTGCGTAACGTGCTTCCACCTGAATCAGTCCAGTCTGCTCCTCAGCTCTTTGACCTAAGCTAAGTCTGTTTGAAGCCCATTTGGGAGCCCTCCCTTGACCCTGGTTGCCAGCAGAACTCCCAGGGCAATAATCTCTCCAGCACAGAGATGGCAACAGATTCCTGGGGGGATGATACTGCCTGAACCTGGTGGAGCTCTGGGCAGAGCGAACTGCTGTCTGCAACCCCCTTTTCTTCACAGAGCGCAGCTGCGGTTTCTGTTTTGATTGAGCAGCTCATGCAAACGTTCACCGTTAGGGCACGGCAGAGCTGTTACTGTGTGGCATGTTTTCCTGCTGGACTTTGTCGTTTCGCAGGAGCTTGATCATGGAGATCCTCAAGCAGTCGAGCATGCGTTCAGCGTGTTGAGACGGTATCAGCGCTGACTCCCTCCCTGAAGTCTGGGCTCCCCGAATCATCAGTTCCAGCGAGTCTGAAGTTAATCAGCGCTGCGTTTCATCGTTTGGCTGTGAGAGGCAGAAGGAAGTGAAGAGGCCTCAGGACTTGGCCAGCAGGAGCTGGGGAAAAGGCTCGCTGAAGGCCAAGGCCGGCTGAGGTGGCCGGGGCGGCGGGTCGGAGCTCCCTGCTGGGCTGGGTCAGGGGAGGCTCCGGGAGGGTCCGGCTCTGCGCAGGGTCTCTGGGGAGCGGTGCGGCCCGGGCTGAGGGCGAGGGCCGGGCCGAGGGCCGGGGCGAGCGGGAAGGGGGCCAGCTGCGGGGCGGCTCCGCGGCCGGGCAGGGCCGGGCCGGGGCAGGGCTGGGGGCGGGTCGGGCTGCGGCCGGGGCCGGGCTCCAGGGCGGCGGCGCCAGGCCGGGCCGGGCCTGACAGCAGCGCTCCGCCTGCGCCCCGCCTGCCCCGCCCTCTGCGCTGGCGGGCCAATCAGCTGGCGAGGGCAGGCCGCGGGCCAACGGCAGGGCCGGGGTGAGCCGTGAGCGACACGCAGGCCGCCCAATGGCCGCCGCGCCTGGCCGTGGCGCAGCCCGTCTGCCCGCCCCCCCGCCGGGCCTCGGCCCCGGCCCGGGAGTTTGGTGCTGCCGCGGGCGAAGTCCTGGCTCTGCAGCTGCCCGGCCCGAAGGTCTCGGCCGCGGGGAGGGAGGCGTCGCGGGGCCGTGCTGGTGCCCCGCCGAGGCAGCTGCCGGGCGGGAGCTCTGGGCGCCAAGGCCGGAGGCTTTGGGGCAGCGCCGGCTCCGGCGTGCTCGGGGCTGGGGCTCGCCCAGAGGGATCGTCTCTCGGTGCCGAGCCCTGAGGAGCGGTTTGTCCTGGGCGTGCAGGTCCAGCCCCACCGCGGTGTCCGCGGGGCACCCGCGGGGGGATGGCTGTGGTGGTGGTGGGTGTCAAGGAGGTTGGTGTGGTGGGTCACAAGGATGGCTGAAGGGCTGGAGCGTCTCCCGTCGGAGAGAGGCTGAGGGAGCCGGGAGTGTTTTGCCTGGAAACCAGAGTGGTGGTGGGATGTTTTCCGGGTGTCCAAACAGGTGATGTAGGGAGGGTGTAAGGGGGACGGAGACCGTGGTTCGGAGTGGTTGTCAGTGGTGTGGAGTGAGAGGAGGAGAGGGAATGGGCACCAAGTGGCCAAGCAGGAAATTCCACCTTGTTCACTGTGAGGGTGGTCAGAGAGTGGAGCAGGTTCCCCGAGTGTCTGTGGGGTCTTGACTGTGTGAGATACTGCAAACCATCCTGACCTGGTCCTGGGCAACCTGCTGTAGGTGCCCCTGGTTGAGCAGGGGTTTGGAGAAGGGGATCTCCAGAGGTCCCTGCCAACATCATCTATTCTGTCACTCTGAAAACAACAAACTCAGAACAAAAGCAACCATTCAAAGAAAAAAATGAAGTAGCTGGAGAGTTACGAGCAGCAGGTAGATTGGCTCAGTTGTTTTCAGTGCTTGTGGATGGGGGGAGGGAAAAGAAATAGGATTTTCAGTTCCAAGCTCTGTTGTCTTCATATCATGCTCATTAAGAAGAAAGAAAGAAAACTCATGAGTTGGGCTTTCAGGATGGAGGCAGCTGTGATGTTGTTGATGGGAGGTGGAAGGACTACAGGAGAGGGGCCTGGAGGCAGCAGCCCCCTCATCTGCCTCCTGCAGCAGAATTTATCCACGTGCTGGTGGCCAGGACTTCCCTGGGGAAAGGCTCTCGCCCTCTCTGCTGAGTGGGAGAGCCTGGGAAAAGGAGTTTCTGAGCTGAGATGCCGAGCACCAAGTGCTGGGGAGTCTCGCTTGGTCTGCTCCAAGAACTGGACGCATTGGGACGGTGGTTTTCTTTCTTTTGAGGGAACAATTTCCTCATGGGAAGAAGCAAAGACTAGTCCTAGACTAGAAGTGCCTAGGATGAATGCCCATGAGTCTGTTTGGCACCTTCCTTAGTCCTGGCGTTTCTATTTCTGTGAGGCCAGATGCAAGGGCCCTTGGTACTTCCTTTTCCTCCTTTGGACACCTCATCTGATAGTGGTGGACCGTTTTCTCTACAGGGCCATGTTGGCCAAATCCTTGGCTCCCAGCAATCAATGTGCTGCCATCAGTTCCTGCCTCCAGTCCCACCTCTCTCAGTGTGCCCTTGTATGAGAGATGCTCCAGAGCCGTAGTCATCTTTATGGCCCTTTCCTGGAGTCTGTGCAGCAGGCCCATGTCTTTCTTGTACAGGAGAGCCCAGATTTGGACACAACCCTCCAGGTGCAGCCTCACCAGTGCTGAGCAGGAGGGAAGGATCTCTTTTCTTGACCTGCTGGCAAGGCTCTTGCTACTGCAGCCCAGGATACTGTTGGCCTCCTTTGCCATGAGGGTGCATTGCTGGCTGATGACCAGCTTGTCCACCAGGACCCGCAGGTGCTTTCTCTGGAAAGCTGCTCCTCAGCTGGTCAGTCCACAGCCTGTTGTGGTGCATGGGGATATTTCTTCCCATGTGCAGGACTTGGCGCTTTCGTTTGGTGACCTTCATGAGGTTTCTGTCTGCCCATTTCTCAGGTCCCTCTGAGTGACGGCACAATCATGTGCTGAATCAGCCACTCCTCCCAATTTTCTGTCATCCACCAGCTTGCCTCGGATTCCTTTGGCCCCATCATCCAGGTCATGAATGAAGATCTTAAACAAGGTTTGCTACATTGCTCCCAGGATCCTTTCTGGACTGCCTCCATTCGGCTGTGCTCCCACACAAACCCAAGAGGTACCTGAAGGCAGAATTAGTCCACGTCCTGCTCTAATGAATGATGTGACTGGGATTTTATGGCATCGCCTTCCTCCAGTTTTCCCAGTCCTTGCAAAGGATTCCTTGCTCTTGCCCCTCCCTCACTCCCAAACTAGACGCATGGGCGCACAACACGTGTCTTCAGGACAGTGTTCCAAATGCACCTCAGGCTCCGAGGAAACTGTCTTGCCATCTTGGGCACATAGGAAAGAACTACCACTGCTACAAAACACTGGAAATGTCTTGCAATGTCATAAATGTAGAGACTACATAGGATGAAGAAGAAAGCTAGGAATTTGTTCCACACTACCGTAGTCCCAAAGAAAGTAAACATCTCCCTGGCCACCCGCAAGGAGGTCGCAGGCTGCTTCTTGCTGACAGATTTGAAGAGTGCCACTCAGCAGACTCACACCCAGTCCCCAAAGGAGAGACACGGGCAGTCCCTGGAGGAGAATCAGCCTGGTGCTGAGGTAAATGTGGACCAGGCAGCAGTCGTGTATGTTATGGGTAGCGGGCTGGGGAGGGCTCTGGGGAAGGAGGTGCAAAGGCCAGAGGGGGAAATGCTGAGCTGTGGGTCTGTCCAAGTGCTGTGTGGGGCTGGTGTGTGCACATCAGCAGAGCTGCTTAGGCAAGAGCAATGCAGGCCTGAGCCCCTTGTGGCTAGTTGTAGGGGTCAGAAGGGATTGCTTGTTGGAGCACATCACAAGGCAGCTACAGGCACCGCTCCTGTGCGCGAGGCTCCTGCCTGCCCTTTTTGGGAAAGCAGGTACTGGGACGCCCGGCACAGACGCTCACTGCGAGCTCGCTGGGAAAGGTCAGCACTTTCTCTCCCGTTATGGCCAGAGGAGGAAGGCAGCTTTTCCCTGTCAACAGGGTAGTGCGAGCACTGTGCATGCAACTGCGGAAACATTAGTTAAATGTGAAAACAGAAGCTGCCCCCGAAAGCGCTGTGTGTTCTGCTGCAGCCTGCCTGTTGCCTTGGGAGTTGCCTTCCAGGTGGAAAGTAGAGGGCAGCCGGGAGAGTAAATACAAAGCAGGCAAAGTAAGAGCTGGTCAAGGCCACCCCTTTCTCTGTCCCTCTTAGGATCACTTGAGTGAGCTTTAATTTTGGAGGTGTTTGAGAAGGAGGCATTTTAAATAGCCCTGCAAACTTAGGAAAATGTCACCTTCAAAAACTAAGAAGCCAACTTGCCCTCTTTTCTCTGTTCTTCAGATGATTACCTTCATTTGGAAGGGTACTTAATTTTTGGAGTGGGATATGCTCTTCTGGGACTGACTTTTGTGTGTGTTTGAATCTCCTCACAGCTTAGGTACTAGATTTATTCATTGATGATCAATAATTGCAGAGAAGTTTTAATGCCCTGTTGTCTAATAAGGCAAGAGAGATAAAAATTTGGAAGAGTTTCTTTAAAATGCAGCTCTTAACCCTCTGGCATCCAAACAGAAAGCAGGTGAAGATCTTCTCCAATTCCAAGTGTGCTAAGTGCATTTTGAACCAAGGAGGAGCTCCCTGGGAAGCACAACCCCATGAGAAGCCTGTAACAGCCCCCCATCCCGCGTGGGGACCAGGCCAGGGCAGCATCTCCCACGGGGCGGGCTGCGACGGGGGTCGAGCGGGGCTGCGGTGCCCCCCGTCAGGGGGTCCCGGCCTCCCCCCACAGAGGCGTCCCGGGAGGACGGTGGCAGCAGGGCCGAGGTTGGGCGCCATCAGGGAGGGGACTCTGCCCGTTTTGGAGGCTGGACAGCATGGGGAGCCCCCGTCCTGTCCCCGAGGGGAGGCTCTGGGTCCCCCTGGGCCCATGGTTCAGCCCGGCCCCGATTCCATCCCGGGAACGCGGATGCAGCGGGCTCCAGACGCATTGCCCAGCACTGCGTGGGGCAGCAGGAGGATCTGGGCTCTCCCCGGAGCAGGCACTGCGCGGGGCAGCAGGAGGATCTGGGCTCTCCCCGGAGCAGGCACAGGATCCCACCGCCCCTCGGCGCGAGCCATGGGGAGGCAAGTCAGAGTGCAGAGTTGGGTGCCGCAGCCGGTAGGAGGCGCTGGGTGGGATGGGAGGCAGGTCAGGGCCGTGGGGCTGGGAGCCGGGGTCGGTCCTCGTGGTGTTTCCAGACCCCCGACGGGGGTGGTAGGCAGGGACCAAAGTGGTACCTTGGATGGTGTTGCCACGACAGCCGTCCCGTGCTGGGTCCCCACAGCTCTTCAGAGCTGACGGCCACAGACATCCCCTCCCTGTCCCCTCCCCATCCCCATCCCCATCCCCATCCCGGGAGAGCTCTTGGGGAAGGGTTTTTACGCTCCTGCTGGCCAGGGTCCCGGTGGCACACACACAAAGCTGATGCTCTTTCAAATCCAAACAGCCCCTTTGGGTCCAGGCAGGTGGCAAGAGTACCCTTAGGGCAGGAGCTGTCTGTATCAAAAGAGGAAGAGCTTTTCCTTCAGTCCTAAAATCCCAGAAACTGCCTGGCCTCAGGCACACAAAGCCTCTGTGTGATGATAAGGCTGACATGAAGGTGAAAGGTGGCCACAGACCACTGCCAAGAGCCCTGGCACAAGTTGCAGCCGCCAGGGCTGGGACAGCACAGGGGCTGGAGCCCCAGGCACACAGTCCCTCGCACAGTGCCAGCCCCTTCGGGGGGCTGGGGGTCACGGGACAGGGTTCCCTCCCTGGTGACCGCACACTTGGGGCTGGCAGCTCCATTGCGCAAGGGGCTCTGCCCTGCCCACCTGGGTCAGCGCTTCCCCTGCCCTGTCCTTGAGCAAGGCCACCGCACATGCACAGAGCAAGGCCACAGCTGAGGCATGGAGACACTCAGTTCTGCCTTGTGCCATTTCCCAGCAGGGCATCATGAGACGGTTTCTCACCTTCGTGGGGACCATCCTTTGGAACTTGTGGCCGGGGTGTCTCATCCAGCTGAAGACGTGGGGGAGAGGCAAGCCGCAAGCCAGCCAAGGAAGAACAAAGCTCCAGTGTACCCAACTGGGTAAGAGCCTCGTGGCCAGAAGTACCCTCAGCTTCTGGCAGCAGAGGCAATGGGGAAGGTGCCCTCCAGGTTCCTGACACAGGGTCTGGGGTCAGACTGTGGCATGGTCCTTGGGGACACGAGCCTGTTCCATTGTATTGAACATGGCCCAGCACCTCCCACAAGGACAGACCCTTGTGGGGAAAGCCAGGTGTGGCAGCTGGGAGCCATGGCAGCCTCATCACATAGCACCCTGGTGTGTCTTGCAGGAGCCACATCCGACCGCCGTGTGCAGCCCCTCATCAACAGACCAAGAGCTGCTCTCTCCTACAAGAAAGGGACAGGCTCCTTCGTGGCACAAGTCATCTCCGCCTTGGTGAGTGCCAGCCTTGTGTGGGCTCTGGTGCCCCACCAGTGCCCCATCACTGATGCCAGCTCACTTGGTTTCCCACAGACCTGGGCTCCTGCCTCTGCTCAGAGGCAAAAACGCACACAGGCTTTTGGCATGCTGTGGCGAAGACCGCCAGATACCCGTGTTCCCTGTGAGGTAGGGGAAAAGGCTGTTTTGTGCACTTGTTCCTCCATCTTGGGGCCTTGGTGCCCTCCGTGCCTCAGTTTCCCCATCCTGGATCTAGCACTGGCCCACTGGTAGCCTGTGGGCTAAGTCAGAGAAGAGGCAAGCTGGAGGCTCTGCAAGCAGCAGGGTTTGAGAGAAAGGTGCTGGTCGAAGGCCAGGCGAGAGTGGGGCTCCTTGGGGTGTCTCTGGGGAGTTCATCTTGGGGCAGTGGTGGTATTGGAGAGGAGGGGGACAATGCAGTGTAACAGTCTGAGAAGAGCGTGGGCAAAGGGGCTCTCTCTGGAGCTGTCATGGGCAGGAAAGAACAGGCTCTGCCCAGGCATGTGTGGGATGAGGACTGTACTGCTAAAGGCCCGTTGGAGCAGGACAGGGACCAGGAGTGGGGTGGGGAGCAGGCTGAAGATTGTGAGGAGGCTGGAGAGTGGGATGAGGTGCTGAGGGCAGCCTGACAGCAGCAGTTAGGGACAATCTCCCCCTGGTGCAGCAGGGGAGGCTGGGGTGAGGGCAGCCCCCCGGGGCAGGACAGGCTGCTTGTCCGTGGAGTCAGGGGAGGAGAGCCCAGGCATGCACAGCGTGATGTGGGGTATAAGTACAAAACTAGGAGCTCGGGAAATATGTGTCTCTTCCTAAAAAGTCCTGAATCGTCCCTCACAAAGGAACCTTTTGGGTGGGTGGCTCAACACCATTGCATTGAAAGTGGAAATAAGGTGGGTGCTTTGAGTGGATTGGAAAAGGGGGCTGAGGGAGCAGCTGCCTGTGTCCGTGGGAAGGCCTGGGGCTGCCATGGGGCAGCATGCAGAGCACTGGGGCCCCTTGTGAGAGCTGTGTGGGATGAGAGGGCTGTCATGGGGCAGCATGTGGAGTGAGAGCTGTGTGGTGCCGCCTGGGGAATGAGAGGGTTGTGGGCGTTGCCAGGGCTGGCAGCTGCCCTTAGGGCAGCATGTCCTGCAACCCCCGCATGTGGGGCCCTGCTTGGAGGGAGCCCTATCCCTCTGCCTCCCCACATCCCCCTTTGCTCAGGGTGGGGAACCGCGTGTCATTGCAGTCCGTGACAGCGAGCAGTGAGACGCCGAAGCCCAGGAGGACAACCGGCCGATGGGGAAACCTGGGGGGTGCCGTGGTGTTGAGCACCAAAGCGCTGCCTCATCCCGTCTGTGTAAGAGGAGCACTCTGGGGCCAGGCTCAGTGGCAGCATGTGCCACTGTGCTGAGGAAGGGCTGTGGGAGTGGGGAGATGGGAGGCTGGACACAGTCCAGGAGCAAAGGGGTGAGCTAGCTCAGGGTGTTTTCGGGATACTTCTCGCCCCTGCTGCTTTGGTTGGTGAGCAGGTTTTGTGCAGCCTTCCCCATGGGCAGAGGTCAATAGGTAATAGAAAGGCAGGGTTTCACTCCCTTCTTGCCCGCTGGCAAGCAGCCCACTGGCACGCCAGGGGTGAATGTGCCCAGGCAAGTCCTTTGGAAAGCCAGGGTCAGGGGAGGTTTCCCCAGAGGTGGGTGGGAAGGGGGATGTTATGTGCAGGGTGTTGGTCCCGTGCCTCGTTCGTGTGCAGTGCAGGAGTAGATAAAAGCCTTTATTTTGATGGGGCCTGCCAGAGATATGCGAGGAAGATGAGGGACATGACCACGGGCCCCAGACCAGCAGCTTTGCCGAGTCGAGCCAGGATCCCACAGCAGATTGCAGAGTGGACAAGGAGTCCTCAGCCACAGGCCTGCTCACCCGAGCCGATCGTCGTTGACACCGCCCCGGGGACAGGCGACGCTTGGGACACCATTCGGTGCTGGACCCAGGACATGAGCCAGAGCCTGGAGAAGCCTTCAGCCTCGCTTCAGGTGAAGGGGTTTCTCTGTCTTGATGGGACAGGTGGTGGGCAGCAGTGTGTGGAAGGGATCGGGACATAGAGGAAAGGCCAGGCTCCAGCAGCCCGAAGCAGCAGGGAAAGCAGGAGGGCAATGGGAGCAGTTTGGGGGGAGTCCTGAGAGACTTAGGGGTTCTTGGGTTATAGCTTGTGGTTATTGCCTTGAGGTTGTACTCCTTAGAGGTTATTGCTTTGAGGTGGGCGAGGCAAGTTGTCCCTGGGAGCTCCCCGCCAATCTGCAAAAGGGCCGAAGAAGGCTCCTTCGGACTCACTGTACCACCAATGTCTTCTGTTGTAGAGCCCGGAGAGCATCCCAGTGCTGATCCCAATCCCGGAAACAAGCAACAACGACGTAAGCACCGCTCGCAGCCCCCCACATGCTCACCGCCATGCTGCTCTGTGTCCACGTGCAGCTTGGCCAGGTTCTGCAGATGGGATTGTTGGTGCAGGCTTTCTAGGCCACGTGAGAAAACAGGCCTGTTGAAAAGAGGGCGAAAAGTGCAGGCTGTGCAGCTGGTCTTCCTGTTAGAGGGAGGGCAAGAGCCCAAACCTAGGACTAGGAAATAGTCCAGGGGCCCCTTTCGTGGTGGATCTGAAGGAGAGGTGCAGAAGGTGGGCCCAGTGGGTGCCCCCAGCCCGCCAGTGTGATGGGGCTCGGAGCTAGTGTGTGCGTGGAGCTGTAGAAGGCTGTGTGGGGGTGCTGGAGGCCCAGAAGGCTGTGCGGTGGCCACAGCACCTTGAGGGCTGTGCCGCGGCAGTGGGAGGGGCTGGGAGAGGCAAGGATGGGGCAGCGACTGTAGGAGTTGGCCAGGTGGGGCAAGTGGTGCTGTTGGGGGTGCGGGAGGTCTTTGAGAGAGGAGCCTTTGCGTAGGCGTAGGGCAAATGTGGGCTGAGGCGTTGCTAGTGGAGTTGTGGAGGGAAGAGGCTGGGAGGTGAGAGCGGGGCTGCCTTGAGCGCAGCACCACCGATGGCCCCTTTGTCCCTGGAAGCGCTTGATGGCCAGGAGGGGTGTTGCCTGGAGGAGTAGGCGCCATGGTGGGAGGAGGGAGGTGGGAGCAAGGTGTCTTTGTGTGGAGAGGAGGGCGAGTGGGTTGCGGGGAGGTGGGCCCGATGGGTGGGCCAGGGGTGGCAGTGGTGGTGGCAGTGCCACGTGCCTGGCACCTGCGAGGGCACTCAGCACCACAGGGAAGGCACTGCTTGTGGTGGGAAGGTGCAAGCTGCCAAGTTGGTGTGGAGCAAAGGGAAGAAAGAGAGGCTGTAGTTGGCGTGGGAGCAGAGGGGTGGGCTGGCTGTGGTGCGTGCTCCCTTGTGGGCCCTTGGAAAGTGAGTGAGGCGAGGTGGGAGGCTGCTGAGCAGAGGGGCGCTGTTGCTGCTTGGCACCACGTTGGCCAGGAGTAGGGCTGGCGTGCTGTGTTGCGCTGCAAAGGTCTCCATTCCTTTGTCAGGCTGTGGAGAGGGCCAGCAGGGCTGCCTCGGACCCCAGGAGAGAGCAGGAGGCGGCGAGCAGCAGCGGCGGCATCGGTGCTCCGGTATGAGCTAAGGAGCGATCTGAGGTGCGAGAGGTTGTGAGGAAGGGCTTTGTTGGGGCTCTGTTGGTGGGCAGAGGTGGTGGTCTGCTGGGGGAGGGCGGTGTGAGGTTGAGCTGCTGCCCCCAAAAATGCTCCTGAGCTGAGGAGCCCTGGCGTGGGCAGAGAAGAAGCCCATGTTTACTTCTCTCCCGGCTCCACCAAGCAGACCCATGATTCCCCTGCTTGGCCACTGGCTCCCCGAGATGGCAGCTTGGCCGCAGGCTTGGGGCAGGCGTGTGGTGCATGCAGGCCTTCCCGAAAGGAGCAGCTGCCTTTGCCGCTGGGGCCTGGCCGTGCAGCTGGGGCCCCCATTAGGCCCTCTGGGGAAAGGTGGCGCAAAGGCTGTGCGCCAGCATGGTCTTCAGCCCCGCGTGCTGCCAGGCAGCTGCCCTGTGATGCAGGGAGCCCCTCAGGCAAGGCATCTGTTGTGCTCGCAAGGCTTTGCAGGGGGGCTACTTGGGAGCAGGCAGGCGGCAGAGGCCCGAGGCGAGGGCCAAGCAGGGTGGTGGGTGGGAGCCCTTTGTGGTGGGAGTCAGGGCAAAGGAGTCGGGGCTCTTGGGCTCTTGGCTTGTGACTCTTGCCTGAAGGATTTGGGTGCCTTGAGGCCTGTTGTGCGCGGGAGCTGCCTGGCAATGTGCCCCCAAAGGGCCAAAGGAGGCTCCTTCTGAGTGCCTGTGCCACCAATTTGTTCTCTTGTAGAGCCTGGAAACTGTGCCACCACCGGTCCCAGTCTCCGCACCCAGCAGCAAGGACGTAAGTGCCACTCCTAAGCCCCATATGCTCAGCCGGGTGCTGCTGTCTGTGCACTCGGAGCTTGTCCAGGGTGTGCCCACGGGTTGCTCGGTGCAGGTTTTCTAGGCCCACAGGAAAAAGAGGCCTGTTGAAAAGAGGGCGAAAAGTGCAGGCTGTGCAGCTGGTGCGTGTGTTAGAGGGAGGGTAGGAGGCAAGAGTAGAGGCGGCGGTGGGCGAGTGCTGCATGGGTGTGGGGAAGGGCTGTGTTTGGGGGTGAAGTGGCGAGGCCGTTGGTGCTGTGGGGTGTGAGGCCTTTGGAGGGTGAGGCTGGGCGGGTGGAGGTGGGAGCAGGGCCGTGTTGTGGTGGGTGGCGGGAAGTGGGCGAGGAGGAGTTGGTGGTGGGTGGGTGGGAGTGTTGGAGCGGGTAGGGGAAGAGGAGGTTTGCTGAGAGTTGTTGGGAAAGGGTGTGTGTGTGTGTGTGGGGAGAGGTGGGCATGGTGGTGAGCGTAGGAGGGCGGCTGTATTGGGTGGCCGTGGTGGAACCCCGTTGGCCCGAGCAGCACGAGGTGTAGGCAGGTAGGGAGGGGCCACGCATGCAGCCTGATCAGCAAGTGCACGTGGCGAAGGTGCGTCCGCTGTGCGGGGCTTGTGCCGAGGCCACAGTGGTGCTGGGGATGTAGCAGCAGGTTGCCGTCCCTGCGTGGGTGATGCTCGGTGACAGTGTGCCCTTGGTGGCTTTGCAGGTGGCCGCCAGAGCAGCTGCGAGCACGGCCAGGGAGAAACCGCGGCGGTTCCTGAGGGCGCAGCGGCGGGGAAAGCCTCCTGGCGTGGAGCCACCAGAGCTGGTGAGGGCTTGGGCCAGGGCAGGGCAGTGTGGTGGCAGCTGTGTGCCAGTGCTGTGTCAGGAAATGGCCTGGGGGCTCCTTTGGTGGTGGCTCTGAAGGAGGGGCGCCCAAGGCAGGCCCAGTGGGTGACCCCGCACCGGCAGCGTGCTGGGGCTCGGAGCTAGCATCTGAGCGGCCATGGAGAAGGCCGTGTGAGGGTGGGTGTTGGAGGCACAAAAGGCTCTGCAGTGGCCACAGCACGTTGGCAGCTGTGCGCCAGCAGTGGGCCGGGCCGGGCCAGGCGAGGATGGGGCAGTGGCTCTTGGAGTTTGCCAGCAAGGCTGGTGGGCAGTGCTGGCGGTGGGGGTGCGGGAGGTCTTTGAGGAAGGAGCTTCTGAGCATGCATAGGGCAAATGTGGGCTGAGGCTGGTGAAGTCGTTGCTAGTGGAGTTGTGGAGGGAAGAGGCTGGGAGGTGAGAGCGGGGCTGCCTTGAGCGCAGCACTACCGATGGCCCCTTTGTCCCTGGAAGCGCTTGATGGCCAGGAGGGGTGTTGCCTGGAGGAGTAGGGGCGGGGGGCTGCTAAGGGCACTGGGGCGGGTTGTTGTGCGGTGGGCAAGCAGGCGGTGCTGGAAGTGGTGGTGGGTGGCAGGCAGCAGGAGGAGGGAGCGGCAGTGTCGGTGGGGGCATGGGTGCCATGGTGGGAGGAGGGAGGAGGGAGAGAGGCTGGTGTGTGGGTGTGTGGGGAGAGGAGGGCGAGTGGGTTGCGGGGAGGTGGGCCCGATGGGTGGGCCAGGGGTGGCAGTGGCGGTGGCAGCGCCACGTGCCTGGCACCTGCGAGGGCGCTCGGCACCGCGGGGAAGGCACTGCTTGCGGTGGGAAGGTGCAGGGCAAAAGCTGCCAAGTTGGTGTGGAGGGAAGGGAAGAGAGAGAGGCTGTAGTTGGCGTGGGAGCAGAGGGGTGGGCTGGCTGTGGTGCGGGCTCCCTTGTGGGCCCTTGCGAAGTGAGTGAGGCGAGGTGGGAGGCTGCTGAGCAGAGGGGTGCTGTTGCTGCTTGGCACCACGTTGGCCAGGAGTAGGGCTGGCGTGCTGTGTTGCGCTGCAAAGGCCTCCTTTGCTTTGTCAGGCTGTGGAGAGGGCCAGCACAGCTGCCTCGGACCCCGCGAGAGAGCAGGAGGCGGTTGAGCAGCAGCGGCGGCATCGGTGCTCCGGTATGAGCTAAGGAGCGATCTGAGGTGCGAGAGGTTGTGAGGAAGGGCTTTGTTGGGGCTCTGTTGGTGGGCAGAGGTGGTGGTCTGCTGGGGGAGGGCGGTGTGAAGTTGAGCTGCTGCCCCCAAAAATGCTCCTGAGCTGAGGAGCCCTGGCGTGGGCAGAGAAGGAGCCCATGTTTGCTTCTCTCCCGGCTCCACCAAGCAGACCCATGATTCCCCCGCTTGCCCACTGGCTCCCTGAGACGGCAGCTTGGCTGCAGGCTTGGGGCAGGCGTGTGGTGCATGCAGGCCTTCCTGAAAGGAGCAGCTGCCTTTGCAGCTGGGGCCTGGCCGTGCAGCTGGGGCCCCCATTACACTCTGGGGAAAGGTGGCGCAAAGGCTGTGCGCCAGCATGGTCTTCAGCCCCGCGTGCTGCCAGGCAGCTGCCCTGTGATGCAGGGAAGCCTCTGAGGCAAGGCGTCTGTTGTGCTCGCAAGGCTTTGCAGGGGGGCTACTTGGGAGCAGGCAGGCGGCAGAGGCCCGAGGCGACGGCCAAGCAGGGTGGTGGGTGGGAGCCCTTTGTGGTGGGAGTCAGGGCAAAGGGGTCAGGGCTCTTGGGCTCTTGGCTTGTGACTCTTGCCTGAAGGATTTGCATGCCTTGAGGTGGGCTAGGCATGTTGTGCGTGGGAGCTGCATGCCAAAGGGCCAAAGGAGGCTCCTCCTGAGTGCCTGTGCCACCAATTTCTTCCGTTGTAGAGCCTGGAAAGCGTCCCACTTCCAGTCCCGGTCTCCGCACCCAGCAGCAAGGACGTAAGTGCCGCTGCTAACCCCCACATGCTCACCCTGGTGCTGCTCTGTGTGCACGCGTAGCTTGTCCAGGTTGTGGCCATGGGTTCCTCGGTGCAGGTTTTCCAGGCACACAGGGAAAACGGGCAGGCCTCTGGAAAAGGCATGCAGCCTGAGCAGCAAGTGCCTGTCCCGAAGGTGTGGCACTTCCTGTGTGGGGCTTGTCGTGTGCCCACAGTGGTGCTGAGGATGCAGCAGCCCCTTTGCCCTCGCTCTGCTGGTGATGCTCGGTGACAATGTGCCCTTGGTGGCTTTGCAGGTGGCGCAGAAGCAAGCTGCGAGCATGGCCAGGGAGAAAGCGCAGAGGGTCCTGAAAAAGCAGTGCCCGGGAAGGTCTTCTGCCCAGGAGAGAGCAGAGCTGGTGAGGGCTGGGGCCAGGGCGGCAGAGTGTGGTGGCAGCTGTGTGCCACTGCTGTGGCAGGAAGTGGGAGCAGGGCCCCTTTGCTGTGGATCGGTAGGAGAGGTGGCCAAGCTGGGTGCAGAGGGTGCCAGCACATTGGCAGCATGCTGGGGCTCGGAGCCAGTGTGTGCACAGACATGCAGAAGGCTGTGTGGGGGTGTTGGAGGCCCAGAAGGCTGTGCAGTGGCTACAGCACCTTGACAGCTGAGTATGCGGCATGTTCCACTGCATGCCTGCAGTTCTGGAAGCAACCATGGTGTGGGCAGAGGAGGAGACCATCTTTGCTTCTCTCACAGCCCCACCAACCAGACCCATCCTTCCTCTACTTCCCCACTGAGACACCCCCTTCACCTCAGGCTTGGGGCAGGCGTGTGGTGCATGCAGCCCTTCCCGAAAGGAGCGCCTGCCTTTTCAGCTGGGGCCCATGACACTCTGGGAAAAGGCTGGGCCACAAAGACTGTGCGCCAGCGTGGTCTTCAGCCCCATGTGCCAGCCAGCTCACATCTGAGGTGGGGAACCCCACAGCCAAGGCATCTGTTGCCCTTGTAGGCTTTTGCAGCCTCCCTCCTTTGGGCTCCCTTTGGGGCAATGGGCTACTGCCCTGACGTAGGAGAAAAAAGGAGAAAACTGAGAGGTCACTACCTGCCCAAGGAAGCCAAGAAGGTGAGAGCCTGCATATTGCAGCCATCAAGTGTACGCAGGGCTGTGAGAGCTTCCCAGACACTCCTGTCCCTTTCCTGAGCCTGTCAATCCCCTACACTGCTCACAGGACAGGGATGGACCAGGGTTGGCAGTTACCGGCGACACAGGTCCCCTGGTAAGCAAGCACTGTGAGGCAGGGACTAGCCCCTATGCAGCCTGCAGTGAGACAGGCCCAGCACTGGCACACTCCAGGTTGCTCCTTCTCCCAAGGGCCGTGTCACATAGAAGCCTGGCTGTGCTCGCCCAGCTCCTGGCACCAAGGCTGTGCTGCTGCCTGCGTGGTGGCAGTGGGCCTCAGAGGGACATGGGGGGACTGTGCTAGGCTCCTTCCCCAGTGCTGAGCCCAGCACTTGTGACGCACCTGGCGCTGATTTGTTTCTGCTGTAATTGTGAATACACTTCATGTACCTGCTTCCCAGCTAGCCTAAACACAGTATTTGTTCCAAAGCTACATTGCAACAGGAAAATATTACAACTCAGCTTGCTATTTCTCAGATCAGGTGACAGCAATCTGCTCAGGTTGGGAGTCTATCTCCTGAATGCATCTACTTTGTGCAGATCACTTAACCTTATCTTTCTTGGACTGAAGACACACATTCAGACAAATGCGTGCATGCATATTTAAATGCATCTTTTCTATCATGATATGAAAGACAGAAAAGAGCCGGCTGGGGATGGGATTACCAATGGCAACCTGAGCATCTTGATTAGAAGAGGCAGGGCTGTGTAAAAGACAGAAAACCCTTTGCTAGGGTTTGTCAGGGTGCTGGGTTTTGGTAAGAGATACACAGTGACCAGGCTGCTGCAGAAAGTTCTTTCTACAGTGAGGTGGAAGGAGATGGCTGAGAAAGTCTTTCTGTGGCAGAAGGGGTTCCCAATCTCATGAATAGCATACTAACACATCCTATCCCTGGCAGGATTGAAAGGACCAGGAATGCTGCTCCGCAGTCACCAGCACAAAAACGTGGATATTCCCAAGGAGAATCATCATACAGATAACTAGAACCAGCAGGAAGAGGAAGGCCTGAAATTCTGGGACATCAGTGCACCCTGGAAGGCTACATTTCATAACAGACGTCCCACTGTCCCACACATATTACATGGGATAGCACTAGATCGCCACTGGAAAAGGACATTCATGAAGTTCATTTGAAACACGTTAGCATAACTTTGTTAGGCTTAAACATGAGAAACAAATGAAACCAGATTACATCACGTGCTCATTAAAAACTTTGTACTTAACAACACTCTTAAGTTCTCCTACTAGCCACCCTGCAGATTAGAGGCAATGACAAGCTCACTGTGGTTCCCACAATCTTACAAGCTCCCAGGGGAAAGTCACACAGTGTGAAGTGAAATCACAGGAATAAAGTGTCTTGGAGGTTTAACGGGGCTTGCTGAGGGCTGTTAGAGATGGAGCTGGTGCCAGAAATCCATGTCCCTCCCCAGGCACTGATTAGACCAAAGCATCACAGGCACTGCTTGCAGGAAGATGAAAGGGACAAACGGCTCTGCCCTCAAGTAGCACTTTTGATGTGTGGCGGCTCTTCCATTAATGACACACACAGACACACACAGCTTTAATGGTTTGCTTCAGTGCAGTCGACACATCCCTGCTGCCCCAGCCCTGCGTAACTCTCCCCACATCATCCTCCATCCTCAAGCACTGCCTCGCAGTGCTGATATACAATCTCTGTAACCTCAACTTTCCTGATATTCCTCAGGCCTAGCCTGCAGCACCCTGAAACCTGACCCCATTTGTTGGGGCCCAACGTCTTCACCAGGAACCCCATGCAAGAGCAAAAAACTGATCCCCAGCCCCCAAGTCCCGCTGTTTCAGTGGTGCCTCTTCAGCATAAATCACAAGCCACACTACACAACTCCTGCTCCCCTTATCCCTGAACTTCCCACTCACCACCTGCTGCAACAGCTAGATAACAGGTTGGACATCCTAGGAAATGTAAAATGGCACTCGATAGCTGCTGAAGCAATGGAAGCAATGGTCTCTGGAATTACTCCCCACTCCTCTGCACTGAGTACATTTCCAGGTGAGATTACTATCCAGCTCACAGGGAGGTACCTCCACACCAGCACCCACAGTTAGGTGTCCAGCTCTCTGCACTGAATCTCCTCCTAGGCATCTTCCTCAGGATGAATTGCATCCCACTGGGAAACCAACTTATTCTCTTCAGGGATGGCAAGGGCACTCCAACCTGTGGCTCTCTGCACTTCAAACACCTCAGTTTAGCCAAGGCAGAGCCTCTTCCTGGGGTCTTCATTTTTCCAAGGACACAGAACACCTTTTCTGCCCAAAACCTCCACCTCCCTGCAGAAAATAAAATATATATAAGAAACAAGATTTGAGAGCTGGAGGAAATGCTTTGCTGTGAGGGCTTCAGATTCTGCCACAGACACATGAACTTCCTCCCACAGAGCCACCTCCCCAGCTAGCAGGCAAGGGCAGGGACACGGTGGAGTAAGGAAATGTAGCTTGTGAGCTGTATGGTAGGAGCTGTGAGAAGGGCTCAGATACCCGTGTCCTGTTTAATAAACTACAGTCACAAAACCATCAAGGAGACATTTTACCCTGAAGAACTTCAAAACATGAGCCCTGAAGACAGCGGAATCTACAAAATTGAGAAGATCATTCCTGTAAAGGAAGAAAGAAACAGCTGCTGGTAAAGTGGCACGGCTGGTCCAGCAATTTATCAGTTACATTGAAGCCTCCCAAGTCTGCACGTCTAGCTTTTGGGCTTGGAGCTGGGGGAAATAAAAGGAGAGAGGACAGTGTTTGAGGACATCATACTGCCCAGCAATGACAGCCCCAGGATTTGCCACCAAACACAGCTCAGACTTTGTTGTAGAGCAGGTGAGGCCCCCGGAGCACTCAGGCGAGTGAGACCTGGGGCTGGCAGAAGTACAATACCTGCACAGATGGGAAAAACATCAAAGGGAAACTTCCTTTGAAACTGCACTGCTGGGTATGACATGGCACTATCCTTCGCAGAGAGGCTGTTCACCACTCCTCTCCAGCTTGATGGAAAGTAGGAACAATCTTCTTAGCTCCCACAGCAAAGCTCCAACCATTGACTTCCCAGCCATAGTCCTGGTCTATGATTAAGAAAACAAAGCTTAAAACAGACAACAGTCTTCAAAGCTTGTGTACAGCCAGGGGCCTAGTGCAGGGGAATTAGCTGCCTGATTCAGAGATTAGGTCTCAGCTCAGACCTCAGCTTAGATTAAGCTCACACCTAAGCTTTAGACACTCTGACAACTGAAATTAGGTGGAACATATTCACCTTTGTAGCTCTGAATTCCTATTTCCTTCTTTCTGGGGGCATCAGGACCTTCATATCCCACACCCACCTACTTGATCCTTCCAGTCTTTTCAAAGGCAGCCACTTCTGGCTTTTTCCCCGAATGCCACGCAACTGACGCGTGAGAGAACACTGAGTTACCTGCCAAGGCTTACACTGTGCAGCAGGCAGGAGCCAGAGGCAGGACCTACCAGGCACTTTTGGAGTTGCAGTATTGTTCCTCAAGTGTCCCACATGAACAGAGAGCAGCGTGACTCTCCAATAAGCGCATGGAACTACAAGGAGATCACACTCCCTATGATGCACTGAGGAGGAGTACTAAACTGTCTCTCCTGTGTGGGCAACGCGCAGTATGTTAACCACACTTGGAACCAGAACAAGATGATGCCCAGGATGAGACCAGAGCTGCTGCATTTCTGAGCAAGAACGGAACAATTTGGCCCAAGCTTTTGGCTTTGCAAAACTGAGTTCTTATCTATTTCTTTGCTCTATCCAAGCACTGCGTGAAGGGAAACTGGACAGAACTTGTCCTGAGTGAAAGCATGTTGAGCCCCATTTCTAGAGCTAGAAGGGCAGCTCTGATGGGGAATGACAAACAGAAGTGATAACTGCAAAGAGCTAAAGAACGGAGGGGGTGCTATCAGTCTCCGACAATTGTATACACCTTGCAGAAAGGTGCAGAGTCTAAGCTGTTCTTCTGCACTTCCCCTGTGGCCAATGCAGAGAGCCTTCCTGAAGGAAATCTATTGCTTTCTGATTCACTTGTGCAGAGCACCTCTGATAAATCACCCTCTTCCTCATTTTCCCCAGTGGCCAAGGGGACCATGTCTTCATCTGGAGGAAAGATGATGGTCCACAAAGGGAGCAGCCAACAGAGGCAGCGAACAGACGCAGCAGTTTGCGCAGCAGTTCGCGCAGAAGGGCGCCAGAAGGCAAAGAAGGCATCTCTCCATTTTGCACATTTTGCGCAGTGGTGTGTCCTTCCCTGGGGCATGGTCATGACACGCCACAGAGCACGTTCCCCAGTGGCTGCGGGAGGTGCTGCATTGGCTGTGTCTGAGGCCTCAACCCAGACAGACCCTCAGACAGCAGATGCAGCTCTGCAGGTGTCAGGCTGCAGGGAGTGCCTGGGGCCTCTCCGTGAGGCCTGGACTGACAGACAGCTCTCCTGTGTGAGGTGTGCTGTGGTTGACCAGTTGCGTCACCAGATAAAGGAGTTACAGGAGGAGGTTAGTAGGCTGCGTAGCATCCGAGAGGATGAGCGGGAGATTGACAGGGTGTTCTCGGAGACTGTTCAGCTCCGGAAGTCCCCTGCCCCCACTGCAGCGGAGGTGTCAGAGGGCTCAGCACCGTGTGTAAAGGTGCATCATAACGCTGTTGAAGAGGGCTGGAAGCTGGTGACCTCTCGTAGAAGGAGAAAGGCTCTTGCTCCTCCTCAAGACTTACCCTTGAAGAACAAGTTTAGCGCCCTCCAAGCTGAGGAGAGGCTGGGCATGGCTCCAAGGGAGGCAACTGGCCTGACAGACCCTGTGCCGTGCAGGAACCCCCGGAAGAAACGGCGAGTGATTGTTGTGGGTGACTCCATGCTGCAGGGGACAGAGGCACCTATCTGCCGACCTGATCTCTTGTCCAGAGAGGTTTGCTGCCTGCCAGGGGCTCGGATAAGAGATGTCGTGGAAAGACTGCCAAGGCTTGTCCACGCGTCGGACTACTACCCTCTGCTGATCTTCCATGTGGGTGCTAACGACACGAAAGGCAAACTGGAAACCATCAAACGGGACTTCAGAGCTCTGGGAATGGTGGTCAAGGGTCTGGGAGCCCAGGTGGTTTTCTCCTCAATCTTGCCTGTGAGGGGAAAGGACAGGAGGAGGAGTAGACGAGTTTTCCAAGTTAACAGCTGGCTGCGCCGCTGGTGTTGGCAATAGGGCTTTGGTTTCTATGACCATGGGACCCTGTTTGAAGATCAACAGCTGATGGGGAGCGATGGGATCCACCTTACCAAGCGGGGCATGCACGTCTTTGCCAACAGATTGGCCAGCCTGGTACGGAGGGCTTTAAACTAGGCAAGATGGGGGAAGGGGAGTGGTATAGTGGCAGGGGAGTCAGTGAAACACCGCTCAAGTCAGGATGCCTCCAGCGGGTGTATACAACCAGGGGAGACAGCATGGGACATGGCTATGGAGGATCTTCTTGCACCTCTTCTGGGAAGCTTACATGCTTGGCTGGCTCTCTCAAATGCCTGTATACCAATGCACGCAGCATGGGGAATAAGCAGGAAGAGTTAGAGATCTGTGTGCGGTCGCAGGGCCATGATCTCATTGCAGTGACAGAGACATGGTGGGATAGTTCACATGACTGGGATGCTGTCATGGATGGCTACGTGCTTTTTAGGAAAGACAGGCCAGGAAGGTGAGGTGGTGGAGTTGCTCTTTATGTGAGGGAGCAACTAGAATGTATGGAGCTCTGCCTCGGGGTGTATGAAGAGCAAGTTGAGAGCCTATGGGTAAGGATTAAAGGGCAGGGTAACATGGGTGACACTGTTGTGGGGGTCTACTACAGGCCACCTGATCAGGAGGAAGTCATCGATGAGGCCTTCTACCGACAGCTGGAAGTAGCCTCACGATCACAGGCCCTGGTTCTCATGGGAGACTTCAACCACCCTGACATCTGTTGGCAAGACAGCACAGCTAGGCACAAACAGTCGAGGAGGTTCCTGCAAAGCATTGATGATAATTTCTTGACCCAGGTGGTGGAGACGCCAACGAGGAGAGGTGCAATGCTAGACCTTGTACTAACGAACAAAGAAGGTCTAGTTGGAGATGTGAAGGTTGGAGGCAGCCTTGGCTGCAGTGACCATGAGATGGTGGAGTTCAGGATCCTGCGAGGAGGGAGCAGGGCAATGAGTAGGATTGCAACGCTGGACTTGAGGAGAGCTGACTTTGGCCTCTTCAGGGACCTACTTAGGGGAATCTCCTGGGGTAGAGCCCTAGAAGGAAGAGGGGTCCAAGAAAGCTGGTTAATATTCAAGCGTCACTTCCTCCAGGCTCAGGATCAGTGCATCCCTCTGAGGAAGAAGTCGAGCAAAGCGGGCAGGAGACCTGCCTGGCTGAGCAAGGAACTCCTGGCCAAACTCCAGCAGAAGAAGGAAGTGTACAGAATGTGGAAAAGGGGACAGGCCACTTGGGAGGAATACAGGGACGTTGTCAGAGCGTGCAGGGATGCGACAAGGAAGGCTAAGGCCCAGTTGGAATTAAATCTGGCAAGGGATGTCAAGGACAACAAGAAGGCCTTCTTCAAATACATCAGTAGCAAAAGGAAGACTAGGGAAAACGTGGGCCCGCTGCTGAATGGGGCATGTGCCCTGGTGACAAAAGATACAGACAAGGCAGAGTTATTGAATGCCTTCTTTGCTTCCGTCTTCACTGCTAAGGCCAGTCCTGAGGAATTCCAGACCTTGGAGACAAGAGAGGAAGGCTGGAGAAAGGAAGACTCTCCCTTGGTGGAGGAGGATCAGGTTAGAGATCTTTTGTCCAAACTTGACATCCACAAATCCATGGGCCCCGATGGGATGCAGCCACGAGTGCTGAGGGAGCTGGCGGATGTTATTGCTAGGCCACTCTCCATCATCTTTGAAAGGTCCTGGAGATCAGGAGAGGTGCCTGAGGACTGGAAGAAAGCCAATGTCACGCCAGTCTTCAAAAAGGGCAAGAAGGAGGAGCCAGGAAACTACAGGCCTGTCAGCCTCACCTCCATCCCTGGAAAGGTGATGGAACAGCTCCTCTTGAAGGTCATCACTAAGCATCTGGAGGACAAGAAGGTGATCAGGAGTAGTCAGCATGGATTCACCAAAGGGAAATCATGCTTGACCAATCTGATAGCCTTCTATGACGGAATGACTGGCTGGGTAGATGAGGGCAGAGCAGTGGATGTTGTCTACCTGGACTTCAGCAAGGCTTTGGACACTGTCTCCCATCCCATCCTCCTAGGTAAGCTCAGGAAGTGTGGGCTAGATGAGTGGACGGTGAGGTGGCTTGAGAACTGGCTGGATGGCTGAGCTCCGAGGGTTGTGGTGAATGGCGCAGAGTCAAGTTGGAGGCCTGTGGCTAGTGGTGTCCCCCAGGGGTCAGTCCTGGGTCCAGTCTTGTTCAATATATTCATCAATGACCTGGAGGAAGGGACAGAGTGCACCCTCAGCAAGTTTGCTGATGATACTAAACTGGGGGGAGAGGCTAACACACCAGAAGACTGTGCTGCCATTCAGAGGGACCTGGACAGGCTGGAGAGGTGGGCGGAGAGGAACCTCATGAAGTTCAACAAAGGCAAGTGCAAGGTCCTGCACCTAGGCAGGAATAATCCCATGCACCAGTACAGGCTGGGGACTGACCTGCTGGAAAGTAGCTCTGCTGAGAAGGACCTGGGAGTGCTGGTGGACAACAAGTTAAACATGAGGCAGCAGTGTGGCCTTGTGGCCAAGAAGGCCAATGGGATCCTGGGGTGCATTAGGCAGAGTGTTGCCAGCAGGTCGAGGGAGGTGATCCTGCCCCTCTATTCAGCCCTGGGGAGGCCTCACCTGGAGGACTGTGTCCAGTTCTGGGCTCCCCAGTACAAGAGAGACATGGCACTCCTGGAGAGAGTCCAGCGGAGGGCTACCAAGATGATTAGAGGGCTGGAGCACCTCTCCTAGGAAGAAAGACTGCAAGAGCTGGGCCTGTTCAGCCTGGAGAAGAGAAGATTGAGAGGCGATCTCATAAATGTGTACAAGTATCTGAAGGGGGAGTGTCAAGAGGATGAGGCCAGTCTCTTCTCCGTGGTGCCCAGCAACAGGACAAGAGGCAATGGGCAGAAACTGAACCACAGGAAGTTCCACCTGAACCTGAGAAAAAACTTCTTCACTGTGAGGGTGACAGAGCATTGGAACAGGTTGTCCAGAGAGGTGGTGGAGTCTCCTTCGCTGGAGATATTCAAAAGCCGTCTGGATGTGATCCTGGGCAATATGCTCTAGAGGACCCTTGTTGAGCAGGGAGGTTGGACTAGATGATCTCCAGAGGTCCCTTCCAACCTAAACGATTCTGTGATTCTGTGATTCTGTGATTCTTCTTTAGACTGTTTTCTGCTGCCCAGATGAAGTGGGATAAGTCATGCCTCCTAAATACTGCTTTTTCTTCCCACGGAACCAGAAGAGAGAGTGCAGAATATTCACAATGGCGCAGAAACAAAATACATGACAGCACAAGACCTCTGGGAAAGTGCCATTTGTTGAAGAATGCTCCCCCTTCCCCTGGGAATAACACCTGGCATGAGAGCATTCTTCACTCAACAGCATACAGGGAAGAGTGCAGGTATTTCTGGCTGAAAACAGTCAATCAGCTTTCCCTAAAAAGGAAATAAGAAACAACACAAGCTTACCCCTGCACTGGCTTGCTTCACTGGTTGATCCTGGTCACAAGCATTTTCTGCTGCTCTGTAATGCCTGAGAGAAGTAGAGAAAGACAGAAATGGGCTGTTTCCATGTTGTCACATTCAATTGTGAAGAAGCCACCTCCTGGTTAAGAAAGGCTTTTTGAAGAGCTGAATCTGGCTACCACCTCTGCTGCACACATGAACAAGGGAAAACATCCCATCAGCTTGCAGCACCACTCTTCTGGAGCAGCAAGACTGGGAGAGGAGGGAGAGCTGGGGTCCTTCCCCACTTCCTTCCACCTACACATGGCAGAAGCCCTTTCCTTTCTCTGCATCAGTTTCACTAGCTGGAAGATGGGGAAGCCACCAGCTCCTCCTCTGTAAAGTGCTTGGTGACCTATTGGGGAGCAATAGTTAGGTGCTAACCTGCAAGGGAAAACATGAACATTTGCAACCATATCTGCATCCACGCAGAGCTAGCCCACTCAAACTAAACACCAGCACACTGAACTACAAATGGACGTCTTCAAGATGTTCACTGGCAGTTTAGAGGCTAGTCAGAAGACCGTCTCCATTTGGGAAGGAGTCCCCATTAAAACAACACAGGCTCTGAAGATCAAGAAAACACACAGACATTGAAGGTCTCCTCATATACATCCCTTTTCCTCCAAAAACTAATATCTTCATTGTCACCAAAGATCCACCTTTTCAAGGGGCAGACCTACAACCGACCCCCACGGTATCCCATGCTCATTGTGCTTTAAAGCCATTCAATCCAGGATGGTAATAGAGACTCTGTACCCGATCAGATCATTTCTCTGAAACCACTCTGGGCCCCAAGTTTCACCTCCCTTGATACCTGCACTGACAGATGGGAAAGTGATAAGAGAAAAACCACCAGTCAACTTTCAGGGACAATTAAATGCATGGGTCTCCGTGATAATGCAGACAACTTCCTAACACTACCTGCCTGAGTACAAAGTCTGAACTCTGGCAAACAGGCCCTTCAAACAGCATGTGAAAGTTTCTCAGAACGAAGCAAGCAACTGGCTAGAGTTTCAAGTCCAAGATTCCACACTTGCCCTCATTAGTCGTTTTCTTATGACATGTGCTGGTCGCAGGTCACAAGCAGAGCTTGTCGTTTTGCAACACAAAACAAGCTTTCCCCAAATTCCTGGACCTCCTCAAAAATAATTACAAAACTCCTATGTTTGCATAAGAATGTGACAGGCGTATTAAAAAAGGACTTGGGACCTCTTATTTCAGGAACAAGCTGGAAAAAAAAACCCATAGGGACAATAGTAACATGACATGACATTTGAACAAACTGATGGCTAGAGAAGAAACTTGTTTGTCAGCAAACCCGTTGAACCTGGCCTCTCTGCAGGACACAGTTCAAAACACCTTCAAAAGATACATGCCTTCAACTTTCTAGAGAAGCTTCGTAAAGGAAACAACCTTGATGTAAACAACGGAACTGAGCTTGTCCAGAAATGGTGCAATTTGCCTCCTTGATTTGAACATTCTGCCATCATTACAAACAAAACAAAAGAAAACAAAGCACACCAAAACAAAGCAAAGACATAGTTACAAAGGGATTCTTTAAGAGTCTTGTCTAAACTCTACATTCAGTTAACTAAAGGGCACCTAAGGGTGCACAAAGAATTGATTAACTGACATTACTGCAAAAAGCCAGACGCTACAAAGGTCACCCCTAGGAGAACAGACTTCCGCCTACACCTCAGAAAGTCACTGGCACACCAAAGGCTCTCTTATTCACTTGTAACATGCATCTTCACTTTCACAAAAACCTTACAAAGCCACTTCAGCCAGGAACTAGCCGACAGGGTTTTGGGGTTTGTTGTCATTCTTTCCAGAAAGAGCTTGCTTAATTCCATAGATCCCGACAGAAGCTTGTTAGAGAAGAGAATTGTAGCTGATTTAGCTTCAGCTTAGCCCAAGTCTGACTCTTGCTTAGTATTAGTGCCCGAAGTAGATGAAGCCGGCAGGCCTCAAGGCCCAACTGTCAGTGAACTCCAGAAACATTGCTGATGATGTGACTTTGCCCACCAGGTAACTGCAAAACAGATTACAATCAGCTAATACAAATACAAAACTAGCTAGTGAGGATACAAAGTAGAATGCAGGGGACAAGATGGGATGCACCTGGGTTGTGGTTGACCTTCCAGAAGGGAAGGGACTGTGGGAAACAAGGACATGGCAGCCAGCCTGGGATGAAGGCCTAGGCCAGACAGAAGGAGAGAGACACCAGTCAGAAGGAGAGAGACACCAGTCAGAAGGAGAGGGACCACCGACTCAGTAAAGAAGACTGGAGGAGATCTTCCCTGGCAGGCAGGGAAATAAAACTGTAAAGGGTCCCTTCCCAGAGGCACCCAACTCAAGCTGTCACTATGCTGTACTGTCATTTACATGAATCATTCATTTTGCTGCTATACGTGTGTGAGACTCTGCTCCTTGGAAACCTCGGGTCAAACTGTTCCCATAACAAGCTGTATTAGCAAAAAAGCTCTGGCTGATTTAGACATCCTCAACCAAAAGACTGGAGACTTTCAGCTGAAACTCTCGCTGCTGCCCATGGGCAGAGGCACACAACCAGAGAACACCACCTGGAGTCCAGGTCACTCTGCTGACATGGGACCTCAACCACTGGCAGGAGAAATAGTGTATCCTGTCACAGTCACTCAGCACAGACAACATCATGAATGAAAAGCCTCACCATTTCAGTAACAATGATTTAGGAGAAGAACCAGAGTTTTCCTCGGGACACAACACCCAAAAACAATAAGGCATACTAATTACTTGGAAAACATACAACTCCTGATGTTCTCTCCCTTGCCTCAGTCTGCCCAGGGTCCTCCACCCGTGCCTCGATGCCGAGGAAAGAACAGGCAGAACAGGGCTGGGCAGCCACACACACGTCTCACACAGACCGACTTCCCTGTGCAGCGCCCAGACTCCCAACGCTACGCATCAGGTCCTGAGTTCTCCCCTCCCAGCACCTCGCCCGATCATCTCCCCCACACACATGGCACAGTCTCTCCAGCAGCACCTCCTGCCACCGCGGCAGCATCTCAGCAACACCCCACACACCTCAACCAGGCAACAGACTGCTCACACACAGCTGCCTCTCCTACCACTGCGACTTTGGCCTCTTTCTCACATGCCTCCCACTAACACCCCCTTCTCGCACCCAACGTTTCTGGCTGTTACCAGCAACAACATACCACCCCGGCCTAGACGTAAAGCCTGCCTCCTTCCTCAAGGAAACAAAGAGACTAAAGAGTACTAAGCCATCTAAGGTCACAAGCAAACACACAAATCACTACCTTCTGGAAGCTCCAGAAAAAGACAAGCCCACACAGGTCACAAAATAAAAGACAGAAAAGCAACTCACAGGCACCCACTTAAATAACGTCCTGCTAAAGCAACACTCAGGAACTAGGTCTCACAACCAATTCTCAGCTGCACACTTCCTAACCAGGCAGGAGGCAGCAGTCAGGGGACAGAGTTTGTCAGTTGATACAAAGAGGGAGTCTGGCAAATACTTCTGCTTCAGGAACAGAAACTGCAGGTGGTTTCTAAGGTTTCTTCCTAGTCTTTTCGAAAGTAATTAGAAAACACTGGAAGGATTCTTCAGTCTTTCTTCAACCAAATCCCTTCTTCTCAACTCTCATCCTCCCACCAAGGTAGTACCACCGCTATTGGACCATCTCCCCTTTTGTGTCAGGTACACCCAAACTTCCTACAACAGAAATGATATCCTTCACAGAGCACACGATGTTTGCTCGCAATATACGACCAAAATCAAGCACAAAATATTGGGAGGGGGGGAGATGGCAAATGCCAATCTATTCATGTAAAAAAGCATTCTCATTCAGTACTTGCTCATATTTCAGAAGGTAAAACTCAAGAAGGCAAAACATCTCTGTGTCCTCCAGGTCAACCTTTAGCACAACGTTCGTTTCAGTCGAGCCGTCTTCAGGCACAACTTGCCAGCAGCAGCCTTCCAGCAGACACAAAGTACAACTCAACCTTCCCAGTGTGACCTTCAGGGATAACTACCACTTAAATACCTGGCTACAGTAACAACACCCGCTCTTGAACAGAAGCACATCCTGCTCCAGGTTTAGGAGAGCACTCACCATCCGCGAGAGTGCTGTCCTGTCCTTTCTCAAACCCTTCGGGGTCAGATGTAGTTTGATCACACAGGAGGAGCCATTTTCTCTACATAATTCAGTAATAAACGAGGAAAGCTCAGATTTGCTAAAGCAGCCAGAGGCAGGGAGCACGGATGGACACAAGGCAGAAGCAAGGAAAAATGCAGCTATGCTTAGATGCCTCCATCTCCAACAGCAACACCCACCTCGATGAGAGGGTGACGCTCTGCCTTTACAACTGGGGTTTAGCCAAGGGCCTGGGAGAAAGCAATGAGGACAGTGGCGTCGAGGAATACTGGAAACACCCGGAAAACCCGGGCCCTGACCCGTGAGTCCCCTGACAACGCTCCCCCCGCCAGGCCGCGCTCCCGGCCTGCTCCTCGGCCCGGCGAGGACAGCGCCCGCTCGGGGCCGCCCCTTCCCTTTCCCCCTCACACCCGCCGGAAGAACGGCAGCTCCCACACGAGGTGTCTCGCTCCACACACACTTCCCTCCGCCCAGGCCCTGCTCTGTCCCCAGCCCTCTGTCCCCGGCCCCGCACACGGCAGCTCCTCAGCCTCCAGCACCGGCAGCTGCAGCACCCCCAGCCCCACCCCCCACTCCGGAAGTGACGCCTCCAGCCCCAAAGTCCCGCCCACCCCACACTCCCCCATTGGCTCCTGGGAGGTGGGGCGGGGCCTCCTGGGGTGGGACGGGAGAGGCAGGGGGTGGCAGTGCGCATGCGCACAAGGGGAGGTGAGGGGCGGGTGAGGCAGGGGAGCTGAGGGGCGGGGCCCTGAAAGGAGGGGTGGGGTGGGGCCTGATGGGGGCGGGGCCAGGCCGGAGCATGCGTACTGATGCAGAGGAGGGGTGGAGGGGTGGGCGGGGCCTGCGGGCAGGGCGGGGCCGAGAGGCGGGTGGTGCCGCGCGGGGCAGCGTCTGGCGGGGCCGGGGCCGCCCGGAGCCTGGAGCCGGAGCCGCGGGAGCTGCCGCGCCGGGGCCGAGGGCCGCGGGCCGGGGCCGGGGCTGGGGAGAGCGAGCAGCGGGGGGCGGGCGCGGGGGCAGCCGGAGCCCGGCCCGGCCCGGCTGTCTGCCAGCAGCTGCTGGGGAAGGCCCGGCCCGGCCTGGGCCCCTGCGGCCCGGGAGCCGCCCGCGTCGGCGCCCCTTCTGCTGGCGGCCCCTCGGCTCGGTGCCGGCAGCGGAGGCCATTTCCCAGCGCCGTCCCCGTGGCGAGGAGACCCTGAGCGTCAGTGTCGGCACAGGAGCTCCCCCCACCGCCGTTGTCCCCAGGGAGCCCCAGAGCACCCCCCGAGCAGCGCAGCCAGGGAGGAGCGAGGGGAAGTGCTGGGATGCTGCTGCTGGGGGAAGCCCGGGGCAGAGGCAGACAGGCCCTCGGGACAGCCGTGCCCCCCCCCACCCCCGCAGCGCCCCCCAGCTCCCCGCGGAGCCGTCGAGGGCCGTCGCTCTCAGCCCCGTGCTGGGGCGGCGGGAGCCAGGCCCGCGGCAGGAGCGATGCCCCTCTCCTCTGCCCGAGGTCTGGCCGCAGAGCAGGTGCCTCCTGACTTGTGTGTGTCTGACACGGCTTGCAAGCGTTGTCTTACATTGTGTTCCTTTCTCTTCCCTCTGCTCTTCGTTCCTGTGTCTCTTTTCCCCCCCACCCCCCCATGTATGCTTTCTGAACGTTAGCATGCTGCTGAAGCAAAGGAAAGAAACTAGGGTTGGTGTGTGTGTGGGAGGCAGGGGAGAGAGGGGCTGCTTAAAAGGAGCAGAAGGCAGGTATTTATAACTAGGGAACCCTGTTAAAAGATCCCGATTTTCTGCTTTCTTGTTATGGGACACAGCAGGAAATTGAGGGGCAGAACAGAAAAGAACCTTTTTTTCTGAAAGAAAAGTCATTAGGTTGCATGTTAATTGCAATTAATTCATGGTATTAACTCCATTCCCGCACCCTTCACGCTCCAGGGCTGACTTTCATTCTGAGTGTGCCAGGGGCCCGATGGGAAAGGGCAGAGTGAAGGGGCTTTGGGCTGGCTCTTGAGTGCAGCCCCAGGGCAGGGGGCTGGGGGTAGTAAAGGAGTGTGGGGAAAAACAGCTCCATGAACCTCTGCACTAGAGATCAGACTTTTTGTCTCTTGTTATGGTGTCGGGTTAGGGGTTGGTGTCACATGGGGCTGAGGGGAGGTAAAGGCATGCTGCAGCAGTGCATGGTCTGTTGCCTACAGTCCTGCTCTTAGCCCATGCCAGCCCTTGCAGTTTTGTGGTGAGAGGGATTTCTAGCTGAAAAAAGGCCCCATGAGCAGGAAGAGGATGAGAGGAGAGGGCAGCTCCTGCTTCCCCATCTGGCCTGGGGTTCCAGCAGCTGGAGGAGGTGCTGAAAGCCAAGCCCACAGCAAGGGACTGAGGCTGCAGGTTGTCTCACTTCATTTGGGAGGAGAGTGTTCCCATTGCTGACCTGATGGTCAACCAGGTGGCTGAGCTGGTGAGGAAAGCCTTAAAGTGGGAGCAACTGCGGGGAGAGGGTGACTCAAAGAAGAGTGAGAAAGTGCTGGCCTGGGCTGGCAAGGAAAAGGTGCAGGGTGATGTGGACAAGAGAAACCCCAGAGAGAGAGCAGTGGGAATGCAGGGAGCTCTGCCTAGGGATGGACGATGGGCCTGTCGAGAGCTATGAGTGAGGATTAACAGGCAGACCAAGAGGGGTGGAGCCTTGTAGTAGATGTGTGCTATGGAGTGCCTGAAGAGGGGCAGCCTCTGCAAGGCCTGAGGAGTGTAGAGTTGAGGAGAAGAAAACTCTTCCTGCTGCCTAGATACCAGCTCTCAGCTAGGCTCAAAAGCTGAGACCAGAGGCATGGAGGCAATAGCATGGTGCTGTGTGTCCCCAGGGGGACTGCCAAGGCTTTGTGATGGGGGTCTCCATGGCAACCACCAAGGCACTGTGATGGGGTCCCCACGGTGACCACCAGGGCTTTGTGATGGAGGTGGCATCATGCCCACAAGGCCATTGTGATGGGGCGGTCGCCATGGTGACCGTATCCCTACTGGGACCAGAGTCCCCAGGGGTCCCCAATCTGAGGAGAGCAGCTTGACCAGGAGGGAGCAGCTCCCCCTTGGTGCCAGAGTAGCAGGTCCTCACGAGTGGATCCCGGAGATGGACAAGGAGCGGCAGGCGAACGCCTGCTCCCAGTCCACGGACGGACACCCAGGCACGCAGGAGTGCAGGAGGAAGGTGAGTGGTGGGTCTGGAGGGAGAGGCAGGCAGCAGGGCTGGGACCTGCGTGCAGAGCACGAGGATGGTGGGGAAGGGGAGGTGGGGCAAGACAGCCAGGCATGAGCTCGCCCAGCGAGGGGGCACTTATTCGTGGCCCTGGGGATTTTCTCTCAGATAAAGCACACACCGACCTGGATACTCCAAGGCCCACAGGGACCCCATGAGCTCTGCACTGAGGGGCAGAGAGCAGCTGTGGGCTAAGTGCAGCTGGGCCATGCGCAGCCATGAGGTTCCCTTTGACATGGGGCTGGGGTTTCCTGTGCTTCAGGGGCTGCTCGTACCAACACAACCACCTCCATCATGTGCTTCCTCCTTCCCGCAGGTGGGCCAGCAGGAGCTGCATGCAGTGATGCAGCGCAGCCGGACCCCGGCTTCGTCCCACCAAAGGGACAGGCTGCCTTCGCTCCCCGGCCCACAGAGCTCGTGGGCCTCTGAACACGGCATCGTTGCAAAGGTACAGAGCTGAGCAGCGATGGTGGCAAAGCCTCTGCCTGACTCCCCGGAGGTGCCAAGAAGCGGGTGGGAAGTGCTGGGAGAGACCAGGAGGTCTCTGCCCCCAGCAGGCTGATCACCTGCTCTGCACAGCAGTCTGCAAGGACATGCCTTGGGGTGTCTGAGGGAGCTGCCTTTGCCTGTCTCTTGCCCCACGGTGACAAACCCTCTCCCCACCCGGCCTTTGGGAGCAGGGGGGAAGCTGCCCATATGGGAGAGTGCAGTCTTTGTCGAGGGCGTCAGGGGTGACAGGAAGTTTCCATGTGGGAAGGATGGAGGGTAGGGGGTAGGATGGCAGTAACTTAGCCTTTCCCATGGGCTTTGATTGCAGGTGGTGGAGGACACTGCCAGGGACGTTCCCACTGTGGCATAAGTTCTGCATCCCTCCGCCGGCCTTGTAAGGAAGGCTCCTCTGGGGCACAGGGAGACACTGCCTGGCAGGACTTGCGCCAGAGCAGGGCCACCACATCTGCCTGGCTTACCACCTCTCCCAACCAAGGCAGCTAGGCAGGCCCATGGAAGCCTGGAGACCTCTGCAGGTAGAACAGCAGGATCTACAAGGCAAAGCAAGCTGCCTGCTCTAGAAGCATCCTGCAGGTCTTCTCCCCGAGGCAGGGCCAATGCCATGGACACCAAAGGGGCGGCCAGGAGAACCCTGGAGAGAGAGACCAAGGGATTAGAGACGCTGGCAGTGAATTCCAGCACAGCTGCTGCCAGGGAACCCTTCCCACCTGTTAGTGCTGCTGGGAAGGCTGTGGACTCAGGGAAGAGCCTGGAAGAGGAAGAGCTACAGCCATGCCCTCTTTCCTTGCCTCCCCTTCCAAAACACAAGCAGGAAGCTCACAGTCCCACCCGGGCAATGCAAGAGCTCGTCCACTGCTTGCCTGAGCCCAGGCCTGGCTCTTGTGCATCAGCCCTGGGAAAAGCAAGGCTCTTGCTAGACGACAGTACCAGGACAACTCTTCCCCTGACAAGCCAGCAACTCTCCGGAAGCTCCTCCGTTGTCCCAGGAGCACAGGCCATTCCTGAAAGGGAGATGCGAAGCACACCAGCATACAAGGAGCGGGACGAGCTGCTTTCTGCTCCCGGAGATGCCTGTGGGCAGGAGGTCAAGGCAGACTGTTCAGGCACGCTGGTGCAGAGGCAGGACTTGGTGCTAAGCAAGTCCTCAGTGACCCAAGGTGCAGACCTGCAGCCTCGTGAACTGCAAGTGCCCCGCACTGAGACGTGCCAGGGAGAAACAGCCTCTTCTGCCCCGCATGATGCCCTGCAGTGTGCGACAACAGCCACAGGTGTTTCAGAGGAAGCTGGACTCCCCATGCCCTGCTGTGCAGAGGTGTCACCTGGCTTTGAAGAAGACATCCCTGCCATCTCCCACAGTGACATGGCCCCACCATCGCCTTCCGTGCCTGAGCCTGCCAGCCTTGTGCAGAACATCCTTGGAGAAGCTGGCCTGGAAATGATGGCTGAGAGCCAGGGCCCTGCCCCACAGGGCCCTGCCCCGCCTGCTGGGGCTGTGGAGGGTGCAGGCCTGGGGCTGGAGTCTGCTGCCTTGAGCCGTCCTGATGACAGGAGCCCTGGACCTGGCCGGCATCCAGCACAGCCTGATGCGAATGAAGCCACGAAGGAGCTCAGTGCAGCCGTGCCCAATAGGACATCATCGGCACAAACCAGCAGTCTAGCAAGCCCAGGCCAGGATGAGCCCACAGAGCAGGACAAAAGCACAGCCCCTGCAGCTCAGCAAGGGCCTGATGCCCGTGCTGGTGGGGGCAAAAGGGAGGTCAGCGGGGCCGGTGCACCCGCTTCCCCAGGCAAGGGCGGTGCGCGAGGGACACCACGATGCCCCCGGGCAGGGCAGGGCCCAAACCAGCAGTCTTTGGGCATCATCTGCCATGTGCAAGGACAGCCTCTGCGCGTGCACCCCGACAACACCTCGCAGTATCTCGCAGTGCTCTCCATCAAAACAGAGCCGCTGGAGGAGCTCGAGAGGAGCAGCCTGGCGCGCACTGGGCACACCTTGGCGCAGCTGCGAGAAGCCTGTTTCCAGAGGAAGAAGCTGAGCCTGAAGGAGAGCGAGGGTGAGGGCGAGGAGGCCAAGGGGAAAGGTTTCTCCCTGACAGCGTCAGGATCCCTCAACGTCAAACGCAAGGAGGTGAGTGCCAAGGATGGGCTGGGCCAGGTGGTAACCCTGCCTGCACTGGGGCCAGCCGCTGGGCCCCACTGCAGCAGCGTGACTGTCCCAGTGGGAGCAGGGCCCCGGGAGGCCTTTCGTGGTGGGAAAAGCAGCACCCTTCACAAATGTGCCTCTCTTCTTTTAGCTGCTTGCCAGAAATTCCTTCTATAACTTGTGGAAACCAGAGCTAACGCGAGTGGAGCTCCTGAAGGACGCCAGGTGCAAGTGGGAGGTGCTGGAGCGGCTGTATGCCCATGCCCCCAGGAGGGAGCGGGAGGTGGGAGCCAGGAAGAGAGTGCTGGGAGCGGCGCAGGAAGAGCAAGGGGACTGGAGCCCTGAGGAGGAGGAGGAGGACGCAGATGAAGAGCTTCTGCAAAGGGAGGAGCTGGAGGAAAACACGTCCTTGCGCGAGATCTGGGTCAGACCTAGCCTCAGGAGCCTCTTAGAAGACAAGGAAACGTGCCCCCAGAAGGTGCCTTGCTCGCCCAGCGTCAAGGCTGGAGACACTGCCAGGGAGGCAGCCGGTGACATGGAGAACATGCCTCTGGAGCCAGCAGTGCTCGGAGGAGCCGAAGCAGGGGCATGTGCTTTGGGGGATGGCTTTCAGGAGGCAGGGGACAGCGTGTCTCTGGCGCCATCAGAGAGACCAGAAACAAAGCCAGAGGCCTGGCCTGCAGCCCGAGACCCTCAGGAGGCAGAGGAAAAAGTGCCTGCCTCTGCAGCAGAAGCTGTGCCAGAGGCCCGTCTCTTGGCTGGAGGCCCTTGCCAGGAGACCATCAGCCTGCCTCTCGAAGCACCACTGCCCGAGGGAAGAAAAGCAGTGGCTTCTGCCTTGTGTGGAGGCCCTCCTCCCCAGGTGAGCAAGGAGCACATCATTGGTCTCCACCATCAAAGGGGTCTGCTGTGTGAGCTGTGTCTGGGGTGTGCAGGGTGGGGGCAGAGAGCTGCCCCGTCCCGTGGGACCCCCCTACCCATGGTGCCAAGCTGTCACCCTCAGGCAGTGGCCCTCTGCGATATCTGCCATGGGGGAGCTGCCTGGTGCTCTCCGTTTCCAAGTGCCCAAGGCCCAGGGCTGAGGTCCACTCCAACGCCTGCACTGCGTTCAGCCCTGGGGCCTGGATGCAGAGCGAGGAGGGAAGGAGCGACCCCAGCAGCAGCCCCCTCCCACACCCAGTGAGCCAGCCCCCTTCTGCCACCCACCTGGCCACCTCTGTTCCCCCCTGCCCGTCACAGCCCCCAGCCCAGCCCTGCTGCTATGGCCCCTCGACAAGCCTTATCCCGTCTCTGTGCCATCCGCAGGTCCCTTGCCTTGGGACTCAGAGCTCTTGGCAGCATCCCACAACCCCAAACCCTTCCCCACATCCATCCCGGGGCACCAGTGTCCTGAGCATCACCAGCTGATGGCACGTGGTGTGTGGGCTTGCTCTCCCCATGCAGGTGGCATCTGAGCCCAAAGAGAAGGAGAAGTCCTTCTCTTCCTTCAGACAAGCACCAGAGGTGGACCCAGGTACGTACCCAAGTCAAGAGCCCTTCTGGGGACAGCAGGCCCGTCCCAGCACAGCGAGCGGCACCGGGGCCGGCAGCAGTAAGCGCTCGGGGGCTGGCCGTGCCGAGGCCACGACCCCTCGGGAAAGGCCTTGGTGGTGGGGACAGGCAGGTCCTGCACCCACGCAGCCCCTCGCCCACGGCTCTCCTTCCCCCACAGGCATCACCACCCTCCCGGACACCGCAGCTCCCAGGCAACGGCCCTCGCTGCTCAGGACGGTGCTTCGGGCTCTGCGCAGAGCTTTCTGCTGCAGCTGTGCCACGGGGCAGTGAGAGGACCGGCGCCAGGAGGCCAGTGCCAGGCAGGTGCCCTGAGATGGGGGCTGGCACAGGGCAGAGAGGCAGAGCGACGGAGACTGTCCCGGCTGCTGCAGAAATGCTGCTGCATCATGTCCTGTAGCACCAAGGTGCCCACACCAACCCTAGTCGGTGACATCCATTTTCTTCTTCACATAAAACCCTTGGAAGCTTTTTCCCCCTGTGTTACTTGTTGTCAGGCAAATCTCCATAGCAAGACTAGTGCAGGCAATGGCAACGAAGCCAGGCAGGTCTGGAGAGAAACCTGGTCAAGCAGTCACAGAGTCAGAGAGCAGCTGGGGTGGGAAGGGGCTTCTGGAGGTCTCGGCTCCAAGGTCCTGCTGCAGGTGGAGGCAGCCAGCGGGGGTTTCCCAGGGCCTGGCAGGGTCGAGCTCTGTCTCTGTTGCACCACCCTCAGGCTTCACAGGCTCTTGGCCCTCTCTGCTGGGAATCTTCCCTGCTGCCACTTGTGTCATGGCCCCTCGTCCTGTCCCCAGGCACCTCGGGAAGGGTCTTGCTCCGTCCTCTCCCCACCCTCCCCTTCGGCAGCTGCAGGCAGCAGCGAGATCCCCCTGCGCCTTCTCTTGTCCCGGCTGAACAGACCCAGCACTCTTGGTCTCTCCTCATACGTCCTATGCTCCAGCTCCCGACCAGCTCGAGGGTGTCCACTGGGCTTGTGCCAGTGTGTCCATGTCTGTCTGGGAGTGGGGAGCCCTACCTGGACCCTGTGCCCAGACGTGGTCTCTCCCGAGCCGACCCCAGGGCAGGAATGCCTTCCCTCGCCCTGCTGGCTGCTCTCTGCTAACACAGCCAAGTGTGGGGCCGGCCTTGCTGCCCGGGCACGCTGCTGACCCCAGCTCAGCTTGTGCCCAGGACCTGCAGGACTTGATCTGCGGAGCTGCTCTCCAGGGACCAGGCCCCTGCCCAGCCTGCTGTGGGGCTTTTACTTTTCCCAGCAGCCCATTTCGGTGTCCTGTCAAGGTCCCTCGGAAGAACAGCCCTGGGTACCTGCTGCTGTTGTCACCACCCCCAAGAGTGCCCTGGCCCCCTTTGTGCTGTGAACTTCCCCCAAAAGTGTCCTAGCTCCACCCACTGCTGGGAGCTTCCTCAGACGGTGCCCTGCACCCACACGGTGTTTCCACCCAGGCTGGTTACCTGTCCAGGCCCCTCTACAGCAACAGCGACATGAGTCTCAGCTCCTCTGCTGTGGCATTATGTGCAGCAACATTTCCTTGGCCTCTGTGGAGGGCCGGATCGAGAGCTGTGCATGGACATCCTGGCTCTGCATGGCCTCACTTAAACCCCCCAGGGCTTGACACATGGCTGTGCTGCAAGCTCAGCTGCCACTTCTGCCCCCAGGAGCTCCCCCAATGGGGCTCTCCCACACCTGGGCTCCCCCACACCTGGGCACACCTTTGCATCCCAGGGCTCTCCTGACAGTGCTGGCTGTGACCCAGGCCACCCATGAGGGCCTCTGCTGAGGTACCTGTGAGACCTGGCCCTCCCATGGTGAGCCTGGGCCAGCACATCTGTGGGGACCTCCCCGGGCACTGTGAGCACCTGGAGAGCCCAGGAGACAAGCAGAACATCTGCCTGGGCAAGGCATGGGGGAGCACAGAGCTGGGGAGAGGAATGTTCTTCCTTTTCCCCACAAACCAGCTCCCAGCTGGGCTCAGAAACTGGGCCCAGAGGGCTGGAGGCAAAGACACCTAGATGGCGACCCCTTGCAGTCAAGCTCTGCCAGCCTCAGGGAGCAGCTGGTGCTGAGCACGGGGCTGGTCGACCCCTCCTTGCGTGTGCTGTCCTGCTGGGAGGGAGAAGAGCCTGTGTCCTCCCCAGGGAAGTGTGGGATTTTTTGGGGAGGAGGCTACTGCGCTGCAGCAGCACCAGCTGTGTCCCCTCCCTGCGTCCCCCGCAACAGCGCTGCCCATCCCTGCCGGGGCTGCTGCCCCCTCACTCCCAGCCCCCAGCCCCTCTCCTGCCACTGTGGGGACCAGCTCTACAGGCAGGAGCTCCCCAGCCCCTGGCCCTCCCCACCTCTCCCCACACCAGCGATCCAGCCCCAGCCAGCCAGAAGAATGACCACCTGCCCCAAAGGATGCCCACCTGCCCCTGGGTTGGGGTCTATCTATTCATGGAGTCCCAGAAGAGTTTTGGTGAGGAAGGACCTCTGGAGGTCTCCACTCCAACCTCCCATGCAAAACAGGGCTGCTTGGAGCCCTACGGTCTCATCTGGTGACCGCTGGGCTGTGCCTGACCCCGGTTACCATCCCCAAACCTGCTCTGCTCCTCTTGTCCACGCACTGCGGGACGGCAACCCTCATCGGTGGGGCTCTGCCCTCCTGCCTTGCCAACACCCTCAGCTCCTGCTTCCCCTTCCTGTATGAAGCAGCCCCACTCTTGCTGCTCCCAACAACAGACTCTTTGGAGCAAAAACATTTGACCCATGATACAGCAAAACCTGCCCTCCTGACTACCCATCATCAAATTAGTTCCCACGTGGCTGCCCTCCCCGCTAAGGCTCTGTGTGCAGTGTTACCTGGCTAGGGGGTCCAAATCTGAGGCACTCCTTACACCTTTCAACTGGCTGTCAGGCAAGGGTTGCTGTTTTGCATATATGGTCACCTTGGGGACCTACAACCTTCTGCTTGCATCCCAGCTTCCCTTGCCAGGGCTTTCTTGACTGTAGTGAGGGGGCAGGACCATGGTAGAGATGGGGAAAAAGGCCAGCACACCGGGGACAGGGTCAGGTCAGCACCCAAGAGATGCAGGGCTAGGCACAGGCATGTCCATGACATAACTCAGGCCAGGCCCAAGGACAAGGGCAGCAGCTCCCTGGCAAGAGGGAGGAGGCCCCACAAAGATGTCAATCACTCTCTTTTCTCCCCTGCTTTTGTGTCCAGGAGATTCCCCCTCCCTGTCAGCTTGCAGCCCCTCCATGCCCACCTCTCTCCCCAGGACAGCACAAGAGCTCTGGCTGGCCCTGAAGCCCCTCCACAGCTTCTGATGCCTCAGGAACAGAGCAGCCAATCCTGAACCTGCTGCACATAGACACCTGTTTCTTGTTCTCATTTTCTAACTCTAAATGCTGCCCTGCTTTTCTCCTCAGACAGCCCTGCTCCCCAGAGCACCTTTCCCCAGGTGAGTGTGTCTGTGCTGGCCTGGCCATCTGTTCCTGCACCCTTCTCCTGTGCTCCCCACATGCCCCTGGGCTGGTGGTGCTCCTCTGCAAAGTGAGTGGGCTCTAGGACCACAGGGTGACTCCTGAATCTGCCCTGGCTGTGCTGCTTGGGGCAGGAAGCAGACTCAGCCAGACAGAGAACACCACCACTGATACTACTGGCACATGTCTGTGCTCATAGATAGCGCTCAGAGTGACCCCAGGGTGTTCACAATGGCACAAGATGTATTCGGGTGTGCACTACCTCTAGCCTGTGGTATTTCACTACAGGTGCATCAACTACTCTCCAGTCCCCCTTCCCTGGGCCTCCTGGGTCTGCACTGCCTCTCCAGGGATTACAGAGCTGTCCCTGGAGATCCCCTGAGCTTTCCTGCTTCCTCAGGTTCCTCTCCAGAAGGATGGGCATCTGTCATCAGCGCTGTCACCTGTGGGACAGCCCCACACAAGTAACCCAGAGACCATTCACCATCTCCACTGACATTGGTCACCAAGAAATGAGCCCTGAATCCAGCTCTTGCTCCCTAACACAGTACACTGGGACTCTGAGCTCATCCCCTGGAGCCCACAGGGCTCACAGGCAGAGCAGCAGGCCCTTTTGTGGGGCAATCCCTTGCGGGTATTTTTGACCTCCGTTTCTGAAGAAAGCCCAGACTTCAGGCATGCCACTGAGGAGATCCTCTTTTATCATAGGAATGTTATTCTGGAGGCCAGGTCTGGCATAAGAGTGCCCATTGCCTTGTCCTGCCTGTATTTACAGGACACACACACACATGAAAGCACAACGCTACTACCACTAGGTTACTGGGCTGCATACCCACGTTAGAGTGCAGAAGGATAGCATGGGAACAACTCTAAAAAGAGAAATTCCTGTTGTTGATGGTGGACATGTCTCCAGGAAAGGTTCAGTCGCCATGTGAAGGGTACAGTGAGGAAATGCCTGCTGTGGCAGCATGGGGATGGTACTGTCAAGTATGGAGTCTGTCCCCACAAGCTGCTCCCTGACTCCCCTCCCCTCCACTCCCCCTCCACTTGTAGCTTTGGAACACTAGAGAGGGAAAAGACCAGCCCACAGTGACAGCTGGCAGCCACCCTCACAGGAGAGGGATGGGAGATCACACCCTGACTGTGGTCTGGAGAGCTGAGCTCTCCTAATGGACACAGGACCCATGGTCTCACCCCATCTTTACTCGTCGGAGCCAGACTGTCCCACTGAGCTCCCTTCGTGTCAGTGCCAAAAGAGACACTGTAGAAGGAAACTCTCCTCGTTGCACTGAGGGCATCCGAGGGAGCTCAGACTGGTGGGATCTGAGGTTTCCCCCATCTATGTTGATGAAGGGGAAAGCCTAGCCTCCTGCCTCAACACAGTCTTTTGGTCAAATTCAAGAGAGGGATTCCTGAGGACAATTGGCATGAACTGGAACTTTTTTTTTTTTCCATTAATGTAGGAGAGAAAAATAAGAAATAAGAAATGAACAGCACCTGGCCTGAATGCCAAATGACAGAAATGATGAGTGGATATACATGAGATGGCTATTGGTGCTGATATTGTACCCATTGAACCAGTTTTCCCAGTGCATCCTTGAGCTCCTTGTTCCTCATGCTGTAGATGAGAGGGTTCACTGCTGGAGGCACCACCATGTACAGGACAGCCACCACCAGATCCTGAGATGGGGAGGAGAAGGAGGGGGGCTTCAGGTAGGCAAACATGCCTGTACTGACAAACAGGGAGACCACAGCCAGGTGAGGGAGGCACATGGAAAAGGCTTTGTGCTGTCCCTGCTCAGAGGGGATCCTCAGCACAACTGTGAAGATCTGCACATAGGACAGCACAATGAAAATGAAACACCCCAAAGATAAAGAGACACTAACCACAGTAAATCCAACTTCCCTGAGGTAGGAGTCTGAGCAGGAGAGCTTGAGGATCTGGGGGATTTCACAGAAGAACTGCTCCACGACATTGCCTTGGCAGAGTGGTAGTGAAAATGTGTTTGCAGTGTGCAGCACAGCATTGAGAAAACCACTGCCCCAGGCAGCTGCTGCCATTTTGACACAAGCTCTGCTGCCCAGGAGGGTCCCGTAGTGCAGGGGTCTGCAGATGGCAACAAAGCGGTCATAGGCCATGACTGTGAGAAGATAGTATTCTGCTGAGAACAAAAAGAGAAACAGAAAGACCTGGGCAGCACATCCTGAGTAGGAAATGGCCTTGGTGTCCCACAGGGAATTGGCCATGGATTTGGGGACAGTGGTGGAGATGGAGCCCAGGTCGAGGAGGGAGAGGTTGAGGAGGAAGAAGTACATGGGGGTTTGGAGGCGATGGCCACAGGCTATGGCTGTGATGATGAGGCTGTTTCCCAGGAGGGCAGCCAGGTAGATGCCCAGGAAGAGCGAGAAGTGCAAGAGCTGCAGCTCCCACATGTCTGCAAATGTCAGAAGGAGGAACTCATTGAGGGAGCTGCTGTTGGACATTTGCTTCTCTCCAAGCATGGGGGACTGTCCAAGGAGGAAAAAACATTGACAAGTCAGGACAGACTTCTCTGAGCAAAACTTTTTGTTTTGCACAGAACCCTCTCCCCCTCCCCCCAGACCCATGCCCATTACCTCTCCTCATCTCACCAGGACTGTCACTAAGCTCTGTGGTTTGAGCTCCAGATTGTGCTGTCCTGAGTTTGCGGTGAGGAGCAGAGGCCTCTGCCTGTGGGCTCCGGAGGAGTCGGTCCTGACCTACAGCTGTGGGTACATAGGAACAAAGATGGCTAAACTTTCATATTCACAGTTGTAGTCAGATTTCATCCACTCATAATGCTGAAGTGCTTTTCAGCATCTTCACTCTCAGTTCTAAACACTGTGGGTTCACTACTAGTTTTAAGGATTTCTTTGTTTTCTTTTAACTTCCCCATCACACCTGAGGAGGATTCTTAGAGTTAGAAATCCCCAGCACTTCTACTGCACTCAGAGGGAACAGCTGTGAATCCTGGGAGGCAAAAGGATTCACTCTGGCTTTAGTGCAGAGGGAGGAGAGCTGCTCCGTCCATCAGTCTTTTTCCCAGCTGCCCTGTGCTCACACCTCTGAAGTGGATGACACTTGCACTCATGTTACCCTAACAAGAAACAATACTGCTGCGAGCAGAGGAATCCAGTTTCAAAGAGCAGATCACCAAACTCAGCACCCTTTCTCAGAGTATCTGAAGGAGGTCTCAGCCCCTCCCTTCTAGCCAGGAACACATCAAGCTCATTCCAGTTGCCCAGGAGCATTTCCATGGCCTTTGTATCTAGGTGGCTTCTCCATGGGGCACCAAGATAACACTCAGACACAATGGGAGAGTTGTGTCCTTCTAGAGGGCAACTTGCAGCCCAGTCGGACACCCACAGGAATAGTCAAATGTCCTAAAGACAGGGTGTCCTGAAGAGAGTTGGTTCATTCCCAGCTGCCGCACTGCATCGCCGACAGCTGCAAAGGTTGGAGGGGGACTTGGACACCTCAACGTCAAAGACACTTCTGCATGGCAGGACCCACAGGACTGGTATCTGAATTGCATCTGAAATGCCCCTGCCCAGAGAGTCCAAGGGGAAGGACAAGGGCAGCACGGATAGGTGGGGAAATATAAAGCAATATCATGACATTTCTGCCAAAGGAGGAAGGGACAGGGAGAGACAGGGAACACTCAGGAGTTTTTCCTCTCCTGCATGTCCATCAGACAGAGAAATGACTCATGCCCTGGACCCCACCGCCTTGAGGGCAGAGGGCTGTGCTGGGTGGGAGAGGAGAGGAGGGGAGCGCTGGAGTTTGCAGTTTCTTCTTACACTTTGACTGTGACTCTGCTGCCTGGAGCTGTCCCTGTGGGGAGCTGTTTCTCTGTTCCCATGTCTTTCCCCTGTCAGAGCTCACAGACCCCATCCCACCCACTGGGCACTCCACTCTGCCCTGAAAAAACTTCCTAGGTGCAGGGCACTGCCCAGGGCCACCTCCGTGTTTGCAGGGGCTAAGGAGCTTGTGAGAGAAACCTTGATGGGGCTGGAAAGGTGATGCTGGTTCTGTCTGGAGGCTGAGGAGTGGATGAAGGGATTTGCTGAGTTCCTCCCAGAACTCCTCCTCTCTCGCTGTCACTGTTTTGGAGCCTCAGTCCCCTGTCTAAACCTGACAGATCTATTAACATTTCACCCCACCCAAAGAGAAGAAAACTGAAAGCAGACACTCATGAAAGTTCCTTCCCTTTCAGGTATCCCAGCCTTGACCTTCCTTTTGCAAAGGTCCCTCCACAAATGCCCTCAGGGTGATTAGGAGCTGTGAGCAGCCCTGACCCATGCAGCACCCTCTTGATGGGAGAATGAACCTGTCTTGATGGGGTTGATCCTCCCACCCAGAGCTTCTCCCTGCAGCACTGTGGGGAGTTCCCTGGCCAGGCTGACTACTGACCCTTGCAGGTGGCAGCAGAGTCACGGCCCTGGGCACACAGCACCCTGGGGCGCAGGGGCATGGCTCTGAATTACAGCCCTGGGCAGACCTCTGTGCACATCCCAGCTTCACACCCTTGCAGCATCCGTAGAAGAAGGTAGCAGGACACTGTTTCCCTCTGACAGTGTGGCTAGGAATCCCTGCTCAAATGCACATCCTACTCCACACAAGAGGAACTGGGATACCCATCCTGACAGACCCTATCAGCCATGGGATGTGGTAGCTTTAGAGGGCCCCTCAGGGTACCTCACCCGCATTGTCCTGCAGCCAGAGACTTTCTGTGTTAGGGGCTATGCAGATTTCTCCTCCAGTGTGCTCTCAGCCATATTCTCACTCTTGATTGTCTTTAACTTCTTTCTGTCTCACTCATCTTGCTCATCTTCCTTGTCTCCTCTTGGCACCTGCAGGCAGTGCCTGGAGCCCTGCTGCTCTTTGCAGAGGAGCTGCTCCTGCACAGAGCTGTCTCTCAGCAGTGCTGCCAGGTTGCCAGGAGCTCCCTCCATCCCAGGAACCTGCCCCACCTTGCAAACAGTGGCCTAGTCAAAGGTGTGATGTAATTTGTCCCTTGTGCTCCCTCCTCCTGGGAAATGTTCATTGAGCAAGACTAAAATAATCCCCTATGGTCTCTCTCTAAACAGTGGGGAGAGGCTGATTCCAGCATTGCAGTTTATCTCATCAGAGGACATTTATCTACAAGAGATGAAAATGTGGAAGCCCCTACTCCCATCTCTTTCCTGGGCAGGACACCTAGACACGGACAAGAAGGGAGTTCATTTTCCCATGGTTCACATATTGTTTCAGATGAGTTAATCTGTGCATCTCATGCCAGCTTAGAAGCCCTTGGGATGGAGTGGGATTCAGCTGCCTCTCGTGAACTCCACAAACACACAGGAGGTGGGATTCCCCTTGCCCAAGCTGAAGTGTGCACAATACACCTGTCTGCATCTGAGCTCCTGTCTAAGCTCCCATTATAATCCCTGGAGATGGAGGCTGGGAGTCAGTTGCCCACACACAGATACCTGCTGATGTTTGAAGAGACAGAGATGGTCCAAGGCATGGGCCAGTGTTTGATGGAGCAGCAGGGAGATCTGCATCCTTCTAGAGCATTCGATGAGGGGCCAGGTGGGGAATTTCCTTGGCCATCTAAAATGACGCTAGATGCCTACTATAACCGAGAGCTCCATTCACTCGGAAGTTGAGACACATGCAGATCCCCACATTGCAAACCACTGATGTAATTCAGTGCAGACACTTGGTTTAATGACATAAAAATAGATCTGCAGGGACATGTCAGATGCCTGGGGTGTCCCATACAACTGCACGTTTCTAGTAGATGCTACATGGGACCTACATGTAACTCAGGCCCTTTTGGAGAAGTGGCTGGGCAAATAACTCAGGCCATCTTAGGTTTCTTACTTGTCCCCAAAATACCGAATCCCACCACTGCCTTCAGGCAAAGTCCATCCCAACTGCATCCAAGAGTGCTGCAGAGATGGGAGGCACATCACACCATGGTCTCCACTATATGCCTACACTCTCAAACCCCACCTAGTCTGTCTTTACAGAGCTGTCCGGGGAAAGAGTCATTGAATCACAGCACTTAGGATGGCCCCACTTAAGGGGCCTGGAGGCAGATCTTACCAGGAAAATACAAGGTGAAAGAGGCAAGGAGTTCCTCAGCCTTTTCCCTGTCTTTGTCACCTTGTCCCCTGCCCCACTCAGCAGTGAAACCACATTTTCGTTGGCTGCCTTCCTTGGGCTCATGGTGTACTTTCAGAAGGCCTTCCTGTTGCCCTCTCAACCTCTTGCGAGCTCCAGCTCCAGCTCCAGCTCCAGCTCCAGCTCCAGCTGAGCTTTGACTTTCCCAGCTCCTTCCCTGACCCACAAGCAGTATCTCAATCTACCTCCTGGGCTGCCTCTTCTCCCTTCCACCTTCTGGGCACTTGCTTCTTGGTTTTCAGTCTCCTAAGTCAGGGCATCCCTTTCCATCCACAGAGGCTTCCCTCCAGGCCTTGCGCAACTCCCCGTACATCATACTGGTGTATTCCTTTGCATTGAGAATGTTTGCCCTGAAGATGGAAGAGGGATCTGTAGCCCCTCTGCCCTCCAAGACAGTCTCCTATGGGATCCTGCCCAGCCGGTCCTGAACTAGCTGAAAGCTGTTCTCCTGCAGTCCTGAGCTGTGATCCTCTTCTTTGTCTTACTTCTCCACCCTCTCATGGTCATTGCAGCCACCTCAACCTTCACATCCCCATCCAGTTCTTCTTTCTTTGTCAACAACAGAGTCCAGCCCTCATTGGCTCATTGATTCCCTATGTCCAAGAAATTGTCTTCAATGCCCTCCAGGAATCTCCTGGGCTGCTTGTGTCCAGACCTACTGCCCTTTCTGCACATTTCGGGGTGGTTAAACTCCCCTGTGAGAGCCAGGATCTGTGACCATGAGGCTTCCTGCAGCTGCCTAAAAAGGCTTTGGCTACTTCCTCTCCCTCTTCAGAAGCCATTAGCAAACACCCACCACAGCATCAGCCATACTAGTGGGTCCTCTTATCCTTACCACAAGCTCTCATCTGGCTCGTGACCCATTCCAAGGCAAAGCTACGTGCATTCCAGCCACCTCTTTGAAAAGAGCACACCCCTCCCTCTTGCTCTTTCAGCCTGCCTTCCTCAGGAGCCCTTTTCAATCCCACCAGGTGTGTTGTCCCACGTGTCTGTAATCCCACTGGCAACAGGGGAAAGGGAGATGCCAGTAAAGGGGATGTGGCTGGGATGTTGAATGTGGGGTCCAGCAGAGACAAGGACTCAGAAGAGTCTCAGGAGAAGTGTCTCTCTGCTGGACCTCATACAGTGAAGAACAGGCCAGAGATGTGAAAGTCAGGGGCAGCCTTGGCTGCAGCAACCATAAGAGGTAGAATTCAGGATCCTGTGAGAAGGGTGCAGGCCAAAAAAAAAGGAGTAGAATCCCAGACTTCAGGAAAGTAAACTTTAGCCTGTCCAGGGACCTGCTTGGACAAATCCCATGGGAGATGACCCTAGAGGGAAGAGTAGTCCAAGAAAGCTGCCTGACAGTCAAGGATCACCTCCTCCAAGTGCAAGAATGGTCTAGCCAAACAAGCAGGAAATCAAGCAAAGGTGGTAGGAGGCCTGCATGGATGAACGAGGAGCTCCTGACTATCTCGAATATAAAAAGGAAGTGCGCAAGAGGGGGAAGCAGGGACAGGTGACCCAAGAGGAATGCAGAAAGGTTGTCCAAGCATGCAGCAGTGGGGTCAGGAGAGCTAAAGCCCACCTGAAGCAGAATCTGACAAGAGATATGAAGGGCAACAAGGAAGGCTTCTCTAAGAACATAAGTGGCTAAAGCAAGGCTAAGGAAAAGGTGAGCCTGCTGCTAAATGGGACACTTGCCCTGGTGACAAAGGACACAGAAAAGGAAGAGGTATCAAATGCCTTCTTCACCTCAGTCTTACTGGTGAGAGCAGCCCTCAGAAATCCCAGGCCCCTGAGACCTGAGGAGAAGCCAGCAGAAAGGAAGACTTGCCCTCAATGGAGGAAGAGCCGGTGAGGAAACACTTCAAAAAAATGGACATACACAAGTCCATGGGATCTCATGGGAGGCACCCATGAGTACTGAGGGAGCTGGCTGATGTCATTGCAAAGCCACTCTTGACTCTTTCTGAAAGGTCACGCTGATCAGGAGAGGTTGCTGAACACTGGAAGAAAATAAATGCCCTCCCACCCCCATCTTCACGAAAGGCAAGAAAGAGGGCTGGGCAACTACAGGCCAGTCAGCTTCACCTTGATGCCTGGGAAGAATTCTATGAAGGAACGACTGGCTGGATAGATGAGGAGTGAGCAGTGGATGTTGTCTCCCTTGACTTCAGCAAGGCTTTTGACACTGTCTCCCATCACATCCTCATAGGCAAGCTCAGGAAGTGCAGGCTAGATGAGCAGGCAGTCAGGTGGATTGAGAACTGGTCGAATGGCAGAGCTCAGAGGACTGTGATCAATGGCACAGGGTCTAGTTGGAGGCCTGTAGCTAGCAGTGTGCCCCAGGGGTCAACACTCAGTCCAATCCTGTTCAACCTATTCAATAATGACCTCGATGAAGGCATAGAGTGCACCTGCAGCAAGTTTGCTGATCATATTGATGTATCTGTGTGAGAAATGCCATTTGAAAGACCTGAGAATGTAACTAGGTGTAATTGTTGTATATAATGCTTGGCTGGGCACCCACAGCTCCAGGAAGAAGCTCATTACTCAGTCCTTCACAGAGAGTTAACAAAACAAGGCCTTGAAGAAAGCAGCAAGATGACACCATAAGTCAGCCAGATAAGTATCCAAATGAGCTTGAAGAGAACAAGGACAGGTGATAAACTGAAGAGAACTGCCTGGACTACAGGTGAACTATCCTGATCAGCCTAGTAAAGAACCCACCCACGAACAGGGAAGCTCCCCCAACAACCAGAGCCCCTTCCCCATGGAGCATGTGTAGTAGAAAAGAAGGATACTGTAACTTTAAACGAAGATGAGACCTAACAGGAACCAATGGGAAATGAGGATAACTTAATGTAGTTGTAAAATGTCCTGATAACTGTAGCTCAAACTGTATGAAGTGTCAGCTGTGTAGTAATGAGGTGTGCCTGATTTGTGGAATTATCCACTGAGCACCCTGCACAGAATAAAGCAGTGTCTACTCCCTAAACTCGACTTTGTTTGTATGTTTAGAGAGTCTGCTTCAAAATGAGCAACAACACTAAACTGGGAGGAGTGGCTAATACCCCAGAGGGCTGTGCTGCCATTCAGAAGGACCTCAACAGGCTGAAGAAATGGGCAGAGGGGAACCTCCTGAAGTTCAACAAAGGTAAGGGCAGGGTCCTGCACCTAGGGAGGAATGTTCTGTGGAGATGGACAACAAGCTAACCATGAGCCAGCAATGTGCCCTGGTGGCCAAGAAGGCCAATGGCATCCTGGGCTGCATCAGGCAGAGTGTTGCCAGCAGGTGGAGGGAGGTGATCCTGCCCCTCTCCTCAGCCCTGGGGAGGCCACACCTGGAGGACTGTGTCCAGTTCTGGGCTCCCCAGGACAAGAGAGACATGGCACTACTGGAGAGAGTCCAGCAGAGGGCTACAGAGATGATGAAGGGACTGGAGCATCTCTCCTCTGAAGAAAGGCTGAGAGAGCTGGGCCTTTTGAGCCTGGAGAAGAGAAGGCTGAGAGGTGATCTCATCAATGTGTACAAGTATCTGAAGGGAAGGTGTCAAGAGGATGGGACCAGACTCTTCTCCGTGGTGCCCAGCAATAGGACAAGAGGCAACAGGCGCAAACTGAAACACAAGAAGTTCCATCTGAACATGAGGAAAAACTTCTTGACTGTGAGGGTGACAGAGCCCTGGAACAGGTTGCCCAGAGAATCTCCTTCCACTCTGTGATTCTGCAAAGATTACCCCAGGGATAATTAATACTGCTTTCATGGGCATTTGGCTTGTATCTTTTTGTAGCTTTTCATTTCCACTGTTCAAGTCTGGCACAGGCTGCAAAACTTTTGAGAGAGCCTGCTTTCATGAGGTATTGCATAATTACATCTCCTAATCAAGGCCTGATCACCTAAACTACTGCAGCATGCTTTTCTGTCCTGAAATATAGCCTTGCCCCACTCAGCTCCATTCTGAAAGTTGCTACAGAGATCATATTCTGAACTTACTGCCTTAAACACAAAGAGTGTTCTCCTGAAACCCTTCAAGTTTCTTCTGTCATAGCAAGACCAAAGTTGCTAAGGGCTTGCACGACTTCTCCTCCTTCCTATATTACTTCCCACTAAGTACCCAGAGGACAGCTCTGACTTCCAAGCCAGCCCTGACAGCAGCTCCCACTCTCTGCCTGCTCAACACAAAAAAGCAGAAGCATGTTCCCTTCTCCCCTGCTGTCTTCACACTTGGCAGGAGCTTTCCAGATGCATCATATTCCTATTACCTCCTGAAAATTCTTGCTGCGATGCTCAAAACCCATGAAAAATATCAGGCTACTGCTGCAGTGAGAGCAGTGCTTATCATTCAGAATAAGACTCCCCATTGCCTTGTATTCCCACCTGCATTTGTTGCCCTTCTCTTCTGCTAGTTGTAAGCATTTGGGGAAAGGACTGATTTTTTTTTTTTTTTTTCTGATTCTCTTTCCTGAGCTTACTAGCAGGGCCCTGGAGTCCATCCATGACTATGGCCTGCAAGTTCTAAGGCTACACACAAATGTGAATAGATGAAAAATATCCAGTAGTTCAGCTCATTTCCATTGTTGAAGGTAAAGCTTTTGACCAGAACACAGTAAAGAAAATTGAAAGCCAGAACTAACCTACACTGCCATCTTCATTGTCAGCAATTTCATCATCAAGTCTTGTTCTTTCCTCCTCGGGAGTACATATCAAGGTTTTCCTAATGAAAAGACAAGCAAGATCAGAGACAAACATGCAGAAGAGCTGATGTGTGCACACTTGACGCCTACAGGGTAACTTTGTTCAGGCTCTGCAACATAGTAACTTTATCGAGGAGCTGCAGATACACAAAAGATTAGCACACAGGTCTAGCATGCAGAAAGCAAGGAAGGACCATTGGAATACAACCATCTAGGTTTACCTATTTTCAAATGAGACATTCTACTGTAGGCTTACATCTTTTAATCTAATAGAGATGAGAAAATGGATGCATATTCTAATACAAGAAAACCTGCACTTTTCAATTGAGGTCATGGCCTACTTTGCCTCTCTGTTAACATGTTTATTCATGGCCCAGGACATGTTAACCAAAAAAAAAAAAAAAAGTGATTAACAAAGTAAAAAGGAGGACAACCACAGAGATTCCTGAATTATATGAATCTATCTTTCCTTTTTACCCTAGAGTTCTCAAAGGGCAGGGCAGTGGTACCCACAGGGAGCACCCAGGAGGAGAGAACAGGAACATCATTGTGGCACCCAGCATTAAGCACAAGAATTTCTGCTCTAAACCAGGGTTTAGCAAATGTGGAAGTCACCATGAATTTCTTATTCAGATACCAAATTGAGTGTGTCAGCTAGTCACAGGCTAATAATGCACCAGCAGAATCATGAAAAAAGCAGTACTTACCCAGCAGACACAAGTATTCACAGTGGCACTTGAGGGAGATCATATGAAATATTGTGGATAATTCTCATCTCTCTTGAAGAAAAAAAAAAAGAGAACTGAAATTAAAACAAAAAGCAACAACAGCAGCTTAAGAATGTGATCCAAAAACGAAGTGCCTAGTGTTCAAAAGGACACTAGGAGAATTTAATGTAATGGAGCAAAGCAAAGACAGAGGAAACATGGGTAGTCTAGATAACAGAAGTAGCTCTACGGACAGGGAACCAGTTGTGCTCAGAGGCAATGCTGTCACAGGCACTAATACACATAGATTTGCCATCCCTAAATGCAGTTTGGCTTTGAGAAGGCCTCAAATACATGACAAGGAAATTCTGGAATTGGCTCGCAATGAAGGGAGACGGTCACAAGGGAGCTTAAGTCCATTTATGATAGCGATTCTAGGACACATTGTCCTGTGACAGGTGACTAAACCACGGGACCCAGGAGATTCTTTGGGAGGTGATGAGATGTCAAGGAAAACAGGCTCACAGCAATCCAAAGCTGAGTCACAGGGACAAGCACAGGAAGCTTCACAGCCCCTTTCAGCCTGTAGTCTAACCTCACGCCCCAGGCAAACATCATTCTTCAGTGCACGATGGACAATAAGATTTAGTAACCCAGGAGCAAAATCACAACAGATTAACAGCTGGCTGCACCTATGTGACAGAAGGCGTCAGGCAGTCTTTTTGCATCTTTCAACCCCAGCTGTTATTTTGGATAGGTTTTAGACTGAACGACCAAGTCCTGGAGCAGCTGCTTGTAAACAGAGCATCCATTCAACAATCACAAAAAAGCAAATCAGAGAATGCAGCACAAGGTGCATACACCAACTTCTCACTGTTATTTCACATTTTCTGAGGAAGAAGATAAGTTTTCCCTGCTCAGAGGATACCTCTAGTATGGTCATACCTATCAACTTGTGTCTTGTTAAAAGAGAGGAAAAATAAAAGTTCTCTCAGACTGTGACACTCTCTGGAAGAAGGTATTTCAGCTGAATTAGAAAGGCTTGAAACAATGCCTACAAGCAGTAGGACATCTTAATGTACAATGTACATAACGACAAAGTCAAATTAACACTTAGCCAGGTTCTTCAAAGCTAAAAAAAGTTGTTCAAATGTTCACCTTTGATAGAGACATTTCAGAACAAGTGTTTGAGACTTTCCAATCACACACTGCATGTAGGTTCATTTTCCCTCCCACTGAGTGCAGTGAAAAAGCCACCTTTTGTATTAGAAAAAGAGAAATTCTTAAGATGGTAGTAAAATGTGAGAAAGAAATTATGGTAAATTGTAACAGTACTTAAACTGCTCAGCACGATAGTAATAAATCACTTGGAGGTAACAGCACTCCTCCGACACGGAGAGGCATTGGTCTCTCCTGCGGTGTAAACCGCAGGCGGGTCTCCCGTGGTTGTACGTGTCAGACAGGCCACCGCTCGGCTCTCCCGCGCTGCCGGGCTCCGAGGAGACAGCGCCCGCGCGGGCTGCCTCGAGCACCGAGGCACAGACAGGAACGGAGAAACGCCAGGGCTCCTTCAGCGGGGCTGCGGTCCCGTCTTCAGTGTCCGAACTCGACCCGGGCACGAGCCGCATTTCCACTCGCGTCCGCCCAGGACGGCAGCTGATCAGCGCTGAAGGAGCATCTCACCCCGCCAGCGGCCACCAAGATGGCGCCATCGCGGAGGGGAAAGCAGCCAGCTGGGTCACGAGGTCAGGACGTTGCCATGGCATCGCCCCCCAGTGCGGGCCTCCCATTGGCCAGCAAGAGGAGGAGGGTGGAGATCCCTTGGAGTGACGGCTCTATCAGCCAATCAGAGACCAGCATGGGTGCGTCCTCAGGGAGAGGAGAAAGGGGGAGAGAGGAGAGAGGAGAGAAAGAGGGAGCGAGGGGGAGGGAGGGCAAGAAAAGGTGTGAAAGAGAGACGTGAACGAGAAGAGGGAGAGAGGAAGGGGAGAGGAGAGCGGAGGCGCGAGCGAGCAGGGCAGCGCAGAGCCGGGACGGTCGCTCGGGGCAGGGCGCAAACAGCCCCTCAGGCAGCAGCGTCGGGAGCGAGGCCCCTCGGCGCCGACAGCCCGGCCGGGCGGCTTCCTCCGCAGCCAGGCCTCCGCCTGGGGCAGGGCGCTGCGCTGCTCTGCAGCCACCCCCGGGGAGAGGAGGGTCGAGCCCCGACCCGCGACGGGTCCCTGGGCGAGCGGGTGTGAGAGAGGAGCGGGAGAAAAGCGGGAGGGGAGAGAGCGGGAGAGAGCGGGTGCGAGCGGGTCTGGGGGGCTGCGCGGGCATTTGTGGAAGGTATTTTGGGAAGTCGGCTACGTGACGAGAGACATGAAGACACGGCTGCAAGAACTGCTTGGATGTAACTGTGTGTCAGAAGGCAATGTGAAACGCGCCTGGGTCGCGTGGATTTGGGGAAGTGTCTGGTTGAGCGGATGTGGGGTTGAGGCTAGGTTTTGTATCAGCAAAAATGCCGGTACAAACAGGCTGACCGCATCTGGCTGTCGGGCATGATAAGTAACTAATGTTAGCAACCTATAAGGAGCTTGGCTGTTGCAATATGTATGAGCTAATTAACTCTATTATATAAGTCATGAAAATGTGCAAATAATCTGAGGCTTGTGATCATCATCGGATGAGCATGTCTCCCGTTGCTTCCGACAAATGGTGACCCCGACGTGATCCACGGCGGAGCAACGAGGTGGGCAGGTCCTTTGCAGCGAGGATGGCTAAAACACAGCGAAGAAAACTGTGTCGAGCCCCGGGCGTTCGCATCGGCGTACCCGGCTGATACGCGCTGCCAAGACCTTGGAGAGCTGCAACAGCGCTGACGTGAATCAGGTATGCAGAGGCAAGCAGCGTATAACCTTTTTACCAGCTTCCTGCAAAAAAGGCAAGTTAAGGGGCTGGACCTCCAAAAAGAGCTTCCCGGTTTACTGGCCTACGGACACTCCCAGGGCTGTTTTCTGAATCCTCATACAGTCCATGAGTTGTCCGAGTGGCGTAAGCTGGGTGATAAGCTCTGGGAGGCTGCGATTGATGGAGATAAGTTGGCCAAAAAGTTGGGTAAAACCTGGAGGGCCGTCCATAATGAGTTGCTGCAGTACCAGGCTGAGCAGCGGGCGGCAGAGCAGGCCTCTGCCGCACATGAAAAAAATAAGACTTATGGCACGGACTGGCCACGAGATATTCCCCTACCCCCGAGTACGTCTACTGTCTATTTGCCCCCCACCCCCCCCCTCCCCTCCTCCCTCCCCTCCTTCTCCTCCTCCTGGCGAGTCGGCTCCTGCGGGCTCGGCCCCTGACGAGAATGCGGCTTCGGCCCCCCCTCCCCCGGAGCCGCCCCCGGGGGCGGAAGCCGACTTGGCTGATGCCATGGCTAAGGACCGTCGGGAGGCCTGGGCTGCGCTCGCCAGGGAGAGTCTGGAACGGGGGGACGCGGATGTGCTGCAGGTGGCAGAGCAGCTTGCCTGCCCTGTCGCCTTCCAGGCTGCTCCGGGGGGCGGCGTGCAGGCAGTGATAACCGCCCTAGATTGGAAACTTTTGTCGCAATTGTGGGCGACTGTCAGTCAGTTTGGGGCCCACAGTGAACCAGTGAGGCAAATGCTTGACTACCTTTGGAGCACGCAGATACTTCTGCCCGCGGATTGCAGAGGGATAATTCGGTTGATTTTTACTCAGCATCAACAATTGTTGTTTAATGCCCATTGGCAGAGCTTGGTTCATGAGTCGGTGGCTTGCCAACGACAGCCGGGTGACCCCTTACACGGCGTGACGGTGGAGGAACTTATGGGCATCGGCCCATTCCTCCGCACCGAGGCGCAGGCCCTGCTGGGCCCCGATAAGTTACGGGAGGCGATGCAGTTGGTGCGCCGTGCCATTGATCGTGTTAAGGAGCCCGGTGGTGTGCCAGTGTACATGGGCATTAAACAAGGTAGAGATGAGACGTTTGGAGCCTTTATCGATAAGGCTGCAGCAGCTATAGAGAGAGCTGGGGTTCCTGAAGCAGTGCACCCTACAAAATTGTAATACTACTACTCGTAACATTCTGAGCACCCTCAGTGCCAATTGGATGATTGAGGAGGCATTGGAAAGGTTGGCCCAGGTACCTATTGGACCCCAGGCCCTGGTAGTGGAGGCCATTAAGCAACTAGGTGTCGGGTTACAGGAACAGGCTAGGACGTCTCAGACGCAGGTCTTAGCAGCTCTTGCACCTCTCCAAGCGTCAGTGGCCACCCGGCAGAATGTGGGGCGAAGTTTCCCCCGAGTGAAATGCTACCGCTGCGGGCTCCCGGGTCATGTCCGGAAGGAATGTACCGCGTCTGGTGTCTGGTGTGCTAGATGTCGTTCAGACAGCCACAACATTGGTGCTTGCCGTCGCCGTTCGGGAAACTTCAGTGGGAGCGCGAGTCGGAGCAGCCGCGCACAGACACAAGTAGCTGTTACACAACTTCCCAGCTCAGACCAGCAATGAGAGGGAGTCTCGGACTTGACCTGGCATCCGCTGTAGACGTTAGCCTCCTGACCACTCAGCCCCATCGCATTCCTACTGGGGTGTACGGTCCTGTCATGATTCAAAACAAGTCTGTGGGGGCATTGTTGCTCGGCCGATCATCAGCATCAATGTTGGGACTCTTTGTTCTACTTGGCGTCATTGACGCTGATTATACCGGAGAAATAATGATAATGCTGCACACTCCTTTTCCACCCATACGGATAACCAAAGGACAACGTATTGCTCAATTAATCCCGTTGGAGCAACTTACAAAGGAAATACCCTCGCTAGCCAACAAGGACCAGGGGGGACAAGGATTCGGTTCCTCCGGGGGACTGACTCTCCTGACCTTGACTCTAAATGATCGACCTAGACATAAAGTTGAACTTGCCTATAATGATCAACAAGTGACTCTTATGGCTCTTTTGGATACTGGCGCAGACTCTAGCATAATTGCCCCGTCACAGTGGCCCCAGGGATGGCCCCTGTTTCCATCAAACACTACGGTCACCGGAGTTGGGGGCATGACGTTTGCGCAACGAACACCTACATTGAAAGTAAAGCTAGAGGGGCGACAAGTTTCTGCTGTGTTTTCTGTGGTACAACTACCACCAACGGTGCAGTGCCTAATCGGCAGAGATATACTCGCTCAATTAGGGGTTGTGCTCACGAATGAACACCCTTTAGCCTTTTAGCCATTGCTTGGACTTTCCCAATTCCCATTACCTGGACTACCAACACACCGGTATGGGTTAAGCAATGGCCACTAAAACGGGAAAGTCTGTTTCATGCTCATCAATTAGTAAACGAGCAATTCCAACAAGGCCATTTACGTCTATCCACTAGTCCATGGAACTCCCCAATATTTGTCATAAAGAAGAAATCGGGCAAATATCGACTGCTACATGATTTGAGGGAAATCAACAAGCAAATGGAGCCCATGGGTGCCTTACAACCAGGGTTGCCTAACCCAGCCATGATTCCTGAACATTGGTCCCTGCTGATCATCGATTTGAAGGACTGCTTCTTTACCATCGACCTGCACCCTCAGGATCGGAAGCGATTTGCGTTCACTTTGCCCTCCCTCAACAGAGAGGGTCCAGATCAACGGTTTGAATGGACAGTGTTGCCACAGGGCATGCGTAATAGCCCTACGTTATGTCAGCTGTATGTAGCTGCGGCATTGCAGCCTCTACGTGAGCAATGGAAACATGTTGTAATATATCATTATATGGATGATATATTATTTGCCCAAGCTACTCCTTTTTCTGACAGCCAAATTGAGCATGTTCAGCAGGTGTTGCAATGCTCTAATCTGGTGATCTCTCCAGACAAGGTTCAACAAGTATCACCATGGAAGTACCTAGGTTGGGTACTTACTGATAAAACTGTTTCCCCTCAGAAGCTGCAATTACAATCACGGCTGCGGACCCTTAATGATGCGCAGAAATTTTTGGGAGACCTGCAGTGGCTGCGGCCCATAGTGGGCATCCCAAATGAATTGCTGGAGGGACTCCGCCCGCTTCTGAGGGGCACGGACCCTACGACAAAACTCAACATCACTCCGCATCAAAGAAACCTTATACAACAGATTGTAGACCGTGCGCTTGTGGGACATGTACACCACCTTAATGCTACCATCCCGGTTGATCTTGCTGTATGGCTGGGGCACCGATACCTAATCGGGGCTCTAGTGCAACTAAGGGGCACTGGAGAGTTGGGTATCCTCGAGTGGGTGTCCCCTGCTTTACAGCAGATTAAAACCTTAGTACAACAAGTAGAGGTTTTGGCAGATTTGATAAAACGAGGAAGGGAAAGAATCTTACAAGTTCAAGGTTGTGAGCCTTCTACGATATATCTACCCATGCGAACGAAAGACTCCTTACGATGGTATTTGCAGAATAGTGAACATTTACAAGAAGCACTGCTTGGTGCTGGTTCCGTGATTAAAACTAATAGCTTTAAATATCCATTATTACGATGGATCGGACAATGGAACTGGATGACATGCCCCAAGAGAGAGAGGAACCCTATAAAGGACGCTATAACAGTATATACTGACGCAGGGCGAAAATCGCGTCGGGCCGCCGTCACCTGGCAGGACAATAGTGTTTGGCAACAAACATTGCTCAATGCTACACCAGCAGATACGCTCTAAACCATGGAGTTGTCTGCTGTGGTTTGGGCACTGCTACACTTGCTAGGGCCCCTTAACATTGTCACTGATTCACTCTATGTGGCTGGTGTGGTTGAGCGCATCGAGGATGCCCTGGTTAAGGATGTCAAAAATGAACGCCTCCTTGCGCTCTTACATCAGCTAAGACGAGCGGTAAAACTTAGGGAACACCCATATTGCATTATTCATGTTCGTAGTCACAAATGGAATATTGGTCTTGGCGCGGGCAATGCCAGGGCAGACAAATTGGTCTCTCTCTCGGCAACCGCCCCCGTGGCCAAGACCACTTTGACTAGGGAGACTCACTCCATATTTCACCAGAATGCTAAAGGTCTCTGCCGAGAGTTTGGCATAACGCATACAGAGACTCACGGCATAGTCCGCGCATGTCCCATCTGCAGTGACCACAATGGCGGTTGCGGCTTAGGTTTAGGGGTCAATCCCAGAGGACTCTCCTCGAATGAGTTGTGGCAAATGGATGTCACACACATCCCCACTTTTGGGCGCCTAAAATATGTGCATGTGTCTATTGACACCTATAGTAAGTTCATCTGGGCAACAGCCTAGGTGGGGGAGAGAGCCTTGCATGTTGAACGACATTTACTTGGTTGTTTTGCTGTTATGGGTGTACCGCAACAACTAAAAACAGATAATGGGCCTGCGTACACCAGTCGTAGAATTGAAAAGTTTTTAGCAACGTGGGGGGTTCGCCATATTACGGGCATTCCCCACTCCCCTACAGGGCAAGCTATCGTGGAGCGGGCACACAATACCCTGAAACAACATTTAAAGCATCACGAGGGAATCGCTGACCCACATTCTCGACTGCTGAAAACCCTTTTCATCCTAAACCACCTATGTGTATTCGGCGAGGCGCGTCATCCGCCCGTTCTTATACACACCGGCACCGTGCCTCGAAGCCGAGATCATAATAATATCTGGGTCCGGTACAAGGATCCGCGAACCGGCTTATGGCAATTGCCTGCAAAGGTTCTGTTTTGGGGAAGGGGCTATCTTTGTGTTTCTGCCCCGACAGGTCCGTTGTGGGTACCTGCGAAGTGGACGAAACCTGCTCTCGATCCTTTCGCTACGGCAGTGTCTGATGCAGCTGACCCTCCAACAGCTAAAGGGTCCGAATAAGGGGAGAGTGCCAATATGGCTTCGCGGTTGTTGCCTTATAATGCTGTGCCTTACCAGCTCTGCCTTTTACTTTGCTTCCCCTCCAAATGTGTGGCTAACATGGGCTGCGAAAACGCATACCACTTCCTTCTGTCTGGCTTTAGCGTTGGCTACTGACCCTTTTCGCACATGCCTGGTGGGTATACCTGGGTTTAATGTATCCGATTTTGCTACGTTGTCCACCGGCCGATGTGATGGCCAACTTACTGATAGTGAATGTACAGCAAGACTCTTGGCAGCTCTGAACAAAACTATACCGTGGGACCCCCAGGAGATCAGGCTCCTGGGAAGCCGAATGCTAAATAGTTCGGCAAATGAGTCGGGATGCATTGAATTGGGCAACTTTAGGTGGGGTGTGGACGATCCCACATTTTGGCTTACTCCCAGGAGCTACCCCTTTTGGAATAAAACATACATGTGCGGTCCCTATAGAACCTACGAATGGGGACCGAGAGATGTAAAGGTTTGGGCTAATGACAGTGCAAAAGCATTACCTCGCAATACCTATTTAATTTGTGGGGATCGGGCCTGGCAGGGAATTCCAAGGCATGCCCATGGGGGCCCGTGCTACCTAGGAAAATTGACCCTTTTCATGCCAAATGTTACCGTGATGTCACACCTCTTGTTCAACAAGACTCACCGTGAAAAGAGAACCCTATCTGCACTTGCTCCCGACTGCAGCGATCAAGTCGAACTCTGGGTGCCCACAGCTAATTTGTTTGCATCCATAGTCCCCGGGGTGGGTACTGCTCATGCACTCCGTACTATCAGCAAACTCGCTTGCTGGATGGTGAAACAGTCTAACGTGACGACTCAGATCCTTAGTGAATTGGCACAAGATATGGAGAACCTGCAACATCAGGTCCTCCAGAATAGAGCTGCCATTGATTTTTTGCTATTGGCACACGGCCATGGTTGTACGGAGTTCGAAGGTATGTGCTGCTTCAATCTATCCTCTAATTCTGAGTCTGTTCATAAACAGCTGCAATGGCTCAAAGATCACACTAAGGACATTAAGGTCCTCAGTAACCCATTGGACAGCTGGCTCACTTCTCTTGGCATTGGCCCCTGGCTCAAAACCTTGCTCATGTACGGCATAAATGTAGGACTTATGCTGCTGCTGCTTTTGCTGATATTACCTTGCTTAGTTTCCTACCTTCGCAAGCTGTTTTTGCGCTTACTTGCTAAAGTACAGATTAACTATGTCCTACTACAAGAAAGCGGGGGACGTGTGGAAGGTATTTTGGGAAGTCGGCTACGTGACGAGAGACATGAAGACACGGCTGCAAGAACTGCTTGGATGTAACTGTGTGTCAGAAGGCAATGTGAAACGCGCCTGGGTCGCGTGGATTTGGGGAAGTGTCTGGTTGAGCGGATGTGGGGTTGAGGCTAGGTTTTGTATCAGCAAAAATGCCGGTACAAACAGGCTGACCGCATCTGGCTGTCGGGCATGATAAGTAACTAATGTTAGCAACCTATAAGGAGCTTGGCTGTTGCAATATGTATGAGCTAATTAACTCTATTATATAAGTCATGAAAATGTGCAAATAATCTGAGGCTTGTGATCATCATCGGATGAGCATGTCTCCCGTTGCTTCCGACAGGCATTGAAACGCCGGCGGGTGCCCTGGCGCTGGGGCGGGGGCAGCGGTGCTGGCGGCCGGGCTGCTTTCCTCCAGGAGCTCCCGAAGGTCAGACCGCAGAACAGGAGAATGCTTGTTGCCCTTGATGATTTGCCGGGTTTGCTCAGCCCTGGGGAAGGAACCAGACTGCTGAGCTGTGGGAAGGCTTCTCTCTCTGCCTGGGACGTGAGGCCCCACTGTCTGCAGCTTCATGAGCGCAGCTCCCGTGCAATCCTGCCACTAGAAAATGGTGCCAAGAATTACTTGCAGGCTGTTCTCCAGTTCCTAAGTGTCACAGACTAGGGGTAGGTAATACAGAGCAGATGCTGATCTTCTTTTGGGGTAGTAACTGTACAAAATGGGTGTTTTGCTGCACTGTGTGATGCCACAAGGTGAACCAGGGAGGCCGTTCAGGAGCTGGCTCACCCTTGGGGGAGGGCAGGGGGAGCGGCAGGGGGCACTAGCTGCATGGCCGGGATGTGGGTAGTGAGGTCGTGGCTGTCTACAAGAGCTATGCCAGAAAATCACCTTTGTCCAATCAGTTCTTTGCCAGTAGCTGACAGGCCAGCAGGAGGCACATGGCTCGGCTATTGATGATGAGGTCACTTCTGCCAGGGTAGCTGATAGGCCAGCTGCAGGAACAAGGCTTGGCTGTTGGTTGTGAGGTCACTGCTGAGTGATGAACTGGTTGGATCACAGCAGACACATGGCTAGAAAGGTGAATGTGAGTCACTTCTAGCTGAGCAGTTGGTAGGGCAGCGGCAAGTGCGTGGCTGGGATGTGTGCTCTGGAGATCACTTCTGCCTGAGCAGCTGATAGGTCAGCATGTCTCATGGCAAGGGAAGTTGTAGTGCGGTAACTGCTGTCTCAGAGGCTCATAGGCCAGGGACAGGCACATTGTTGTGAAGGTGACTGTGAGGTCACCTCTTTCCAAGTCTCTGATGGGCCAGCAGCAAAAGCACGTGGCTGGGAATTGACTTTTTGGTCACTCCTGTCCCAGCAGCATATAGGCCTGCAACAGGCACATGTAAATGTAAATGTCGCTGTGAGGTCCCTTCTGTGGGAGAAGCTGGTAGGCCAGCAGCATGTTCATGGCAGGGGATATTCTTTTGAGGAAACTTCTGTCCCTGAAGCCTAGAGGTCAGCAGAAGGTATATGGTGGGGGTAAGGACTTGGGAGGTCAATTCTGAGACAAAAGACTTAGATGTTGGCTGTGAGGTCACTTCTGTCAGAGCAGCTCATAGGCCAGCAGCATGCACATGAGTTTGTTCCACTCCATCATCATTATTTAGTGCTAGTACATTTAAAATGAAGGTGTTATACTCTGGCAAACATGGACATTGAGTGTGACTTTGTACATTCTGTTAAGCAGAAGGTTGAAGCCTACCAGGAAGCCAGCAAGACTTTTATAGGCCACTAAATGAATCCAGAGCTGGTGTGAGCAGTAGCATTAGTAATCTCTGCTTTCCAGGGTCTTTGTGCTGTAGAAATTACCCTGTCCAACAGCAGGGAGCTTGTTAGGTTTTCCTACGAGGTCTGCACTGGGTCTCTGTTCTTATGTCGTCACCTGCTTTAATATCTCCTTTGGGACTGTAACATGCTAGACGTCTCTGCTTCTCTGTCCAAGTATGTTGTGATTGGAGAATGGGTGTAAAGGCTCTTGGAGGGGACAGAGGTAATGTCACCCCCAAAGAAAGGCATGAGAAAAATGTCTAGAGAGGCCTCTTTTTGGCAGCAGAAGAGGCACAAGAGAGAGGAAAGAGGTGGCCAAGTGAAGCCCCTTGGGACCACTTCATCTGATTCTCTGAGGTTGGAACTGAACATGACCAGGGCTGAAAAGGAATGTTCTGAGAAAGTCCACTTTCAAAGCCTTTGGGGGAATAAAAGCAACTTCACGGGATGGAGAGTTGGCCTTGCTGTGTTTCCAGGCCCTTGGGGGCCCTGCCTGCTGCCATGTCTAGTCCTGTCCCCTCTGTCTCCCTGATGCACCATGCTAAGGCAGCAGAGACCTGAGACTCAAGATCCAAGCCATGTGCCTTCTACTGGCCTATCAGGTACTCAGGAAGAAGTGATCTCGCAGTCAATAGTCAAGCCCTGTGGTTGCTCCTTGCCTATGAGATACTCAGGCCTAAGTGACCTCACAATCAACCTACAAGCCCATGTGCCTGCTGCTGGCCTATCAGGTACTCAGGCAACAGTGACCTCACAATCAGTATCCGAACTATGTGCCTGTTGGGAAGGTAAATATATTGAATGAAAGGTGCTCCTGGGAGGATAAGGAAGCATCACATGGAAGAGGAACATAATACAGTAATGTGAAAAAAGAAAGTGACAATAATATTCAAAGAGCCTGATACAATGCCTGAGCGTTTCTCAGTAGAAAACCACTCAGTAAGTCGAAAAGTAAAATACATAACCATGTGTGAAAGTATAATGGCATTGAAATGTATGAAGGCGTACAATAGCAGCATGGTGAGATGCAGCATCACTAATGAGAAACTGCAATGAAATGTGTGTGCTGTTTTGCATAAATGACAGCGTGCGATGGATGGGAGTTACAAAGAGATGGAGAGGTGCTGGGTGCCGGTGGCCCTGGGCTGGAGCAGTGCTGTGAGTTGTGAGCCCTGGGACCCTGCTGCACAGGAGATACCTGTCCTCCTGCCTGGCCCTGAGTGTAGGGGCCCAGGAGAAGTTTGGTCACCTGCGGGGAAAAATCCCCCTCCAGGACCCGAGCCCAGCACCTGTATCTGCAAAGGCAGCAGGAGCAGCCCCATCCCTGGGAGCAGGTTTGGGGCTGGAGCTGGCACAGTGGCTGCGTGCAGTGACGCTGCTTGGGGCACTGAGCCCAGAGAGAAACCACCATCTTCCTGGCTTGGGCGCTGCTGCAGGGAGAGCGTGGCGCAGGCTGTCGAGGTCACGTGGGCTGTGGTTTGTGCACCTGCAGGTGAGGCTTTGATCTCCCGATCAGCCCCTGCGAGGGAATAACGGGCCCTTGGGGGAACTCCCAGAGAGTCAGGGGGGTCTGAACGCCTGGGCTTCCCTGTCTGCTCTCAGAGGAGTGAAATGCCCCAGCTCCCTGCTCCTGGCCAAGGCACCCACCTCAGGCTGTCTGGGAAGAGATCAACGAACCCGAGCTCACGGGATGGGTCTCTGGCCATGGCAAAGGGGCCTTTCACTGCTGCCGCTCCTGGCACAGCAGGGCTGTAGCAGGGTCAGGGGCTGTTTCTGTTTCCTTCCCTTCCTGACACAGCTGTCCCAGGTGCAGTCCCAGCTCCATGGTCCCCTTGGCACAGGGACAGCCAGACATTCGCACCTTGGGCACCAGGGCACACACTGTGTATGAGATACTCAAAGCTCCCAGTCCCCACACTGGGGTACAAGGGGCGACAGACCCATTTCCCTGCCACAGTCTGCCCTGTCCCACTGGGGTGAGTCCTGTGATGATGCCCCAGAGCAACGACCGTGACATCCGCAGCAGAGCCATCTCTCATATATGGTCATGAACGGCGCTGGAGAAGTTCATTGGAGGGCTGGGCTGTGTCAGAAGGGAGATAACCCCAGATAAAGTCTAAAAAGGTGCCTGCTGCTTCGATTGGCTCCTCCTGCAGCTGGGCCAGCTCCTGCAGATGTATATTTCCCTCCCGTCTTTGTTGTCCCTTGTGAGTCGCCGGCAGCTGTAGCAGGGAGTGGGGTGCAGCAGGGCAGTACCGTCAGGGCAGGAGGCTGCGGATGGAGGCAGAGGGACTCCTCGTCCCTCAGGTGCTGTGGCTGCTCCTCTGGGTGCAGCCCTGCAGGGGTAAGTGCCTGCTTCCTTGTCCCACGGCCCTGGGACCAACGGGCACCAGTGGGGTCATCGGGATCCCTCTGGAAAAGGGGTTTCATCCCACAAAGCAGTGAGACAAGGGGCAGAAGGTGCTCAAGTCCATCCACCCTGTGTGTTTCCTTGTGCTTCTGTGGGTGGGAGAAGGGTATTTGTGCTTCCAGGGCTCATGTGCTTATGGCAGCTGGTGCCTAAGTGTGTTTATAGCTACCCGATCTTGGGCACCCTTTTGGGATGCCTTGTTCCCCCAGCGCTGTGTCCCTGGAGCTGGCAGTGGGTCAGCTGTAGACTGCAGCACTCAGTGATTCCCAGGGCACAGCCAAGCCCCGGAGTGCCTCGGAGGGTTTCTGTGCTGTTCACTGCCCTGTGGTTGGGGTGACCCTCACCTGAGGAGGGGCAATTCCCCCCCCCCCGGAGAGAAGGGGACCAGGGTGCCTACACCCACAGCCCAGCAGAGAGGTGTCCTTCCCTGGCCAAGGTCAGGGGCTGGATTCATGCCTGTGGCAAAGGCATGGTAGAAATAGGACTGGTAGAAATCGTGGGGATCATCTTGGTGCTCCCTGGGGACCTGGAAAGTCCTATGGGAGGTGGGTGGGGTTGAGTGGTGCCTAGGGCAGACAGTGGGCAGGGGGTCTGGGGGCTCTGGGAAGAGCAGCAGTGTGTGTGTAGGTTGGGGGTTCAGGGCTGTTCATAGGGTAGCAGGCTGGGGAGGAGTGGATGCTCTGTGCAGAGCCTGACACAGTGTCCAGGTGGGCATGGGCCAGGTGGAGGGGTGGGAGGAGGTGCCAAAGGCTCTGGAGTGGGAATGGCCCAGCAGGACCAGAGCTGGGCTTCCCCCAGCCCAGTGCAGCATGTGGGGAGAGGAGGGACCCCGACATTGCCCCGGGACAGCCCAGAGGGGAGAGGGCTCACACCCTGGTGCCTGGGACTAGACCCTGGGCAGGGGACGTCGCACAGCCACAGTGCTGGGGCTGGGTGCTCTCCTAACAGGACCCGTGTCTGTGTTTGAAGGTGCTGCGGAGGTGAGGCTGGAGGCTGGAGGCAGGCGCTGTGCTGGGAGAGTGGAGGTGAAACACGAGGGCCAGTGGGGGACAGTGTGTGACGATGACTGGGACGTGAAAGATGCTGCTGTAGTTTGTAAGCATCTGGGCTGTGGACCTGCTCTCCAAGCGAGTCAGGAGGCATATTTTGGGCCAGGATCTGGCCCAATTTGGCTGGATGATCTTGACTGTCAAGGCACCGAGACTGCCCTGTCTGAGTGTAGTCATGCTGGTTGGGGCGAACATAACTGCATTCGTGCTGCGGACACTGGAGTGATTTGTTCAGGTAAGGAGTCAGGCAGTGCCTCACTTTTGGGGTTGGGTCTGGGATCAGGGGACTAACCAGGCTGTGCCCTGAAGGAGAAACACATGGGCACCAGAGGAGGCCCTGACATGGCTATTCTGGCTGCCAAGCTGGGACTGTTGTTGCTGATGTCCCTGGGGAAAGCCCTGGGTGATCCCACTGCAGTGCTGCACAGACCTCATGAAGGTCCTGGGGGGCTCAGCCCACCCTCAGGCAGTGCTTCAAGCTGGGAGATGAATCCCCCATCCCCCTGCAAGGGGGTCTCTCTTGGTCTCCATCAATCTCCTCCAGTTCTGCCAGGACCTGGCTGGCAGTGCTGGGGGTGCCCATGCCCCAATCACCAGGGACGACTTGCTTGGCACCCCACAGCCAGGGAACGACAGGAGATGGCCAGGGTCGCTTGGGTCATTCCCCTCACCAATGCAAGTCCCTCGGCTGAACTGAAGGGGCTTTTCAGAGGGGAGAAGAGCAGGGCCTGGGGCAGAGGAGCAGGGTAGCATGCAGCATCTTGCACCCCATGCCCAGGGCTGCCCCACGAGGACTGGTCCCATGCAGGCATGGGGCTTGGCGGCTGCAGGGCTGTCAGCTGCTCCCTCCCATGTCACCACATGCTCAGGCCAGCCTTGCAGGGTCCCCAGGGCTGTCACAGCCCCATGGGGAATGCAACCTGTCCAGGTGGCGCTGACCCACTGTCCAGCCACTCCTGCTGGCCCCCAGCTCTCCACACTGCCCAATGCCACAGGGCTTTGCCAGCACGCACTGACACTCATCTGCTCCTGCTTTTGCAGTGTGCACTGGTGTTGGGCCAGGGCTGTACACAGGTCCCCTGCTCCTCTGCCTGGTTGCTGGCCTGTGACGTGCACCCCAGGCAGCGTGTTGTGGCCCTGCCTGGGGACACCCCTCCCCGGGCATGCGTCAGAGGGGGCAGCTGGCCCAGACATAGACCTGGTTACAGCTGCACCATTTCTGTGCCTGGGACATGTCTCCCTGCACAGACACCCCAACACCCCAGGACACCCCCGGGAACAGGTTGCATTTTGGGCTGCTCCAAGGTGATTCCTCAGCCTGGCCCTGAGCTCCCCAGAGGCTGAGCAGGCTGCAGCAGCCATGAACACCTGGGCCCATTTTCCTGGACCAGGCGCTGCAGTGCCCAGGGCCTGTGCCGGGCAGGACTGGGCGTCTGGGGCAGCAGCATTTCCCTGAGCAGCACCTGTGGCTGTGAGGTCTGGGGTAGTCACCAGTCCTGGGTGCTGTGTTGGGGGTGAGAGGAGGTGCAGGGGGCCCTGAGGGGTTTGTGTCATCAACACCCACTGACAGCTGCTGCTGGGATGTTCATGGGGCATTTTGGATGTGGCTGCCTTGGGAATCATGTGGGAGGCAGGTATATAATTGCCAGAAGCCTCTGTGAACTCCCTGTCATCGGTGGGTTTTTCCAGGATTTGTCCAGCTGGTTGGAGGAGACAGCCCCTGCTCAGGACGTGTGGAGATCAGAGATGGAGAACAGTGGAGAACAGTCTGTGACTCACACTTTGTTCTCAAAGCTGCCAACGTTATCTGCAGGGAGCTGCAGTGTGGCACAGCCCTGTCCGTCCCTGGAGCAGCTCCCTTTGGAGAGGGGGTCGGTCCCATCTGGGACAAAGAGCTGCAGTGTGTGGGGAATGAATCCTTCCTCTCCTCCTGCCCCAGGATGTCCCTCAGCAACCAGACCTGCACCCACGCGAATGATGCTGGTGTCACCTGCACACGTGAGCATTCAGGGAGGAGGTGTGAAATGCCTCCTGTGAGCCATGCGCTGTAGGGTAGGGGAGGAGGGAAGTGACTGTGCTCAGCGTGGTGTGAGTCCAGGAGGGGTGGAGTCATTGTCTGCAATCTTGAAATGATGTGGAAGGAGGAGAAAGGGCTGCTATCCCTTTGGCGTCTCCTTGAACACCTGAGGGTGCAAGAGCACAAAGCCCTCCTCACTTTTTCTCCTCTTTCCCCAGGATTTAGGCTGGTGAATGGCAGCACGGCGTGTTTGGGGCGGGTGGAGATCCAGGTGCTGGGGACCTGGGGAACCCTCTGTGACTCTTGCTGGGACCTCCCCGATGCGCACGTTCTCTGTCATCAGCTCAGTTGTGGGTTTGCTGAGTCCGTTCCTGGAGGAGGGCATTTTGGGAAAGGAACCGGCCCTGTCTGGAGAGACACCTTCCACTGTGACGGGACCAAATCCCATTTGGGACAGTGCCCTGTGACTGCCTTGGGGGCCTTCCCATGCTCACATGACAATGATGCTGGTGTTGTTTGCTCAGGTGAGTTCAGGGAAAATGCAGGATTAACTAAACCTGCCCCTTGTGTGTGACACAGCAACCCAAAGCTGGGGAGCCCATGGCAGTGACAAACTGAATTTCTTCCTGGAGAAGCCCTGGCTTCCAGTGGAGGGGTTCAAAGGGCTTTGCCTGCAGGCAGACCATTTTACCTGGTGAGGAAGGAGGAGTGAGCACAGAGGAGGCATCTCTGCCTCCCCAGGACAGATAGTTCAAGTACCGGGGGCCAGCATGAGGTCTGGGCTCCTCTACTCTCCTCCTGCAGCACAGGCACAGGATGAGGCTGCAGGACATAGTTCCCTGCTTCTAACAAACAGCCCCATCCTAGACCTGCAGAGAGTGCTGCAGACCACGATCCCACTGCCTGCAGGGGCTGCCCTGGGTGCATCCAGCAGGAGCAGTCCCTGAGGCTGAGCTGCACAGCAGGGCTGGGGTGTGCCCTCGCTTCTTGTCAGTATGCGTTTCAAACTCATGCTGTTTTGTCAGAAAGACCCTCTCCTTCTGCTTCCGGCTGAGGACACCAGCTCCCAGTCCCCGATCCATAAGGATGCAGAGGGGCAGAGACGTGTGGGCTCTCCCCTGGGTGTCACAGCAGGGGCCAGTCCCAGCGTGGAGATGGAGCAAGGCTCGTGTTCATCCTGTGCATGATTAGAGTGAAAAAAGAAAACAAATCCCTTGGAAAACTGCCATCCTTGAGCTCCTCACTGTGAGCTGGATACGGATGGGTGAGCTCCAAGGTGTCCAAAGGCATCAGAAATGGGAGACACATGGCAGGGTGCAGGGCTCCTCGGTGTCACAGAGAGTCCAGGGCATTCCCCCTCTCTCTCTGGGCAGGGCCCTCTGGCTCCCTGCGGCTGATGGATGGAGGGAGCCGGTGTGATGGGCGAGTGGAGATGCCCCTGCATGGGACGTGGAGCAGAGTCCTGGATGACCAGTGGGACATGAATGATGCCAGTGTGGTGTGCCGGCAGCTCCAGTGCGGAGAGGCAGAGCAGGCCTACAACCCACCAAAGCCGGAGCGAGGGAGGGGCCCTGTGGGTCTGAGAAGGGTCCAGTGTGCAGGGAAGGAGACTCGCCTGACCCTCTGCAACACCTCGCTGCCTGAGGCAGCACAAGCAGGAATTGCTGAGGACGTGGGGGTGGTTTGCTCGGGTGAGTCGCTCTGACAGTTCCCGAAGCACTGCACTGCCCCGTGCCGTAAGGCCTGACGAACGGGGTTTCTCCTGGCTGCAGGGAGCCGGCGGGTCCGGCTGGTGAATGGGACGGGGCGCTGTGCCAGAAGAGTGGAGATCTACTACCAGGGCACCTGGGGGACCGTCTGCGATGACTCCTGGGACCTGTCCGACGCCACCGTCGTTTGCCGTCAGCTGGGCTGTGGGGTGGCTGTGCAGGCGACCGGCTCTGCTCGTTACGGGAGAGGCTCTGGGCAGATCTGGCTGGACAACGTGAAGTGCTCCGGGGGTGAAGCTGCTCTCTGGGTCTGCCCTCACGGGGGCTGGGGGCAGCACAGCTGCAGGCACAAAGAGGACGCAGGAGTCGTCTGCTCAGGTCTGTGCTGGGAGTGGTGATGGGAGCATGGTGCCCAGGGAGGTAGGGATGAGGGGAGAGCAGGGCATGGCCGAGACTGCCCCTGGCTGCCCTGAGCCCCCTTCCTGCCCCCGTCCTGGGGACACCTGTGCACTGTCCCCATTGGACCTCGTCAGGATTATAGGGAGAGCCCAGCTGTCCCCAAGGGTTAGAGGGGAGGGCACTGCTGCACCTCAGGGACTTCTCTCTGCTCCCTGGGTGAAAGGGTGACTTGCCAGCAGTGCCCTCTGCCTCTCTGAGCCCTGAGGTAGCCAGAAGGGTCCCTGCTTCTTGGAGTAACCCTTCCTGCCCATGGATGCTGCAGAATAACCTGGGGCATTGTCAGGGGTGCTTTAGGTTTCTCTCTCCTCACCCCCGGACCAGCTTGTTCCCTCCAACTTTGTGCCTTTCCTTCCAGAGTTCATGGCCCTGAGGCTGGAGAACAGCGATGGCTGCTCTGGGCGCCTGCAGGTTTTCTACAACGGGACATGGGGCAGTGTTTGTTCCAACTCGATGACTCCTGACACTGTGTCCCTGGTGTGCAAACAGCTGGGCTGTGGAGATGGAGGGTCCATTGAAATAAACATTCCAAGTGGCAGGGTGTCTGGCCCCACGTGGCTGGATCGTGTTGAGTGTGGGAAGACAAACAGCTCCTTTTGGCAGTGCCCCTCTGCTCCCTGGAACCCACAGTCATGTGATGACCAACGAGAAGAGACCCACATCACCTGCAATGGTAAGGCTGGAGCTACCTGGGCGCAAAGGCTCACACCAGGTCTTGCTCCCTGTTCAGCAAGGTGCAACACAGAGAAAGAGCTTGGAGTGGCTTTTACTTTGCGTTTCAGGCCGTTCTGCTGTCAGTGACACAAACACAACATCAGCTCTCAGAGTGACACACATCCATCAACAATAGCTGTCCTGAGCTCCTTGCATAGCCCAAGGAGAGGTAGAGGCACCTCCAGGCAGTGCCTCTTCCACCTTACCTTGGACACTTCCAGAGGTGCCTGCTGCTCTCTGTTGCCCGTAGAGAGGGCCCAGACAACCACCTATTAGCTTGGGAAGTCCATGCAGAGCATCCCACTCATGGCTGTGGTTTGCTGAGGGAATGGGAAGGGAGAGAGTGCAACCAGTCCTGGTGGCTGAGGGTTCTGTAGGAAACAGGCCCTGGCCAGGGCACTGCTGGCACCGGAGCTCAGACAAGCCTCCCCTCTGGCAACATCCGTCTGCTCCATTGCTAGTCATTAGCCCTTGGAGGGTGAACAGTCAAGGGTAGCCCTGGAATGCAGCGCTGTTATACGCTGCATTACTGGGAGTTTCAGCTGTGTCCATGACCAAGGAGGCACTGGGAGGTTCACGCACAGGTCAGTCCTGCTCCCATCTGCATGACCCCCGTGAAGCAGCCCCTTCAGCACAGTATTTCCTTCTGCAGGGAGACGACCAGAAACCTCCTCAGCCCCAGTGGCCAAGTGCCCCAACTCTACGAGCTGCACAGGTACTGCTCCTCTGTGTGTCCTTCTTCCCTGGCCAGGCTCTCCCAGCTGCCCCAGTGATGTGGGGGTTTCTACCTTTTCCAGAGATGGAGAAGATTCGTGCCGTGGGAGGAGAGGACCGGTGCTCGGGCAGAGTGGAGGTTTGGCACCATGGCTCCTGGGGGACAGTATGCGACGACTCGTGGGGCATGAAGGACACCGAGGTTGCATGCAGGCAGTTGGGCTGTGGCCCTGCCGTGTCTGTCGTGGGGGAGGCTGTGTTTGGGGAGGGGACGGGTCCCATCTGGCTGAAGCAGATGGAGTGCAGAGGGACGGAGCTATCTCTCTGGGACTACTGGGCCCGGCCTGGGGACAGTGATGCCTGCCAGCACAAGGAAGATGCTTCTGTGAATTGCTCTGGTGAGTGGCAGCACTTCATCCCTCATTTTGGGACATGTTTCCCCAATTGTGTCCTCACAAGGCCCCAGAGCTCGTCAGAGCAAGGATGTCCCTGGGGAGGTCAGGTGTCTGGTGCCAGGTGGGGAGCAGCTGTTGTGGGGCCAGGTGTCATCAGGCCTCTGGCCGTGGGACTCCTGCATCCCGCCCCCCAGGCACATCCCCTGGGCTGCTGGTGCTGTTGTCCCCATGGCCCAGAGCAGAGGGCCCTGGGCCTCTCACGGGGACCCAGAGAAGGACAGTTCAGATGGGGCTTGTAGGGAACATCCGCAGACACACACACACACACACACGCAAATGCATCTTTCTTTCTCTCTCTCTCTCTTTCTCTCTGCTCTGCAGCAGCACCCAGGATGATGACAACATCACCCCTCCGAGCAGGTAACCTCCCCTGTTCCCTGGGGGTTGATCTCCCCAGGGCCAGGCTGTGACCTGCAGCCCGAGGGAAGGGGCTCTGTGCTGGGGTGCGAAGCTGCAGAGAAGAGGCTCTGGGGTGGGAGTGGGTGGCTTTGGGGAGGGCTGTGATTCACCCAGCAGTGTGGAGCTGCCCCTGACCCACCCCTGTGCCCCTTCCCCATGCTGCCATGTGTGGGAGGGTCAGGAGTGGGGTGTCCCTGGGCCCCTACCTCCCCCAGGCCAGAGGCTGCCTCGTCCATGTCCTTGCCCATGCAGATGCTACCCAGGTCCGTGCGAGGGAGAGCGGGAGAGTCTTGGTGCCTGTTGTCATCTGCATCATCCTGGGGGCCCTGCTCTGCCTGCTCCTGGCCCTCCTGGTGGGGCAAGTGCAAAGTGCCAGGGCTCAGCGCAGAGGTGAGTCCTTCCTCATTGGTCGCAGGGTGGACAATGCCTCTTGGCAGCCCCACGGGTGCTGTAGGTTGTCCATGAGGGGCACAAATGGAGCTGGGGTAGGGGTGCTGCCTCCTGTCCTATTCCCTGTCCCTTCACTGTCTGGCTGTGGGACACCAGCAACCAGGAGAGGAGAGAGCCCAAACCTGGGAGGAGATGGTGATGAGTGAGGAGATAAATTGCAGGAAGTGGCTGGGGGAGAAGGGAGCAGCAAAAGACATCTGAGGATGCTGCTGTCCATGCTCTGGGCAGCGCTGGAGGGGAGGCTGTGGGGCAGGAGTGGTGCCGGGAGGAGCGCAGGGCAGGGGGATCTCTCGGTGTGGTTGTCCAGTCCTTGGGCTGCTCCCTTCATCCAGCCTTGCCCACCTGTGGTGGGGTAGAGGCCATGCTATGGGCCCGTCTGGCAGAGAGAGGGGAGCTCCCTGGGGAGAGGAGACTTAGGAGTTGCTCCAGGGTCAGAGCAGGGATCGGACCCTGGGCCAAAAGGGGCATGGGGCTGTCTCAGAAGAGATAGCATGAGGGTGACATTGCCCGAGGCCATCTCCCCAGGGATGCTGTTGTCACTGGGGACGTGGCTGTGGTGCCTAGACAGAGCAGTGGGGTTGGGCTGTGAGGTCAGTCCTGGGCTAGCCCAGGGGGAAGGGCTGGGTGACTGCGTCGGGGTCTGATCTCCTGTCCCCATGTCCCTGTGCCAACCCTGCCTCTGTCTCAGGCTCCAGGAGGTCTCTGGAGCCCTTCTCTGAGGCCGTGTACCAGGAGATCAACTACAGCTGGACGTGGGAGAAGGAGGCGCAGTTCAGTCACTCAGGTCAGTGTGGGTCCCTCGTGGGAGGGAGCACGTCTGCAGGGCCCTTTCCCCTGGCCTTGACCCAGGGCAGGACCTTGGCAGCCCCCAGGCCAGTGGTCCCCGCAGCGCTGGGCCATGGGGGTCTGAGGGGAGAGCAGCGCAGTGCTGGGCTCAGGAGAGGAGCTGCCTCCCTACCAGCTCTGCCTGTCCCAGCCCAGGGCACAGTGCCTCCCTCCCTGCCCCACTGCACCCCGAGGTTGTGCCTGGCGGGTGAGGGAGGGGGCTGTCCCCAGGCAGCTTGGAAAGGCCCTTTGAGATGAGGTTGTCCCATGGGAGCAGGAGGAGTCCCTGAGCCCTCCTCCCCATGCAGTCCCTGCTGTGTGGGTCCCCATCCCCAGCAGCACTGGCCATGAGCAGGGTCATCAGGGCTCACTCCAATAACACCTTCTGCTCCTCTTGCCAGGCTCCTCTTCAGAGAGGTCCCTGACCAAGCTGCAACCCGAGCCTAGAGACAGTGAGGAGGAGGATGGTCCTGGGTCAGCACCAGGTAATGGAGGGGGAGACAGAGGAAAGGTCGGTCTCTCCTCCCTGTAGCTGTGTGACCAGCAGCAGTGTCACTGAGTGTCACCATCGGGGTGGGGAGGAATCGCCCTCGGGAGCAACTCCAGAGCAGACGAGGGTCAGACGTGCCCATCAGAGCTGGGTGCCTGCAGCCCTGTGCCCCGTGGGGTCACAGGGGGACTTCCTGGGCTTGACCTGTCCCTGCCTCCAGCAGGCCCCAAGCTCGCCCTAAGGAGCTGAGCTGCAAGGCACCGGCATCTCCCCAAGCACACAGGGAGTCTCCACAGCCAGCTCTGGTGCAGAGCTCAGCACTGCTAACCCTGCGGCTGGGCGAGAGGGATCCCTGCTGTCGCGCACACGCTCCTGCGACCCCAGGGGAGGTGGGCAGGATCCTGGGTCTCCTGTGACCCCACCAACACCAGCGTCTCAGCCCCTCGTTCCTGCACGCCCTTGCTTCCTCTGCTCTGTGGGAGGGCTCTTCTCATTGCCACCTGCTCCCCTCTCCTTTCAGATGTCCCTGTTCTGCCCAGAGGTGACCCAGCAGACGGCTATGATGATGCCAAGGGAAGTCTCTGACCCTGGGGAGGATCTTGTTCCTGGGCAGGGAGATTGGGAAGCACCTAGGGAAGCGGAGGAGGGAGTCGGACCTGGGGAGGCCCAGAGAGGTGAGGGGGAAACACAGTGGGGCTGGGGCCTGGGGTGCCGTCCGTGGAGCCCGAAGAGTCGCTGCACACTGAGAGCTCGACCTGCCAGGATGGGGAGGGAACCTGCCCCAGGAGTTTTCCTAGTGGGGAAACTGGGGGGAGATAACAGGCTGAAAATCTCAGGGAGGTGAGAGGAGGGGGAGGAAGGGGATTTACAGCCCAGGAGGGGCACACGCACGGGGCCAACTGCAACACACTGACCTTGCTGCTTCCAGGGGAGAGCCTGCACTCCCGCGAAAGTGACAGGGCTCCCAGAGCCAAGAGAGCTGCCCTATGCCTGCCCCCTGTGGACACGGGGTACGATGATGCTGAAGAGGCGTCTCTGGCACATCCCCATGAGGACACCAAGGCTGTGAGACTGGACCCTGGTGCCAAAAGGTCCCCAAGCCCAGGGCCAGGGGAGCCCACCTCTGCCATGCAGTTGGGAGCTCCTGGGACCGAAGAGAGGTCTGTGCAGCTGGGAGAGCCCTGAGTGCCAGACACCAGTCTCCCTTCTCCCACTGGTGTTAGAAATTTTTCTATTAGAGCGTTTTTTTTTCTATTTTCATGTCTCTACTTTTACGCCATGCATTGGTATTTGTTCTTATTAAAACCATTTGGGAGTTTGATCCAGAGCTGGTGCTTCCCTCCCCACGTGTTGGGGTGTCTCCTCAAGTCTGATCAGGGAGAGCAAAGCACCAAGAAACTGCAGCAGGGAAGGGGCACGTCTCGGGAGCAGCAGGCTCTGAGACAGGCTGTGTGCCTGCAAGCGCCCATGGTCCCTGGAGGGTGGGAATAGTGAGCAGCCCAGCTGGAGGATATTCCTGCTGGCAGAGACATTTCCATCCTGCAACCCACACACAAGAGTTTCCAGCCAAAGTGGGTCTCTCCACAGGGTCCTGTAATGCAGGGTCCCATAATGCCCCTCTGGGCAGGGAGGTCCAGTCTCCTCACCCTGGGAGTGCCCCCACTTGCTCTTTTCCCAGGGGCTGTGCCTGGGCCTCCCTGTCCCAAGGCATGGTGGCCACCACAGAGCTGCAGTGACAGGGTTAGCCCTGCTCTGCGGCCCCACAGGAGTGAGTCTGGAGGTGACAGCAGGGCCCTGAACACCCCAGCCAACCCCAGAGGGCTCATTGCCCAGGGATCACCTCCCCACAGCGGCTGGGAGGCAGCTCTGCTTCCCGCTGCCCCAGCACATGGCACAGAGCAGCTTGTTTGGGTGCCCGGGGCTGGGATTTCCCCTCCTCTGGCTCTGCAGGGACCCCTGTTTCCAGGGGCTGCTCCTGGTTCCTGCAGCCCTCATGGACCCCCGAGCACTCCTGGCACAGCCCAGAGCTGGGTCCTTCCCGGCAGGCAGCACCAGGGCCCTGGGCAGCTCTGGGACCCCCCTCCTGCTCCCGTCCACCCCCACCCCTCTGCCCTCCTGCTGCTGGGCTGCGGGGGCAGGAGAAGGAGCTGCCTCACCTGGGGTGCCAGGTTGGGTCTGTGCAGGGGAATATCTGTGTGCAGGGTGCAGGGGACAGGAGCAGGCAGCGGTGGGAAGGGACGTTTCCTTCAGCAGGGCAGGAGGCAGAAGAGGAAGAGGGCAGGGGACTGGAGAAGGGATCACCCCAACATGCGGGCTCCAGCCCAAAGTCATGGATCAGCCCCCAGCCTCGGGATGGGCCCATCCCCGAGGCTGCTCATAAGGGCGTGTTTCGATGGAAGAAAACTTTTCATGTCCATCCCTAAAGCTGGTGCCGATGGGAGCTGAGACAGGATCCCTGTTCCTAGGCCGGGATTTTAATGGGCTGAGCCCCACTGCCCACAGGCGAGACCCTCTCACACAGGAGCCAACTGGGGAGGAGGGTTCGGTGGTTGTGCAGCATCTGGCACCCAAACTGCCCTCCCTCCTCCAGATGGGGGCAGGTCTCTGATCGCCGCATCCCGCTGGCTCTTCCGGAGGGGTTCCCCATACCACACACTGATGGGCAGTGGGGCTAAGGCCGAGCACACAAAAACACACTCCACCTTTGTCCTGGCTCATTTCCTTTCCCGCACTGAGCTGACACCTGATCTACTCAGAGAGATCTCCTGCAATGGGGAAGAGTCACCAAATGCCTCTGTGTCTGGATCTGTGTCTGTACCTATAGGGTCTATGTTAATATCTATATGTAAAAAATGTTGAGATTCTGTAACTAATCTGGCAGTTTTTGAGAGCAGCATTTTTTCCTGCTTTAATTTTCTTTTCCTACACTGAAATTATTTATGTACCCTACTTTTTCCTTTGCATTTTTTTCTTTCCTTCATCATCCCCTCCTCCCACTACTTATGCATCCATCCTCCACTCAGTTACTGGTTTCAGCCTTCCCAGCCCCAGGAAAGCATGGGGCCGTGCAGCTGCCGCCAGCTCTCCCTGCCCAGCTGCCTGAGCACAGCTCGCCTCTCCCCTGCAGCCGGCACTGTCAGGCCACCAGACAAAATCAGACCTGTGTGCCCAGGGTCTGGTGCCTCTCTCGAGGAGGCAGAGGGTAACTCCACTAGCCCCAGTTCTGCCCAGCGCTGGCTTTGCTTCGCAGGAGGGTTTCAGCTCTGGGTCCCAGGAGAGGGACAGCTCTCCTCTCCCCCGGCAGCCAAGCCACAGCCCAGAAGTGAGGGCTGTGTGAGCCCCCTTCTTCCTCCAGCCAGGACAGGGCAAAGCCAGGCTCCCCGCCAGGAACAGCCAGGGCTTGGTAGCGCTGCAAACAGCAGGATCCTGCCCTCGAGGAGAGGAGGGAGCCGGTGGCTGTCACCAGCACCCTCTCCCGCAGCAGCGTTTCCCCGTGCCCCACTGGGAGCTCCTCCAGTGCCAGGCCCTGTGCTGACCCTCCACGGGCAGCAGCACGTCCCAGAGCTGTGGACATCCCGGCTCCTATCCAGGATGGAGCACTGGTGCTGGGGACCTTGCAGGAGGGCTGGGCCGTGTATGCAGAAGTGGGAAGTGATTATGGGAGGGGACTGGATATCCAAATGCAGGCATGAGGGAAAAGCACCAGTGCTGCTGATGGTGACAATGATGGTGCCACCAGCAAATCCCTGAAGCAGTGGGGCAGGGCTAGGGTGACCTTGAAGGCTCTGGGGGCAGCCGGGCCTCAGACACCACCTCCGGCCCCGCGGCCTGGAGCCTCCCTGTTGGCAGCCCCCTGCCCTGAGACAGCCCCCTCCCTCCCTAGCCCTGGCCCATCTCTCCCTGTGGGAGATGTGGAGCTGGAGCCTGAGCCTCAGCAGGAGCAAGGGTTGTGTTTGCAGTGCCCATGTGCGTTACCCACCTCCGTGGGGTCTCGCTCTGTGAACGCTTTTCTCATGCGGGCTTCCAACAGCCAGGGTGCAGAAGAGCAGTGCCTGCTCTGATCAATCCCATGGCCCCTCCGCCATGGGGTGACCACCTGCTCAGCAAGCCCCAGGGCTGGCACTGCCCCTCTCCTACCCTATGGGGAGATGTGGGGCCAGGCTCAGCCCTCACCCAAAGGACACGCTCTCCCTGAGGGCTGGGACCCCTCCTCTCCCTGAGGGCTGGGACCCCTCTGCTCAGCTGCAAAAACATCACCAAACAGACACACATGGACATGGGCCAGAGATGGGCCAAGAGTGACAGAATGAAGACATGCCCCTGCTCCCTCTCCAGGATGATGTCTTTGGCATCTTCAGGAGACATTTGCCAGCACCAGGACCAGACTCGCAGCCAAATCTCTCACCTTGGCTGTAGGAAACAGCGTGCTGGCTCTAAAGCTCCACACAGAGCCTATAGCAGGAGCTGAGGGGCACAGCATGAGTGCCTAGGTCCATAACCAGAACATGATGCATCCAAATGATCTGTTTGCTTCACAGACATTCATGGACAGAGTGTTTATAAACATATATATATGTATAGATAGATAGATAGATAGATAAAAAAAACCTAATCCATTGGGAACTTTTGCTTAGGGAATGCTCATGTGGGGAATCCAAATCTTATAAACAGGATAGTTGGCTGCTCTCTGGCTTTTGAGGGTAGTCTCTGCCACAGGTGTCCTTGCAACAGCATCTTCAGGTGGAGCAGGTGAGAGTCCCTGAATGGGGTTGTTCCAGTTAATCCTTATTATCCAGCTGGCCTGTGGTCCTACATGACCACTCCAGAGCATGCATGATCCATTTCTATTGATAAAGGACTGTATTAAACAAATGGGAATGTCATCTTTGTATCACCGTTATAACTTCAGTTCCAAAGATCTTGCCACAGTGCAAAAGATGTTTGCATCATCATCGCATTGTTTCCCCCCTTTACCTGCCTCCCCCTTAGCTCTCCTTTCTGCTGGTGGCAGTTTTCTGATGCTCTTGATGACCTCACAATGCCTCCCTGCTGACCTACATGCTAATGGCCAGTCCGGCTGATGTAAGGAATTGACCTCACAATCAGCACCCTAGACACATCTCTCTCACTCACCTCTCCCCTTCCCCTGAGCTCTCTTCTCCATGGGGAAGGTTTTCTCATCTGCCTCATGACCTCACAGCACCTGCCTGCCTGCCACCCAATCAGATTGCTGCAATAAAAGTGACCTCACAAACAAGCTCCCAGCCAGGCCAGCTTTGCTGGCCTCTGCCTCTGCCTCTGCCCTCTCTCCTGGGGGCTTTCTCCTGCCCCTGAGGACCTCACAGTGACCACCTGCCTGCTGCTGCCCAATCAGCTGCAGTCATAGAGGTGATCTCACAATCACTAGGCCAGTGCTGTCATGTTACCTGCTTCTCCCTCCTTCCTCCCTCCAGGCTCTCATGTCTTCCTCATGGGCTTTGCCATGCTCTTGATGACCTCACATGGCTGCCCACCTGCTGCTGGCCAATCAGCTGCTGTGAAAGGAAAGGGGATGTAGCCCTCTCCTGAGAGGGCATTTTGATGCACTGGATGATCTCTCAGCTCCTGCCTGTTTGCCTACTGCTGGCTGCTCAGCTTGTTGCAATAGTAGTGACACAAAAATCCATGTCCCAACAGCATCAGTTTTAACTCCCTCTCCCCTTGCCCAGGGATGTCATTTCAGCTGAGCAGGTTTTCCAAGGTGCTGGCTTGCTACTACCGTAAGCCTACACTTTCTGGAAAGGACCAAGGGGATGGAGAGTCAGGACATAAAACACCCCTGGAGAGGCTGGGGATCAAACCCAGGACCTCCTGCATGCGAAGCAGGCGCTCTTCCACTGAGCTACATCCCCTTACAACCTGCTGAGGGGTGGGACATACACTCGTCCCAGGATGTGCCCCTGACAAGCACAGCCCTGTTCTCCCCTGCTGCTCTGAGATCCTCAGCACAAAACTGCATTCAAACCCTCTTACTGGGCCACAGGCTGGGATGGGGGAAGTGGAGATTGCCTCTCAGCTGGGACTAGTCCTGGACCAGGGCTGCACCATGGGACACTGCCCCTCCAACATCTCTGCAGTCGATGGGGGCAGGAGAAGACTCGCTGCAGGTGTTGCTCCCACGCTCTGGCCCTCCCAGGGAAGGTCTATGGAGAGGAACAAACCCCTTCCCTGAGTCTCCTCTGCCACCCTGTGCAGCACTCCTGTGTGCAGCACATCTGTCCCTGACACCACAGCAGGAGTGAACACGCTGAGGGAAATGTCCTCCCCAGGTGAGGTGCCCACAGCTCCAATTGCCCCCCCGGGGTGTGTAGTGGAGAGGCCATGGGAGCAGGTAGAGGTGATCCTGGGCAGGGAGCTGCCCACAGCCCCCTCACCTGGACACCAGGCCTCCCCCTGCTCTGCTCTGGCCACCAGCACCTGGTGGTGGGTGAAGGACAGCACCCCCTTCCCTGGGGCTGGGGACGTGCCTGGCCTCAGGGATGTTCCCACTCCAGCAGCACCGGGGACTGTCCTGATGCCAGTGGTGGGGTCTCTGTGGCACAGCAGGGCAGCGCGTTTGGCTGTTAACCGAAAGGTTGGTGGTTCGAGCCCACCCAGGGACGGTGCCCCTTGGTGGGGTGCTTGGAGGACTGTGCTGCCCGGCACCCTGGCTTTTGCTTTTGCTCATGGTCCCTATGGACTAGCACAGCCAAACCTGTGGTAACCCCGTGGCTCTGGCTCAGGCTGGTGAATTGCTCAGGGAAGGACCTGTCTCCTGAACCAGGGCTGCTGTGAATAGAGGGGTCCTTGCTGGTGGGGCTGTTGACACTGACCTTCCCATTCACACCTGTGTGTGTGCAGAGGCTGGTCTTACTGAGGGGTTTTATGCTGGGACGGAATAGGAAGGGGGATTGACAGTGTAAGGATCAGCACCAAGCACGAGACACATACACTTTACTATGGCTAAAATACAATAAATCAGGGCTTAGTGAATGCTGTCCATTCTGTCCTGTGTCATCCTCCAAAGAAGAGAAGAGAGGGAAACTTGAACAGCCACAGATGAACAACAGCATGGTGAAGAGGTTACAGCGATGCACTGCTAATCTATTCTGCACTGTGCACAGGGCTCAAACCCCATCCTCATCAAAGATGCTCCTGTTTCTGGCTCAAGACCCACCTGGAAGGAGTCTTTTGGGGTAGTGACTGTCCTGCAGTCACTGTCCCTACAGACTAGCATTTTCAAGCTCATTCTCAAAGCTGGCAAGACAATCACCTTGCTTGCATGGACAGCCCCTTCCTCTCACCCCTCCTCTCACTTGTGTTCACTCATAACAAAAGCCAGGCTTCTCTGGAGGTACATCCCTGGGGAGCCTGCTCTGGGACAGCAGATCTGCTGGTGGCTGGCACATGCGTGTTGCTGTGGGGTGTCCTTTCTGGACCATGTGGGATGGCCAGAGAAGCTGGAGAGCAGCACGGAGGATGCACGTGAGTCCTCTTGACCCTGAGCTGAGCTGAGCTGTGCCCTCCCCATCCTTGATGGAAAGGACTGAAGAGGGAACAGCAGGCGTCCACGCTCGGTGGTCGTGTCTGCACATCTCGTTCCTGAATGGGGAGAAGGGAGGGTGCAGTCCCACGGGGCAGTGAAAGAGGCCATCTCAGTCCTCGCCCCAGCAAGTGCGTGGGGACGTGGGAGAGATTCTGCCATCTGCCTGACGCACAGACAGCTCTGCCAGAGACCTCTGTGGCAGGGTCAGGCCTTCCTCCACCCCAAGCACAACCTCAGGGGAGAGGACAGCCCTCTCAGTCCAGTCGGTGCTCGATCCTTGGCCTGACCTGTTGCCTGGAGAGAGGCTGAGACTGGAGACAAAGCAGCATGCCCTGGGTCACAGCTGCAGCTGAGACCTGACGGGAGAGTAGGGTTCAGCAGCAGCAACAGCTGGCACGAGGACCAAAGCAGCTTGTGGAGTTGCAGGAGCAGGTCCTCTTGCTCTGTGCAGGGATGGGGAGCTGCAAGGTGCTGCAGCTGGACTGGACAGGGCAGCCTGATGCGTGAGTGTGTTTGGGTAAGGAAACACACACTGGGGAGGTTTGAGATGTTTGTGCTGTGAGCTGCTGCTGAGGGGACAGAGAACATAAAAGCAAAGTCTGTGTGCAAGGTGCAGGAGAGATGACCTTCGGTCTCTGATCTGGGGCTGTTGTGAAGTCACAGTTTTACAGTCAGCTTTTCGCCTCCTGCTAGACTCCTGCAGGGGAGTCACTGCATTTCTGTCCTGCCTTGTGCCCTTTCAGCAGGAAGGAGCCGATTCAGAGGGATGTTCATGAGGGGTCCCAGATGGAGCCCTCTCTGCTGTTTCTCTTCCACATCAGATCCTGCTTTTCCCTTCCCTTTTACACCTCTGATTCCAAACACCAGCACCAAGAAATCTTTGGGGAATTAATCACAACCAGAGATTCAGCATTTTGTAGGAAACATAGCTCTCACTGAAGTCCCTGCTGCATGGCAGCTGGTTAAACAGCCTCCTCCCTGCAACTCGCATTCAGCACTTGTCCCTCTACATCTGTGGCTGGGATGCCAAGGACAGCCCCCACTCTGTGCTGTGCTTTGTCTCTTGGGCTACAAATCCCCTCTGTTTCCACAAACCCAATTTTCTCCCTCTCAGGCCCACTGCCCTTGGGGAGGGAAGGGCCAGGCTGCCCACTAACCCCCTATCTCCATCAGACATCTCCCATAGCATTGCAAATGAGGGGAAGAAATTACCATTGGCAGAGCAGGAACCTTTAATGCAATCCTACTCTGAGGTTTGGCAGGTCAGAACAAATGAGCCTGAACATCCCTTATGACCTCAGCTGTTACTCTCAGCATCAGCATTCACTTGAGCTTCCCCAACAGCCGAAAGCCCAACTACGGGCCTTTAGTAACAGTGGGACTTCACTTGGACCACAAGCCCCATTTTCCTCAGGGTTCCTTGCTTCTTACGGATACTTCTGGAAAATGGCTCCAGAGGAAATACTGTGGTTTCTTCACATGACTTCTCCAAAGGTGCTCTTCTACCTTCAGTTGCCTTGCTTGTCTTGTCAGCAAAATACACAGGAAAGGAAGATCTTCCCAGGGGCTCAGATTGGAGGAAAGACAAGAATCCCCTCCCCCATTACTCTGAAGTGATATTCCACCTGGAGGGCCACAGAAAAGAAGCAGCAAAGGTTATTACTGGCATCTGTTGTTTTCCAGGGCACGAAGGTCATTTCTCACCCTCTCTTCTGCCCCTTGCCTTGAGCCTGCCTGTCAGCACTCTTATGCCCTTCAGCTAATACTGGCAGGTCTGACAATGGCGTTTGTGATCTGACCAAGGAGCTAAATGATCACTGAGCGAAACAGAAAGTGCCCATGCCCTGTCCCTGAAAGGCCCAGCAGGTACATTCCCCCTAGAAACAGGGCCAAAGAGGGACTTCTGATGTGTTTCCTGAGAATGCACTAGTGACAAATGCATTGCAAAACTAGAGCAGGACAAGGCTGGTCAAGGGCCAAATGAACACACAGGAAGGGGTCTTTCATACCCCCTGCCCCTAGAAGTATGCTTTTCCACAAGTCCTTAGTGCACAAGGAGGACCTCAGCCAGTAGCACGTACCTGTTTTGGCATCTTCTGGATTTTTTTAACCAGTTTCTCAGGTGGTGGCATGGTGTCAGCACTGTCCTTCCTCCTGCCTTTCTCCACCTTCTCAGCACTGTCCTTCCTCCTGCCCTTCTCCACCTTCTGTGAGGAGCTCCCTCCGATGGCTGGGAGCACACTGAAAATACACATTGTGGGGAGGTGGTGTGAGCACAGCGCGAGTTTGGTCTCCACTCTGAGCTCCCAAGCTGGGCACCTGCTTCTGCAGCAGAAGGCAGTCCCGCAGCAGAATGATGTGGGGTCGACTGCCTGTGTTCACATCCACAGAGACAGAGATCACCCCCAGCTGAAGCACCCAGGGCTCCATGATGTGCTTGGAGGAACGCTCAGGATGCCCAGGCACAGGCTCTCTCTCGAGGCAGCAAGGAGACGAGCAGGGGCCTTTACAAAGACAGGCTCTGTGAGACACACTTACCCCATCCTGGCAAATGTATTAAACACTCCTCAACAGTCCCAGCTACCTTGCGCTTAGGTATGGAAAACTGATTCTTCCTGGAGACCCAGGGTCAAAGAAGGAGAAAGTGATCAGGGGTGTAAAGGCATTCCTGCCATCGTGGGATCAGGAGTCACTGTGCCATGTGAGAAAAGGCATTCAGAGCTGCCCTAAACCTCGTGTCCACAGGAAACATCTCACTCAAAAAAGCACAAGGCTGCAGGATCACCCTCCTCCATGCCTCCAAGTGTCTCACCTGCCACGAGACGCTTTGACCTCAGCTTTCTTCCCCTTTCCTTTCTGCATATTGGTAGCTGTTATTCTGGGTGGAGGATGCCTCTCCCTGAAGAGGAGACGCTTGGCAGGAAGAGGTCCTGCAAGCAGGAGGCAAGAAAACACTTCAGGACAGCATTGTGGAGACCTTTGGAACAGGAAGGATAGGCAGATCTGCTCAAGCTTGTGATAAAACTGTGAGGCAGGCCTCAAGCTGATTCCTTTCAAAGCTTGTTTCCTGGGTGGTCTTTGGTCTTTCCAGACACTGGCTTAGACTATCTGTCTTTTCGTTTTTACTGGGCAATATCTTTTCTTGTGGAATTGGTTTTCTCATGTTCTATCCCATTCACTCGATGGAAAAGGGGGCTTGCTGGGATGTCCTGGTGACCGAACAGAGCCTCTCTGGGGGCCATAATTTCACACAAGGCGAGCCGATCCTTGGATCAGTCTACTGATCTCACATGCCTACAACTCCTCTGTTGACACAGTCAACACAAAGGCACTGTTTTGGGGATGTGTAGGAGAAAGTAGGAAAGAAAGGTTAGAACGCCTTGCTTTGAAAATGAAAGGAAGTCTTGGCACAGGCTACCAGACTTTTTACCATCTGACTTTTCCCATCCTGAGTCACTTGAGAGTTCCCATATGGGGTAAGCAGCATCACCTCCAGCGCCTCATGCTACCCTTGGGAGCCATTGCACTGGAGCCTTGGCTCCAATGCCCTACCCAGCAGCACAGGAGGAGAAGGCACAAACCCCTGCCAGGAACCAGCTGTTCCATTCCCTTTTTGCCACTCGCGTTGTCTTTTCCCATCTCCTCTTCCTGGCTGGGCTTCGCAGGTGCCACAGGTGGTTTTCTAGCTCTCCTCTCAAGCTTGTACCTGGAAACAAGAAAAAAGGCACCAGTTCAAAGGAAGGGCACCACACTTCCTTTGCACCTTGTGTGAATAAGGGGGACACAGGGGCATTTGGGAGCTACTGTGAAGTCCTCCTTTTTCCAAAGCAGAATATACAGAACATGCCAGATTCTGGAGGAGCATCCTAGCAAGCTGAGTGACATCATGAAGACCTCCAGAGCCTGGAGGGGTGTGAGTTTCCTCCTCAGGCTCTTCAAGAGCTTCCCTATCCTTCCTTGTAGGAAAGCTCACTTTAACCCAGATCCTCTGGGCTGCCACTGTGACCATCTCCCATCTCCTGTTCATGTTCATGTCCAGGCAGAACAGACTACTCTCCTTCCCTACAGCTTCCCAGCACCATTTCTAACTCCTCTCTCACCCTCCAAAACACTTGCAGGCCCTCCCAAGCTGATGTTTGTGCATCTGTAAAAAGGAACCTCCATCTCCCAGGCAGGTAATGGAACAAAACACTGAGCACAATGGGAGCCAGCACAAAGCTCTCCAAAAAACCCCACTGGGCACAGGCTCCACTTGGGCCTAGATGGGCCTCCCATCAAAAAAACCTTTGACCCAAGAAGATACATGCAGGACACGTCATTCACACAGGTCTCTCAGAAGACATGGAAATGTCCCAAGCCAGTGACTAGTATGGACCTGTACTTGAACTCACATTGGAAAGAATTATTCTCAAATGACTTTCTGAGCAGCCTTCATAAGCACTGGCAACACAACGCTACCAAACATGCCTTGAGAAGCTGCTTGCTTGGCCAGCCAGGGGCTAAGAAGCAACAAACCATACTCACTCAGGAAAGACAATGACATGGCCAGACCAGGTCTGAGAAGCAGCAGTTTCAGTGCCCAAGAGGACTGAATCCCTCCTCTCCGGCATCTGCAAAGGTGAGAGACACATGTGAGATGATGCCAAGGAAAGTATCTCATCGCTCACAGGGGCAGCAAACTTTTCCACTGCTCAGAGAAGGTGCTGCCTCTCTGAAATGTTGAATCTCTCTCTTCCTCACAGCAGCCCCTCAGTTATACAGCAGAGCAGCTGGAGGGAAATACATGAGAAAGGCTAGGAACACTGCTTTTTGCAAGAATGCAGAGACTCAGCCCAGACACCAGGTCTTTCCTAATGCAGGAGTTGATGGAGGCAAGCACAGGGGAAGGCATTTCACTAGCCGGGGGTCCTGGCTGCTCCGTTTTCTTTCCCTGCTGGCTTGAGTTGATGCCTCCTGAGCTGAGAACAAAGGGCTCAGACGTGGGGTTAACCCCCACAGTCTCTCCTAACATTCAGACGGCTGCCTCTGCACCATGGAGGAATAGAGAGACGCAGCCCTTCCTTTCCCTTTGCACAGAGGGTTCCAACTATGAAGGCCAAGTCTCTGGTGTCTTTTTAAGGGGCAGGTGAGGGTCCTGCTCTGGGACCCACTGGGAACAAAGGCTGGAGAAAAGGCCCTGGCCCAGACAATGGACTGAGAAGACACCACGGACTAAGTGAGAAGGAAGAGACAGAGCTGGGAAGCAGGGCTGGGCTACAGCCTGCTTGCATCTCTGGCTTAACCCTCAAGGGGCTCAGCTCAGCCTGCTTCCACACCTCCCCTTTCCAGCTGCACCTGAAAGCCCAGGCTGAAGCACAGGGCTGCACTAGAGACCTGGGCAAGGACATTGGGCTCCAGTGAGTCTCTCTGTGACATGCTGCAGCCACCACTAGCAGCGAGCAGGTGCACACTTCAGGACAGAAAGACTCCCTGTGTGCTGGTGAGAGTGTAGGGCCCTGGGAAGAGCTGGTCAGCACAACTAGACCAACACAGCAACAGCAGCAACAGGGCTCTGGCCCCACCCGGGCCTTGCTCTGCCTGTGCCTCTGCTTCCTGCCCAGACAGTGGGGTGAGCAGCGTTCCCTGCACAAATAAACCTACACAGACACAGACCTAAAAACACCACTGAGCAAGAGGATGAGAGTGAGGAGATATTCTGGCCAGCTGCTATATGGGAGAGATGACACATGCGCAGGCCCTCCAGCTTCAAAGAGAGAGGACGGAAGTCACCAGACACTGGCCAGAGATGTCTGACATCCCAGATGGCCCAGGCGGGGGCAGGAGGGAAGGAACTCACTGTTCCTTCACCACACCACAGTGCAAGGGCATCCCATGAAGGGCTCAGGCCGAGCTTCCAAAGGGACGCACATGTCCCTTGATGCCTAGAAATATTGTTACCTCGCTTAAGGGGAAGCTGTTGAACTCGCTGCCTTACCATCTCAGACATGGCCAAAGGACACATGGGTTCAAATGTGAGCCTGAAACAAGGGGGCACTAAACCATGGCTGTCTGGAAGATGGGAAGTCTACTGGGAAAAAAACACACAAGACCTGCCCTTTCCTTGGACTTTTTCCCAGAGTACATGCAAGCAGTGCATGTGGCTGCATGAATCTTTGGGTGGACCCAGTACAGCCTATTCCCAGGGTCTTCTCTGCTGCCAAATCCTCTGAATGCTCAAGACAAACTGTCCAGGGAGCTGGCATTACTCCAGGCCAGGACTGTCCATGGGCCTAAACAGGTCATGGCTGGCTAATAGAATTGCATTCACTCATGATTTCAAAAGGACCACAGGTAGCACTGCAGAAATGGAAAACTTACCCCAAGAAGAGCTTCTAGCAGCTGCTCGGTCCCATTCAGCCTTCTCAGAAAGTCTTTGTAAAATCTCATTTTCACATCTACCCCTTGAATAACAAGCATGCCGATGTCCTTCAACACAAGGACAACATTCTTCCCACTCTCAAGGCAACAGGAGAAAAGATGCATGGTCTCTTCTATGCAAGCCTCCACTGCTTTCCAAGGAACAGAGATGTTCGAGGCTATGCAAGCATACTTCAGGGGCTCAGAGAGCTTATGACCTAGGAAGCAGCAAAAGAGCAACAAAGTCACAAGCGCAGCAGGCTAACACAGAGCATGGGCAGCTTTGAGGTCTTCAAGCAGGACCCTGCCACAGAGCTGTCTTCTTTAAACATCTGGGAAAGCTCCTGAAGGAAGCTGATATCACTGCTCCCTAGGAGAAGTTCAAAGCACTCTACAACCGGATGTACAAAGTGCAATGGGCCAAGTGCAATGCTTTCTTCCCTACAGACATAGAAAGAAAGGGCCCTAGCCATGTCGTAGGAACATGAGGCACGATGGCAGGACAGGAAGAGGAGAAAGGGGGCCAGTTCCCATGCTGAGGGAGTGGGTGCCAGGTCATGATACTTGTGCCCACACTCAATGCCTTCCAGGGCGGGAGAGATTTAGCTGTGCCACGTCACATGAACGCAAGGAAGGAAAGAGGGGAAGGAAAACACAAGCACTGCATGACACCCCTTCAGATCCTTCTGGCCACTCCCAGCGCCCTCAGAAGTGCACAGCAAACATCCCTGCTTCTGGTGCCAGAGGTCCATCTCCAAGGAGTGCCAGACTGATGTTGCCATCACAGAGAAGATGGAGTCCTTTCAAAAGAAAGACCCACTCCAAACACAGCTCGGAGCTCCTGCTGCCCCACAGGCATCGCCAATGTCCACTACCGCTGCAGTGCTGGCAGCACTGACCAGCCATCTCCGCAAAGCTGGCCTCTGATGGCTTTTCAAACACACTAGTTTCCCCATCTCCATTTCAAGGCTCTCTACAGCTGCCTTGGACCCACTTCTAAGTAGAAGGAGAGTGCAAGAGCCACCATGAATGCTGGTATTTGCCTTTACAAGGTCTGATATGGCAGTAAACACAGACCAATGGTTTTAATGAAATCTGATGAGAAGAAGCATCCCCAATACCTCTGGTGTGTAGTCAGCTGTTAAAGCAAGGCAGAGAGAAAGGGAGTCTACTTGTATTGTACATGAGGATGACAGGATAATTAAAGCAAATGAAGGTGTTCTCAGGACCTGGTGAAGGAATTCTGGCTGTCTAACACTGAACAGCAGTTATGCACAGCCCACAGATGTCCCACGCGGAAGCCAAATTTCAGCCTGTCTCCTTACCAGGAACATAGGCCTCATCATAGGTGAGGCCGTGAACCTCTGCAATATTCTTTGAAAGACGGAACACGGGTCTGCGAACTGTCAGAAGACCACGCTTCCCACCACCAGCTTGCTCAGTCACAATATCAAAGGTCCCAAGCCGAATAACTCTGACTCCCTGAAAAGAGGAAGGAAGAGAAGAATTACGAGACTGTTAGGTGGACAGGCTGGAGACTTGTCAGAGCATGGGGATGGTGCTTGGTGCCCTGCCTGCTCCTGCCATACAAAGGGGACAGATGGAGCACTCTGGGAAAGCTTTGGAGAAGCCTTGGAGCAACTCTTTGTGAGAACTTTCCAGATGCTTCCATCCCCCTCCTCTTCACCCTCTCAAAAAGACAAGTCAAAGCCAAGACGTCATCCCTCAGACACATAAGAGGCAGAAGAAGGGTTTGGTGGGGAGGCCCAGGATGGCAGACCCACCTGGTTCAGCATCAGCTGATGAACAATGTAGTTAGCCACGCCTTCCCAGACAGCAAGGGTCTCTGGAAAAGAAGTGAAAGACATGTCATGCTCTGGGTGGGCCAGCTCAAACCATTCAGCACATGCCTAACCAAGGAGACGACAAGTGCAAGCATATTCAAACCGCATCCCCCTCCTCAAACACACCCCGTTCCCTGACAGGGGCGGCAGAGCTGGGGTGGGCACTGCCTTGAAGCTATAACCTTTTGTCTGCCCCCAGGAGGGCTCTGGAGCTGCAACAGAGCCATTAGGACATGCAGATCCTGCCACGGGACATCCACAATGTGTCCCTGAGCTCAAAGCCTGCTCTGCCAGTTTGGAGGCACAAGGAGATCCAGTGGGAAGGAGCTAGAGGCAGAGGCCGGTTCTCCCAGACAGAAAGCCCCACTGAGCTGAGTCAAAGGCCAAGGATTCATTTCCAGCACAGGTGTTTCCGATGGCCTCTCCAGAGCCCAGCAGGAGCTACAGGACCCCTCAGCCTCCTTCACACAGGTCTCCTTTCCTTCCAGATGCAGATCTCCCCCTCATCCCTCCCTAGGGATTTTGGCAAGGGATTTCCACCGCACAGAGGACAGTGCTGTGCCCACAGTAGTCCGGGGGCTCAGGGCATCGCCCAGGTCTCCCCTATGGGGCCAGTTTCCCTGAATGGGATCCACACACACACAGGCTCTGCATGGCCACCAGAGCATCTCCAGCTGCTTCCCCCACCTGGAACACGGGTGGACGATTCCCACTGCAAGGCCAGCAGTGACCCTTGGGGCAGGGACTTCTGCCCGGGGGCCCCAGGATGGCAGGGGCAGCATCAGGGCCAGGACCCAGCAGTCCTGGTGGCCACACTGGCACCTGAGCCAGAGGAGAACGTCAGTCAGGGCTCTTGGGGCACCCACCAGCCCATCCAGCCTCCCCCCAGCCCCAGGGTTTCCACAGCCATGTCCAGAGTTAATGATCTCTGCCACGGCTCCCGGGAAGGAGATCCTGAAGGCCTTACCCTGGCGGGGGAGCGCTGGCACCCCCTGCCCATGCTGCGTCCCCTGGCCAGCGTCCCAGAGCTCCATCCTTGTCCTCCTTGCCCTGGGTCACCCCCGCAGCGGGAGGTGATGAGGAAACAGCTCCTCTCCTCCTCCTCCTCCTCCTCCTCCTCCTCCACACGTCCCCGCAGCCCCGCGCTGCCCCGGGCTCCCCTTGCCGGCTCCCGCTGGGCTCGGCGGCTCCTGGCAGCAGAGCGGTGCCGAGAGCAGCCCCAGCGCCTGGGCTCCGCCAGCCTTGCCGGGACGTGTGGGGAGAGGCCGGGGCTGGGTGGGAGAGGGGAGCTGTGGCTGTGACCCGGGACGTCCCCTGTGACCACAGCCCGTGTCACAGAGGGGCATGGCCCCCCCTCGCCCCAGGGCCCCGGGGGGCCAGGGCTGGCCGTGCAGTAGGCAGGGGCTGTTCAGGCGGTTGGGGGGCTGCCGCTGCCCCCACGCAGGCCATGGGGCAGGGATAACCCCACCGGGGTCCTGGCCGGGCTGGGCACTGTGACTACGCTCACCCCGGCCGTGGTCCCCGTGCGGGAACCCGGCTGCGAGGGAGGGCAGTGGGCACCCACCCGGGGGGCCCTGCAGCGGGCAGGGGAGGGGTGGGGTGGGTTTGCACTCCTTTTTGGTTTAAAGAGGTTTCTGTCACAGCCCATCGCTGTGCAGCAGCAGGACGTGACCCCCAGGAGCACCCACAGCCCTCCCAGCCGTCGCTGCACGCGGCCCTGGGCCGAGCTGGGGGCGGCTCCTCCCTGGCCCCTCTGCACCGGGATGAGCTGCAGGACGGTGCCCGTCAGTTGGGACAAGCAGCAGGATGGTGCCCATCAGCTGGGACAAGCAGCAGGATAGTGCCCATCAGCCCCACTTGCACCCCACTGCCTGGGCGCTCCTTGCCCTCCCGTCCCCCCAGCCCCTGGACACCTGCCCCGGCTCTCGCCCCACTGAAGGCAGCAAACAGCAGGGCGGGAGGAAAGTCCTCATGGAGAAGTCAGTGGTCATACAGTGCCTGTCTGGAGAGGTCAAACCACAGTCAAGAAACACTTAACAGCGTTCACCATGCAGGGAAGCTAAGAGCAAAGTCCCACAGCGACCAGCGCTGGCATCTGCCCTCCAGGGCTCCTTCACACACCCCACACCCCTCCTGTGAGGGTTTTGTGGTGGGCAACATGTGAAAGGCTGCACAGAAGGTTAAACAAATGGATATCAAAGAGCTTCACCAGCCCCTCAGCACAACGGTACGGACACGCTTCCAGGCCCACGTCCCATAGCCTCGAGCTGCTGGAAACAGGGAAAGTCTGCTGGAGGGGGAAGAACAAAAATCATTCTCTTGTTCTCCTTGTTTCTTGCACACTTTCCCTCAGCACCTGCTAGCAGCAACAGGTGGGACCGCTGTTAGTGGGCCAAGAATCACCATGAACAGGGCATATGCTGGATCCAAAAGCTCAGGCAGCACTGTTTTGCCTTTTTGCCTCCTCCTAGATAAACACCATTATAAAGTAGATAAAAAAAGAAAAATATTTATTTCTGAATAACTAAACATACCAGTATTGTACTTTTAATGGCCATGCAAGGTAACACCCAGGAGGAGATGGGGCCAGGAGGGGATGGACTGAGAGGGGAAGGCACCACACAGACCCAGCCCCGACCTCCCCAGGCACCGCATTCACTGGGGGCCGAGCCAGAGACCCTTGTGATTGGGGCTGGCTTCACTCCATCATTACACCTGCCCTCCCCACCCCTTGTAGGGCTGAAGGTGAAGGTTGTCCCTGACCAGCCTCTGGGGCTGGGGGTTTTAACACAACCTATAGTGCACAGGCAACCCAGTGTGCACACACACACAGTGCACACACGTTTTGCAAACACACCCCACAGCATGCACATATATTCCAAAGTGTGCGCACACACACACACACACACGTAGTGCAAACACTCTGTAGTGTGTGCATACCCCAAAATGTGCACACATATTCTGAAGTTTGCATATTGCGTAAACATCACTGTGCTCACACACCCCATACTGTGCACACATACTCCAAAATGTGCACGCACACACACACACACACATATCACACTATGCACACACCACCACCATGTGCACACATACTCCAAAGTGTGCGCATACATCCCACAGTGGGGGCATTCACCCCAGTGTGTGCCCACACCTCAGGGCAGGGTCTCAGGGAGGACCTGCCTGGCCCCAAGGTGGGGCTCCAAATGCACCCATGAATCCATGAGTCCTGAGTCTCTGGGGCAAGAAACCACTGTACCTCCAAAAACAACTTTCCCCTGTGTGCCCCTTGTCTCTCCCTGTCCTTGCCTCCCTTGGCACAAATATCATAGTGTTGCTCTGTCTTTCCCACCTCTCCGTGCTGCCCTTGTCCTTCCCCTTGGACTCTCTGGGTAGGGGGAGGTTCAGATGCAATTCAGACACCAGCCCTGTGGGTCCTAGCATGCAGACATGTCCTTGACATGGAGGTGCCCAAGTTCCCCTCTAGACTGTGGGGCTCTGGGCAATGCATTTTGGAGGCTGGGAGTGAGCCAACTCTCTGTTCAGCACACCCTGTCTTTAGGACATTGGACTATTTCCCTGGGGTGTCGGGCTGGGCTGCAAGCTGCCCTCCAGAAGGGCACAGCTCTCCCCTTGCATCTGGGTGCCATCTCAGTGCCCCATGGAGAAGCCATCTAGGTGCTAAGGCCGTGACAATGCTGCTGGGCAGCTGGATGTGGGGCTGGGGGACAGCTGGGATGAGCCTGATGTGTTCCTGGCTAGAAGGGGAGGGCTGAGACTCCCCTCAGGTGCTCTGAGAAGAGCTACTGAGTTTGGAGATCTACACTTTAAGACTAGATTCCTCTGCTCTCAGCAGTGTTGTTTCTTTTTAGGGTAACATGAGTGCTAGTGTCCTCCACCTTGGAGGCACAGGGCAGCTGGGAAGAAGAGGGATGGACAGGCCAGCTCTCCTCCCTCTGCACCAAAGACACAGTGAATCCTTTTGCCCCTCAGGAATCACAGCTCTTCACTGCTTATCACTGCCAAGTGCAGTTGCAGTGCTGAGGATCTCTGTCACCAAGAGTCCTCCCCAGGGATGACAGGGGAATCTAAAAGAAAACAAACAAAATCCTTAAAACTATGAATGATCCCCCACTGTGTTCGGGGCAGAGTTAGGCTCGGGTGGGTACAGACGGGTGAGACCATGGGTCCCATGTCCATTAGCAGAGCTCAGCTCCCCTGGCCACAGTCGGGTGTGATCTTACACCCCTTTCCTGCGAGGGTGGCAGCCAGCGGTCACCACGGGCTGGTCCCTTCCCTCTGCAGTGCTCCAACACTCAAAGTAGAGCAGGAGCGGAGGGGAGGAGAGTCCGGACGCAGCTTGTGGGGACAGACGCGGTGCTCCCCCGAACCACCCCCGCTGCCACAGCAGGCATGTCCTCACTGCAGCCTTTGCATAGGGGCTGCAGCTTTCCTGCAGACACATCCGGCATCACCAGGAGGACTTTGTCTTTTCAGGGCTATTCTCCTTATTCCCACACCGTCCTGCGGTGCAGCAGGACACCGCCCGCCCCGCCCCGCCCCCACCCCTCTGCCCCGCCCCTCAGGCCCCGCCCCACTGCCCCCGCATGCGCACTGCCACCCCCTGCCTCTCCCGCCCCACCGGCTGGCCCCACCCCAGGAGGCCCCGCCCCTCCCCCACCAAAGGGGGAGCGCGGGGTGGGCGGGACTTTGGGGCTGGAGGCGTCACTTGCGGTGTGGGGGGCGGGGCTGGGGGTGCTGCAGCTGCCGGTGCTGGAGGCTGAGGAGCTGCCGTGTGCGGGGCCGGGGACAGAGGGCTGGGGACAGAGCAGGGCCTCGGCGGAGGGAAGTGTGTGTGGAGCGAGACACCTCGTGTGGGAGCTGCCGTTCTTGCGGCGGGTGTGAGGGGGAAAGGGAAGGGGCGGCCCCGAGCGGGCGCTGTCCTCGCCGGGCCGAGGAGCAGGCCGGGAGCGCGGCCTGGTGGGGGGAGCGTTGTCAGGGGACTCACGGGTCAGGGCCCGGGTTTCCCGTGTGTTTTTCTTCTCTATCCATCCGTTTGTTCAAATGTCATGTGTATAAACTTACTGTTGTCCCAGTGAGGGTTTTTTTCCATTTTTTTCCTTTAAATAAGAGGTCACAAGTACCTTTTTTAATACGCCTGTCACATTCTTATGCCAACATAGGAGTTTTGTAATTATTTTAGAGGAGGTCCAGGAATTTGGGGAAAGCTTGTTTTGTGTTGCAAAACGACAAGCTCTGCTTGTGACCTGCGACCAGCACATGTCATAAGAAAACAACTAATGAGGGCAAGTGTGGAATCTTGGACTTGAAACTCTAGCCAGTTGCTTGCTTCGTTCTGAGAAACTTTCACATGCTGTTTGAAGGGCCTGTTTGCCAGGGTTCAGACTTCGTACCCAGCCAGTCAGTATTAGGAATATGGTCAGCCTGCCAGACCCATGCATTTAATTGTCCCTGAAAGTTGACTGGTGGTTTTTCTCTTATCACTTTCCCATCTGTCAGGGCAGGTATCAAGGGAGGTGAAACTTGGGGCCCAGAGTGGTCTCAGAGAAAGGATCTGATTGGGTACAGAGTCTCTATTACCATCCTGGACTGAATGGCTTTAAAGCACAATGGGCGTGGGATACCGTGGGTGTCGGTTGTAGGTCTGCCCCTTGAAAAGGTGGATCCTTGGTGACAATGAAGATATTAGTTTTTGGAGGAAAAGGGATGTATATGAGGAGACCTTCAATGTCTGTGTGTTTTCTTGATCTTCAGAGCCTGTGTTGTTTTAATGGGGACTCCTTCCCAAATGGAGGCAGTCTCCTGACTAGCCTCTAAACTGCAAGTGAACATCTTGAAGATGTCCATTAGTAGCTGTAGCTGAGTGTGCTGGTGTTTAGTTTGAGTGGGCTAGCTCTGCGTGGATGCAGATATGGTTGCAAATGTTCATGTTTTCCCTTGCAGGTTAGCACCTAACTCTCAGTATTCTTCCCCAAGAGATGCCCAAGGAGGAGGAGCTGGTGGCTTCCCCATCTTCCAGCTAGTGAAACTGATGCAGAGAAAGGAAAGGGCTTCTGCCATGTGTAGATGGAAGAAAGTGGGGAAGGACGCCAGCTCTCCCTGCTCTCCCAGTCTTGCTGCTGCAGAAGAGTGGTGCTGCAAGCTGACGGGATGTTTTCCCTTGTTCATGTGTGCAGCAGAGGTGGTAGCCAGATTCAGCTCTTCGAAAAGCCTTTCTTAACTGGCAGGTGACTTCTTCACAATTGAATGTGACAACATGGAAACCGCCCATTTCTGTCTTTCTCTCTACTTCTCTCAGGGCAGGAGCAGGAGAAAATGCTCGTGACCAGATCCAGCCAGTGAAGCAAGCCAGTGCAGGGGTAAGCTTGTGTTGTTTCTTATTTCCTTTTTAGGGAAAGCTGATTGAGTGTTTTCAACCAGAAATACCTGCACTCTTCCCTGTATGCTGTTGAGTGAAGAATGCTCTCATGCCAGCTGTTATTCCCAGGGGAAGGGGGAGCATTCTTCAACAAATGGCACTTTCCCAGAGGTCTTGTGCTGTCATGTATTTTGTTTCTGCGCCATTGTGAATATTCTGCACTCTCTCTTCTGGTTCCGTGGGAAGAAAAAGCAGTATTTAGGAGGCATGACTTATCCCACTTCATCTGGGCAGCAGAAAACAGTCTAAAGAAGAATCCGGTCCCTTTGTGGACCATCATCTTTCCTCCAGATGAAGACATGGTCCCCTTGACCACTGGGGAAAATGAGGAAGAGGGTGATTTATCAGAGGTGCTCTGCACAAGTGAATCAGAAAGCAATAGATTTCCTTCAGGAAGGCTCTCTGCATTGGCCACAGGGGAAGTGCAGAAGAACAGCTTAGACTCTGCACCTTTCTGCAAGGTGTATACAATTGTCGGAGACTGATAGCACCCCCTCCGTTCTTTAGCTCTTTGCAGTTATCACTTCTGTTTGTCATTCCCCATCAGAGCTGCCCTTCTAGCTCTAGAAATGGGGCTCAACATGCTTTCACTCAGGACAAGTTCTGTCCAGTTTCCCTTCACGCAGTGCTTGGATAGAGCAAAGAAATAGATAAGAACTCAGTTTTGCAAAGCCAAAAGCTTGGGCCAAATTGTTCCGTTCTTGCTCAGAAATGCAGCAGCTCCGGTCTCATCCTGGGCATCATCTTGTTCTGGTTCCAAGTGTGGTTAACATACTGCGCGTTGCCCACACAGGAGAGACAGTTTAGTCCTCCTCCTCAGTGCATCATAGGGAGTGTGATCTCCTTGTAGTTCCATGCGCTTATTGGAGAGTCACGCTGCTCTCTGTTCGTGTGGGACACTTGAGGGACAATACTGCAACTCCAAAAGTGCCTGGTAGGTCCTGCCTCTGGCTCCTGCCTGCTGCACAGTGTAAGCCTTGGCAGGTAACTCAGTGTTCTCTCACGCGTCAGTTGCGTGGCATTCGGGGAAAAAGCCAGAAGTGGCTGCCTTTGAAAAGACTGGAAGGATCAAGTAGGTGGGTGTGGGATATGAAGGTCCTGATGCCCCCAGAAAGAAGGAAATAGGAATTCAGAGCTACAAAGGTGAATATGTTCCACCTAATTTCAGTTGTCAGAGTGTCTAAAGCTTAGGTGTGAGCTTAATCTAAGCTGAGGTCTGAGCTGAGACCTAATCTCTGAATCAGGCAGCTAATTCCCCTGCACTAGGCCCCTGGCTGTACACAAGCTTTGAAGACTGTTGTCTGTTTTAAGCTTTGTTTTCTTAATCATAGACCAGGACTATGGCTGGGAAGTCAATGGTTGGAGCTTTGCTGTGGGAGCTAAGAAGATTGTTCCTACTTTCCATCAAGCTGGAGAGGAGTGGTGAACAGCCTCTCTGCGAAGGATAGTGCCATGTCATACCCAGCAGTGCAGTTTCAAAGGAAGTTTCCCTTTGATGTTTTTCCCATCTGTGCAGGTATTGTACTTCTGCCAGCCCCAGGTCTCACTCGCCTGAGTGCTCCGGGGGCCTCACCTGCTCTACAACAAAGTCTGAGCTGTGTTTGGTGGCAAATCCTGGGGCTGTCATTGCTGGGCAGTATGATGTCCTCAAACACTGTCCTCTCTCCTTTTATTTCCCCCAGCTCCAAGCCCAAAAGCTAGACGTGCAGACTTGGGAGGCTTCAATGTAACTGATAAATTGCTGGACCAGCCGTGCCACTTTACCAGCAGCTGTTTCTTTCTTCCTTTACAGGAATGATCTTCTCAATTTTGTAGATTCCGCTGTCTTCAGGGCTCATGTTTTGAAGTTCTTCAGGGTAAAATGTCTCCTTGATGGTTTTGTGACTGTAGTTTATTAAACAGGACACGGGTATCTGAGCCCTTCTCACAGCTCCTACCATACAGCTCACAAGCTACATTTCCTTACTCCACCGTGTCCCTGCCCTTGCCTGCTAGCTGGGGAGGTGGCTCTGTGGGAGGAAGTTCATGTGTCTGTGGCAGAATCTGAAGCCCTCACAGCAAAGCATTTCCTCCAGCTCTCAAATCTTGTTTCTTATATATATTTTATTTTCTGCAGGGAGGTGGAGGTTTTGGGCAGAAAAGGTGTTCTGTGTCCTTGGAAAAATGAAGACCCCAGGAAGAGGCTCTGCCTTGGCTAAACTGAGGTGTTTGAAGTGCAGAGAGCCACAGGTTGGAGTGCCCTTGCCATCCCTGAAGAGAATAAGTTGGTTTCCCAGTGGGATGCAATTCATCCTGAGGAAGATGCCTAGGAGGAGATTCAGTGCAGAGAGCTGGACACCTAACTGTGGGTGCTGGTGCGGAGGTACCTCTCTGTGAGCTGGATAGTAATCTCACCTGGAAATGTAGTCAGTGCAGAGGAGTGGGGAGTAATTCCAGAGACCATTGCTTCCATTGCTTCAGCAGCTATCGAGTGCCATTTTACATTTCCTAGGATGTCCAACCTGTTATCTAGCTGTTGCAGCAGGTGGTGAGTGGGAAGTTCAGGGATAAGGGGAGCAGGAGTTGTGTAGTGTGGCTTGTGATTTATGCTGAAGAGGCACCACTGAAACAGCGGGACTTGGGGGCTGGGGATCAGTTTTTTGCTCTTGCATGGGGTTCCTGGTGAAGACGTTGGGCCCCAACAAATGGGGTCAGGTTTCAGGGTGCTGCAGGCTAGGCCTGAGGAATATCAGGAAAGTTGAGGTTACAGAGATTGTATATCAGCACTGCGAGGCAGTGCTTGAGGATGGAGGATGATGTGGGGAGAGTTACGCAGGGCTGGGGCAGCAGGGATGTGTCGACTGCACTGAAGCAAACCATTAAAGCTGTGTGTGTCTGTGTGTGTCATTAATGGAAGAGCCGCCACACATCAAAAGTGCTACTTGAGGGCAGAGCCGTTTGTCCCTTTCATCTTCCTGCAAGCAGTGCCTGTGATGCTTTGGTCTAATCAGTGCCTGGGGAGGGACATGGATTTCTGGCACCAGCTCCATCTCTAACAGCCCTCAGCAAGCCCCGTTAAACCTCCAAGACACTTTATTCCTGTGATTTCACTTCACACTGTGTGACTTTCCCCTGGGAGCTTGTAAGATTGTGGGAACCACAGTGAGCTTGTCATTGCCTCTAATCTGCAGGGTGGCTAGTAGGAGAACTTAAGAGTGTTGTTAAGTACAAAGTTTTTAATGAGCACGTGATGTAATCTGGTTTCATTTGTTTCTCATGTTTAAGCCTAACAAAGTTATGCTAACGTGTTTCAAATGAACTTCATGAATGTCCTTTTCCAGTGGCGATCTAGTGCTATCCCATGTAATATGTGTGGGACAGTGGGACGTCTGTTATGAAATGTAGCCTTCCAGGGTGCACTGATGTCCCAGAATTTCAGGCCTTCCTCTTCCTGCTGGTTCTAGTTATCTGTATGATGATTCTCCTTGGGAATATCCACGTTTTTGTGCTGGTGACTGCGGAGCAGCATTCCTGGTCCTTTCAATCCTGCCAGGGATAGGATGTGTTAGTATGCTATTCATGAGATTGGGAACCCCTTCTGCCACAGAAAGACTTTCTCAGCCATCTCCTTCCACCTCACTGTAGAAAGAACTTTCTGCAGCAGCCTGGTCACTGTGTATCTCTTACCAAAACCCAGCACCCTGACAAACCCTAGCAAAGGGTTTTCTGTCTTTTACACAGCCCTGCCTCTTCTAATCAAGATGCTCAGGTTGCCATTGGTAATCCCATCCCCAGCCGGCTCTTTTCTGTCTTTCATATCATGATAGAAAAGATGCATTTAAATATGCATGCACGCATTTGTCTGAATGTGTGTCTTCAGTCCAAGAAAGATAAGGTTAAGTGATCTGCACAAAGTAGATGCATTCAGGAGATAGACTCCCAACCTGAGCAGATTGCTGTCACCTGATCTGAGAAATAGCAAGCTGAGTTGTAATATTTTCCTGTTGCAATGTAGCTTTGGAACAAATACTGTGTTTAGGCTAGCTGGGAAGCAGGTACATGAAGTGTATTCACAATTACAGCAGAAACAAATCAGCGCCAGGTGCGTCACAAGTGCTGGGCTCAGCACTGGGGAAGGAGCCTAGCACAGTCCCCCCATGTCCCTCTGAGGCCCACTGCCACCACGCAGGCAGCAGCACAGCCTTGGTGCCAGGAGCTGGGCGAGCACAGCCAGGCTTCTATGTGACACGGCCCTTGGGAGAAGGAGCAACCTGGAGTGTGCCAGTGCTGGGCCTGTCTCACTGCAGGCTGCATAGGGGCTAGTCCCTGCCTCACAGTGCTTGCTTACCAGGGGACCTGTGTCGCCGGTAACTGCCAACCCTGGTCCATCCCTGTCCTGTGAGCAGTGTAGGGGATTGACAGGCTCAGGAAAGGGACAGGAGTGTCTGGGAAGCTCTCACAGCCCTGCGTACACTTGATGGCTGCAATATGCAGGCTCTCACCTTCTTGGCTTCCTTGGGCAGGTAGTGACCTCTCAGTTTTCTCCTTTTTTCTCCTACGTCAGGGCAGTAGCCCATTGCCCCAAAGGGAGCCCAAAGGAGGGAGGCTGCAAAAGCCTACAAGGGCAACAGATGCCTTGGCTGTGGGGTTCCCCACCTCAGATGTGAACTGGCTGGCTGAAGACCACGCTGGCGCACAGTCTTTGTGGCCCAGCCTTTTCCCAGAGTGTCATGGGCCCCAGCTGAAAAGGCAGGCACTCCTTTCAGGAAGGGCTGCATGCACCACACACCTGCCCCAAGCCTGAGGTGAAGGGGGCGTCTCAGGCAGTGGGGAAGTGGAGAAAGGATGGGTCTGGTTGGTGGGGCTGTGAGAGAAGCAAAGATGGTCTCCTCCTCTGCCCACACCATGGTTGCTTCCAGAACTGCAGGCATGCAGTGGAACATGCCGCATACTCAGCTGTCAAGGTGCTGTAGCCACTGAAGAGCCTTCTGGGCCTCCAACACCCCAACACAGCCTTCTACATGTCCCTGCACACACTGGCTCCGAGCCCCAGCACGCTGCCAATGTGCTGGCGCCCTCTGCACCCAGCTTGGCCACCTCTCCTACCGATCCACAGCAAAGGGGCCCTGCTCCCACTTCCTGCCACAGCAGTGGCACGCAGCTGCCACCACACTCTGCCACCCTGGCCCCAGCCCTCACCAGCTCTGCTCTCACCTGGGCAGAAGACCTTCCCAGGCACTGCTTTTTCAGGATCCTCCGCGCTTTCTCCCTGGCCATGCTCGCAGCTTGCTTCTGCACCACCTGCAAAGCCACCAAGGGCACATTGTCACCGAGCATCACCAGCAGAGCGAGGGCAAGGGGCTGCTGCATCCTCAGCACCACTGTGGGCACACGACAAGCCCCACACAGGAAGTGCCACACCTTCGGGACGGGCGCTTGCTGCTCAGGCTGCATGCCTTTTCCAGAGGCCTGCCCGTTTTTCCTGTGTGCATGGAAAACCTGAACCAAGGAACCCATGGCCACAACCTGGACAAGCTACGCGTGCACACAGAGCAGCACACAGCTGAGCATGTGGGGGGCTAGGAGCGGCACTTACGTCCTTGCTGCTGGGTGCGGAGACTGGGACTGGAAGTGGGACGCTTTCCAGGCTCTACAAGAGAAGAAATTGGTGGCACAGGCACTCAGAAGGAGCCTTCCTCAGCCCTTTGGGGGCACATTGCCAGGCAGCTCCCACGCACAACATGCCTAGCCCACCTCAAGGCACCCAAATTCTTCAGGCAAGAGTCACAAGCCAAGAGCCCAAGAGCCCCGACTCCTTTGCCCTGACTCCCACCACAAAGGGCTCCCATGCACCGTCCTGCTAGGCCCTCGCCACGGGCCTCTGGCGCCTGCCTGCCCCCAAGTAGCCCCCCTGCAAAGCCTTGCGAGCACAACAGACGCCTTGCCTGAGGGGCTTCCTGCATCACAGGGCAGCTGCCTGGCAGCACGCGGGGCTGAAGACCATGCTGGCGCACAGCCTTTGCACCACCTTTCTCCAGAGGGCTTAATGGGGGACCCAGCTGCACGGCCAGGTCCCAGCTGCAAAGGCAACTGCTCCTTTCAGGAAGACCTGCATGCACCACACGCCTGCCCCAAGCCTGCGGCCAAGCTGCCGTCTCGGGGAGCCAGTGGCCAAGCGGGGGAATCATGGGTCTGCTTGGTGGAGCCGGGAGAGAAGCAACCATGGGCTCCTTCTCTGCCCACGCCAGGGCTGCTCTGCTCAGGAGCATTTTTGGGGGCAGCAGCTCAACTTCACACCGCCCTCCCCCAGCAGACCACCACCTCTGCCCACCACCAGAGCCCCGACAAAACCCTTCCTCACAACCTCTCTCGCCTCCGCTCCCTGCTTAGCTGATACCTGAGCACCGATGCCGCCGCTGCTGCTCGCCGCCTCCTGCTCTTTTGCGGGGTCCGAGGCAGCTGTGCTGGCCCTCTCCACAGCCTGACAAAGCAAAGGAGGCCTTTGCAGCGCAACACAGCACGCCAGCCCTACTCCTGGCCCACGTGGTGCCAAGCAGCAACAGCGCCCCTCTGCTCAGCAGCCTCCCACCTCGCCTCACTCCCTTTCCAAGGGCCCACAAGTGAGCACGCACCACAGCCAGCCCACCTCTCTGCTCCCATGCCAACTACAGCCTCTCTCTCTTCCCTTCGCTCCACACCAACTTGGCAGCTTTTGCCTTGCAACTTCCCACGGCAAAGACTGTCTTCCCCGCGGTGCCGAGGGCAGGAGCGGCCTGCCACGTGGCACAGAGCTGTCGCCGCCACTGCCACTACCGCTGCCGCCCCTGGCCCACCCATCGGGCCCACCTCCCCACAACCCACTCGCCCTCCTCTCCCCACACACCCACACACCAGCCTCTCTCCCGCCTCCCTCCTCCCACCATGGCACCCATGCCCCCACCGACACTGCCGCTCCCTCCTCCTGCTGCCTGCCACCCACCACCACTTCCAGCACCGCCTGCTTGCCCACCGCACAACAACCCGCCCCAGTGCCCTTAGCAGCCCCCCGCCCCTACTCCTCCAGGCAACACCCCTCCTGGCCATCAAGCACTTCCAGGGACAAAGGGGCCATCGGAGGTGCTGCGCTCAAGGCAGCCCCGCTCTCACCTCCCAGCCTCTTCCCTCCACAACTCCACTAGCAACGTCTTCACCAGCCTCAGCCCACATTTGCCCTGCACATCCTCAGAAGCTCCTTCCTCAAAGACCTCCCGCACCCCCACCGCCAGCACTGCACACCAGCCTTGCTGGCAAACTCCAAGAGCCACTGCCCCATCCTTGCCTGGCCCGGCCCGGCCCACTGCTGGCGCACAGCCGCCAAGGTGCTGTGGCCACTGCAGAGCCTTTTGTGCCTCCAACACCCACCCTCACACGGCCTTCTCCATGGCCGCTCAGACGCTAGCTCCGAGCCCCATCATGCTACCGGTGCGGGGGCACCCACTGGGCCTGCCTTGGCCGCTCCTCCTTCAGAGCCACCACCAAAGGGGCCCCCGGGCCATTTCCTGACACAGCACTGGCACACAGCTGCCACCACACTGCCCTGCCCTGGCCCCAGCCCTCACCAGCTCTGGTGGCTCCGCGCCAGGAGGCTTTCCCCGCCGCTGCGCCCTCAGGAACCGCCGCGGTTTCTCTCTGGCCGTGCTCACAGCTGCTCTGGCGGCCACCTGCAAAGCCACCAAGGCCACATTGTCACCGAGCATCACCCACGCAGGGACGCCAACCTGCTGCTACATCCCCAGCACCACTGTGGCCTCGGCACAAGCCCCGCACAGCGGACGCACCTTCGCCATGCGCACCTGCTGATCAGGCTGCATGCGGGGCCCCTCCCTACCTGCCTACACCTCATGCTGCTCGGGCCAACGGGGTTCCACCACGGCCACCCAACACAGCCGCCCTCCTACGCTCACCACCATGCCCACCTCTCCCCACACACACACCCTTTCCCAACAATTCTCAGCAAACCTCCTCTTCCCCTACCCGCTCCAACACTCCCACCCGCCCACCACCAACTCCTCCTCACCCACTTGCCGCCACCCACCACAACACGGCCCTGCTCCCACCTCCACCCGCCCAGCCTCACCCTCCAAACGCCTCACACCCCGCAGCACCAACGGCCTCGCCACATCACCCCCAAACACAGCCCTTCCCCACACCCATGCAGCACTCGCCCACCGCCGCCTCTAGCATTGCCTCCTGCCCGCCCTCTCACAGCCACACCAGCTGCACAGCCTGCACTTTTCACCCTCTTTTCAACAGGCCTTTTTTCTAATGTGGCCTAGAAAGCCTGCACCAAGAAACCCAGCTGCGCAACCTGGCCGAGCTGGCAGCACCTGGGTGAGCATGTGGGGGGCTCGGAGTGGCGCTTACGTTGTTGCTGCTGGGTGCAGAGGCTGCCATCCCGGCTGGTGTGCTCTCCAGGTTCTACAACAGAAGACATTGGTGGTCCAGGCACTCAGAAGGAGCCTTCCTCAGCCCTTTGGGAGACTGGCAGGCAGCTCCCACGCACAACAGGCCTAGCCCACCTCCAGGCACCCAAATCCTCCAGGCAAGAGTCACAAGCCAAGAGCCCAAGAGCCCCGACTCCTTTCTGCTGACTCCCAACACAAAGGGCTCCCACCCACCGCCCTGCTTGGCCCTCGCCTCGGGCCTCTGCCGCCTGCCTGCTCCCAAGTAGCCCCCCTGCAAAGCCTTGCGAGCACAACAGACGCCTTGCCTCAGAGGCTTCCCTGCAGCACAGGGCAGCTGCCTGGCAGCACGCGGGGCTGAAGACCACGCTGGCGCATGGCCTTTGCGCCACCTTTTCCCGGAGTCTAATGGGGGCCCCAGCTGCATGGCCAGGCCCCAGCTGCAAAGGCAGCTGCTCCTTTCGGGAAGGGCTGCATGCACCACGCGCCTGCCCCAAGCCTGCGGCCAAGCTGCCGTCTCGGGGAAACAGTGGCCAAGCGGGGGAATCATGGGTCTGCTTGGTGGAGCCGAGAGAGAAGTAAACATGGGCTCCTTCTCTGCCCACGCCATGACTGCTCTGCTCAGGAGCGTTTTTGGGGGCAGCAGCTCAACCTCACACCACCCTCCCCCAGCAGACCACCACCTCTGCCCACCAACAGAGCCCCGACAAAGCCCTTCCTCACAACCTCTCGCGCCTCAGATCGCTCCTTAGCTCATACCTGAGCACCGATGCCGCCGCTGCTGCTCGCCACCTCCTGCTCTCTCGGCGGGTCCGAGGCAGCTGTGCTGGCCCTCTCCACAGCCTGACAAAGCAAAGGAGGCCTTTGCAGTGCAACACAGCACGCCAGCCCTACTCCTGGCCCACGTGGTGCCAAGCAGCAACAGCGCCCCTCTGCTCAGCAGCCTCCCACCTCGCCTCACTCCCTTTGCAAGGGCCCACAAGTGAGCACGCACCACAGCCAGCCCACCTCTCTGCTCCCACGCCAACTACAGCCTCTCTCTCTTCCCTTCGCTCCACACCAACTTGGCAGCTTTTGCCCTGCACCTTCCCACCACAAGCAGTGTCTTCCCCGCGGGGCCGAGCGCCCTCGCAGGTGCCAGGCACCTGGCGCTGCCACCGCCACTGCCAACCCTGGCCCACCCATCGGGCCCACCTCCCCACAACCCACTCGCCCTCCTCTCCCCACACACCCACACACCAGCCTCGCTCCCACCTCCCTCCTCCCACTATGGCACCCATGCCCCCACCGACACTGCTGCTCCCTCCTCCTGCTGCCTGTCACCCACCACCTCTTCCAGCACTGCCTGCTTGCCCACCGCACAACGACCCGCCCCAGTGCCCTTAGCAGCCCCCCGCCCCGACTCCTCCAGGCAACACCCCTCCTGGCCATCAAGCGCTTCCAGGCACAAAGGGGCCATCGGCGGTGCTGCGCTCAAGGCAGCCCTGCTCTCACCTCCCAGCCTCTTCCCTCCACAACTCCACTAGCAACGACTTCACCAGCCTCAGCCCACATTTGCCCTATGCACGCTCAGAAGCTCCTTCCTCAAAGACCTCCCACACCCCCACCGCCAGCACTGCACACCAGCCTTGCTGGCAAACTCCAAGAGCCACTGCCCCATCCTTGCCTGGCCCGGCCCGGCCCACTGCTGGCGCATAGCCGCCAACGTGCTGTGGCCACCGCAGAGCCTTCTGTGCCTCCAACACCCACCCTCACACGGGCTTCTCCATGGCCGCTCAGACGCTAGCTCCGAGCCCCATCACGCTGCCGGTGCGGGGGCACCCACTGGGCCTGCCTTGGCCGCTCCTCCTTCAGAGCCACCACCAAAGGGGCCCCCGGGCCATTTCCTGACACAGCACTGGCACACAGCTGCCACCACACTGCCCTGCCCTGGCCCCAGCCCTCACCAGCTCTGGTGGCTCCACGCCAGGAGGCTTTCCCCGCCGCTGCGCCCTCAGGAAACGCCGCGGTTTCTCCCTGGCCGTGCTCGCAGCTGCTTTGGCGGCCACCTGCAAAGCCACCAAGGCCACATTGTCACCGAGCATCACCCACGCAGGGACGGCAACCTGCTGCTACATCCCCAGCACCACTGTGGCCTCGGCACAAGCCCCGCACAGCAGACGCACCTTCGCCACGCGCACTTGCTGATCAGGCTGCATGCAGGGCCCCTCCCTACCTGCCTACGGCCATGCTGCTCGAGCCAACGGGCTCCCACCACGGCCACCCAACACAGCCGCCCTCCTACGCTCACCACCATGCCCACCTCTCCCCACACACACACCCTTTGCCACCACCTGACAGCAAACCTCCTCTTCCCCTACCCGTTCCAACACTCCCAGCCGCCCACCACCAACTCCTCCTCACCCACTTGCCGCCACCCACCACAACACGGCCCTGCTCCCACCTCCACCCGCCCAGCCTCACCCTCCAAACGCCTCACACCCCGCAGCACCAACGGCCTCGCCACTTCACCCCCAAACACAGCCCTTCCCCACACCCATGCAGCACTCGCCCACCGCCGCCTCTAGCATTGCCTCCTGCCCGCCCTCTCACAGCCACACCAGCTGCACAGCCTGCACTTTTCGCCCTCTTTTCAACAGGCCTCTTTTTTCTAACGTGGCCTAGAAAGCCTGCACCAAGAAACCCAGCTGCGCAACCTGGCCGAGCTGGCAGCACCTGGGTGAGCATGTGGGGGGCTCGGAGTGGCGCTTACGTTGTTGCTGCTGGGTGCGGAGGCTGCCATCCCGGCTGGCGTGCTCTCCAGGTTCTACAACAGAAGACATTGGTGGTCCAGGCACTCAGAAGGAGCCTTCCTCAGCCCTTTGGGAGACTGGCAGGCAGCTCCCACGCACAACAGGCCTAGCCCACGCAAAGGCATCCAAATCCTTCAGGCAGCAATCCCAAGCCAAGAGCCCAAGAGCCCCGACTCCTTTCAGCTGAGTCCTACCACAAAGGGCTCCCACCCACCTCCCTGCTTGGCCCTCGCCTCAGGCCTCTGCCACCTGCCTGCTCCCAAGTAGCCTGCCTCTAAAGCCTTACGAGCACAACAGATGCCTTGGCTGTGGGGCTCCCTGCCTTCAGAGCTCAGCTGCCTGGCACGCGGGGCTGAAGACCACGCTGGCGCACGGCCTTTGCGCCACCTTTTCCCAGAGTCTAATGGGGGCCCCAGCTGCACGTCCAGGCCCCAGCTGCAAAGGCAGCTGCTCCTTTCAGGAAGGCCTGCATGCACCACGTGCCTGCCCCAAGCCTGCGGCCAAGCTGCCGTCTCGGGGAGCCAGTGGCCAAGCGGGGGAATCATGGGTCTGCTTGGTGGAGCCGGGAGAGAAGCAACCATGGGCTCCTTCTCTGCCCACGCCAGGGCTGCTCTGCTCAGGAGCATTTTCGGGGACAGTAGCTCCAACCTGACACTGTGTTCCCCCAGCAGACCACCACCTCTGCCCACCAACAGAGCCCCGACAAAGCCCTTCCTCACAACCTCTCTCGCCTCAGCTCCCTGCTTAGCTCATACCTGAGCACCGATGCCGCTGCTGCTCGCCGCCTCCTGCTCTTTTGCGGGGTCCGAGGCAGCTGTGCTGGCCCTCTCCACAGCCTGACAAAGCAAAGGAGGCCTTTGCAGCGCAACACAGCACGCCAGCCCTACTCCTGGCCCACGTGGTGCCAAGCAGCAACAGCACCCCTCTGCTCAGCAGCCTCCCACCTCGCCTCACTCACTTCGCAAGGGCCCACAAGGGAGCACGCACCACAGCCAGCCCACCTCTCTGCTCCCACGCCAACTACAGCCTCTCTCTCTTCCCTTCCCTCCACACCAACTTGGCAGCTTTTGCCCTGCACCTTCCCACCGCAAGCAGTGTCTTCCCCGCGGTGCCGAGCGCCCTCGCAGGTGCCAGGCACCTGGCGCTGCCACCGCCACTGCCAACCCTGACCCACCCATCGGGCCCACCTCCCCACAACCCACTCGCCCTCCTCTCCCCACACACCCACACACCAGCCTCGCTCCCACCTCCCTCCTCCCACCATGGCACCCATGCCCCCACCGACACTGCCGCTCCCTCCTCCTGCTGCCTGCCACCCACCACCACTTCCAGCACCGCCTGCTTGCCCACCGCACACCAACATGCTGCAGTGCCCTTGGCATCCTCCCCGCGCCTAGTCCTCCAGGTGACACCCCTCCTGGCCATCAAGCACATCAAGGGGCAAACGGGTGGTCGGCAATGTTGCGCTCAAGGCAGCCCCGCTCTCACCTTCCCGGCCTCTTCCCTCCACAAATGCACTATAAGGTCTTGAGGCCGTCTCAGCCCACGTTTGCCCTACACCTACTCAAAGGCTCCTTCCTCAAAGACCTCCTGCACCCCCACCACCAGCACTGCACACCAGCCTTCCTGGCAAACTCCCAACAGCCACTGCCCCATCCTTGCCTTTCCCAGACCCTCCCACTGCCGCGGCACAGCCCTCAAGGTGCTGTGGCCACCGCTCAGCCTTCTGGGCCTCCAGCACCCCCACACGGGCTTCTGCATGTCCCTGCACACACTAGCTCCGAGCCCCAGCATGCTGCCAATGTGCTGGCACCCTCTGCACCCAGCTTGGCCACCTCTCTTTCAGATCCACAGCAAAGGGGCCCTGCTCCCACCTCCTGCCACAGCAGTGGCACACAGCTGCCACCACACTCTGCCGCCCTGGCCCCAGCCCTCACCAGCTCTGGAGGCTCCACAGCACAAGGCCTTCCCAGGCGCTGCTTTCTCAGCAGCCTCCGCGGTTTCTCCCTCACCATGCTCCCAGCTTGCTTCTGCACCACCTGCCAAGGCACCAAGGGCACATTGTCACCGAGCATCACCAGCAGAGCGAGGGCAAGGGGCTGCTGCATCCCCAGCACCACTGCCGCCACACGACCAGCCCCACACAGGACATGGACCTTCGGGACAGGCGCTTGCTGCTCAGGTTGCATGCCTTTTCCACAGGCCTGCCTGTTTTTCCTGTGTGCCTAGAAAACCTGCACCGAGGAACCCACGGGCACAACCTGGCCAAGCTACGCGTGCACACAGAGCAGCACCAGGGTGAGCATGTGGGGGTTAGGAGTGGCACTTACATCGTTGTTGCTGGCTTCGGAGACCGGGACCGGAAGTGGGACGCTCTCCAGGCTCTACAAGAGAAGAAATTGGTGGCACAGGCACTCAGAAGGAGCCTCCTTTGGCCCTTTGGGGGCACATTGGCACGCAGCTCCCATGCACAACAGGCCTCAAGGCACCCAAATCCTTCAGGCAAGAGTCACAAGCCAAGAGCTCAAGAGCCCCGACTCCTTTCTGCTGAGTGCCACCACAAAGAGCTCCCACCCACCACCCTGCTTGGCCCTTGCCTCGGGCCTCTGCCGCCTGCCTGCTCCCAAGTAGCCCCCCTGCAAAGCCTTGCGAGCACAACAGACGCCTTGCCTCAGAGGCTTCCCTGCATCACAGGGCAGCTGGCTGGCAGCACGCGGGGCTGAAGACCATGCTGGCGCACGGCCTTTGCACCACCTTTCCCCAGAGGGCCTAACGGGGGCCCCAGCTGCACGGCCAGGCCCCAGCTGCAAAGGCAACTGCTCCTTTCAGGAAGGCCTGCATGCACCACACGCCTGCCCCAAGCCTGCGGCCAAGCTGCCGTCTCGGGGAGCCAGTGGGCAAGCAGGGGAATCATGGGTCTGCTTGGTGGAGCCGGGAGAGAAGCAAACATGGGCTTCTTCTCTGCCCACGCCAGGGCTGCTCTGCTCAGGACCATTTTCGGGGGCAGCAGCTCAACCTCACACCAGCCTCCCCCAGCAGACCACCACCTCTGCCCACCACCAGAGCCCCGACAAAGCCCTTCCTCACAACCTCTCGCGCCTCAGCTCGCTCCTTAGCTCATACCTGAGCACCGATGTCTCCGCTGCTGCTCGCCGCCTCCTGCTGTCTCCCGGGGTCCGAGGCAGCTGTGCTGGCCCTCTCCACAGCCTGACAAAGCAAAGGAGGCCTTTGTAGCGCAACGCAGCACGCCAGCCCTACTCCTGGCCAACGTGGTGCCAAGCAGCAACAGCGCCCCTCTGCTCAGCAGCCTCCCACCTCGCCTCACTCCCTTTCCAAGGGCCCACAAGGGAGCCCGCACCACAGCCAGCCCACCTCTCTGCTCCCACGCCAACTACAGCCTCTCTCTCTTCCCTTCCCTCCACACCAACTTGGCAGCTTTTGCCCTGCACCTTCCCACCACAAGCAGTGTCTTCCCTGTGGTGCTGAGTGCCCTCGCAGGTGCCAGGCACCTGGCACTGCCCCTGCCACTGCCACCCCTGGCCCACCCATCGGGCCCACCTCCCCGCAACCCACTCGCCCTCCTCTCCCCACAAAGACACCTTGCTCCCACCTCCCTCCTCCCACCATGGCGCCTACTCCTCCAGGCAACACCCCTCCTGGCCATCAAGCGCTTCCAGGGACAAAGGGGCCATCGGTGGTGATGCGCTGAAGGCAGCCCCGCTCTCACCTCCCAGCCTCTTCCCTCCACAACTCCACTAGCAACGCCTCAGCCCACATTTGCCCTACACCTACGCAAAGGCTCCTCTCTCAAAGACCTCCTGCACCCCCAACAGCACCACTTGCCCCACCTGGCCAACTCCTACAGTCGCTGCCCCAGCCTTGCCTCTCCCAGCCCCTCCCACTGCCGCGGCACAGCCCTCAAGGTGCTGTGGCCACCGCACAGCCTTCTGGTCCTCCAGCACCCCCATACAGCCTTCTACATCTCCACGCACACACTAGCTCCGAGCCCCATCACACTGGCGGGCTGGGGGCACCCACTGGGCCCACCTTCTGCACCTCTCCTTCAGATCCACCACGAAAGGGGCCCCTGGACTATTTCCTAGTCCTAAGTTTGGGCTCTTGCCCTCCCTCTAACAGGAAGACCAGCTGCACAGCCTGCACTTTTCGCCCTCTTTTCAACAGGCCTGTTTTCTCACGTGGCCTAGAAAGCCTGCACCAACAATCCCATCTGCAGAACCTGGCCCAGCTGCGCGTGGACACAGAGCAGCATGGCGGTGAGCATGTGGGGGGCTGCGAGCCATGCTTACGTCGTTGTTGCTTGCTTCCGGGATTGGGATCAGCACTGCGATGCTCTCCGGGCTCTACAACAGAAGACATTGGTGGTACAGTGAGTCCGAAGGAGCCTTCTTCGGCCCTTTTGCAGATTGGCTGGGAGCTCCCAGGGACAACTTGCCTAGCCCACTTCAAAGCAATAACCTCTAAGGAGTACAACCTCAAGGCAATAATCACAAGCTAACAACCCAAGAACCCCTAAGTCTCTGAGGACTCCCCCCAAACTGCTCCCATTGCCCTCCTGCTTTCCCTGCTGCTTCGGGCTGCTGGAGCCTGGCCTTTCCTCTATGTCCCAATCCCTTCCACGCGCTGCTGCCCACCACCTGTCCCATCAAGACAGGGAAACCCCTTCACCTGAGGCGAGGCTGTAGGCTTCTCCAGGCTCTGGCTCATGTCCTGGGTCCAGCACCAAACGGTGTCCCAAGCGTTGCCTGTCCCTGGGGCGGTGTCAATGACAATCGGCTCGGGCGAGCAGGCCTGTGGCTCAGGGCTCCTTCTCCACTCTGCAATCTGCTGTGGGATCCTGGCTCGACTTGGCAAAGCTGCTGGTCTGGGGCGCGTGGTCATGTCCCTCGTCTTCCTTGCGTCTCTCTGGCAGGCCCCATCAAAATTAAGGCTTTTACCTACCCCTGCACTGCACACGAACGAGGCACGGGACCAACACCCTGCACATAACATCCCCCTTCCCACCCACCTCTGGGGAAACCTCCCCTGACCCTGGCTTTGCAAAGGACTTGCCTGGGCACATTCATCCCTGGCGTGCCAGTGGGCTGCTTGCCAGCGGGCAAGAAGGGAGTGAAACCCTGCCTTTCTATTACCTATTGACCTCTGCCCATGGGGAAGGCTGCACAAAGCCTGCTCACCAACCAAAGCAGCAGGGGCGAGAAGTATCCCGAAAACACCCTGAGCTAGCTCACCCCTTTGCTCCAGGACTGCGTCCAGACCTAAGCCCCCGTCTTCCACCAACACCCACTACCATTCCTCCCACCCCACATGGCTGGGGCTCACAGGTCCATCACCCCCCACCCCCAGTGCCTCCCTCCCCTCCACTCCCCAAACCCTTCCTCCATTGCAGCGGGGAACCAGCTGTCCCGATGCCTTGTTCCCCTAGCCCGCTCCTCTTACGTAGACACAAGGTCGCTTCAAGCAGCGACAGCTCGGTGCCCCACACGTGTCCCCCAGGGCCACCGTCACTGCAGAGACAAGCTCTGGACAGTCTCTGCCTGGCAGGAGAGCAGGCCCGAACTGAGCACTCGGGAGGCTGCGAGCAGCGCTTACGTTCGTCACGTTGGCTTGGTGGACTGGGAGCCACAGCCTGCATGGCTCCACACTCTGCAAAAGGAGAAACTGTCAGGTCAGTTGGTGACAAGTAGCCTTCTGTGGTGCTTTCATAGGAGCAAGAGAATTATGCTCTCGGCACATGGGGAAGGCTGGAAATACACCTGCTCACTGCCCCAAAGCACTGGCCAGGCTTCACCCTCAAGCACCCTGATTGAGCCCACTCCTTTGCTCCACACACAGAACAGCCTGACTTAACCCTCCCCTTAGTTCCACAAGTGGGCAGACACTCACCACTTTCTCCCATTTTCTGCAGCGCCCAGCACTGGGCCTCCCACCCCGTGCGGCTAGGTTGCATGGGCTACCAGACTCTCCCCTCAGGGCTCTCCTCGGCCCACAAACCCTCCCATCTCCCCACTCCCACAGCCCTTCCTCAGCACAGTGGCACATGCTGCCACTGAGCCTGGCCCCAGAGTGCTCCTCTTACACAGACGGGATGAGGCAGCGCTTTGGTGCTCAGCGCCACGGTACCCCCCAGGTTTCCCCATCGGCCGGTTGTCCTCCTGGGCTTCGGTGTCTCGCTGCTCGCTGTCAGGGACTGCAATGACAGGTGGTTCCCCACCCTGAGCAAAGGGGGATGTGGGGAGGCAGAGGGATAGGGCTCCCTCCAAGCAGGGCCCCACATGCGGGGGTTGCAGGACATGCTGCCCTAAGGGCAGCTGCCAGCCCTGGCAACGCCCACAACCCTCTCATTCCCCAGGTGGCACCACACAGCTCTCACTCCACATGCTGCCCCATGACAGCCCTCTCATCCCACACAGCTTCTCACAAGGGGCCCCGGTGCCCTGCATGCTGCCCCACGGCAGCCCCAGGCCTTCCCACGGACACAGGCAGCTGCTCCCTCAGCCCCCTTTTCCAATCCACTCAAAGCACCCACCTTATTTCCACTTTCAATGCAATGGTGTTGAGCCACCCACCCAAAAGGTTCCTTTGTGAGGGACGATTCAGGACTTTTTAGGAAGAGACACATATTTCCCGAGCTCCTAGTTTTGTACTTATACCCCACATCACGCTGTGCATGCCTGGGCTCTCCTCCCCTGACTCCACGGACAAGCAGCCTGTCCTGCCCCGGCGGGGGCTGCCCTCACCCCAGCCTCCCCAGCTGCACCGGTGGGGGAATTGTCCCTAACTGCTGCCATCAGGCTGCCCTCAGCACCTCATCCCACTCTCCAGCCTCCTCACAATCTTCAGCCTGCTCCCCACCCCACTCCTGGTCCCTGTCCTGCTCCAACGGGCCTTTAGCAGTAAAGTCCTCATCCCACACATGCCTGGGCAGAGCCTGCTCTTTCCTGCCCATGACGGCTCCAGAGAGAGCCCTTTTGCCCAGGCTCTTCTCAGACTGTTACACTGCATTGTCCCCCTCCTCTCCGATACCACCACTGCCCCAAGATGAACTCCCCGGAGACACCCCAAGGAGCCCCACTCTCGCCTGGCCTTCGACCAGCACCTTTCTCTCAAACCCTGCTGCTTGCAGAGCCTACAGCTTGCCTCTTCTCTGACTTAGCCCACAGGCTACCAGTGGGCCAGTGCTAGATCCAGGATGGGGAAACTGAGGCACGGAGGGGAGAGTCAAGGCCCCAAGATGGAGGAACAAGGGCACAAAACAGCCTTTTCCCCTACCTCACAGGGAACACGGGTATCTGGCAGTCTTCGCCACAGGATGCCAAAAGCCTGTGTCCGTTTTCGCCTCTGAGCAGAGGCAGGAGCCCAGGTCTGTGGGAAACCAAGTGAGCTGGCATCAGTGACACGACACTGGTGGGGCACCAGAGCCCACACAAGGCTGGCACTCACCAAGGCGGAGATGACTTGTGCCACGAAGGAGCCTGTCCCTTTCTTGTAGGAGAGAGCAGCTCTTGGTCTGTTGATGAGGGGCTGCACATGGTGGTCGGATGTGGCTGGTGAGGCTGCACCTGGAGGGCTGTGTCCAAATGTGGGCTCTCCTGTACAAGAAAGACATGGGCCTGCTGCACAGACTCCAGGAAAGGGCCATAAAGATGACCATGGCTCTGGAGCATCTCTCATAGAAGGGCACACTGAGAGAGGTGGGACTGGAGGCAGGAACTGATGGCAGCGCATTGATTGCTGGGAGCCAAGGATTTGGCCAACATGGCCCTGCAGAGAAAACGGTCCACCACTATCAGATGAAAGGAAAAGGAAGTACCAAGGGCCCTTGCATCTGGCCACACAGAAACAGAAATGCCAAATGACTAAGGAAGGTGCCAAACAGACTCATGGACATCCATCCTAGGCACTTCTAGTCTAGGACTAGTCTTTGCTTGCTCACATGAGGAAATTGTTCCCTCAAAAGAAAGAATATCACCCTCCCAATGCATCCAGTTCTTCGAGCAGACCAAGCGAGAGCCCCCAGCACTCGGTGCTCGGCATCTCAGCTCAGAAACTCCTTTTCCCAGGCTCCCTCACTCAGCACATGGATAAATTCAGCTGCAGGAGGCAGATGAGGGGGCTGCTGCCTCCAGGCCCCTCCCCTGTAGTCCTTCCACCTCCCATCAGCAACATCACAGCTGCCTCCATCCTGAAAGCCCAACTCATGAGTTTTTTTCCCTTTTTCTTAATGAGCATGATATGAAGACCTTGAATCAAAAATCCTATTTCTTTTCCCTCCCCCCATCCACAAGCACTGAAAACAACTGAGCCAATCTACCTGCAGCTAGTAACTCTCTGGCTACTTCACTTTTTTCTTTGAATGGCTGTTTTGGGTATGAGTTTTGTTGTTTTCACAGAGTGACAGAATAGATGATGTTGGCAGGGACCTCTGGAGATCTCCTTCTCCAAACCCCTGCTCAACCAGGGGCACCTACAGCAGGTTGCCCAGGACTGGGCCAAGATGGTTTGCAGTATCTCACACAGTCGAGACCCCACAGACACTCGGGGAACCTGCTCCACTCTCTGACCACCCTCACAGTGAACAAGGTGGAATTTCCTGCTTGGCCACTTGGTGCCCATTCCCTCTCCTCCTCTCACTCCACACCACTGACAACCACTCTGAACCACGGTCTCCGTCCCCCTCACACCCTCCCTACATCACCTGTTTGGACACCCAGAAAACATCCCACCACCACTCTGGTTTCCAGGCGAAACACTCCCGGCTCCCTCAGCCTCTCTCCGACGGGAGACGCTCCAGCCCTTCAGCCATCCTTGTGACCCACCACACCAACCTCCTTGACACCCACCACCACCACAGCCATCCCCCCGCGGGTGCCCCGCGGACACCGCGGTGGGGCTGGACCTGCACGCCCAGGACAAACCGCTCCGCGGGGCTCGGCACCGAGAGACGATCCCTCTGGGCGAGCCCCAGCCCCGAGCACGCCGGAGCCGGCGGTGCCCCAAAGCCTCCGGCCTTCGCGCCCAGAGCTCCCGCCCGGCAGCTGCCTCGCCGGGGCACCAGCACGGCCCCGCGACGCCTCCCTCCCCGCGGCCGAGACCTTCGGGCCGGGCAGCTGCAGAGCCAGGACTTCGCCCGCGGCAGCACCAAACTCCCGGGCCGGGGCCGAGGCCCGGCGGGGGGGCGGGCAGACGGGCTGCGCCACGGCCAGGCGCGGCGGCCATTGGGCGGCCTGCGTGTCGCTCACGGCTCACCCCGGCCCTGCCGTTGGCCCGCGGCCTGCCCTCGCCAGCTGATTGGCCCGCCAGCGCAGAGGGCGGGGCAGGCGGGGCGCAGGCGGAGCGCTGCTGTCAGGCCCGGCCCGGCCTGGCGCCGCCGCCCTGGAGCCCGGCCCCGGCCGCAGCCCGACCCGCCCCCACCCCTGCCCCGGCCCGGCCCTGCCCGGCCGCGGAGCCGCCCCGCAGCTGGCCCCCTTCCCGCTCGCCCCGGCCCTCGGCCCGGCCCTCGCCCTCAGCCCGGGCCGCACCGCTCCCCAGAGACCCTGCGCAGAGCCGGACCCTCCCGGAGCCTCCCCTGACCCAGCCCAGCAGGGAGCTCCGACCCGCCGCCCCGGCCACCTCAGCCGGCCTTGGCCTTCAGCGAGCCTTTTCCCCAGCTCCTGCTGGCCAGGTCCTGAGGCCTCTTCACTTCCTTCTGCCTCTCACAGCCAAACGATGAAACGCAGCGCTGATTAACTTCAGACTCGCTGGAACTGATGATTCGGGGAGCCCAGACTTCAGGGAGGGAGTCAGCGCTGATACCATCTCAACACGCTGAACGCATGCTCGACTGCTTGAGGATCTCCATGATCAAGCTCCTGCGAAACGACAAAGTCCAGCAGGAAAACATGCCACACAGTAACAGCTCTGCCGTGCCCTAACGGTGAACGTTTGCATGAGCTGCTCAATCAAAACAGAAACCGCAGCTACGCTCTGTGAAGAAAAGGGGGTTGCAGACAGCGGTTCGCTCTGCCCAGAGCTCCACCAGGTTCAGGCAGTATCATCCCCCCAGGAATCTGTTGCCATCTCTGTGCTGGAGAGATTATTGCCCTTGGGAGTTCTGCTGGCAACCAGGGTCAAGGGAGGGCTCCCAAATGGGCTTCAAACAGACTTAGCTTAGGTCAAAGAGCTGAGGAGCAGACTGGACTGATTCAGGCAGAAGCACGTTACGCAGTGCATAAATTAAGCCCTCCACTAATATAAGTAGGAGGATGTTGGCCTATTCAGCCAGCATGGTTAGAATTGGAAAAAGATGTCTGCCCGTTGTCTAAAAAATTGTTGTAAAACTTACAACATGTTACCTGTGTTTTACAAAAGCAAAACAGCTAACCTCATGTGAACTGAAGCAGAAATTTGCCTGGGATGACTGTATTAAAAATTAGATTTTTTTTTTTAGGATAAAAGCAATCTTTCTTGCTCATTACAGGGCAGCACAATAAAGCTGTCCGCCTTGCTCTCTCCTGGTCCTGGAAGTGGTCTGCTGCAGCCTATAGTGTGTGTGGTGTGTGTGTGTGTATGTGTATGTTGCAGGGGGAAGTGTTTAAAAGGAGCAGCAGGCAGGTATTTATAACTGGGGAACCCTGTTAAAAAATACATACACTATACTTTCCTGTAATGGGAAAAAGCAGGAAATTGAGAAGAAGAACAGAAAATAAAATTTTTTTCTGAAATAAAGGTCATTAGGTTGCCTATTAATTGCAATTAATTCATAGTATTAACTCCATTCCCCCGTCCTTCACGCTCCAGGGCTGACTTTCACTCTGAGTGTGCCAGGGACCCAATGGGAAAGGGCAGAGTGAAGGGGCTTCGGGCTGGCTCTTGAGTGCAGCCCCAGGGCAGGGGGCTGGGGGTAGTAAAGGAGTGTGGGGAGAAACAGCTCCATGAACCTCAGGGCTACAGTTTAGCTTTTTGTCTCTTGTTATGGTGTCAGGTTAGGGGTTGGTGTCACATGGGGCTGAGGGGAGGTAAAACCATGCTGCAGCAGTGCATGGTCTGTTGCCTACAGTCCTGCTCTTAGCCCATGCCAGTCCTTGCAGTTTTGTGGTGAGAGGGATTTCTAGCTGAAAAAAAGCCCCATGAGCAGGAAGAGGATGAGAGGAGAGGACAGCTCCTGCTTCCCCATCTGGCCTGGGGTTCCAGCAGCTGGAGGAGGTGCTGAAAGCCGAGCCCACAGCAAGGCACTGAGGCTGCGGGTTGTCTCACTTCATTTGGGAGGAGACTGTTACCATCTGCTGACCTGATGGTCAACCAGGTGGCTGAGCTGGAGAGGGAAGCCTTAAAATGGGAGCAACTGCGGGGAGAGGGTGAGTCAAAAAAGAGGGAGGGAGTGCTGGCCTGGGCTGGCAAGGAAAAGGTGCAGGGTGATGTGGACAAGAGAAACCCCAGAGAGAGAGCAGTGGGAATGCATGGAGCTCTGCCTAGGGATGGACGATGGGCCTGTCGAGAGCTATGAGTGAGGATTAGCAGGCAGACCAAGAGGGGTGGAGCCTTGCAGTGGATGCCTGGACTATGGACTATGGACTGCCTGAAGAGGGGCAGCCTCTGCAAGGCCTGAGGAGTGTAGAGTTGAGGAGAAGAAAACTCTTCCTGCTCCCTGGACACCAGCTCTCAGCCAGGTTCAAAAGCTGAGGCCAGAGGCATGGAGGCAATAGCATGGTGCTGTGTGTCTCCAAGGGGACTGCCATGACACTGTGATGGGGGTCCCCATGGCGACCACCAAGGCACTGTGATGGGGCCCCCACGGCGACCACCAGGGCTTTGTGATGGAGGTGGCATCATGCCCACAAGGCCATTGTGATGTGGCGGTCCCCATGGTGACCGTGTCCCTACTGGGACCATAGTCCCCAGGGGTCCCCACTCTGAGGAGTGCAGCTCGACCAGGAGGGAGCAGCTCCCCCTTGGTGCCAGAGTAGCAAGTCCTCACGAGTAGATCCTGGAGATGGACAAGGAGCGGCAGGCGAACGCCTGCTCCCAGTCCACGGATGGGCACCCAGGCACGCAGGAGTGCAGGAGGAAGGTGAGTGGTGGGTCTGGAGGGAGAGGCAGGCAGCAGGGCTGGGACCTGCATGGAGAGCACGAGGATGGTGGGGAAGGGGAGGTGGGGCAAGACAGCCAGGCATGAGCTCGCCCAGCGAGGGGGCATTTATTCATGGCCCTGGAGATTTTCTCTCAGATAAAGCACACACCAACCTGGATACTCCAAGGCCCACAGGGACCCTGTGAGCTCTGCTCTGAGGGGCAGGGAGAAGCTGTGGGCCAAGCACAGCTGGGCCATGCGCAGCCATGAGGTTCCCTTTGACATGGGGCTGGGGTTTCCTGTGCTTCAGGGGCTGCTCGTACCAACACAACCACCTCCATCATGTGCCCCCTTCTTCCCGCAGGTGGGCCAGCAGGAGCTGCACACAGTGGTGCAGCGCAGCCGGACCCCGGCTTCGTCCCACCAAAGGGACAGGCTGCCTTCGCTCCCCGGCCCACAGAGCTCGTGCGCCTCTGAACGCGGCATCGTTGCAAAGGTACAGAGCTGAGCAGCGATGGTGGCAAAGCCTGACTCCCCGGAGGTGCCAAGAAGCGGGTGGGAAGTGCTGGGAGAGACCGGGAGGTCTCTGCCCCTAGCAGGCTGATCACCTGCTCTGCACAGCAGTCTGCAAGGACATGCCTCGGGTGTCTGAGGGAGCTGCCTTTGCCTGTCTCTTGCCCCACGGTGACAAACCCTCTCCCCACCCGGCCTTTGGGAGCAGGGGGGAAGCTGCCCATATGGGAGAGTGCAGTCTTTGTCGAGGGCGTCAGGGGTGACAGGAAGTTTCCATGTGGGAAGGATGGAGGGCAGGGGGGAGGATGGCAGGAACTTAGCCTTTCCCATGGGCTTTGATTGCAGGTGGTGGAGGAGACTGCCAGGGACGTTCCCATTGTGGCACAAGCTCTGCATCCCTCCACCAGCCTTGTAAGGAAGGCTCCTCTGGGGCACAGGGAGACACTGCCTGGCAGGACTTGCGCAAGAGCAGGGACACCACATCTGCCTGGCTTACCACCTCTCCCAACCAAGGCAGCTCGGCAGGCCCCTGGAGGCCTGGAGACCTCTGCAGCTAAAACTGCAGGATCTACAAGGCAAAGCAAGCTGCCCGCTCTAGAAGCATCCTGCAGGTCTTCTCCCCGAGGCAGGGCCAATGCAATGGACACCAAAGGTGTGGCCAGGAGAACCCTGGAGAGAGAGACCAAGGGATTAGAGAAGCTGGCAGTGAATTCCAGCACAGCTGCTGCCAGGGAACCCTTCCCACCTGGTAGTGGTGCTGGGAAGGCTGTGGACTCAGGGAAGAGCCTGGCAGAGGAAGAGCTAAAGCCATGCCCTCTTTCCTTGCCTTCCCTTCAAAAGCGCAAGCAGGAAGCTCATGGTCCCACCTGGGCAATGCAAGAGCTCGTCCACTGCTTGCCTGAGCCCAGGCCTGGCTCTTGTGCATCAGCCCTGGGAAAAGCAAGGCTCTTGCTAGACAACAGTACCAGGACAACTCTTCCCCTGACAAGCCAGCAACTCTCCGGAAGCTCCTCCTTTGTCCCAGGAGCACAGGCCATTCCTGAAAGGGAGATGCGAAGCACACCAGCATACAAGGAGCGGGACGAGCTGCTTTCTGCTCCCGGAGATGCCTGTGGGCAGGAGGTCAAGGCACACTGTTCAGGCACGCTGGTGCAGAGGCAGGGCTTGGTGCTAAGCAAGTCCTCAGTGTCCCAAGGTGCAGACCTGCAGCCTCGTGAACTGCAAGTGCCCCGCACTGAGACGTGCCAGGGAGAAACAGCCTCTCCTGCCCTGGGTGATGCCCTGCAGTGTGCGACAACAGCCACAGGTGTTTCAGAGGAAGCTGGACTCCCCATCCGCTGCTGTGCTGAGGTGTCACCTGGCTTTGAAGAAGACATCCCTGCCATCTCCCACAGTGACAGGGCCCCACCATCGCCTTCCGTGCCTGAGCTTGCCAGCCTTGTGCAGAACATCCTTGGAGGAGTTGGCCTGGAAATGATGGCTGAGAGCCAGGACCCTGCCCCACAGGGCCCTGCCCCGCCTGCTGGGGCTGTGGAGGGTGCAGGCCTGGGGCTTGAGTCTGCTGCCTTGAGCCGTCCTGATGACAGGAGCCCTGGACCTGGCCGGCATCCAGCACAGCCTGATGCGAATGAAGCCACGAAGGAGCTCAGTGCAGCCGTGCCCAAAAGGACATCATCGGCACAGACCAGCAGTCTGGCAGTACCAGCAAGCCCAGGCCAGGACAAGCCCACAGAGCAGGACAAAAGCACAGCCCCTGCAGCTCTGCAAGGGCCTGATGCCCGTGCTGGTGGGGGCAAAAGGGAGGTCAGCGGGGCCGATGCACCAGCCTCCCCAGGCAAGGGCGGTGCGCATGGGACCCCACGATGCCCCCGGGCAGGGCAGGGCTCAAAACAGCAGCCTTTGGGCATCATCTGCCATGTGCAAGGACAGCCTCTGCGCGTGCACCCCGACAACACCTCGCAGTATCTCGCAGTGCTCTCCATCAAAACAGAGCCGCTGGAGGAGCTCGAGAGGAGCAGCCTGGCGCGCACCGGGCACACCTTGGCGCAGCTGCGAGAAGCCTGTTTCCAGAGGAAGAAGCTGAGCCTGAAGGAGAGCGAGGGTGAGGGCGAGGAGGCCAAGGGGAAAGGTTTCTCCCTGACAGCGTCAGGATCCCTCAACGTCAAACGCAAGGAGGTGAGTGCCAAGGATGGGCTGGGCCAGGTGGTAACCCTGCCTGCGCTGGGGCCAGCCGCTGGGCCCCACTGCAGCAGCCTGACTGTCCCAGTGGGAGCAGGGCCCCGGGAGGCCTTTTGTGGTGGGAAAAGCAGCGCCCTTCACAAATGTGCCTCTCTTCTTTTAGCTGCTGGCCAGAAATTCCTTCTATAACTTGTGGAAACCTGAGATAACGCGAGTGGAGCTCCTGAAGGACGCCAGGTGCAAGTGGGAGGTGCTGGAGCGGCTGTATGCCCATGCCCCCAGGAGGGAGCGGGAGGTGGGAGCCAGGAAGAGAGTGCTGGGAGCGGCGCAGGAAGAGCAAGGGGACTGGAGCACTGAGGAGGAGGAAGAGGACGCTGATGAAGAGCTTCTGCAAAGTGAGGAGCTGGAGGAAAAGACGTCCTTGCGCGAGATCTGGGTCAGACCTAGCCTCAGGAGCCTCTTAGACAAGGAAACGTGCCCCCAGAAGGTGCCTTGCTCGCCCAGCGTCAAGGCCGGAGACACTGCCAGGGAGGCAGCCGGTGACATGGAGAACATGCCTCTGGACCCAGCAGTGCTCGGAGGAGCCGAAGCAGGGGCATGTGCTTTGGGGGATGGCTTTCAGGAGGCAGGGGACAGCGTGTCTCTGGCGCCATCAGAGAGACCAGAAACAAAGCCAGAGGCCTGGCCTGCAGCTGGAGACCCTCAGGAGGCAGAGGAAAAAGTGCCTGCCTCTGCAGCAGAAGCTGTGCCAGAGGCCCGTCTCTTGGCTGGAGGCCCTTGCGAGGAGAGCAACAGCCTGCCTCTCGCAGCACCACTGCCCGAGGGAAGAAAAGCAGTGGCTTCTGCCTTGTGTGGAGGCCCTCCTCCCCAGGTGAGCAAGGAGCACATCATCGGTCTCCCCATCAAAGGGGTCTGCTGTGTGAGCTGTGTCTGGGGTGTGCAGGGTGGGGGCAGAGAGCTGCCCCGTCCCGTGGGACCCCTCTTCCCATGGTGCCAAGCTGTCACCCTGAGGCCTTTGCCCTCTGCGATATCTGCCATGGGGGAGCTGCCTGGTGCTCTCCGTTTCCAAGTGCCCAAGGCCCAGGGCTGACGTCCCCTCCAACGCCTGCACTGCGGTCAGCCCTGGGGCCTGGATGCAGAGCGAGGAGGGAAGGGGCGACCCCAGCAGCAGCCCCCTCCCACACCCAGCGAGCCAGCCCCCTTCTGCCACCCACCCGGCCACCTCTCTTCCCCCCTGCCCGTCACAGCCCCCAGCCCAGCCCTGCTGCTACAGCCCCACAACAAGCCTTATCCCGTCTCTGTGCCACCTGCAGGTCCCTTCCCTTGGGACTCACAGCTCTTGGCAGCATCCCACAACCCCAAACCCTTCCGCACATCCATCCCGGGGCACCAGTGTCCTGAGCATCGCCAGCTGATGGCACGCGGTGTGTGTGCTTGCTCTCCCCTTGCAGGTTGCATCTGAGCCCAAAGAGGAGGAGAAGTCATCTCCAGCCTTCAGGCACTCACCAGAGGTGGACCCAGGTATGTACCCGAGTCAAGAGCCCTTCTGGGGACAGCAGGCCCGTCCCAGCACAGCGAGCGGCACCGAGGCCGGCAGCAGCAAGCGCTCGGGGGCTGGCCGTGCTGAGGCCATGACCCCTCGGGAAAGGCCTTGGTGGTGGGGACAGGCAGGTCCTGCACCCACGCAGCCCCTCGCCCACGGCTCTCCTTCCCCCACAGGCATCACCACCCTCCCGGACACTGCAGCTCCCAGGCAACGGCCCTCGCTGCTCAGGACGGTGCTTCAGGCTCTGCGCAGAGCTTTCTGCTGCAGCTGTGCCACGGGGCAGTGAGAGGACCGGCACCAGGAGGCCAGTGCCAGGCAGGTCCCCTGAGATGGGGGCTGGCACAGAGCAGAGAGGCAGAGCGACGGAGACTGTCCCGGCTGCTACAGAAATGCTGCTCCATCGTGTCCTGTAGCACCCATGTGCCCACACCAACCCTTGTTGGTGACAGCCGTTTCATGCTTTGAATAAAACCCTCAGAAGATTTTTTCCCCCCGTGTTACTTGGTGTCAGGCAAATCTCCATAGCAAGACTAGTGCAGGCAATGCCACTGAAGCCAGGCAGGTCTGGAGAGAAAGCCGTTGAAGCAGTCACAGAGTCAGAGAGCAGCTGGGGTGGGAAGGGGCTTCTGGAGGTCTCGGCTCCAAGGTCCTGCTGCAGGTGGAGGCGGCCAGCGGGGGTTTCCCAGGGCCTGGCAGGGTCGAGCTCTGACTGTCTCTGTTGCACCACCCTCAGGCTTCACAGGCTCTTGGCCCTCTCTCAGGGGAATTTTCCCTGCTGCCACTTGTGTCGTGGCCCCTCGTCCTGTCCCCAGGCACCTCGGGAAGGGTCTGGCTCCGTCCTCTCCCCACCCTCCCCTTCGGTGGCTGCAGGCAGCAGCGAGATCCCCCTGCGCCTTCTCTTGTCCCACCTGAACAGACCCAGCGCCCTTGGTCTCTCCTCATACGTCCTGTGCTCCAGCTCCCGACTCATTCAGGAGCCTCCACTGGGCTTGTGCCAGTGTGTCCATGTCTGTCTGGGAGTGGGGAGCCCTACCTGGACCCTGTGCCCAGACGTGGTCTCTCCCGTGCCGACCCCAGGGCAGGAATGCCTTCCCTCGCCCTGCCGGCTGCTCTCTGCTAACACAGCCAAGTGTGGGGCCGGCCTTGCTGCCCGGGCACGCTGCTGACCCCAGCTCAGCTTGTGCCCAGGACCTGCAGGACTTGATCTGCGGAGCTGCTCTCCAGGGACCAGGCCCCTGCCCAGCCTGCTGTGGGGCTTTTACTTTTCCCAGCAGCCCATTTCGGTGTCCTGTCAAGGTCCCTCGGAAGAACAGCCCTGGGTACCTGCTGCTTTTGTGACCATCGTGAAGAGTGCCCTGGCCACCCTTCTGTGAGCTTCCCCTAAAAGTGTCCTAGCTCCACCCACTGCTGGGAGCTTCCTCTGACGGTGCCCTGCACCCACATGGTGTTTCCACCCAGGCTGGTTCCCTGCCCAGGCCCCTCCACAGCAACAGCAACAGCAACATCAGTCTCAGCTCACTTGCTGTGGCATTATGTGCAGCAACATTTCCCTGGCCTCTGTGGAGGGCCCGATCGAGAGCTGGGCATGCACATCCTGGCTCCGCACAGCCTCAATTACCGCCCCGCAGGGCTTGGCACATGGCTGTGCTGCAACCCCAACTGTCCCTTTGGCTCTAGTGGCTGCCCCCACGGGGTTCCCCAGGCCTCCCCCACACCTGGGCACACCTTTGCATCCCAGGGATCTCCTGACAGTGCTGGCTGTGACCCAGGCCACCCACGAGGGCCTCTGCTGAGGTGCCTCTGAGACCTGGCCCTCCCATGGTGAGCGTGGGACACCTAGATTGGGATCCCTCACAGTCAAGCTGTGCCACCCTAGGGACCTGGTGTTCAGCACAGGGCCGGTCGACCCCTCCTCATGTGTCCCGTCCTGCTGGGAGGGCAACAGAGGGAGAGCGAACAGCCTGAGTCTGCCCTGGGCAAGTGTGGGACATTTTGGGAGGGAGGCAACTGCAACAGCTGCCACGCTGCAGCAGCACCAGCTGTGTCCCCTCCCTGCAGCCCCTGCCACAGCCCTGCCCACCCCTGCCCCTGCCAGGGCTGCTGCCCCCTCACTCCCAGCCCTCAGCCCCTCTCCTGCCACCGTGGGGACCAGCTCTACAGGCAGGAGCTCCCCAGCCCCTGGCCCTCCCCACCTCTCCCCACACCAGCGATCCAGCCCCAGCTGGATGCCCACCTGCCTCCGGCTTGGGGGGGTCTTTCTATTCATGGAGTCCCAGAAGAGTTTTGGTGGGGAAGGACCTCTGGAGGTCTCCACTCCAACCTCCCATGCAAAACAGGGCTGCTTGGAGCCCTACGGTCTCAGCCTTATGGTGATCACTGGGCTGTGCCTGACCCCGGTTACCATCCCCAAACCTGCTCTGCTCCTCTTGCCCATGCACTGCGGGACAGCACCCCTCATCGGTGGGGCACTGCCCTCCTGCCTTGCCAACACCCTCAGCTCCCGCTTCCCCTTCCCGTACGAAGCAGCCCCACCCTTGCTGCTCCCAACAACAGACTCTTTGGAGCAAAACCATTGGAGCTGTGATACAGCAAAACCTGCCCTCCTGGCTACCCATCATCAAATCAGTTCCCACGTGGCTGCCCTCCCCGCTAAGGCTCTGCGTGCAGTGTTACCTGGCTAGGGGGTCCAAATCTGAGGCACTCCTTACACCTTTCAATTGGCTGTCAGGCAAGGGTTGCTGTTTTGCATATATGGTCACCTTGGGGACCTACAAGCTGCTTCTGCTTGCATCCCAGCTTCCCTTGCCAAGGCTTTCTTGACTGTAGTGAGGGGGCAGGTCCAAGGCAGAGATGGGGAGTCAGGTCAGGAGGCCGGGGACAGGGTCAGGTCAGCACCCGAGGGTCAGGACCGGGCACAGGCATGTCCATGACATAACTCAGGCCAGGCCCAAGGACAGGGGCAGCAGCTCCCCAGCAAGGGGGAGGAGGCCCCACAATACACTGGTCACTTTCTGTCTGCCCTGCTCTTGTGCCCAGGAGATCCCCCTCCCTGTCTGCCTGCAGCCCCTCCATGCCCACCCTGCTCCCCAGCACAGCACAACAGCCCTGGCCCTGCAGCCCCTCCACAGCTCCTGCTGACCCAGGGACAGAGCAACCTAACCTGAGCTGGTGCCCAGAGAAACCTGTTTCTTCTTCTCTTTTTCTACCTGAGTGCTGCCCTGCTTTTCTCTAGGGAGGTTGCTGCTCCCCAGAGAGCTTTTCCCCAGGTGAGTGTGTCCGTGCTGGCCTGGCTGGATGTTCCTGCACCCCTCCCCTGTGCTCCCTGCAGGGCCTGGGCTGGCATTGCTGCTCTGCAGAGCAAACGAACTGTGGGGCCACAAGGCCACGAGGTGACTCCTGACTTCACACTGGCCATGCTGCTTGGGGCAGGAAGCAGACCCCACCAGACAGGGCTAAACACTCATGACACTGCTGGCACATCTCTGTGCTCTTGGATGGTGCTCAGAATGGCACCAGGCTGTTTGCAATGGCAGGAGATGTGTCTGGGTGTGCACTAGCTCCAGCCTGTGGTTTTTGCCTGAGGGTGCATGAATCACTCTCCAGTTCCCCTTCCCTGGGCTTCCTGGGTCCCTACTGCCTCTCCAGGGATTGCAGAGCCCTCATTTCCCTGTGCATACCTGGATTTAGTGCTTTACCTTCTGGTTACTCCACCATGGACTGTCTCTACTTTGTGAGACTCCACTCACTGTCCATCCCCAGGCACACACTATGCCTTGAGATCTCTGAGCTCTCCTGAGGGCTCAGATTCCCCTCCAGCAGGATGGGCATCTGTCATCAGCACTGTCACCTGAGAGACAGCCCTCAGCAGACATTTCAGAGACCATTCTCCATCTCCACTGGCACTGGTTGTCTCACTTCATTTGGAAGGGGAGTGTTCCCATCTGCTGACCTGATGGCTGACCAGGCATCCAAGCTGGTGAGGGAAGCCTTAAAGTGGGAGCAACTGTGGGGAGAGGGTGAGTCAAAAAAAAGGGAGGAAGTGCTGGCCTGGGCTGGCAAGGAAAAGGTGCAGGGTGATGTGGACAAGAGAAACCCCAGAGAGAGAGCAGTGGGAATGCATGGAGCTCTGCCTAGGGATGGACGATGGGCCTGTCGAGAGCTATGAGTGAGGATTAGCAGGCAGACCAAGAAGAGTGGCCTTGTAGTGGATGTGTACTATGGAGTGCCTGAAGAGGGGCAGCCTCTGCAAGCTCAGAGCTGAGCAGAAGAAAACTCTTCCTGCTCCCTGGACACCAGCTCTCAGCCAGGTTCAAAAGCTGAGGCCAGAGGCATGGAGGCAATAGCATGGTGCTGTGTGTCTCCAAGGGGACTGCCATGACACTGTGATGGGGGTCCCCATGGCGACCACCAAGGCACTGTGATGGGGCCCCCACGGCGACCACCAGGGCTTTGTGATGGAGGTGGCATCATGCCCACAAGGCCATTGTGATGAGGCGGTCCCCATGGTGACCGTGTCCCTACTGGGACCAGAGCCCCCAGGGGTCCCCACTCTGAGGAGAGCAGCTCGACCAGGAGGGAGCAGCTCCCCCTTGGTGCCAGAGTAGCAAGTCCTCACGAGTGCATCCCGGAGATGGACAAGGAGCGGCAGGCGAACGCCTGCTCCCAGTCCACGGACGGACACCCAGGCACACAGGAGTGCAGGAGGAAGGTGAGTGGTGGGGCTGGAGGGAGAGGCAGGCAGCAGGGCTGAGACCTGCATGGAGAGCACGAGGATGGTGGGGAAGGGGAGGTGGGGCAAGACAGCCAGGCATGAGCTCGCCCAGCGAGGGGGCATTTATTCATGGCCCTGGAGATTTTCTCTCAGATAAAGCACACACCAACCTGGATACTCCAAGGCCCACAGGGACCCTGTAAGCTCTGCACTGAGGGGCAGAGAGCAGCTGTGGGCCAAGCGCAGCTGGGCCATGTGCAGCCATGAGGTTCCCTTTGACATGGGGCTGGGGTTTCCTGTGCTTCAGGGGCTGCTCGTACCAACACAACCACCTCCATCATGTGCCCCCTTCTTCCCGCAGGTGGGCCAGCAGGAGCTGCACACAGTGGTGCAGCGCAGCCGGACCCCGGCTTCGTCCCACCAAAGGGACAGGCTGCCTTCGCTCCCCGGCCCACAGAGCTCGTGGGCCTCTGAACACGGCATCGTTGCAAAGGTACAGAGCTGAGCAGCGATGGTGGCAAAGCCTCTGCCTGACTCCCCGGAGGTGCCAAGAAGCGGGTGGGAAGTGCTGGGAGAGACCAGGAGGTCTCTGCCCCCAGCAGGCTGATCACCTGCTCTGCACAGCAGTCTGCAAGGACATGCCTCGGGTGTCTGAGGGAGCTGCCTTTGCCTGTCTCTTGCCCCACGGTGACAAAGCCTCTCCCCACCCGGCCTTTGGGAGCAGGGGGGAAGCTGCCCATATGGGAGAGTGCAGTCTTTGTCGAGGGCGTCAGGGGTGACAGGAAGTTTCCATGTGGGAAGGATGGAGGGCAGGGGGGAGGATGGCAGGAACTTAGCCTTTCTCATGGGCTTTGATTGCAGGTGGTGGAGGACACTGCCAGGGACGTTCCCACTGTGGCACAAGTTCTGCATCCCTCCGCTGGCCTTGTAAGGAAGGCTCCTCTGGGGCACAGGGAGACACTGCCTGGCAGGACTCGCGCAAGAGCAGGGACACCACATCTGCCTGGCTTACCACCTCTCCCAACCAAGGCAGCTCGGCAGGCCCCTGGAGGCCTGGAGACCTCTGCAGGTAAAACTGCAGGATCTACAAGGCAAAGCAAGCTGCCTGCTCTAGAAGCATCCTGCAGGTCTTCTCCCCGAGGCAGGGCCAATGCCATGGACACCAAAGGGGTGGCCAGGAGAACCCTGGAGAGAGAGACCAAGGGATTAGAGAAGCTGGCAGTGAATTCCAGCACAGCTGCTGCCAGGGAACCCTTCCCACCTGGTAGTGGTGCTGGGAAGGCTGTGGACTCAGGGAAGAGCCTGGCAGAGGAAGAGCTAAAGCCATCCCCTCTTTCCTTGCCTTCCCTTCAAAAGCGCAAGCAGGAAGCTCATGGTCCCACCTGGGCAATGCAAGAGCTCGTCCACTGCTTGCCTGAGCCCAGGCCTGGCTCTTGTGCATCAGCCCTGGGAAAAGCAAGGCTCTTGCTAGACAACAGTACCAGGACAACTCTTCCCCTGACAAGCCAGCAACTCTCCGGAAGCTCCTCCTTTGTCCCAGGAGCACAGGCCATTCCTGAAAGGGAGATGCGAAGCACACCAGCATACAAGGAGCGGGACGAGCTGCTTTCTGCTCCCGGAGATGCCTGTGGGCAGGAGGTCAAGGCACACTGTTCAGGCACGCTGGTGCAGAGGCAGGGCTTGGTGCTAAGCAAGTCCTCAGTGTCCCAAGGTGCAGAGCTGCAGCCTCGTGAACTGCAAGTGCCCCGCACTGAGACGTGCCAGGGAGAAACAGCCTCTCCTGCCCTGGGTGATGCCCTGCAGTGTGCGACAACAGCCACAGGTGTTTCAGAGGAAGCTGGACTCCCCATCCGCTGCTGTGCTGAGGTGTCACCTGGCTTTGAAGAAGACATCCCTGCCATCTCCCACAGTGACAGGGCCCCACCATCGCCTTCCGTGCCTGAGCTTGCCAGCCTTGTGCAGAACATCCTTGGAGGAGTTGGCCTGGAAATGATGGCTGAGAGCCAGGACCCTGCCCCACAGGGCCCTGCCCCGCCTGCTGGGGCTGTGGAGGGTGCAGGCCTGGGGCTTGAGTCTGCTGCCTTGAGCCGTCCTGATGACAGGAGCCCTGGACCTGGCCGGCATCCAGCACAGCCTGATGCGAATGAAGCCACGAAGGAGCTCAGTGCAGCCGTGCCCAAAAGGACATCATCGGCACAGACCAGCAGTCTGGCAGTACCAGCAAGCCCAGGCCAGGACAAGCCCACAGAGCAGGACAAAAGCACAGCCCCTGCAGCTCTGCAAGGGCCTGATGCCCGTGCTGGTGGGGGCAAAAGGGAGGTCAGCGGGGCCGATGCACCAGCCTCCCCAGGCAAGGGCGGTGCGCATGGGACCCCACGATGCCCCCGGGCAGGGCAGGGCTCAAAACAGCAGCCTTTGGGCATCATCTGCCATGTGCAAGGACAGCCTCTGCGCGTGCACCCCGACAACACCTCGCAGTATCTCGCAGTGCTCTCCATCAAAACAGAGCCGCTGGAGGAGCTCGAGAGGAGCAGCCTGGCGCGCACCGGGCACACCTTGGCGCAGCTGCGAGAAGCCTGTTTCCAGAGGAAGAAGCTGAGCCTGAAGGAGAGCGAGGGTGAGGGCGAGGAGGCCAAGGGGAAAGGTTTCTCCCTGACAGCGTCAGGATCCCTCAACGTCAAACGCAAGGAGGTGAGTGCCAAGGATGGGCTGGGCCAGGTGGTAACCCTGCCTGCGCTGGGGCCAGCCGCTGGGCCCCACTGCAGCAGCCTGACTGTCCCAGTGGGAGCAGGGCCCCGGGAGGCCTTTTGTGGTGGGAAAAGCAGCGCCCTTCACAAATGTGCCTCTCTTCTTTTAGCTGCTGGCCAGAAATTCCTTCTATAACTTGTGGAAACCTGAGATAACGCGAGTGGAGCTCCTGAAGGACGCCAGGTGCAAGTGGGAGGTGCTGGAGCGGCTGTATGCCCATGCCCCCAGGAGGGAGCGGGAGGTGGGAGCCAGGAAGAGAGTGCTGGGAGCGGCGCAGGAAGAGCAAGGGGACTGGAGCACTGAGGAGGAGGAAGAGGACGCTGATGAAGAGCTTCTGCAAAGTGAGGAGCTGGAGGAAAACACGTCCTTGCGCGAGATCTGGGTCAGACCTAGCCTCAGGAGCCTCTTAGACAAGGAAACGTGCCCCCAGAAGGTGCCTTGCTCGCCCAGCGTCAAGGCCGGAGACACTGCCAGGGAGGCAGCCGGTGACATGGAGAACATGCCTCTGGACCCAGCAGTGCTCGGAGGAGCCGAAGCAGGGGCATGTGCTTTGGGGGATGGCTTTCAGGAGGCAGGGGACAGCGTGTCTCTGGCGCCATCAGAGAGACCAGAAACAAAGCCAGAGGCCTGGCCTGCAGCTGGAGACCCTCAGGAGGCAGAGGAAAAAGTGCCTGCCTCTGCAGCAGAAGCTGTGCCAGAGGCCCGTCTCTTGGCTGGAGGCCCTTGCGAGGAGAGCAACAGCCTGCCTCTCGCAGCACCACTGCCCGAGGGAAGAAAAGCAGTGGCTTCTGCCTTGTGTGGAGGCCCTCCTCCCCAGGTGAGCAAGGAGCACATCATCGGTCTCCCCATCAAAGGGGTCTGCTGTGTGAGCTGTGTCTGGGGTGTGCAGGGTGGGGGCAGAGAGCTGCCCCGTCCCGTGGGACCCCTCTTCCCATGGTGCCAAGCTGTCACCCTGAGGCCTTTGCCCTCTGCGATATCTGCCATGGGGGAGCTGCCTGGTGCTCTCCGTTTCCAAGTGCCCAAGGCCCAGGGCTGACGTCCCCTCCAACGCCTGCACTGCGGTCAGCCCTGGGGCCTGGATGCAGAGCGAGGAGGGAAGGGGCGACCCCAGCAGCAGCCCCCTCCCACACCCAGCGAGCCAGCCCCCTTCTGCCACCCACCCGGCCACCTCTCTTCCCCCCTGCCCGTCACAGCCCCCAGCCCAGCCCTGCTGCTACAGCCCCACAACAAGCCTTATCCCGTCTCTGTGCCACCTGCAGGTCCCTTCCCTTGGGACTCACAGCTCTTGGCAGCATCCCACAACCCCAAACCCTTCCGCACATCCATCCCGGGGCACCAGTGTCCTGAGCATCGCCAGCTGATGGCACGCGGTGTGTGTGCTTGCTCTCCCCTTGCAGGTTGCATCTGAGCCCAAAGAGGAGGAGAAGTCATCTCCAGCCTTCAGGCACTCACCAGAGGTGGACCCAGGTATGTACCCGAGTCAAGAGCCCTTCTGGGGACAGCAGGCCCGTCCCAGCACAGCGAGCGGCACCGAGGCCGGCAGCAGCAAGCGCTCGGGGGCTGGCCGTGCTGAGGCCATGACCCCTCGGGAAAGGCCTTGGTGGTGGGGACAGGCAGGTCCTGCACCCACGCAGCCCCTCGCCCACGGCTCTCCTTCCCCCACAGGCATCACCACCCTCCCGGACACTGCAGCTCCCAGGCAACGGCCCTCGCTGCTCAGGACGGTGCTTCAGGCTCTGCGCAGAGCTTTCTGCTGCAGCTGTGCCACGGGGCAGTGAGAGGACCGGCACCAGGAGGCCAGTGCCAGGCAGGTCCCCTGAGATGGGGGCTGGCACAGAGCAGAGAGGCAGAGCGACGGAGACTGTCCCGGCTGCTACAGAAATGCTGCTCCATCGTGTCCTGTAGCACCCATGTGCCCACACCAACCCTTGTTGGTGACAGCCGTTTCATGCTTTGAATAAAACCCTCAGAAGATTTTTTCCCCCCGTGTTACTTGGTGTCAGGCAAATCTCCATAGCAAGACTAGTGCAGGCAATGCCACTGAAGCCAGGCAGGTCTGGAGAGAAAGCCGTTGAAGCAGTCACAGAGTCAGAGAGCAGCTGGGGTGGGAAGGGGCTTCTGGAGGTCTCGGCTCCAAGGTCCTGCTGCAGGTGGAGGCGGCCAGCGGGGGTTTCCCAGGGCCTGGCAGGGTCGAGCTCTGACTGTCTCTGTTGCACCACCCTCAGGCTTCACAGGCTCTTGGCCCTCTCTCAGGGGAATTTTCCCTGCTGCCACTTGTGTCGTGGCCCCTCGTCCTGTCCCCAGGCACCTCGGGAAGGGTCTGGCTCCGTCCTCTCCCCACCCTCCCCTTCGGTGGCTGCAGGCAGCAGCGAGATCCCCCTGCGCCTTCTCTTGTCCCACCTGAACAGACCCAGCGCCCTTGGTCTCTCCTCATACGTCCTGTGCTCCAGCTCCCGACTCATTCAGGAGCCTCCACTGGGCTTGTGCCAGTGTGTCCATGTCTGTCTGGGAGTGGGGAGCCCTACCTGGACCCTGTGCCCAGACGTGGTCTCTCCCGTGCCGACCCCAGGGCAGGAATGCCTTCCCTCGCCCTGCCGGCTGCTCTCTGCTAACACAGCCAAGTGTGGGGCCGGCCTTGCTGCCCGGGCACGCTGCTGACCCCAGCTCAGCTTGTGCCCAGGACCTGCAGGACTTGATCTGCGGAGCTGCTCTCCAGGGACCAGGCCCCTGCCCAGCCTGCTGTGGGGCTTTTACTTTTCCCAGCAGCCCATTTCGGTGTCCTGTCAAGGTCCCTCGGAAGAACAGCCCTGGGTACCTGCTGCTTTTGTGACCATCGTGAAGAGTGCCCTGGCCACCCTTCTGTGAGCTTCCCCTAAAAGTGTCCTAGCTCCACCCACTGCTGGGAGCTTCCTCTGACGGTGCCCTGCACCCACATGGTGTTTCCACCCAGGCTGGTTCCCTGCCCAGGCCCCTCCACAGCAACAGCAACAGCAACATCAGTCTCAGCTCACTTGCTGTGGCATTATGTGCAGCAACATTTCCCTGGCCTCTGTGGAGGGCCCGATCGAGAGCTGGGCATGCACATCCTGGCTCCGCACAGCCTCAATTACCGCCCCGCAGGGCTTGGCACATGGCTGTGCTGCAACCCCAACTGTCCCTTTGGCTCTAGTGGCTGCCCCCACGGGGTTCCCCAGGCCTCCCCCACACCTGGGCACACCTTTGCATCCCAGGGATCTCCTGACAGTGCTGGCTGTGACCCAGGCCACCCACGAGGGCCTCTGCTGAGGTGCCTCTGAGACCTGGCCCTCCCATGGTGAGCGTGGGACACCTAGATTGGGATCCCTCACAGTCAAGCTGTGCCACCCTAGGGACCTGGTGTTCAGCACAGGGCCGGTCGACCCCTCCTCGTGTGTCCCGTCCTGCTGGGAGGGCAACAGAGGGAGAGCGAACAGCCTGAGTCTGCCCTGGGCAAGTGTGGGACATTTTGGGAGGGAGGCAACTGCAACAGCTGCCACGCTGCAGCAGCACCAGCTGTGTCCCCTCCCTGCAGCCCCTGCCACAGCCCTGCCCACCCCTGCCCCTGCCAGGGCTGCTGCCCCCTCACTCCCAGCCCTCAGCCCCTCTCCTGCCACCGTGGGGACCAGCTCTACAGGCAGGAGCTCCCCAGCCCCTGGCCCTCCCCACCTCTCCCCACACCAGCGATCCAGCCCCAGCTGGATGCCCACCTGCCTCCGGCTTGGGGGGGTCTTTCTATTCATGGAGTCCCAGAAGAGTTTTGGTGGGGAAGGACCTCTGGAGGTCTCCACTCCAACCTCCCATGCAAAACAGGGCTGCTTGGAGCCCTACGGTCTCAGCCTTATGGTGATCACTGGGCTGTGCCTGACCCCGGTTACCATCCCCAAACCTGCTCTGCTCCTCTTGCCCATGCACTGCGGGACAGCACCCCTCATCGGTGGGGCACTGCCCTCCTGCCTTGCCAACACCCTCAGCTCCCGCTTCCCCTTCCCGTACGAAGCAGCCCCACCCTTGCTGCTCCCAACAACAGACTCTTTGGAGCAAAACCATTGGAGCTGTGATACAGCAAAACCTGCCCTCCTGGCTACCCATCATCAAATCAGTTCCCACGTGGCTGCCCTCCCCGCTAAGGCTCTGCGTGCAGTGTTACCTGGCTAGGGGGTCCAAATCTGAGGCACTCCTTACACCTTTCAATTGGCTGTCAGGCAAGGGTTGCTGTTTTGCATATATGGTCACCTTGGGGACCTACAAGCTGCTTCTGCTTGCATCCCAGCTTCCCTTGCCAAGGCTTTCTTGACTGTAGTGAGGGGGCAGGTCCAAGGCAGAGATGGGGAGTCAGGTCAGGAGGCCGGGGACAGGGTCAGGTCAGCACCCGAGGGTCAGGACCGGGCACAGGCATGTCCATGACATAACTCAGGCCAGGCCCAAGGACAGGGGCAGCAGCTCCCCAGCAAGGGGGAGGAGGCCCCACAATACACTGGTCACTTTCTGTCTGCCCTGCTCTTGTGCCCAGGAGATCCCCCTCCCTGTCTGCCTGCAGCCCCTCCATGCCCACCCTGCTCCCCAGCACAGCACAACAGCCCTGGCCCTGCAGCCCCTCCACAGCTCCTGCTGACCCAGGGACAGAGCAACCTAACCTGAGCTGGTGCCCAGAGAAACCTGTTTCTTCTTCTCTTTTTCTACCTGAGTGCTGCCCTGCTTTTCTCTAGGGAGGTTGCTGCTCCCCAGAGAGCTTTTCCCCAGGTGAGTGTGTCCGTGCTGGCCTGGCTGGATGTTCCTGCACCCCTCCCCTGTGCTCCCTGCAGGGCCTGGGCTGGCATTGCTGCTCTGCAGAGCAAACGAACTGTGGGGCCACAAGGCCACGAGGTGACTCCTGACTTCACACTGGCCATGCTGCTTGGGGCAGGAAGCAGACCCCACCAGACAGGGCTAAACACTCATGACACTGCTGGCACATCTCTGTGCTCTTGGATGGTGCTCAGAATGGCACCAGGCTGTTTGCAATGGCAGGAGATGTGTCTGGGTGTGCACTAGCTCCAGCCTGTGGTTTTTGCCTGAGGGTGCATGAATCACTCTCCAGTTCCCCTTCCCTGGGCTTCCTGGGTCCCTACTGCCTCTCCAGGGATTGCAGAGCCCTCATTTCCCTGTGCATACCTGGATTTAGTGCTTTACCTTCTGGTTACTCCACCATGGACTGTCTCTACTTTGTGAGACTCCACTCACTGTCCATCCCCAGGCACACACTATGCCTTGAGATCTCTGAGCTCTCCTGAGGGCTCAGATTCCCCTCCAGCAGGATGGGCATCTGTCATCAGCACTGTCACCTGAGAGACAGCCCTCAGCAGACATTTCAGAGACCATTCTCCATCTCCACTGGCACTGGTTGTCTCACTTCATTTGGAAGGGGAGTGTTCCCATCTGCTGACCTGATGGCTGACCAGGCATCCAAGCTGGTGAGGGAAGCCTTAAAGTGGGAGCAACTGTGGGGAGAGGGTGAGTCAAAAAAAAGGGAGGAAGTGCTGGCCTGGGCTGGCAAGGAAAAGGTGCAGGGTGATGTGGACAAGAGAAACCCCAGAGAGAGAGCAGTGGGAATGCATGGAGCTCTGCCTAGGGATGGACGATGGGCCTGTCGAGAGCTATGAGTGAGGATTAGCAGGCAGACCAAGAAGAGTGGCCTTGTAGTGGATGTGTACTATGGAGTGCCTGAAGAGGGGCAGCCTCTGCAAGCTCAGAGCTGAGCAGAAGAAAACTCTTCCTGCTCCCTGGACACCAGCTCTCAGCCAGGTTCAAAAGCTGAGGCCAGAGGCATGGAGGCAATAGCATGGTGCTGTGTGTCTCCAAGGGGACTGCCATGACACTGTGATGGGGGTCCCCATGGCGACCACCAAGGCACTGTGATGGGGCCCCCACGGCGACCACCAGGGCTTTGTGATGGAGGTGGCATCATGCCCACAAGGCCATTGTGATGAGGCGGTCCCCATGGTGACCGTGTCCCTACTGGGACCAGAGCCCCCAGGGGTCCCCACTCTGAGGAGAGCAGCTCGACCAGGAGGGAGCAGCTCCCCCTTGGTGCCAGAGTAGCAAGTCCTCACGAGTGCATCCCGGAGATGGACAAGGAGCGGCAGGCGAACGCCTGCTCCCAGTCCACGGACGGACACCCAGGCACACAGGAGTGCAGGAGGAAGGTGAGTGGTGGGGCTGGAGGGAGAGGCAGGCAGCAGGGCTGAGACCTGCATGGAGAGCACGAGGATGGTGGGGAAGGGGAGGTGGGGCAAGACAGCCAGGCATGAGCTCGCCCAGCGAGGGGGCATTTATTCATGGCCCTGGAGATTTTCTCTCAGATAAAGCACACACCAACCTGGATACTCCAAGGCCCACAGGGACCCTGTAAGCTCTGCACTGAGGGGCAGAGAGCAGCTGTGGGCCAAGCGCAGCTGGGCCATGTGCAGCCATGAGGTTCCCTTTGACATGGGGCTGGGGTTTCCTGTGCTTCAGGGGCTGCTCGTACCAACACAACCACCTCCATCATGTGCCCCCTTCTTCCCGCAGGTGGGCCAGCAGGAGCTGCACACAGTGGTGCAGCGCAGCCGGACCCCGGCTTCGTCCCACCAAAGGGACAGGCTGCCTTCGCTCCCCGGCCCACAGAGCTCGTGGGCCTCTGAACACGGCATCGTTGCAAAGGTACAGAGCTGAGCAGCGATGGTGGCAAAGCCTCTGCCTGACTCCCCGGAGGTGCCAAGAAGCGGGTGGGAAGTGCTGGGAGAGACCAGGAGGTCTCTGCCCCCAGCAGGCTGATCACCTGCTCTGCACAGCAGTCTGCAAGGACATGCCTCGGGTGTCTGAGGGAGCTGCCTTTGCCTGTCTCTTGCCCCACGGTGACAAACCCTCTCCCCACCCGGCCTTTGGGAGCAGGGGGGAAGCTGCCCATATGGGAGAGTGCAGTCTTTGTCGAGGGCGTCAGGGGTGACAGGAAGTTTCCATGTGGGAAGGATGGAGGGCAGGGGGGAGGATGGCAGGAACTTAGCCTTTCTCATGGGCTTTGATTGCAGGTGGTGGAGGACACTGCCAGGGACGTTCCCACTGTGGCACAAGTTCTGCATCCCTCCGCTGGCCTTGTAAGGAAGGCTCCTCTGGGGCACAGGGAGACACTGCCTGGCAGGACTCGCGCAAGAGCAGGGACACCACATCTGCCTGGCTTACCACCTCTCCCAACCAAGGCAGCTCGGCAGGCCCCTGGAGGCCTGGAGACCTCTGCAGGTAAAACTGCAGGATCTACAAGGCAAAGCAAGCTGCCTGCTCTAGAAGCATCCTGCAGGTCTTCTCCCCGAGGCAGGGCCAATGCCATGGACACCAAAGGGGTGGCCAGGAGAACCCTGGAGAGAGAGACCAAGGGATTAGAGAAGCTGGCAGTGAATTCCAGCACAGCTGCTGCCAGGGAACCCTTCCCACCTGGTAGTGGTGCTGGGAAGGCTGTGGACTCAGGGAAGAGCCTGGCAGAGGAAGAGCTAAAGCCATCCCCTCTTTCCTTGCCTTCCCTTCAAAAGCGCAAGCAGGAAGCTCATGGTCCCACCTGGGCAATGCAAGAGCTCGTCCACTGCTTGCCTGAGCCCAGGCCTGGCTCTTGTGCATCAGCCCTGGGAAAAGCAAGGCTCTTGCTAGACAACAGTACCAGGACAACTCTTCCCCTGACAAGCCAGCAACTCTCCGGAAGCTCCTCCTTTGTCCCAGGAGCACAGGCCATTCCTGAAAGGGAGATGCGAAGCACACCAGCATACAAGGAGCGGGACGAGCTGCTTTCTGCTCCCGGAGATGCCTGTGGGCAGGAGGTCAAGGCACACTGTTCAGGCACGCTGGTGCAGAGGCAGGACTTGGTGCTAAGCAAGTCCTCAGTGTCCCAAGGTGCAGAGCTGCAGCCTCGTGAACTGCAAGTGCCCCGCACTGAGACGTGCCAGGGAGAAACAGCCTCTCCTGCCCTGGGTGATGCCCTGCAGTGTGCGACAACAGCCACAGGTGTTTCAGAGGAAGCTGGACTCCCCATCCGCTGCTGTGCTGAGGTGTCACCTGGCTTTGAAGAAGACATCCCTGCCATCTCCCACAGTGACAGGGCCCCACCATCGCCTTCCGTGCCTGAGCTTGCCAGCCTTGTGCAGAACGTCCTTGGAGAAGCTGGCCTGGAAATGATGGCTGAGAGCCAGGACCCTGTCCCACAGGGCCCTGCCCCGCCTGCTGGGGCTGTGGAGGGTGCAGGCCTGGGGCTGGAGTCTGCTGCCTTGAGCCGTCCTGATGACAGGAGCCCTGGACCTGGCCGGCATCCAGCACAGCCTGATGCGAATGAAGCCACGAAGGAGCTCAGTGCAGCCGTGCCCAAAAGGACATCATCGGCACAGACCAGCAGTCTGGCAGTACCAGCAAACCCAGGCCAGGACAAGCCCACAGAGCAGGACAAAAGCACAGCCCCTGCAGCTCCGCAAGGGCCTGATGCCCGTGCTGGTGGGGGCAAAAGGGAGGTCAGCGGGGCTGGTGCACCAGCCTCCCCAGGCAAGGGCGGTGCTCCAGGGACATCACGATGCCCCCGGGCAGGGCAGGGCCCAAACCAGAAGCCTTTGGGCATCATCTGCCATGTGCAAGGACAGCCTCTGCGCGTGCACCCCGACAACACCTCGCAGTATCTCGCAGTGCTCTCCATCAAAACAGAGCCGCTGGAGGAGCTCGAGAGGAGCAGCCTGGCGCGCACCGGGCACACCTTGGCGCAGCTGCGAGAAGCCTGTTTCCAGAGGAAGAAGCTGAGCCTGAAGGAGAGCGAGGGTGAGGGCGAGGAGGCCAAGGGGAAACGTTTCTCCCTGACAGCGTCAGGATCCCTCAACGTCAAACGCAAGGAGGTGAGTGCCAAGGATGGGCTGGGCCGGGTGGTAACCCTGCCTGCGCTGGGGCCAGCCGCTGGGCCCCACTGCAGCAGCCTGACTGTCCCAGTGGGAGCAGGGCCCCGGGAGGCCTTTTGTGGTGGGAAAAGCAGCGCCCTTCACAAATGTGCCTCTCTCCTTTTAGCTGCTGGCCAGAAATTCCTTCTATAACTTGTGGAAACCTGAGATAACGCGAGTGGAGCTCCTGAAGGACGCCAGGTGCAAGTGGGAGGTGCTGGAGCGGCTGTATGCCCATGCCCCCAGGAGGGAGCGGGAGGTGGGAGCCAGGAAGAGAGTGCTGGGAGCGGCGCAGGAAGAGCAAGGGGACTGGAGCACTGACGAGGAGGAGGAGGACACTGATGAAGAGCTTCTGCAAAGGGAGGAGCTGGAGGAAAACACGTCCTTGCGCGAGATCTGGGTCAGACCTAGCCTCAGGAGCCTCTTAGACAAGGAAACGTGCCCCCAGAAAGTGCCTTGCTCGCCCAGCGTCAAGGCTGGAGACACTGCCAGGGAGGCAGCCGGTGACATGGAGGACATGCCTCTGGAGCCAGCAGTGCTCGGAGGAGCCGAAGCAGGGGCATGTGCTTTGGGGGATGGCTTTCAGGAGGCAGGGGACAGCGTGTCTCTGGCGCCATCAGAGAGACCAGAAACAAAGCCAGAGGCCTGGCCTGCAGCCGGAGACCCTCAGGAGGCAGAGGAAAAAGTGCCTGCCTCTGCAGCAGAAGCTGTGCCGGAGGCCCGTCTCTTGGCTGGAGGCCCTTGCCAGGAGACCATCAGCCTGCCTCTCGCAGCACCACTGCCCGAGGGAAGAAAAGCAGTGGCTTCTGCCTTGTGTGGAGGCCCTCCTCCCCAGGTGAGCAAGGAGCACATCATCGGTCCCCCCCATCAAAGGGGTCTGCTGTGAGACCTGTGTCTGGGGTATGCAGGGTGGGGGCAGAGAGCTGCCCCGTCCTGTGGGACCCCCCCCGCCCGTGGTGCTGTCACCCTCAGGCCTTTGCCCTCTGAGATATCTGCCATGGGGGAGCTGCCTGGTGCTCTCCGTTTCCAAGTGCCCAAGGCCCAGGGCTGACGTCCCCTCCAACGCTTACACTGCGTTCAGCCCTGGGGCCTGGATGCAGAGCGAGGAGGGAAGGGGTGACCCCAGCAGCAGCCCCCTCCCACACCCAGTGAGCGAGCCCCCTTCTGCCACCCACCTGGCCACCTCTGTTCCCCCCTGCCTGTCGCAGCCCCCAGCCCAGCCCTGCTGCAACGGCCCCACAACAAGCCTTGTCCCATCTCTGTGCCACCCGCAGGTCCCTTCCCTTGGGACTCACAGCTCTTGGCAGCATCCCACAACCCCAAACCCTTCCGCACATCCATCCCGGGGCACCAGTGTCCTGAGCATCACCAGCTGATGACACGTGCTGTGTGTGCTTGCTCTCCCCATGCAGGTTGCCTCTGAGCCCAAAGAGGAGGAGAAGTCATCTCCAGCCTTCAGGCACTCACCAGAGGTGGACCCAGGTATGTACCCGAGTCAAGAGCCCTTCTGGGGATGGCTGGTCCGTCCCAGCACGGCGAGTGGCACCAAGGCCAGCAGCAGCAAGCGCTCGGGGGCTGGCCGTGCTGAGGCCATGACCCCTCGGGAAAGGCCTTGGTGGTGGGGACAGGCAGGTCCTGCACCCGCACAGCCCCTCGCCCACGCCTCTCCTTCCCCCACAGGCATCACCACCCTCCCGGACACCGCAGCTCCCAGGCAACGGCCCTCGCTGCTCAGGACGGTGCTTCAGGCTCTGCGCAGAGCTTTCTGCTGCAGCTGTGCCACGGGGCAGCGAGAGGACCGGCGCCAGGAGGCCAGTGCCAGGCAGGTGCCCTGAGATGGGGGCTGGCACAGGGCAAAGAGGCCGAGCGGCGGAGACTGTCCCGGCTGCTACAGAAATGCTGCCCCATTGTGTCCTGTAGCACCCACACCAACCCTAGTCAGTTACAGCCATTTTGTGCTTTGAATAAAACCCTCAGAAGATTTTTTTCCCCCCGTGTTACTTGGTGTCAGGCAAATCTCCATAGCAAGACTAGTGCAGGCAATGCCACTGAAGCCAGGCAGGTCTGCAGAGAAAGCCGTTGAAGCAGTCACAGAGTCAGAGAGCAGCTGGGGTGGGAAGGGGCTTCTGGAGGTCTCGGCTCCAAGGTCCTGCTGCAGGTGGAGGCAGCCAGCGGGGGTTTCCCAGGGCCTGGCAGGGTCGAGCTCTGACTGTCCCTGTTGCACCACCCTCAGGCTTCACAGGCTCTTGGCCCTCTCTCAGGGGAATTTTCCCTGCTGCCACTTGTGTCGTGGCCCCTCGTCCTGCCCCCAGGCACCTCGGGAAGGGTCTGGCTCCGTCCTCTCCCCACCCTCCCCTTCGGCAGCTGCAGGCAGCAGCGAGATCCCCCTGCGCCTTCTCTTGTCCCACCTGAACAGACCCAGCGCCCTTGGTCTCTCCTCATACGTCCTGTGCTCCAGCTCCCGACTCATTCAGGAGCCTCCACTGGGCTTGTGCCAGTGTGTCCATGTCTGTCTGGGAGTGGGGAGCCCTACCTGGACCCTGTGCCCAGACGTGGTCTCTCCCGAGCCGACCCCAGGGCAGGAATGCCTTCCCTCGCCCTGCCGGCTGCTCTCTGCTAACACAGCCAAGTGTGGGGCCGGCCTTGCTGCCCGGGCACGCTGCTGACCCCAGCTCAGCTTGTGCCCAGGACCTGCAGGACTTGATCTGCGGAGCTGCTCTCCAGGGACCAGGCCCCTGCCCAGCCTGCTGTGGGGCTTTTACTTTTCCCAGCAGCCCATTTCGGTGTCCTGTCAAGGTCCCTCAGAAGAACAGCCCTAGGTACCTGCTGCTTTTGTGACCATCCGAGAGTGCCCTGCCCACTTTATGCTGTGAGCTTCCCCTAAAAGTGTCCTACCCCCACCCACTGCTGGGAGCTTCCTCTGACGGTGCCCTTAACCCACATGGTGTTTCCACCCAGGCTGGTTCCCTGCCCAGGCCCCTCCACAGCAACAGTGACATGAGTCTCAGCTCACTTGCTGTGGCATTATGTGCAGCAACATTTCCCTGGCCTCTGTGGAGGGCCCGATCGAGAGCTGGGCATGCACATCCTGGCTCCGCACAGCCTCAATTACCGCCCCGCAGGGCTTGGCACATGGCTGTGCTGCAACCCCAACTGTCCCTTTGGCTCTAGTGGCTGCCCCCACGGGGTTCCCCAGGCCTCCCCCACACCTGGGCACACCTTTGCATCCCAGGGATCTCCTGACAGTGCTGGCTGTGACCCAGGCCACCCACGAGGGCCTCTGCTGAGGTGCCTCTGAGACCTGGCCCTCCCATGGTGAGCGTGGGACACCTAGATTGGGATCCCTCACAGTCAAGCTGTGCCACCCTAGGGACCTGGTGTTCAGCACAGGGCCGGTCGACCCCTCCTCATGTGTCCCGTCCTGCTGGGAGGGCAACAGAGGGAGAGCGAACAGCCTGAGTCTGCCCTGGGCAAGTGTGGGACATTTTGGGAGGGAGGCAACTGCAACAGCTGCCACGCTGCAGCAGCACCAGCTGTGTCCCCTCCCTGCAGCCCCTGCCACAGCCCTGCCCACCCCTGCCCCTGCCAGGGCTGCTGCCCCCTCACTCCCAGCCCTCAGCCCCTCTCCTGCCACCGTGGGGACCAGCTCTACAGGCAGGAGCTCCCCAGCCCCTGGCCCTCCCCACCTCTCCCCACACCAGCGATCCAGCCCCAGCTGGATGCCCACCTGCCTCCGGCTTGGGGGGGTCTTTCTATTCATGGAGTCCCAGAAGAGTTTTGGTGGGGAAGGACCTCTGGAGGTCTCCACTCCAACCTCCCATGCAAAACAGGGCTGCTTGGAGCCCTACGGTCTCAGCCTTATGGTGATCACTGGGCTGTGCCTGACCCCGGTTACCATCCCCAAACCTGCTCTGCTCCTCTTGCCCATGCACTGCGGGACAGCACCCCTCATCGGTGGGGCACTGCCCTCCTGCCTTGCCAACACCCTCAGCTCCCGCTTCCCCTTCCCGTACGAAGCAGCCCCACCCTTGCTGCTCCCAACAACAGACTCTTTGGAGCAAAACCATTGGAGCTGTGATACAGCAAAACCTGCCCTCCTGGCTACCCATCATCAAATCAGTTCCCACGTGGCTGCCCTCCCCGCTAAGGCTCTGCGTGCAGTGTTACCTGGCTAGGGGGTCCAAATCTGAGGCACTCCTTACACCTTTCAATTGGCTGTCAGGCAAGGGTTGCTGTTTTGCATATATGGTCACCTTGGGGACCTACAAGCTGCTTCTGCTTGCATCCCAGCTTCCCTTGCCAAGGCTTTCTTGACTGTAGTGAGGGGGCAGGTCCAAGGCAGAGATGGGGAGTCAGGTCAGGAGGCCGGGGACAGGGTCAGGTCAGCACCCGAGGGTCAGGACCGGGCACAGGCATGTCCATGACATAACTCAGGCCAGGCCCAAGGACAGGGGCAGCAGCTCCCCAGCAAGGGGGAGGAGGCCCCACAATACACTGGTCACTTTCTGTCTGCCCTGCTCTTGTGCCCAGGAGATCCCCCTCCCTGTCTGCCTGCAGCCCCTCCATGCCCACCCTGCTCCCCAGCACAGCACAACAGCCCTGGCCCTGCAGCCCCTCCACAGCTCCTGCTGACCCAGGGACAGAGCAACCTAACCTGAGCTGGTGCCCAGAGAAACCTGTTTCTTCTTCTCTTTTTCTACCTGAATGCTGCCCTGCTTTTCTCTGGGGAGGTTGCTGCTCCCCAGAGAGCTTTTCCCCAGGTGAGTGTGCCCGTGCTGGCCTGGCTGGATGTTCCTGCACCCCTCCCCTGTGCTCCCTGCAGGGCCTGGGCTGGCATTGCTGCTCTGCAGAGCGAACGAACTGTGGGGCCACAAGGCCACGAGGTGACTCCTGACTTCACACTGGCCATGCTGCTTGGGGCAGGAAGCAGACCCCACCAGACAGGGCTAAACACTCATGACACTGCTGGCACATCTCTGTGCTCTTGGATGGTGCTCAGAATGGCACCAGGCTGTTTGCAATGGCAGGAGATGTGTCTGGGTGTGCACTAGCTCCAGCCTGTGGTTTTTGCCTGAGGGTGCATGAATCACTCTCCAGTTCCCCTTCCCTGGGCTTCCTGGGTCCCTACTGCCTCTCCAGGGATTGCAGAGCCCTCATTTCCCTGTGCATACCTGGATTTAGTGCTTTACCTTCTGGTTACTCCACCATGGACTGTCTCTACTTTGTGAGACTCCACTCACTGTCCATCCCCAGGCACACACTATGCCTTGAGATCTCTGAGCTCTCCTGAGGGCTCAGATTCCCCTCCAGCAGGATGGGCATCTGTCATCAGCACTGTCACCTGAGAGACAGCCCTCAGCAGACATTTCAGAGACCATTCTCCATCTCCACTGGCACTGGTTGTCTCACTTCATTTGGAAGGGGAGTGTTCCCATCTGCTGACCTGATGGCTGACCAGGCATCCAAGCTGGTGAGGGAAGCCTTAAAGTGGGAGCAACTGTGGGGAGAGGGTGAGTCAAAAAAAAGGGAGGAAGTGCTGGCCTGGGCTGGCAAGGAAAAGGTGCAGGGTGATGTGGACAAGAGAAACCCCAGAGAGAGAGCAGTGGGAATGCATGGAGCTCTGCCTAGGGATGGACGATGGGCCTGTCGAGAGCTATGAGTGAGGATTAGCAGGCAGACCAAGAAGAGTGGCCTTGTAGTGGATGTGTACTATGGAGTGCCTGAAGAGGGGCAGCCTCTGCAAGCTCAGAGCTGAGCAGAAGAAAACTCTTCCTGCTCCCTGGACACCAGCTCTCAGCCAGGTTCAAAAGCTGAGGCCAGAGGCATGGAGGCAATAGCATGGTGCTGTGTGTCTCCAAGGGGACTGCCATGACACTGTGATGGGGGTCCCCATGGCGACCACCAAGGCACTGTGATGGGGCCCCCACGGCGACCACCAGGGCTTTGTGATGGAGGTGGCATCATGCCCACAAGGCCATTGTGATGAGGCGGTCCCCATGGTGACCGTGTCCCTACTGGGACCAGAGCCCCCAGGGGTCCCCACTCTGAGGAGAGCAGCTCGACCAGGAGGGAGCAGCTCCCCCTTGGTGCCAGAGTAGCAAGTCCTCACGAGTGCATCCCGGAGATGGACAAGGAGCGGCAGGCGAACGCCTGCTCCCAGTCCACGGACGGACACCCAGGCACACAGGAGTGCAGGAGGAAGGTGAGTGGTGGGGCTGGAGGGAGAGGCAGGCAGCAGGGCTGGGACCTGCATGGAGAGCACGAGGATGGTGGGGAAGGGGAGGTGGGGCAAGACAGCCAGGCATGAGCTCGCCCAGCGAGGGGGCATTTATTCATGGCCCTGGAGATTTTCTCTCAGATAAAGCACACACCAACCTGGATACTCCAAGGCCCACAGGGACCCTGTAAGCTCTGCACTGAGGGGCAGAGAGCAGCTGTGGGCCAAGCGCAGCTGGGCCATGCGCAGCCATGAGGTTCCCTTTGACATGGGGCTGGGGTTTCCTGTGCTTCAGGGGCTGCTCGTACCAACACAACCACCTCCATCATGTGCCCCCTTCTTCCCGCAGGTGGGCCAGCAGGAGCTGCACACAGTGGTGCAGCGCAGCCGGACCCCGGCTTCGTCCCACCAAAGGGACAGGCTGCCTTCGCTCCCCGGCCCACAGAGCTCGTGGGCCTCTGAACACGGCATCGTTGCAAAGGTACAGAGCTGAGCAGCGATGGTGGCAAAGCCTCTGCCTGACTCCCCGGAGGTGCCAAGAAGCGGGTGGGAAGTGCTGGGAGAGACCAGGAGGTCTCTGCCCCCAGCAGGCTGATCACCTGCTCTGCACAGCAGTCTGCAAGGACATGCCTCGGGTGTCTGAGGGAGCTGCCTTTGCCTGTCTCTTGCCCCACGGTGACAAACCCTCTCCCCACCCGGCCTTTGGGAGCAGGGGGGAAGCTGCCCATATGGGAGAGTGCAGTCTTTGTCGAGGGCGTCAGGGGTGACAGGAAGTTTCCATGTGGGAAGGATGGAGGGCAGGGGGGAGGATGGCAGGAACTTAGCCTTTCTCATGGGCTTTGATTGCAGGTGGTGGAGGACACTGCCAGGGACGTTCCCACTGTGGCACAAGTTCTGCATCCCTCCGCTGGCCTTGTAAGGAAGGCTCCTCTGGGGCACAGGGAGACACTGCCTGGCAGGACTCGCGCAAGAGCAGGGACACCACATCTGCCTGGCTTACCACCTCTCCCAACCAAGGCAGCTCGGCAGGCCCCTGGAGGCCTGGAGACCTCTGCAGGTAAAACTGCAGGATCTACAAGGCAAAGCAAGCTGCCTGCTCTAGAAGCATCCTGCAGGTCTTCTCCCCGAGGCAGGGCCAATGCCATGGACACCAAAGGGGTGGCCAGGAGAACCCTGGAGAGAGAGACCAAGGGATTAGAGAAGCTGGCAGTGAATTCCAGCACAGCTGCTGCCAGGGAACCCTTCCCACCTGGTAGTGGTGCTGGGAAGGCTGTGGACTCAGGGAAGAGCCTGGCAGAGGAAGAGCTAAAGCCATCCCCTCTTTCCTTGCCTTCCCTTCAAAAGCGCAAGCAGGAAGCTCATGGTCCCACCTGGGCAATGCAAGAGCTCGTCCACTGCTTGCCTGAGCCCAGGCCTGGCTCTTGTGCATCAGCCCTGGGAAAAGCAAGGCTCTTGCTAGACAACAGTACCAGGACAACTCTTCCCCTGACAAGCCAGCAACTCTCCAGAAGCTCCTCCTTTGTCCCAGGAGCACAGGCCATTCCTGAAAGGGAGATGCGAAGCACGCCAGCATACAAGGAGCGGGACGAGCTGCTTTCTGCTCCCGGAGATGCCTGTGGGCAGGAGGTCAAGGCACACTGTTCAGGCACGCTGGTGCAGAGGCAGGACTTGGTGCTAAGCAAGTCCTCAGTGTCCCAAGGTGCAGACCTGCAGCCTCGTGAACTGCAAGTGCCCCGCACTGAGACGTGCCAGGGAGAAACAGCCTCTCCTGCCCTGGGTGATGCCCTGCAGTGTGCGACAACAGCCACAGGTGTTTCAGAGGAAGCTGGACTCCCCATCCGCTGCTGTGCTGAGGTGTCACCTGGCTTTGAAGAAGACATCCCTGCCATCTCCCACAGTGACAGGGCCCCACCATCGCCTTCCGTGCCTGAGCCTGCCAGCCTTGTGCAGAACGTCCTTGGAGAAGCTGGCCTGGAAATGATGGCTGAGAGCCAGGACCCTGCCCCACAGGGCCCTGCCCCGCCTGCTGGGGCTGTGGAGGGTGCAGGCCTGGGGCTGGAGTCTGCTGCCTTGAGCCGTCCTGATGACAGGAGCCCTGGACCTGGCCGGCATCCAGCACAGCCTGATGCGAATGAAGCCACGAAGGAGCTCAGTGCAGCCGTGCCCAAAAGGACATCATCGGCACAGACCAGCAGTCTGGCAGTACCAGCAAACCCAGGCCAGGACAAGCCCACAGAGCAGGACAAAAGCACAGCCCCTGCAGCTCCGCAAGGGCCTGATGCCCGTGCTGGTGGGGGCAAAAGGGAGGTCAGCGGGGCTGGTGCACCAGCCTCCCCAGGCAAGGGCGGTGCTCCAGGGACATCACGATGCCCCCGGGCAGGGCAGGGCCCAAACCAGAAGCCTTTGGGCATCATCTGCCATGTGCAAGGACAGCCTCTGCGCGTGCACCCCGACAACACCTCGCAGTATCTCGCAGTGCTCTCCATCAAAACAGAGCCGCTGGAGGAGCTCGAGAGGAGCAGCCTGGCGCGCACCGGGCACACCTTGGCGCAGCTGCGAGAAGCCTGTTTCCAGAGGAAGAAGCTGAGCCTGAAGGAGAGCGAGGGTGAGGGCGAGGAGGCCAAGGGGAAACGTTTCTCCCTGACAGCGTCAGGATCCCTCAACGTCAAACGCAAGGAGGTGAGTGCCAAGGATGGGCTGGGCCGGGTGGTAACCCTGCCTGCGCTGGGGCCAGCCGCTGGGCCCCACTGCAGCAGCCTGACTGTCCCAGTGGGAGCAGGGCCCCGGGAGGCCTTTTGTGGTGGGAAAAGCAGCGCCCTTCACAAATGTGCCTCTCTCCTTTTAGCTGCTGGCCAGAAATTCCTTCTATAACTTGTGGAAACCTGAGATAACGCGAGTGGAGCTCCTGAAGGACGCCAGGTGCAAGTGGGAGGTGCTGGAGCGGCTGTATGCCCATGCCCCCAGGAGGGAGCGGGAGGTGGGAGCCAGGAAGAGAGTGCTGGGAGCGGCGCAGGAAGAGCAAGGGGACTGGAGCACTGACGAGGAGGAGGAGGACACTGATGAAGAGCTTCTGCAAAGGGAGGAGCTGGAGGAAAACACGTCCTTGCGCGAGATCTGGGTCAGACCTAGCCTCAGGAGCCTCTTAGACAAGGAAACGTGCCCCCAGAAAGTGCCTTGCTCGCCCAGCGTCAAGGCTGGAGACACTGCCAGGGAGGCAGCCGGTGACATGGAGGACATGCCTCTGGAGCCAGCAGTGCTCGGAGGAGCCGAAGCAGGGGCATGTGCTTTGGGGGATGGCTTTCAGGAGGCAGGGGACAGCGTGTCTCTGGCGCCATCAGAGAGACCAGAAACAAAGCCAGAGGCCTGGCCTGCAGCCGGAGACCCTCAGGAGGCAGAGGAAAAAGTGCCTGCCTCTGCAGCAGAAGCTGTGCCGGAGGCCCGTCTCTTGGCTGGAGGCCCTTGCCAGGAGACCATCAGCCTGCCTCTCGCAGCACCACTGCCCGAGGAAAGAAAAGCAGTGGCTTCTGCCTTGTGTGGAGGCCCTCCTCCCCAGGTGAGCAAGGAGCACATCATCGGTCCCCCCCATCAAAGGGGTCTGCTGTGAGACCTGTGTCTGGGGTATGCAGGGTGGGGGCAGAGAGCTGCCCCGTCCTGTGGGACCCCCCCCGCCCGTGGTGCTGTCACCCTCAGGCCTTTGCCCTCTGAGATATCTGCCATGGGGGAGCTGCCTGGTGCTCTCCGTTTCCAAGTGCCCAAGGCCCAGGGCTGACGTCCCCTCCAACGCTTACACTGCGTTCAGCCCTGGGGCCTGGATGCAGAGCGAGGAGGGAAGGGGTGACCCCAGCAGCAGCCCCCTCCCACACCCAGTGAGCGAGCCCCCTTCTGCCACCCACCTGGCCACCTCTGTTCCCCCCTGCCTGTCGCAGCCCCCAGCCCAGCCCTGCTGCAACGGCCCCACAACAAGCCTTGTCCCATCTCTGTGCCACCCGCAGGTCCCTTCCCTTGGGACTCACAGCTCTTGGCAGCATCCCACAACCCCAAACCCTTCCGCACATCCATCCCGGGGCACCAGTGTCCTGAGCATCACCAGCTGATGACACGTGCTGTGTGTGCTTGCTCTCCCCATGCAGGTTGCCTCTGAGCCCAAAGAGGAGGAGAAGTCATCTCCAGCCTTCAGGCACTCACCAGAGGTGGACCCAGGTATGTACCCGAGTCAAGAGCCCTTCTGGGGATGGCTGGTCCGTCCCAGCACGGCGAGTGGCACCAAGGCCAGCAGCAGCAAGCGCTCGGGGGCTGGCCGTGCTGAGGCCATGACCCCTCGGGAAAGGCCTTGGTGGTGGGGACAGGCAGGTCCTGCACCCGCACAGCCCCTCGCCCACGCCTCTCCTTCCCCCACAGGCATCACCACCCTCCCGGACACCGCAGCTCCCAGGCAACGGCCCTCGCTGCTCAGGACGGTGCTTCGGGCTCTGCGCAGAGCTTTCTGCTGCAGCTGTGCCACGGGGCAGCGAGAGGACCGGCGCCAGGAGGCCAGTGCCAGGCAGGTGCCCTGAGATGGGGGCTGGCACAGGGCAAAGAGGCCGAGCGGCGGAGACTGTCCCGGCTGCTACAGAAATGCTGCCCCATTGTGTCCTGTAGCACCCACACCAACCCTAGTCAGTTACAGCCATTTTGTGCTTTGAATAAAACCCTCAGAAGATTTTTTTCCCCCCGTGTTACTTGGTGTCAGGCAAATCTCCATAGCAAGACTAGTGCAGGCAATGCCACTGAAGCCAGGCAGGTCTGCAGAGAAAGCCGTTGAAGCAGTCACAGAGTCAGAGAGCAGCTGGGGTGGGAAGGGGCTTCTGGAGGTCTCGGCTCCAAGGTCCTGCTGCAGGTGGAGGCAGCCAGCGGGGGTTTCCCAGGGCCTGGCAGGGTCGAGCTCTGACTGTCCCTGTTGCACCACCCTCAGGCTTCACAGGCTCTTGGCCCTCTCTCAGGGGAATTTTCCCTGCTGCCACTTGTGTCGTGGCCCCTCGTCCTGTCCCCAGGCACCTCGGGAAGGGTCTGGCTCCGTCCTCTCCCCACCCTCCCCTTCGGCAGCTGCAGGCAGCAGCGAGATCCCCCTGCGCCTTCTCTTGTCCCACCTGAACAGACCCAGCGCCCTTGGTCTCTCCTCATACGTCCTGTGCTCCAGCTCCCGACTCATTCAGGAGCCTCCACTGGGCTTGTGCCAGTGTGTCCATGTCTGTCTGGGAGTGGGGAGCCCTACCTGGACCCTGTGCCCAGACGTGGTCTCTCCCGAGCCGACCCCAGGGCAGGAATGCCTTCCCTCGCCCTGCCGGCTGCTCTCTGCTAACACAGCCAAGTGTGGGGCCGGCCTTGCTGCCCGGGCACGCTGCTGACCCCAGCTCAGCTTGTGCCCAGGACCTGCAGGACTTGATCTGCGGAGCTGCTCTCCAGGGACCAGGCCCCTGCCCAGCCTGCTGTGGGGCTTTTACTTTTCCCAGCAGCCCATTTCGGTGTCCTGTCAAGGTCCCTCAGAAGAACAGCCCTGGGTACCTGCTGCTTTTGTGACCATCCGAGAGTGCCCTGCCCACTTTATGCTGTGAGCTTCCCCTAAAAGTGTCCTAGCTCCACCCACTGCTGGGAGCTTCCTCTGACGGTGCCCTGCACCCACATGGTGTTTCCACCCAGGCTGGTTCCCTGCCCAGGCACCTCCACAGCAACAGCGACATGAGTCTCAGCTCCTCTGCTGTGGCATTATATGCAGCAACATTTCCCTGGCCTCTGTGGAGGGCCCGATCGAGAGCTGGGCATGCACATCCTGGCTCCGCACAGCCTCAATTACCGCCCCGCAGGGCTTGGCACATGGCTGTGCTGCAACCCCAACTGTCCCTTTGGCTCTAGTGGCTGCCCCCACGGGGTTCCCCAGGCCTCCCCCACACCTGGGCACACCTTTGCATCCCAGGGATCTCCTGACAGTGCTGGCTGTGACCCAGGCCACCCACGAGGGCCTCTGCTGAGGTGCCTCTGAGACCTGGCCCTCCCATGGTGAGCGTGGGACACCTAGATTGGGATCCCTCACAGTCAAGCTGTGCCACCCTAGGGACCTGGTGTTCAGCACAGGGCCGGTCGACCCCTCCTCATGTGTCCCGTCCTGCTGGGAGGGCAACAGAGGGAGAGCGAACAGCCTGAGTCTGCCCTGGGCAAGTGTGGGACATTTTGGGAGGGAGGCAACTGCAACAGCTGCCACGCTGCAGCAGCACCAGCTGTGTCCCCTCCCTGCAGCCCCTGCCACAGCCCTGCCCACCCCTGCCCCTGCCAGGGCTGCTGCCCCCTCACTCCCAGCCCTCAGCCCCTCTCCTGCCACCGTGGGGACCAGCTCTACAGGCAGGAGCTCCCCAGCCCCTGGCCCTCCCCACCTCTCCCCACACCAGCGATCCAGCCCCAGCTGGATGCCCACCTGCCTCCGGCTTGGGGGGGTCTTTCTATTCATGGAGTCCCAGAAGAGTTTTGGTGGGGAAGGACCTCTGGAGGTCTCCACTCCAACCTCCCATGCAAAACAGGGCTGCTTGGAGCCCTACGGTCTCAGCCTTATGGTGATCACTGGGCTGTGCCTGACCCCGGTTACCATCCCCAAACCTGCTCTGCTCCTCTTGCCCATGCACTGCGGGACAGCACCCCTCATCGGTGGGGCACTGCCCTCCTGCCTTGCCAACACCCTCAGCTCCCGCTTCCCCTTCCCGTACGAAGCAGCCCCACCCTTGCTGCTCCCAACAACAGACTCTTTGGAGCAAAACCATTGGAGCTGTGATACAGCAAAACCTGCCCTCCTGGCTACCCATCATCAAATCAGTTCCCACGTGGCTGCCCTCCCCGCTAAGGCTCTGCGTGCAGTGTTACCTGGCTAGGGGGTCCAAATCTGAGGCACTCCTTACACCTTTCAATTGGCTGTCAGGCAAGGGTTGCTGTTTTGCATATATGGTCACCTTGGGGACCTACAAGCTGCTTCTGCTTGCATCCCAGCTTCCCTTGCCAAGGCTTTCTTGACTGTAGTGAGGGGGCAGGTCCAAGGCAGAGATGGGGAGTCAGGTCAGGAGGCCGGGGACAGGGTCAGGTCAGCACCCGAGGGTCAGGACCGGGCACAGGCATGTCCATGACATAACTCAGGCCAGGCCCAAGGACAAGGGCAGCAGCTCCCCAGCAAGGGGGAGGAGGCCCCACAATACACTGGTCACTTTCTGTCTGCCCTGCTCTTGTGCCCAGGAGATCCCCCTCCCTGTCTGCCTGCAGCCCCTCCATGCCCACCCTGCTCCCCAGCACAGCACAACAGCCCTGGCCCTGCAGCCCCTCCACAGCTCCTGCTGACCCAGGGACAGAGCAACCTAACCTGAGCTGGTGCCCAGAGAAACCTGTTTCTTCTTCTCTTTTTCTACCTGAATGCTGCCCTGCTTTTCTCTGGGGAGGTTGCTGCTCCCCAGAGAGCTTTTCCCCAGGTGAGTGTGCCCGTGCTGGCCTGGCTGGATGTTCCTGCACCCCTCCCCTGTGCTCCCTGCAGGGCCTGGGCTGGCATTGCTGCTCTGCAGAGCGAACGAACTGTGGGGCCACAAGGCCACGAGGTGACTCCTGACTTCACACTGGCCATGCTGCTTGGGGCAGGAAGCAGACCCCACCAGACAGGGCTAAACACTCATGACACTGCTGGCACATCTCTGTGCTCTTGGATGGTGCTCAGAATGGCACCAGGCTGTTTGCAATGGCAGGAGATGTGTCTGGGTGTGCACTAGCTCCAGCCTGTGGTTTTTGCCTGAGGGTGCATGAATCACTCTCCAGTTCCCCTTCCCTGGGCTTCCTGGGTCCCTACTGCCTCTCCAGGGATTGCAGAGCCCTCATTTCCCTGTGCATACCTGGATTTAGTGCTTTACCTTCTGGTTACTCCACCATGGACTGTCTCTACTTTGTGAGACTCCACTCACTGTCCATCCCCAGGCACACACTATGCCTTGAGATCTCTGAGCTCTCCTGAGGGCTCAGATTCCCCTCCAGCAGGATGGGCATCTGTCATCAGCACTGTCACCTGAGAGACAGCCCTCAGCAGACATTTCAGAGACCATTCTCCATCTCCACTGGCACTGGTTGTCTCACTTCATTTGGAAGGGGAGTGTTCCCATCTGCTGACCTGATGGCTGACCAGGCATCCAAGCTGGTGAGGGAAGCCTTAAAGTGGGAGCAACTGTGGGGAGAGGGTGAGTCAAAAAAAAGGGAGGAAGTGCTGGCCTGGGCTGGCAAGGAAAAGGTGCAGGGTGATGTGGACAAGAGAAACCCCAGAGAGAGAGCAGTGGGAATGCATGGAGCTCTGCCTAGGGATGGACGATGGGCCTGTCGAGAGCTATGAGTGAGGATTAGCAGGCAGACCAAGAAGAGTGGCCTTGTAGTGGATGTGTACTATGGAGTGCCTGAAGAGGGGCAGCCTCTGCAAGCTCAGAGCTGAGCAGAAGAAAACTCTTCCTGCTCCCTGGACACCAGCTCTCAGCCAGGTTCAAAAGCTGAGGCCAGAGGCATGGAGGCAATAGCATGGTGCTGTGTGTCTCCAAGGGGACTGCCATGACACTGTGATGGGGGTCCCCATGGCGACCACCAAGGCACTGTGATGGGGCCCCCACGGCGACCACCAGGGCTTTGTGATGGAGGTGGCATCATGCCCACAAGGCCATTGTGATGAGGCGGTCCCCATGGTGACCGTGTCCCTACTGGGACCAGAGCCCCCAGGGGTCCCCACTCTGAGGAGAGCAGCTCGACCAGGAGGGAGCAGCTCCCCCTTGGTGCCAGAGTAGCAAGTCCTCACGAGTGCATCCCGGAGATGGACAAGGAGCGGCAGGCGAACGCCTGCTCCCAGTCCACGGACGGACACCCAGGCACACAGGAGTGCAGGAGGAAGGTGAGTGGTGGGGCTGGAGGGAGAGGCAGGCAGCAGGGCTGGGACCTGCATGGAGAGCATGAGGATGGTGGGGAAGGGGAGGTGGGGCAAGACAGCCAGGCATGAGCTCGCCCAGCGAGGGGGCATTTATTCATGGCCCTGGAGATTTTCTCTCAGATAAAGCACACACCAACCTGGATACTCCAAGGCCCACAGGGACCCTGTAAGCTCTGCACTGAGGGGCAGAGAGCAGCTGTGGGCCAAGCGCAGCTGGGCCATGCGCAGCCATGAGGTTCCCTTTGACATGGGGCTGGGGTTTCCTGTGCTTCAGGGGCTGCTCGTACCAACACAACCACCTCCATCATGTGCCCCCTTCTTCCCGCAGGTGGGCCAGCAGGAGCTGCACACAGTGGTGCAGCGCAGCCGGACCCCGGCTTCGTCCCACCAAAGGGACAGGCTGCCTTCGCTCCCCGGCCCACAGAGCTCGTGGGCCTCTGAACACGGCATCGTTGCAAAGGTACAGAGCTGAGCAGCGATGGTGGCAAAGCCTCTGCCTGACTCCCCGGAGGTGCCAAGAAGCGGGTGGGAAGTGCTGGGAGAGACCAGGAGGTCTCTGCCCCCAGCAGGCTGATCACCTGCTCTGCACAGCAGTCTGCAAGGACATGCCTCGGGTGTCTGAGGGAGCTGCCTTTGCCTGTCTCTTGCCCCACGGTGACAAACCCTCTCCCCACCCGGCCTTTGGGAGCAGGGGGGAAGCTGCCCATATGGGAGAGTGCAGTCTTTGTCGAGGGCGTCAGGGGTGACAGGAAGTTTCCATGTGGGAAGGATGGAGGGCAGGGGGGAGGATGGCAGGAACTTAGCCTTTCTCATGGGCTTTGATTGCAGGTGGTGGAGGACACTGCCAGGGACGTTCCCACTGTGGCACAAGTTCTGCATCCCTCCGCTGGCCTTGTAAGGAAGGCTCCTCTGGGGCACAGGGAGACACTGCCTGGCAGGACTCGCGCAAGAGCAGGGACACCACATCTGCCTGGCTTACCACCTCTCCCAACCAAGGCAGCTCGGCAGGCCCCTGGAGGCCTGGAGACCTCTGCAGGTAAAACTGCAGGATCTACAAGGCAAAGCAAGCTGCCTGCTCTAGAAGCATCCTGCAGGTCTTCTCCCCGAGGCAGGGCCAATGCCATGGACACCAAAGGGGTGGCCAGGAGAACCCTGGAGAGAGAGACCAAGGGATTAGAGAAGCTGGCAGTGAATTCCAGCACAGCTGCTGCCAGGGAACCCTTCCCACCTGGTAGTGGTGCTGGGAAGGCTGTGGACTCAGGGAAGAGCCTGGCAGAGGAAGAGCTAAAGCCATCCCCTCTTTCCTTGCCTTCCCTTCAAAAGCGCAAGCAGGAAGCTCATGGTCCCACCTGGGCAATGCAAGAGCTCGTCCACTGCTTGCCTGAGCCCAGGCCTGGCTCTTGTGCATCAGCCCTGGGAAAAGCAAGGCTCTTGCTAGACAACAGTACCAGGACAACTCTTCCCCTGACAAGCCAGCAACTCTCCGGAAGCTCCTCCTTTGTCCCAGGAGCACAGGCCATTCCTGAAAGGGAGATGCGAAGCACACCAGCATACAAGGAGCGGGACGAGCTGCTTTCTGCTCCCGGAGATGCCTGTGGGCAGGAGGTCAAGGCACACTGTTCAGGCACGCTGGTGCAGAGGCAGGACTTGGTGCTAAGCAAGTCCTCAGTGTCCCAAGGTGCAGACCTGCAGCCTCGTGAACTGCAAGTGCCCCGCACTGAGACGTGCCAGGGAGAAACAGCCTCTCCTGCCCTGGGTGATGCCCTGCAGTGTGCGACAACAGCCACAGGTGTTTCAGAGGAAGCTGGACTCCCCATCCGCTGCTGTGCTGAGGTGTCACCTGGCTTTGAAGAAGACATCCCTGCCATCTCCCACAGTGACAGGGCCCCACCATCGCCTTCCGTGCCTGAGCTTGCCAGCCTTGTGCAGAACGTCCTTGGAGAAGCTGGCCTGGAAATGATGGCTGAGAGCCAGGACCCTGTCCCACAGGGCCCTGCCCCGCCTGCTGGGGCTGTGGAGGGTGCAGGCCTGGGGCTGGAGTCTGCTGCCTTGAGCCGTCCTGATGACAGGAGCCCTGGACCTGGCCGGCATCCAGCACAGCCTGATGCGAATGAAGCCACGAAGGAGCTCAGTGCAGCCGTGCCCAAAAGGACATCATCGGCACAGACCAGCAGTCTGGCAGTACCAGCAAACCCAGGCCAGGACAAGCCCACAGAGCAGGACAAAAGCACAGCCCCTGCAGCTCCGCAAGGGCCTGATGCCCGTGCTGGTGGGGGCAAAAGGGAGGTCAGCGGGGCTGGTGCACCAGCCTCCCCAGGCAAGGGCGGTGCTCCAGGGACATCACGATGCCCCCGGGCAGGGCAGGGCCCAAACCAGAAGCCTTTGGGCATCATCTGCCATGTGCAAGGACAGCCTCTGCGCGTGCACCCCGACAACACCTCGCAGTATCTCGCAGTGCTCTCCATCAAAACAGAGCCGCTGGAGGAGCTCGAGAGGAGCAGCCTGGCGCGCACCGGGCACACCTTGGCGCAGCTGCGAGAAGCCTGTTTCCAGAGGAAGAAGCTGAGCCTGCAGGAGAGCGAGGGTGAGGGCGAGGAGGCCAAGGGGAAACGTTTCTCCCTGACAGCGTCAGGATCCCTCAACATCAAACGCAAGGAGGTGAGTGCCAAGGATGGGCTGGGCCGGGTGGTAACCCTGCCTGCGCTGGGGCCAGCCGCTGGGCCCCACTGCAGCAGCCTGACTGTCCCAGTGGGAGCAGGGCCCCGGGAGGCCTTTTGTGGTGGGAAAAGCAGCGCCCTTCACAAATGTGCCTCTCTCCTTTTAGCTGCTGGCCAGAAATTCCTTCTATAACTTGTGGAAACCTGAGATAACGCGAGTGGAGCTCCTGAAGGACGCCAGGTGCAAGTGGGAGGTGCTGGAGCGGCTGTATGCCCATGCCCCCAGGAGGGAGCGGGAGGTGGGAGCCAGGAAGAGAGTGCTGGGAGCGGCGCAGGAAGAGCAAGGGGACTGGAGCACAGACGAGGAGGAGGAGGACACTGATGAAGAGCTTCTGCAAAGGGAGGAGCTGGAGGAAAAGACGTCCTTGCGCGAGATCTGGGTCAGACCTAGCCTCAGGAGCCTCTTAGACAAGGAAACGTGCCCCCAGAAAGTGCCTTGCTCGCCCAGCGTCAAGGCTGGAGACACTGCCAGGGAGGCAGCCGGTGACATGGAGGACATGCCTCTGGAGCCAGCAGTGCTCGGAGGAGCCGAAGCAGGGGCATGTGCTTTGGGGGATGGCTTTCAGGAGGCAGGGGACAGCGTGTCTCTGGCGCCATCAGAGAGACCAGAAACAAAGCCAGAGGCCTGGCCTGCAGCCGGAGACCCTCAGGAGGCAGAGGAAAAAGTGCCTGCCTCTGCAGCAGAAGCTGTGCCGGAGGCCCGTCTCTTGGCTGGAGGCCCTTGCCAGGAGACCATCAGCCTGCCTCTCGCAGCACCACTGCCCGAGGAAAGAAAAGCAGTGGCTTCTGCCTTGTGTGGAGGCCCTCCTCCCCAGGTGAGCAAGGAGCACATCATCGGTCCCCCCCATCAAAGGGGTCTGCTGTGAGACCTGTGTCTGGGGTATGCAGGGTGGGGGCAGAGAGCTGCCCCGTCCTGTGGGACCCCCCCCCGCCCGTGGTGCTGTCACCCTCAGGCCTTTGCCCTCTGAGATATCTGCCATGGGGGAGCTGCCTGGTGCTCTCCGTTTCCAAGTGCCCAAGGCCCAGGGCTGACGTCCCCTCCAACGCTTACACTGCGTTCAGCCCTGGGGCCTGGATGCAGAGCGAGGAGGGAAGGGGTGACCCCAGCAGCAGCCCCCTCCCACACCCAGTGAGCGAGCCCCCTTCTGCCACCCACCTGGCCACCTCTGTTCCCCCCTGCCTGTCGCAGCCCCCAGCCCAGCCCTGCTGCAACGGCCCCACAACAAGCCTTGTCCCATCTCTGTGCCACCCGCAGGTCCCTTCCCTTGGGACTCACAGCTCTTGGCAGCATCCCACAACCCCAAACCCTTCCGCACATCCATCCCGGGGCACCAGTGTCCTGAGCATCACCAGCTGATGACACGTGCTGTGTGTGCTTGCTCTCCCCATGCAGGTTGCCTCTGAGCCCAAAGAGGAGGAGAAGTCATCTCCAGCCTTCAGGCACTCACCAGAGGTGGACCCAGGTATGTACCCGAGTCAAGAGCCCTTCTGGGGATGGCTGGTCCGTCCCAGCACGGCGAGTGGCACCAAGGCCAGCAGCAGCAAGCGCTCGGGGGCTGGCCGTGCTGAGGCCATGACCCCTCGGGAAAGGCCTTGGTGGTGGGGACAGGCAGGTCCTGCACCCGCACAGCCCCTCGCCCACGCCTCTCCTTCCCCCACAGGCATCACCACCCTCCCGGACACCGCAGCTCCCAGGCAACGGCCCTCGCTGCTCAGGACGGTGCTTCGGGCTCTGCGCAGAGCTTTCTGCTGCAGCTGTGCCACGGGGCAGCGAGAGGACCGGCGCCAGGAGGCCAGTGCCAGGCAGGTGCCCTGAGATGGGGGCTGGCACAGGGCAAAGAGGCCGAGCGGCGGAGACTGTCCCGGCTGCTACAGAAATGCTGCCCCATTGTGTCCTGTAGCACCCACACCAACCCTAGTCAGTTACAGCCATTTTGTGCTTTGAATAAAACCCTCAGAAGATTTTTTTCCCCCCGTGTTACTTGGTGTCAGGCAAATCTCCATAGCAAGACTAGTGCAGGCAATGCCACTGAAGCCAGGCAGGTCTGCAGAGAAAGCCGTTGAAGCAGTCACAGAGTCAGAGAGCAGCTGGGGTGGGAAGGGGCTTCTGGAGGTCTCGGCTCCAAGGTCCTGCTGCAGGTGGAGGCAGCCAGCGGGGGTTTCCCAGGGCCTGGCAGGGTCGAGCTCTGACTGTCCCTGTTGCACCACCCTCAGGCTTCACAGGCTCTTGGCCCTCTCTCAGGGGAATTTTCCCTGCTGCCACTTGTGTCGTGGCCCCTCGTCCTGTCCCCAGGCACCTCGGGAAGGGTCTGGCTCCGTCCTCTCCCCACCCTCCCCTTCGGCAGCTGCAGGCAGCAGCGAGATCCCCCTGCGCCTTCTCTTGTCCCACCTGAACAGACCCAGCGCCCTTGGTCTCTCCTCATACGTCCTGTGCTCCAGCTCCCGACTCATTCAGGAGCCTCCACTGGGCTTGTGCCAGTGTGTCCATGTCTGTCTGGGAGTGGGGAGCCCTACCTGGACCCTGTGCCCAGACGTGGTCTCTCCCGAGCCGACCCCAGGGCAGGAATGCCTTCCCTCGCCCTGCCGGCTGCTCTCTGCTAACACAGCCAAGTGTGGGGCCGGCCTTGCTGCCCGGGCACGCTGCTGACCCCAGCTCAGCTTGTGCCCAGGACCTGCAGGACTTGATCTGCGGAGCTGCTCTCCAGGGACCAGGCCCCTGCCCAGCCTGCTGTGGGGCTTTTACTTTTCCCAGCAGCCCATTTCGGTGTCCTGTCAAGGTCCCTCAGAAGAACAGCCCTGGGTACCTGCTGCTTTTGTGACCATCCGAGAGTGCCCTGCCCACTTTATGCTGTGAGCTTCCCCTAAAAGTGTCCTACCCCCACCCACTGCTGGGAGCTTCCTCTGACGGTGCCCTTAACCCACATGGTGTTTCCACCCAGGCTGGTTCCCTGCCCAGGCCCCTCCACAGCAACAGTGACATGAGTCTCAGCTCACTTGCTGTGGCATTATGTGCAGCAACATTTCCCTGGCCTCTGTGGAGGGCCCGATCGAGAGCTGGGCATGCACATCCTGGCTCCGCACAGCCTCAATTACCGCCCCGCAGGGCTTGGCACATGGCTGTGCTGCAACCCCAACTGTCCCTTTGGCTCTAGTGGCTGCCCCCACGGGGTTCCCCAGGCCTCCCCCACACCTGGGCACACCTTTGCATCCCAGGGATCTCCTGACAGTGCTGGCTGTGACCCAGGCCACCCACGAGGGCCTCTGCTGAGGTGCCTCTGAGACCTGGCCCTCCCATGGTGAGCGTGGGACACCTAGATTGGGATCCCTCACAGTCAAGCTGTGCCACCCTAGGGACCTGGTGTTCAGCACAGGGCCGGTCGACCCCTCCTCATGTGTCCCGTCCTGCTGGGAGGGCAACAGAGGGAGAGCGAACAGCCTGAGTCTGCCCTGGGCAAGTGTGGGACATTTTGGGAGGGAGGCAACTGCAACAGCTGCCACGCTGCAGCAGCACCAGCTGTGTCCCCTCCCTGCAGCCCCTGCCACAGCCCTGCCCACCCCTGCCCCTGCCAGGGCTGCTGCCCCCTCACTCCCAGCCCTCAGCCCCTCTCCTGCCACCGTGGGGACCAGCTCTACAGGCAGGAGCTCCCCAGCCCCTGGCCCTCCCCACCTCTCCCCACACCAGCGATCCAGCCCCAGCTGGATGCCCACCTGCCTCCGGCTTGGGGGGGTCTTTCTATTCATGGAGTCCCAGAAGAGTTTTGGTGGGGAAGGACCTCTGGAGGTCTCCACTCCAACCTCCCATGCAAAACAGGGCTGCTTGGAGCCCTACGGTCTCAGCCTTATGGTGATCACTGGGCTGTGCCTGACCCCGGTTACCATCCCCAAACCTGCTCTGCTCCTCTTGCCCATGCACTGCGGGACAGCACCCCTCATCGGTGGGGCACTGCCCTCCTGCCTTGCCAACACCCTCAGCTCCCGCTTCCCCTTCCCGTACGAAGCAGCCCCACCCTTGCTGCTCCCAACAACAGACTCTTTGGAGCAAAACCATTGGAGCTGTGATACAGCAAAACCTGCCCTCCTGGCTACCCATCATCAAATCAGTTCCCACGTGGCTGCCCTCCCCGCTAAGGCTCTGCGTGCAGTGTTACCTGGCTAGGGGGTCCAAATCTGAGGCACTCCTTACACCTTTCAATTGGCTGTCAGGCAAGGGTTGCTGTTTTGCATATATGGTCACCTTGGGGACCTACAAGCTGCTTCTGCTTGCATCCCAGCTTCCCTTGCCAAGGCTTTCTTGACTGTAGTGAGGGGGCAGGTCCAAGGCAGAGATGGGGAGTCAGGTCAGGAGGCCGGGGACAGGGTCAGGTCAGCACCCGAGGGTCAGGACCGGGCACAGGCATGTCCATGACATAACTCAGGCCAGGCCCAAGGACAGGGGCAGCAGCTCCCCAGCAAGGGGGAGGAGGCCCCACAATACACTGGTCACTTTCTGTCTGCCCTGCTCTTGTGCCCAGGAGATCCCCCTCCCTGTCTGCCTGCAGCCCCTCCATGCCCACCCTGCTCCCCAGCACAGCACAACAGCCCTGGCCCTGCAGCCCCTCCACAGCTCCTGCTGACCCAGGGACAGAGCAACCTAACCTGAGCTGGTGCCCAGAGAAACCTGTTTCTTCTTCTCTTTTTCTACCTGAATGCTGCCCTGCTTTTCTCTGGGGAGGTTGCTGCTCCCCAGAGAGCTTTTCCCCAGGTGAGTGTGCCCGTGCTGGCCTGGCTGGATGTTCCTGCACCCCTCCCCTGTGCTCCCTGCAGGGCCTGGGCTGGCATTGCTGCTCTGCAGAGCGAACGAACTGTGGGGCCACAAGGCCACGAGGTGACTCCTGACTTCACACTGGCCATGCTGCTTGGGGCAGGAAGCAGACCCCACCAGACAGGGCTAAACACTCATGACACTGCTGGCACATCTCTGTGCTCTTGGATGGTGCTCAGAATGGCACCAGGCTGTTTGCAATGGCAGGAGATGTGTCTGGGTGTGCACTAGCTCCAGCCTGTGGTTTTTGCCTGAGGGTGCATGAATCACTCTCCAGTTCCCCTTCCCTGGGCTTCCTGGGTCCCTACTGCCTCTCCAGGGATTGCAGAGCCCTCATTTCCCTGTGCATACCTGGATTTAGTGCTTTACCTTCTGGTTACTCCACCATGGACTGTCTCTACTTTGTGAGACTCCACTCACTGTCCATCCCCAGGCACACACTATGCCTTGAGATCTCTGAGCTCTCCTGAGGGCTCAGATTCCCCTCCAGCAGGATGGGCATCTGTCATCAGCACTGTCACCTGAGAGACAGCCCTCAGCAGACATTTCAGAGACCATTCTCCATCTCCACTGGCACTGGTTGTCTCACTTCATTTGGAAGGGGAGTGTTCCCATCTGCTGACCTGATGGCTGACCAGGCATCCAAGCTGGTGAGGGAAGCCTTAAAGTGGGAGCAACTGTGGGGAGAGGGTGAGTCAAAAAAAAGGGAGGAAGTGCTGGCCTGGGCTGGCAAGGAAAAGGTGCAGGGTGATGTGGACAAGAGAAACCCCAGAGAGAGAGCAGTGGGAATGCATGGAGCTCTGCCTAGGGATGGACGATGGGCCTGTCGAGAGCTATGAGTGAGGATTAGCAGGCAGACCAAGAAGAGTGGCCTTGTAGTGGATGTGTACTATGGAGTGCCTGAAGAGGGGCAGCCTCTGCAAGCTCAGAGCTGAGCAGAAGAAAACTCTTCCTGCTCCCTGGACACCAGCTCTCAGCCAGGTTCAAAAGCTGAGGCCAGAGGCATGGAGGCAATAGCATGGTGCTGTGTGTCTCCAAGGGGACTGCCATGACACTGTGATGGGGGTCCCCATGGCGACCACCAAGGCACTGTGATGGGGCCCCCACGGCGACCACCAGGGCTTTGTGATGGAGGTGGCATCATGCCCACAAGGCCATTGTGATGAGGCGGTCCCCATGGTGACCGTGTCCCTACTGGGACCAGAGCCCCCAGGGGTCCCCACTCTGAGGAGAGCAGCTCGACCAGGAGGGAGCAGCTCCCCCTTGGTGCCAGAGTAGCAAGTCCTCACGAGTGCATCCCGGAGATGGACAAGGAGCGGCAGGCGAACGCCTGCTCCCAGTCCACGGACGGACACCCAGGCACACAGGAGTGCAGGAGGAAGGTGAGTGGTGGGGCTGGAGGGAGAGGCAGGCAGCAGGGCTGGGACCTGCATGGAGAGCACGAGGATGGTGGGGAAGGGGAGGTGGGGCAAGACAGCCAGGCATGAGCTCGCCCAGCGAGGGGGCATTTATTCATGGCCCTGGAGATTTTCTCTCAGATAAAGCACACACCAACCTGGATACTCCAAGGCCCACAGGGACCCTGTAAGCTCTGCACTGAGGGGCAGAGAGCAGCTGTGGGCCAAGCGCAGCTGGGCCATGCGCAGCCATGAGGTTCCCTTTGACATGGGGCTGGGGTTTCCTGTGCTTCAGGGGCTGCTCGTACCAACACAACCACCTCCATCATGTGCCCCCTTCTTCCCGCAGGTGGGCCAGCAGGAGCTGCACACAGTGGTGCAGCGCAGCCGGACCCCGGCTTCGTCCCACCAAAGGGACAGGCTGCCTTCGCTCCCCGGCCCACAGAGCTCGTGGGCCTCTGAACACGGCATCGTTGCAAAGGTACAGAGCTGAGCAGCGATGGTGGCAAAGCCTCTGCCTGACTCCCCGGAGGTGCCAAGAAGCGGGTGGGAAGTGCTGGGAGAGACCAGGAGGTCTCTGCCCCCAGCAGGCTGATCACCTGCTCTGCACAGCAGTCTGCAAGGACATGCCTCGGGTGTCTGAGGGAGCTGCCTTTGCCTGTCTCTTGCCCCACGGTGACAAACCCTCTCCCCACCCGGCCTTTGGGAGCAGGGGGGAAGCTGCCCATATGGGAGAGTGCAGTCTTTGTCGAGGGCGTCAGGGGTGACAGGAAGTTTCCATGTGGGAAGGATGGAGGGCAGGGGGGAGGATGGCAGGAACTTAGCCTTTCTCATGGGCTTTGATTGCAGGTGGTGGAGGACACTGCCAGGGACGTTCCCACTGTGGCACAAGTTCTGCATCCCTCCGCTGGCCTTGTAAGGAAGGCTCCTCTGGGGCACAGGGAGACACTGCCTGGCAGGACTCGCGCAAGAGCAGGGACACCACATCTGCCTGGCTTACCACCTCTCCCAACCAAGGCAGCTCGGCAGGCCCCTGGAGGCCTGGAGACCTCTGCAGGTAAAACTGCAGGATCTACAAGGCAAAGCAAGCTGCCTGCTCTAGAAGCATCCTGCAGGTCTTCTCCCCGAGGCAGGGCCAATGCCATGGACACCAAAGGGGTGGCCAGGAGAACCCTGGAGAGAGAGACCAAGGGATTAGAGAAGCTGGCAGTGAATTCCAGCACAGCTGCTGCCAGGGAACCCTTCCCACCTGGTAGTGGTGCTGGGAAGGCTGTGGACTCAGGGAAGAGCCTGGCAGAGGAAGAGCTAAAGCCATCCCCTCTTTCCTTGCCTTCCCTTCAAAAGCGCAAGCAGGAAGCTCATGGTCCCACCTGGGCAATGCAAGAGCTCGTCCACTGCTTGCCTGAGCCCAGGCCTGGCTCTTGTGCATCAGCCCTGGGAAAAGCAAGGCTCTTGCTAGACAACAGTACCAGGACAACTCTTCCCCTGACAAGCCAGCAACTCTCCGGAAGCTCCTCCTTTGTCCCAGGAGCACAGGCCATTCCTGAAAGGGAGATGCGAAGCACACCAGCATACAAGGAGCGGGACGAGCTGCTTTCTGCTCCCGGAGATGCCTGTGGGCAGGAGGTCAAGGCACACTGTTCAGGCACGCTGGTGCAGAGGCAGGACTTGGTGCTAAGCAAGTCCTCAGTGTCCCAAGGTGCAGACCTGCAGCCTCGTGAACTGCAAGTGCCCCGCACTGAGACGTGCCAGGGAGAAACAGCCTCTCCTGCCCTGGGTGATGCCCTGCAGTGTGCGACAACAGCCACAGGTGTTTCAGAGGAAGCTGGACTCCCCATCCGCTGCTGTGCTGAGGTGTCACCTGGCTTTGAAGAAGACATCCCTGCCATCTCCCACAGTGACAGGGCCCCACCATCGCCTTCCGTGCCTGAGCTTGCCAGCCTTGTGCAGAACGTCCTTGGAGAAGCTGGCCTGGAAATGATGGCTGAGAGCCAGGACCCTGTCCCACAGGGCCCTGCCCCGCCTGCTGGGGCTGTGGAGGGTGCAGGCCTGGGGCTGGAGTCTGCTGCCTTGAGCCGTCCTGATGACAGGAGCCCTGGACCTGGCCGGCATCCAGCACAGCCTGATGCGAATGAAGCCACGAAGGAGCTCAGTGCAGCCGTGCCCAAAAGGACATCATCGGCACAGACCAGCAGTCTGGCAGTACCAGCAAACCCAGGCCAGGACAAGCCCACAGAGCAGGACAAAAGCACAGCCCCTGCAGCTCCGCAAGGGCCTGATGCCCGTGCTGGTGGGGGCAAAAGGGAGGTCAGCGGGGCTGGTGCACCAGCCTCCCCAGGCAAGGGCGGTGCTCCAGGGACATCACGATGCCCCCGGGCAGGGCAGGGCCCAAACCAGAAGCCTTTGGGCATCATCTGCCATGTGCAAGGACAGCCTCTGCGCGTGCACCCCGACAACACCTCGCAGTATCTCGCAGTGCTCTCCATCAAAACAGAGCCGCTGGAGGAGCTCGAGAGGAGCAGCCTGGCGCGCACCGGGCACACCTTGGCGCAGCTGCGAGAAGCCTGTTTCCAGAGGAAGAAGCTGAGCCTGCAGGAGAGCGAGGGTGAGGGCGAGGAGGCCAAGGGGAAACGTTTCTCCCTGACAGCGTCAGGATCCCTCAACGTCAAACGCAAGGAGGTGAGTGCCAAGGATGGGCTGGGCCGGGTGGTAACCCTGCCTGCGCTGGGGCCAGCCGCTGGGCCCCACTGCAGCAGCCTGACTGTCCCAGTGGGAGCAGGGCCCCGGGAGGCCTTTTGTGGTGGGAAAAGCAGCGCCCTTCACAAATGTGCCTCTCTCCTTTTAGCTGCTGGCCAGAAATTCCTTCTATAACTTGTGGAAACCTGAGATAACGCGAGTGGAGCTCCTGAAGGACGCCAGGTGCAAGTGGGAGGTGCTGGAGCGGCTGTATGCCCATGCCCCCAGGAGGGAGCGGGAGGTGGGAGCCAGGAAGAGAGTGCTGGGAGCGGCGCAGGAAGAGCAAGGGGACTGGAGCACTGACGAGGAGGAGGAGGACACTGATGAAGAGCTTCTGCAAAGGGAGGAGCTGGAGGAAAACACGTCCTTGCGCGAGATCTGGGTCAGACCTAGCCTCAGGAGCCTCTTAGACAAGGAAACATGCCCCCAGAAAGTGCCTTGCTCGCCCAGCGTCAAGGCTGGAGACACTGCCAGGGAGGCAGCCGGTGACATGGAGGACATGCCTCTGGAGCCAGCAGTGCTCGGAGGAGCCGAAGCAGGGGCATGTGCTTTGGGGGATGGCTTTCAGGAGGCAGGGGACAGCGTGTCTCTGGCGCCATCAGAGAGACCAGAAACAAAGCCAGAGGCCTGGCCTGCAGCCGGAGACCCTCAGGAGGCAGAGGAAAAAGTGCCTGCCTCTGCAGCAGAAGCTGTGCCGGAGGCCCGTCTCTTGGCTGGAGGCCCTTGCCAGGAGACCATCAGCCTGCCTCTCGCAGCACCACTGCCCGAGGGAAGAAAAGCAGTGGCTTCTGCCTTGTGTGGAGGCCCTCCTCCCCAGGTGAGCAAGGAGCACATCATCGGTCCCCCCCATCAAAGGGGTCTGCTGTGAGACCTGTGTCTGGGGTATGCAGGGTGGGGGCAGAGAGCTGCCCCGTCCTGTGGGACCCCCCCCGCCCGTGGTGCTGTCACCCTCAGGCCTTTGCCCTCTGAGATATCTGCCATGGGGGAGCTGCCTGGTGCTCTCCGTTTCCAAGTGCCCAAGGCCCAGGGCTGACGTCCCCTCCAACGCTTACACTGCGTTCAGCCCTGGGGCCTGGATGCAGAGCGAGGAGGGAAGGGGTGACCCCAGCAGCAGCCCCCTCCCACACCCAGTGAGCGAGCCCCCTTCTGCCACCCACCTGGCCACCTCTGTTCCCCCCTGCCTGTCGCAGCCCCCAGCCCAGCCCTGCTGCAACGGCCCCACAACAAGCCTTGTCCCATCTCTGTGCCACCCGCAGGTCCCTTCCCTTGGGACTCACAGCTCTTGGCAGCATCCCACAACCCCAAACCCTTCCGCACATCCATCCCGGGGCACCAGTGTCCTGAGCATCACCAGCTGATGACACGTGCTGTGTGTGCTTGCTCTCCCCATGCAGGTTGCCTCTGAGCCCAAAGAGGAGGAGAAGTCATCTCCAGCCTTCAGGCACTCACCAGAGGTGGACCCAGGTATGTACCCGAGTCAAGAGCCCTTCTGGGGATGGCTGGTCCGTCCCAGCACGGCGAGTGGCACCAAGGCCAGCAGCAGCAAGCGCTCGGGGGCTGGCCGTGCTGAGGCCATGACCCCTCGGGAAAGGCCTTGGTGGTGGGGACAGGCAGGTCCTGCACCCGCACAGCCCCTCGCCCACGCCTCTCCTTCCCCCACAGGCATCACCACCCTCCCGGACACCGCAGCTCCCAGGCAACGGCCCTCGCTGCTCAGGACGGTGCTTCGGGCTCTGCGCAGAGCTTTCTGCTGCAGCTGTGCCACGGGGCAGCGAGAGGACCGGCGCCAGGAGGCCAGTGCCAGGCAGGTGCCCTGAGATGGGGGCTGGCACAGGGCAAAGAGGCCGAGCGGCGGAGACTGTCCCGGCTGCTACAGAAATGCTGCCCCATTGTGTCCTGTAGCACCCACACCAACCCTAGTCAGTTACAGCCATTTTGTGCTTTGAATAAAACCCTCAGAAGATTTTTTTCCCCCCGTGTTACTTGGTGTCAGGCAAATCTCCATAGCAAGACTAGTGCAGGCAATGCCACTGAAGCCAGGCAGGTCTGCAGAGAAAGCCGTTGAAGCAGTCACAGAGTCAGAGAGCAGCTGGGGTGGGAAGGGGCTTCTGGAGGTCTCGGCTCCAAGGTCCTGCTGCAGGTGGAGGCAGCCAGCGGGGGTTTCCCAGGGCCTGGCAGGGTCGAGCTCTGACTGTCCCTGTTGCACCACCCTCAGGCTTCACAGGCTCTTGGCCCTCTCTCAGGGGAATTTTCCCTGCTGCCACTTGTGTCGTGGCCCCTCGTCCTGTCCCCAGGCACCTCGGGAAGGGTCTGGCTCCGTCCTCTCCCCACCCTCCCCTTCGGCAGCTGCAGGCAGCAGCGAGATCCCCCTGCGCCTTCTCTTGTCCCACCTGAACAGACCCAGCGCCCTTGGTCTCTCCTCATACGTCCTGTGCTCCAGCTCCCGACTCATTCAGGAGCCTCCACTGGGCTTGTGCCAGTGTGTCCATGTCTGTCTGGGAGTGGGGAGCCCTACCTGGACCCTGTGCCCAGACGTGGTCTCTCCCGAGCCGACCCCAGGGCAGGAATGCCTTCCCTCGCCCTGCCGGCTGCTCTCTGCTAACACAGCCAAGTGTGGGGCCGGCCTTGCTGCCCGGGCACGCTGCTGACCCCAGCTCAGCTTGTGCCCAGGACCTGCAGGACTTGATCTGCGGAGCTGCTCTCCAGGGACCAGGCCCCTGCCCAGCCTGCTGTGGGGCTTTTACTTTTCCCAGCAGCCCATTTCGGTGTCCTGTCAAGGTCCCTCAGAAGAACAGCCCTGGGTACCTGCTGCTTTTGTGACCATCCGAGAGTGCCCTGCCCACTTTATGCTGTGAGCTTCCCCTAAAAGTGTCCTACCCCCACCCACTGCTGGGAGCTTCCTCTGACGGTGCCCTTAACCCACATGGTGTTTCCACCCAGGCTGGTTCCCTGCCCAGGCCCCTCCACAGCAACAGTGACATGAGTCTCAGCTCACTTGCTGTGGCATTATGTGCAGCAACATTTCCCTGGCCTCTGTGGAGGGCCCGATCGAGAGCTGGGCATGCACATCCTGGCTCCGCACAGCCTCAATTACCGCCCCGCAGGGCTTGGCACATGGCTGTGCTGCAACCCCAACTGTCCCTTTGGCTCTAGTGGCTGCCCCCACGGGGTTCCCCAGGCCTCCCCCACACCTGGGCACACCTTTGCATCCCAGGGATCTCCTGACAGTGCTGGCTGTGACCCAGGCCACCCACGAGGGCCTCTGCTGAGGTGCCTCTGAGACCTGGCCCTCCCATGGTGAGCGTGGGACACCTAGATTGGGATCCCTCACAGTCAAGCTGTGCCACCCTAGGGACCTGGTGTTCAGCACAGGGCCGGTCGACCCCTCCTCATGTGTCCCGTCCTGCTGGGAGGGCAACAGAGGGAGAGCGAACAGCCTGAGTCTGCCCTGGGCAAGTGTGGGACATTTTGGGAGGGAGGCAACTGCAACAGCTGCCACGCTGCAGCAGCACCAGCTGTGTCCCCTCCCTGCAGCCCCTGCCACAGCCCTGCCCACCCCTGCCCCTGCCAGGGCTGCTGCCCCCTCACTCCCAGCCCTCAGCCCCTCTCCTGCCACCGTGGGGACCAGCTCTACAGGCAGGAGCTCCCCAGCCCCTGGCCCTCCCCACCTCTCCCCACACCAGCGATCCAGCCCCAGCTGGATGCCCACCTGCCTCCGGCTTGGGGGGGTCTTTCTATTCATGGAGTCCCAGAAGAGTTTTGGTGGGGAAGGACCTCTGGAGGTCTCCACTCCAACCTCCCATGCAAAACAGGGCTGCTTGGAGCCCTACGGTCTCAGCCTTATGGTGATCACTGGGCTGTGCCTGACCCCGGTTACCATCCCCAAACCTGCTCTGCTCCTCTTGCCCATGCACTGCGGGACAGCACCCCTCATCGGTGGGGCACTGCCCTCCTGCCTTGCCAACACCCTCAGCTCCCGCTTCCCCTTCCCGTACGAAGCAGCCCCACCCTTGCTGCTCCCAACAACAGACTCTTTGGAGCAAAACCATTGGAGCTGTGATACAGCAAAACCTGCCCTCCTGGCTACCCATCATCAAATCAGTTCCCACGTGGCTGCCCTCCCCGCTAAGGCTCTGCGTGCAGTGTTACCTGGCTAGGGGGTCCAAATCTGAGGCACTCCTTACACCTTTCAATTGGCTGTCAGGCAAGGGTTGCTGTTTTGCATATATGGTCACCTTGGGGACCTACAAGCTGCTTCTGCTTGCATCCCAGCTTCCCTTGCCAAGGCTTTCTTGACTGTAGTGAGGGGGCAGGTCCAAGGCAGAGATGGGGAGTCAGGTCAGGAGGCCGGGGACAGGGTCAGGTCAGCACCCGAGGGTCAGGACCGGGCACAGGCATGTCCATGACATAACTCAGGCCAGGCCCAAGGACAGGGGCAGCAGCTCCCCAGCAAGGGGGAGGAGGCCCCACAATACACTGGTCACTTTCTGTCTGCCCTGCTCTTGTGCCCAGGAGATCCCCCTCCCTGTCTGCCTGCAGCCCCTCCATGCCCACCCTGCTCCCCAGCACAGCACAACAGCCCTGGCCCTGCAGCCCCTCCACAGCTCCTGCTGACCCAGGGACAGAGCAACCTAACCTGAGCTGGTGCCCAGAGAAACCTGTTTCTTCTTCTCTTTTTCTACCTGAGTGCTGCCCTGCTTTTCTCTAGGGAGGTTGCTGCTCCCCAGAGAGCTTTTCCCCAGGTGAGTGTGTCCGTGCTGGCCTGGCTGGATGTTCCTGCACCCCTCCCCTGTGCTCCCTGCAGGGCCTGGGCTGGCATTGCTGCTCTGCAGAGCGAACGAGCTGTGGGGCCACAAGGCCACGAGGTGACTCCTGACTTCACACTGGCCATGCTGCTTGGGGCAGGAAGCAGACCCCACCAGACAGGGCTAAACACTCATGACACTGCTGGCACATCTCTGTGCTCTTGGATGGTGCTCAGAATGGCACCAGGCTGTTTGCAATGGCAGGAGATGTGTCTGGGTGTGCACTAGCTCCAGCCTGTGGTTTTTGCCTGAGGGTGCATGAATCACTCTCCAGTTCCCCTTCCCTGGGCTTCCTGGGTCCCTACTGCCTCTCCAGGGATTGCAGAGCCCTCATTTCCCTGTGCATACCTGGATTTAGTGCTTTACCTTCTGGTTACTCCACCATGGACTGTCTCTACTTTGTGAGACTCCACTCACTGTCCATCCCCAGGCACACACTATGCCTTGAGATCTCTGAGCTCTCCTGAGGGCTCAGATTCCCCTCCAGCAGGATGGGCATCTGTCATCAGCACTGTCACCTGAGAGACAGCCCTCAGCAGACATTTCAGAGACCATTCTCCATCTCCACTGGCACTGGTTGTCTCACTTCATTTGGAAGGGGAGTGTTCCCATCTGCTGACCTGATGGCTGACCAGGCATCCAAGCTGGTGAGGGAAGCCTTAAAGTGGGAGCAACTGTGGGGAGAGGGTGAGTCAAAAAAAAGGGAGGAAGTGCTGGCCTGGGCTGGCAAGGAAAAGGTGCAGGGTGATGTGGACAAGAGAAACCCCAGAGAGAGAGCAGTGGGAATGCATGGAGCTCTGCCTAGGGATGGACGATGGGCCTGTCGAGAGCTATGAGTGAGGATTAGCAGGCAGACCAAGAAGAGTGGCCTTGTAGTGGATGTGTACTATGGAGTGCCTGAAGAGGGGCAGCCTCTGCAAGCTCAGAGCTGAGCAGAAGAAAACTCTTCCTGCTCCCTGGACACCAGCTCTCAGCCAGGTTCAAAAGCTGAGGCCAGAGGCATGGAGGCAATAGCATGGTGCTGTGTGTCTCCAAGGGGACTGCCATGACACTGTGATGGGGGTCCCCATGGCGACCACCAAGGCACTGTGATGGGGCCCCCACGGCGACCACCAGGGCTTTGTGATGGAGGTGGCATCATGCCCACAAGGCCATTGTGATGAGGCGGTCCCCATGGTGACCGTGTCCCTACTGGGACCAGAGCCCCCAGGGGTCCCCACTCTGAGGAGAGCAGCTCGACCAGGAGGGAGCAGCTCCCCCTTGGTGCCAGAGTAGCAAGTCCTCACGAGTGCATCCCGGAGATGGACAAGGAGCGGCAGGCGAACGCCTGCTCCCAGTCCACGGACGGACACCCAGGCACACAGGAGTGCAGGAGGAAGGTGAGTGGTGGGGCTGGAGGGAGAGGCAGGCAGCAGGGCTGGGACCTGCATGGAGAGCACGAGGATGGTGGGGAAGGGGAGGTGGGGCAAGACAGCCAGGCATGAGCTCGCCCAGCGAGGGGGCATTTATTCATGGCCCTGGAGATTTTCTCTCAGATAAAGCACACACCAACCTGGATACTCCAAGGCCCACAGGGACCCTGTAAGCTCTGCACTGAGGGGCAGAGAGCAGCTGTGGGCCAAGCGCAGCTGGGCCATGCGCAGCCATGAGGTTCCCTTTGACATGGGGCTGGGGTTTCCTGTGCTGCAGGGGCTGCTTGTACCAACACAACCACCTCCATCATGTGCCCCCTTCTTCCCGCAGGTGGGCCAGCAGGAGCTGCACGCAGTGATGCAGCGCAGCCGGACCCCGGCTTCGTCCCACCAAAGGGACAGGCTGCCTTCGCTCCCCGGCCCACAGAGCTCGTGGGCCTCTGAACGCGGCATCGTTGCAAAGGTACAGAGCTGAGCAGCGATGGTGGCAAAGCCTCTGCCTGACTCCCCGGAGGTGCCAAGAAGCGGGTGGGAAGTGCTGGGAGAGACCGGGAGGTCTCTGCCCCCAGCAGGCTGACTGCCTGCTCTGCACAGCAGTCTGCAAGGACATGCCTCGGGTGTCTGAGGGAGCTGCCTTTGCCTGTCTCTTGCCCCACGGTGACAAACCCTCTCCCCACCCGGCCTTTGGGAGCAGGGGGGAAGCTGCCCATATGGGAGAGTGCAGTCTTTGTCGAGGGCGTCAGGGGTGACAGGAAGTTTCCATGTGGGAAGGATGGAGGGCAGGGGGGAGGATGGCAGGAACTTAGCCTTTCCCATGGGCTTTGATTGCAGGTGGTGGAGGACACTGCCAGGGACGTTCCCACTGTGGCACAAGCTCTGCATCCCTCCGCCGGCCTTGTAAGGAAGGCTCCTCTGGGGCACAGGGAGACAGCGCTTGGCAGGACTCGCGCAAGAGCAGGGACACCACATCTGCCTGGCTTACCACCTCTCCCAACCAAGGCAGCTCGGCAGGCCCCTGGAGGCCTGGAGACCTCTGCAGGTAAAACTGCAGGATCTACAAGGCAAAGCAAGCTGCCTGCTCTAGAAGCATCCTGCAGGTCTTCTCCCCGAGGCAGGGCCAATGCCATGGACACCAAAGGGGTGGCCAGGAGAACCCTGGAGAGAGAGACCAAGGGATTAGAGAAGCTGGCAGTGAATTCCAGCACAGCTGCTGCCAGGGAACCCTTCCCACCTGGTAGTGCTGCTGGGAAGGCTGTGGACTCAGGGAAGAGCCTGGCAGAGGAAGAGCTAAAGCCATGCCCTCTTTCCTTGCCTCCCCTTCCAAAACACAAGCAGGAAGCTCACGGTCCCACCCGGGCAATGCAAGAGCTCGTCCACTGCTTGCCTGAGCCCAGGCCTGGCTCTTGTGCATCAGCCCTGGGAAAAGCAAGGCTCTTGCTAGACAACAGTACCAGGACAACTCTTCCCCTGACAAGCCAGCAACTCTCCAGAAGCTCCTCCTTTGTCCCAGGAGCACAGGCCATTCCTGAAAGGGAGATGCGAAGCACGCCAGCATACAAGGAGCGGGACGAGCTGCTTTCTGCTCCCGGAGATGCCTGTGGGCAGGAGGTCAAGGCACACTGTTCAGGCACGCTGGTGCAGAGGCAGGACTTGGTGCTAAGCAAGTCCTCAGTGTCCCAAGGTGCAGACCTGCAGCCTCGTGAACTGCAAGTGCCCCGCACTGAGACGTGCCAGGGAGAAACAGCCTCTCCTGCCCCGCATGATGCCCTGCAGTGTGCGACAACAGCCACAGGTGTTTCAGAGGAAGCTGGACTCCCCATCCGCTGCTGTGCTGAGGTGTCACCTGGCTTTGAAGAAGACATCCCTGCCATCTCCCACAGTGACAGGGCCCCACCATCGCCTTCCGTGCCTGAGCTTGCCAGCCTTGTGCAGAACGTCCTTGGAGAAGCTGGCCTGGAAATGATGGCTGAGAGCCAGGACCCTGTCCCACAGGGCCCTGCCCCGCCTGCTGGGGCTGTGGAGGGTGCAGGCCTGGGGCTGGAGTCTGCTGCCTTGAGCCGTCCTGATGACAGGAGCCCTGGACCTGGCCGGCATCCAGCACAGCCTGATGCGAATGAAGCCACGAAGGAGCTCAGTGCAGCCGTGCCCAAAAGGACATCATCGGCACAGACCAGCAGTCTGGCAGTACCAGCAAACCCAGGCCAGGACAAGCCCACAGAGCAGGACAAAAGCACAGCCCCTGCAGCTCCGCAAGGGCCTGATGCCCGTGCTGGTGGGGGCAAAAGGGAGGTCAGCGGGGCTGGTGCACCAGCCTCCCCAGGCAAGGGCGGTGCTCCAGGGACATCACGATGCCCCCGGGCAGGGCAGGGCCCAAACCAGAAGCCTTTGGGCATCATCTGCCATGTGCAAGGACAGCCTCTGCGCGTGCACCCCGACAACACCTCGCAGTATCTCGCAGTGCTCTCCATCAAAACAGAGCCGCTGGAGGAGCTCGAGAGGAGCAGCCTGGCGCGCACCGGGCACACCTTGGCGCAGCTGCGAGAAGCCTGTTTCCAGAGGAAGAAGCTGAGCCTGAAGGAGAGCGAGGGTGAGGGCGAGGAGGCCAAGGGGAAACGTTTCTCCCTGACAGCGTCAGGATCCCTCAACGTCAAACGCAAGGAGGTGAGTGCCAAGGATGGGCTGGGCCAGGTGGTAACCCTGCCTGCGCTGGGGCCAGCCGCTGGGCCCCACTGCAGCAGCGTGACTGTCCCAGTGGGAGCAGGGCCCCGGGAGGCCTTTTGTGGTGGGAAAAGCAGCGCCCTTCACAAATGTGCCTCTCTCCTTTTAGCTGCTGGCCAGAAATTCCTTCTATAACTTGTGGAAACCTGAGATAACGCGAGTGGAGCTCCTGAAGGACGCCAGGTGCAAGTGGGAGGTGCTGGAGCGGCTGTATGCCCATGCCCCCAGGAGGGAGCGGGAGGTGGGAGCCAGGAAGAGAGTGCTGGGAGCGGCGCAGGAAGAGCAAGGGGACTGGAGCACTGACGAGGAGGAGGAGGACACTGATGAAGAGCTTCTGCAAAGGGAGGAGCTGGAGGAAAACACGTCCTTGCGCGAGATCTGGGTCAGACCTAGCCTCAGGAGCCTCTTAGACAAGGAAACATGCCCCCAGAAAGTGCCTTGCTCGCCCAGCGTCAAGGCTGGAGACACTGCCAGGGAGGCAGCCGGTGACATGGAGGACATGCCTCTGGAGCCAGCAGTGCTCGGAGGAGCCGAAGCAGGGGCATGTGCTTTGGGGGATGGCTTTCAGGAGGCAGGGGACAGCGTGTCTCTGGCGCCATCAGAGAGACCAGAAACAAAGCCAGAGGCCTGGCCTGCAGCCAGAGACCCTCAGGAGGCAGAGGAAAAAGTGCCTGCCTCTGCAGCAGAAGCTGTGCCGGAGGCCCGTCTCTTGGCTGGAGGCCCTTGCGAGGAGAGCATCAGCCTGCCTCTCGCAGCACCACTGCCCGAGGAAAGAAAAGCAGTGGCTTCTGCCTTGTGTGGAGGCCCTCCTCCCCAGGTGAGCAAGGAGCACATCATCGGTCCCCCCCATCAAAGGGGTCTGCTGTGAGACCTGTGTCTGGGGTATGCAGGGTGGGGGCAGAGAGCTGCCCCGTCCTGTGGGACCCCCCCCGCCCGTGGTGCTGTCACCCTCAGGCCTTTGCCCTCTGAGATATCTGCCATGGGGGAGCTGCCTGGTGCTCTCCGTTTCCAAGTACCCAAGGCCCAGGGCTGACGTCCCCTCCAACGCTTACACTGCGTTCAGCCCTGGGGCCTGGATGCAGAGCGAGGAGGGAAGGGGTGACCCCAGCAGCAGCCCCCTCCCACACCCAGTGAGCGAGCCCCCTTCTGCCACCCACCTGGCCACCTCTGTTCCCCCCTGCCTGTCGCAGCCCCCAGCCCAGCCCTGCTGCAACGGCCCCACAACAAGCCTTGTCCCATCTCTGTGCCACCCGCAGGTCCCTTCCCTTGGGACTCACAGCTGTTGGCAGCATCCCACAACCCCAAACCCTTCCGCACATCCATCCCGGGGCACCAGTGTCCTGAGCATCACCAGCTGATGACACGTGCTGTGTGTGCTTGCTCTCCCCATGCAGGTTGCCTCTGAGCCCAAAGAGGAGGAGAAGTCATCTCCAGCCTTCAGGCACTCACCAGAGGTGGACCCAGGTATGTACCCGAGTCAAGAGCCCTTCTGGGGATGGCTGGTCCGTCCCAGCACGGCGAGTGGCACCAAGGCCAGCAGCAGCAAGCGCTCGGGGGCTGGCCGTGCTGAGGCCATGACCCCTCGGGAAAGGCCTTGGTGGTGGGGACAGGCAGGTCCTGCACCCGCACAGCCCCTCGCCCACGCCTCTCCTTCCCCCACAGGCATCACCACCCTCCCGGACACCGCAGCTCCCAGGCAACGGCCCTCGCTGCTCAGGACGGTGCTTCGGGCTCTGCGCAGAGCTTTCTGCTGCAGCTGTGCCACGGGGCAGCGAGAGGACCGGCGCCAGGAGGCCAGTGCCAGGCAGGTGCCCTGAGATGGGGGCTGGCACAGGGCAAAGAGGCCGAGCGGCGGAGACTGTCCCGGCTGCTACAGAAATGCTGCCCCATTGTGTCCTGTAGCACCCACACCAACCCTAGTCAGTTACAGCCATTTTGTGCTTTGAATAAAACCCTCAGAAGATTTTTTTCCCCCCGTGTTACTTGGTGTCAGGCAAATCTCCATAGCAAGACTAGTGCAGGCAATGCCACTGAAGCCAGGCAGGTCTGCAGAGAAAGCCGTTGAAGCAGTCACAGAGTCAGAGAGCAGCTGGGGTGGGAAGGGGCTTCTGGAGGTCTCGGCTCCAAGGTCCTGCTGCAGGTGGAGGCAGCCAGCGGGGGTTTCCCAGGGCCTGGCAGGGTCGAGCTCTGACTGTCCCTGTTGCACCACCCTCAGGCTTCACAGGCTCTTGGCCCTCTCTCAGGGGAATTTTCCCTGCTGCCACTTGTGTCGTGGCCCCTCGTCCTGTCCCCAGGCACCTCGGGAAGGGTCTGGCTCCGTCCTCTCCCCACCCTCCCCTTCGGCAGCTGCAGGCAGCAGCGAGATCCCCCTGCGCCTTCTCTTGTCCCACCTGAACAGACCCAGCGCCCTTGGTCTCTCCTCATACGTCCTGTGCTCCAGCTCCCGACTCATTCAGGAGCCTCCACTGGGCTTGTGCCAGTGTGTCCATGTCTGTCTGGGAGTGGGGAGCCCTACCTGGACCCTGTGCCCAGACGTGGTCTCTCCCGAGCCGACCCCAGGGCAGGAATGCCTTCCCTCGCCCTGCCGGCTGCTCTCTGCTAACACAGCCAAGTGTGGGGCCGGCCTTGCTGCCCGGGCACGCTGCTGACCCCAGCTCAGCTTGTGCCCAGGACCTGCAGGACTTGATCTGCGGAGCTGCTCTCCAGGGACCAGGCCCCTGCCCAGCCTGCTGTGGGGCTTTTACTTTTCCCAGCAGCCCATTTCGGTGTCCTGTCAAGGTCCCTCGGAAGAACAGCCCTGGGTACCTGCTGCTGTTGTGACCATCGTGAAGAGTGCCCTGCCCACTTTATGCTGTGAGCTTCCCCTAAAAGTGTCCTACCCCCACCCACTGCTGGGAGCTTCCTCTGACGGTGCCCTGCACCCACATGGTGTTTCCACCCAGGCTGGTTCCCTGCCCAGGCCCCTCCACAGCAACAGTGACATGAGTCTCAGCTCACTTGCTGTGGCATTATGTGCAGCAACATTTCCCTGGCCTCTGTGGAGGGCCCGATCGAGAGCTGGGCATGCACATCCTGGCTCCGCACAGCCTCAATTACCGCCCCGCAGGGCTTGGCACATGGCTGTGCTGCAACCCCAACTGTCCCTTTGGCTCTAGTGGCTGCCCCCACGGGGTTCCCCAGGCCTCCCCCACACCTGGGCACACCTTTGCATCCCAGGGATCTCCTGACAGTGCTGGCTGTGACCCAGGCCACCCACGAGGGCCTCTGCTGAGGTGCCTCTGAGACCTGGCCCTCCCATGGTGAGCGTGGGACACCTAGATTGGGATCCCTCACAGTCAAGCTGTGCCACCCTAGGGACCTGGTGTTCAGCACAGGGCCGGTCGACCCCTCCTCGTGTGTCCCGTCCTGCTGGGAGGGCAACAGAGGGAGAGCGAACAGCCTGAGTCTGCCCTGGGCAAGTGTGGGACATTTTGGGAGGGAGGCAACTGCAACAGCTGCCACGCTGCAGCAGCACCAGCTGTGTCCCCTCCCTGCAGCCCCTGCCACAGCCCTGCCCACCCCTGCCCCTGCCAGGGCTGCTGCCCCCTCACTCCCAGCCCTCAGCCCCTCTCCTGCCACCGTGGGGACCAGCTCTACAGGCAGGAGCTCCCCAGCCCCTGGCCCTCCCCACCTCTCCCCACACCAGCGATCCAGCCCCAGCTGGATGCCCACCTGCCTCCGGCTTGGGGGGGTCTTTCTATTCATGGAGTCCCAGAAGAGTTTTGGTGGGGAAGGACCTCTGGAGGTCTCCACTCCAACCTCCCATGCAAAACAGGGCTGCTTGGAGCCCTACGGTCTCAGCCTTATGGTGATCACTGGGCTGTGCCTGACCCCGGTTACCATCCCCAAACCTGCTCTGCTCCTCTTGCCCATGCACTGCGGGACAGCACCCCTCATCGGTGGGGCACTGCCCTCCTGCCTTGCCAACACCCTCAGCTCCCGCTTCCCCTTCCCGTACGAAGCAGCCCCACCCTTGCTGCTCCCAACAACAGACTCTTTGGAGCAAAACCATTGGAGCTGTGATACAGCAAAACCTGCCCTCCTGGCTACCCATCATCAAATCAGTTCCCACGTGGCTGCCCTCCCCGCTAAGGCTCTGCGTGCAGTGTTACCTGGCTAGGGGGTCCAAATCTGAGGCACTCCTTACACCTTTCAATTGGCTGTCAGGCAAGGGTTGCTGTTTTGCATATATGGTCACCTTGGGGACCTACAAGCTGCTTCTGCTTGCATCCCAGCTTCCCTTGCCAAGGCTTTCTTGACTGTAGTGAGGGGGCAGGTCCAAGGCAGAGATGGGGAGTCAGGTCAGGAGGCCGGGGACAGGGTCAGGTCAGCACCCGAGGGTCAGGACCGGGCACAGGCATGTCCATGACATAACTCAGGCCAGGCCCAAGGACAGGGGCAGCAGCTCCCCAGCAAGGGGGAGGAGGCCCCACAATACACTGGTCACTTTCTGTCTGCCCTGCTCTTGTGCCCAGGAGATCCCCCTCCCTGTCTGCCTGCAGCCCCTCCATGCCCACCCTGCTCCCCAGCACAGCACAACAGCCCTGGCCCTGCAGCCCCTCCACAGCTCCTGCTGACCCAGGGACAGAGCAACCTAACCTGAGCTGGTGCCCAGAGAAACCTGTTTCTTCTTCTCTTTTTCTACCTGAGTGCTGCCCTGCTTTTCTCTAGGGAGGTTGCTGCTCCCCAGAGAGCTTTTCCCCAGGTGAGTGTGTCCGTGCTGGCCTGGCTGGATGTTCCTGCACCCCTCCCCTGTGCTCCCTGCAGGGCCTGGGCTGGCATTGCTGCTCTGCAGAGCGAACGAGCTGTGGGGCCACAAGGCCACGAGGTGACTCCTGACTTCACACTGGCCATGCTGCTTGGGGCAGGAAGCAGACCCCACCAGACAGGGCTAAACACTCATGACACTGCTGGCACATCTCTGTGCTCTTGGATGGTGCTCAGAATGGCACCAGGCTGTTTGCAATGGCAGGAGATGTGTCTGGGTGTGCACTAGCTCCAGCCTGTGGTTTTTCCCTGAGGGTGCATGAATCACTCTCCAGTTCCCCTTCCCTGGGCTTCCTGGGTCCCTACTGCCTCTCCAGGGATTGCAGAGCCCTCATTTCCCTGTGCATACCTGGATTTAGTGCTTTACCTTCTGGTTACTCCACCATGGACTGTCTCTACTTTGTGAGACTCCACTCACTGTCCATCCCCAGGCACACACTATGCCTTGAGATCTCTGAGCTCTCCTGAGGGCTCAGATTCCCCTCCAGCAGGATGGGCATCTGTCATCAGCACTGTCACCTGAGAGACAGCCCTCAGCAGACATTTCAGAGACCATTCTCCATCTCCACTGGCACTGGTTGTCTCACTTCATTTGGAAGGGGAGTGTTCCCATCTGCTGACCTGATGGCTGACCAGGCATCCAAGCTGGTGAGGGAAGCCTTAAAGTGGGAGCAACTGTGGGGAGAGGGTGAGTCAAAAAAAAGGGAGGAAGTGCTGGCCTGGGCTGGCAAGGAAAAGGTGCAGGGTGACGTGGACAAGAGAAACCCCAGAGAGAGAGCAGTGGGAATGCATGGAGCTCTGCCTAGGGATGGACGATGGGCCTGTCGAGAGCTATGAGTGAGGATTAGCAGGCAGACCAAGAAGAGTGGCCTTGTAGTGGATGTGTACTATGGAGTGCCTGAAGAGGGGCAGCCTCTGCAAGCTCAGAGCTGAGCAGAAGAAAACTCTTCCTGCTCCCTGGACACCAGCTCTCAGCCAGGTTCAAAAGCTGAGGCCAGAGGCATGGAGGCAATAGCATGGTGCTGTGTGTCTCCAAGGGGACTGCCATGACACTGTGATGGGGGTCCCCATGGCGACCACCAAGGCACTGTGATGGGGCCCCCACGGCGACCACCAGGGCTTTGTGATGGAGGTGGCATCATGCCCACAAGGCCATTGTGATGAGGCGGTCCCCATGGTGACCGTGTCCCTACTGGGACCAGAGCCCCCAGGGGTCCCCACTCTGAGGAGAGCAGCTCGACCAGGAGGGAGCAGCTCCCCCTTGGTGCCAGAGTAGCAAGTCCTCACGAGTGGATCCCGGAGATGGACAAGGAGCGGCAGGCGAACGCCTGCTCCCAGTCCACGGACGGACACCCAGGCACACAGGAGTGCAGGAGGAAGGTGAGTGGTGGGGCTGGAGGGAGAGGCAGGCAGCAGGGCTGAGGCCTGCATGGAGAGCACGAGGATGGTGGGGAAGGGGAGGTGGGGCAAGACAGCCAGGCATGAGCTCGCCCAGCGAGGGGGCATTTATTCATGGCCCTGGAGATTTTCTCTCAGATAAAGCACACACCAACCTGGATACTCCAAGGCCCACAGGGACCCTGTAAGCTCTGCACTGAGGGGCAGAGAGCAGCTGTGGGCCAAGCGCAGCTGGGCCATGTGCAGCCATGAGGTTCCCTGTGACATGGGGCTGGGGTTTCCTGTGCTGCAGGGGCTGCTCGTACCAACACAACCACCTCCATCATGTGCCCCCTTCTTCCCGCAGGTGGGCCAGCAGGAGCTGCACACAGTGGTGCAGCGCAGCCGGACCCCGGCTTCGTCCCACCAAAGGGACAGGCTGCCTTCGCTCCCCGGCCCACAGAGCTCGTGGGCCTCTGAACACGGCATCGTTGCAAAGGTACAGAGCTGAGCAGCGATGGTGGCAAAGCCTCTGCCTGACTCCCCGGAGGTGCCAAGAAACGGGTGGGAAGTGCTGGGAGAGACCGGGAGGTCTCTGCCCCCAGCAGGCTGATCACCTGCTCTGCACAGCAGTCTGCAAGGACATGCCTCGGGTGTCTGAGGGAGCTGCCTTTGCCTGTCTCTTGCCCCACGGTGACAAACCCTCTCCCCACCCGGCCTTTGGGAGCAGGGGGGAAGCTGCCCATATGGGAGAGTGCAGTCTTTGTCGAGGGCGTCAGGGGTGACAGGAAGTTTCCATGTGGGAAGGATGGAGGGCAGGGGGGAGGATGGCAGGAACTTAGCCTTTCTCATGGGCTTTGATTGCAGGTGGTGGAGGACACTGCCAGGGACGTTCCCACTGTGGCACAAGTTCTGCATCCCTCCACCGGCCTTGTAAGGAAGGCTCCTCTGGGGCACAGGGAGACACTGCCTGGCAGGACTCGCGCAAGAGCAGGGACACCACATCTGCCTGGCTTACCACCTCTCCCAACCAAGGCAGCTCGGCAGGCCCCTGGAGGCCTGGAGACCTCTGCAGCTAAAACTGCAGGATCTACAAGGCAAACCAAGCTGCCTGCTCTAGAAGCATCCTGCAGGTCTTCTCCCCGAGGCAGGGCCAATGCCATGGACACCAAAGGTGTGGCCAGGAGAACCCTGGAGAGAGAGGCCAAGGGATTAGAGAAGCTGGCAGTGAATTCCAGCACAGCTGCTGCCAGGGAACCCTTCCCACCTGTTAGTGCTGCTGGGAAGGCTGTGGACTCAGGGAAGAGCCTGGCAGAGGAAGAGCTAAAGCCATCCCCTCTTTCCTTGCCTTCCCTTCAAAAGCGCAAGCAGGAAGCTCATGGTCCCACCTGGGCAATGCAAGAGCTCGTCCACTGCTTGCCTGAGCCCAGGCCTGGCTCTTGTGCATCAGCACTGGGAAAAGCAAGGCTCTTGCTAGATGACAGTACCAGGACAACTCTTCCCCTGACAAGCCAGCAACTCTCCAGAAGCTCCTCCTTTGTCCCAGGAGCACAGGCCATTCTTGAAAGGGAGATGCGAAGCACGCCAGCATACAAGGAGCGGGACGAGCTGCTTTCTGCTCCCGGAGATGCCTGTGGGCAGGAGGTCAAGGCACACTGTTCAGGCACGCTGGTGCAGAGGCAGGACTTGGTGCTAAGCAAGTCCTCAGTGTCCCAAGGTGCAGACCTGCAGCCTCGTGAACTGCAAGTGCCCCGCACTGAGACGTGCCAGGGAGAAACAGCCTCTCCTGCCCTGGGTGATGCCCTGCAGTGTGCGACAACAGCCACAGGTGTTTCAGAGGAAGCTGGACTCCCCATCCGCTGCTGTGCTGAGGTGTCACCTGGCTTTGAAGAAGACATCCCTGCCATCTCCCACAGTGACAGGGCCCCACCATCGCCTTCCGTGCCTGAGCCTGCCAGCCTTGTGCAGAACGTCCTTGGAGAAGCTGGCCTGGAAATGATGGCTGAGAGCCAGGACCCTGCCCCACAGGGCCCTGCCCCGCCTGCTGGGGCTGTGGAGGGTGCAGGCCTGGGGCTGGAGTCTGCTGCCTTGAGCCGTCCTGATGACAGGAGCCCTGGACCTGGCCGGCATCCAGCACAGCCTGATGCGAATGAAGCCACGAAGGAGCTCAGTGCAGCCGTGCCCAAAAGGACATCATCGGCACAGACCAGCAGTCTGGCAGTACCAGCAAACCCAGGCCAGGACAAGCCCACAGAGCAGGACAAAAGCACAGCCCCTGCAGCTCCGCAAGGGCCTGATGCCCCTGCTGGTGGGGGCAAAAGGGAGGTCAGCGGGGCTGGTGCACCAGCCTCCCCAGGCAAGGGCGGTGCTCCAGGGACATCACGATGCCCCCGGGCAGGGCAGGGCCCAAAACAGCAGCCTTTGGGCATCATCTGCCATGTGCAAGGACAGCCTCTGCGCGTGCACCCCGACAACACCTCGCAGTATCTCGCAGTGCTCTCCATCAAAACAGAGCCGCTGGAGGAGCTCGAGAGGAGCAGCCTGGCGCGCACCGGGCACACCTTGGCGCAGCTGCGAGAAGCCTGTTTCCAGAGGAAGAAGCTGAGCCTGAAGGAGAGCGAGGGTGAGGGCGAGGAGGCCAAGGGGAAACGTTTCTCCCTGACAGCGTCAGGATCCCTCAACGTCAAACGCAAGGAGGTGAGTGCCAAGGATGGGCTGGGCCAGGTGGTAACCCTGCCTGCGCTGGGGCCAGCCGCTGCGCCCCACTGCAGCAGCGTGACTGTCCCAGTGGGAGCAGGGCCCTGGGAGGCCTTTTGTGGTGGGAAAAGCAGCGCCCTTCACAAATGTGCCTCTCTTCTTTTAGCTGCTGGCCAGAAATTCCTTCTATAACTTCTGGAAACCTGAGCTAACGCGAGTGGAGCTCCTGAAGGATGCCAGGTGCAAGTGGGAGGTGCTGGAGCGGCTGTATGCCCATGCCCCCAGGAGGGAGCGGGAGGTGGGAGCCAGGAAGAGAGTGCTGGGAGCGGCGCAGGAAGAGCAAGGGGACTGGAGCACTGACGAGGAGGAAGAGGACGCTGATGAAGAGCTTCTGCAAAGGGAGGAGCTGGAGGAAAACACGTCCTTGCGCGAGATCTGGGTCAGACCTAGCCTCAGGAGCCTCTTAGACAAGGAAACGTGCCCCCAGAAAGTGCCTTGCTCGCCCAGCGTCAAGGCCGGAGACACTGCCAGGGAGGCAGCCGGTGACATGGAGAACATGCCTCTGGAGCCAGCAGTGCTCGGAGGAGCCGAAGCAGGGGCATGTGCTTTGGGGGGTGGCTTTCAGGAGGCAGGGGACAGCGTGTCTCTGGCGCCATCAGAGAGCACAGAAACAAAGCCAGAGGCCTGGCCTGCAGCCGGAGACCCTCAGGAGGCAGAGGAAAAAGTGCCTGCCTCTGCAGCAGAAGCTGTGCCAGAGGCCCGTCTCTTGGCTGGAGGCCCTTGCGAGGAGAGCATCAGCCTGCCTCTCGCAGCACCACTGCCCGAGGGAAGAAAAGCAGTGGCTTCTGCCTTGTGTGGAGGCCCTCCTCCCCAGGTGAGCAAGGAGCACATCATCGGTCCCCCCCATCAAAGGGGTCTGCTGTGAGACCTGTGTCTGGGGTATGCAGGGTGGGGGCAGAGAGCTGCCCCGTCCTGTGGGACCCCCCCCGCCCGTGGTGCTGTCACCCTCAGGCCTTTGCCCTCTGAGATATCTGCCATGGGGGAGCTGCCTGGTGCTCTCCGTTTCCAAGTGCCCAAGGCCCAGGGCTGACGTCCCCTCCAACGCTTACACTGCGTTCAGCCCTGGGGCCTGGATGCAGAGCGAGGAGGGAAGGGGTGACCCCAGCAGCAGCCCCCTCCCACACCCAGTGAGCGAGCCCCCTTCTGCCACCCACCTGGCCACCTCTGTTCCCCCCTGCCTGTCGCAGCCCCCAGCCCAGCCCTGCTGCAACGGCCCCACAACAAGCCTTGTCCCATCTCTGTGCCACCCGCAGGTCCCTTCCCTTGGGACTCACAGCTCTTGGCAGCATCCCACAACCCCAAACCCTTCCGCACATCCATCCCGGGGCACCAGTGTCCTGAGCATCACCAGCTGATGACACGTGCTGTGTGTGCTTGCTCTCCCCATGCAGGTTGCCTCTGAGCCCAAAGAGGAGGAGAAGTCATCTCCAGCCTTCAGGCACTCACCAGAGGTGGACCCAGGTATGTACCCGAGTCAAGAGCCCTTCTGGGGATGGCTGGTCCGTCCCAGCACGGCGAGTGGCACCAAGGCCAGCAGCAGCAAGCGCTCGGGGGCTGGCCGTGCCGAGGCCATGACCCCTCGGGAAAGGCCTTGGTGGTGGGGACAGGCAGGTCCTGCACCCGCACAGCCCCTCACCCACGCCTCTCCTTCCCCCACAGGCATCACCACCCTCCCGGACACCGCAGCTCCCAGGCAACGGCCCTCGCTGCTCAGGACGGTGCTTCGGGCTCTGCGCAGAGCTTTCTGCTGCAGCTGTGCCACGGGGCAGTGAGAGGACCGGCGCCAGGAGGCCAGTGCCAGGCAGGTGCCCTGAGATGGGGGCTGGCACAGGGCAAAGAGGCCGAGCGGCGGAGACTGTCCCGGCTGCTACAGAAATGCTGCCCCATTGTGTCCTGTAGCACCCACACCAACCCTAGTCAGTTACAGCCATTTTGTGCTTTGAATAAAACCCTCAGAAGATTTTTTTCCCCCCGTGTTACTTGGTGTCAGGCAAATCTCCATAGCAAGACTAGTGCAGGCAATGCCACTGAAGCCAGGCAGGTCTGCAGAGAAAGCCGTTGAAGCAGTCACAGAGTCAGAGAGCAGCTGGGGTGGGAAGGGGCTTCTGGAGGTCTCGGCTCCAAGGTCCTGCTGCAGGTGGAGGCAGCCAGCGGGGGTTTCCCAGGGCCTGGCAGGGTCGAGCTCTGACTGTCCCTGTTGCACCACCCTCAGGCTTCACAGGCTCTTGGCCCTCTCTCAGGGGAATTTTCCCTGCTGCCACTTGTGTCGTGGCCCCTCGTCCTGTCCCCAGGCACCTCGGGAAGGGTCTGGCTCCGTCCTCTCCCCACCCTCCCCTTCGGCAGCTGCAGGCAGCAGCGAGATCCCCCTGCGCCTTCTCTTGTCCCACCTGAACAGACCCAGCGCCCTTGGTCTCTCCTCATACGTCCTGTGCTCCAGCTCCCGACTCATTCAGGAGCCTCCACTGGGCTTGTGCCAGTGTGTCCATGTCTGTCTGGGAGTGGGGAGCCCTACCTGGACCCTGTGCCCAGACGTGGTCTCTCCCGAGCCGACCCCAGGGCAGGAATGCCTTCCCTCGCCCTGCCGGCTGCTCTCTGCTAACACAGCCAAGTGTGGGGCCGGCCTTGCTGCCCGGGCACGCTGCTGACCCCAGCTCAGCTTGTGCCCAGGACCTGCAGGACTTGATCTGCGGAGCTGCTCTCCAGGGACCAGGCCCCTGCCCAGCCTGCTGTGGGGCTTTTACTTTTCCCAGCAGCCCATTTCGGTGTCCTGTCAAGGTCCCTCGGAAGAACAGCCCTGGGTACCTGCTGCTGTTGTGACCATCGTGAAGAGTGCCCTGCCCACTTTATGCTGTGAGCTTCCCCTAAAAGTGTCCTACCCCCACCCACTGCTGGGAGCTTCCTCTGACGGTGCCCTGCACCCACATGGTGTTTCCACCCAGGCTGGTTCCCTGCCCAGGCCCCTCCACAGCAACAGCAACAGCAACATCAGTCTCAGCTCACTTGCTGTGGCATTATGTGCAGCAACATTTCCCTGGCCTCTGTGGAGGGCCCGATCGAGAGCTGGGCATGCACATCCTGGCTCCGCACAGCCTCAATTACCGCCCCGCAGGGCTTGGCACATGGCTGTGCTGCAACCCCAACTGTCCCTTTGGCCCTAGTGGCTTCCTCCATGGGCCTCCCCCACACCTGGACACACCTTTGCATCCCAGGGCTCTCCTGACAGTGCTGGCTGTGACCCAGGCCACCCACGAGGGCCTCTGCTGAGGTGCCTGTGAGACCTGGCCCTCCCATGGTGAGCGTGGGACACCTAGATTGGGATCCCTCACAGTCAAGCTGTGCCACCCTAGGGACCTGGTGTTCAGCACAGGGCCGGTCGACCCCTCCTCATGTGTCCCGTCCTGCTGGGAGGGCAACAGAGGGAGAGCGAACAGCCTGAGTCTGCCCTGGGCAAGTGTGGGACATTTTGGGAGGGAGGCAACTGCAACAGCTGCCACGCTGCAGCAGCACCAGCTGTGTCCCCTCCCTGCAGCCCCTGCCACAGCCCTGCCCACCCCTGCCCCTGCCAGGGCTGCTGCCCCCTCACTCCCAGCCCTCAGCCCCTCTCCTGCCACCGTGGGGACCAGCTCTACAGGCAGGAGCTCCCCAGCCCCTGGCCCTCCCCACCTCTCCCCACACCAGCGATCCAGCCCCAGCTGGATGCCCACCTGCCTCCGGCTTGGGGGGGTCTTTCTATTCATGGAGTCCCAGAAGAGTTTTGGTGGGGAAGGACCTCTGGAGGTCTCCACTCCAACCTCCCATGCAAAACAGGGCTGCTTGGAGCCCTACGGTCTCAGCCTTATGGTGATCACTGGGCTGTGCCTGACCCCGGTTACCATCCCCAAACCTGCTCTGCTCCTCTTGCCCATGCACTGCGGGACAGCACCCCTCATCGGTGGGGCACTGCCCTCCTGCCTTGCCAACACCCTCAGCTCCCGCTTCCCCTTCCCGTACGAAGCAGCCCCACCCTTGCTGCTCCCAACAACAGACTCTTTGGAGCAAAACCATTGGAGCTGTGATACAGCAAAACCTGCCCTCCTGGCTACCCATCATCAAATCAGTTCCCACGTGGCTGCCCTCCCCGCTAAGGCTCTGCGTGCAGTGTTACCTGGCTAGGGGGTCCAAATCTGAGGCACTCCTTACACCTTTCAATTGGCTGTCAGGCAAGGGTTGCTGTTTTGCATATATGGTCACCTTGGGGACCTACAAGCTGCTTCTGCTTGCATCCCAGCTTCCCTTGCCAAGGCTTTCTTGACTGTAGTGAGGGGGCAGGTCCAAGGCAGAGATGGGGAGTCAGGTCAGGAGGCCGGGGACAGGGTCAGGTCAGCACCCGAGGGTCAGGACCGGGCACAGGCATGTCCAAGACATAACTCAGGCCAGGCCCAAGGACAGGGGCAGCAGCTCCCCAGCAAGGGGGAGGAGGCCCCACAATACACTGGTCACTTTCTGTCTGCCCTGCTCTTGTGCCCAGGAGATCCCCCTCCCTGTCTGCCTGCAGCCCCTCCATGCCCACCCTGCTCCCCAGCACAGCACAACAGCCCTGGCCCTGCAGCCTCTCCACAGCTCCTGCTGACCCAGGGACAGAGCAACCTAACCTGAGCTGGTGCCCAGAGAAACCTGTTTCTTCTTCTCTTTTTCTACCTGAATGCTGCCCTGCTTTTCTCTAGGGAGGTTGCTGCTCCCCAGAGAGCTTTTCCCCAGGTGAGTGTGTCCGTGCTGGCCTGGCTGGATGTTCCTGCACCCCTCCCCTGTGCTCCCCACAGGGCCCTGGGCTGGCATTGCTGCTCTGCAGAGCGAACAAACTGTGGAGCCACAAGGCCACGAGGTGACTCCTGACTCCACACTGGCCATCCTGGTTGGGGCAGGAAGCAGACCCCACCAGACAGGGCTAAACGCTCCTTACACTGCTGGCACATCTCTGTGCTCTTGGATGGTGCTCAGAATGACACCAAGCTTTTTGCAATGGCAGGAGATGTGTGTGGGTGTGCACTAGCTCCAGCCTGTGGTTTTTCCCTGAGGGTGCATGAATCACTCTCCAGTCCCCTTTTTTCCCTGCCTCCTGGGTCCCCACTGCCTCTGCAGGGATTGCAGAGCCCTCATTTCCCTGTGCATTCCTGGACACCACTGCCTTTAGGCAAAGTCCATCCCCCTCTCTAGACAAGTGCGCTGCAGAAATAGGAGGCACATCATACCAAGCTGTCCACTCATGTCCCTGCACTCTCAAACCCTTCTAGCTCTTCACTCCCAAGCCCCTTCCCACGCCCCACTCTGCCCTGAGATGACATGAACAGGGTCTGTGGTAATGATGTTCACAGGGTAGCTGGATTGCAGGGCGTCCAGGCCTCATGACTTTCTCAGTGGTATCTTACCCTTTCTGAAGATCAGTTCAAATACGTTACTGGCCTCAAGGTGCTGCAGGGTCAGCTCAGGCAGAAAATACCTCTCTTGCCATTTCTGCACAGCCCTGCTCTGTTTCTCCCTGGCCTTGGGTACTGCAGGTACTCCCTGGTGTCCGCACACTTGGGGCTGACAGCTCCATTGCGCAAGGGGCTCTGACCTGCTCACCTGGATCAGTGCGTCCCCTGCCCTGTCCTTGAGCAAGGCCACCGCACATGCACAGAGCAAGGCCACAGCTGAGGCATGGAGACACTCAGTTCTGCCCTGTGCCGTTTCCCAGCAGGGCATCGTGAGACAGCTTCTCACCTTCGTGGGGACCATCCTTTGGAACTTGTGGCTGGGGTGTCTCATCCAGCTGAAGACGTGGGGGAGAGGCGAGCAGCAAGCCAGCCGAGGAAGAGCAAGGCTCCAGTGTACTCAACTGGGTAAGAGCCTCGTGGCCAGAAGTACCCTCAGCTTCTGGCAGCGGAGGCAATGGGGAAGGTGCCCTCCAGGTTCCTGACACAGGGTCTGGGGTCAGACTGTGGCATGGCCCTTGGGGACACGAGCCTGTTCCATTGTATCGAACATGGCCCTGCTCCTCCCACAAGGACAGACCCTTGTGGGGAAAGCCAAGTGTGGCAGCTGGGAGCCATGGCAGCCTCATCATGCACCACTGTGGTGTGTCTTGCAGGAGCCACATCCGACCGCCATGTGCAGCCCCTCATCAACGGTCAAAGACCTGCTCTCTCCTACAAGAAAGGGACAGGCTCCTTCGTGGCACAAGTCATCTCCGCCTTGGTGAGTGCCGGCCTCGTGTGGGCTCTGGTGCCCCACCAGTGCCCCATCACTGATGCCAGCTCACTTGGTTTCCCACAGACCTGGGCTCCTGCCTCTGCTCAGAGGCGAAAACGCACACAGGCTTTTGGCATGCTGTGGCGAAGACCGCCAGATACCCATGTTCCCTGTGAGGTAGGGGAAAAGGCTGTTTTGTGCCCTTGTTCCTCCATCTTGGGGCCTTGACTCTCCCCTCCGTGCCTCAGTTTCCCCATCCTGGATCTAGCACTGGCCCACTGGGCAGCCTGTGGGCTAAGTCAGAGGAGAGGCAAGCTGGAGGCTCTGCAAGCAGCAGGGTTTGAGAGAAAGGTGCTGGTCGAAGGCCAGGCGAGAGTGGGGCTCCTTGGGGTGTCTCCGGGGAGTTCATCTTGGGGCAGTGGTGGTATCGGAGAGGAGGGGGACAATGCAGTGTAACAGTCTGAGAAGAGCGTGGGCAAAGGGGCTCTCTCTGGAGCCGTCATGGGCAGGAAAGAGCAGGCTCTGCCCAGGCATGTGTGGGACGAGGACTGTACTGCTAAAGGCCCGTTGGAGCAGGACAGGGACCAGGAGGAGATGGGGAGCAGGCTGAAGATTGTGAGGAGGCTGGAGAGTGGGATGAGGTGCAGAGGGCAGCCTGACAGCAGCAGTTAGGGACAATCTCCCCCTGGTGCAGCTGGGGAGGCTGGGGTGAGGGCAGCCCCCCGGGGCAGGACAGGCTGCTTGTCCGTGGAGTCAGGGGAGGAGAGCCCAGGCATGCACAGCACGATGTGGGGTATAAGTACAAAACTAGGAGCTCAGGAAATATGTGTCTCTTCCTAAAAAGTCCTGAATCGTCCCTCACAAAGGAACCTTTTGGGTGGGTGGCTCAACACCATTGCATTGAAAGTGGAAATAAGGTGGGTGCTTTGAGTGGATTGGAAAAGGGGGCTGAGGGAGCAGCTGCCTGTGTCCGTGGGAAGGCCTGGGGCTGCCGTGGGGCAGCATGCAGGGCACCGGGGCCCCTTGTGAGAAGCTGTGTGGGATGAGAGGGCTGTCATGGGGCAGCATGTGGAGTGAGAGCTGTGTGGTGCCACCTGGGGAATGAGAGGGTTGTGGGCGTTGCCAGGGCTGGCAGCTGCCCTTAGGGCAGCATGTCCTGCAACCCCCCGCATGTGGGGCCCTGCTTGGAGGGAGCCCTATCCCTCTGCCTCCCCACATCCCCCTTTGCTCAGGGTGGGGAACCACCTGTCATTGCAGTCCCTGACAGCGAGCAGCGAGACGCCGAAGCCCAGGAGGACAACAGGCCGATGGGGAAACCTGGGGGGTGCCGTGGTGTTGAGCACCAAAGCGCTGCCTCATCCCGTCTGTGTAAGAGGAGCACTCTGGGGCCAGGCTCAGTGGCAGCATGTGCCACTGTGCTGAGGAAGGGCTGTGGGAGTGGGGAGATGGGAGGCTTTGGGGGCCCAGCAATCCCCTGAGGGGAGAGTGTGGTTACCTAGCCGCACGGGGCGGGAGGCCCAGTGCTGGGCGCTGTGGAGAATGGGAGAAAGTGGTGAGTGTCTGCCCACTTGTGGAACTAAAGGGAGGGTTAAGTCAGGCTGTTCTGTGTGTGGAGCAAGGAGTGGGCTCAATCAGGGTGCTTGAGGGTGAAGCCTGGCCAGTGCTTTGGGGCAGTGAGCAGGTGGATTTCCAGCCTTCCCCATGTGCCGAGAGCATAATTCTCTTGCTCCTCTGAAAGCACCACAGAAGGCTACTTGTCACCGACTGACCTGACAGTTTCTCCTTTTGCAGAGTGTGGAGCCATGCAGGCTGTGGCTCCCAGTCCACCAAGCCAACGTGACGAACGTAAGCGCTGCTCGCAGCCTCCCGAGTGCTCAGCTCGGGCCTGCTCTCCTGCCAGGCAGAGACTGTCCAGAGCTTGTCTCTGCAGAGACGGTGGCCCTGGGGGACACGTGTGGGGCACTGAGCTGTTGCTGCTTGAAGCGACCTTGTGTCTACGTAAGAGGAGCGGGCTAGGGGAACAAGGCATTGGGACAGCTGGTTCCCCGCTGCAATGGAGGAAGGGTTTGGGGAGTGGAGGGAAGGGAGGCATTGGGGGGCCCCACAGCCCTGGTGGGGGTGATGGACGTGTGAGCCCCAGCCATGTGGGGTGGGAGGAATGGTAGTGGGTGTTGGTGGAAGACGGGGGGTTCCTGATAGGTCTGGACGCAGTCCTGGAGCAAAGGGATGAGCTAGCTCAGGGTGTTTTCGGGATGGTCTCACCCCTGCTGCTTTGGTTGGTGAGCAGGTTTTGTGCAGCATCCCTGGGCACGCCAGGGATGAATGAGCCCAGGCAAGTCCTTTGGAAAGCCAGGGTCAGGGGAGGTTTCCCCAGAGGTGGGTGGGAAGGGGGATGTTATGTGCAGGGTGCTGGTCCCGTGCCTCGTTCATGTGCAGTGCAGGGGTAGGTAAAAGCCTTTATTTTGATGGGGACTGCCAGAGAGACGCAAGGAAGACGAGGGACATGACCACGCGCCCCAGACCAGCAGCTTTGCCAAGTCGAGCCAGGATCCCACAGCCAACTGCAGAGTGGACAAGGAGCCCTGAGCCACAGGCCTGCTCGCCTGAGCCAATCGTCGTTGACACCGCCCCAGGGACAGGCGACGCTTGGGACACCATTTGGTGCTGGACCCAGGACATGAGCCAGAGCCTGGAGAAGCCTTCAGCCTCGCCTCAGGTGAAGGGGTTTCCCTGTCTTGATGAGACAGGTGGTGGGCAGCAGCACGTGGAAGGGTTTGGGACATAGAGGAAAGGCCAGGCTCCAGCAGCCCGAAGCAGCAGGGAAAGCAGGAGGGCAATGGGAGCAGTTTGGGGGGAGTCCTCAGAGACTTAGGGGTTCTTGGGTTGTTAGCTTGTGATTATTGCCTTGAGGTTGTACTCCTTAGAGGTTATTGCTTTGAGGTGGGCTAGGCAAGTTGTCCCTGGGAGCTCCCAGCCGATCTGCAAAAGGGCCGAAGAAGGCTCCTTCGGACTCACTGTACCACCAATGTCTTCTGTTGTAGAGCCCGGAGAGCATCCCAGTGCTGATCCCAGTCTCGGAAGCAAGCAACAACAACGTAAGCACCGCTCGCAGCCCCCGACATGCTCACCGCCATGCTGCTCTGTGTCCACGCGCAGCTGGGCCAGGTTCTGCAGATGGGTTTGTTGGTGCAGGCTTTCTAGGCCACGTGAGAAAAAAGGCCTGTTGAAAAGAGGGTGAAAAGTGCAGGCTGTGCAGCTGGTGTGGCTGTGAGAGGGAGGGTAGGAGGCAATGCTAGAGGCGGCGGTGGGCGAGTGCTGCATGGGCGTGGGGAAGGGCTGTGTTTGGGGGTGATGTGGCCAGGCGCCTGGTGCTGTGGGGTGTGAGGCGTTTGGAGGGGGAGGCTGGGCGGGTGGAGGTGGGAGCAGGGCCGTGTTGTGTTGGGTGGCGGCAAGTGGGCGAGGAGGAATTGGTGGTGGGCGGCTGGGAGTGTTGGAGCGGGTAGGGGAAGAGGAGGTTTGCTGAGAGTTGTTGGGAAAGGGTGTGTGTGTGGGGAGAGGTGGGCATGGTGGTAAGCGTAGGTGGGCGGCTGTGTTGGGGGGCCGTGGTGGGACCCCGTTGGCCCGAGCAGCATGAGGCGTAGGCAGGTAGGGAGGGGCCACGCATGCAGGCTGATCAGCAAGTGCCCGTGGCGAAGGTGCGTCCGTTGTGCGGGGCTGGTCGTGTGGCAGCAGTGGTGCTGGGGATGCAGCAGCCCCTTGCCCTCGCTCTGCTGGTGATGCTCGGTGACAATGTGGCCTTGGTGGCTTTGCAGGCGGCACACAAGGAAGCTGGGAGCCTGGTGAGGGAGAAACCGCAGAGGTTGCTGAGAAAGCAGCGCCTGGGAAGGCCTCCTGCTGTGGAGCCACCAGAGCTGGTGAGGGCTGGGGCCAGGGCAGGGCAGAGTGTGGTGACAGCTGTGTGCCTGTGCTGTGGCAGGAGGTGGGAGCAGGGCCCCTTTGCTGTGGGATCGGAAGGAGAGGTGCAGAAGGCGGGCCCAGAGGGTGCCCCAACATTGGCAGCGTGCTGGGGCTCGGAGCTAGCGTGTGCGCGGACATGTAGAAGGCAATGTGGGGGTGCTGGAGGCCCAGAAGGCTGTGCGGTGGCCACAGCACCTTGAGGGCTGTGCCGCGGCAGTGGGAGGGGCTGGGAGAGGCAAGGCTGGGGCAGCGGCTGTAGGAGTTTGCCAGGTGGGGCAAGTGGTGGTGGTGGTGGGGGTGCGGGAGGTCTTTGAGGGAGGAGCCTTTGAGTAGGCATAGGGCAAATGTGGGCTGATGTGTTGCTAGTGGAGTTGTGGAGGGAAGAGGCTGGGAGGTGAGAGCGGGGCTGCCTTGAGCGCAGCACCTCCCATGGCCCCTTTGTGCCTGGAAGTGCTTGATGGCCAGGAGGGGTGTTGCCTGGAGGAGTAGGGGCGGGGGGCTGCTAAGGGCACTGGGGCGGGTCGTTGTGCGGTGGGCAAGCAGGCGGTGCTGGAAGTGGTGGTGGGTGGCAGGCAGCAGGAGGAGGGAGTGGCAGTGTCGGTGGGGGCATGGGTGCCGTGGTGGGAGGAGGGAGGCGGGAGTGAGGCTGGTGTGTGGGTGTGTGGTGAGAGGAGGGCGAGTGGGTTGTGGGGAGGTGGGCCCGATGGGTGGGCCAGGGGTGGCAGTGGCGGTGGCAGCGCCAGGTGCCTGGCACCTGCGAGGGCACTCGGCACCGCGGGGAAGACACTGCTTGCGGTGGGAAGGTGCAGGGCAAAAGTTGCCATGTTGGTGTGGAGCAAAGGGAAGAGAGAGAGGCTGTAGTTGGCATGGGAGCAGAGGGGTGGGCTGGCTGTGGTGCGTGCTCACTTGTGGGCCCTTGGAAAGGGAGCGAGGCGAGGTGGGAGGCTGCTGAGCAGAGGGGTGCTGTTGCTGCTTGCCATCGCCTTGCTCTGGACTAGGGGTGGCATGTTGCGTTGCGCTGCAAAAGCCTCCATTCCTTTGTCAGGCTGTGGAGAGGGCCAAGAGGTCCACTTGGACATCTGCACAGAGCAGGACCCGGTGAGCAGCAGCATTGGTGCTCAGGTATCAACTAAGCACACAGATGAAGCCAGAGACCTTGGTAGGAATGGCTTTGTCTGGGCTCTGATGGTGGGCAGAGGTGGTGGGTTCCTGAGGGAACACGGTGTGAGGTTGAGCTCCTGTCCCAGAAAAAATCTCATCAGAGCAGCCATGGTGCGGGCAGAGGAGGAGACCATCTTTCCTTCTGCCATAGCTGCAACAACCAGACCCATCCTTTCTCCCCTCCCCACTGCCTCATCGAGACGCCCCCTTCACCTCAGGCTTGTGGCAGGCATGGGGTGCATGCAGCCCTTCTCGAAAGGAGCAGCTGCCTTTGCAACTGGGGCCTGGATGTGCAGCTGCCCCATTACACTCTGGGAAAAGGCTGTGCGCCAGCATGGTATTCAGCCCCACGTGCCAGCCAGCTCACATCTGAGGCGAGGAACCCCACGGCCAAGGCCTCTGTTGTCCTTTTAGGCTTTTGCAGCCTCTCTCCTTTTGGCTCCCTTTGGGGCAATGGGCTACTACCCTGAAGAAAAAAGGAGAAAACTGAGAGGTCACTACCTGACCAAGGAAGCCAAGAAGGTGAGAGCCTGCATATTGCAGCCATCAAGTGTACGCAGGGTTGTGAGAGCTTCCCAGACACTCCTGTCCCTTTCCCGAGCTCTGTCAACCCCCTACACTGCTCACATGATAGGAATGGACCAGGGTTGGCAGTTATGGGCAACACAGGGCTCCTACTAGGCACCCACAGTGAGGACAGGGACTAGCCCCCATGCAGCCTGCAGTGAGACAGGCCCGGCACTGGCACGCTCCAGGTTGCTCCTTCTCCCAAGGGCCGTGTCACATAGAAGCCTGGCTGTGCTCGCCCAGCCCCTGGCACCAAGGCTGTGCTGCTGCCTGCGTGGTGGCAGTGGGCCTCAGAGGGGCATGCAGGGACTGCGCTAGGCTCCTTCCCCAGTGCCGAGCCCAGCACTTGTGACTGCAGGACAGAGGAAACCCTGAGCAAGCCCTCATCAGGATCCCACCTCACTGCACTGCTGACCTTCAACAGACCATGGCAAAGAGGTGTGCCAAAGCCTATGTAGCTCGGGGGCTCGGTTGCACCCTGCTCCCACTCCTCGTCCATCAGGCTGGTGTGCACCAGTAACACGGGCAGCAGAGTGCACCAGCCACCGCCAGCTTCACCAGTCCCCTTCCCTAGTGCAGAGCACTGAACACAGATGGGGGGAGAAATCAGATTATTTTATTAAGACAGCTGTAAATGGGCTTTTATAATGCTCCTGGGAGCCTTAGCAGTCTGGGTACAGGGTCCTCAATCTACTGCATAAAGTACTGGGCAGGGACTGCTGCAAAGGACAGCACTGTCTTGGGTGCTATAACACCTGGCAAAGCAGACGGGCCAGATGTTGAGCCCAAGGCCTCCCTGTGCAGCACCAGCTTCTACTGTAACTCAGCACAAATGCACTCCCATGGGGCTTGCTCTGGGGGGCACCCTACTTAGAAATGCTCTCTTGGGAGAAGAACCCCCCTGTTAAAGCACTAACAGGGACCTAAGCTTTGCACTGCCACCAAAACAATGGGCCTGCAGCCCTGCTTGATCCTTCTCTTGACAAACTCAGGAATTGAAGTGAGAAACCGCTGTTGTAACCTCCAATGTGTCCTTGTCTTTAGCTTCAAAAGACGAGCGGTGCTGGAGTTCAAGTCTTCAGGGACCACCAGGAAGACAGAGCAGAGCCAGCAATAATCCACCACCTGCAGTCCACAATCGCCACTTGTGTCACTAGAGAGAAAAGGAAAATCTTGGCTATGATGGAGGGGATAGACAGGACACAGCGCAGAAGGGCTCTAAGGCAAAAGGCTCGTTAGGCAATAGGGTCATATTTCTGTAATATAGTAAATGCATATTTATAGTAGATGCAGTTCTGTGTAAATTGTTTTGTGACAGATTAAACTATGTTGTAAGCTTTACTATAACCAGTTAGTCTATGTTAGTACAAGTCTGTAATAAAAAATACCTAAATAAAACTGTGTGAGGTTCTCCATGGGGAGGTGGGTGATGGTGCTGGAGAGGCCCTGGGCAGGGAGCTCTGTGCAAGCCAGGAACTCACTGAACCCTGCAGGGTCGCTCTTCCAATGTCGCCTGGGAGCGGGGTGGGGAGGAGGAAGCAGAATCACATGGCAGGGGCTGCCCCCACGGCCACCCAAGCTGCAGCGAGGCCCCACAAGGGCTTTCGGGGGATGTGGGAAGACTCCCCAGCCCCGAGTGCGGCTAGATCCGTGCCCCCAGCAGGCAGGCGGGCACGTGGCTACTGGGGCTGGCAGTGAATGCAAAGCTGTCCTCACAGGGCTGGGTGTCAGGATCCTTCGTTACACTGCTGTGCCCCGCAGGTGGGTGCTGGCACAGCACCGGCACCCCAGGAGATGGCACCTGGCTGGGCTGTGGGGGCCTCCTGTGCCCCCAGCTCTCCAATCAAGGTTTGTTCCCCTCTGGGCCCCTCATCTGCCCTCCCGTGAAGCCCATGGTCACCCATTTCCTTCTGCAGGTCCATCAGCATTTAGCAGAATGTGAGGCACAGTGACATTGTTAAGATTCATCTTAATATTCCTCCATGATGAAAATGCTATAACCATCAAATATATGAGGTGAGTAGTCATCAGTTTAAATAAATATATGGAAATGCAAATGTTGCAATAATTATTTTTTTTCAAAAATCATTTCTGATTCTCTTTTGAAAGAGCTCCTTCTACCATCCCAGCAAGCTTACACTTTCCAGAGAGCACTTTTCAAGGGGCTCCAAGGATTATTTGGCTCTTTCTTGCTCCAGCATAGGGTGGGCTCAGTGCTGATGGAGAGGGAAGGACTTGGCATGGGGTGAGAGGTTCCTCTGTGGCCCTTTGGGTAAAAATCCTCTCGCCCCTGTCCCTCCATCTCTGCATCCCTCAGTGGCACGTCTGCAGGGGGAGGCAATGGGAAAACACTCTGTCACTGGGATGCTCCATCCTGATGTTCAGTGAGGTGAAGGGGAGCTGCAGAGAGGCCACAGGACAGGCAGACAGATTGGCCGTCAACCTGAGCTGAGCCTCACAAAACTGGGACACAAATTAGGGCTGAAACTGGCACTGGGGAAGAGGGATGTGCTGGGAGATGAGCAACACGGCTGGGTCCCATTGTGGAAAGGCACTTAGTGCTCCCAACACCACCAAATATACACTGGAGGGAGCCCTGGTCTCCACCACAGCACCCTCCAGATGCCTTTTGGAGAAACCCACATCCCTATGTGGGCCACCAAAGGACACACTAGGTCGCAAAATATCTCCCCTCATGTAGCTTTGGCCCCTGCCTTGGCACCAGTGCTGTTGGACAACACACTGGTTCAGGTGAGAGCTGAAATCTAGGCTTGGGGTTGGGAGAGAGAAAGCCTTAAGCTCCCAAAAGGCACCCGGAGGCCCCTGGGGGGTTGACTACTTCTCTTCTGACCAGGGCACTCCCAACTCTCTGCTGTCACAAGCATGTCTCTTCCAGTGTTGGCATCCACAGAGGTTTCAGAGCTGCACTCTGGCAGGAGGTCAGGTGAGGGAATAGCTTTGGTGGTTAGGGAGTGGGCTGAGGCTTCAGGGAAGGCTGGGCTTTGGCTTATGGTTTCCAGGAAGCGGCTAAGGGATATTTTAGGGTTTGGGGTTAGAGGAGTGGGTTAGGGCAAGAGTTTGGGGCTTACATATTAAGGCTAGGCATAGGAGCTAGGGATTGGAGTGACAGCTAGGGGAGGAGCAAGGGGAAAGGGTGAAGGGTTTGTATTTTGGCATTGTGATTAGGGTATGGGATGGGGATTACAGGAGGGGATTGGGGGAAGGGCGGGGGTAGGGTTTAGGGTTAGGGGTAGTGCTTAAGGTCAGTGGCTAGACTCAGCTGCAAGGGCCTAACAGAAGTGGTCTCACAAGCACTGTCCCAGCCCCATCACCAGTACCTGAAACCCCCCCATACCTCCCCAAAATCTGCCATCTGTTACGGTTCGCTGTGATCTCTCCAATTTACAGGACAGCCTACTGCATGAAACCAACTTTATTTGTACGAGCTCATCAGATCCCAAAGCCTGGGGGCAGGGCACCTCAGGGCACAGTCTGTGGGGATAAATGTCCCCTCACACCCCCGTGAGGGGGTGAACAGCGCTCAAGCTGTGCACACACCCCACAAGCAGCCCTTGGGCCCATGGACGCCCCCCCCCAGCCCCACAGACACCCCCTAGCCCCACAGACGCCCCCCCAGCCCCACAGACACCCCTCCAAGGACCCCCAGCCCCACAGACGGGCCCCAGCTCCCCTGAGGGGCCCCCAACTGCCCTCCCCAACTGCCCCACCTCATGCACCCCCCACCCATTGGGCAGTCTGCATGTCGCTCATAGCTCATCCCACCCTCCCATTGGCTCACTGTCTCCCCTCGCCAGCTGATTGGGCAGCCAGTGCAGAAGGGCGGGGCAGCAGGGGCGCAGAGCCGTTGCCAGGCGACAGCGGCGGCGCGGGCGGGGCCGGCGCTGCTCTGTGCCGGCAGCAGGAACCGCCCGGCCCCGGAGGAGCCCTGAGAGCGGCGGGGCCGCGGCAGCTGTTGGCGCGTCCGGCAGAGCTGCTGGCCCTGCCCCGGCGCACTGAGGTCCCGGGACTGCCGGGGCCCCGGGACTGCCGGGGCCAGGCCCTTGGCAGCGCGGGGGCCCAGGGAAACCGCCCGCTCTGGCACGTCACCCCTGCTGCTGCCCCTGCAGCAGGACCGTTCTCAGCCTGGCCTTCAGCAGAACGGGGCCCGGCTCCTCCTCTGCGGCTGCATCCCCACATCTTCCCGCCAACAGAAACCACAGAACTGGGAAAGAAATAAGTGTATGGCCTCACGCGGCAAGGGGATGCTTTCCCACACACGCTTGGCAGGTTGTAGGCCTTCAGGCGCTCAGCTTCTGTAGGAACCTCTCCTCTGGGATCCTGGCGTCGCTGCAGCCTAGGAAAAGTTTCCTACCACGCAGTTAGCTGCAGCGTGCTTACTGCATAGTTTCTACGGAGCTGGTTCCGTTACCGTGCAGGTAGATCCAATGTGCACCCCTCAGTATCACATAAAGACTGAGACAGCAGGGAAGTTTTCCTACTCCTAAATCGTGTCCAATTTCACACAGTTTTCTCAGTAAAAAAATGCCCACCCTTCCCTGCATCAGCAAATACAGAGGGGAGAAATAATTGGACAAGTTTAAAGTTAGCAGCCTTGCCTAGCATCATGCCTTTCCTAGCACATGCCTTTTCCTAGCACCAAGGAACATGCTGCAAAATACTTTGTCATTAACTTCCTGTTTTCATCTGCTTACAACTTTCTGCCAAAGATCAAACTCACAGCAAGAAATGACCTTTTCCCAAGCTTCAGAAACATTTTCTCACATAGAGATTAACCGGGCTTTTAGCAAATACCCTTTAAATTATACTGTTCTCCAGGCAAAAAGGGGTTACCAAGCCATACCGAGGAAGCAAGTACTGACTGAGAGAACGTTGCCTTGGACGTGTTGAAGAGTAAAAAGAGGTGGCTTCTGCAGCTGGTCTGAACTGTAAAATACTTGCACTCTACCAGGAAAAAAGGCAGGATTGTGGCAGCCCACTCTCCTGGACTGAAGGGCATAGTTGAGCACTGCTTAGAGAGAAACTGTGGCTGCCTGAAGCACATGCAAAGAACAGTTCAAAATAATAGCTAAAAATAGCAGACAGCAAAGATGCTTGTTCCTTCAGCCAAGCCTGACGGTGCAGGAAGGCCCCAGACTGGAGGAACCAAAGTGGCAGCATGCAAACAAGCAGGAGCTGGAAAGCCCAACGGACAATGCAGCTTCCAGGCTTCCATGGCAGCATCAGGTAAAAGAAGAAAACAACATGTATCCAAACTATATCCTGCTAAAATGATAAGACTGCATGTTCCTGCAACAAGCTGCATTGCACACAGGTCACCCGAGCTCTTTCCCAGCACAGAGGCTGCGATGTCACAAACCACTGACAGCATGGCAGTTATCGACACCAGCTAAAACAAGCAAACTCTTTTAACTTAGTGACTCTCTACCTGGCATAAATGATTCATAGAAAGAATATGAGCGGAGAAATGATTCAGCCAGCACAACAACTGCTCCTGAGAATACCAGTTCCATGTAGAGGAATAAATATTGGGAATAATAAAGAAAATGGAAAAAAGCAAAGGAGCAAAGAGGCAGAGCGACAGAGACTGTCCCGGCTGCTACAGAAACGCTGCTGCATCATGTCCTGTAGCACCCATGTGCCCACACCAACTCTAGTTGGTGACAGCCATTTTCTTCTTCAAATAAAACCCTCAGAAGCTTTTTTTCCCCCATGTTACTTGGTGTCAGGCAAATCTCCATAGCAAGACTAGTGCAGGCAACGCCAATGAAGCCAGGCAGGTCTGGAGAGAAAGCCGTTGAAGCAGTCACAGAGTCAGAGAGCAGCTGGGGTGGGAAGGGGCTTCTGGAGGTCTCGGCTCCAAGGTCCTGCTGCAGGTGGAGGCAGCCAGCGGGGGTTTCCCAGGGCCTGGCAGGGTCGAGCTCTGACTGTCCCTGTTGCACCACCCTCAGGCTTCACAGGCTCTTGGCCCTCTCTCAGGGGAATTTTCCCTGCTGCCACTTGTGTCGTGGCCCCTCGTCCTGTCCCCAGGCACCTCGGGAAGGGTCTGGCTCCGTCCTCTCCCCACCCTCCCCTTTGGCAGCTGCAGGCAGCAGCGAGATCCCCCTGCGCCTTCTCTTGTCCCGGCTGAACAGACCCAGCGCCCTTGGTCTCTCCTCATACGTCCTGTGCTCCAGCTCCCGACTCATTCAGGAGCCTCCACTGGGCTTGTGCCAGTGTGTCCATGTCTGTCTGGGAGTGGGGAGCCCTACCTGGACCCTGTGCCCAGACGTGGTCTCTCCCGAGCCGACCCCAGGGCAGGAATGCCTTCCCTCACCCTGCCGGCTGCACTCTGCTAACACAGCCAGGGTTGTCAGCTGTCACAGCCAGAGACAGGTCTGGGTCTGCCTGGAAATGGGGAAAATGCGGGAGTGCCAAGAGGAAAAGGGACAATGTCGACGATGTCGACTGCTAAAGCCCGCGCACATGCTTGCAAGTATCCTCGGTGCCCGGTGGCCATCCCAGGCCCCAGGGAGAGGCAGAGCAGTGGTACTGGCAGCCCGTGTGGCCAATGTGAGGCCTGGACTCCTGCCCCAGCACCCAACTCCCTGACTACTGCCCTCCCTCCTGTGGCACCAGGCTGGAGGCAGGTGGCCCCAGCCAGCTCTGAAAAAAAACCCTCCCTTCACACCTCTCCCTCTCGCATGTCAGGTCTTCAGCAGAAACTCATTCCCTGACTTGCAGAAACTTGATATCACACGCCTGGAGCTCTTTGAGGACATGAACACCAAAGAGCACCTGCTGGAGCAGCTGATGGCCCATGTCCTCAAGAGGGAGCCGAAGCAGGGAGCGGGGAGGAGAGTCTCAGAAGGGATGCAGAGCGAGGAACTGGACGAGACCAATGAGGAAGCACAGGAGGAAGAAGTTTTAAAAGGGGAGACCTCCTGCATTTATAGGAGCCAACAAGACATTGTGGCAAGCAAGGAGGAAGAGTTGGGAGCTGCTGCCAAGACCCCCCTGCCCCGCTCGCCCCCCCAGCACTGCCAGAGCAGCTGCCAGAGAGGCAGCCAGTGACCGCAGCAGCATGCCTCTCGCCCCACCAGCACCCCTGGGAGCCAGCCTAGGGGCTTCTGCCTTGGCTGGAGGCCCTCGGCACAGGTGACCTGGGAGTGAGCGGTCAGCATTGACCACCAAATAGAGCCAGATGCATAAGCCTGGGGTTGTGCGCAGTGGGTGTGGTGAGCTGACCCCTCCCACAGGCCACCAACCCTGCTCGCCCGCTGTGCCAAGCTGTCACCCTCAGCCCTTTGTCCCCTGCATTGTCTCCCATGGGGGAGATGCCCAGGCCTCTCCCTTTCAGCCTGCCTGAGGTGATCATACCCTGTGCACAAGGCCTGATGGCCCCTCCACCCCCTGCCCTGGCATCTGCCCTGCGCATGGGTGCAGAGTGAGGAGGGAAGGGGCAGCCCCACACAAGACACATCACACCACCAGCCAGCTGGCCATGCACCCAGCTGGCTCCGTTTGCCTGTCATGGCCTCCAGCCCAGCCCTGTTGCGGTGGCCACACAATGAGTGTTGTCCCATTGGGGTGCCAGCTGCAGGACCCCTCCCCTGGTTGCAAGTGCCAGACAGGGGCCCTGAGGTTGGGGCTGCACCTCTAGGTGCACAGCACAAAGAGGGAGAGCAAGAGAGATGCAAGTGATCATGCTGAAGGCATTCAGCTCACATCAGAGTTTAGAAAATGGCAATGAAGGCAGGCAGAGCAGGATAGAAAACCAGTCCCCCTCTTTCATAGGCTCACAGGGTGGCTTAGGTGGGAAGGGACTTCTGGTGGTTTCTGCTCCCACCTCCTGCTCAGAGTGGAGCTGATTAGATCAGGTGTCTCTGGGCCTTCTCCTGGTGTCAAGGTTTGACTGTCTCCAAGGAGGGATTCCCCCCCAACACAGGGTGCCTGTTCCAGCACTTGGCCACAGTAATAATGGCTGGGAAGTTGTGTCTTCTCTTGGGTGGGAATTTCCCTTGCTGCAGCTGGTGCTGCCTCCTCTTGTTTTGTCCCTGGGCACCTCTGGGAAGGGGCTGGCTCCATCCCAACAGCCTCCCTTTAGGCAGCTGCAGACAGCACTAAGGGCCCTCTGCACGTTCTCTTCTCCTGGCTGAACTGACCCGTGCCCTCGGCCTCTCCTCGTGTGTCCTTTGCTCCAGCCCTGACCTGTTTGGGGGCCTCCACTGGACTGGCTCCAGTGTGTCCCTGTGTGGTACTGGGGATCCCCAGAATGGGCCCAGTGCCCAACAGAGGGCAGCAACCTTCGCTGCATATGGCTTCACAGGAGACAGAAGGGCTGGCCTTTTGTCTCCGGTTCCCCCACCACCCTCCAGCACATCTTCCTCTGCAGAACTTATCTTCATCCTCAGGAAGGCTGTGAGCACTGCCCTGAGAGCTCCCTCAAGCATGTGTGCCAGCTGCCCAGGACGAGGACAGTTTGGGTGCAGACAGCGATGCCGTTACTGAGAACGCTGCGCATTTGGGCTGGGCAAAGCTTTTGGCACAGTTTTGGTGTGCAGCCAGCAGTGCAGCAATGCATGACAAGCAGGTGCATGGTTCTCTCTGAGGCCATAACCAGAGTCGTGTTTTGAAGGAGCTTGCCGGAGACTGGCTACAGACCTGTGTATGTGGAGAATTACTTCCTCAGCACTGGACAACGTGGCAGAGGAAACCCTGTGAGAGCTCACCAAGCCCTCCAGACTCCCAGGCCTTCACAACCAGATATCTGGGACCTCTCTTTCCTCCTCACTGAAACACTTGCAGCCAAACTTGTAATGACATTTTAGTCCCTCTTTGCCAGCCAGAAAGCTTCCCTCAAAATGTTCATGTCTTGTTGACTGTGCCGTCCATTGGCACAGCCCTTTCTGCAGGTCAGAGATCTTCCCCTCATTCACTTTCTGTCCTGCCAGCAATTGCTTTTTTCTCCTTGGGCAGCATGCTGTCTACTCCATGATATGCAGGTTACGGAGGAGGGTCTACAAAACTTTGATTCTCAGCACTCTTTAAAAAATGGAGAAAATAGCCTTTGCAACCTTCAAACCCCAATGCTTAGGGGAGGCTTCCTGGTTTCATGGGTGAAGGGTTTAAGGGGGTCTATGAAGCATATACTCAGGCTAGGGACTTCTATGCATATGACACCCTGGCTGGTTAATGTCAGATCCTGATTTTTTTGTTTTTTGTTTTTTGTTTTTCTTTTCAGAAGCTGACTAACATCAAAGGGGCCATCACAGCCTTTGGTATGTGAGGGGGTGGCCCTGAAACTTTGTGTCCCATAAACAGCCAAAGAAAGTCCATGACACTCATGACCCTTTCCAACTCCCATTCCCACTGAGCTTTCCTTTCCACCCCTTCTTCCAGTGCTAACTCCAGGAGAGAAATGTGGTTTGGGACGTTTGTTCCAGATTCCTGCATATGCCACATAGCGTAGAAAATACAGCCCTTCCCTGTTTCTAGGGGTTTGACCACACATGTCAAACACTGGTCCTGGCTGACATTCAAGATCTTTTCATGACACAAAACGCATTCCCAGCTTTTACCTATGTGATGCTTTTCCATGTAGACTGGGAACCTCTCACAAAAATCATCAATAAACCATTTAAAGTATAGTAGCCAAGATCTAAACATAAGCTCGCAGTTAGGGCACCTTATTCTCGTGCCCATGTTATCTGCGCAGTCTCGCAGCAGGCAGAAGTGGCAATGATGCAGGTATGGAGATGTTGGTGCAATGTCTGATAAAGCTCACAAAAGTTTCTCAACATAAATACCTTCCCTCCATCGTTAATACAAGAGTAATGTTCATTGCATGAAAGGAGAAAATTGGTCTTGGGTTTTTTGCAATAGTTACTTGGATTAAAAATCCCCTCGCCTGTTTTTTTCCCCTTGGACATGATGAAGATGTGTATAGTAATGTGTAACAGCTCCTCAGACAAAGGAGTTTTGCTCAGCACCACTGTCCTGTTTGTGGACCACCAACAAAACAGTGGTCCTTGCCCTTGCTCTTTTGATTGACTAAACAGTGCTACTTTCTGTGGATGGTTCTAAAATGGAGGCTAGATCATATGGCCCTGCCTGTCCAACCCCAGCCCCTTTTACAATAAAGGCTGGCAGATAATAAGTCTGATCAAAAATTAAAAAAAAAAAACAATCTGCCTTTGACTCTGGGGGATCACTGACCCAAACACTTATAAAACCTCTGTGTTCATTTGGCTTAGATTAATAGTGAGGAAATAGAAAAATATGTGCCAAAGGTGGTCCTTCATGCTGCAATCCCAAAGGCTAAGCCTACAGTCTCCTCTGGGTCCTCTGAGGGTTACAAGGTCATGGAGAAGCGGGTCCTCAACATCAAGATCAAGTAGCTGCAGCACCTCCAAGGCCTGCACTGTTAAAGGACGCTGAATCCGATGGATTTTTCAGTCCAGGGGATTCCTGCTTCCTGCACCTCTGGAAGGGAGGCTGCTGCGGTTCTCTCTTCCCTGGTCCTGCCAGCAGCGAGGCTGGACATGTACTTCCAAGAGGCATACACACACTCTGCACGGACACGGTCGACCACCAAAACATCAGCTCAGGCAGGGGCACAGTACCTTTACAGGCACCACACAGACACGAGCAGCGCTCATAAACACGAACGATACAAACGGCCTTGTCCTGTCCTTGCTCACCAGCTAATCAGGCTCAAAGCTTGCAGGAGACCTCACACGCACCCTCGCCCAGGTGTCTCTGGTACCTGGCTGCCTTGACGTCTGCAAGCCTTCCACACGTGCATACACACTCACACAGAAAATAGCTAGGAACAGGATTTAATACGATGATAGGATAAACTGCAGTGACCAGGCACACAGCTTGGCCAGACAAGTGTACTTGCCAGCGGCTTGCTTACACATGACTGGCCCCTTTTATTCTCTTTCCCTCCATTTTCCCATGCTTTTGCATCCATGATCCAGCTTGATCCCTCCCTTTCTCCAGCTTTATTTGCTTTGAAATAAACAGCCCATCTCTAAATATATTTTTTCTCATTGGTCCCAGATTAACCACATGTATACTCCAATTTAAGCTTTCTGATAACTGTTAGCTAGGTAACCTCTGGATCATATGGTGCTTCTGATACCTTTGCCTCAGTACTGCTGGGGTTGTGGGCCTACTTCCCAAAGGATCCCTAATACAATTATGTGTGAAGCTCCTCCTTTTCTCGCAGAACTCTCCCTTAAGCACTGCTGAAATCCAGCCATCCCTCACAGTGCTGTCTGCTACTCGGCAGAGTCTCATTCTGTTACCTGCAATGCCCAGTGATTTCTCATGCCCACTAGTTTCTCACGTCCTGTTCAGTCAGCTCAACCTCAAGCCAGAGCCTAGTCATCTGCCCGCATACCCTAACTCCATGTTGCTGGTGGAGCTGTGAGCCTGGGTAGGAAGGTCCAGGGCCACCACATCCTTCACTGTGGTGCAGAAGGACCCAGCCCAGACCAAGACAACCGAGCTGCCCAAGAGCACCCAAGTGCTCTGCTGGGCTGAGCTTTGGTCACCTGACATGCCATAGCTTCCCTGGGGTCCCATCTGAGGAGATGGGCTGCAGAGAGGCCCTGAACCTGGTTTTCCAATAAAGAGTTCACTCTTGTAGAATTCCCTTCGGAAATGGGACGCGCACACACAAAATTTAAAAAAGCTGCTAAAGGCAATTCTGCCCTGCAGAGGCTCTAACAGAATGAAATGCTGATCAGATACAACTATAAAAGGAGTAAAACAATGGCCATAGTTTCCCATCCTCTATTTTTCCCCCCTGTAGAATGCAAAACAAAAAGAAAAAGGAGAAAAGCCACCTTTGTGTGTTGATTATTTCTCTAAAATATGTTTCCCTTTATCCATACTGCATGCTTCTGCCCTTTACTTTGCCGTGTAAAGACATGGATGGAGACAGAAGTGTAAAATAAGGAGGGGAACATATAATTTCACAGATGGACAGCTAGAAAATAGTGTGATAGGAGCACACATAGTTTATTTGACATAATTCTTGATCATGAAAAAGAAGAGAGAAAATCCCTAATTATCCAAGAAGAAATATCCCCCCCCCCTTTTTTTTTCCTTCTGAAGAATACATCCTAGAGTCATCAGTGGAGAGAAAACAGGGTTTTAAACAGTGGACATGCTCACTATGTTACAAACATATGAATTTTTAAGAAATCTCTCTGCAAAGTCAATCAACAAAGCTATCATCTGCATGCTATCACTGGCAAATCAGTGAGGCTGTCTTCATCACAGTAATGAAACTGAGGAATGTTTCATGGATTTGAATTTAATGCATTTGAGCCTGTTGCAATGTGCGAGCTTAATTTTCGTGCTTGGCATCTTCTGTTATGCAGGGAGAGAAGGTGTTTTGAGCTTTTCTCAACAGCTCTTGGACATTGTCCCCAGAGTTTTCAGCTACATTTCCTGAGATCACTTATGAAAACTTCCTTGTGCCAGCACGCACTGGCAGTCTATGTCCTAGTCCTAAGAAGTCTGTGTGTTCAACATTTTATTAATGTCTTTTTGATTCTGTTTATAATAACCCCCTGTAACCAAGACTCACAATTCACATTCCTTCCTTTCACCACTACAATCCCAGGAGAAAATAAATCTCCTGAGGCAGCTGTATTTAGTAGCTGTGATGTGGGTGTGCAATGTAATATATGCTAAATAATCAGAATTGCTGTCCCGAGAAGCATCATGACTGGGAGAAAAGCCAAACCTTTGCACGGCCAATGGCTTCCTTCAGGGCCAGCTTCACAGTCTGGTTTCTGAGACTGTAGATGAAGGGGTTTAAGAATGGGTACAGGACAGTGTTCAGCAAAGCCACAGTTGTGTTGGTCTCTAAGGAAACATCTTCTGAGGGCCGTGCATAGAGAACAATGCAGCTTCCATACGCGATGGCTAAGTTGGTGAGATGGGAAGAACATGTAGCAAAAGCTTTCTTCCTCCCGGATGCTGCTGGCATGTGCAGAATACAGTGGAAGATGTAGATGTAAGATATCAGGACTAAACATAAAGAACTCAGCACAGCAAACGATATGAAAATGGAGTCTGCTTTCCAAAGCAGGCTGGCATCAGAGCAGGACAGTTTGAATAAGGGGGAGTTGTCACAAAAAAAATGGTGGATCTTGTTGGGGCCACAGAAAGTCAGCTCTGAGAGCAGGACCAGGTGGCAGCTGAAGAGTGTGAAGCCTGTGACCCAAGCAGCAACAACCAGGTGGGTGCAGAGCTGCCGCTTCATGACAGCAGCATAATGCAAAGGTTGGCAGATGGCAACGTAGCGGTCAAAGGACATGACAACAAGGAGAACCAACTCTGTAAAACCCAGGGCAAAATAGAAATAGGATTGGGCAAAGCAGCTGCTTAATGAGATTGTTCTCTTACCAGAGCTCAGAACCACCAACAATTTGATAGTTGTGGAAGATGTAAACCAGATTTCCAGGAATGCCAGATTGCTGATGAAAAAGTACATGGGGGTTTGCAGGCGGTGATCCACACACACGAGGAAAATGATCGTTGTGTTCCCCATCACTGTTGTCAGGTATATGAGTAGGAGGAGCCGGGAGAGGAACAGCTGTAGTCTTTGATCAAGCCCTGAGAAACCCTCGAGGATGAACTCAGCAACTACAGTTTCATTTGCTGGTCCCATGCCCAATTTCAGTCCATCCTGCTGGCAGGGGAGCATGAAGAAGCAAGTGGGAGAATTTCACAGTCCTTCCTTCTTTGCACCCTTGCTTGCTTCCCATGTAACACAGACAGAGATATTCCCCTCAGCCATTCATCGCACCCTGATTTCTCTGTTTCACATTTCAGTTAGTTAGAGTCCTCAGAGATTTTATTGTCTTCTTTCTACCTTTTCCAACCACTCACAAAGGATTCTTTCTCAAGCGCACATCATTTTAAAGAGGTTGTGAATTATTTCATGCCATGCCTGGGAAATTCCTAGTTCACTTTGACTTCTTGCAAACATCCATCACATCTCTGTTTCAAAAGCCAAAACAATCTCCCAGCAAAAATACTTCCTATTGTCTGCAGATGCCAGGCCATCCATTTAGATATGCATTTGGAAAGTTATTCCTTCTTTTTTTCAGTACTTGCCTTTTTTGACTCGGACATCTGGGAGGATGTTGATTTCAAAGCAAGCCAATAGCCAGTACCTCTTTTGCAATCCCCTGATTTCTTCCACAGTTTCTTCCTCTCTGTTTCTCCAGAAAAGGAGTTCAGTTATTGGAAATGTCTGCATCAGACAGTCTCATCTGACATCATTGTGCACTGAAATAGCATTATTGCCAAACCATTGCCAATTTCCATTGTTATTAAATGTCCTGACCTAAATGCCTTGCTTTCCCTTTGGTGGAGGGAGGGAGTCTTCTCATCTTAAAGAACTTAAAGGCTGTCCTTTGGATTATTTGAAATAGGAAGGGTCTGGAACAAACAAAATACTGGGTAAGGTTATAATTTAGATGCCTCAAAGTTGGACACTTCTGTTTGAGCAAGTTAGCTGACTCCCATCCTGTCAGTGCAGAGAGAAGAGTGTCTGGAGGAGACTGGTAACACTTCTTTCACCTGCCAATTATAGTCGGGAGGACCCAGCCCCTAGAGCTCTCTCTCTGTCTTCATTGACTCTACAGGGAGCCGAGGGAAAATGAGTGCAAACTCCAGCCACTCACAAACACCTCCCATGAAGTAGATGAAAGTCAGTAGTTGGCCTCAAATCTCTTAATTAACTTAGTAGCTAATTTCTTGTTTAATCCAAAAAACATATCTAACAGAGGGAAGTTCAAGGAAAACATAGGCAATAAATACTGACATTTTTCCCTCCACTCTTGCATTTGGTTTTAGACATATAAAGAAATGGACCAGGTGACACCAACAATAGAATGCCTCAAAAATGCAAGGGCAGAGAGAAGTTGATGATGCATTTGAAGCAGTGAAACAGAGGTTCTCCACAGACTCTGTTCTCCCCACAGACCTCATGTCAGAATGGGTGGTTCTTACATAGGGAGTAAAATGGGAAGCTCAATAATGGGCAATACTCCATGACTACATTGGCATTTTAACTTCGGGCTCAGGTTAGTCGAGATGCCAAATGCCCTGTCTTGCTCGCTGCCTCTAGTCTGGCACAGGGGAACCTCTGGCCTGGCTTCCTCTGGAAGATTTGCTGAAATCAAACCTCTGGCTGTAATTATCTGAGCAAAAGCTCAAGGCCAGTCACCTCCAGCAATACCACTGGAGCCTCAGTGAATCAGAGGTGACAGTCCCAGCTTCCCATTTTCTGGGGAAGTTCTAACACTGTCTTCTTCGGCTGTGTCTTCTTAATCTGCTGGATGGCACCTCAAATCATTCTTCTCCTGAATGTGCTTTCTTGGAGGAACCTGCAAAGCTGCTGATAGCTTACAGCAAAGCAGCTTCTCTGCTCCCCATGGGGGTAACCCTCTGTTGAACCCCCTTCTCAGGCTTTGGTTCAAATTCAGGCCCCACATAGCCAGAACTGGAGCTACCATATGTGATAGTGACTATGGCAGTGTGAGACATGGCAGGTGAAGAAGGCTTCGTGTGGCCTTCCCAGAGGGTATTCTTGGGCTAGTGCATCTAGTGCAGGCATAAGACACAGTGGTCCGTGTGAAGGAGCTCAGCCACACAGTGGAGGAGGGAACAAAGCTCGTGTTTCAGGATAGCTGGTGCCCATGCAGGCTGCTCTCATCAAAGGGATGAGACACAGAAGAAAGAATCTCTTTCCTGGGGACAGAGGGTACCTTGGTATGTAAGATGGTGGGGCTAAGCATGGATAGAGGTGTTAGCAGTCTGGGTAAAGAGGGGCACGGAGCACAAGCAGGGGTTCATAAAGATGTGATAGGTTGCAAACGGCCTTGCAGCAACTGAAAGACATCAGAACGAGCAGGTTGACCTCAGCTGTGACCAGGAAGGTCTGGGAGGAAGGTCTGGGAGTGGCAAGCAGCTGTGGGATGGTCTTAATCTCCAAGAGGAGGCTGGCAAACATTTTGGAGGCAAAGGGAACCCAATATCTAAGAAGGAGAAGCTGCTGGGGAAGAGACACACTAGGGGTGGAACTGGCAGTTGAGCCAAATGATGGATATCATGATCATATTCCCCGTGGCAGTGAGCAGATAAATCACCCGCAGCAGTGTGAAGAAGAGGATTTGCATTTCATGAGTGACTGAAAAGGCCTTCAGGAAGAATTTCCTCACTATGGTATGGTTGGGAGGATCCATTTCAGAACCCGGTCAGCTGAAGGTGTGACAAGAGTAACTGTTGTCATGTGTGGTGAAATTCATCTTGTCACCTTCATCAACTTTCCCTTCCCTTTTCCTAGTCCTACTAGTCCTTTCTTGAGGTGGGAGATCAGAACCGCACAGGGGATTCTGATTCTCTCTTTGTTTATATCACATGCCATGAAATAAATGTTGATTCATCCCACCTATCTTTACACACAGTAAACACCTCTCCTGCCTCACTTGCTTGCAGTGAGGTAGTCTGGGCTGCTAGCTAAGAACTGGTAGTTGTGGCAAAACTATGGAAATCGAGTTGCATGTATGAAATTCAAGTTTCTCTTAGAGTTGTAATTGTGGCATGGGTGGGTAACAGGCTATCAGGCCTGTGCCTGTGTGCACATTCAGAGCACTCAAGTCATTAATCCTCTGGGTGGTCCAGGAACTCCTCCAGCTAGTAATCTGCAAGGATGAGATGATGGACAGGTTTGAGAGTGGGGATGGACTTGAAACTCAGAGGTCGACTGAACTCCTAGCACCTTCCAAACTAAGTGTTGGACTGACTGGTGCAGGGCCGCTCCAAGTGGATATTTCCAACAGTTCGAGAGATTCCCAGAGGCAGATCCTGCTGTGCCTGGACCAATCCCTGTGCTTAACTGTGGTGATCACCACCACAGGAGGGGTACGTGCCTGTTTCAGAGATCCCTGCAGCAGCTCCAGCTGCACAACTGCTTAAATTGTAATTATTTAGGACCCTTGAAGATTGACAGTAGAAACTGCTCCTGCAAATGCGGATATGGACAGTCTTTTGTGCATTATTAGGAGAGTTAGGAGATGCTTTGGCATGTGGCTGAAGGTGATCAGTAGCAATGGACCATGCATATGCTGGAGAGGTCACGCAGGACCACAGGCCAGCTGGATTATCGAAATCCCCCAGAAGAACAGTTCAGGGAGACTTACCTGATCCAGTGGAAGCCAGTGTTGGAAGGACCCTGTTGAAGGAGACTGCCACCACCACCTGGACAGTGACCAACCCTCATGTTCAAGAGATTTGATGCCCCCTGTGAGTGTCACCCTATGCCAAGATCCCATTAATTTAGGGGCTCAGGGCTTGGGGGATCTTTTTGAATAAGCACTGCGCCTGTGTTGAGCTTTGTGCAACAAGGGAAATGCATCAAGATGAAACAGCCAGCCCTCACAGGCCACAGGTAGACTGCAGAGAGATTCTGCATGCCCCCAGAAAGGAGGACACTCCCCTATTGCCTTGGATTAGCCCTTGCAATCCTTGGTCAGTACGAAAAATAAAATAAAAAAAAAAAGAGATCTACTACTGGTCTGCATGCAACAAGATTCATTTCACCTAACATTTCACCATTAAAAATTGCGTTCCTTAAATTAAGTAAACGAAGGTCTGTTAGACATCAAACTGGAAGAGGGCAGTACTCTTCTATTAGTAGCTGAATGAGGAGCCTAGATGATTAGTTTAGACTTAGACTACTCAATTGCAGATACAGAGTTCAGATGACTGAAAGATCTCCCTTCACCTCCTTTAAAAGTTAGAAACTCGAAATGTAACCAACTCAAGCCATTGCATTTAGCAACGCTCACAAAAACAACAAATAGCTGATTAACAACATGAATTACCGTATCTTTACAGGTTTTTTTTTCCCCTTGGAGAAAGGAAAATACAGTAAAATTGACTCCACTGAAAGAGTACAACATTTCACTAGAAATTTTGATTTTTTTGTCGCAGTCTGCTTAAAAGTTATAGCCATAACATTTTTCTCAAGAGGACAGCTAGCATCACAAGTTTCATAATTGCATATTTCTTTCATTCATTTATATATGTATATATGTATGTAAACAGATATATGTATATGTGTGTGTATATATGTATATATTTTAGGTAGCTGCAGTGCAAAACTTCTGAACCTGGTGAAATCACTGAGGAAGATACCTTGTGAACATAAAAAGAAGCTTATCTGAATAAAAACCTTTGCAATGTGCTGTTATTCTTTACACTAAGGAAAGAAAGAGCCTTACATCTGTAAGGCAACTCATGAATGCATCTTCTCTGGCTATCTTTTTCCCCTCTCCAGAAGTGGAGGAAGGCCAGCTGCTACTGCATGGGTGATTAAGATTCAGGCACCAGTGAGATTAGAGGTTGTTATAGCCCTCTGTATTTTGTATGTTGCAGTTGCTGGGTCTCTTCTTTGCAAATAGCAGGAGAAAAAGCCCACCACATGGAAATGTCCTCCAGGCAAATACCACACGATCCGCCTTCTGATGGAGATGGTATGAGAAGACACGATGACCTTGAATAGCTCTGCTGTGTCTGGCTTCCTCCTGCAGGGTTTTTCTATCAGTGCTGAAGAGCAGATTTGGCTATTTGCTCTGCTGCTCCCTCTCCATCTGGTCATTCTGGTGGGAAACTTTTTCATTATCCTGGTAATCCTGTTGGATGCCACACTCCATAAGTCTGTGTATTTCTTCCTAGTGAGCTTGTCAGCCTTAGAGCTCATTTCTTCCTCGGTAGCTATTCCCAAGACACTAGTCAGCCTTTTATTGAGCAGCAAGTGTATTTCCCTCATGGCCTGTGCAGCACAAAGGTACCTTTTCCTTTCCCTGGGAAGCACAGAGTCTGCTTTATTGACGACCGTGGCTTATGACTGGTATGTAGCCATATGTCACCCCATGCGATACCCCTCCCTAATGCACAAGAGGATGTGCATCCTGTTAGCAGTAACTTCCTGGACCATTGCCATTCCTGCTCAGATACTACAGACTGCATTGCTCTTCTGCCTACCTTTCTGCAGCTCCAACAAGATCAACCATTCCTCCTGTGACCCAGCAGCACTATTGACATGGGCCTGCACTGACACATCTGTGAATGAAACTGTGATCTACACTATTGCTGCGTTCTTTGGACTGGTCCCCTTTAGTATGATCCTGGTTTCTTATTCCTCTAGTCTTATCACCATCCTCAAGATACCAACTGCCAAAGGTAGAAGAAAGGCCTTCTCTGCTTGCTCCTCCCACCTCACTGTGCTAGCATTATTTTATGTTTCTGCCTTCATCAACTATGTACAGCCCAAATCCAAAACACCTCCAGACAAACTTCTGTCCCTGTTCTATACTGTTTTCCCTGCAATGTTAAATCCTTTTCTCTACAGCCTGAGAAACAGGGTCATCCAAGCTGCCCTGGAGAAAGTTTTGTGGCGCAAAACCATTCATGGGTAAATTTCTAAACTTCAAACCGTGACACTGCATTCATTTCATGTGACATGATCTGCCTAGAATCTGGGCAAGCAGGCTTGATTCAATCTGCTCCAATGTACTTGGATGTTTAAGTTTGTTGGCTGGACTCTCCTTTCCTCCCTCTGGAGAAAAACACAGTTCTTTCTTATGAACTACTGTAGTTGTCTGACTTAGGCTGAGAAAAGTCATGCTCCAAGACTGACCACATCATGTAGGATCCTGTCATAGCCATTGGAAAGAGACTGACACCTCCAGAGAACTCCTGCTGACCTCAGAGACATTTCTTCAGCTGAAGAGACATGCTCACTGGAGATGCCTATTCATCTCCATTTGGTTCTGCAGGAGCCCAAGCATCCAGACTTAGCAAACAGAGTTTTAAACATCACATGTAACTGGAAGTGACTCTTACCAACCATTCATAAAGTGCCTTATTAGCGCTGTTAGCACTGCTGCTGTTCTCTTTAACCATGCTGGTTTTGTTACTACAAGAGCTGCTGCTGCAGCCCACCTAAAATCAGACTGAAATAAATGGAATCAAACTGAAAAATGCAAATTTATTCATGCACTGTATTCATATCAGTAGCAAATACAACCCATTGCCTTATTTAGATAAAGCAAAGAAGGTGGAGTAATCAAAGGCTTCAGGTAGGGTTCATGAGAGACCAAAAAAAAAAAAAAAATACATGGGAGACCTAAGTCTAACATCATTTGTGAGCAGCAGAGTCTTTCCAGAAAAGTCTATACCAATGTAGTTCAGCATGGACAGAGCTCGTCCTGGTGCTCACAGAACATCAGATTTTACATTGCAATCCTATTTCGAAGTACAGAACTTTCCTGATGAACTGAAGTTATACCAGTTGCACTTATGTACCCTGTGCATTGTGAAGATGGTCGTTCAGCCTTCTGTGTCTGTACACATCTGCCTTAATAACACTTCTTCAGAATATCACGTGCAATGTCAGGGATCTGTATCCCAGCCCTTCATGGAGAGCAGTTCATCCCGAAGGAAGACACAGATCTGAAGCAGGCGAGATGGATTGCCCACGAGAGGCAACAGTCTCACTCTGTTGAGTACAGAGGGATTCTACATGCTTAAACTGCCCCTAACAAATCCTTGCATGGGGTCCAAGTGTTGTCCCAAAGAAGGGTTCTTTCACCCGCTGTGCAATGAGCCAAAAAACACACAGAGTCAAGATATTTGCTTAACTCATTTCTGCGCAGGGATGGGTGCTAGCTGGTAATTCCACAAAGCTAGCACACCTGATTACTACACAGCTGACACTTTTATGCAGTTCAAGCAACAGTTATCAGTACAGTTTATAACTATATTAAGTCATCCTTGTTCCCATTGGTTCTGTTAGGTCTCATCTTCATTTAAAGTCATAGTATCCTCTTTTTCTACTACGCATGCTCTATGGGGAAGGGGCTTTGACCAGCAGGGGGCTTCCCTGCTTGTGGGTGGGTTTTTTGTTATGCTAATTAGGGTAGTTCACCCGTAGTTCAAGTAGTTCTCCCCTGTTTATCAACTGTTTTTGTTCTCCTCAGGTTTATTTGGGTACTTCCTTATCTGGTTGCCTTAGAGTGTTGTCTTGCTCCTTCCTTCAGGGCCTTGTTTTGTGAACTACCTGTGAAAGACGGAATAATGCCCTAATCTCCTTTTTCCCCATACCTCCAGAAACAGGACACCTTGTCGGAGGGTAACAGAGGCACCCCTGGAGATGCTGGGGATCAAACCCAGGACCTCCTGCATGCAAAGCAGGCACTCTTCCACTGAGCTACATCCCCTTACAACCTGCTGAAGGGTGGGACATACACTCGTCCCAGGATGTGCCCTTGACAAGCACAGCCCTGTTCTCCCCTGCTGCTCTGAGATCCTCAGCAGAAAACTGCATTCAAACCCTCTTACTGGGCCACAGTCTGAGATGGGGGAAGTGGAGATTGCCTCTCAGTGGGGACTAGTCCTGGACCAGGGCTGCACCATGGGACACTGCCCCTCCAACATCTCTGCAGTCGATGGGGGCAGGAGAAGACTCACTGCAGGCATTGCTCCCACGCTCTGGCCCTCCCAGGGAAGGTCTATGGAGAGGAACAAACCCCTTCCCTGAGTCTCCTCTGCCACCCTGTGCAGCACTCCTGTGTGCAGCACATCTGTCCCTGACACCAACAGCAGGAGTGAACACGCTGAGGGAAATGTCCTCCCCAGGTGAGGTGCCCACAGCTCCAATTGCCCTCCCTCCCCGGGGTGTGCAGTGGAGGGGCCACGGGAGCAGGTAGAGGTGATCCTGGGCAGGGAGCTGCCCACAGCCCCTCACCTGGTCACCAGGCCTCCCCCTGCTCTGCTCTGACCACCAGCACCTGGTGGTGGGTGAAGGGCAGCACCCCCTTCCCTGGGGCTGGGGACGTGCCTGGCCTCAGGGATGTTCCCACTCCAGCAGCACCGAGGACGGTCCTGATGCCAGTGGTGCCCCGGGACAGCCCGAGGTGGGGGTCTCTGTGGCGCAGCAGGGCAGCGCGTTCGGCTGTTAACCGAAAGGTTGGTGGTTCGAGCCCACCCAGGGACGGTGCCCCTTGGTGGGGTGCCTGGAGGACTGTGCTGCCCGGCACCCTGGCTTTTGCTTATGGTCCCCATGGACTAGCACAGACAAACCTGTGGTAACCCCGTGGCTCTGGCTCAGGCTGGTGAATTGCTCAGGGAAGGACCTGTCTCCTGAACCAGGGCTGCTGTGAACAGAGGGGTCCTTGCTGGTGGGGCTGGTGCCACTGACCTTCCCATTCACACCTGTGTGTGTGCAGAGGTTGGTCTTACTGAGGGGTTTTATGCTGGGAGGGAATAGGAAGGGGGATTGACAGTGTAAGGATCAGCACCAAGCACGAGACACATACACTTTACTATGGCTAAAATACAATAAATCAGGGCTTAGTGAATGCTGTCCATTCTGTCCTGTGTCATCCTCCAAAGAAGAGAAGAGAGGGAAACATGAACAGCCACAGATGAACAACAGCATGGCGAAGAGGTGGCCAAGAGGTTACAGTGATGCACTGCTAATGTATTCTGCACTGTGCACAGGGGCTCAAACCCCATCCTCATCAAAGATGCTCCTGTTTCTGGCTCAAGACCCACCTGGAAGGAGTCTTTTGGGGTAGTGACTGTCCTGCAGTCACTGTCCCTACAGACTAGCATTTTCAAGCTCATTCTCAAAGCTGGCAAGACAATCACCTTGCTTGCATGGACAGCCCCTTCCTCTCACCCCTCCTCCCATTTGTGTTCACTCATAACAAAAGCCAAGCTTCTCCAGAGGTACATCCCTGGGGAGCCAGCTCTGGGACAGCAGATCTGCTGGTGGCTGGCACATGCGTGTTGCTGTGGGGTGTCCTTTCTGGACCATGTGGGATGGCCAGAGAAGCTGGAGAGCAGCACGGAGGATGCACGTGAGTCCTGTTGACCCTGAGCTGAGCTGAGCTGTGCCCTCCCCATCCTTGATGGAAAGGACTGAAGAGGGAACAGCAGGTGTCCGCGCTGGGTGGTCGTGTCTGCACATCTCGTTCCTGAATGGGGAGAAGGGAGAGTGCAGTCCCACGGGGCAGTGAAAGAGGCCATCTCAGTCCTCGCCCCAGCAAGTGCGTGGGGACGTGGGAGAGATTCTGCCATCTGCCTGATGCACAGACAGCTCTGCCAGAGACTTCTGTGGCAGGGTCAGGCCTTCTTCCACCCCAAGCACAACCTCGGGGGAGAGGACAGCCCTCTCAGTCCAGTCGGTGCTCGATCCTTGGCCTGACTTGTTGCCTGGAGAGAGGCTGAGACTGGAGACAGAGCAGCATGCCCTGGGTCACAGCTGCAGCTGAGACCTGACGGGAGAGTAGGGTTCAGCAGCAGCAACAGCTGGCAAGAGGACCAAAGCAGCTTGTGGAGTTGCAGGAGCAGGTCCTCTTGCTTTGTGCAGGGACGGGGAGCTGCAAGGTGCTGCAGCTGGGCTGGACAGGGCAGCCTGATGTGTGAGTGTGTTTGGGTAAGGAAACACACACTGGGGAGGTTTGAGATGTTTGTGCTGTGAGCTGCTGCTGAGGGGACAGAGAACATAAAAGCAAAGTCTGTGTGCAAGGTGCAGGAGATTAAAGGAAAAAAAAAGAATAAATTGGGAGAGCAAAACTGACTGCCAGTCTCTGACCTGGGGCTGTTGTGAAGTCACAGTTTTACAGTCAGCTTTTAGCCTCCTGCTAGACTCCTGCAAGGGAGTCACTGCATTTCTGTCCTGCCTTGTGCCCTTTCAGCAGGAAGGAGACGATTCAGAGGGATGTTCATGAGGGGTCCCAGATGGAGCCCTCTCTGCTGTTTCTCTTCCACATCAGATCCTGCTTTTCCCTTCCCTTTTACACCTCTGATTCCAAACACCAGCACCAAGAAATCTTTGCGGAATTAATCACAACCAGAGATTCAGCATTTTGTAGGAAACATAGCTCTCACTGAAGTCCCTGCTGCACGGCAGCTGGTTAAACAGCCTCCTCCCTGTGACTCGCATTCAGCTCTTGTCCCTCTGCATCTGCTGGCTGGGATGCCGAGGACAGCCCCCACTCTGTGCTGTGCTTTGTCTCTTGGGCTACAAATCCCCTCCATCTCCACAAACCCCATTTTCTCCCTCTCAAGCCCACTGTCCTTGGGGAGGGGAATGGCCAGGCTGACTACCTGCCCCTCTATCTCCATCGGACATCTCCCATAGCATTGCAAATGAGGGGAAGAAATCACCATTGGCAGAGCAGGATACCTTTAATGCAATCCTTCTCTGAGGTTTGGCACGTCAGAACAAATGAGCCTGAACATCCCTTATGACCTCAGCTGTTACTCTCAGCATCAGCATTCACTTGAGCTTCCCCAACAGCCGAAAGCCCAACTACGGGCCTTTAGTAACAGTGGGACTTCACTTGGACCACAAGCCCCATTTTCCTCAGGGTTCCTTGCCTCTTACAGATACTTCTGCAAAATGGCTCCAGAGGAAATACTGTGGTTTCTTCACATGACTTCTCCAAAGGTGCTCTTCTGGCTTCAGTTGCCTTGCTTGTCTTGTCAGCAAAATACACAGGAAAGGAAGATCTTCCCAGGGGCTCAGATTGGGGGAAAGACAAGAATCCCCTCCCCCATTACTCTGAAGTGATATTCCACCTGGAGGGCCACAGAAAAGAAGCAGCAAAGGTTATTACTGGCATCTGTTGTTTTCCAGGGCACGAAGGTCATTTCTCACCCTCTCTTCTGCCCCTTGCCTTGAGCCTGCCTGTCAGCGCTCTTATGCCCTTCAGCTAATACTGGCAGGTCTGACAATGGCGTTTGTGATCTGACCAAGGAGCTAAATGATCACTGAGTGAAACAGAAAATGCCCATGCCCTGTCCCTGAAGGGCCCAGCAGGTACATTCCCCCTAGAAACAGGGCCAAAGAGGGCCTTCTGATGTGTTTCCTGAGAACGCACTAGTGACAAATGCATTGCAAAACTAGAGCAGGACAAGGCTGGTCAAGGGCCAAATGAACACACAGGAAGGGGTCTTTCATGCCCCCTGCCCCTAGAAGTATGCTTTTTCACAAGTCCTTGGGGCACAAGGAGGACCTCAGTCAGTAGCACGTACCTGTCTTGGCATCTTCTGGATTTTTTTAACCAGTTTCTCAGGTGGGGGCATGGTGTCAGCACTGTCCTTCCTCCTGCCTTTCTCCACCTTCTCAGCACTGTCCTTCCTCCTGCCCTTCTCCACCTTCTGTGAGGAGCTCCCTCCGATGGCTGGGAGCACACTGAAAATACACATTGTGGGGAGGTGGGGAGGTGGTGTGAGCACAGCGCGAGTTTGGTCTCCACTCTGCGCTCCCAAGCTGGGCGCCTGCTTCTGCAGCAGAAGGCAGTCCCGCAGCAGAATGATGTGGGGTTGACTGCCTGTGTTCACATCCACAGAGACAGAGATCACCCCCAGCTGAAGCACCCAGGGCTCCATGATGTGCTTGGAGGAACGCTCAGGATGCCCAGGCACAGGCTCTCTCTCGAGGCAGCAAGGAGAGGAGCAGGGGCCTTTACAAAGACAGGCTCTGTGAGACACACTTACCCCATCCTGGCAAATGTATTAAACACTCCTCGATGGTCCCAGCTACCTTGCGCTTAGGTATGGAAAACAGATTCTTCCTGGAGACCCAGGGTCAAAGAAGGAGAAAGTGATCAGGGGTGTAAAGGCAGTCCTGCCATCGTGGGATCAGGAGTCACTGTGCCATGTGAGAAAAGGCATTCAGAGCTGCCCTAAACCTCGTGTCCACAGGAAACATCTCACTCAAAAAAGCACAAGGCTGCAGGATCACCCTCCTCCATGCCTCCAAGTGTCTCACCTGCCACGAGACGCTTTGACCTCAGCTTTCTTCCCCTTTCCTTTCTGCATATTGGTAGCTGTTATTCTGGGTGGAGGATGCCTCTCCCTGAAGAGGAGACGCTTGGCAGGAAGAGGTCCTGCAAGCAGGAGACAAGAAAACACTTCAGGACAGCATTGTGGAGACCTTTGGAACAGGAAGGATAGGCAGATGCGCTCAAGCTTGTGATAAATCTGTGAGGCAGGCCTCAAGCTGATTCCTTTCAAAGCTTGTTTCCTGGGTGGTCTTTGGTCTTTCCAGACACTGACTTCCATCTGTCTTTTTGTCTTTACTGGGCAATATCTTTTCTTGTGGAATTGGTTTTCTCATGTTCTATCCCATTCACTCGATGGAAAAGGGGGCTTGTTGGGATGTATTGGTGACCGAACAGAGCCTCTCTGGGGGCCATCATTTCACACAAGGCGAGCCGATCCTTGGATCAGTCTACTGATCTCACATGCCTACAACTCCTCTGTTGACACAGTCAACACAAAGGCACTGTTTTGGGGATGTGTAGGAGAAAGTAGGAAAGAAAGGTTAGAACGCCTTGCTTTGAAAATGAAAGGAAGTCTTGGCACAGGCTACCAGACTTTTTACCATCTGACTTTTCCCATCCTGAGTCACTTGAGAGTTCCCATATGGGGTAAGCAGCATCACCTCCAGCGCCTCATGCTACCCTTGGGAGCCATTGCACTGGAGCCTTGGCTCCAATGCCCTACCCAGCAGCACAGGAGGAGAAGGCACAAACCCCTGCCAGGAACCAGCTGTTCCATTCCCTTTTTGCCACTCGCGTTGTCTTTTCCCATCTCCTCTTCCTGGCTGGGCTTCGCAGGTGCCACAGGTGGTTTTCTAGCTCTCCTCTCAAGCTTGTACCTGGAAACAAGAAAAAAGGCACCAGTTCAAAGGAAGGGCACCACACTTCCTTTGCACCTTGTGTGAATAAGGGGGACACAGGGGCATTTGGGAGCTACTGTGAAGTCCTCCTTTTTCCAAAGCAGAATATACAGAACATGCCAGATTCTGGAGGAGCATCTTAGCAAGCTGAGTGACATCATGAAGACCTCCAGCACCTGGAGGGGTATGAGATTCCTCTTCAGGCTCTTCAAGAACTTCCCTATCCTTCCTTGTAGGAAAGCTCATTCTAACCCAGATCCTCTGGGCTGCCACTGTGACCATCTCCCACCTCCTGTTCATGTTCATGTCCAGGCAGAACAGACTACTCTCCTTCCCTACAGCTTCCCAGCACCATTTCTAACTCCTCTCTCACCCTCCAAAACACTTGCAGGCCCTCCCAAGCTGATGTTTGTGCATCTGTAAAAAGGAACCTCCATCTCCCAGGCAGGTAATGGAACAAAACACTGAGCACAATGGGAGCCAGCACAAAGCTCTCCAAAAAACCCCACTGGGCACAGGCTTCACTTGGGCCTAGACGGGCCTCCCATCAAAAAAACCTTTGACCCAAGAAAATACATGCAGGACACATTTCATTCACACAGGTCTCTCAGAAGACATGGAAATGTCCCAAGCCAGTGACTAGTATGGACCTGTACTTGAATTCACATTGGAAAGAGTTATTCTCAAATGACTTTCTGAGCAGCCTTCACAAGCGCTGGCAACACAACACTACCAAACATGCTGAGAGAAGCTGCTTGCTTGGCCAGCCAGGGGCTAAGAAGCAACAAACCATACTCACTCAGGAAAGACAATGACATGACCAAACCAGGTCTGAGAAGCTGCAGTTTCAGTGCCCAAGAGGACTGAATCCCTCATCTCCGGCATCTGCAAAGGTGAGAGACACATGTGAGATGATGCCAAGGAAAGTATCTCATCGCTCACAGGGGCAGCAAACTTTTCCACTGCTCAGAGAAGGTGCTGCCTCTCTGAAATGTTGAATCTCTCTCTTCCTCGCAGCAGCCCCTCAGTTATACAGCAGAGCAGCTGGAGGGAAATGCATGAGAAAGACTAGGAACACTGCTTTTTGCAAGGCTGAGAATGCAGAGACTCAGCCCAGACACCAGGTCTTTCCTAATGCAGGAGTCGATGGAGGCAAGCACAGGGGAAGGCATTTCACTAGCCGGGGGTCCTGGCTGCTCCGTTTTCTTTCCCTGCTGGCTTGAGTTGATGCCTCCTGAGCTGAGAACAAAGGGCTCAGACGTGGGGTTAACCCCCACATAGTCTCTCCTAACATTCAGACGGCTGCCTGTGCACCATGGAGGAATAGAGAGACGCAGCCCTTCCTTTCCCTTTGCACAGAGGGTTCCAACTATGAAGGCCAAGTCTCTGGTGTGTTTTTAAGGGGCAGGTGAGGGTCTTGCTCTGGGACCCACTGGGAACAAAGGCTGGAGAAAAGGCCCTGGCCCAGAGAATTGACTGAGAAGGCACCATGGACTAAGTGAGAAGGAAGAGACAGAGCTGGGAAGCAGGGCTGGGCTACAGCCTGCTTGCATCTCTGGCTTAACCCTCAAGGGGCTCAGCTCGGCCTGCTTCCACACCTCCCCTTTCCAGCTGCACCTGAAAGCCCAGGCTGAAGCACAGGGCTGCACTAGAGACCTGGGCAAGGACATTGGGCTCCAGTGAGTCTCTCTGTGACATGCTGCGGCCACCACTAGCAGCGGGCAGGTGCACACTTCAGGACAGAAAGACTCTCCGTGTGCTGGTGAGAGTGTAGGGCCCTGGGAAGAGCTGGTCAGCACAACTAGACCAACACAGCAACAGCAGCAACAGGGCTCTGGCCCCACCCGGGCCTTGCTCTGCCTGTGCCTCTGCTTCCTGCCCAGACAGTGGGGTGAGCAGCGTTCCCTGCACAAATAAACCTACACAGACACAGACCTAAAAACACCACTGAGCAAGAGGATGAGAGTGAGGAGATATTCTGGCCAGCTGCTATATGGGAAAGAAGACACATGCTCAGGCCCTCCAGCTTCAAAGAGAGAGGACTGAAGTCACCAGAGACTGGCCAGAGATGTCTGACACCCCAGATGGCCCAGGCAGGAGGAGGAGGGAAGGAACTCACTGTTCCTTCACCACACCACAGTGCAAGGGCATCCCATGAAGGGCTCAGGCCAAGCTTCCAAAGGGACGCACATGTCCCTTGATGCCCAGAAATATTGTTACCTCGCTTAAGGGGAAGCTGTTGAACTTGCTGCCTTACCGTCTCAGACATGGCCAAAGGACACATGGGTTCAAATGTGAGCCTGAAACAAGGGGGCACTAAACCATGGCTGTCTGGAAGATGGGAGGTCTACTGGGAAAAAAACACACAAGACCTGCCCTTTCCTTGGACCTTTTTCCCGAAGCACATGCAAGCAGTGCATGTGGCTACATGAATCTTTGGGTGGACCCAGTACAGCCTATTCCCAGGGTCTTCTCTGCTGCCAAATCCTCTGAATGCTCAAGACAAACTGTCCAGGGAGCTGGCATTACTCCAGGCCAGGACTGTCCATGGGCCTAAACAGGTCATGGCAGGCTAATAGAATTGCATTCACTCATGATTTCAAAAGGACCACAGGTAGCACTGCAGAAATGGAAAACTTACCCCAAGAAGAGCTTCTAGCAGCTGCTCGGTCCCATTCAGCCTTCTCAGAAAGTCTCTGTAAAATCTCATTTTCACATCTACCCCTTGAATAACAAGCATGCCAATGTCCTTCAACACAAGGGCAACATTCTTCCCACTCTCAAGGCAACAGGAGAAAAGATGCATGGTCTCTTCTATGCAAGCCTCCACTGCTTTCCAAGGAACAGAGATGTTCGAGGCTATGCAAGCATACTTCAGGGGCTCAGAGAGCTTATGACCTAGGAAGCAGCAAAAGAGCAACAAAGTCACAAGCGCAGCAGGCTAACACAGAGCATGGGCAGCTTTGAGGTCTTCAAGCAAGACCCTGCCACAGAGCTGTCTTCTTTAAACATCTGGGAAAGCTCCTGAAGGAAGCTGATATCACTGCTCCCTAGGAGAAGTTCAAAGCACTCTACAACCGGATGTACAAAGTGCAATGGGCCAAGCGCAATGCTTTCTTCCCTACAGACATAGAAAGAAAGGGCCCTAGCCATCTCGTAGGACCATGAGGCATGATGGCAGGACAGGGAGAGGAGAAAGGGGGCCAGTTCCCATGCTGAGGGAGTGGGTACCAGGTCATGATACTTGTGCCCACACTCAATGCCTTCCAGGGCGGGAGAGATTTAGCTGTGCCACGTCACATGAACGCAAGGAAGGAAAGAGGGGAAGGAAAACACAAGCACTGCATGACACCCCTTCAGATCCTTCTGGCCACCCCCAGCGCCCTCAGAAGTGCACAGCAAACATCCCTGCTTCTGGTGCCAGAGGTCCATCTCCAAGAAGTGCCAGACTGATGTTGCCATCACAGAGAAGATGGAGTCCTTTCAAAAGAAAGACCCACTCCAAACACAGCTCGGAGCTCCTGCTGCCCCACAGGCATCACCAATGTCCACTACCGCTGCAGTGCTGGCAGCACTGACCAGCCATCTCCATAAGGCTGGCCTCTGACAGCTTTTCAAACACACTAGTTTCCCCATCTCCATTTCAAGGCTCTCTACAGCTGCCTTGGACCCACTTCTAAGTAGAAGGAGAGTGCAAGAGCCACCATGAATGCTGGTATTTGCCTTTACACGGTCTGGTGTGGCAGTAAACACAGACCAATGGTTTTAATGAAATCTGATGAGAAGAAGCATCCCCAATACCTCTGGTGTGTAGCCAGCTGTTAAAGCAAGGCAGAGAGAAAGGGAGTCTACTTGTATTGTACATGAGGATGACAGGATAATTAAAGCAAATGAAGGTGTTCTCAGGACCTGGTGAAGGAACTCTGGCTGTCTAACACTGAACAGCAGTTATGCACAGCCCACAGATGTCCCACGCGGAAGCCAAAGTTTCAGCCTGTCTCCTTACCAGGAACATAGGCCTTATCATAGGTGAGGCCGTGAACCTCTGCAATATTCTTCGAAAGACGGAACACGGGTCTGCGAACTGTCAGAAGACCACGCTTCCCACCACCCACATGCTCAGTCACAATATTGAAGGTCCCAAGCCGAATAACTCTGACTCCCTGAAAAGAGGAAGGAAGAGAAGAATTACAAGACTGTTAGGTGGACAGGCTGGAGACTTGTCAGAGCATGGGGATGGTGCCCTGCCTGCTCCTGCCATACAAAGGGGACAGATGGAGCTCTCTGGGAAAGAAAGCTTTGGAGAAGCCTTGGAGCAATTCTTTGTAAGAACTTTCCAGATGCTTTCCTCCCCCTCCTCTTCACCCTCTCAAAAAAACAAGTCAAAGCCAAGACGTCATCCCTCAGACACATAAGAGGCAGAAGAAGGGTTTCGTGGGGAGGCCCAGGATGGCAGACCCACCTGGTTCAGCATCAGCTGATGAACAATGTAGTTAGCCACACCTTCCCAGACAGCAAGGGTCTCTGGAAAAGAAGTGAAAGACATGTCATGCTCTGGGTGGGCCAGCTCAAACCATTCAGCACATGCCTAACCAAGGAGATGACAAGTGCAAGCATATTCAAACCGCATCCCCCTCCTCAAACACACCCCATTCCCTGGCAGGGGCGGCAGAGCTGGGGTGGGCACTGCCTTGAAGCTATAACCTTTTGTCTGCCCCCAGGAGGGCTCTGGAGCTGCAACAGAGCCATTAGGACATGCAGATCCTGCCATGGGGCATCCACAATGTGTCCCTGAGCTCAAAGCCTGCTCTGCCAGTCTGGAGGCACAAGGAGATCCAGTGGGAAGGAGCTAGAGGCAGAGGCTGGTCTGAGCTGAGTCAAAGGCCAAGGATTCATTTCCAGCACAGGTGTTTCCGACGGCCTCTCCAGAGCCCAGCAGGAGCTGCAGGACCCCTCAGCCTCCTTCACACAGGTCTCCTTTCCTTCTAGATGCAGATCTCCCCCTCATCCCTCCCTGGGGATATTGGCAAGGGATTTCCACCCCTCAGAGCACAGTGCTGTGCCCACAGTAGTCCGGGGGCTCAGGGCATCCCCAGGCTCTCCCCTGGAGGGCCAGTTTCCCTGAATGGGATCCCCTCACACACAGGCTCTGCATGGCCACCAGAGCATCTCCAGCTCCTTCCCCCACCTGGAGCTCGGGTGGGCCATCCCCACTGCAAGGCCAGCAGTGACCCTTGGGGCAGGGACTTCTGCCCGGGGGCCCCAGGATGGCAGGGGCAGCATCAGGGCCAGGACCCAGCAGTCCTGGTGGCCGCACTGGCACCTGAGCCAGAGGAGAACGTCAGTCAGGGCTCTTGGGGCACCCACCAACTCATCCAGCCTCCCCCCAGCCCCAGGGTTTCCACAGCCATGTCCAGAGTTAATGATCTCTGCCACGGCTCCCGGGAAGGAGATCCTGAAGGCCTTACCCTGGCGGGGGAGCGCTGGCACCCCCTGCCCACGCCGCCTCCCCTGGCCAGCGTCCCAGAGCTCCATCCTTGTCCTCCTCGCCCTGGGTCACCCCCGCAGCGGGAGGTGATGAGGAAACAGCTCCTCTCCTCCTCCTCCTCCTCCTCCTCCTCCTCCTCCACACGTCCCCGCAGCCCCGCGCTGCCCCGGGCTCCCCTTGCCGGCTCCCGCTGGGCTCGGCAGCTCCTGGCAGCAGAGTGGTGCTGAGAGCAGCCCCAGCGCCTGGGCTCCGCCAGCCTCGCCGGGACGTGTGGGGAGAGGCCGTGGCCGGGCGGGAGAGGGGAGCTGTGGCTGTGACCCGGGATGTCCTCTGTGACCACAGCCCGTGTCACAGAGGGGCACGGCCCCCCCTCGCCCCAGGGCCCCGGGGGGCCAGGGCTGGCCCTGCAGCGGGCAGGGGCTGCGTAGGCAGTTGGGGGGCTGCCACTGCCCCCACGCAGGCTGTGGGGCAAGGATAACCCCACCGGGGTCCTGGCCGGGCTGGGCACTGTGGCTGCGCTCACCCCGGCCGTGGTCCCCGTGCAGGAACCCGGCTGCAAGGGAGGGCAGTGGGCACCCACCCGGGGGGGCCCTGCAGCAGGCAGGGGTGGGGTGGGGTGGGGTGTTTGGTTTGCACTCCTTTTTGGTTTAAAAAGGTTTCTGTAGCAGCCCCTCACTGTGCAGCAGCAGGACGTGACCCCCAGGAGCACCCACAGCCCTCCCAGCCATTGCTGCACGCGGCCCCGGGCCAAGCTGGGGGCAACTCCTCCCCGGCCCCTCTGCACCGGGATGAGCAGCAGGACGGTGCCCATCAGTTGGGACAAGCGGCAGGATGGTGCCCATCTGCTGGGATGAGCTGCAGGACGGTGCCCATTTGCTGGGATGAGCAGCAGGATGGTGCCCATCAGTTGGGACAAGCAGCAGGATAGTGCCCATCAGCCCCACTTGCACCCCACTGCCTGGGCACTCCTGGCCCTCCCGTCCCCCCGGCCCCTGGACACCTGCCCCGGCTCTCGCCCCACTGAAGGAAGCAAACAGCAGGGCAGGAGGAAAGTCCTCATGGAGAAGTCAAGTGGTGGTACAGTGCCTGTCTGGAGAGGTCAAACCACAGTCAAGAAACACTTAACAGCGTTCACCATGCAGGGAAGCTATGAGCAAAGTCCCACAGCGACCAGCGCTGGCATCTGCCCTCCAGGGCTCCTTCACACACCCCACACCCCTCCTGTGAGGGTTTTGTGGTGGGCAACATGTGCAAGGCTGCACAGAAGGTTAAACAAATGGATATCAAAGAGCTTCACCAGCCCCTCAGCACAACGGTACGGACACGCTTCCAGGCCCACGTCCCATAGCCTCGAGCTGCTGGAAACAGGGAAAGTCTGCTGGAGGGGGAAGAACAACAATCATTCTCTTGCTCTCCTTTTTTCTTGCACACTTTCCCTCAGCACCTGCTAGCAGCAACAGGTGGGACCGCTGTTAGTGGGCCAAGAATCACCATGAACAGGGCATATGCTGGATCCAAAAGCTCAGGCAGCACTGTTTTGCCTTTTTGCCTCCTCCTAGATAAACACCATTATAAAGTAGATAAAAAAAGAAAAATATTTATTTCTGAGTAACTAAACATACTAGTATTGTACTTTTAATGGCTGTGCAAGGTAACACCCAGGAGGAGATGGGGCCAGGAGGGGCTGGACTGAGAGGGGAAGGGACCACACAGACCCAGCCCTGACCTCCCCAGGCACCACATTCACTGGGGGCCGAGCCAGAGACCCTTACGATTGGGGCTGCCTTCACTCCATCATTACACCTGCCCTCCCCACCCCTCGTAGGGCTGAAGGTGAAGGTTGTCTGTGACCAGCCTCTGGGGCTGGGGGCTTTAACACAACCTATAGTGCACAGGCAACCCAGTGTGAGCACACACAGAGTGCACACACGTTGGGCAAACACCCCCCACAGCATGCACATATATTCCAAAGTGTGCGCACACACACACACACACACACACACACACACACACACACACACACACACACACACACACACACACACGTAGTGCAAACGCTCTGTAGTGTGTGCATACTCCAAAACGTGCACACATATTCTCAAGTTTGCATATTGCATAAACACCACAGCGCGCTCACACCCCATAGTGTGCACACATACTCCAAAATGTGCGTGCATGCACATACACATAGACACACACGCACACACATCACACTACGCACACACCCCACCATGTGCACACATACTCCAAAGTGTGCGAATACATCCCACAGTGGGGGCATTCACCCCAGTGTGTGCCCACACCTCAAGGCAGGGTCTTGGGGAGGACCTGCCTGGCCCCAAGGTGGGGCTCCAAATGCACCCATGAATCCATGAGTCCTGAGTCTCTGGCGCAGAAAACCACTGTCCCTCCCAAACCACTTTCCCCTCTGTGCCCCTTGTCTCTCCCTGTCCTTGCCTCCCCTGGCACAAATATCATAGTGTTACTCTGTCTTTCCCACCTGTCTGTGCTGCCCTTGTCCTTCCCCTTGGACTCTCTGGGTAGGGGGAGGTTCAGATGCAGTTCAGATACTGACCCTGTGGGTCCTAGCATGCAGACATGTCCTTGACATGGAGGTGCCCAAGTTCCCCTCTAGACTGTGGGGCTCTGGGCAATGCATTTTGGGGGCTGGGAATGAGCCAACTCTCTCTTCAGGACTCCCCATCTTTAGGACATTGGACTATTTCCCTGGGGTGTCGGGCTGGGCTGCAAGCTGCCCTCCAGAAGGGCACAGCTCTCCCCTTGCATCTGGGTGTCATCTCAGTGCCCCATGGAGAAGCCATCTAGGTGCTAAGGCCACGAAAATGCTGCTGGGCAGCTGGATGTGGGGCTGGGGGGCAGCTGGAATGAGCCTGATGTGCTCCTGGCTAGAAGGGGAGGGCTGAGACCCCCCTCAGGGGCTCTGAGAAGGGCTACTGAGTTTGGAGATCTACACTTTAGGACTAGATTCCTCTGCTCTCAGCAGTGTTGTTTCTTTTTAGGGTAACATGAGTGCAAGTGTCCTCCACCTTGGAGGCACAGGGCAGCTGGGAAGAAGAGGGATGGGCAGGCCAGCTCTCCTCCCTCTGCACCAAAGACACAGTGAATCCTTTTGCCCCTCAGGAATCACAGCTCTTCACTGCTTATCACTGCCAAGTGCAGTTGCAGTGCTGAGGATCTCTGTCACCAAGAGTCCTCCCCAGGGATGACAGGGGAATCTAAAAGAAAACAAACAAAATCCTTAAAACTATGAATGATCCCCACTGTGTTCGGGGGCAGAGTTAGGCTCGGGTGGGTACAGACGGGTGAGACCATGGGTCCCATGTCCATTAGCAGAGCTCAGCTCCCCTGGCCACAGTCAGGGTGTGATCTCACACCCCTTTCCTGCGAGGGTGGCAGCCAGCGGTCACCACGGGCTGGTCCCTTCCCTCTGCGGTGCTCCAACACTCAGAGCAGAGCAGGAGCGGAGGGGAGGAGAGTCCGGACGCAGCTTGTGGGGACCGACGCGGTGCTCCCCCGAACCACCCCCGCTGCCACAGCAGGCGTGTCCTCACTGCAGCCTTCGCGTAGGGGCTGCAGCTTTCCTGCGGACACATCCGGCATCACCAGGAGGACTTTGTCTTTTCAGGGCTATTCTCCTTATTCCCACACCGTCCTGCGGTGCAGCAGGACACCGCCCGCCCCGCCCCGCCCCCACCCCTCCGCCCCGCCTCCGCGCCAGCGCGCATGCTCCGACCCGGCCCCGCCCCTCAGGCCCCGCCCCACCTCCCCCGCATGCGCACTGCCACCCCCTGCTCCACGGGCCAGCCCCACCCCAGGAGGCCCCGCCCCACCACTCAGGAGCCAATGGGGGAGCGCGGGGTGGACGGGACTTTGGGGCTGGAGGCGTCACTTCCGGAGTGGGGGGCGGGGCTGGGGGTGCTGCAGCTGCCGGTGCTGGAGGCTGAGGAGCTGCCGTGTGCGGGGCCGGGGACAGAGGGCTGGGGACAGAGCAGGGCCTCGGCGGAGGGGAGTGTGTGTGGAGCGAGACACCTCGTGTGGGAGCTGCCGTTCTTCCGGCGGGTGTGAGGGGGAAAGGGAAGGGGCGGCCCCGAGCGGGCGCTGTCCTCGCCGGGCCGAGGAGCAGGCCGGGAGCGCGGCCTGGCGGGGGAGCGTTGTCAGGGGACTCACGGGTCAGGGCCCGGGTTTCCCGGGTGTTTCCAGTATTCCTCGACACCACTGTCCTCATTGCTTTCTCCCAGGCCCTTGGCGAAACCCCAGTTGTAAAGGCAGAGCGAAACCCTCTCATCGAGGTGGGTGTTGCTGTTGGAGATGGAGGCATCTAAGCATAGCTGTATTTTTCCTTCCTTCTGCCTTGTGTCCATCCGTGCTCCCTGCCTCTGGCTGCTTTAGCAAATCTGAGCTTTCCTCGTTTATTACTGAATTATGTAGAGAAAATGGCTCCTCCTGTGTGATCAAACTACATCTGACCCTGAAGGGTTTGAGAAAGGACAGGACATCACTCTCGCGGATGGTGAGTGCTCTCCTAAACCTGGAGCAGGATGTGCTTCTGTTCAAGAGTGGGTGTTGTTACTGTAGCCAGGTATTTAAGCGGTAGTTATCCCTGAAGGTCACATTGGGAAGGTTGAGTTGTATTTTGTGTCTGCTGGAAGGCTGCTGCTGGCAAGTTGTGCCTGAAGGCGGCTCCACTGAAACTAACATTGTGCTAAAAGTTGACCTGGAGGACACAGAGATGTTTTGCCTTCTTGAGTTTTACCTTCTGAAATATGAGCAAGTTCTGAATGAGAATGCTTTTTTACAGGAATAGATTTGCATTTGCCATCTTCCCCCTCCCCCCCCCCCCAAGTATTTTGTGCTTGATTTTGGTCGTATATTGAGAGCAAACATGCTGTGTTCTGTGAAGGACATCATTTCTGTTGTAGGAAGTTTGGGTGTACCTGACACAAAAGGGGGGATGGTCCAGTAGCGATGGTACCAGCTTGGTGGGAGGATGAGAGCTGAGAAGAAGGGATTTGGTTGAAGAAAGACTGAAAAATCCTTCCAGTGTTTTCTGTTTGCTTTCGAAAAGACTAGGAAAAAACCTTAGAAACCACCTTCAGTTTCTGTTCCTGAAGCAGGAGTATTTGTCAGACTCCCTCTTTGTATCAGCTGACAAACTCTGTCCCCTGACTGTTGCCTTCTGCCTGGTGAGGAAGTGTGCAGCCGAGAATTGGTTGTGAGACCTAGTTCCCGAGCATTACTTTAGCCGGATGTTATTTAAGTGGGTGCCTGAGAGTTGCTTTTCTGTCTTTTTTATTTTGTGTCCTACGTGGGACATTTTCATTTTCTGGAGCTTACAGAAGGTAGTGATTTGTGTGTTTGCTTTGAACCTTAGATGGCTTTATTATGTTTATGAATAATATACAGATGTACACAGATATAAATATTATATACAAATATGTGTGTGGGTGGGTATATATGTGTATTTATACATACATACATACATACATATGTATATAGGATTATAATCTTTATTATGTTCCTTGCTTTGAGGAGGGAAGGCTTAACCTCGAGGCTGCCAAATTCTGTTCTACCTGTTTTTCCCTCAGCATTGAGCCCTGTGTGGTAGAGCCTGGCTAGACACGAGCAAGGAGGAGAAATCCGATGTTGCCTGTTATACAGAGAATGAATATGCCTTATTGTTCTTGGGTGTCACGTACCTTGGAGAATTCGGGTTCTTCTCCTAAGTCATTGTTTCTGAAGTTGTGTGGTTTCTCATCCGTTCTTTTGTCTTTGTGACTGTTTGTGCAGCCAGGGGCCTGAGGAGGTGTCGCGGGGGCAAGCCCTAGGCATGATATTATCTGTGCTGAGTGACTGTGACCGGATACACTGCTTCTCCTGCTAGCGGTTGAGGTTCCCACATCAGCAGAGTGACCTGGACTCCAGGTGTTGTTCTCTGGTTGTGTGCCTCTGCCCATGGGCAGCAGCGAGAGCATTTCAGCTGAAGTCTAAAATCATTTGCTCGAGGAAGTCTAAATCAGCCAGAGCATTTATGTGAATATAGCTTCTGTTGGAAGCTGTAGAATGAAACCAGCTTTCCCTCTGGAAAGAAAGAAAGAAAGAAAAAAAAAATGAGGAAAGAGAACACCCTGATGGCTAGTTCTTGGCTGAAGTGGCTTTGTAAGGTGTTTGTCCAAGGGAAAATATGTGTTAGAAGTGTATGAGAGAGCCTTTAGTTTGGCACTGACTTTCTTAGCTGTAGAGGGAACTGTGTTCTCCTAGGGGTGACCTTTGTAGTGTCTGGACGTTTGCAGTACTGGGAGATAACAACTTCCTTGTGCCCCCTTAGATGCCCTTTACTTTACTTAATGTAGAGTTTAGACAAGACTCTTGAATAATCCCTTTGGAACCGTTTGGGGTGTGTGTAATTGTTTTTTGTTTGTTTGCATGTTTATGATGGCAGAGCTTCCAAACCAAGTGTGCAAGCTAGAGGAGATCATGAGCAGTGCTGTCAACCTCAGTGTCCCCCATGAGGACATCCACACACTAAAGGAAGCTTGGCTGTCTGAAGGCTGATGCAAAACTTGCTGCAGCACAGTGGTGTTCTCATGCAGTGTATATGGAGAAATACCCCTTGACCATGCATGTGAGTTTTCTTTTCCAAGTTCTTTGCTGCCCCCCTCCCCCAACAGCAGATCTCCGAAGTGTCTGTGTTTGGGTTCTGATTTTCAGCCTTGAAGGGCACAGTATTTCGGAAAGCACCTGCACTTCTTGTACAACGCTGCTTCCCAGCATTAATCATGCTCAAGCCCAGATTAGTTGGAGTGGATGAAAAGTCTTCCTAGCAAACTCTGTAGAAGTAGCTATGCACAAAAATCTGTGAACAGAAGCTGTGGCTGGAGTTCTCTGAGGCAGCTGCCTGCGCCAGCAGAGAAGTGTTGCTGTATGTTTTCATTTGGTAAACCAGTGTTGTACTTTCCATCTCAAGCTCACTCTTAATCATACAGATCACAAATTCCTACATGAATCTCATAGTGTCAAGAGAAAAGAAGCAAGGCAATCCGGCTTTCTGTACTTTCTTCTATCCAAAGCTAATTATCTGGGGTCTACACAGCAGTGAGAAGATGGACTGGAGGAGTGTCTCTCTCCCAGCAGGACCACATCCTGGTGCCCATTCACTGGAGAATGCAGCGGGCAGTGGTGGTGAGTCCAACTGGACTGTCTTTAGAACTGGAGGAGGTGCACAAGCAAGCAAGGAGAGTCCATTTGGGGTTGTTTCTGATTGCAGCCCAAGCCCATTGCTATGTCTCTTTTAGCAATTGCCGTGTAATACCAGGTCCTAGATATCAGAAAGAAGACCATCAAATACTCTGATGTGATGGGACAGAAAGGCAGCAAGCCTTGTGAACCCTTATTGTAAGTAACTGCTCTGCCACTGCTTTTCTGCTTTGACCCACAAGAAGGATTGCTCAGGTTTTCTCCCTTGAACACAGGACTAGGTGTTCTTGCCTTGCTCTTAGATACCAACCAGCTGGGGCTGTGGAGCTTCTCCAAGTTTGGTGCACTAGGAGCAGGGCTGGCAGTTCCCAGGGCTGAGCTGGATTGTCTGTCTGGCTTTCTGGTAGCTGCTTCCCAGCAGGAGCTGTGCAGTTCCCCTGGAGCAAGGGTCTGGAGCCAGTGGCTTTGCCATGTATCTGGTCTTTGTGTCTTCTGGGGGGAAATGTGTTTAACCCTTGGAGCTGTGAAAAAAACACTGGTTGTTTCCAGAGGCAGCTTGTACTAAGGGGCTTGCAAGTTGTTGTGAGTGAAGGAAATGTGGTTTTGCTGGGTTGTCCTGTCTTGCATGCATTTAGGAGTGGGGTGGGCAAAGTCATGCTGCCCCCCGCAAGGGGCAGGTGTTGAGGGTTCTTCAGATGAGCTTTGTCACCTGGAAGAAGTGGCAGCTGGCTGCTGAAGCATGTTTCTGCCTCTTTCTCCTAGGACTTCCTATGGAGTGGCATGTTTCTCTGTTCAGAATCACCTGCCTGCCTTCTGCAGAAGGATGATGGTGGGAACAATCCCTCAGCAGCAGCTGTGGTGAGACATGCTCTGTGAGAGTAACAGTGTGATGACCTTCAGGTGAGGAACTCTCATTTGAATTATGTCTCTGATGCCTTCTTTCACAAAGCAGCTGGCACCCAGATTTTTTTTGTCTGTAGTCTGCAAAGCAGTGGTTAAGCTGTTTTCTTCTTTTCCCAGTGGTAGGGACAGTAACTCTCTGAGAAATTAGTGGATGCAGCCTAAGTGCAAGCTAATGAAATGCTTTTGCTCTTGTGCAGGGAGAGAGCAAGGCCTTGCACTGAGAGCAGCTTCTACTGGAACGCCTGCCATGGAGGTGGAAGGCTCATGCCTTGCAGCACTCATGGGCCAGCATAGGAACAAATGAAAATCTTGTCTCTGGTGGTGATAGGGGCTGCACAGGGAAGTGTGGGACTCAGGTTTGCCATAAAATTCATCTACCAACCTTTGGAAATCATTGTGCATTCCAATAAAAATGCAGTTTGCTTTTCCCTTGTGCATTTATTCCTGTTTACTGGTTGGAAAACATGCATAGAAAATCATTGGCTAGAACTAATGAAGAAAACAGAGAACAAGTATTAGTTTGCCTAAAAACCGAAATTATTTTGATCAGAGATCAGAAATGTGTTGAGTTTCGGTCTGGCTTTTTTGGCTTCTTCTGACACCAAGAATGAAACACTGCCCTCCCCAAATAGCAGCCAGTGTTTCTCCCTGGAGGTAGTTAGTCTCTTGCTTGCTGTATTTTCTGTATTTTCCTCATAGAGGAAGACCCAGAAGCACCTGAAGGACACAAAGACTGTGATGAGGTCATATTACTTTGCCAGTGGGACACTGTGACTGTCTGCACTTATTTTCTCAACTCCAGCTTAAAACCTGTCCTTACATCTTTACATGTCTGTCCATTGACTTACCTTGTCAGTAATAGACTTATCCTGGCCAAGAAGCACTGGCTTTTACTAGGCAGTGAGATGTGAGTTGTAGTTCCCTGGATGTGTGCTGAACAAGCAGTGTTTTGTTTAGTGACTTTCAGCTCCTCGTGTTGTATGTATTAATCTACCTCAGTGACTGTGTGCTTCAGATCTAGTCTGCAAGCTGCAAAGCAGCCCACTATTCATTCACCATTTCTGATTTTTCAACTAGAAAAGAAACAGAGAGGAAGAGCAAGGTCTTTTCCAAAGTATTCCTAAATGCACTTTATACGCTTGAGTGCACCCTTTTTGATGAAAAGAGATGAAAGAGGGCAAAGTTTAGACTGTGACTGCTATGGTGTACTGAACCGCAGTATGGTGTACTAAACCACAGTTCATTTAGGTCTGTACTACTTTTAGAACGAGAGTGTATGAAGCCAAAAAATGCATTTCTGATTAATGGAAACTCCTTTATGCAATGAAGAGTTGGAGAGCAAAAAACCAAGCACTCAGAAGTGCCATCTTGTCCATTTTGAAATATGGGCTCTCCAAGAAGGAAAAGAAATGAGAGGTGTATTTGCTCACATTGAATATAATTGAGAGGTGCTGGGAAATGCCACAAGTAGTGAAATAAAGTTAAATGTCTAAAGAATGCTTTGTCCTTTTTTTGGGGGGGTTGATTGTTGTTATTCTCCTTGGGTTTGCCTATCTCATGAGTTGATGTTTAACCAAAGATATTGGTTAAACCAAGCTCTCTTGTGACATACATATAAGCATGCAGCTGAGAGTGTTTGGATTAAAGAGGTCATCTTTCAGAAAGGGTTTCTTGGAGGAATGCTTTAAAGTGAAGAAATGTTTTGTTACACTCTTCAGCTCTTGAACTGCTTTGTGTTCTTATCATCCTTCTTTGCCTTTTTGTCTTTTTTAATATACTTTTTTTTTTAAAGGAAAGTGTTTTTCAGAAGTGGGGTGTGATGCAGTCACAGGGTCATGGATGTCTAGTGCTGCTGTAGTTGTCCTGGTCCCCTCTGCAGCTCCGAGGGGCTCCAGTCTCCTGCAGGTGCCCTGGGAGAGCTGCCAGGCCCAGGCAGGGACCTCAGAGACACTGGGGCCTCTCCAAGTGCCACTGGATGCTTGTGGGTAGACACGTGAGCTCTGCCTGGAAAGGTGAAGAACTGTTTTCAACAGTTAAAGAATACAAACACACTCTGATCAGCTAAAATGATTGACTAATTTTAATACACATGTTAATGTTTTCCCATCAGGAAAAAATCATGGGAATTTGGAGGAAGGGGATGAATCTCAGGCGAAGAAATACTGAGAGGCCCCTCAGCTTGGGTTACCACTGCTCTGCCTATTATGCTGTGGAGGTAATCTCAGTCATCTCTCACATGTTTTCACATGTCCTGATTAAGTTGGTCATGTCCAAAGTTTCCTTTGCATCAGACTATCTGGGCATGTGCACTTTCCCTTGTTTTCCAGTCTTCCTCCTGCCCTTGCTCTTCATCCATTCAGATATCTCACAACTCTCCAGTTGCTGCTCTGAGCTCCAGGGAGTCTGAAGCTTGCCTCATCTTTCAGGAGTCTGATTGTCTCTCTAGCCAGCTCCTTAGCTGTCTTTCTAGCTATCCTTTCCTATCTATCAGTCATTTCAAGGAAGGTTATTCCCTGTGGAAAGTGGACCTCAGTGGAGGCAGCTTGGACTTAACATACAGTTGTGGAATGTATTTACTTTGTATTAAACTGTAACATCTTTTATTTTGTTTGTTTGCAATTCAGAAAAATTCTCTTGTGCCTGTAACTGGTTCTGTAAGGAAAGGAGGTGGGAATTGCTGCATAGAAGCTGTAACATTCAGGTACAGACTGGAGTGGCAAAAGGGTTAGATTTTAACAGGAGTGACGTTAAAGTCCCCAGTGGCTGAAGGGAGAAATAGCAGGGTTGGGGAGGGGAGGAGGAAGGTTGTCCCTACATGTCTCACATCAAGGATACTGCTTTTCCTACATGTCCAGACTCGGTTAGGAGACACTCTGGGTCAGTCTGAATGGGAGAATGTGCATATCGCATATTCTGAAGAATAAAGGAAGCTTAAGAAGCCGACATCTTTCTTTTTCAGGTGCTCATTGAGATCTTCCTCTTCTAAATGCACTCCTGAAACCTCTCCAGTTAGCCACAGAAGAACTGGAGAGCTGAAGAAAATGATGGCAAGAGACATGGCTCCTTAGGGCTTTTGCATGTTAATGAGCCTCTCGGGTATATTTGGTGCTGAGTCCATGAACCTCAGCTATTGAGAGGAGACTGAAGAAACCTCTCAAGAAGTTGAAGTCAGAAGTAGACTCTAAATCTTCTTGGCGTGTTAATAGGTCCCACTGAGGGCCATTACTCGCAAACCTTCCCCAGGGGCTGATTAGAGCAGGATGTTGGAGGCCCTGATTGTAGGAAGGCAAAGGAAATGTTTAGGTGTCTCTGATGTGTTTTATCAAGCAGAATGGCCAGGCGCTGACAGCCAGTCCCTGGGTAGGGTCATCTTCCCCCTCATGCTTTGCTCAGGGCTCTTGCTGGGGCAGGGTGAGGGTGGGGGGTGTGCACCACTGAGTACAGGACAAGGACACAGCACCTCCTGGGCTCCCTGGGGGACAAGGAAGCAGCAAAGGCACTATGCTTTAAGGAAATGGCATCTTGTCACAGGCCTTGGTGCCAGAGACAACAGCCATAGGCAGGAGGACAAAGACCTCAGTTGGAGGCTTTCAGCCTTAGCAGTGCCCTTGGCTTGTCTCCACCACAGGCTGTCCTATGCTGTCCCATGCCTATGCCTGTTCCCCTGCAGACTGTAGGCACCCAGTCTGCTTCCCCACCTTGCTTTCACTTGGGATCAACATGCCTCTACTGATGTCTCCCTGTCCTCACAGGCTTTTCCTTGAAACACAAAGTCAGGGGCTGATCCCAGGCTCCCTTCTGGGTGACCTGTAGCACCACAGCACAGCACTACCCGTTGAGTGACATTTCCATTTCCTAATACCATGTCTGAACCTCTCAAGCTGCTCTGTGTGGCTCTTTCCCCTTCTCCTGCTGTTTGCCACTACCCAGACAAGCTACATCCTCTCTATCATCAAGCAGTCACAGGCTCCTACTCTACTGCCCTTCACTTCCACTTCAGCAAAATAAAGAAACCCAGGGTCCTCCACCTCTCCTCATGGACAGTGTTATTCCCCACTAGGTGCAGGACTTGACACTTCTCCCTGTAAATCTTCATGAGGTGCCTCTTGTCCCAATCACCCAAATTTCTCCAGTTCCTTTTGGACTGAGGCTCCTCTATGTCAAAAATAAATAAATAAATAAATGAATGAATGAAAAGTACAGCAGCAATGGTGAAATTATATGGGATGGGCTAATTGTATGAGAGGAGACCAGGATGGTAAAAGAGACAAACTTAGAAGGGGGAAAAGGGAAAAGAAAAGAGCAAAGTAAAAAAAGGAAATCAAAAGTGAAGCTAAGGATTGATCAGGGCTGCTTTGGGAATTCCTGCCAAGAAGCCCTGCATCTGAACAACTCTGACTGGAGAAGGACAAGAAAGCTGACCTACTTCCACTGTCATGGGGAACCTGCATGCTTTCCCTGACGTCAAAGAATGAAGACCCAGAGGAGGAAAAATCATAGATTCCTTCAGGGTGGAAGGGACCTCAGGAGGTCTCTAGCCCTATCCCTTTGCTCACAGCAGGATCAGCTCTGGCATCAGAGCAGGTTGCTCTGGACTTGATCCAGTCTGGTCATGGAAACCTCCAAGGATGGAGACTGCACAGCCTCTCTGGGCAACCACTTCCAGTGCTTGACCCACCTCTTAGTGGAAAAGCTTTTCCTTATCTCCTGCATGAATGACTCTTCTTTCAACTTATGCCCATTGCCTCTTGGCCTCCCACCATGCACTACGGTGAAGAGCCTGCCTCCGTCTTCCTGATGACCTCCTCATAGCTATTGGAAGGCTGATCTGAGATCCCTCCAAAGCCATCTCTTCTCCAGGCTGAACAAGCCCCCTTTCCTCACAGAGCAAGTGCTTCAGCTCCCCGTCTACCTTGAGAGCCCTCTGTCACGCTCATTCCCAGTTACCAACCTCTTTCTCTTTCTTGCAATTCTGTACTGGGTGTAATGAATACTGACTAGAGGGGGATCATCATCTCCCTCGACCTCCTGGCTGGGCTCCTGGTCATACAGCCCAGGAGGCTTTTGGCCTTCTTTGCTGCCAGGGAATGCTGATGGCTCGTATTTTGTCTCCTGTCTGCCAGGACCCTGAGGTCTTGTTCCACAGAGCTGCTCCCCAGGCACTTATGCCCCAGCCTGTAACACTGCAGGGTGTTGGTTTATCCCAGGCGCAAGACCTGGCATTTGCCCTTGGTGACTATTGGGAGGTTCCTGACAGCCCATTCCTCCTGCCTGTCTAGGTCCCTCTGAAGGGCATATGGCTGGTCCCCCCTGCCTCGAGTTTGGGGTCATCTACCAGCATGATGAGTGTTGCCTGCTCTGTGTCACTAATCAAGATGATAAAAGGGACAGGTTCCTGGGGAGATGAGTGGTGCTGCACTTCTGCCTGGCCTCCAGGAAGAGTACTACCCATTCACCACTGCCCTCTGAGCCTCATCATCTTTCTACCTACCTGGTTGCCCACCCCTCTAGACTGTAATGTTCTAACGTGCATACAAGAATATTGTGGGAGACAGCATCAAGCACCTTGCTAAAGTCTACGTAAAAGACAATTACTCTTCTCCAGCCACAAATACAGTTTCTTAATCGTAGAAGGCATTCAGGTTAGTGAGGCACCATTTACATTGAGTAAATCCATACTGACCATTCCCTATCCCCTTCTTCTGCCTCATGTGCCCAGAAATGTGACCTGAGAGGATTCACTCCAGGACGTGCTCCTCCTCACCAAAGTGAGGCTGAACTGCCTGCTGCTCCCCAGGTTGTCCTTTTAGCCTTTTTTGAAGATGGATCTAATATTGGCCTTTCTTCAGAAACTGGGAACTCACCCAGTCTCCACTCCCTTCCAAAGATGATAGTGAGTGGCTTTGCTGTGACAGCAGTGAGCCCTCTCAGCATCCTTGTGTGCAGCTGCCCAACCCCACTGACTTGTATAGTTTGAGTTCTCACAAGTAATCCCTCACCAGTCCTCCTCCACTGTTGGTTGCTTTTCTCCTCAAGAGTCCTGAGTGGAAGCACAGCGGGCTGGGAGCCCTTGTTTGGGAAAAGTGAAGCTAACAAGGTGTGGAGTCTCTCAGACCTATCTGCCTCTGCTGTTGCTAGACTCCTTGCCCCATTCAGCAGTGATCCCACCTTTCCCTTTTTATTCTTACTGGAGCAGTAGCAGCTCATGTGCATGCCCTTGGCATCCCCTCTAAGTGTCTATCCTAGGAAAGCTTTGGCTTCCCTTAACACCATGCCTATGTCACCGGACAATATTTCTAAATGCCTCCTTTGCGGCCTCTCCCGCCTTCCCCTTCCCATAGGCTGCCTTATTTCCCTGCAACTCGGGTGCCAGCTCCCTGTTTAGCCAAGCTGGTCCCCTGAGATGTCTGCTAGTTGTACTGAGTAAGAGTATGAGCCATTCTTGTGCTTGGTGGATGGTGTCCTTAAAGATCTGCTGGCTTTTGCTGAGCTGCTGGGCCCTTCAGAGCTGCCTCCCATGGGCTGCCCCACCAGCCCCCTGAAGAAGCCCAAGTGTACTCCTCTGAAGTCCAGGGTCTGTTCTGTGCTACAGTTCTTCCTCGCTCCCTTCAGGATCTGAAACTCCACTCTTTCATGGTCACTGCAGGCAAGGCTGACGCTGACTATCCCACCCCTGCTCAATTCCTCCTTGTTTCCAACTTCCACATCCAGGAAAGCATCACCCTTCTTGGTCCACCTGGCAGCTGTGCTATGAAGTTGTCCCTGGCACCCTCCAGAAACCTCCTGGACTGCTTGGACTCTGCTGTTTCACTCCTGTGACAGCTTATACATCTCCATCTGCTCCCATCTGTACCTTAGGCTGCATGTCTTTGCATATATTTGGGCTGCAGAAGCTCAGCTGTGACACAGAGCACAGACTGATCATGGTGAAAGCTGTTACCAAGAGCCAAGGACCCCATGTTTGCAATGGCCCCACTTCAGAGCAGTGGCATACTGGCATAGCTAGGAGGTGGCAATGTAATGGTGGAAGGAGGTTCCCACTGAGAGAGCAAACCCTGCAGTACCAAAGGCCAGGGAGAAACAGAGCAGGGCTGTGTGGGAATGGCAGGAGAGTGGTTTGCTGCCCGAGCTGGCTCTGCATCACCTTGTGCCCTGTGACAGAAGTGATCCAATCTCCAGCAAGGACAAGGTGCCCCTGAAGAAGTCCCTGGGCCTGGACAGCCTGTGATCCAGCCACTCTGTGGACATCATGAGCACAGTCCCTGTTCATATCATCTGGGGGTGAGCAGAGGTTCAGGGTGAGAAGAGCTTGAAGAGTTTGAGAGTGCAGAGACATGAGCGGAGACCTTGGTGTGATGTACCTCTTCCATTTTTGCAGCACACTTGGATATAGATGGGATGGACTTGGCCTAAAGGCAGTGGTGGGATTCATTGTTTGAGCATAGGTAGTGAACACAAGATGGCTGGGGCACTTGCCCAGCAACCACTCCAAAAGGACATGTTTTCCTGTAGGTCCCATGCTGTATCTGCTAGAGACATGGGGTTGTGCTGGACACGCCAGGCATCTGACATGGCCCTGCTGGCCTATTTCTATGTCACAGAATCAAGTGTCTGCACTGAATTGCACTAGCTGTTTGCAGTTTAGGGATCTGCTTGTTTGTCAACTCTGTAGTGACTGGAGCTTTAGTAGTAGTAATAAGTACCTATTGCCATTTGAGATGGACAAGGACATTTCCCACCTAGCGCCCACCTGATGCTCTAGAAGAATGCAGGTCTCATGGTTCCTTCAGAGCAAGCAGACACTGGCACATGTCTTGGACCACTGCTGTCTCTTCAAATGTCACCAGGTGTTTGTGTGTGAGCAACTGACTCCCAGCCTCCATCTCCAGCGATCAGAACGGTAGGATCTTGTGTATAGGCATCTCTGTTGTGCACACTTCAGCTTGGGCAAGGGGAATCCCACCTCCTGTGTGTTTGTGGAGTTCATGGGAGGGAGTGGAATCCCACTCCACCTCAGCATTTCTGACCTGGCATGAAATGCCCAGATTGAGTCATTGGAACCGATACCTGAATCATGGGAAAATGAACTCCCTTGTCTAGGTGTCCTACCTAGTTAAGAGAAGGGAGTAGGGGCTTCCAGAGTGGGACATTTCCTCCTCTCTGAGATAACCCTCCTCTGATGAGACCAAGTACAGTGCTGGAATCAGTGTCTCTTCACTGTTTGGAGAGGGCCCATCAGTGATTACTTTAGTCTGCCTTAGTGAGCATTTCCCAGGGGGAGGGAATACAAAGGACAAATAAAATCACACCTTCAGCTGGGCCACGGGTTCCCGAGTGGGACCAGGCACCTGGGACAGAGGGAGCTCCTGGCAACCAGGCAGCACTGCCAAAAGACAGCTCTGTGCAGGAGCAGCTGCTCTGCCAAGAGCAGCAGGGCTCCAGCTACTGCCTGCTCTTGCTGACATAAGATGAGAGAAGACAGAGAGAGGTGAAAGGCAGTGTGGAGTGGGAGGACAGAGGAGAGCTCATTGTGGGGGGAACCTTCACAGCCCTTGACACGGTAAGTCACTGGCTGTGGAGCAATGCTACTGAGTTTCCTGGAGGGGTCTTCTAAATGCAGCCCTTCCCATGGTGAATAGGCTTTTTAGGATGTCTCTCCTGTCTTCTCCAGGGCAGAGGAGGAGAAGGTGCTTCAGAGCAGGGATTCCCAGCCACACTATCTGAAGGACAGGACGTGCTGCTACCCTCTCCCAGCAATGCGGCAGTGGGGTGAAGCCAGGGTGTGCACAGAGGTCTGCCCAGGGCTGTGATTCAGAGCAGTGTCCCTGCACCCCAGGGTGCTGTGTGCCCAGGGCAGTGACTCTGCTGCCTGAGAGGGTCAGCACTCAGCCTACCCAGGAAACTCCCCACAGTGCTGCGGGGAGAAGCTCTGGGTGGGAGGATCGACCCCCTGCAGGGCAGGTTCATTCTCCCTTTGAGAGGGTATTGCATGGATTGGAGCTGCTCACATCTCCAGCTTATGCACAGGACGTTTCTGAGGAGTCTTTTCAGAGGAAAGTTTTTTTTAAAAAAAGGCTATTTGAAAGGGAAGGAGCTTTCCTTCTGGTGTCTGCACTTTCAGTTTTCTAATGTTGTCAGGAAGAAAAAAGGAAAGAGTTTTCTGGTTTGGCAAGGAACTCCCAGACTTTCACTCTCAGAGGTCACTAGGTCTGTGAGAGACATCAGCAAGCTGCTTCATGCCCACCTCAACCTACAGACAGCACCAACATCACTTTCTCTGGCCTCGTCAGGGTTTGTGTCACCTGCTCCTTAGGACCTGCAAACACGGAGGTGCCCCTGGTCAGTGCCCTGACCTGGGAGGTTTCTGTAGGGCAGAGCTGAGAACACACAGGGTGGGATGGGATCTGTGAGCACTGACCAGGGAAAGATGTTGGGACTGAGAAACAGCTCTCAGCAGGGACAGCGCCAGGCAGCAGAGATGGGCAGGGAAGGAGAGAGAATTGCCGACAGACTCATCATGGGAGGATGGATTTGGGCAAGTCATGGTCAGTCCCTCTGACACAGACACCTTCCTCTGAGCAAGCCCCCGTGTCTCCTCTCCCCCTCAGCAGAGCCTCTGCCCTGACAGTCATGGACCCCAGGGCATGAGCCACCTGCTCTGCAGCCAGACCCCCAGCAGAGGAGAGGGGCATCTCTCCTGCCCCGGGCCCATTTTGTGCTGCCCGACAAAAGGGCTAAGTGCAATTGCCCTGCAATGTCACCTTCTGTGAGGTGTCATGCCCACCGGGGTCAGATGAAGGCTTTCCTGAGTGCCCATCTGTGTCTCTGTGCTTTCCTCCCTTGGCAGAAAGATCTGCCTTGGCAGAAGGATCATGGTGTTGTTCCTCATTTCCCCTCCTGTCCATGGGGCTCCTATGCTTCTCACGGGCTGCCTGGGGTTAGGGCGATCCAGCTGCAGTTCAGACACTGACACTGCAAGATGTACAACAGAAGGGGTCTGCATGGGAGGGGGGTTGCCCCAGCCCCCTTCTGGCCTGTGCTGCTCCAGGAAATGCAGTCTGTGGAGTCGGAAAATGAACTGACTTTCCCTTAAGGAGAGCCCATCTTCAGTCCTAACAGTCCTTTGACTGTTTCCCTGTTGCTTCCTGCCAGGCTTTGAGCTGCCCTCCAGAAAAGGCACAGATGTCTCATAGCATCTCTGTGAGATCTGAGAGAGAGAGATGTGAAGAGTGTGGGAATGGGGGTAGGAGGTTGTAAATGGGCAGCTGGAGAGAGCCCTGTGTGTGCTTTGCTAGAAGGGGAGTGTGGAGACCTCCCTCAAGTGCCTGGAGAAAGGGAGAGAAATTTGGAGATGTGCACTTTGAAACTGGACTTCTGTGCTCTCAGCAGTAGCTGGTTTCTTTTTAGGGCAACATATGAGCGTGATCATCCTCCAGCTCAAAGGGATGTAAGCACAGGACATCTGTGAGCAAGAGTAATAGACAGAGTAGCTGTCCTCACTCTGCACCAAGTGGCAGTGAATCCTTTCCTCTCAGGACTCTCAGTAGAAATGCCAAGAATTTCTACCTGTGAGGAACACTCCCCAGGAGTGGCAAGGACATCTACAAGAAAATATATATATTAAAAATTCCTTAAACCTCTGTTCCTCATCTCTCATTCTTTAGAACTGGTGATGAAGATGCTGAAAAGCCCTTCCGCGTGATGAGTGGAGTTCACCTGACAGAAATTCTGCATGTGAGAGCTAGTCATCCCCATTCCTTCATGCCCACCACTGTACAGCAGGACAGACTCCACTGGAGCCCGTGGGCAGAGGCCCCAGCTCCTCACAGCAGGCTCTGCCAGTGCACAGTGGAGCTCAAGCAAGGGAGCTGCACAAAAGCCAACTGAGGAAAGAGAGAGGCAATGGCGAGGTGGGGGGGTGTGTCTATGAGAAGTGGAACATTTTGGTGGGGTTTTTTGCTTGCAAAATCTCTCCTAACATCTCAATGTCTTTTCTTCTTTGGACAGTCCCCCATGCTTGGAGAGAACATAATGTCCAACAGCAGCTCCCTGAATGAGTTCCTGCTGCTGGCATTCATGGACAAGCGGGAGCTGCAGCTCTTGCACTTCTCACTCTTCCTGGGTATCTACCTGGCTGCCCTCCTGGGCAATGGCCTCATCATCACAGCCGTAGCCTGCGACCACCGCCTCCACACCCCCATGTACTTCTTCCTCCTCAACCTCTCCCTCCTCGACCTGGGCTCCATCTCCACCACTGTCCCCAAATCCATGGCCAATTCCCTGTGGCACACCAGGGCCATTTCCTACTCGGGATGTACTGCCCAGCTCTTCCTTCTTCTCTTCTTTTTTTCAGCAGAATATTCTCTTCTCACAGTCATGGCCTATGACCGCTTTGTTGCCATCTGCAGACCCCTGCACTACGAGACCCTCCTGGGCAGCAGAGCTTGTGTCAAAATGGCAGCAGCTGCCTGGGGCACTGGTTTTCTCAATGCTCTGGTGCACACTGCAAACACCTTTTCCATACCACTCTGTGAAGGCAATGTCGTGGAGCAGTTCTTCTGTGAAATCACCCAGCTCCTCAAGCTCTCCTGCTCAGACTCCTACCTCAGGGAAGCTGGGGTTATTGTGGTTAGTCTTTGTTTAGTCTTTGGGTGTTTTGTTTTCATTGTGCTGTCCTATGTGCAGATCTTCACAGTTGTGCTGAGGATCCCCTCTGAGCAGGGACGACACAAAGCCTTTTCCATGTGCCTCCCTCACCTGGCCGTGGTCTCCCTGTTTGTCAGCACTGTCCTGTTTGCCCATCTGAAGCCCCCCTCCCTCTCCTCCCCAGCTCTGGATCTGGTGGTGGCTGTCCTGTACTCGGTGGTGCCTCCAGCAGTGAACCCTCTCATCTACAGCATGAGGAACAAGGAGCTCAAGGATGCCCTGAGGAAACTGGTTCAATGGGTACAATATCAGCCCCAATAACTGTCTCACGTGCATCCACTCATTATTCACAGCGCATTTGGCATCAAAGCTATGTGTTCTTCATTTCTTTCTTTCCTACTTTTCTCTATTACATTCTTGTTTGACAACAAAAGAAAATGGTTCGTGCCACTTGTCCTCAGGAATCGCTCATTTGAATGTGACCCAGAGACCATGTTGAAGCAGGAAGCCAGGCTTCCCCGTTCATCAGCAGATGTGGGGGAGCCTCAGAGACCATTAATCTGAGCTCCCTCAGATGCCCTCAGTGCAATGAGGAGTTTCCCTTTGCAGTGTCTCTTTTGCACTGACACGAAGGGAGCTCAGGGGGACAGAGTCAGGCTCAGATGAGTAAAGATTGTCTCATGTCCATTAGGAGAGCTCAACACCCCTGGCCACTGTCAGGGTATGGTCTCACACCGCTGTCCTGCGAGGGTGGCAGCCAGCTGTCACCATGGGCTGATCCCTTCCCTCTGCAGCACTCAGTTCCAACACTACAAAAGGGGAGGAGGAGTGGAGGGGAGGGGAGTCAGGCAGATGCTTGCAGGGACAGACCCTGTGCTTGACAGGGCCATCCCCCCATTGCCACAGCAGGCATTTCCTGGCTGCAGCCTTCACGTGGTGGCTCCACTTTCCTGGAGACACATCCACCCACAGCAACAGGAATTTCTCTTTTTAGAGTTCTCTTCATTTCCATGGTGTCCTTCTGTGCTCCGTGCTGGGTGTGTGACCCAGTAGTTCTCATAACCTGGTGGTGGCAGGGTTGTGTTTCCATGTGCATGTGTCCTGTGAGCACAGGCAGGACCAGGTGTTGGGCACCCTTGTGCCAGACCTGGCCTCCAGAAGAACATTCCTAGAATAAAAGTAGATCTGCTCTGTGACATGCCTCCAGTCTGGCCTTTCTTCAGAAGCTGTGGTCAAAAAATACCCGCAAGGGATTGCCCCACAAAAGGGCCTGCTGCTCTGCCTGTGAGCCCTGTGAGCCCTGTGGGCTCTGGGGGATGAGCTCAGAGTCCCAGTGTGATCTGTTGGGGACCGCAGGCTGCATCCAGGGCTCGTTTCTCAGTGACCAGTGCCAGCGAAGATGGGGAATGGTCTCTGAAATGCCTGCCCAGGGCTTTCCCACAGGTGACAGTGCTGATGACAGATGTCCATCCTACTGGAAGAGACCCTGAGCCACCAGAAAAGCTGCTGTTTCAGGAGGGTGGCTGTCTCCTTCACCTCCCTCCCAAAATGTCCCACACTGCCCCCAGGGCAGACACAGGTTGTTCCCCATCCCCATGGTGCCCTCCCAGCAGGACGGGACACACGAGGAGGGGCTCAGCCTGCCCCGTGCTCAGGACCATTTCCCCGGGGCTGGCATAGCTTGGCTGGAGGTGCCTCCAGCTCCTCGGCCTCTGCTCTGGCACGGCTGGCACAGGATGAGAGCTCCTAGGGGAGGGCAGAGTGAGCCCAGCTGGGAGAGAGTCAGGGGGAAGATCCAGAGGTGCCCAGCTCAGCCCTGGGCTTTGGGAAACCTCCCTCACACACCCCAGGAGGCTCCATCTGCCTCTTCTACCCTGCCCTCTGCTCCCCTCCCCTCAACCAAAGCACAGTCCAGCATCGCCTGGGGACTCTCTTCCCCATGGGGAGCAGAGGGAGGTCCTTCTCCAGCCCCACACTGCCTTTTCCAGCACTGGCCTTTGCAGTTGCATGTTCATGGGTCTGCCCACTTGCCTTCACCACAGTCACGGCTGCACTGGAAGGCCATGAAAATCCTGGTGCTCCTGCCCTTGAGCTGGCATCCACCCTGAACCTGGAGCCTGGCCGGCCACAGAGGCATCAGCCGTCCAGTGCCCTGGTCATGCAGCTGAGGACAGCAGTCTTCACCGCAGTTTCCCTGGTCCTCCCCCTGCTCCTGGCACCACTGCTGCTGTGCCCATGTCCAACCCTCCTGCCACCAGACTGCCCCGTGGCCGGAGGCAGCTCCAGCTCCCTCAAAGGCTGCACTGGAGCCTTTCAGGAGTGGGCTGAGGTGAGGCTGGCACTGGCAGGGTGGGTCGGGAGATTGCAGCTGCCTTCTGCCATGCTGGGGCTGGGGCTGGGTCTGTGCACAGCTTTTCCCTGGGGAGCCGCTCTGGGTGATCCTCCACCTCTGCCCTGGCAGCAGCACCAGTGCTCCGGATGCCGGGGTGAACGTGCACAGAGTGTGGAAAGGGGACGGGCTTCCCCAGGGGAGCACTGAGACCTTGTTCTTGCATGCAGAGCTGGAGTGAGGAAAGCCTGAGCTCAGCTGGAGCTGGAACCAGAGATCTCCAGCATGGGAAGGGCTTGGTTATTATTAAATGACTATTGAATGATCCTCTAGAGCCTGGAAGATCTGAGCACCCAACCCCTGCCTTGCCCAGACCTTGTGCCCCATGCAGGGGTCAGCAGACAGTGATCCAGGATCTGCTGGTGCAGAAAAGAGGCCGTGCAAGGCTGCCCTTTCCCCCTCCATCCAGATATGGAGACTGCAGGATGGAGCTGGCCGGGCACTACCTCATAGCTGGGGTGAGCCGCCAGCCTTGGAAGAGGGTGATGTGAGGGGCTGGTCTGGGACAATGGGCCTCGGGCAGCTTGCCCAGGGTGTCCATGGAACAGGGGGCATAACCTGAGCTCCTCTCTTCTGTACTTTCCATGTTCTGGTGCCTTTCCCAGGAGACCTGCATTTGTGCGGCAAGCACACGGCTGTGTGCTCCCACACTGCCTGTAGCTGAATGGCAGCATTTGTCCTCTCCCAGAGCCGTATGTGCCTGTGCCAGGCTTAGGCATTTGGTGGGCATCTCTCAGGGGAAGGTATAAGGTGAGTCTTGAGGGCTGCAAGAGATGGTGAGGATCCGGAGCAATAGGTTCTGGGGTTGGGGGGATTATCTGCACCTGAGGAGTACCTCAGTGAGGCCATGACTGATAAATGCCATCCAAGGCCATCTCCTCCGCCAGCTTAGAGCTGCTGCTGGGCGAGAGGTGAAGCCACTCCAGGTTTCCATGTGAGATTTCTCTTCTGCAAAGATTGTGATGTTCCCAATAGGAAAGCCATTGTTGTACCAAACTGCAGCCCCAGGGAATGTGTCCCAGGAGGACTGGGAACAGAATTTCACCCTCCAAGCATACTGCAAACGTGAAAATGCCCTCTGCTCTCAAAGAGCTACAGGTCTTTGCTACAATGGTACTTCCCCTTTCCAACCACCTGTGCTACCTACAGCTACTTTCACAAGGGCTGATGTTTCCTCATAATAGAGACTTTAGTTTCTTCATATTTTTTTCCATAGGAGAGGCTGGATCATGCAGTCTCCTTCAAATCAACTCAGAGGGTTCCCCCCCCACCCCCAAAATACACCTTGCAGGTGAGGAAGCCCCAAAGGGCAAGCCTGACTTGAAAGGTGGGGCAAGCCAGACTCAGAGCTGAGCCTAGATGACCTGCTGCTCTGGCACCGAGGGGAGCTGCTCCCTGCAGCCTGAGCTGCTCTCCTCAGAGTGGGGACTCAGGGCGCTGGCCAGGACAGGGACATGGTCACCAGGCCCCCCCCCCCATCACAATGACCTCGAGGGCACGATGTCACCCCCTTGACCATGTCCTGGCAGTCCCCCACGGGGACTCCCTATCACAGTACCTTGCTGTCCCCATGGGATCCCCATCTCCATGTCTTTGTCTCCAGCCCTCTAGGGCCAGTTTCTGAGCCCAGCTGGGAGCTGGTTTGTGGGGAAAAGGAAGAACCTTCCTCTCCCCAGCTCTGTGCTCCCTCGTGCCTTGCTGAGGCAGTTGTTCTCCTTGTCTGCTTGGTTCTCCAGGCACTCACAGTTCCCGCGGAGGTCCCCAAAGTTGTGCTGGCCCACCCTTACCATGGGAGGGCCAGGTCTCACTCAGAGGAACCTCAGCAGAGGCCCTCATGGGTGGCCTGGGTCACAGCCAGCACTGTCAGGAGAGCCCTGGGATGCAAAGGTGTGCCCAGGTGTGGGGGAGCCCCACGGGAGCAGCCACTAGGGCCAAAGGGACAGTTGGGGTTGCAGCACAGCCATGTGTCAAGCCCTGTGGGGCGGTAAGCAGGGCTGTGCAGAGCCAGGATGTGCATGCCCAGCTCTCAATAGGGACCTCCACAGAGGCCAGGGAAATGTTGCTGCACATAATGCCACAGCAGGTGAGCTGAGATTCATGTCGCTGTTGCTGTGGAGGTGCCTGGGCAGGGAACCAGCCTGGGTGGAAACACCGTGTGGGTGCAGGGCACTGTCAGAGGAAGCTCCCAGCAGTGGGTGGGGGTAGGACACTTTTGGGGGAAGCTCACAGAAGGGTGGCCAGGGCACTCTTCACGATGGTCACAACAGCAGCAGGTACCCAGGGCTGTTCTTCCGAGGGACCTTGACAGGACACCGAAATGGGCTGCTGGGAAAAGTAAAAGCCCCACAGCAGGCTGGGCAGGGGCCTGGTCCCTGGAGAGCAGCTCCGCAGATCAAGTCCTGCAGGTCCTGGGCACAAGCTGAGCTGGGGTCAGCAGCGTGCCCGGGCAGCAAGGCCGGCCCCACACTTGGCTGTGTTAGCAGAGAGCAGCCGGCAGGGCGAGGGAAGGCATTCCTGCCCTGGGGTCGGCACGGGAGAGACCACGTCTGGGCACAGGGTCCAGGTAGGGCTCCCCACTCCCAGACAGACATGGACACACTGGCACAAGCCCAGTGGAGGCTCCTGAATGAGTCGGGAGCTGGAGCACAGGACGTATGAGGAGAGGCCGAGGGCGCTGGGTCTGTTCAGCTGGGACAAGAGAAGGCGCAGGGGGATCTCGCTGCTGCCTGCAGCTGCCGAAGGGGAGGGTGGGGAGAGGATGGAGCCAGACCCTTCCCGAGGTGCCTGGGGACAAGACGAGGGGCCACGACACAAGTGGTAGCAGGGAAAATTCCCCTGAGAGAGGGCCAAGAGCCTGTGAAGCCTGAGGGTGGTGCAACAGGGACAGTCAGAGCTCGACCCTGCCAGGCCCTGGGAAACCCCCGCTGGCCGCCTCCAGCTGCAGCAGGACCTTGGAGCCGAGACCTCCAGAAGCCCCTTCCCACCCCAGCTGCTCTCTGACTCTGTGACTGCTTCAACGGCTTTCTCTCCAGACCTGCCTGGCTTCAGTGGCATTGCCTGCACTAGTCTTGCTATGGAGATTTGCCTGACACCAAGTAACACAGGGGGAAAAAAGCTTCCAAGGGTTTTATTCAAAGCATGAAATGGCTGTCACCAACAAGGGTTGGTGTGGGCCCATGGGTGCTACAGGACACGATGGGGCAGCATTTCTGTAGCAGCCGGGACAGTCTCCGTCGCTCTGCCTCTCTGCCCTGTGCCAGCCCCCATCTCAGGGGACCTGCCTGGCACTGGCCTCCTGGCGCCGGTCCTCTCGCTGCCCCGTGGCACAGCTGCAGCAGAAAGCTCTGCGCAGAGCCCGAAGCACCGTCCTGAGCAGCGAGGGCCGTCGCCTGGGAGCTGCGGTGTCCGGGAGGGTGGTGATGCCTGTGGGGGAAGGAGAGCCGTGGGCGAGGGGCTGTGGGGGTGCAGGACCTGCCTGTCCCCACCACCAAGGCCTTTCCCGAGGGGTCGTGGTCTCGGCACGGCCAGCCCCCGAGCGCTTGCTGCTGCCGGCCTCGGTGCCGCTCGCTGTGCTGGGACGGGCCTGCTGTCCCCAGAAGGGCTCTTGACTTGGGTACGTACCTGGGTCCACCTCTGGTGTGTGCCTGAAGATAGGGGATGACTTCTCCTCCTCTTTGGGCTCAGAGGCAACCTGCAAGGGGAGAGCAAGCACACACACCGCGTGCCATCAGCTGGCGATGTTCAGGACACTGGTGCCCCGGGATGGATGTGCGGAAGGGTTTGGGGTTGTGGGATGCTGCCAAGAGCTGTGAGTCCCAAGGGAAGGGACCTGCAGGTGGCACAGAGATGGGACAAGGCTTGTTGTGGGGCTGTAGCAGCAGGGCTGGGCTGGGGGCTGTGACGGGCAGGGGGGAACAGAGGTGGCCGGGTGGGTGGCAGAAGGGGGCTGGCTCGCTGGGTGTGGGAGGGGGCTGCTGCTGGGGTCGCCCCTTCCCTCCTCGCTCTGCATCCAGGGCCCAGGGCTGACCGCAGTGCAGGCGTTGGAGGGGACGTCAGCCCTGGGCCTTGGGCACTTGGAAACGGAGAGCACCAGGCAGCTCCCCCATGGCAGATATCGCAGAGGGCAAAGGCCTGAGGGGGACAGCTTGGCACCATGGGAAGAGGGGTCCCACAGGACGGGGCAGCTCTCTGCACCCACCCTGCACACCCCAGACACAGCTCACACAGCAGACCCCTTTGATGGTGGAGACCAATGATGTGCTCCTTGCTCACCTGGGGAGGAGGGCCTCCACACAAGGCAGAAGCCACTGCTTTTCTTCCCTCGGGCAGTGGTGCTTTGAGAGGCAGGCTGTTGCTCTCCTGGCAAGGGCCTCCAGCCAAGGGACAGGCCTCCGGCACAGCTTCTGCTGCAGAGGCAGGCACTTTTTCCTCTGCCTCCTGAGGGTCTCCAGCTGCAGGCCAGGCCTCTGGCTTTGTTTCTGGTCTCTCTGATGGCGCCAGAGACACGCTGTCCCCTGCCTCCTGAAAGCCATCCCCCAAAGCACATGCCCCTGCTTCGGCTCCTCCAAGCACTGCTGGCTCCAGAGGCATGTTCTCCATGTCACCGGCTGCCTCCCTGGCAGTGTCTCCGGCCTTGACGCTGGGCGAGCAAGGCACCTTCTGGGGGCACGTTTCCTCGTCTGCTAAGAGGCTCCTGAGGCTAGGTCTGACCCAGATCTCGCGCAAGGACGTGTTTTCCTCCAGCTCCTCACTTTGCAGAAGCTCTTCATCAGCGTCCTCTTCCTCCTCCTCAGTGCTCCAGTCCCCTTGCTCTTCCTGCGCCGCTCCCAGCACTCTCTTCCTGGCTCCCACCTCCCGCTCCCTCCTGGGGGCATGGGCATACAGCCGCTCCAGCACCTCCCACTTGCACCTGGCATCCTTCAGGAGCTCCACTCGCGTTAGCTCTGGTTTCCACAAGTTATAGAAGGAATTTCTGGCCAGCAGCTAAAAGAAGAGAGGCACATTTGTGAAGGGTGCTGCTTTTCCCACCACAAAAGGCCTCCTGGGGCCCTGCTCCCACTGGGACAGTCAGGCTGCTGCAGTGGGGCGCAGCGGCTGGCCCCAGCGCAGGTAGGGTTACCACCTGGCCCAGCCCATCCTTGGCACTCACCTCCTTGCGTTTGATGTTGAGGGATCCTGACGCTGTCAGGGAGATACGTTTCCCCATGGCCTCCTCGCCCTCGCTCTCCTGCAGGCTCAGCTTCTTCCTCTGGAAACAGGCTTCTCGCAGCTGTGCCAAGGTGTGCCTGGTGCGCGCCAGGCTGCTCCTCTCGAGCTCCTCCAGCGGCTCTGTTTTGATGGAGAGCACTGCGAGATACTGCGAGGTGTTGTCGGGGTGCACGCGCAGAGGCTGTCCTTGCACATGGCAGATGATGCCCAAAGGCTGCTGGTTTGGGCCCTGCCCTGCCCGGGAGCATCGTGATGTCCCTGGAGCACCGCCCTTGCCTGGGGAGGCTGGTGCACCAGCCCCGCTGACCTCCCTTTTGCCCCCACCAGCACGGGCATCAGGCCCTTGCTGAGCTGCAGGGGCTGTGCTTTTGTCCTGCTCTGTGGGCTTGTCCTGGCCTGGGCTTGCTGGTACTGCTAGACTGCTGGTTTGTGCCGATGATGTCCTTTTGGGCACGGCTGCACTGAGCTCCTTCGTGGCTTCATTCGCATCAGGCTGTGCTGGATGCTGGCCAGGTCCAGGGCTCATGTCATCAGGACAGCTCAAGGCAGCAGACTCCAGCCCCAGGCCTGCACCCTCCACAGCCCCAGCAGGCGGGGCAGGGCCCTGTGGGGCAGGGCCCTGGCTCTCAGCCATCATTTCCAGGCCAGCTTCTCCAAGGATGTTCTGCACAAGGCTGGCAGGCTCAGGCACGGAAGGCGATGGTGGGGCCATGTCACTGTGGGAGATGGCAGGGATGTCTTCTTCAAAGCCAGCTGACACCTCTGCACAGCAGGGCATGGAGAGTCCAGCTTCCTCTGAAACACCTGTGGCTGTTGTCGCACACTGCAGGGCATCACCCAGGGCAGGAGAGGCTGTTTCTCCCTGGCACGTCTCAGCAGGGGGCACTTGCAGTTCACGAGGCTGCAGGTCTGCACCTTGGGACACTGAGGACTTGCTTAGCACCAAGTCCTGCCTCTGCACCAGCATGCCTGGACAGTGTGCCTTGACCTCCTGCCCACAGGCAACTCCGGGAGCAGAAAGCAGCTCGTCCCTCTCCTTGTATGCTGGCGTGCTTCGCATCTCCCTTTCAGGAATGGCCTGTGCTCCTGGGACAAAGGAGGAGCTTCCGGAGAGTTGCTGGCTTGTCAGGGGAAGAGTTGTCCTGGTACTGTTGTCTAGCAAGAGCCTTGCTTTTCCCAGGGCTGATGCACAAGAGCCAGGCCTGGGCTCAGGCAAGCAGTGGACGAGCTCTTGCATTGCCCGGGTGGGACCGTGAGCTTCCTGCTTGCGTTTTGGAAGGGGAGGCAAGGAAAGAGGGCATGGCTTTAGCTCTTCCTCTGCCAGGCTCTTCCCTGAGTCCACAGCCTTCCCAGCAGCACTAACAGGTGGGAAGGGTTCCCTGGCAGCAGCTGTGCTGGAATTCACTGCCAGCTTCTCTAATCCCTTGGTCTCTCTCTCCAGGGTTCTCCTGGCCACCTCTTTGGTGTCCATGGCATTGGCCCTGCCTCGGGGAGAAGACCTGCAGGATGCTTCTAGAGCAGGCAGCTTGCTTTGCCTTGTAGATCCTGCAGTTTTAGCTGCAGAGGTCTCCAGGCCTCCATGGGCCTGCCGAGCTGCCTTGGTTGGGAGAGGTGGTAAGCCAGGCAGATGTGGTGTCCCTGCTCTTGCACGAGTCCTGCCAGGCGCTGTCTCCCTGTGCCCCAGAGGAGCCTTCCTTACAAGGCCGGCGGAGGGATGCAGAACTTGTGCCACAGTGGGAACGTCCCTGGCAGTGTCCTCCACCACCTGCAATCAAAGCCCATGAGAAAGGCTAAGTTCCTGCCATCCTCCCCCCTGCCCTCCATCCTTCCCACATGGAAACTTCCTGTCACCTCTGACGCCCTCGACAAAGACTGCACTCTCCCATGTGGGCGGCTGCTGCTCTGCTCCCAAAGGCCGGGTGGGGAGAGGGTTTGTCACCGTGGGGCAAGAGACAGGCAAAGGCAGCTCCCTCAGACACCCCAAGGCATCTCTTTGCAGACTGCTGTGCAGAGCATGCGGTCAGCCTGCTGGGGGCAGAGACCTCCTGGTCTCTCCCAGCACTTCCCACCCACTTCTTGGCACCTCCAGGGAGTCAGGCAGAGGCTTTGCCACCATCGCCGCTCAGCTCTGTACCTTTGCAACAATGCCGTGTCCAGAGGCCCACGAGCTCTGTGGGCCGGGGAGCGAAGGCAGCCTGTCCCTTCGGTGGGACGAAGCCGGGGTCCGGCTGCGCTGCACCACTGCGTGCAGCTCCTGCTGGCCCACCTGCGGGAAGGAGGAAGCACATGATGGAGGTGGTTGTGTTGGTACGAGCAGCCCCTGAAGCACAGGAAACCCCAGCCCCATCTCAAAGGGAACCTCATGGCCACGCATGGCCCAGTTGCACTTAGCCCACAGCTTCTCTCTGCCCCTCAGTGCAGAGCTCACGGGGTCCCTGTGGGCCTTAGAGTATCCAGGCTGGTGTGTGCTTTACCTGAGAGAAAATCCCCAGGGCCACGAATAAATGCCCCCTCACTGGGGGAGCTCATGCCTGGCTGTCTTGCCCCACCTCCCCTTCCCCACCATCCTCGTGCTCTCCATGCAGGTCCCATCCCTGCTGCCTGCCTCTCCCTCCAGCCCCACCACTCACCTTCCTCCTGCACTCCTGCGTGCCTGGGTGTCTGTCCGTGGACTGGGAGCAGGCGTTCGCCTGCCGCTCCTTGTCCATCTCCAGGATCTACTCGTGAGGACTTGCTACTCTGGCACCAAGGGGGAGCTGCTCCCTCCTGGTCGAGCTGCTCTCCTCAGAGTGGGGACCCCTGGGGGCTCTGGTCCCAGTAGGGATACGGTCACCATGGGGACCGCCCCATCACAATGGCCTTGTGGGCACGATGCCACCTCCATCACAAAGCCCTGGTGGTCACCGTGGGGACCCCATCACAGTGCCTTGGTGGTCGCCATGGAGACCCCCATCACAATGCCATGGCGGTCCCCCTGGGGACACACAGCACCATGGTGTTGCCTCCATGCCTCTGGTCTCAGCTTTTGAGCCTGGCTGAGAGCTGGTGTCCAGGGAGCAGGAAGAGTTTTCTTCTCAGCTCTACACTCCTCACGCCTTGCAGAGGCTGCCCCTCTTCAGGCAGTCCATAGCACACATCCACTACAAGGCTCCACCCCTCTTGGTCTGCCTGCTAATCCTCACTCATAGCTCTCGACAGGCCCATCGTCCATCCCTAGGCAGAGCTCCCTGCATTCCCACTGCTCTCTCTCTGGGGTTTCTCTTGTCCACATCTCCCTGCACCTTTTCCTTGCCAGCCCAGGCCAGCACTTCCTCCCTCTTTTTTGACTCACCCTCTCCCCACAGTTGCTCCCATTTTAAGGCTTCCCTCTCCAGCTCAGCCACCTGGTTGACCATCAGGTCAGCAGATGGGAACAGTCTCCTCCCAAATGAAGTGAGACAACCCGCAGCCTCAGTGCCTTGCTGTGGGCTCGGCTTTCAGCACCTCCTCCAGCTGCTGGAACCCCAGGCCAGATGGGGAAGCAGGAGCTGCCCTCTCCTCTCATCCTCTTCCTGCTCATGGGGCTTTTTTTCAGCTAGAAATCCCTCTCACCACAAAACTGCAAGGACTGTCACAAGCTAAGAGCAGGACTGTAGGCAACAGACCATGCACTGCTGCAGCATGGCTTTACCTCCCCTCAGCCCCATGTGACACCAACCCCTAACCCGACACCATAACAAGAGACAAAAAGGCTGTTCTCTAGTGCAGAGGTTCATGGACCTGTTTCTCCCCACACTCCTTTACTACCCCCAGCCCCCTGCCCTGGGGCTGCACTCAAGAGCCAGCCCGAAGCCCCTTCACTCTGCCCTTTCCCATCGGGCCCCCGGCACACTCCGAATGAAAGTCAGCCCTGGAGCGGGAAGGGTGCGGGAATGGAGTTAATACCATGAATTAATTGCAATTAACATGCAACCTAATGACTTTCCTTTCAGAAAAAAAGGTTCTTTTCTGTTCTGCCCCTCAATTTCCTGCCTTGTCCCATAACAAGAAAGCAGAAAATCGGGATCTTTGAACAGGGTTCCCCAGTTTTTAATAGCTGCCTTCTGCTCCTTTTAAGCAGCCCCTCTCTCCCCTGCCTCCCACACACACACACATCAACCCGAGTTTCTTTCCTTTGCTTCAGCAGCATGCTAAGGTTCAGAAAGCATACATGGGGAGGGGGGGAAGAGACACAGGAACGAAGAGCAGAGGGAAGAGAAAGGAACACGATGTAAGACAACGCTTGCAAGCCGTGTCAGACACACACAAGTCAGGAGGCACCTGCTCTGCGGCCAGACCTCCGGCAGAGGAGAGGGGCATCGCTCCTGCCGCGGGCCTGGCTCCCGCCGCCCCAGCACGGGGCTGAGAGCGACGGCCCTCGACGGCTCCGCGGGGAGCTGGGGGGCGCTGCGGGGGGGGGCACGGCTGTCCCGAGGGCCTGTCTGCCTCTGCCCCGGGCTTCCCCCAGCAGCAGCATCCCAGCGCTTCCCCTCGCTCCTCCCTGGCTGCGCTGCTCGGGGGCTTCCTCTGGAAATCTCTACTGCAAAATACTACCTGCAAATCTCGCCAATCAGGATTATGATTTTCTATTACTGTTTCTAAAACTTTAACTACTTTACCCGGATCCTCCCTATGGTTTTCTGCCACTTCCTTCCAAGACCCTCAATCCATTGTGGAAAAAGGGACTTTCACATGCACTGCATTTCCGCTGGGTCCTCCAGCCTGTCTCCGGAGTGCTAGCAGAACCGCACCTCCTCTCCGAGGACGCCTTGCTACAGGGCTAGACAAATCATCCTCCCCATCAGGATCACTCTTCTCTGCAGGAGGGCGGTGGCGCCGCTTCCTCCTCTTCCCTTTCTCCACCATCCCCGCCTCTGCCCCTTCTTCTCGGAGCTACCAGGAATTCAACATCCTCTGCAACATCCTGATGTTCTTTCAGCTTTTTACACCTTTTCCCAATACTGCATGCAGAACAACAACGCTTTGCCATTCCTCTGTCTCCCCCATTCTCTAAAACTAACACAGTTCTCTCTTTTGCCATTAATCCACATTTTTTCCTACTCTTGTAATTGTTTCGTAACTCAAAGAACATATCAGCATACGGTACTTCATCCCATTTTCCTTTCTGTTTATAGAGCAGCATCAACTGTAAAATGGTATTAAAAGTCCAAGTTCCATTTTTAGGCCATTTTTCCTGATCTTCCACAACGTCTATAACGGCCACCATTGATTACAATAAGTAAGTAATTGTCTACATGTTCAGGGGTCACCTCCAAATGTATTCCAATGATTCAAAATACAGCCCAAAGGTGAATTTGTGGTGATCCCCCCTTCGGTAGTTGTTACATTTCCAATTTTTATAAAATACACAAACAATAACCCAAATAACAATGCTGCTTTTATAATTACCAAGATACCAATGACCCAAATAACAATTTGGGTGCTCCTGAAGGCACCGCAGGCACAACAGAGGGGCCAACATACGGGCCAAGGAAGCTCCTGGGAGGAGACTGACAGGCTCATGGGGCGCCCTGGCACGCAGGCAAGGGAAACAGTGCCCTGGGGTGCACCACCAGGGGAACGGAGGCGCCTCCAATGCCTTGCTGGCCACCTCCTTGTCTCACATCAGCCAGTGCACGATCTTTAGTTCCTCCAGCACCTCAGGTGTGCTGCAACCTTGGGTGGCCTTTCCGGTCCCTGCAGCCTCTGCAGGTTGCAATAAGTTGAAGGAAGAGCCCGGTGGGGCTGGGGCTGCTTCCTCATTCCCTGGGGGAAAGCTGGCGACATCCAGGGATCACCACAAACGGCCGGACGCGGGCTGGGGAAGCTCCGGGGAAGGAGCGGCCCCGGCAGGGCAGGGTCGTTGCCCACGCAGAGGGGCTGCGTGGGGCAGGGCTGCTCCCGGCTCCGCTGCCCCCAGCACACTTCCCCCGGGGCTTCTCCGCAGGCAGCTCCGGGCAGGGCCGGCCCCGGAGGGAAGGAGCTTCCCTCGCTCGCGGCTTTCAGCTCCCGCCGCCGGGCTGGGGCCGAGGCAGAAGGGGCCGCCGGCAGAAGGGGCGCCGACGCGGGCGGCTCCCGGGCCGCAGGGGCCCCGGCCGGGCCGGGCCTTCCCCAGCAGCTGCTGGCAGACCGCCGGGCCGGGCCGGGCTCCGGCTGCCCCCGCGCCCGCCCCCCGCTGCTCGCTCTCCCCAGCCCCGGCCCCGGCCCGCGGCCCTCGGCCCCGGCGCGGCAGCTCCCGCCGCTCCGGCTCCAGGCTCCGGGCGGCCCCGGCCCCGCCAGACGCTGCCCCGCGCGGCACCACCCGCCTCTCGGCCCCGCCCTGCCCGCAGGCCCCGCCCACCCCTCCACCCCTCCTCTGCACCAGTGCGCATGCTCCGATCTGACCCCGCCCCCTCAGGCCCCACCCCACCCCTCCTTTCACAGCCCCGCCCCTCAGCTCCCCTCCCTTCCCAGCCCCTCAGCTCCCTTGCAGAGCATGCGCACTGCCACCCCCTGCCTCTCCCGTCCCACCCCAGGAGGCCCCGCCCCACCACCCAGGAGCCAATGGGGGAGCGTGGGGTGGACGGGACTTTGGGGCTGGAGGCGTCACTTCCGGAGTGGGGGGCGGGGCTGGGGGTGCTGCAGCTGCCGGTGCTGGAGGCTGAGGAGCTGCCGTGTGCGGGGCCGGGGACAGAGGGCTGGGGACAGAGCAGGGCCTCGGCGGAGGGAAGTGTGTGTGGAGCGAGACACCTCGTGTGGGAGCTGCCGTTCTTGCGGCGGGTGTGAGGGGGAAAGGGAAGGGGCGGCCCCGAGCGGGCGCTGTCCTCGCCGGGCCGAGGAGCAGACCGGGAGCGCGGCCTGGCGGGGGGAGCGTTGTCAGGGGACTCACGGGTCAGGGCCCGGGTTTCCCGGGTGTTTCCAGCATTCCTCGACACCGCTGTCCTTATTGCTTTCTCCCAGGCCCTTGGCGAAACCCCAGTTGTAAAGGCAGAGCGTCACCCTCTCATCGAGGTGGGTGTTGCTGTTGGAGATGGAGGCATCTAAGCATAGCTGTATTTTTCCTTGCTTCTGCCTTGTGTCCATCCGTGCTCCCTGCCTCTGGCTGCTTTAGCAAATCCGAGCTTTCCTCGTTTATTACTGAATTATGTAGAGAAAATGGCTCCTCCTCTGTGATCAAACTACATCTGACCCCGAAGGTTTGAGAAAGGACAGGACAGCACTCTCGCGGATGGTGAGTGCTCTCCTAAACCCGGAGCAGGATGTGCTTCTGTTCAAGAGCGGGTGTTGTTACTGTAGCCAGGTATTTAAGCGGTAGTTATCCCTGAAGGTCACATTGGGAAGGTTGAGTTGTACTTTGTGTCTGCTGGAAGGCTGCTGCTGGCAAGTTGTGCCTGAAGACGGCTCCACTGAAACTAACGTTGTGCTAAAGGTTGACCTGGAGGACACAGAGATGTTTTGCCTTCTTGAATTTTACCTTCTGAAATATGAGCAAGTTCTGAATGAGAATGCTTTTTTACAGGAATAGATTTGCATTTGCCATCTCCCCTCCCCCCCCAATATTTTGTGCTTGATTTTGGTCGTATATTGCGAGCAAACATCGTGTGCTCTGTGAAGGATATCATTTCTGTTGTAGGAAGTTTGGGTGTACCTGACACAAAAGGGGAGATGGTCCAATAGCGGTGGTACTAGCTTGGTGGGAGGATGAGAGTTGAGAAGAAGGGATTTGGTTGAAGAAAGACTGAAGAATCCTTCCAGTGTTTTCTAATTACTTTCGAAAAGACTAGGAAGAAACTTTAGAAACCACCTGCAGTTTCTGTTCCTGAAGCAGAAGTATTTGCCAGACTCCCTCTTTGTATCAACTGACAAACTATGTCCCCTGACTGCTGCCTTCTGCCTGGTTAGGAAGTGTGCAGCTGAGAGTTGGTTGTGAGACCTAGTTCCTGAGTGTTGCTTTAGCAGGACGTTATTTAAGTGGGTGCCTGTGAGTTGCTGTTCTGTCTTTTATTTTGTGACCTGTGTGGGCTTGTCTTTTTCTGGAGCTTCCAGAAGGTAGTGATTTGTGTGTTTGCTTCTGACCTTAGATGGCTTAGTACTCTTTAGTCTCTTTGTTTCCTTGAGGAAGGAGGCAGGCTTTACGTCTAGGCCGGGGTGGTATGTTGTTGCTGGTAACAGCCAGAAACGTTGGGTGCAAGAAGGGGGTGTTAGTGGGAGGCATGTGAGAAAGAGGCCAAAGTCGCGGTGGTGGGAGTCACAGCTGTGTGTGAGCAGTCTGTTGCCTGGTTGAGGTGTGTGGGGTGTTGCTGAGATGCTGCCGCGGTGGCAGGAGGTGCTGCTGGAGAGACTGTGCCATGTGTGTGGGGGAGATGATCGGCGAGGTGCTGGGAGGGGAGAACTCAGGACCTGATGCGTAGCGTTGGGAGTCTGGGCGCTGCACAGGGAAGTCGGTCTGTGTGAGACGTGTGTGTGGCTGCCCAGCCCTGTTCTGCCTGTTCTTTCCTCAGCATCGAGGCACGGGTGGAGGACCCTGGGCAGACGGAGGCAAGGGAGAGAACATCAGGAGTTGTATGTTTTCCAAGTAATTAGTATGCCTTATTGTTTTTGGGTGTTGTGTCCCTAGGAAAACTCTGGTTCTTCTCCTAAATCATTGTTACTGAAATGGTGAGGCTTTTCATTCATGATGTTGTCTGTGCTGAGTGACTGTGACAGGATACACTATTTCTCCTGCCAGTGGTTGAGGTCCCATGTCAGCAGAGTGACCTGGACTCCAGGTGGTGTTCTCTGGTTGTGTGCCTCTGCCCATGGGCAGCAGCGAGAGTGTTTCAGCTGAAAGTCTCCAGTCTTTTGGTTGAGGATGTCTAAATCAGCTGGAGCTTTTTTGCTAATATAGCTTGTTATGGGAACAGTTTGACCCGAGGTTTCCAAGGAGCAGAGTCTCACACACGTATAGCAGCAAAATGAATGATTCATGTAAATGAGAGTACAGCATAGTGACAGCTTGAGCTGGGTGCCTCTGGGAAGGGACCCCGAACAAAGAAATTCTGGGGTAATTATACCCTTTACAGTTTTATTTCCCACCAGCCAGGGAAGGTCTCCTCCAGTCGTCTTTACTGAGTCAGTGGTCTCTCTCCTTCTGACTGGTGTCTCTCTCCTTCTGACTGGTGTCTCTCTCCTTCTGACTGGTGTCTCTCTCCTTCTGTCTGGCCTAGGCCTTCATCCCAGGCTGGCTGCCATGTCCTTGTTTCCCACAGTGCCTTCCCTTCTGGAAGGTCAACCACAACCCAGGTGCATCCCATCTTGTCCCCTGCATTCTACTTTGTATCCTCATTAGCTAGTTTTGTATTTGTATTAGCTGATTGTAATCTGTTTTGCAGTTACCTGGTGGGCAAAGTCACATCATCAGCAATGTTTCTGGAGTTCACTGACAGTTGGGCCTTGAGGCCTGCCGGCTTCATCTACTTCAGGCACTAATACTAAGCAAGAGTCAGACTTGGGCTAAGCTGAAGCTAAATCAGCTACAGTTCTCTTCTCTAACAAGCTTCTGTCGGGATCTATGGAATTAAGCAAGCTCTTTCTGGAAAGAATGACAACAAACCCCAAAACCCTGTTGGCTAGTTATTGGCTAAAGTGGCTTTGTAAGGTTTTTGTGAAAGTGAAGCTGCATGTTACAAGTGAATGAGAGAGCCTTTGGTGTGCCAGTGACTTGCTTAGGTGTAGGCGGAAGTCTGTTCTCCTAGGGGTGACCTTTGTAGCGTCTGGCTTTTTGCAGTAATGCCAGTTAATCAATTCCTTGTGCACCCTTAGGTGCCCTTTAGTTAACTGAATGTAGAGTTTAGACAAGACTCTTAAAGAATCCCTTTGTAACTATGTCTTTGCTTTGTTTTGGTGTGCTTTGTTTTCTTTTGTTTTGTTTGTAATGATGGCAGAATGTTCAAATTAAGGAAGCAAATTGCACCATTTCTGGACAAGCTCAGTTCCGTTGTTTACATCAAGGTCTTTTCTTTTACAAAGCTTCTCTAGAAAGTTGAAGGCATGTAACTTTTGAAGGTGTTTTGAACTGTGTCCTGCAGAGAGGCCAGGTTCAACGGGTTTGCTGACAAACAAGTTTCTTCTCTAGCCATCAGCTTGTTCAAATGTCATGTGTATAAACTTACTATTGTCCCAATGAAGTTTTTTTTTTCCAGTTTGTTCCTTAAATAAGAGGTCCCAAGTACTCAGAGTGGTCTTAGAGAAATGATCTGATCAGGTACAGAGTCTCTATTACCATCCTGGACTGAATGGCTTTAAAGCACAATGGGCGTGGGATACCATGGGTGTCGGTTCTAGGTTTGCCCCTTGAAAAGGTGGATCTTTGGTGACAATGAAGATATGAGTTTTTGGAGGAAAAGGGATGTATATGAGGAGACCTTCAATGTCTGTGTGTTTTCTTGATCTTCAGAGCCTGTGTTGTTTTAATGGGGACTCCTTCCCAAATGGGGACAGTCTCCTGACTAGCCTCTAAACTGCAAGTGAACATCTTGAAGGTGCCAGCTCAGTGTGCTGGTGTTTAGTTTGAGTGGGCTAGCTCTGCGTGGATGCAGACATGGTTGCAAATGTTCATGTTTTCCCTTGCAGGATAGCACCTAACTCTCAGTATTCCTCCCCAATAGATGCCCAAGGAGGAGGAGCTGGTGGCTTCCCCATCTTCCAGCTAGTGAAACTGATGCAGAGAAAGGAAAGGGCTTCTGCCATGTGTAGGTGGAAGAAAGTGGGAAAGGACGCCAGCTCTCCCTCCTCTCCCAGTCTTGCTGCTCCAGAAGAGTGGTGCTGCAAGCTGACGGGATGTTTTCCCTTGTTCATGTGTGCAGCAGAGGTGGTAGCCAGATTCTGCTCTTCGAAAGCCTTTCTTAACCGGGAGGTGGCTTCTTCACAACTGAATGTGACAACATGGAAACAGCCCATTTCTGCCTTTCTCTCTACTTCTCTCAGGCATTACAGAGCAGCAGAAAATGCTCATGGCCAGATCCAGCCAGTGAAGCAAGCCAGTGCAGGGGTAAGCTTGTGTTGTTTCTTATTTCCTTTTTAGGGAAAGCTGATTGACTGTTTTCAACCAGAAATACCTGCACTCTTCCCTGTATGCTGTTGAGTGAAGAATGTTCTCATGCCAGGTGTTATTCCCAGGGGAAGGGGGAGCATTCTTCAACAAATGGCACTTTCCCAGAGGTCTCGTGCTGTCATTTATTTTGTTTCTACGCCATTGTGAATATATGAAGAAAAAGCAGTATTTAGGAGGCATGACTTATCCCACTTCATCTGGGCAGCAGAAAACAGTCTAAAGAAGAATCCGGTCCCTTTGTGGACCATCATCTTTCGTCCAGATGAAGACATGGTCCCCTTGGCCACTGGGGAAAATGAGGAAGAGGGTGATTTATCAGAGGTGCTTTGTACAAGCAATAGATTCCTTTAGGAAGGCTCTCTGTATTGGCCACAGGGGGAAGTGCAGAAGAAGAGCTTAGACTCTGCACCTTTCTGCAAGGTGTATACAATTGTCGGAGACTGATAGCACCCCCTCCATTCTTTAGCTCTTTGCAGTTATCACTTCTGTTTGTTGTTCCCCATCAGAGCTGCCATTCCAGCTCTAGAAATGGGGCTCAACATGCTTGCACTCAGGACAAGTTCTGTCCAGTTTCCCTTCACGCAGTGCTTGGATAGAGCAAAGAAATAGATAAGAACTCAGTTTTGCAAAGCCAAAAGCTTGGGCCAAATTGTTCCATTCTTGCTCAGAAATGGAGCAGTTCCCCTCTCATCCTGGGCATCATCTTGTTCTGGTTCCAAGTGTGGTTAACATACTGCACGTTGCCCACACAGGAGAGACAGTTTAGTACTCCTCCTCAGTGCATCATAGGGAGTGTGATCTCCTTGTAGTTCCATGCGCTTATTGGAGAGTCACGCTGCTCTCTGTTCGTGTGGGACACTTGAGGAACAATACTGCAACTGCAAAAGTGTCTGGTAGGTCCTGTCTCTGGCTCCTGCCTGCTGCACAGTGTAAGCCTTGGCAGGTAACTCAGTGTTCTCTCACGCGTCAGTTGTGTGGCATTTGGGGAAAAAGCCAGAAGTGGCTGCCTTCGAAAAGACTGGAAGTATCAAGTAGGTGGGTGTGGGATATGAAGGTCCTGATGCCCCCAGAAAGAAGGAAATAGGAATTCAGAGGTAACAAAGGTGAATATGTTCCACCTAATTTCAGTTGTCAGAGCGTCTAAAGCTTAGGTGTGAGCTTAATCTAAGCTGAGGTCTGAGCTGAGACCTAATCTCTGAATCAGGCAGCTAATTCCCCTGCACTAGGCCCCTGGCTGTACACAAGCTTTGAAGATTGTTGTCTGTTTTAAGCTTTGTTTTCTTAATCGTAGCATTGTAGACCAGGACTATGGCTGGGAAGTCAATGGTTGGAGCTTTGCTGTGGGAGCTAAGGATCTAGATTGTTCCTCCAGCTTGATGGAAAGTAGAGGAGTGGTGAACAGCCTCTCTGCAAAGGATAGTGCCATGTCATACCCAGCAAAGAGAAAGGTAGTTTCCCTTTGATGTTTTTCCAGCTGTGCAGGTATTGTACTTCTGCCAGCCCCTGGTCTCACTCGCCTGAGTGCTCCAGGGGCCTCACCTGCTCTACGACAAAGTCTGAGTTGTGTTTGGTGGCAAATCCTGGGGCTGTCACTGCTGGACAGTATGATGTAAAAAACACTGTCCTCTCTCCTTTTATTTCCCCCAGCTCCAAGCCCAAAAGCTAGACGTGCAGACTTGGGAGGCTTCAATGTAACTGATAAATTACTGGACCAGCCGTGCCACTTTACCAGCAGCTGTTTCTTTCTTCCTTTACAGGAATGATCTTCTCAATTTTGTAGATTCCGCTGTCTTCAGGGCTCATGTTTTGAAGTTCTTCAGGGTAAAATGTCTCCTTGATGGTTTTGTGACTGTAGTTTATTAAACAGGACACGGGTATCTGAGCCCTTCTCACAGCTCCTACCATACAGCTCACAAGCTACATTTCCTTACTCCACCGTGTCCCTGCCCTTGCCTGCTAGCTGGGGAGGTGGCTCTGTGGGAGGAAGTTCATGTGTCTGTGGCAGAATCTGAAGCCCTCACAGCAAAGCATTTCCTCCAGCTCTCAAATCTTGTTTCTTATATATATTTTATTTTCTGCAGGGAGGTGGAGGTTTTGGGCAGAAAAGGTGTTCTGTGTCCTTGGAAAATGAAGACCCCAGGAAGAGGCTCTGCCTTGGCTAAACTGAGGTGTTTGAAGTGCAGAGAGCCACAGGTTGGAGTGCCCTTGCCATCCCTGAAGAGAATAAGTTGGTTTCCCAGTGGGATGCAATTCATCCTGAGGAAGATGCCTAGGAGGAGATTCAGTGCAGAGAGCTGGACACCTAACTGTGGGTGCTGGTGTGGAGGTACCTCCCTGTGAGCTGGATAGTAATCTCACCTGGAAATGTACTCAGTGCAGAGGAGTGGGGAGTAATTCCAGAGACCATTGCTTCCATTGCTTCAGCAGCTATCGAGTGCCATTTTACATTTCCTAGGATGTCCAACCTGTTATCTAGCTGTTGCAGCAGGTGGTGAGTGGGAAGTTCAGGGATAAGGGGAGCAGGAGTTGTGTAGTGTGGCTTGTGATTTATGCTGAAGAGGCACCACTGAAACAGTGGGACTTGGGGGCTGGGGATCAGTTTTTTGCTCTTGCATGGGGTTCCTGGTGAAGACGTTGGGCCCCAACAAATGGGGTCAGGTTTCAGGGTGCTGCAGGCTAGGCCTGAGGAATATCAGGAAAGTTGAGGTTACAGAGATTGTATATCAGCACTGCGAGGCAGTGCTTGAGGATGGAGGATGATGTGGGGAGAGTTACGCAGGGCTGGGGCAGCAGGGATGTGTCGACTGCACTGAAGCAAACCATTAAAGCTGTGTGTGTCTGTGTGTGTCATTAATGGAAGAGCCGCCACACATCAAAAGTGCTACTTGAGGGCAGAGCCGTTTGTCCCTTTCATCTTCCTGCAAGCAGTGCCTGTGATGCTTTGGTCTAATCAGTGCCTGGGGAGGGACATGGATTTCCGGCACCAGCTCCATCTCTAACAGCCCTCAGCAAGCCCCGTTAAACCTCCAAGACACTTTATTCCCGTGATTTCACTTCACACTGTGTGACTTTCCCCTGGGAGCTTGTAAGAGTGTGGGAACCACAGTGAGCTTGTCATTGCCTCTAATCTGCAGGGTGGCTAGTAGGAGAACTTAAGAGTGTTGTTAAGTACAAAGTTTTTAATGAGCACGTGATGTAATCTGGTTTCATTTGTTTCTCATGTTTAAGCCTAACAAAGTTATGCTAACGTGTTTCAAATGAACTTCATGAATGTCCTTTTCCAGTGGCGATCTAGTGCTATCCCACGTAATATGTGTGGGACAGTGGGACGTCTGTTATGAAATGTAGCCTTCCAAGGTGCACTGATGTCCCAGAATTTCAGGCCTTCCTCTTCCTGCTGGTTCTAGTTATCTGTATGATGATTCTCCTTGGGAATATCCACGTTTTTGTGCTGGTGACTGCAGAGCAGCATTCCTGGTCCTTTCAATCCTGCCAGGGATAGGATGTGTTAGTATCCTATTCATGAGATTGGGAACCCCTTCTGCCACAGAAAGACTTTCTCAGCCATCTCCTTCCACCTCACTGTAGAAAGAACTTTCTGCAGCAGCCTGGTGACTGTGTATCTCTTACCAAAACCCAGCACCCTGACAAACCCTAGCAAAGGGTTTTCTGTCTTTTACACAGCCCTGCCTCTTCTAATCAAGATGCTCAGTTTGCCATTGGTAATCCCATCCCCAGCCGGCTCTTTTTAATCTTTCATATCATGATAGAAAAGATGCATTTAAATATGCATGCACGCATTTGTCTGAATGTGTGTCTTCAGTCCAAGAAAGATAAGGTTAAGTGATCTGCACAAAGTAGATGCATTCAGGAGATAGACTCCCAACCTGAGCAGATTGCTGTCACCTGATCTGAGAAATAGCAAGCTGAGTTGTAATATTTTCCTGTTGCAATGTAGCTTTGGAACAAATACTGTGTTTAGGCTAGCTGGGAAGCAGGTACATGAAGTGTATTCACAATTACAGCAGAAACAAATCAGCGCCAGGTGCGTCACAAGTGCTGGGCTCAGCACTGGGGAAGGAGCCTAGCGCAGTCCCCCCATGTCCCTCTGAGGCCCACTGCCACCACGCAGGCAGCAGCACAGCCTTGGTGCCAGGGGCTGGGCGAGCACAGCCAGGCTTCTATGTGACACGGCCCTTGGGAGAAGGAGCAACCTGGAGTGTGCCAGTGCTGGGCCTGTCTCACTGCAGGCTGCATAGGGGCTAGTCCCTGCCTCACAGTGCTTGCTTACCGGGGACCTGTGTCGCCGGTAGCTGCCAACCCTGGTCCATCCCTGTCCTGTGAGCAGTGTAGGGGATTGACAGGCTCAGGAAAGGGACAGGAGTGTCTGGGAAGCTCTCACAGCCCTGCGTACACTTGATGGCTGCAATATGCAGGCTCTCACCTTCTTGGCTTCCTTGGTCAGGTAGTGACCTCTCAGTTTTCTCCTTTTTTCTCCTACTTCAGGGCAGTAGCCCATTGCCCCAAAGGGAGCCCAAAGGAGGGAGGCTGCAAAAGCCTACAAGGGCAACAGATGCCTTGGTTGTGGGGTTCCCCACCTCAGATGTGAGCTGGCTGGCACATGGGGCTGAAGACCACGCTGGCGCACAGTCTTTGTGGCCCAGCCTTTTCCCAGAGTGTCATGGGCCCCAGCTGAAAAGGCAGGCGCTCCTTTCGGGAAGGGCTGCATGCACCACACACCTGCCCCAAGCCTGAGGTGAAGGGGGTGTCTCAGTGAGGCGGTGGGGAAGTGGAGGAAGGATGGGTCTGGTTGGTGGGGCTGTGAGAGAAGCAAAGATGGTCTCCTCCTCTGCCCACACCATGCTTGCTTCCAGAACTGCAGGCATGCAGTGGAACATGCCGCATACTGAGCTGTCAAGGTGCTGTAGCCACTGAAGAGCCTTCTGGGCCTCCAACACCCCAACACAGCCTTCTACATGTCCCTGCACACACTAGCTCCAAGCCCCAGCACGCTGCCAATGTGCTGGCGCCCTCTGCACCCCCCTTGGCCACCTCTCCTACCAATCCACAGCAAAGGGGCCCTGCTCCCACTTCCTGCCACAGCAGTGGCACGCAGCTGCCACCACACTCTGCCGCCCTGGCCCCAGCCCTCACCAGCTCTGCTCTCTCCTGGGCAGAAGACCTTCCCGGGCACTGCTTTTTCAGGACCCTCCGCGCTTTCTCCCTGTCCATGCTCGCAGCTTGCTTCTGCGCCACCTGCAAAGCCACCAAGGGCACATTGTCACCGAGCAGCAGCAGCAGAGCGAGGGCAAGGGGCTGCTGCATCCTCAGCACCACTGTGGGCACACGACAAGCCCCACACAGGAAGTGCCACACCTTCGGGACGGGCGCTTGCTGCTCAGGCTGCATGCCTTTTCCAGAGGCCTGCCCATTTTTCCTGTGTGCCTGGAAAACCTGCACCGAGGAACCCATGGCCACAACCTGGACAAGCTACGCGTGTACACAACACGGAGCAGCACACACCTGAGCATGTGGGGGTTAGGAGCGGCACTTACGTCCTTGCTGCTGGGTGCGGAGACCGGGACTGGAAGTGGGACGCTTTCCAGGCTCTACAACGGAAGAAATTGGTGGCACAGGCACTCAGAAGGAGCCTCCTTTGGCCCTTTGGCAGGCAGCTCCCACGCACAACACGCCTAGCCCACCTCAAGGCACGCAAATCCTTCAGGCAAGAGTCACAAACCAAGAGCCCAAGAGCCCCGACTCCTTTGCCCTGACTCCCACCACAAAGCGCTCCCACCCACCGCCCACCTTGGCCATCGCGTCAAGACCTCTGCTGCCTTCCTGCTCCAAAGTAGGCCCCCTGCAAAGCCTTACAAGCACAATAGATGCCTTGGCTGGCAGGGCTCCCTGCATCACAGGGCAGCTGGCTGGCAGCACGCGGGTCTGGAGACGAAGCTGGTACACAACCTTTGTGCCACCTTTCCCCAGAGCCTAATGGGGGCCCCAGCTGCAAAGGCAGCTGCTCCTTTCGGGAAGGCCTGCATGCACCACACACCTGCCCCAAGCCTGCGGCCAAGCTGCCGTCTCGGGGAGCCAGTGGCCAAGCGGGGGAATCATGGGTCTGCTTGGTGGAGCCGGGAGAGAAGCAACCATGGTCTCCTTATCTGCCCACGCCATGGCTGCTCTGCTCAGGAGCATTTTTGGGGGCAACAGCTCCAACCTCAAACTGCCCTCCCCCAGCAGACCACCACCTCTGCCCACCAACAGAGCCCCAACAAAGCCCTTCCTCACAACCTCTCGTGCCTCAGCTCCTTGCTTAGCTCATACCTGAGCACCCATGCTGCTGCTGCTCGCCAACTCCTGCTCTCTCCTGGGGTCCGAGGCAGCTGTGCTGGCCCTCTCCACAGCCTGACAATGCAAAGGAGGCCTTTGCAGTGCAACACAGCACGCCAGCCCTACTCCTGGGCAAGGCGATGGCAAGCAGCAACAGCACCCCTCTGCTCAGCAGCCTCCCACCTCGCCTCACTCCCTTTGCAAGGGCCCACAAGGGAGCCCGCACCACAGCCAGCCCACCTCTCTGCTCCCACGCCAACTACAGCCTCTCTCTCTTCCCTTCCCTCCACACCAACTTGGCAGCTTTTGCCCTGCACCTTCCCACAGCAAAGACTGTCTTCCCCGCGGTGCCGAGGGCAGGAGCGGCCTGGCACGTGGCACAGAGCTGTCGCCGCCACTGCCACTGCCGCTGCCGCCCCTGGCCCACCCATCGGGCCCACCTCCCCACAACCCCCTCGCCCTCCTCTCCCCACACACCCACACACCAGCCTCTCTCCCTCCTCCCTCCTCCCACCATGGCACCCATGCCCCCACCGACACTGCCGCTCCCTCCTCCTGCTGCCTGCCACCCACCAACACTTCCAGCACCGCCTGCTTGCCCACCGCACAACAACCCGCCCCAGTGCCCTTAGCAGCCCCCCGCCCCTACTCCTCCAGGCAACACCCCTCCTGGCCATCAAGCACTTCCAGGCACAAAGGGGCCATCGGAGGTGCTGCGCTCAAGGCAGCCCCGCTCTCACCTCCCAGCCTCTTCCCTCCACAACTCCACTAGCAACGTCTTCACCAGCCTCAGACCACATTTGCCCTGCACATCCTCAGAAGCTCCTTCCTCAAAGACCTCCCGCACCCCCACCGCCAGCACTGCACACCAGCCTTGCTGGCAAACTCCAAGAGCCACTACCCCATCCTTGCCTGGCCCGGCCCGGCCCACTGCTGGCGCACAGCCGCCAACGTGCTGTGGCCACTGCAGAGCCTTTTGTGCCTCCAACACCCACCCTCACACGGCCTTCTCCATGGCCGCTCAGATGCTAGCTCCGAGCCCCATCATGCTACCGGTGCGGGGGCACCCACTGGGCCTGCCTTGGCCGCTCCTCCTTCAGAGCCACCACCAAAGGGGCCCCCGGGCCATTTCCTGACACAGCACTGGCACACAGCTGCCACCACACTGCCCTGCCCTGGCCCAAGCCCTCACCAGCTCTGGTGGCTCCACGCCAGGAGGCTTTCCCCGCCGCTGCGCCCTCAGGAACCGCCGCGGTTTCTCTCTGGCCGTGCTCACAGCTGCTCTGGCGGCCACCTGCAAAGCCACCAAGGCCACATTGTCACCGAGCATCACCCACGCAGGGACGGCAACCTGCTGCTACATCCCCAGCACCACTGTGGCCTCGGCACAAGCCCCGCACAGCGGACGCACCTTTGCCACGCGCACTTGCTGATCAGGCTGCATGCGGGGCCCCTCCCTACCTGCCTACACCTCATGCTGCTCGGGCCAACGGGCTCCCACCACGGCCACCCAACACAGCCGCCCTCCTACGCTCACCACCATGCCCACCTCTCCCCACACACACACCCTTTGCCACCACCTGACAGCAAACCTCCTCTTCCCCTACCCGCTCCAACACTCCCAGCCGCCCACCACCAACTCCTCCTCGCCCACTTGCCGCCACCCACCACAACACGGCCCTGCTCCCACCTCCACTCTTCCAGCCTCACCCTCCAAACGCCTCATACCCCGCAGCACCAACGGCCTCGCCACATCACCCCCAAACACAGCCCTTCCCCACACCCATGCAGCACTCGTCCACCGCCGCCTCTAGCATTGCCTCCTGCCCGCCCTCTCACAGCCACACCAGCTGCACAGCCTGCACTTTTCACCCTCTTTTCAACAGGCCTTTTTTCTAACGTGGCCTAGAAAGCCTGCACCAAGAAACCCAGCTGCGCAACCTGGCCGAACTGGCAGCACCTGGGTGAGCATGTGGGGGGCTCGGAGTGGTGCTTACGTTGTTGCTGCTGGGTGCGGAGGCTGCCATCCCGGCTGGTGTGCTCTCCAGGTTCTACAACAGAAGACATTGGTGGTACAGGCACTCAGAAGGAGCCTTCCTCAGCCCTTTGGGAGACTGGCAGGCAGCTCCCACGCACAACATGCCTAGCCCATGCAAAGGCACCGTAATCCTTCAGGCAGCAATCCCAAGCCAAGAGCCCAAGAGCCCCGGCTCCTTCCAGCTGAGTCCTACCACAAAGGGCTCCCACCCACCTCCCTGCTTGGCCCTCGCCTCAGGCCTCTGCCGCCTGCCTGCTCCCAAGTAGCCTGCCTCTAAAGCGTTACGAGCACAACAGATGCCTTGGCTGTGGGGCTCCCCGCCTTCAGAGCTCAGCTGCCTGGCACGCGGGGCTGAAGACCACGCTGGTGCACGGCCTTTGCGCCACCTTTTCCCGGAGCCTAATGGGGGCCCCAGCTGCACGGCCAGGCCTCAGCTGCAAAAGCAGCTGCTCCTTTCGGGAAGGCCTGCATGCACCACGCGCCTGCCCCAAGCCTGCGGCCAAGCTGCCGTCTAGGGGAGCCAGTGGGCAAGCGACGGAAGGATGGGGCTGCTTGGTGGGGCCCGGAGAGAAGCAAACATGGGCTCCTTCTCTGCTCACGCCAGGGCTGCTCTGATGAGCATTTTTGGGGGCAGCAGCTCCAACCTGACACTGTGTTCCCCCAGCAGACCACCACCTCTGCCCACCACCAGAGCCCCGACAAAGCCCTTCCTCACAACCTCTCTCGCCTCAGCTCCCTCCTTAGCTCATACCTGAGCACCGATGCCGCTGCTGCTGCTCGCCGCCTCCTGCTCTCTTCCGGGCTCCGAGGCGGCCCTGCTGGCCCTCTCCACAGCCTGACAAAGCAAAGGAGGCCTTTGCAGCGCAACACAGCACGCCAGCCCTACTCCTGGCCAACATGGTGCCAAGCAGCAACAGCACCCCTCTGCTCAGCAGCCTCCCACCTCGCCTCACTCCCTTTCCAAGGGCCCACAAGGGAGCCCGCACCACAGCCAGCCCACCTCTCTGCTCCCACGCCAACTACAGCCTCTCTCTCTTCCCTTCCCTCCACACCAACTTGGCAGCTTTTGCCCTGCACCTTCCCACCACAAGCAGTGTCTTCCCCGCGGTGCCGAGGGCAGGAGCGGCCTGGCACGTGGCACAGAGCTGTCGCCGCCACTGCCACTACCGCTGCCGCCCCTGGCCCACCCATCGGGCCCACCTCCCCACAACCCACTCGCCCTCCTCTCCCCACACACCCACACACCAGCCTCTCTCCCTCCTCCCTCCTCCCACCACGGCACCCATGCCCCCACCGACACTGCCGCTCCCTCCTCCTGCTGCCTGCCACCCACCAACACTTCCAGCACCGCCTGCTTGCCCACCGCACAACAACCCGCCCCAGTGCCCTTAGCAGCCCCCCGCCCATACTCCTCCAGGCAACACCCCTCCTGGCCATCAAGCACTTCCAGGGACAAAGGGGCCATCGGAGGTGCTGCGCTCAAGGCAGCCCCGCTCTCACCTCCCAGCCTCTTCCCTCCACAACTCCACTAGCAACGTCTTCACCAGCCTCAGCCCACATTTGCCCTGCACATCCTCAGAAGCTCCTTCCTCAAAGACCTCCCGCACCCCCACCACCAGCACTGCACACCAGCCTTGCTGGCAAACTTCAAGAGCCACTGCCCCATCCTTGCCTGGCCCGGCCCGGCCCACTGCTGGCGCACAGCCGCCAACGTGCTGTGGCCACTGCAGAGCCTTTTGGGCCTCCAACACCCACCCTCACACGGCCTTCTCCATGGCCGCTCAGATGCTAGCTCCGAGCCCCATCACGCTGCCGGTGCGGGGGCACCCACTGGGCCTGCCTTGGGCGCTCCTCCTTCAGAGCCACCACCAAAGGGGCCCCCAGGCCATTTCCTGACACAGCACTGGCACACAGCTGCCACCACACTGCCCTGCCCTGGCCCCAGCCCTCACCAGCTCTGGTGGCTCCGCGCCAGGAGGCTTTCCCCGCCGCTGCGCCCTCAGGAACCGCCGCGGTTTCTCTCTGGCCGTGCTCACAGCTGCTCTGGCGGCCACCTGCAAAGCCACCAAGGCCACATTGTCACCGAGCATCACCCACGCAGGGACGGCAACCTGCTGCTACATCCCCAGCACCACTGTGGCCTCGGCACAAGCCCCGCACAGCGGACGCACCTTCGCCACGCGCACTTGCTGATCAGGCTGCATGCGGGGCCCCTCCCTACCTGCCTACACCTCATGCTGCTCGGGCCAACGGGCTCCCACCACGGCCACCCAACACAGCCGCCCTCCTACGCTCACCACCATGCCCACCTCTCCCCACACACACACCCTTTGCCACCACCTGACAGCAAACCTCCTCTTCCCCTACCCGCTCCAACACTCCCACCCGCCCACCACCAACTCCTCCTCGCCCACTTGCCGCCACCCACCACAACACGGCCCTGCTCCCACCTCCACTCTTCCAGCCTCACCCTCCAAACGCCTCACACCCCGCAGCACCAACGGCCTCGCCACTTCACCCCCAAACACAGCCCTTCCCCACACCCATGCTGCACTCGCCCACCGCCGCCTCTAGCATTGCCTCCTGCCCGCCCTCTCACAGCCACACCAGCTGCACAGCCTGCACTTTTCACCCTCTTTTCAACAGGCCTTTTTTCTAACGTGGCCTAGAAAGCCTGCACCAAGAAACCCAGCTGCGCAACCTGGCCGAGCTGGCAGCACCTGGGTGAGCATGTGGGGGGCTCGGAGTGGTGCTTACGTTGTTGCTGCTGGGTGCAGAGGCTGCCATCCCAGCTGGTGTGCTCTCCAGGTTCTACAACAGAAGACATTGGTGGTACAGGCACTCAGAAGGAGCCTTCCTCAGTCCTTTGGGAGACTGGCAGGCAGCTCCCACGCACAACATGCCTAGCCCATGCAAAGGCACCGTAATCCTTCAGGCAGCAATCCCAAGCAAAGAGCCCAAGAGCCCCGGCTCCTTCCAGCTGAGTCCTACCACAAAGGGCTCCCACCCACCTCCCTGCTTGGCCCTCGCCTCAGGCCTCTGCCGCCTGCCTGCTCCCAAGTAGCTTGCCTCTAAAGCCTCACGAGCACAACAGGCGCCTTGGCTGTGGGGCTCCCCGCCTTCAGAGCTCAGCTGCCTGGCACGCGGGGCTGAAGACCACGCTGGCGCACGGCCTTTGCGCCACCTTTTCCCGGAGCCTAATGGGGGCCCCAGCTGCACGGCCAGGCCTCAGCTGCAAAAGCAGCTGCTCCTTTCGGGAAGGCCTGCATGCACCACACGCCTGCCCCAAGCCTGCGGCCAAGCTGCCGTCTAGGGGAGCCAGTGGGCAAGCGACGGAAGGATGGGGCTGCTTGGTGGGGCCCGGAGAGAAGCAAACATGGGCTCCTTCTCTGCTCACGCCAGGGCTGCTCTGATGAGCATTTTTGGGGGCAGCAGCTCCAACCTGACACTGTGTTCCCCCAGCAGACCACCACCTCTGCCCACCACCAGAGCCCCGACAAAGCCCTTCCTCACAACCTCTCTCGCCTCAGCTCCCTCCTTAGCTCATACCTGAGCACCGATGCCGCTGCTGCTGCTCGCCGCCTCCTGCTCTCTTCCGGGCTCCGAGGCGGCCCTGCTGGCCCTCTCCACAGCCTGACAAAGCAAAGGAGGCCTTTGCAGCGCAACACAGCACGCCAGCCCTACTCCTGGCCAACATGGTGCCAAGCAGCAACAGCACCCCTCTGCTCAGCAGCCTCCCACCTCGCCTCACTCCCTTTCCAAGGGCCCACAAGGGAGCCCGCACCACAGCCAGCCCACCTCTCTGCTCCCACGCCAACTACAGCCTCTCTCTCTTCCCTTCCCTCCACACCAACTTGGCAGCTTTTGCCCTGCACCTTCCCACCACAAGCAGTGTCTTCCCCGCGGTGCCGAGGGCAGGAGCGGCCTGGCACGTGGCACAGAGCTGTCGCCGCCACTGCCACTGCCGCTGCCGCCCCTGGCCCACCCATCGGGCCCACCTCCCCACAACCCACTCGCCCTCCTCTCCCCACACACCCACACACCAGCCTCTCTCCCTCCTCCCTCCTCCCACCACGGCACCCATGCCCCCACCGACACTGCCGCTCCCTCCTCCTGCTGCCTGCCACCCACCAACACTTCCAGCACCGCCTGCTTGCCCACCGCACAACAACCCGCCCCAGTGCCCTTAGCAGCCCCCCGCCCATACTCCTCCAGGCAACACCCCTCCTGGCCATCAAGCACTTCCAGGGACAAAGGGGCCATCGGAGGTGCTGCGCTCAAGGCAGCCCCGCTCTCACCTCCCAGCCTCTTCCCTCCACAACTCCACTAGCAACGTCTTCACCAGCCTCAGCCCACATTTGCCCTGCACATCCTCAGAAGCTCCTTCCTCAAAGACCTCCCGCACCCCCACCACCAGCACTGCACACCAGCCTTGCTGGCAAACTTCAAGAGCCACTGCCCCATCCTTGCCTGGCCCGGCCCGGCCCACTGCTGGCGCACAGCCGCCAACGTGCTGTGGCCACTGCAGAGCCTTTTGGGCCTCCAACACCCACCCTCACACGGCCTTCTCCATGGCCGCTCAGATGCTAGCTCCGAGCCCCATCACGCTGCCGGTGCGGGGGCACCCACTGGGCCTGCCTTGGGCGCTCCTCCTTCAGAGCCACCACCAAAGGGGCCCCCAGGCCATTTCCTGACACAGCACTGGCACACAGCTGCCACCACACTGCCCTGCCCTGGCCCCAGCCCTCACCAGCTCTGGTGGCTCCGCGCCAGGAGGCTTTCCCCGCCGCTGCGCCCTCAGGAACCGCCGCGGTTTCTCTCTGGCCGTGCTCACAGCTGCTCTGGCGGCCACCTGCAAAGCCACCAAGGCCACATTGTCACCGAGCATCACCCACGCAGGGACGGCAACCTGCTGCTACATCCCCAGCACCACTGTGGCCTCGGCACAAGCCCCGCACAGCGGACGCACCTTCGCCACGCGCACTTGCTGATCAGGCTGCATGCGGGGCCCCTCCCTACCTGCCTACACCTCATGCTGCTCGGGCCAACGGGCTCCCACCACGGCCACCCAACACAGCCGCCCTCCTACGCTCACCACCATGCCCACCTCTCCCCACACACACACCCTTTGCCACCACCTGACAGCAAACCTCCTCTTCCCCTACCCGCTCCAACACTCCCACCCGCCCACCACCAACTCCTCCTCGCCCACTTGCCGCCACCCACCACAACACGGCCCTGCTCCCACCTCCACTCTTCCAGCCTCACCCTCCAAACGCCTCACACCCCGCAGCACCAACGGCCTCGCCACTTCACCCCCAAACACAGCCCTTCCCCACACCCATGCTGCACTCGCCCACCGCCGCCTCTAGCATTGCCTCCTGCCCGCCCTCTCACAGCCACACCAGCTGCACAGCCTGCACTTTTCACCCTCTTTTCAACAGGCCTTTTTTCTAACGTGGCCTAGAAAGCCTGCACCAAGAAACCCAGCTGCGCAACCTGGCCGAGCTGGCAGCACCTGGGTGAGCATGTGGGGGGCTCGGAGTGGTGCTTACGTTGTTGCTGCTGGGTGCAGAGGCTGCCATCCCAGCTGGTGTGCTCTCCAGGTTCTACAACAGAAGACATTGGTGGTACAGGCACTCAGAAGGAGCCTTCCTCAGTCCTTTGGGAGACTGGCAGGCAGCTCCCACGCACAACATGCCTAGCCCATGCAAAGGCACCGTAATCCTTCAGGCAGCAATCCCAAGCAAAGAGCCCAAGAGCCCCGGCTCCTTCCAGCTGAGTCCTACCACAAAGGGCTCCCACCCACCTCCCTGCTTGGCCCTCGCCTCAGGCCTCTGCCGCCTGCCTGCTCCCAAGTAGCTTGCCTCTAAAGCCTTACGAGCACAACAGGCGCCTTGGCTGTGGGGCTCCCCGCCTTCAGAGCTCAGCTGCCTGGCACGCGGGGCTGAAGACCACGCTGGCGCACGGCCTTTGCGCCACCTTTTCCCGGAGCCTAATGGGGGCCCCAGCTGCACGGCCAGGCCTCAGCTGCAAAAGCAGCTGCTCCTTTCGGGAAGGCCTGCATGCACCACACGCCTGCCCCAAGCCTGCGGCCAAGCTGCCGTCTAGGGGAGCCAGTGGGCAAGCGACGGAAGGATGGGGCTGCTTGGTGGGGCCCGGAGAGAAGCAAACATGGGCTCCTTCTCTGCTCACGCCAGGGCTGCTCTGATGAGCATTTTTGGGGGCAGCAGCTCCAACCTGACACTGTGTTCCCCCAGCAGACCACCACCTCTGCCCACCACCAGAGCCCCGACAAAGCCCTTCCTCACAACCTCTCTCGCCTCAGCTCCCTCCTTAGCTCATACCTGAGCACCGATGCCGCTGCTGCTGCTCGCCGCCTCCTGCTCTCTTCCGGGCTCCGAGGCGGCCCTGCTGGCCCTCTCCACAGCCTGACAAAGCAAAGGAGGCCTTTGCAGCGCAACACAGCACGCCAGCCCTACTCCTGGCCAACATGGTGCCAAGCAGCAACAGCACCCCTCTGCTCAGCAGCCTCCCACCTCGCCTCACTCCCTTTCCAAGGGCCCACAAGGGAGCCCGCACCACAGCCAGCCCACCTCTCTGCTCCCACGCCAACTACAGCCTCTCTCTCTTCCCTTCCCTCCACACCAACTTGGCAGCTTTTGCCCTGCACCTTCCCACCACAAGCAGTGTCTTCCCCGCGGTGCCGAGGGCAGGAGCGGCCTGGCACGTGGCACAGAGCTGTCGCCGCCACTGCCACTGCCGCTGCCGCCCCTGGCCCACCCATCGGGCCCACCTCCCCACAACCCACTCGCCCTCCTCTCCCCACACACCCACACACCAGCCTCTCTCCCTCCTCCCTCCTCCCACCACGGCACCCATGCCCCCACCGACACTGCCGCTCCCTCCTCCTGCTGCCTGCCACCCACCAACACTTCCAGCACCGCCTGCTTGCCCACCGCACAACAACCCGCCCCAGTGCCCTTAGCAGCCCCCCGCCCATACTCCTCCAGGCAACACCCCTCCTGGCCATCAAGCACTTCCAGGGACAAAGGGGCCATCGGAGGTGCTGCGCTCAAGGCAGCCCCGCTCTCACCTCCCAGCCTCTTCCCTCCACAACTCCACTAGCAACGTCTTCACCAGCCTCAGCCCACATTTGCCCTGCACATCCTCAGAAGCTCCTTCCTCAAAGACCTCCCGCACCCCCACCACCAGCACTGCACACCAGCCTTGCTGGCAAACTTCAAGAGCCACTGCCCCATCCTTGCCTGGCCCGGCCCGGCCCACTGCTGGCGCACAGCCGCCAACGTGCTGTGGCCACTGCAGAGCCTTTTGGGCCTCCAACACCCACCCTCACACGGCCTTCTCCATGGCCGCTCAGATGCTAGCTCCGAGCCCCATCACGCTGCCGGTGCGGGGGCACCCACTGGGCCTGCCTTGGGCGCTCCTCCTTCAGAGCCACCACCAAAGGGGCCCCCAGGCCATTTCCTGACACAGCACTGGCACACAGCTGCCACCACACTGCCCTGCCCTGGCCCCAGCCCTCACCAGCTCTGGTGGCTCCGCGCCAGGAGGCTTTCCCCGCCGCTGCGCCCTCAGGAACCGCCGCGGTTTCTCTCTGGCCGTGCTCACAGCTGCTCTGGCGGCCACCTGCAAAGCCACCAAGGCCACATTGTCACCGAGCATCACCCACGCAGGGACGGCAACCTGCTGCTACATCCCCAGCACCACTGTGGCCTCGGCACAAGCCCCGCACAGCGGACGCACCTTCGCCACGCGCACTTGCTGATCAGGCTGCATGCGGGGCCCCTCCCTACCTGCCTACACCTCATGCTGCTCGGGCCAACGGGCTCCCACCACGGCCACCCAACACAGCCGCCCTCCTACGCTCACCACCATGCCCACCTCTCCCCACACACACACCCTTTGCCACCACCTGACAGCAAACCTCCTCTTCCCCTACCCGCTCCAACACTCCCACCCGCCCACCACCAACTCCTCCTCGCCCACTTGCCGCCACCCACCACAACACGGCCCTGCTCCCACCTCCACTCTTCCAGCCTCACCCTCCAAACGCCTCACACCCCGCAGCACCAACGGCCTCGCCACTTCACCCCCAAACACAGCCCTTCCCCACACCCATGCTGCACTCGCCCACCGCCGCCTCTAGCATTGCCTCCTGCCCGCCCTCTCACAGCCACACCAGCTGCACAGCCTGCACTTTTCACCCTCTTTTCAACAGGCCTTTTTTCTAACGTGGCCTAGAAAGCCTGCACCAAGAAACCCAGCTGCGCAACCTGGCCGAGCTGGCAGCACCTGGGTGAGCATGTGGGGGGCTCGGAGTGGTGCTTACGTTGTTGCTGCTGGGTGCAGAGGCTGCCATCCCAGCTGGTGTGCTCTCCAGGTTCTACAACAGAAGACATTGGTGGTACAGGCACTCAGAAGGAGCCTTCCTCAGTCCTTTGGGAGACTGGCAGGCAGCTCCCACGCACAACATGCCTAGCCCATGCAAAGGCACCGTAATCCTTCAGGCAGCAATCCCAAGCAAAGAGCCCAAGAGCCCCGGCTCCTTCCAGCTGAGTCCTACCACAAAGGGCTCCCACCCACCTCCCTGCTTGGCCCTCGCCTCAGGCCTCTGCCGCCTGCCTGCTCCCAAGTAGCTTGCCTCTAAAGCCTTACGAGCACAACAGGCGCCTTGGCTGTGGGGCTCCCCGCCTTCAGAGCTCAGCTGCCTGGCACGCGGGGCTGAAGACCACGCTGGCGCACGGCCTTTGCGCCACCTTTTCCCGGAGCCTAATGGGGGCCCCAGCTGCACGGCCAGGCCTCAGCTGCAAAAGCAGCTGCTCCTTTCGGGAAGGCCTGCATGCACCACACGCCTGCCCCAAGCCTGCGGCCAAGCTGCCGTCTAGGGGAGCCAGTGGCCAAGCAGGGGAATCATGGGTCTGCTTGGTGGAGCCGGGAGAGAAGCAAACATGGGCTCCTTCTCTGCCCACGCCAGGGCTCCTCAGCTCAGGAGCATTTTTGGGGGCAGCAGCTCCAACCTGACACTGTGTTCCCCCAGCAGACCACCACCTCTGCCCACCACCAGAGCCCCGACAAAGCCCTTCCTCACAACCTCTCTCGCCTCAGCTCCCTCCTTAGCTCATACCTGAGCACCGATGCCGCTGCTGCTGCTCGCCGCCTCCTGCTCTCTTCCGGGCTCCGAGGCGGCCCTGCTGGCCCTCTCCACAGCCTGACAAAGCAAAGGAGGCCTTTGCAGCGCAACGCAGCACGCCAGCCCTACTCCTGGCCAACATGGTGCCAAGCAGCAACAGCACCCCTCTGCTCAGCAGCCTCCCACCTCGCCTCACTCCCTTTCCAAGGGCCCACAAGGGAGCCCGCACCACAGCCAGCCCACCTCTCCGCTCCCACGCCAACTACAGCCTCTCTCTCTTCCCTTCCCTCCACACCAACTTGGCAGCTTTTGCCCTGCACCTTCCCACCACAAGCAGTGTCTTCCCCGCGGTGCCGAGGGCAGGAGCGGCCTGGCACGTGGCACAGAGCTGTCGCCGCCACTGCCACTGCCGCTGCCGCCCCTGGCCCACCCATCGGGCCCACCTCCCCACAACCCCCTCGCCCTCCTCTCCCCACACACCCACACACCAGCCTCTCTCCCTCCTCCCTCCTCCCACCACGGCACCCATGCCCCCACCGACACTGCCGCTCCCTCCTCCTGCTGCCTGCCACCCACCAACACTTCCAGCACCGCCTGCTTGCCCACCGCACAACAACCCGCCCCAGTGCCCTTAGCAGCCCCCCGCCCATACTCCTCCAGGCAACACCCCTCCTGGCCATCAAGCACTTCCAGGGACAAAGGGGCCATCGGAGGTGCTGCGCTCAAGGCAGCCCCGCTCTCACCTCCCAGCCTCTTCCCTCCACAACTCCACTAGCAACGTCTTCACCAGCCTCAGCCCACATTTGCCCTGCACATCCTCAGAAGCTCCTTCCTCAAAGACCTCCCGCACCCCCACCACCAGCACTGCACACCAGCCTTGCTGGCAAACTTCAAGAGCCACTGCCCCATCCTTGCCTGGCCCGGCCCGGCCCACTGCTGGCGCACAGCCGCCAACGTGCTGCGGCCACTGCAGAGCCTTTTGGGCCTCCAACACCCACCCTCACACGGCCTTCTCCATGGCCGCTCAGATGCTAGCTCCGAGCCCCATCACGCTGCCGGTGCGGGGGCACCCACTGGGCCTGCCTTGGGCGCTCCTCCTTCAGAGCCACCACCAAAGGGGCCCCCAGGCCATTTCCTGACACAGCACTGGCACACAGCTGCCACCACACTGCCCTGCCCTGGCCCCAGCCCTCACCAGCTCTGGTGGCTCCGCGCCAGGAGGCTTTCCCCGCCGCTGCGCCCTCAGGAACCGCCGCGGTTTCTCTCTGGCCGTGCTCACAGCTGCTCTGGCGGCCACCTGCAAAGCCACCAAGGCCACATTGTCACCGAGCATCACCCACGCAGGGACGGCAACCTGCTGCTACATCCCCAGCACCACTGTGGCCTCGGCACAAGCCCCGCACAGCGGACGCACCTTCGCCACGCGCACTTGCTGATCAGGCTGCATGCGGGGCCCCTCCCTACCTGCCTACACCTCATGCTGCTCGGGCCAACGGGCTCCCACCACGGCCACCCAACACAGCCGCCCTCCTACGCTCACCACCATGCCCACCTCTCCCCACACACACACCCTTTGCCACCACCTGACAGCAAACCTCCTCTTCCCCTACCCGCTCCAACACTCCCACCCGCCCACCACCAACTCCTCCTCGCCCACTTGCCGCCACCCACCACAACACGGCCCTGCTCCCACCTCCACTCTTCCAGCCTCACCCTCCAAACGCCTCACACCCCGCAGCACCAACGGCCTCGCCACTTCACCCCCAAACACAGCCCTTCCCCACACCCATGCTGCACTCGCCCACCGCCGCCTCTAGCATTGCCTCCTGCCCGCCCTCTCACAGCCACACCAGCTGCACAGCCTGCACTTTTCACCCTCTTTTCAACAGGCCTTTTTTCTAACGTGGCCTAGAAAGCCTGCACCAAGAAACCCAGCTGCGCAACCTGGCCGAGCTGGCAGCACCTGGGTGAGCATGTGGGGGGCTCGGAGTGGTGCTTACGTTGTTGCTGCTGGGTGCAGAGGCTGCCATCCCAGCTGGTGTGCTCTCCAGGTTCTACAACAGAAGACATTGGTGGTACAGGCACTCAGAAGGAGCCTTCCTCAGTCCTTTGGGAGACTGGCAGGCAGCTCCCACGCACAACATGCCTAGCCCATGCAAAGGCACCGTAATCCTTCAGGCAGCAATCCCAAGCAAAGAGCCCAAGAGCCCCGGCTCCTTCCAGCTGAGTCCTACCACAAAGGGCTCCCACCCACCTCCCTGCTTGGCCCTCGCCTCAGGCCTCTGCCGCCTGCCTGCTCCCAAGTAGCTTGCCTCTAAAGCCTTACGAGCACAACAGGCGCCTTGGCTGTGGGGCTCCCCGCCTTCAGAGCTCAGCTGCCTGGCACGCGGGGCTGAAGACCACGCTGGCGCACGGCCTTTGCGCCACCTTTTCCCGGAGCCTAATGGGGGCCCCAGCTGCACGGCCAGGCCTCAGCTGCAAAAGCAGCTGCTCCTTTCGGGAAGGCCTGCATGCACCACACGCCTGCCCCAAGCCTGCGGCCAAGCTGCCGTCTAGGGGAGCCAGTGGGCAAGCGACGGAAGGATGGGGCTGCTTGGTGGGGCCCGGAGAGAAGCAAACATGGGCTCCTTCTCTGCTCACGCCAGGGCTGCTCTGATGAGCATTTTTGGGGGCAGCAGCTCCAACCTGACACTGTGTTCCCCCAGCAGACCACCACCTCTGCCCACCACCAGAGCCCCGACAAAGCCCTTCCTCACAACCTCTCTCGCCTCAGCTCCCTCCTTAGCTCATACCTGAGCACCGATGCCGCTGCTGCTGCTCGCCGCCTCCTGCTCTCTTCCGGGCTCCGAGGCGGCCCTGCTGGCCCTCTCCACAGCCTGACAAAGCAAAGGAGGCCTTTGCAGCGCAACACAGCACGCCAGCCCTACTCCTGGCCAACATGGTGCCAAGCAGCAACAGCACCCCTCTGCTCAGCAGCCTCCCACCTCGCCTCACTCCCTTTCCAAGGGCCCACAAGGGAGCCCGCACCACAGCCAGCCCACCTCTCTGCTCCCACGCCAACTACAGCCTCTCTCTCTTCCCTTCCCTCCACACCAACTTGGCAGCTTTTGCCCTGCACCTTCCCACCACAAGCAGTGTCTTCCCCGCGGTGCCGAGGGCAGGAGCGGCCTGGCACGTGGCACAGAGCTGTCGCCGCCACTGCCACTGCCGCTGCCGCCCCTGGCCCACCCATCGGGCCCACCTCCCCACAACCCACTCGCCCTCCTCTCCCCACACACCCACACACCAGCCTCTCTCCCTCCTCCCTCCTCCCACCACGGCACCCATGCCCCCACCGACACTGCCGCTCCCTCCTCCTGCTGCCTGCCACCCACCAACACTTCCAGCACCGCCTGCTTGCCCACCGCACAACAACCCGCCCCAGTGCCCTTAGCAGCCCCCCGCCCATACTCCTCCAGGCAACACCCCTCCTGGCCATCAAGCACTTCCAGGGACAAAGGGGCCATCGGAGGTGCTGCGCTCAAGGCAGCCCCGCTCTCACCTCCCAGCCTCTTCCCTCCACAACTCCACTAGCAACGACTTCACCAGCCTCAGCCCACATTTGCCCTGCACATCCTCAGAAGCTCCTTCCTCAAAGACCTCCCGCACCCCCACCACCAGCACTGCACACCAGCCTTGCTGGCAAACTTCAAGAGCCACTGCCCCATCCTTGCCTGGCCCGGCCCGGCCCACTGCTGGCGCACAGCCGCCAACGTGCTGTGGCCACTGCAGAGCCTTTTGGGCCTCCAACACCCACCCTCACACGGCCTTCTCCATGGCCGCTCAGACGCTAGCTCCGAGCCCCATCATGCTACCGGTGCGGGGGCACCCACTGGGCCTGCCTTGGGCGCTCCTCCTTCAGAGCCACCACCAAAGGGGCCCCCGGGCCATTTCCTGACACAGCACTGGCACACAGCTGCCACCACACTGCCCTGCCCTGGCCCCAGCCCTCACCAGCTCTGGTGGCTCCGCGCCAGGAGGCTTTCCCCGCCGCTGCGCCCTCAGGAACCACCGCGGTTTCTCTCTGGCCGTGCTCACAGCTGCTCTGGCGGCCACCTGCAAAGCCACCAAGGCCACATTGTCACCGAGCATCACCCACGCAGGGACGGCAACCTGCTGCTACATCCCCAGCACCACTGTGGCCTCGGCACAAGCCCCGCACAGCGGACGCACCTTCGCCACGCGCACTTGCTGATCAGGCTGCATGCGGGGCCCCTCCCTACCTGCCTACACCTCATGCTGCTCGGGCCAACGGGCTCCCACCACGGCCACCCAACACAGCCGCCCTCCTACGCTCACCACCATGCCCACCTCTCCCCACACACACACCCTTTGCCACCACCTGACAGAAAACCTCCTCTTCCCCTACCCGCTCCAACACTCCCAGCCGCCCACCACCAACTCCTCCTCGCCCACTTGCCGCCACCCACCACAACACGGCCCTGCTCCCACCTCCACTCTTCCAGCCTCACCCTCCAAACGCCTCACACCCCGCAGCACCAACGGCCTCGCCACTTCACCCCCAAACACAGCCCTTCCCCACACCCATGCAGCACTCGCCCACCGCCGCCTCTAGCATTGCCTCCTGCCCGCCCTCTCACAGCCACACCAGCTGCACAGCCTGCACTTTTCACCCTCTTTTCAACAGGCCTTTTTTCTAACGTGGCCTAGAAAGCCTGCACCAAGAAACCCAGCTGCGCAACCTGGCCGAGCTGGCAGCACCTGGGTGAGCATGTGGGGGGCTCGGAGTGGTGCTTACGTTGTTGCTGCTGGGTGCAGAGGCTGCCATCCCGGCTGGCGTGCTCTCCAGGTTCTACAACAGAAGACATTGGTGGTACAGGCACTCAGAAGGAGCCTTCCTCAGTCCTTTGGGAGACTGGCAGGCAGCTCCCACGCACAACATGCCTAGCCCATGCAAAGGCACCGTAATCCTTCAGGCAGCAATCCCAAGCAAAGAGCCCAAGAGCCCCGGCTCCTTCCAGCTGAGTCCTACCACAAAGGGCTCCCACCCACCTCCCTGCTTGGCCCTCGCCTCAGGCCTCTGCCGCCTGCCTGCTCCCAAGTAGCTTGCCTCTAAAGCCTTACGAGCACAACAGGCGCCTTGGCTGTGGGGCTCCCCGCCTTCAGAGCTCAGCTGCCTGGCACGCGGGGCTGAAGACCACGCTGGCGCACGGCCTTTGCGCCACCTTTTCCCGGAGCCTAATGGGGGCCCCAGCTGCACGGCCAGGCCTCAGCTGCAAAAGCAGCTGCTCCTTTCGGGAAGGCCTGCATGCACCACACGCCTGCCCCAAGCCTGCGGCCAAGCTGCCGTCTAGGGGAGCCAGTGGGCAAGCGACGGAAGGATGGGGCTGCTTGGTGGGGCCCGGAGAGAAGCAAACATGGGCTCCTTCTCTGCTCACGCCAGGGCTGCTCTGATGAGCATTTTTGGGGGCAGCAGCTCCAACCTGACACTGTGTTCCCCCAGCAGACCACCACCTCTGCCCACCACCAGAGCCCCGACAAAGCCCTTCCTCACAACCTCTCTCGCCTCAGCTCCCTCCTTAGCTCATACCTGAGCACCGATGCCGCTGCTGCTGCTCGCCGCCTCCTGCTCTCTTCCGGGCTCCGAGGCGGCCCTGCTGGCCCTCTCCACAGCCTGACAAAGCAAAGGAGGCCTTTGCAGCGCAACACAGCACGCCAGCCCTACTCCTGGCCAACATGGTGCCAAGCAGCAACAGCACCCCTCTGCTCAGCAGCCTCCCACCTCGCCTCACTCCCTTTCCAAGGGCCCACAAGGGAGCCCGCACCACAGCCAGCCCACCTCTCTGCTCCCACGCCAACTACAGCCTCTCTCTCTTCCCTTCCCTCCACACCAACTTGGCAGCTTTTGCCCTGCACCTTCCCACCACAAGCAGTGTCTTCCCCGCGGTGCCGAGGGCAGGAGCGGCCTGGCACGTGGCACAGAGCTGTCGCCGCCACTGCCACTGCCGCTGCCGCCCCTGGCCCACCCATCGGGCCCACCTCCCCACAACCCACTCGCCCTCCTCTCCCCACACACCCACACACCAGCCTCTCTCCCTCCTCCCTCCTCCCACCACGGCACCCATGCCCCCACCGACACTGCCGCTCCCTCCTCCTGCTGCCTGCCACCCACCAACACTTCCAGCACCGCCTGCTTGCCCACCGCACAACAACCCGCCCCAGTGCCCTTAGCAGCCCCCCGCCCATACTCCTCCAGGCAACACCCCTCCTGGCCATCAAGCACTTCCAGGGACAAAGGGGCCATCGGAGGTGCTGCGCTCAAGGCAGCCCCGCTCTCACCTCCCAGCCTCTTCCCTCCACAACTCCACTAGCAACGACTTCACCAGCCTCAGCCCACATTTGCCCTGCACATCCTCAGAAGCTCCTTCCTCAAAGACCTCCCGCACCCCCACCACCAGCACTGCACACCAGCCTTGCTGGCAAACTTCAAGAGCCACTGCCCCATCCTTGCCTGGCCCGGCCCGGCCCACTGCTGGCGCACAGCCGCCAACGTGCTGTGGCCACTGCAGAGCCTTTTGGGCCTCCAACACCCACCCTCACACGGCCTTCTCCATGGCCGCTCAGACGCTAGCTCCGAGCCCCATCATGCTACCGGTGCGGGGGCACCCACTGGGCCTGCCTTGGGCGCTCCTCCTTCAGAGCCACCACCAAAGGGGCCCCCGGGCCATTTCCTGACACAGCACTGGCACACAGCTGCCACCACACTGCCCTGCCCTGGCCCCAGCCCTCACCAGCTCTGGTGGCTCCGCGCCAGGAGGCTTTCCCCGCCGCTGCGCCCTCAGGAACCGCCACGGTTTCTCTCTGGCCGTGCTCACAGCTGCTCTGGCGGCCACCTGCAAAGCCACCAAGGCCACATTGTCACCGAGCATCACCCACGCAGGGACGGCAACCTGCTGCTACATCCCCAGCACCACTGTGGCCTCGGCACAAGCCCCGCACAGCGGACGCACCTTCGCCACGCGCACTTGCTGATCAGGCTGCATGCGGGGCCCCTCCCTACCTGCCTACACCTCATGCTGCTCGGGCCAACGGGCTCCCACCACGGCCACCCAACACAGCCGCCCTCCTACGCTCACCACCATGCCCACCTCTCCCCACACACACACCCTTTGCCACCACCTGACAGCAAACCTCCTCTTCCCCTACCCGCTCCAACACTCCCACCCGCCCACCACCAACTCCTCCTCGCCCACTTGCCGCCACCCACCACAACACGGCCCTGCTCCCACCTCCACTCTTCCAGCCTCACCCTCCAAACGCCTCACACCCCGCAGCACCAACGGCCTCGCCACTTCACCCCCAAACACAGCCCTTCCCCACACCCATGCTGCACTCGCCCACCGCCGCCTCTAGCATTGCCTCCTGCCCGCCCTCTCACAGCCACACCAGCTGCACAGCCTGCACTTTTCACCCTCTTTTCAACAGGCCTTTTTTCTAACGTGGCCTAGAAAGCCTGCACCAAGAAACCCAGCTGCGCAACCTGGCCGAGCTGGCAGCACCTGGGTGAGCATGTGGGGGGCTCGGAGTGGTGCTTACGTTGTTGCTGCTGGGTGCAGAGGCTGCCATCCCAGCTGGTGTGCTCTCCAGGTTCTACAACAGAAGACATTGGTGGTACAGGCACTCAGAAGGAGCCTTCCTCAGTCCTTTGGGAGACTGGCAGGCAGCTCCCACGCACAACATGCCTAGCCCATGCAAAGGCACCGTAATCCTTCAGGCAGCAATCCCAAGCAAAGAGCCCAAGAGCCCCGGCTCCTTCCAGCTGAGTCCTACCACAAAGGGCTCCCACCCACCTCCCTGCTTGGCCCTCGCCTCAGGCCTCTGCCGCCTGCCTGCTCCCAAGTAGCTTGCCTCTAAAGCCTCACGAGCACAACAGGCGCCTTGGCTGTGGGGCTCCCCGCCTTCAGAGCTCAGCTGCCTGGCACGCGGGGCTGAAGACCACGCTGGCGCACGGCCTTTGCGCCACCTTTTCCCGGAGCCTAATGGGGGCCCCAGCTGCACGGCCAGGCCTCAGCTGCAAAAGCAGCTGCTCCTTTCGGGAAGGCCTGCATGCACCACACGCCTGCCCCAAGCCTGCGGCCAAGCTGCCGTCTAGGGGAGCCAGTGGGCAAGCGACGGAAGGATGGGGCTGCTTGGTGGGGCCCGGAGAGAAGCAAACATGGGCTCCTTCTCTGCTCACGCCAGGGCTGCTCTGATGAGCATTTTTGGGGGCAGCAGCTCCAACCTGACACTGTGTTCCCCCAGCAGACCACCACCTCTGCCCACCACCAGAGCCCCGACAAAGCCCTTCCTCACAACCTCTCTCGCCTCAGCTCCCTCCTTAGCTCATACCTGAGCACCGATGCCGCTGCTGCTGCTCGCCGCCTCCTGCTCTCTTCCGGGCTCCGAGGCGGCCCTGCTGGCCCTCTCCACAGCCTGACAAAGCAAAGGAGGCCTTTGCAGCGCAACACAGCACGCCAGCCCTACTCCTGGCCAACATGGTGCCAAGCAGCAACAGCACCCCTCTGCTCAGCAGCCTCCCACCTCGCCTCACTCCCTTTCCAAGGGCCCACAAGGGAGCCCGCACCACAGCCAGCCCACCTCTCTGCTCCCACGCCAACTACAGCCTCTCTCTCTTCCCTTCCCTCCACACCAACTTGGCAGCTTTTGCCCTGCACCTTCCCACCACAAGCAGTGTCTTCCCCGCGGTGCCGAGGGCAGGAGCGGCCTGGCACGTGGCACAGAGCTGTCGCCGCCACTGCCACTGCCGCTGCCGCCCCTGGCCCACCCATCGGGCCCACCTCCCCACAACCCACTCGCCCTCCTCTCCCCACACACCCACACACCAGCCTCTCTCCCTCCTCCCTCCTCCCACCACGGCACCCATGCCCCCACCGACACTGCCGCTCCCTCCTCCTGCTGCCTGCCACCCACCAACACTTCCAGCACCGCCTGCTTGCCCACCGCACAACAACCCGCCCCAGTGCCCTTAGCAGCCCCCCGCCCATACTCCTCCAGGCAACACCCCTCCTGGCCATCAAGCACTTCCAGGGACAAAGGGGCCATCGGAGGTGCTGCGCTCAAGGCAGCCCCGCTCTCACCTCCCAGCCTCTTCCCTCCACAACTCCACTAGCAACGTCTTCACCAGCCTCAGCCCACATTTGCCCTGCACATCCTCAGAAGCTCCTTCCTCAAAGACCTCCCGCACCCCCACCACCAGCACTGCACACCAGCCTTGCTGGCAAACTTCAAGAGCCACTGCCCCATCCTTGCCTGGCCCGGCCCGGCCCACTGCTGGCGCACAGCCGCCAACGTGCTGTGGCCACTGCAGAGCCTTTTGGGCCTCCAACACCCACCCTCACACGGCCTTCTCCATGGCCGCTCAGACGCTAGCTCCGAGCCCCATCATGCTACCGGTGCGGGGGCACCCACTGGGCCTGCCTTGGGCGCTCCTCCTTCAGAGCCACCACCAAAGGGGCCCCCGGGCCATTTCCTGACACAGCACTGGCACACAGCTGCCACCACACTGCCCTGCCCTGGCCCCAGCCCTCACCAGCTCTGGTGGCTCCGCGCCAGGAGGCTTTCCCCGCCGCTGCGCCCTCAGGAACCGCCACGGTTTCTCTCTGGCCGTGCTCACAGCTGCTCTGGCGGCCACCTGCAAAGCCACCAAGGCCACATTGTCACCGAGCATCACCCACGCAGGGACGGCAACCTGCTGCTACATCCCCAGCACCACTGTGGCCTCGGCACAAGCCCCGCACAGCGGACGCACCTTCGCCACGCGCACTTGCTGATCAGGCTGCATGCGGGGCCCCTCCCTACCTGCCTACACCTCATGCTGCTCGGGCCAACGGGCTCCCACCACGGCCACCCAACACAGCCGCCCTCCTACGCTCACCACCATGCCCACCTCTCCCCACACACACACCCTTTGCCACCACCTGACAGAAAACCTCCTCTTCCCCTACCCGCTCCAACACTCCCAGCCGCCCACCACCAACTCCTCCTCGCCCACTTGCCGCCACCCACCACAACACGGCCCTGCTCCCACCTCCACTCTTCCAGCCTCACCCTCCAAACGCCTCACACCCCGCAGCACCAACGGCCTCGCCACTTCACCCCCAAACACAGCCCTTCCCCACACCCATGCAGCACTCGCCCACCGCCGCCTCTAGCATTGCCTCCTGCCCGCCCTCTCACAGCCACACCAGCTGCACAGCCTACACTTTTCACCCTCTTTTCAACAGGCCTTTTTTCTAACGTGGCCTAGAAAGCCTGCACCAAGAAACCCAGCTGCGCAACCTGGCCGAGCTGGCAGCACCTGGGTGAGCATGTGGGGGGCTCGGAGTGGTGCTTACGTTGTTGCTGCTGGGTGCAGAGGCTGCCATCCCGGCTGGCGTGCTCTCCAGGTTCTACAACAGAAGACATTGGTGGTACAGGCACTCAGAAGGAGCCTTCCTCAGCCCTTTGGGAGACTGGCAGGCAGCTCCCACGCACAACATGCCTAGCCCATGCAAAGGCACCGTAATCCTTCAGGCAGCAATCCCAAGCCAAGAGCCCAAGAGCCCCGGCTCCTTCCAGCTGAGTCCTACCACAAAGGGCTCCCACCCACCTCCCTGCTTGGCCCTCGCCTCAGGCCTCTGCCGCCTGCCTGCTCCCAAGTAGCTTGCCTCTAAAGCCTTACGAGCACAACAGGCGCCTTGGCTGTGGGGCTCCCCGCCTTCAGAGCTCAGCTGCCTGGCACGCGGGGCTGAAGACCACGCTGGCGCACGGCCTTTGCGCCACCTTTTCCCGGAGCCTAATGGGGGCCCCAGCTGCACGGCCAGGCCTCAGCTGCAAAAGCAGCTGCTCCTTTCGGGAAGGCCTGCATGCACCACACGCCTGCCCCAAGCCTGCGGCCAAGCTGCCGTCTAGGGGAGCCAGTGGCCAAGCAGGGGAATCATGGGTCTGCTTGGTGGAGCCGGGAGAGAAGCAAACATGGGCTCCTTCTCTGCCCACGCCAGGGCTCCTCAGCTCAGGAGCATTTTTGGGGGCAGCAGCTCAACTTCACACCGCCCTCCCCCAGCAGACCACCACCTCTGCCCACCAACAGAGCCCCAACAAAGCCCTTCCTCACAACCTCTCGCGCCTCAGCTCCCTCCTTAGCTCATACCTGAGCACCGATGCCGCCGCTGCTGCTCGCCGCCTCCTGCTGTCTCCCGGGCTCCGAGGCGGCCCTGCTGGCCCTCTCCACAGCCTGACAAAGCAAAGGAGGCCTTTGCAGCGCAACGCAGCACGCCAGCCCTACTCCTGGCCAACATGGTGCCAAGCAGCAACAGCACCCCTCTGCTCAGCAGCCTCCCACCTCACCTCGCTCCCTTTGCAAGGGCCCACAAGGGAGCACACACCACAGCCAGCCCACCCCTCTGCTCCCACACCAACTACAGCCTCTCTCTCTTCCCTTCGCTCCACACCAACTTGGCAGCTTTTGCTCTGCACCTTCCCACGGCAAAGACTGTCTTCCCTGTGGTGCCGAGCGCCCTCGCAGGTGCCAGGCACCTGGCGCTGCCACGGCCACTGCCACCCCTGGCCCACCCATCGGGCCCACCTCCCCGCAACCCACTCGCCCTCCTCTCCCCACACACCCATACAGGAGCCTCGCACCCACCTCCCTCCTCCCACCACAGCACCCATGCCCCCACCGACACTGCCGCTCCCTCCTCCTGCTGCCTGCCACCCACCACCACTTCCAGCACCGCCTGCTTGCCCACCGCACAACGACCCGCCCCAGTGCCCTTAGCAGCCCCCCGCCCCTACTCCTCCAGGCAACACCCCTCCTGGCCATCAAGCGCTTCCAGGCACAAAGGGACCATCGGTGGTGCTGTGCTCAAGGCAGCCCCGCTCTCACCTCCCAGCCTCTTCCCTCCACAACTCCACTAGCAATGACTTCACCAGCCTCAGACCACATTTGCCCTACGCATGCTCAGAAGCTCCTTCCTCAAAGACCTCCCGCACCCCCACCGCCAGCACTGCCCACCAGCCTTGCTGGCAAACTCCAAGAGCCACTACCCCATCCTTGCCTGGCCCGGCCCGGCCCACTGCTGGCGCACAGCCGCCAACGTGCTGTGGCCACTGCAGAGCCTTTTGGGCCTCCAACACCCACCCTCACACGGCCTTCTCCATGGCCGCTCAGATGCTAGCTCTGAGCCCCAGCACGCTGCCGGTGCGGGGGCACCCACTGGGCCTGCCTTGGGCGCCCCTCCTTCAGAGCCACCACCAAAGGGGCCCCCAGGCCATTTCCTGACACAGCACTGGCACACAGCTGCCACCACACTGCCCTGCCCTGGCCCAAGCCCTCACCAGCTCTGGTGGCTCCACGCCAGGAGGCTTTCCCCGCCGCTGCGCCCTCAGGAACCGCCGCGGTTTCTCCCTGGCCGTGCTCACAGCTGCTCTGGCGGCCACCTGCAAAGCCACCAAGGCCACATTGTCACCGAGCATCACCCACGCAGGGACGGCAACCTGCTGCTACATCCCCAGCACCACTGTGGCCTCGGCACAAGCCCCGCACAGCGGACGCACCTTCGCCACGCGCACTTGCTGATCAGGCTGCATGCGGGGCCCCTCCCTACCTGCCTACACCTCATGCTGCTCGGGCCAACGGGCTCCCACCACGGCCACCCAACACAGCCGCCCTCCTACGCTCACCACCATGCCCACCTCTCCCCACACACACACCCTTTCCCAACAACTCTCAGCAAACCTCCTCTTCCCCTACCCGCTCCAACACTCCCAGCCGCCCACCACCAACTCCTCCTCGCCCACTTGCCGCCACCCACCACAACACGGCCCTGCTCCCACCTCCACTCTTCCAGCCTCACCCTCCAAACGCCTCACACCCCGCAGCACCAACGGCCTCGCCACTTCACCCCCAAACACAGCCCTTCCCCACACCCATGCTGCACTCGCCCACCGCCGCCTCTAGCATTGCCTCCTGCCCGCCCTCTCACAGCCACACCAGCTGCACAGCCTGCACTTTTCACCCTCTTTTCAACAGGCCTCTTTTTTCTGTGGGCCTAGAAAACCTGCACCGAGCAAGCCGTGGGCACACCCTGGACAAGCTCCGAGTGCACAGACAGCAGCACCCGGCTGAGCATATGGGGCTTAGGAGTGGTACTTACGTCCTTGCTGCTGGGTGCGGAGACTGGGACCGGTGGTGGCACAGTTTCCAGGCTCTACAAGAGAAGAAATTGGCGGCACAGGCACTCAGGAGGAGCCTCCTTTGGCCCTTTGGGGGCACATTGGCACGCAGCTCCCATGCACAACAGGCCTCAAGGCACCCAAATCCTTCAGGCAAGAGTCACAAGCCAAGAGCCCAAGAGCCCCGACTCCTTTGCCCTGACTCCCACCACAAAGGGTTCCCACCCACCACCCTGCTTGGCCCTCGCCTCGGGCCTCTGCTGCCTGCCTGCCCCCAAGTAGCCCCCCTGCAAAGCCTTGCGAGCACAACAGACGCCTTGCCTGAGGGGCTCCCTGCATCACAGGGCAGCTGCCTGGCAGCACGCGGGGCTGAAGACCATGCTGGCGCACAGCCTTTGTGCCACCTTTCCCCAGAGGGCCTAATGGGGGCCCCAGCTGCACGGCCAGGCCCCAGCGGCAAAGGCAGCTGCTCCTTTCGGGAAGGCCTGCATGCACCACACGCCTGCCCCAAGCCTGCAGCCAAGCTGCCATCTCGGGGAGCCAGTGGCCAAGCGGGGGAATCATGGGTCTGCTTGGTGGAGCCGGGAGAGAAGCAAACATGGGCTCCTTCTCTGCCCACGCCAGGGCTCCTCAGCTCAGGAGCATTTTTGGGGGCAGCAGCTCCAACCTGACACTGTGTTCCCCCAGCAGACCACCACCTCTGCCCACCAACAGAGCCCCAACAAAGCCCTTCCTCACAACCTCTCTCGCCTCAGCTCGCTCCTTAGCTCATACCTGAGCACCGATGCCGCCGCTGCTGCTCGCCGCCTCCTGCTGTCTCCCGGGCTCCGAGGCGGCCCTGCTGGCCCTCTCCACAGCCTGACAAAGCAAAGGAGGCCTTTGCAGCGCAACACAGCACGCCAGCCCTACTCCTGGCCAACATGGTGCCAAGCAGCAACAGCACCCCTCTGCTCAGCAGCCTCCCACCTCACCTCGCTCCCTTTGCAAGGGCCCACAAGGGAGCCCGCACCACAGCCAGCCCACCCCTCTGCTCCCATGCCAACTACAGCCTCTCTCTCTTCCCTTCCCTCCACACCAACTTGGCAGCTTTTGCCCTGCACCTTCCCACCACAAGCAGTGTCTTCCCCGCGGTGCCGAGCACCCTCGCAGCTGCCAGGCACCTGGCGCTGCCACTGCCACCCCTGGCCCACCCATCGGGCCCACCTCCCCACAACCCACTCGCCCTCCTCTCCCCACACACCCACACACCTCCCTCCTCCCACCACGGCACCCATGCCCCCACCGACACTGCCGCTCCCTCCTCCTGCTGCCTGCCACCCACCACCACTTCCAGCACCGCCTGCTTGCCCACCGCACAACGACCCGCCCCAGTGCCCTTAGCAGCCCCCCGCCCCTACTCCTCCAGGCAACACCCCTCCTGGCCATCAAGCGCTTCCAGGGACAAAGGGGCCATCGGCGGTGCTGTGCTCAAGGCAGCCCCGCTCTCACCTCCCAGCCTCTTCCCTCCACAACTCCACTAGCAACGACTTCACCAGCCTCAGACCACATTTGCCCTACGCATGCTCAGAAGCTCCTTCCTCAAAGACCTCCCGCACCCCCACCGCCAGCACTGCCCACCAGCCTTGCTGGCAAACTCCAAGAGCCACTACCCCATCCTCGCCTGGCCCGGCCCGGCCCACTGCTGGCGCACAGCCGCCAACGTGCTGTGGCCACCGCAGAGCCTTTTGTGCCTCCAACACCCACCCTCACACGGCCTTCTCCATGGCCGCTCAGATGCTAGCTCTGAGCCCCAGCACGCTGCCGGTGCGGGGGCACCCGCTGGGCCTGCCTTGGGCGCCCCTCCTTCAGAGCCACCACCAAAGGGGCCCCCAGGCCATTTCCTGACACAGCACTGGCACACAGCTGCCACCACACTGCCCTGCCCTGGCCCAAGCCCTCACCAGCTCTGGTGGCTCCACGCCAGGAGGCTTTCCCCGCCGCTGCGCCCTCAGGAACCGCCGCGGTTTCTCTCTGGCCGTGCTCGCAGCTGCTCTGGCGGCCACCTGCAAAGCCACCAAGGCCACATTGTCACCGAGCATCACCCACGCAGGGACGGCAACCTGCTGCTACATCCCCAGCACCACTGTGGCCTCGGCACAAGCCCCGCACAGCGGACGCACCTTCGCCACGCGCACTTGCTGATCAGGCTGCATGCGGGGCCCCTCCCTACCTGCCTACACCTCATGCTGCTCAGGCCAACGGGCTCCCACCACGGCCACCCAACACAGCCGCCCTCCTACGCTCACCACCATGCCCACCTCTCCCCACACACACACCCTTTCCCAACAACTCTCAGCAAACCTCCTCTTCCCCTACCCGCTCCAACACTCCCACCCGCCCAACACCAACTCCTCCTCGCCCACTTGCCGCCACCCACCACAACACAGCCCTGCTCCCACCTCCACCCGCCCAGCCTCACCCTCCAAACGCCTCACACCCCACAGCACCAACGGCCTCGCCACTTCACCCCCAAACACAGCCCTTCCCCACGCCCATGCAGCACTCGCCCACCGCCGCCTCTACTCTTGCCTCCTACCCTCCCTCTAACACGCGCACCAGCTGCACAGCCTGCACTTTTCGCCCTCTTTTCAACAGGCCTCTTTTTTCTGTGGGCCTAGAAAACCTGCACCGAGCAAGCCGTGGGCACACCCTGGACAAGCTCCGAGTGCACAGACAGCAGCACCCGGCTGAGCATATGGGGCTTAGGAGTGGCACTTACGTCCTTGCTGCTGGGTGCGGAGACTGGGACCGGTGGTGGCACAGTTTCCAGGCTCTACAAGAGAAGAAATTGGCGGCACAGGCACTCAGGAGGAGCCTCCTTTGGCCCTTTGGGGGCACATTGGCACGCAGCTCCCATGCACAACAGGCCTCAAGGCACCCAAATCCTTCAGGCAAGAGTCACAAGCCAAGAGCCCAAGAGCCCCGACTCCTTTGCCCTGACTCCCACCACAAAGGGTTCCCACCCACCACCCTGCTTGGCCCTCGCCTCGGGCCTCTGCCGCCTGCCTGCCCCCAAGTAGCCCCCCTGCAAAGCCTTGCGAGCACAACAGACGCCTTGCCTGAGGGGCTCCCTGCATCACAGGGCAGCTGCCTGGCAGCACGCGGGGCTGAAGACCATGCTGGCGCACAGCCTTTGTGCCACCTTTCCCCAGAGGGCCTAATGGGGGCCCCAGCTGCACGGCCAGGCCCCAGCTGCAAAGGCAGCTGCTCCTTTCAGGAAGGCCTGCATGCACCACACGCCTGCCCCAAGCCTGCGGCCAAGCTGCCGTCTCGGGGAGCCAGTGGCCAAGCGGGGGAATCATGGGTCTGCTTGGTGGAGCCGGGAGAGAAGCAAACATGGGCTCCTTCTCTGCCCACGCCAGGGCTCCTCAGCTCAGGAGCATTTTTGGGGGCAGCAGCTCAACTTCACACCGCCCTCCCCCAGCAGACCACCACCTCTGCCCACCAACAGAGCCCCAACAAAGCCCTTCCTCACAACCTCTCTCGCCTCAGCTCGCTCCTTAGCTCATACCTGAGCACCAATGCCTCCGCTGCTGCTCGCCGCCTCCTGCTCTCTCGGCGGGTCCGAGGCAGCTGTGCTGGCCCTCTCCACAGCCTGACAAAGCAAAGGAGGCCTTTGCAGCGCAACACAGCACGCCAGCCCTACTCCTGGCCAACGTGGTGCCAAGCAGCAACAGCGCCCCTCTGCTCAGCAGCCTCCCACCTCACCTCACTCCCTTTGCAAGGGCCCACAAGGGAGCACACACCACAGCCAGCCCACCTCTCTGCTCCCACGCCAACTACAGCCTCTCTCTCTTCCCTTCGCTCCACACCAACTTGGCAGCTTTTGCCCTGCACCTTCCCACCACAAGCAGTGCCTTCCCTGTGGTGCTGAGTGCCCTCGCAGGTGCCAGGCACCTGGCGCTGCCACCGCCACTGCCACCCCTGGCCCACCCATCAGGCCCACCTCCCCGCAACCCACTCGCCCTCCTCTCCCCACAAAGACACCTTGCTCCTGCCTCCCTCCTCCCACCATGGTGCCTACTCCTCCAGGCAACACCCCTCCTGGCCATCAAGCACTTCCAGGGACAAAGGGGCCATCGGTGGTGCTGCGCTCAAGGCAGCCCCGCTCTCACCTCCCCGGCCTCTTCCCTCCACAACTCCACTAGCAACGCCTCAGCCCACATTTGCCCTGCGCCTACTCAAAGGCTCCTCTCTCAAAGACCTCCTGCACCCCCAACAGCACCACTTGCCCCACCTGGCCAACTCCTACAGCCGCTGCCCCAGCCTTGCCTCTCCCAGCCCCTCCCACTGCCGCGGCACAGCCCTCAAGGTGCTGTGGCCACCGCACAGCCTTCTGGGCCTCCAGCACCCCCACACGGCCTTCTACATCTCCGCGCACACACTAGCTCCGAGCCCCATCACACTGGTGGGCTGGGGGCACCCACTGGGCCCACCTTCTGCACCTCTCCTTCAGATCCACCACGAAAGGGGCCCCTGGACTATTTCCTAGTCCTAGGTTGGGGCTCTTGCCCTCCCTCTAACAGCCACACCAGCTGCACAGCCTGCACTTTTCACCCTCTTTTCAGCAGGCGTGTTTTCTCAGGGGGACTAGAAAGCCTGCACCAACAAACCGATCTGCAGAACCTGGCCAAGCTGTGCGTGGACACAGAGCAGCATGGCGGTGAGCATGTGGGGGGCTGCGAGCGGTGCTTACGTCATTGTTGCTTGTTTCCGGGATTGGGATCAGCACTGGGATGCTCTCCGGGCTCTACAACAGAAGACATTGGTCTCTAAGGAGTACAACCTCAAGGCAATAATCACAAGCTAACAACCCAAGAACCCCTAAGTCTCTCAGGACTCCCCCCAAACTGCTCCCATTGCCCTCCTGCTTTCCCTGCTGCTTCGGGCTGCTGGAGCCTGGCCTTTCCTCTATGTCCCAAACCCTTCCACGCCCTGCTGCCCACCACCTGTCCCATCAAGACAGGGAAACCCCTTCACCTGAGGCGAGGCTGAAGGCTTCTCCAGGCTCTGGCTCATGTCCTGGGTCCAGCACCAAATGGTGTCCCAAGCCTCGCCTGTCCCTGGGGCGGTGTCAATGACAATCGGCTCGGGCGAGCAGGCCTGTGGCTCAGGGCTCCTTCTCCGCTCTGCAATCTGCTGTGGGATCCTGGCTCGACTTGGCAAAGCTGCTGGTCTGGGGCGCGTGGTCATGTCCCTCGTCTTCCTCGCATATCTCTGGCAGGCCCCATCAAAATAAAGGCTTTTACCTACCCCTGCACTGCACATGAACGAGGCACGGGACCAACACCCTGCACATAACAACCCCCTTCCCACCCACCTCTGGGGAAACCTCCCCTGACCCTGGCTTTCTGAAGGACTTGTCTGGGCACATTCATCCCTGGTGTGCCGGTGTGCTGCTTGCCAGCAGGCGAGAAGGGAGTGAAACCCTGCCTTTCTATTACCTATTGACCTCTGCCCATGGGGAAGGCTGCATAAAACCTGCTCACCAACCAAAGCAGCAGGGGTGAGACCATCCCGAAAACCTTTGCTCCAGGACTGCGTCCAGACCTATCAGTAACCCCCCATCTTCCACCAACACCCACTACCATTCCTCCCACCCCACATGGCTGGGGCTCACACGTCCATCACCCCCCAACCCCCAGTGCCTCCCTCCCCTCCACTCTCCAAACCCTTCCTCCATTGCAGCAGGGAACCAGCTGTCCCGATGCCTTGTTCCCCTAGCCCGCTCCTCTTACGTAGACACGAGGTCGCTTCAAGCAGCGACAGCTCGGTGCCCCACACGTGTCCCCCAGGGCCACCGTCTCTGCAGAGACAAGCTCTGGACAGTCTCTGCCTGGCAGGAGAGCAGGCCCGAGCTGAGCACTCGGGAAGCTGCGAGCAGCGCTTACGTTCTTCACGTTGGCTTGGTGGACTGGGAGCCACAGCCTGCATGGCTCCACACTCTGCAAAAGGAGAAACTGTCAGGTCAGTCGGTCACAAGTAGCCTTCTGTGGTGCTTTCAGAGGAGCAAGAGAATTATGCTCTCGGCACATGGGGAAGGCTGGAAATCCACCTGCTCGCTGCCCCAAAGCACTGGCCAGGCTTCACCCTCAAGCACCCTGATTGAGCCCACTCCTTTGCTCCACACACAGAACAGCCTGACTTAACCCTCCCTTTAGTTCCACAAGTGGGCAGACACTCACCACTTTCTCCCATTTTCTGCAGCGCCCAGCACTGGGCCTCCCGCCCCGTGCGGCTAGGTACCCACACTCTCCCCTCAGGGCTCTCCTCGGCCCACAAACCCTCCCATCTCCCCACTCCCACAGCCCTTCCTCAGCACAGTGGCACATGCTGCCACTGAGCCTGGCCCCAGAGTGCTCCTCTTACACAGACGGGATGAGGCAGCGCTTTGGTGTTCAACACCACGGTACCCCCCAGGTTTCCCCATCGGCCGGTTGTCCTCCTGGGCTTCGGCGTCTCGCTGCTCACTGTCAGGGACTGCAATGACACGTGGTTCCCCGTGCTGAGCAAAGGGGGATGTGGGGAGGCAGAGGGATAGGGCTCCCTCCAAGCAGGGCCCCACATGCGGGGGTTGCAGGACATGCTGCCCTAAGGGCAGCTGCCAGCCCTGGCAACGCCCACAACCCTCTCATTCCCCAGGTGGCACCACACAGCTCTCACTCCACATGCTGCCCCATGACAGCCCTCTCATCCCACACAGCTTCTCACAAGGGGCCCCGGTGCTCTGCATGCTGCCCCACGGCAGCCCCAGGCCTTCCCACAGACACAGGCAGCAGCTTCCTGGGCCCTCTTTTCCCTTCCAGTGAAAGCACCCACCTTATTTCCACTTTCAATGCAATGGTGTTGAGCCACCCACCCAAAAGGTTCCTTTGTGAGGGACAATTCAGGACTTTTTAGGAAGAGACACATATTTCCCGACCTCCTAGTTTTGTACTTATACCCCACATCACGCTGTGCATGCCTGGGCTCTCCTCCCCTGACTCCACGGACAAGCAGCTGCTGTCAGGCTGCCCTCAGCACCTCATCCCACTCTCCAGCCTCCTCACAATCTTCAGCCTGCTCCCCATCTCCTCCTGGTCCCTGTCCTGCTCCAACGGGCCTTTAGCAGTACAGTCCTCATCCCACACATGCCTGGGCAGAGCCTGCTCTTTCCTGCCCATGACGGCTCCAGAGAGAGCCCCTTTGCCCACGCTCTTCTCAGACTGTTACACTGCATTGTCCCCCTCCTCTCCGATACCACCACTGCCCCAAGATGAACTCCCTGGAGACACCCCAAGGAGCCCCACTCTCGCCTGGCCTTCGACCAGCACCTTTCTCTCAAACCCTGCTGCTTGCAGAGCCTACAGCTTGCCTCTCCTCTGACTTAGCCCACAGGCTGCCAGTGGGCCAGTGCTAGATCCAGCATGGGGCACGGAAGGGAGGCACGCAGGGGAGAGTCAAGGCCCCAAGATGGAGGAACAAGGGCACGAAACAGCCTTTTCCCCTACCTCACAGGGAACACGGGTATCTGGCGGTCTTCGCCACAGCATGCCAAATGCCTGTGTCCGTTTTCGCCTCTGAGCAGAGGCAGGAGCCCAGGTCTGTGGGAAACCAAGTGAGCTGGCATCAGTGACACGGCACTGGTGGGGCACCAGAGCCCACACGAGGCCGGCACTCACCAAGGCGGAGATGACTTGTGCCACGAAGGAGCCTGTCCCTTTCTTGTAGGAGAGAGCAGGTCTTTGACTGTTGATGAGGGGCTGCACACAGCGGTCGGATGTGGCTCCTGCAAGACACACCAGGGTGCTGTGTGATGAGGCTGCCATGGCTCCCAGCTGCCACACTTGGCTTTCCCCACAAGGGTCTGTCCTTGTGGGAGGTGCAAGGCCATGTTCAATACAATGGAACAGGCCCGTGTCCCCAAGGACCATGCCACAGTCTGACCCCAGACCCTGTGTCAGGAACCTGGAGGGCACCTTCCCCATTGCCTCCGCTGCCAGAAGCTGAGGGTACTTCTGGCCACGAGGCTCTTACCCAGTTGGGTACACTGGAGCCTTGCTCTTCCTCGGCTGCCTTGCTGCTCGCCTCTCCCCCACGTCCTCAGTTGGATAAAAAACCACAGCCACAAGTTCCACAGGATGGTCCCCACGAAGGTGAGAAACCGTCTCACGATGCCCTGCTGGGAAATGGCACAGGGCAGAACTGAGTGTCTCCATGCGTCGGCTGTGGCCTTGCTCTGTGCATGTGCGGTGGCCTTGCTCAAGGACAGGGGACGCACTGATCCAGGTGAGCAGGACAAGAGCCCCTTGCGCAATGGAGCTGTCAGCCCCAAGTGTGCGGCCACCAGGGAGGGAACCCTGTCCCGTGACCCCCAGCCCCCCGAAGGGGCTGGTGCCATGCAAGGGACTGTGTGCCTGGAGCTCTAGCCCCTGTGCTGTCCCAGCCCTGGCGGCTGCACCCTGCACCAGGGCTCTTGGCAGTGGTCTGCACCCCCCGCCCCTTCACCATTGTGTCAGCCTTGTTGTCACCCAGAGGCTTTGTGTGCCTGAGGCCAGGCAGTTTCTGGGATTTTAGGACTGAAGGAAAAGCTCTTCCTCTTTTGATACAGACAGCTCCTGCCCTAAGGGTACCCTTGCCACTTGCCTGGACCCAAAGGGGCTGTTTGGATTTGAAAGAGCATCAGCTTTGTGTGTGTGCCACAGGGACCCTGGCCAGCAGGAGTGTAAAAACCCTTCCCCGAGAGATCTCCCAGGATGGGGATGGGGATGGGGAGGGGACAGGGAGGGGATGTCTGTGGCTGTCAGCTCTGAAGAGCTGTGGGGACCCAGCACGGGACGGCTGTCGTGGCAACACCATCCAAGGTACCACTTTGGTCCCTGCCTACCACCCCCTCAGGGGTCTGGGGACACTGCGAGGACCGACCCCAGCTCCCAGCCCCACGGCCCTGACCTGCCTCCCATCCCACCCAGCGCCTCCTACCGGCTGTGGCTGCAGCACCCAACTCTGCACTCTGACTCGCCTCCCCATGGCTCACGCCGAGGGGCGGTGGGATCCTGTGCCTGCTCCGGGGAGAGCCCAGATCCTCCTGCTGCCCCGCGCAGTGCCTGCTCCGGGGAGAGCCCAGATCCTCCTGCTGCCCCACGCAGTGCCGGGCAACACGTCTGGAGCCCGCTGCATCCGCGTTCCCACGGCGATAACTGCCGCACCGGGATGGAATCGGGGCCGGGCTGAACCACGGGCCCAGGGGGACCCAGCGCCTCCCCTCGGGGACAGGACGGGGGCTCCCCATGCTGTCCAGCCTCCAAAATGGGCAGAGTCCCCTCCCTGATGGTGCCCGACCTCGGCCCTGCTGCCACCGTCCTCCCAGGACGCCTCTGTGGGGGGAGGCCGGGACCCCCTGACGGGGGGCACCGCAGCCCCACTCGACCCCCGTCGCAGCCCACCCCGTGGGAGATGCTGCCCTGGCCTGGTCCCCACGTGGGATGGGGGGCTGTTACAGGCTTCTCATGGAGTTGTGCTTCCCAGGGAGCTCCTCCTTGGTTCAAAATGCATTTAAAGTTGGAATTGGAGAAGATCTTCACCTGCTTTCTGTTTGGATGCCAGAGGGTTAAGAGCTGCATTTTAAAGAAACTCTTCCAAAATTTTTATCTCTCTTGCCTTATTAGACAACAGGGCATTAAAACTTCTCTGCGATTATTAATCATCAATGAATAAGTCTAGTACCTAAGCTGTGAGGAGGTTAAAACACACAAAAAAGTCAGTCCTAGAAGAGCATATAAATAAGTACCCTTCCAAATGAAGCTAAATAATCATCTGAAGAAGAGAGAAAAGAGGGCAAGTTAGCGTCTTGGTTTTTGAAGGTGAGAGTTTCCTAAGTTTGCAGGGCTATTTAAAATGCCTCCTTCTCAAACACCTCCAGAATTAAAGCTCACTCAAGTGATCCTAAGAGGGACAGAGAAAGGGGTGGCCTTGACCAGCTCTTACTTTGCCTGCTTTGCATTTACTCTCCCGGCTGCCCTCTACTTTCCACCTGGAAGGCAACTCCCAAGGCAACAGGCAGGCTGCAGCAGAACACACAGCGCTTTGGGGGGCAGCTTCTGTTTTTACATTTAACTAATGTCTCCGCAGTTGCATGCACAGTGCTCGCACTACCCTGATGACAGGGAAAAGCTGCCTTCCTCCTCTGGCCATAACTGGAGAGAAAGTGCTGACCTTTCCCAGCAAGCTCGCAGTGAGCGTCTGTGCCGGGCGTCCCAGTACCTGCCTTCCCAAAAAGGGCAGGCAGGAGCCTCGCGCACAGGAGTGGTGCCTGTAGCTGCCTTGAGATGCGCTCCAACAAGCAATCCCTTCTGACCCCTACAACTAGCCACAAGGGGCTCAGGCCTGCATTGCTCTTGCCTAAGCAGCTCTGCTGATGTGCACACACCAGCCCCACACAGCACTTGGACAGACCCACAGCTCGGCATTTCCCCCTCTGGCCTTTGCACCTCCTTCCCCAGAGCCCTCCCCAGCCCGCTACCCATAACATACACGACTGCTGCCTGGTCCACATTTACCTCACAACCAGGCTGATTCTCCTCCAGGGACTGCCCGTGTCTCTCCTTTGGGGACTGGGTGTGAGTCTGCTGAGTGGCACTCTTCACATCTGTCAGCAAGGAGCAGCCTGCGACCTCCTTGCGGGTGGCCAGGGAGATGTTTACTTTCTTTGGGGCTACGGTAGTGTGGAACAAATTCCTAGCTTTCTTCTTCATCCCATGTGGTCTCTCTACATTTATGACATTGCAAGACATTTCCAGCATTTTGTAGCAGTGATAGTTCTTTCCTATGTGCCCAAGATGGCAAGACACTTTCCTCGGAGCCTGAGGTGCATTTGCAACACTCTCCTGAAGACACGTGTTGTGCGCCCTTGCGTCTGGTTTGGGAGTGAGGGAGGGGCAAGAGCAGTCATCCTTTCCAAGGACTGGGAAAACCAGAGGAAGGCGATGCCATAAAATCCCAGTCACATCGTTCATTAGAGCAGGACGTGGACTAATTCTGCCTTCAGGTACCTCTTGGGTTTGTGTGGGAGCACAGCCGAATGGAGGCAGTCCAGGAAGGATCCTGGGAGCAATGTAGCAAACCTTGTTTAAGATCTTCATTCATGACCTGGATGATGGGGGCCAAAGGAATCCGAGGCAAGCTGGCGGATGACAGAAAATTGGGAGGAGTGGCTGATTCAGCACGTGATTGTGCTGCCACTCAGAGGGACCTGAGAAGTGGGCAGACAGGAACCTCATGACAGTCAGCAAACGAAAGCGCCAAGTCCTGCACATGGGAAGAAATTTCCCCATGCACCACAACAGGCTGGGGACTGACTGGCTGAGGAGCAGCTTTCCAGAGAAGCACCTGCGGATCCTGGTGGACAAGCTGGTCATCAGCCAGCAATGCACCTTCATGGCAAAGGAGGCCAACAGTATCCTGGGCTGCAGAAGCAAGAGCCTTGCCAGCAGGTCAAGAAAAGAGATCCTTCCCTCCTGCTCAGCACTGGTGAGGCTGCACCTGGAGGGCTGTGTCCAAATGTGGGCTCTCCTGTACAAGAAAGACATGGGCCTGCTGCACAGACTCCAGGAAAGGGCCATAAAGATGACCACGGCTCTGGAGCATCTCTCAGATAAGGACATGCTGAGAGAGGTGGGACTGGAGGCAGGAACTGATGGCAGTGCATTGATTGCTGGGAGCCAAGGATTTGGCCAACATGGCCCTGTAGAGAAAACGGTCCACCACTATCAGATGAGGTGTCCAAAGGAGGAAAAGGAAGTACCAAGGGCCCTTGCATCTGGCCTCACAGAAATAGAAATGCCAGGACTAAGGAAGGTGCAGAACAGAGTCATGGACATCCATTCTACACCACTTCTAGTCTAGGACTAGTCCTTGCTTCCTCACATGAGGAAATTGTTCCCTCAAAAGAAAGAAAACCACCCTCCCAATGCATCCAGTTCTTCGAGCAGACCAAGCGAGAGCCCCCAGCACTCGGTGCTCGGCATCTCAGCTCAGAAACTCCTTTTCCCAGGCTCTCCCACTCAGCAGAGAAGGCGAGAGCCTTTCCCCAGGGAAGTCCTGGCCACCAGCACTTGGATAAATTCTGCTGCAGGAGGCAGATGAGGGGGCTGCTGCCTCCAGGCCCCTCCCCTGTAGTCCTTCCACCTCCCAGCAGCAACATCACAGCTGCCTCCATCCTGAAAGCCATGAGGTTTTTTTTCTTTCTTCTTAATGAGCATGATATGAAGACAACAGAGCTTGGAATTGAAAATCCTATTTCTTTTCCCTCCCCCCATCCACAAGCACTGAAAATAACTGAGCCAATCTACCTGCTGCTAGCAACTCTCCAGCTACTTCATTTTTTTCTTTGAATGGCTATTTTGGGTATGAGTTTTGTTTTTTTCACTTGAGTTTTGTTGTTTTCACAGAGTGACAGAATAGATGATGTTGGCAGGGACCTCTGGAGATCCCCTTCTCCCACCCCCTGCTCAACCAGGGGCACCTACAGCAGGTTGCCCAGGACCAGGTCAGGATGGTTTGCAGTATCTCACACAGTCGAGACCCCACAGACACTCGGGGAACCTGCTCCACTCTCTGACCACCCTCACAGTGAACAAGGTGGAATTTCCTGCTTGGCCACTTGGTGCCCATTCCCTCTCCTCCTCTCACTCCACACCACTGACAACCACTCCGAACCACGGTCTCCGTCCCCCTTACACCCTCCCTACATCACCTGTTTGGACACCCGGAAAACATCCCACCACCACTCTGGTTTCCAGGCGAAACACTCCCGGCTCCCTCAGCCTCTCGCCGACGGGAGACGCTCCAGCCCTTCAGCCATCCTTGTGACCCACCACACCAACCTCTTTGACACCCACCACCACCACAGCCATCCCCCCGCGGGTGCCCCGCGGACACCGCGGTGGGGCTGGACCTGCACGTCCAGGACAAACCGCTCCTCGGGGCTCGGCACCGAGAGACGATCCCTCTGGGCGAGCCCCAGCCCCGAGCACGCCGGAGCCGGCGCTGCCCCAAAGCCTCCGGCCTTGGCGCCCAGAGCTCCCGCCCGGCAGCTGCCTCGCCGGGGCACCAGCACGGCCCCGCGACGCCTCCCTCCCCGCGGCCGAGACCTTCGGGCCGGGCAGCTGCAGAGCCAGGACTTCGCCCGCGGCAGCACCAAACTCCCGGGCCGGGGCCGAGGCCCGGCGGGGGGGCGGGCAGACGGGCTGCGCCACGGCCAGGCGCGGCGGCCATTGGGCGGCCTGCGTGTCGCTCACGGCTCACCCCGCCCCTGCCGTTGGCCCGCGGCCTGCCCTCGCCAGCTGATTGGCCCGCCAGCGCAGAGGGCGGGGCAGGCGGGGCGCAGGCGGAGCGCTGCTGTCAGGCCCGGCCCGGCCTGGCGCCGCCGCCCTGGAGCCCGGCCCCGGCCGCAGCCCGACCCGCCCCCACCCCTGCCCCGGCCCGGCCCTGCCCGGCCGCGGAGCCGCCCCGCAGCTGGCCCCCTTCCCGCTCGCCCCGGCCCTCGGCCCGGCCCTCGCCCTCAGCCCGGGCCGCACCGCTCCCCAGAGACCCTGCGCAGAGCCGGACCCTCCCGGAGCCTCCCCTGACCCGGCCCAGCAGGGAGCTCCGACCCGCCGCCCCGGCCACCTCAGCCGGCCTTGGCCTTCAACGAGCCTTTTCCCCAGCTCCTGCTGGCCAAGTCCTGAGGCCTCTCCACTTCCTTCTGCCTCTCACAGCCAAACGATGAAACGCAGCGCTGATTAACTTCAGACTCGCTGGAACTGATGATTCGGGGAGCCCAGACTTCAGGGAGGGAGTCAGCGCTGATACCGTCTCAACACGCTGAACGCATGCTCGACTGCTTGAGGATCTCCATGATCAAGCTCCTGCGAAACGACAAAGTCCAGCAGGAAAACATGCCACACAGTAACAGCTCTGCCGTGCCCTAACGGTGAACGTTTGCATGAGCTGCTCAATTAAAACAGAAACCGCAGCTGCGCTCTGTGAAGAAAAGGGGGTTGCAGACAGCGGGTCGCTCTGCCCAGAGCTCCACCAGGTTCAGGCAGTATCATCCCCCCAGGAATCTGTTGCCATCTCTGTGCTGGAGAGATTATTGCCCTTGGGAGTTCTGCTGGCAACCAGGGTCAAGGGAGGGCTCCCAAATGGGCTTCAAACAGACTTAGCTTAGGTCAAAGAGCTGAGGAGCAGACTGGACTGATTCAGGCGGAAGCACGTTACGCAGTGTATAAATTAAGCCCTCTACTAATATAAGTAGGAGGATGTTGGCCTATTCAGCCAGCATGGTTAGAATTGGAAAAAGATGTCTGCCCGTTGTCTAAAAAGTTGTTGTAAAACTTACAACATGTTACCTGTGTTTTACAAAAGCAAAACAGCTAACCTCATGTGAACTCACACAGAAATTTGTCTGGGATGACTGTATTAAAAATTAGATTTTTTTTTAGGATAAAAGCAATCTTTCTTGTTCGTTACAGGGCAGCACAATAAAGCTGCCGGCCTTGCTCTCTCCTGGTCCTGGAAGTGGTCTGCTGCGGGCTAGGGAGTGTGTGTTGTGTGTGTGTGTGTATGTGTATGTTGCAGGGGGAAGTGTTTAAAAGGAGCAGCAGGCAGGTATTTATAACTGGGGAACCCTGTTAAAAAATACATACGCTATACTTTCCTGTAATGGGAAAAAGCAGGAACTTGAGAAGAAGAACAGAAAAGAACCTTTTTTTCTGAAATGAAAGTCAATAAGTTGTCTATTAATTGCAATTAATTCATGGTATTAACTCCATTCCCCCACCCTTCCCGCTCTAGGGCTGACTTTCATTCTGAGTGTGCCAGGGGCCCGATGGGAAAGGGCAGAGTGAAGGGGCTTTGGGCTGGCTCTTGAGTGCAGCCCCAGGGCAGGGGGCTGGGGGTAGTAAAGGAGTGTGGGGAGAAACAGGTCCATGAACCTCTGCACTAGAGATCAGCCTTTTTGTCTCTTGTTATGGTGTCAGGTTAGGGGTTGGTGTCACATGGGGCTGAGGGGAGGTAAAGCCATACTGCAGCAGTGCATGGTCTGTTGCCTACAGTCCTGCTCTTAGCTTGTGACAGTCCTTGCAGTTTTGTGGTGAGAGGGATTTCTAGCTGAAAAAAGGCCCCATGAGCAGGAAGAGGATGAGAGGAGAGGGCAGCTCCTGCTTCCCCATCTGGCCTGGGGTTCCAGCAGCTGGAGGAGGTGCTGAAGTCTAATCCTGCAGCAAGGGAACTGTGGGCTGCAGGTTGTCTCACTTCATTTGGGAGGAGAGAGTGTTCCCATCTGCTGACCTGATGGCCAACCAGGCATCCAAGCTGGTGAGGGAAGCCTTAAAGTGGGAGCAACTGTGGGGAGAGGGTGACTCAAAGAAGAGTGAGGAAGTGATGGCGTGGGCTGGCAAGGAAAAGGTGCAGGGTGATGTGGACAAGAGAAACCCCAGAGAGAAAGCAGTGGGAATGCAGGGAGCTCTGCCTAGGGATGGACGATGGGCCTGTCGAGAGCTATGAGTGAGGATTAGCAGGCAGACCAAGAGGGGTGGAGCCCTGTAGTGGAGGTCTGCTATGGACTGCCTGAAGAAGGGCAGCCTCTGCAAGGCCTGAGGAGTGTAGAGTTGAGGAGAAGAAAACTCTTCCTGCTACCTAGATAGCAGCTCTCAGCTAGGCTTAAAAGCTGAGACCAGAGGCATGGAGGCAATAGCATGGTGCTGTGTGTCCCCAGGGGGACCACCAAAGCACTGTGATGGGGTCCCCACGGCGGCCACCAGGGCTTTGTGATGGAGGTGGCATCATGGCCACAAGGCCATTGTGATGGGGCGGTCCCCATGGTGACCGTATCCCTACTGGGGCCAGAGCCCCCAGGGGTCCCCACTCTGAGGAGAGCAGCTCAACCAGGAGGGAGCAGCTCCCCCTGGTGCCAGAGTAGCAAGTCCTCACGAGTGGATCCCAGACATGGACAAGGAGCAGCAGGCGAACGCCTGCTCCCAGTCCACGGACGGGCACCCAGGCACGCAGGAGTGCAGGAGGAAGGTGAGTGGTGGGGCTGGAGGGAGAGGCAGGCAGCAGGGCTGGGACCTGCGTGGAGAGCACGAGGATGGTGGGGAAGGGGAGGTGGGGTAAGACAGCCAGGCATGAGCGCGCCCAGTGAGGGGGCATTTATTCGTGGCCCTGGAGATTTTCTCTCAGGTAAAGCACACACCAGCCTGGATACTCCAAGGCCCACAGGGACCGCGTGAGCTCTGCACTGAGGGGCAGAGAGCAGCTGTGGGCCAAGCGCAGCTGGGCCATGTGCAGCCATGAGGTTCCCTTTGACATGGGGCTGGGGTTTCCTGTGCTGCAGGGGCTGCTCGTACCAACACAACCACCTCCATCATGTGCCCCCTTCTTCCCGCAGGTGGGCCAGCAGGAGCTGCACGCAGTGATGCAGCACAGCCGGACCCTGGCTTCGTCCCACCAAAGGGACAGGCTGCCTTCGCTCCCCGGCCCACAGAGCTCGTGGGCCTCTGAACGCGGCATCGTTGCAAAGGTACAGAGCTGAGCAGCGATGGTGGCAAAGCCTCTGCCTGACTCCCCAGAGGTGCCAAGAAGCGGGTGGGAAGTGCTGGGAGAGACCAGGAGGTCTCTGCCCCCAGCAGACTGATCACCTGCTCTGCACAGCAGTCTGCAAGGACATGCCTTGGGGTGTCTGAGGGAGCTGCCTTTGCCTGTCTCTTGCCCCACGGTGACAAACCCTCTCCCCACCCGGCCTTTGGGAGCAGGGGGGAAGCTGCCCACATGGGAGAGTGCAGCCATTGGCGAGGGCGTCAGGGGTGACAGGAAGTTTCCATGTGGGAAGGATGGAGGGTAGAGGGGAGGATGGCAGGAACTTAGCCTTTCCCATGGGCTTTGATTGCAGGTGGTGGAGGAGACTGCCAGGGACGTTCCCATTGTGGCACAAGCTCTGCATCCCTCCACTGGCCTTGTAAGGAAGGCTCCTCTGGGGCACAGGGAGACAGCGCCTGGCAGGACTCATGCAAGAGAAGGGACACCACATCTGCCTGGCTTACCACCTCTCCCAACCAAGGCAGCTCGGCAGGCCCCTGGAGGCCTGGAGACCTCTGCAGCTAAAACTGCAGGATCTACAAGGCAAAGCAAGCTGCCTGCTCTCGAAACATCCTGCAGGTCTTCTCCCCGAGGCAGGGCCAATGCCATGGACACCAAAGGGGTGGCCAGGAGAACCCTGGAGAGAGAGACCAAGGGATTAGAGAAGCTGGCAGTGAATTCCAGCACAGCTGCTGCCAGGGAACACTTCCCACCTGATAGTGCTGCTGGGAAGGCTGTGGACTCAGGGAAGAGCCTGGCAGAGGAAGAGCTAAAGCCATCCCTTCTTTCCTTGCCTCCCCTTCCAAAACCCAAGCAGGAAGCTCATGGTCCCACCTGGGCAATGCAAGAGCTCGTCCACTGCTTGCCTGAGCCCAGGCCTGGCTCTTGTGCATCAGCCCTGGGAAAAGCAAGGCTCTTGCTAGACGACAGTACCAGGACAACTCTTCCCCTGACAAGCCAGCAACTCTCCGGAAGCTCCTCCTTTGTCCCAGGAGCACAGGCCATTCCTGAAAGGGAGATGCGAAGCACGCCAGCATACAAGGAGCGGGACGAGCTGCTTTCTGCTCCTGGAGATGCCTGTGCGCAGGAGGTCAAGGCAGACTGTTCAGGCACACTGGTGCAGAGGCAGGACTTGGTGCTAAGCAAGTCCTCAGTGTCCCAAGGTGCAGACCTGCAGCCTCGTGAACTGCAAGTGCCCCCTGCTGAGACGCGCCAGGGAGAAACAGCCTCTTCTGCCCCGGATGATGCCCTGCAGTGTGCGACAACAGCCACAGGTTTTTCAGGGGAAGCTGGACTGCCCATGCCCTGCTGTGCAGAGGTGTCACCTGGCTTTGAAGAAGACATCCCTGCCATCTCCCACAGTGACATGGCCCCACCATCGCCTTCCGTGCCTGAGCCTGCCAGCCTTGTGCAGAACATCCTTGGAGGAGCTGGCCTGGAAATGATGGCTGAGAGCCAGGGCCCTGCCCCACAGGGCCCTGCCCCGCCTGCTGGGGCTGTGCAGGGTGCAGGCCTGGGGCTGGAGTCTGCTGCCTTGAGCCGTCCTGATGACATGAGCCCTGGACCTGGCCGGCATCCAGCACAGCCTGATGTGAACGAAGCCACGAAGGAGCTCAGTGCAGCCGTGCCAAAAAGGACATCATCGGCACAAACCAGCAGTCTAGCAGTACCAGCAAGCCCAGGCCAGGACGAGCCCACAGAGCAGGACAAAAGCACAGTCCCTGCAGCTCAGCAAGGGCCTGATGCCCGTGCTGGTGGGGGCAAAAGGGAGGTCAGCGGGGCCGGTGCACCCGCTTCCCCAGGCAAGGGCGGTGCACGAGGGACACCACGATGCCCCCAGGCAGGGCAGGGCCCAAAACAGCAGCCTTTGGGCATCATCTGCCATGTGCAAGGACAGCCTCTGCGCGTGCACCCCGACAACACCTCGCAGTATCTCGCAGTGCTCTCCATCAAAACAGAGCCGCTGGAGGAGCTCGAGAGGAGCAGCCTGGCGCGCACCGGGCACACCTTGGCCCAGCTGCAAGAAGCCTGTTTCCAGAGGAAGAAGCTGAGCCTGAAGGAGAGCGAGGGCGAGGAGGCCAAGGGGAAACGTTTCTCCCTGACAGCGTCAGGATCCCTCAACGTCAAACGCAAGGAGGTGAGTGCCAAGGATGGGCTGGGCCAGGTGGTAACCCTGCCTGCGCTGGGGCCAGCCGCTGCGCCCCACTGCAGCAGCGTGACTCTCCCAGTGGGAGCAGGGCCCCGGGAGGCCTTTTGTGGTGGGAAAAGCAGCGCCCTTCACAAATGTGCCTGTCTCTCTTCTTTTAGCTGCTTGCCAGAAATTCCTTCTATAACTTGTGGAAACCTGAGATAACGCGAGTGGAGCTCCTGAAGGATGCCAGGTGCAAGTGGGAGGTGCTGGAGCGGCTGTATGCCCATGCCCCCAGGAGGGAGCGGGAGGTGGGAGCCAGGAAGAGAGTGCTGGGAGCGGCGCAGGAAGAGCAAGGGGACTGGAGCACTGAGGAGGAGGAGGAGGACGCAGATGAAGAACTTCTGCAAAGGGAGGAGCTGGAGGAAAGCACGTCCTTGCGCGAGATCTGGGTCAGACCTAGTCTCAGGAGCCTCTTAGACAAGGAAACGTGCCCCCAGAAGGTGCCTTGCTCGCCCAGCGTCAAGGCCGGAGACACTGCCAGGGAGGCAGCCGGTGACATGGAGAACATGCCTCTGGAGCCAGCAGTGCTCGGAGGAGCCGAAGCAGGGGCATGTGCTTTGGGGGATGGCTTTCAGGAGGCAGGGGACAGCGTGTCTCTGGCGCCATCAGAGAGACCAGAAACAAAGCCAGAGGCCTGGCCTGCAGCCCGAGACCCTCAGGAGACAGAGGAAAAAGTGCCTGCCTCTGCAGCAGAAGCTGTGCCAGAGGCTCGTCTCTTGGCTGGAGGCCCTTGCGAGGAGAGCAACAGCCTGCCTCTCGAAGCACCACTGCAGGAGGAAAGAAAAGCAGTGGCTTCTGCCTTGTGTGGAGGCCCTCCTCCCCAGGTGAGCAAGGAGCACATCATTGGTCTCCCCCATCAAAGGGGTCTGCTGTGTGAGCTGTGTCTGGGGTGTGCAGGGTGGGTGCAGAGAGTTGCCCCGTCCTGTGGGAGCCCCCTGCCCATGGTGCCAAGCTGTCCCCCTCAGGCATTGGCCCTCTGCGATATCTGCCATGGGGGAGCTGCCTGGTGCTCTCCGTTTCCAAGTGGCCAAGGCCCAGGGCTGACGTCCCCTCCAACGCCTGCACTGCGGTCAGCCCTGGGGCCTGGATGCAGAGCGAGGAGGGAAGGGGCGACCCCAGCAGCAGCCCCCTCCCACACCCAGCGAGCCAGCCCCCTTCTGCCACCCACCCGGCCACCTCTCTTCCCCCCTGCCCGTCACAGCCCCCAGCCCAGCCCTGCTGCTATGTCCCCACAACAAGCCTTGTCCCGTCTCTGTGCCATCCGCAGGTCCCTTCCCTTGGGACTCACAACTCTTGGCAGCATCCCACAACCCCAAACCTTTCCCCCTGTCCATCCTGGGAAGCAGTGTCCTGAGCATCACCAGCTGATGGCACGTGGTGTGTGGGCTTGCTCTCCCCATGCAGGTTGCGTCTGAGCCCAAAGAGGAGGAGAAGTCCTCCTCTTCCTTCAGGCACACTCCAGAGGTGGACCCAGGTACGTACCCAAGTCAAGAGCCCTTCTGGGCACGGCTGGTCCGTCCCAGCACAGCGAGCGGCACCGAGGCCGGCAGCAGCAAGCGCTTGGGGACTGGCTGTGCCAAGGCCAAGACCCCTCGGGAAAGGCCTTGGTGGTGGGGACAGGCAGGTCCTGCACCCCCACAGCCCCTCGCCCACAGCTCTCCTTCCCCCCACAGGCATCACCACCCTCCCGGACACCGCAGCTCCCAGGCGACGGCCCTCGCTGCTCAGGACGGTGCTTCGGGCTCTGCGCAGAGCTTTCTGCTGCAGCTGTGCCACGGGGCAGCGAGAGCAACGGCGCCAGGAGGCCAGTGCCAGGCAGGTGCCCTGAGATGGGGGCTGGCACAGAGCAGAGAGGCAGAGTGACAGAGACTGTCCCGGGTGCTACAGAAACGCTGCTGCATCGTGTCCTGTAGCACCCATGCGCCCACACCAACCCTAGTTGGTGACAGCCATTTTCTTCTTCAAATAAAACCCTTGGAAGCTTTTTTCCCCCTGTGTTACTTGGTGTCAGGCAAATCTCCATAGCAAGACTAGTGCAGGCAATGGCAACGAAGCCAGGCAGGTCTGGAGAGAAAGCCGTTGAAGCAGTCACAGAGTCAGAGAGCAGCTGGGGTGGGAAGGGGCTTCTGGAGGTCTCGGCTCCAACGTCCTGCTGCAGGTGGAGGCAGCCAGCGGGGGTTTCCCAGGGCCTGGCAGGGTCGAGCTCTGACTGTCTCTGTTGCACCACCCTCAGGCTTCACAGGCTTTTGGCCCTCTCTGAGGGGAATTTTCCCTGCTGCCCCTTGTGTCGTGGCCCCTCGTCCTGTCCCCAGACACCTCGGGAAGGGTCTGGCTCCATCCTCTCCCCACCCTCCCCTTCGGCAGCTGCAGGCAGCAGCGAGATCCCCCTGCGCCTTCTCTTGTCCCGGCTGAACAGACCCAGCGACCTTGGCCTCTCCCCAGACATCCTGTGCTCTCCAGCTCCCGACTCATTCAGGAGCCTCCACTGGGCTTGTGCCACTGTGTCCATGTCTGTCTGGGAGTGGGGAGCCCTACCTGGACCCTGTGCCCAGACGTGGTCTCTCCCGTGCCGACCCCAGGGCAGGAATGCCTTCCCTCGCCCTGCCGGCTGCTCTCTGCTAACACAGCCAAGTGTGGGGCCGGCCTTGCTGCCCAGGCATGCTGCTGACCCCAGCTCAGCTTGTGCCCAGGACCTGCAGGACTTGATCTGTAGAGCTGCTCTCCAGTGACCAGGCCCCTGCCCAGCCTGCTGTGGGGCTTTTACTTTTCCCAGCAGCCCATTTCTGTGTGCTGTCAAGGTCCCTCGGAAGAACAGCCCTGGGTACCTACCACTGTGACCGTCCCTGAGAGTGCCCTGTCCCCTTCATGCTGTGAGCTTCCCCCAAAAGTGTCCTAGCTCCACCCACTGCTGGGAGCTTCCTCTGACGGTGCCCTGCACCCACATGGTGTTTCCACCCAGGCTGGTTCCCTGCCCAGGCACCTCCACAGCAACAGCAACATGAGTCTCAGCTCCTCTGCTGTGGCATTATGTGCAGCAACATTTCCCTGGCCTCTGCGGAGAGCTGGGCATGGACCTCCTGGCTCTGCACAGCCTCGCTTACCAGCCTGCAGGGCTTGGCATATGGCTGTGCTGCAACCCCAACTGCCCCTTTGTCCCTAGTGGCTGCCCCCATGGAGCTCCCCCACACCTGGGCTCCCCCACACCTGGGCACACCTTTGCATCCCAGGGCTCTCCTGACAGTGCTGGCTGTGACCCAGGCCACCCACAAGGACCTCTGCTGAAATATCCTGTGAGACCTGGCCCTCCCACGGTGAGCGTGGGCCAGCACATCTGTGGGGACCTCCCCAGGGACTGTGAGTGCCTGGAGAGCCCAGGAGACAAGCAGAGCAGCTGCCTGGGCAAGGCATGGGGGAGCACAGATCTGGGGAGAGGAAGGTTCTTCCTTTTCCCCACAAACCAGCTCCCAGCTGGGCTCAGAAACTGGGCCCAGAGGGCTGGAGGCAAAGACACCTAGATGGCGACCCCTTGCAGTCAAGCTCTGCCAGCCTCAGGGAGCAGCTGGTGCTGAGCACAGGGCCTGTCGACCCCTCCTTGTGTTTCCTGTCCTGCTGGGAGGGCAGCACAGGGATGGGGAACAGCCTGTGTCTGCCCCGGGGCAGTGAGGGACATTTTGGGAGGGAGGTAACTGTGACAGCCACGGCCCTGCAGCAGCACCAGCTGTGTCCCCTCCCTGCAGCTCCTGCCACAGCCCTGCCCACTCCTGCCCCTGCCTGGGCTGCTGCCCCCTCACTCCCAGCCCCCAGCCCCTCTCCTGCCACCGTGGGGACCAGCTCTGCAGGCAGGAGCTCTCCAGCCCCTGGCCCTCCCCCACCTCTCCCCACACCAGTGATCCAGCCCAGGCCAGCCAGCAGGATGACCACCTGCCTCCGGGTTGGGGGTCTTTCCATTCATGGAGTCCCAGAAGAGTTTTGGTGGGGAAGGACCTCTGGAGGTCTCCACTCCAACCTCCCATGCAAAACAGGGCTGCTTGGAGCCCTATGGTCTTATCTGGTGATCGCTGGACTGTGCCTGACCCCGGTTACCATCCCCAAACCTGCTCTGCTCCTCTTGTCCACGCACTGCGGGACAGCACCCCTCATCGGTGGGGCACTGCCCTCCTGCCTTGCCAACACCCTCAGCTCCTGCTTCCCCTTCCTGTACGAAGCAGCCCCACCCTTGCTGCTCCCAACAACAGACTCTTTGGAGCAAAACCATTGGAGCTGTGATACAGCAAAACCTGCCCTCCTGGCTACCCATCATCAAATCAGTTCCCACGTGGCTGCCCTCCCCGCTAAGGCTCTGCGTGCAGTGTTACCTGGCTAGGGGGTCCAAATCTGAGGCACTCCTTACACCTTTCAATTGGCTGTCAGGCAAGGGTTGCTGTTTTGCATATATGGTCACCTTGGGGACCCGCAACCTTCTTCTGCTTGCATCCCAGCTTCCCTTGCCAAGGCTTTCTTGACTGTAGTGAGGGGGCAGGTCCACGGTAGAGATGGGGAGTCAGGTCAGCAGGACAAGACAGGGTCAGGTCAGCACCCGAGCAGTGCAGGGCCAGGCACAGGCATGCCCACAGTGTAACTCAGGCAAGGCCCAAGGACAAGGGCAGAAGCTCCCTGGCAAGAGGGAGGAGGCCCCACAAAGACATCAGTCACTCTCTGTCTGCCCTGCTCTTGTGTCCAGGAGATCCCCCTCCCTGTCAGCTTGCAGCCCCTCCATGCCCACCTCTCTCCCCAGCACAGCACAAGAACTCTGGCTGGCCCTGCAGCCCCTCCAGCAGCTCCTGCTGCCTCAGGAACAGAGCAGCCTATCCTGAGCCTGCTGCACAGAGACACCTGTTTCTTGTTCTCATTTTCTAACTCTAAATGCTGCCCTGCTTTTCTCCTCAGACAGCCCTGCTCCCCAGAGCACCTTTCTCCAGGTGAGTGTGTCTGCGCTGGCCTGGACATCTGTTCCTGCACCCCTCTCCTGTGCTCCCCACATGCCCCTTGGCTGGTGGTGCTCCTCTGCAAAGTGAGTGGGCTCTAGGACCACAGGGTGACTCCTGAATCTGCACTGGCTGTGCTGCTTGGGGCAGGAAGCAGACTCAGCCAGACAGAGATCACCACCACTGATACTACTGGCACATGTCTGTGCTCATAGATAGAGCTCAGAGTGACCCCAGGGTGTTCACAATGGCACAAGATGTATTCGGGTGTGCACTACCTCTAGCCTGTGGTATTTCACTACAGGTGCATCAACTACTCTCCAGTCCCCCTTCCCTGGGTCTCCTGGGTCCACACTGCCTCTCCAGGGATTACAGAGCTGTCCCTGGAGATCCCCTGAGCTTTCCTGCTTCCTCAGGTTCCTCTCCAGAAGGATGGGCATCTGTCATCAGTGCTGTCACCTGTGGGACAGCCCCACACAGGTAACTCAGAGACCATTCACCATCTCCACTGACATTGGTCACCAAGAAATGAGCCCTGAATCCAGCTCTTGCTCCCTAACACAGTACACTGGGACTCTGAGCTCATCCCCTGGAGCCCACAGGGCTCACAGGCAGAGCAGCAGGCCCTTTTGTGGGGCAATCCCTTGCGGATATTTTTGACCTCCGTTTCTGAAGAAAGCCCAGTCTTCAGGCATGCCACTGAGGAGATCCTCTTTTATCATAGGAATGTTATTCTGGAGGCCAGGTCGGGCATAAGAGTGCCCATTGCCTTGTCCTGCCTGTATTTACAAGGACACACACACACATGGAAGCACAACCCTACCACCACCACTAGGTTACTGGGCTGCGTACCCACGTTAGAGTGCAGAAGGATAGCATGGGAACAACTCTAAAAAGAGAAATTCCTGTTGTTGATGGTGGACATGTCTCCAGGAAAGGTTCAGTCCCCATGTGAAGGGTACAGTGAGGAAATGCCTGCTGTGGCAGCATGGGGATGGTACTGTCAAGTATGGAGTCTGTCCCCACAAGCTGCTGCCTGACTCCTCTCCCCTCCACTCCCCCTCCACTTGTAGCTTTGGAGCACTAGAGAGGGAAAAGACCAGCCCATGGGGACAGCTGGCAGCCACCCTCACAGGAGAGGGATGGGAGATCACACCCTGACTGTGGTCTGGAGAGCTGAGCTCTCCTAATGGACACAAGACCAATGGTCTCACCCCATCTTTACTCATCTGAGCCAGACTCTGTCCCACTGAGCTCCCTTCGTGTCAGTGCCAAAAGAGACCCTGTAGAAGGAAACTCTCCTCGTTGCACTGAGGGCATCCAAGGGAGCTCAGACTGGTGGGATCTGAGGTTCCCCCATCTATGTTGATGAAGGGGGAAGCCTGGCTTCCTGCCTCAACACAGTCTTTTGGTCAAATTCAAGAGAGGGATTCCTGAGAACAATTGCCATGAACTGGAACTTTTTTTTTTCCCATTAATGTAGGAGAGAAAAATAAGAAATAAGAAATGAACAGCACCTGGCCTGAATGCCAAATGACAGAAATGATGAGTGGATATACATGGGATGGTTACTGGTGCTGATATTGTACCCACTGAACCATTTTATCCAGTGCATCCTTGAGCTCCTTGTTCCTCATGCTGTAGTTGAGGGGGTTCACTGCTGGAGGCACCACCGCATACAGAACTGCCACCACCAGATCCAGAGCTGGGGAGGACAGGGAGGGGGGCTTCAGGTAAGCAAACAGGACAGTGCTGACAAGCAAGGAGACCACGGCCAGGTGAGGGAGGGACATGGAAAAGGCTTTGTGTCTTCCCTGCTCAGAGGGGATCCTCAGCACAACTGTGAAGATCTGCACGTAGGACAGCACAATGAAAATGAAACACCCAAACACTACAGAAAGAGTAACCACAAGAACTACAAATTCCCTGAGGGATGAATCTGAGGAGGAGAGCTTGAGGATCTTGGGAATTTCACAGAAGAACTGCTCCACGACATTGCCTTCACAGAGTGGTAGTGAAAATGTGTTTGCAGTGTGTAGGACAGCATAGAGAAAACCAGTGCCCCAGGCAGCTGCTGCCATTTTGACACAAGCTCTGCTGCCCAGGAGGGTCCCGTAGTGCAGGGGTCTGCAGATGGCAACAAAGCAGTCATAGGCCATGACTGTGAGAAGACAGTACTCTGCTGTTACCAGGAAGAGAACTGGGAAGACCTGGGCAGCACATCCTGAGTAGGAAATGGCCCTGGTGCCCCACAGGGAATTGGCCATGGATTTGGGGACAATGGTGGAGATGGAGCCCAGGTCGAGGACAGAGAGATTGAGGAGGAAGAAGTACATGGGGGTGTGGAGGTGGTGGTCACAGGCTACGGCTGTGATGATGAGGCTGTTGCCCAGGAGGGCAGCCAGGTAGATGCCCAGGAAGAGTGAGATGTGCAAGAGCTGCAGCTCCCACATGTCTGAAAATGTCAGGAGGAGAAACTCATTGAGGGAGCTGCTGTTGGACATTTGCTTCTCTCCAAGCATGGGGGACTGTCCAAGGAGGAAAAAACATTGACAAGTTAGGACAGACTTCTCTGAGCAAAACTTTCTGTTTCCCACAGAACCCTCTCCCCCTCCCCCCAGACACATGCACATTACCTCTCCTCATCTCACCAGGACTGTCACTAAGCTCCGTGGTTTGAGCTCCAGATTGTACTGTCCTGAGTTTGCGGTGAGGAGCAGAGTCCTCTGCCTGTGGGCTCTGGAGGAGTCGGTCCTGACCTACAGCTGTGGGTACATAGGAACAAAGATGGCTAAACTTTCATATTCACAGTTGTAGTCAGATTTCATCCACTCATAATGCTGAAGCGCTTTTCAGCATCTTCACTCTCAGTTCTAAACACTGTGGGTTCACTACTAGTTTTAAGGATTTCTTTGTTTTCTTTTAACTTCCCCGTCACAGCTGAGGAGGATTCTTAGAGTTAGAAATCCCCAGCACTTCTACTGCACTCAGAGGGAACAGCTGTGAATCCTGGGAGGCAAAAGGATTCACTCTGGCTTTAGTGCAGAGGGAGGAGAGCTGCTCTGTCCATCAGTCTTTTTCCCAGCTGCCCTGTGCTCACACCTCTGAAGTGGATGACACTTGCACTCATGTTACCCTAACAAGAAACAATACTGCTGAGAGCAGAGGAATCCAGTTTCAAAGAGCAGATCACCAAACTCAGCACCCTTTCTCAGAGTATCTGAAGGAGGTCTCAGCCCCTTCCCTTCTAGCCAGGAACACATCAGGCTCTTTCCAGTCACCCAGGAGTATTTCCATGGCCTTTGTATCTAGGTGGCTTCTCCATGGGGCACCAAGATAACACTCAGACACAATGGGAGAGTTGTGTCCTTCTAGAGGGCAACTTGCAGCCCAGTCGGACACCCACAGGAATAGTCAAATGTCCTAAAGACAGGGTGTCCTGAAGAGAGTTGGTTCATTCCCAGCTGCCGCACTGCATCGCCGACAGCTGCAAAGGTTGGAGGGGGACTTGGACACCTCAACGTCAAAGACTCTTCTGTATGGCAGGACCCACAGGACTGGTATCTGAATTGCATCTGAAATGACCCTGCCCAGAGAGTCCAAGGGGAAGGACAAGGGCAGCACGGATAGGTGGGGAAATATAGAGCAATATCATGACATTTCTGCCAAAGGAGGACGGGACAGGGAGAGACAGGGAACACTCAGGAGTTTTCCTCTCCTGCATGCCCATCCGACAGAGAAATGACTCATGCCCTGGACCCCACCACCTTGAGGGCAGAGGGCTGTGCTGGGTGGCAGAGGAGAGGAGGGGAGGCACTGGAGTTTGCAGTTTCTTCTTACACTTTGACTATGACTCTGCTGCCTGGAGCTGTCCCTGTGGGGAGGTGTTTCTCTGTTCCCATGTCTTTCCCCTGTCAGAGCTCACAGACCCCATCCCACCCACTGGGCGCTCCACTCTGCCCTGCAAAAACTTCCTAGGTGCAGGGCACTGCCCAGGGGCACCTCCGTGTTTGCAGGGGCTAAGGAGCTTGTGAGAGAAACCTTGATGGGGCTGGAAAGGTGATGCTGGTTCTGTCTGGAGGCTGAGGAGTGGATGAAGGGATTTGCTGAGTTCCTCCCAGAACTCCTCCTCTCTCGCTGTCATTGTTTTGGAGCCTCAGTCCCCTGTCTAAACCTGACAGATCTATTAACATTTCACCCCACCCAAAGAGAAGAAAACTGAAAGCAGACACTCATGAAAGCTCCTTCCCTTTCAGGTATCTCAGCCTTGACCTTCCCTGTGGAAAGGTCCCTCCACAAATGCCCTCAGGGTGATTAGGAGCTGTGAGCAGCCCTGACCCATGCAGCACCCTCTTGATGGGAGCATGAACCTGTCTTGATGGGGTTGATCCTCCCACCCAGAGCTTCTCCCTGCAGCACTGTGGGGGGTTCCCTGGCCAGGCTGACTACTGACCCTTGCAGGTGGCAGCAGAGTCACGGCACACAGCACCCTGGGGCGCAGGGGCATGGCTCTGAATTACAGCCCTGGGCAGACCTCTGTGCACATCCCAGCTTCACACCCTTGCAGCATCCGTAGAAGAAGGTAGCAGGACACTGTTTCCCTCTGACAGTGTGGCTAGGAATCCCTGCTCAAATGCACATCCTACTCCACACAAGAGGAACTGGGATACCCAACCTGACAGACCCTATCAGCCATGGCATGTGGAAACTTTAGAGGGCCCCTCAGGGTACCCCACCCGCATTGTCCTGCAGCCAGAGACTTACTGCGTTAGGGGCTGTGCAGATTTCTCTTCCAGTGTGCTCTCAGCCATATTCTCACTCTTGATTGTCTTTAACTTCTTTCTGTCTCACTCATCTTGCTCATCTTCCTTGTCTCCTCTTGGCACCTGCAGGCAGTGCCTGGAGCCCTGCTGCTCTTTGCAGAGGAGCTGCTCCTGCACAGAGCTGTCTCTCAGCAGTGCTGCCAGGTTGCCAGGAGCTCCCTCCATCCCAGAAACCTGCCCCACCTTGCAAACAGTGGCCTAGTCAAAGGTGTGATGTAATTTGTCCTTTGTACTCCCTCCTCCTGGGAAATGTTCACTGAGGTAAACTAAAATAATCCCCTATGGTCTCTCTAAACAGTGGGGAGAGGCTGATTCCAGCATTGCAGTTTATCTCATCAGAGGACATTTATCTACAAGAGATGAAAATGTGGAAGCCCCTACTCCCATCTCTTTCCTGGGCAGGACACCTAGACATGGACAAGAAGGGAGTTCATTTTTCCGTGGTTCACATATTGATTCAGATGAGTTAATCTGCGCATCTCATGCCAGCTTAGAAGCCCCTGGGATGGAGTGGGATTCAGCTGCCTCTCGTGAACTCCACAAACACACAGGAGGTGGGATTCCCCTTGCCCAAGCTGAAGTGTGCACAATACACCTGTCTGCATCTGAGCTCCTTCTCTAAGCTCCCATTAGAATCCCTGGAGATGGAGGCTGGGAGTCAGTTGCCCACACACAGACACCTGCTGATGTTTGAAGAGACAGAGGTGGTCCAAGGCATGGGCCAGTGTTTGATGGAGCAGCAGAGAGATCTGCATCCTTCTAGAGCATTCGATGAGGGGCCAGACGGGGAATTTCCTTGGCCATCTAAAATGACGCTAGATGCCTTCTATAACTGAGAGCTCCATTCACTCGGAAGTTGAGACACATGCAGATCCTCACATTGCAAACCACTGATGTAATTCAGTGCAGACACTTGGTTTAATGACATAAAAATAGATCTGCAGGGCCATGTCAGACGCCTGGGGTGTCCCATACAACTGCACGTTTCTAGTAGATGCTACATGGGACCTACATGTAACTCAGGCCCTTTTGGAGAGGTGGCTGGGCAAAAAACTCAGGCCATCTCAGGTTTCTTACTTGTCCCCAAAATACTGAATCCCACCACTGCCTTCAGGCAAAGTCCATCCCAACTGCATCCAAGAGTGCTGCAGAGATGGGAGGCACATCACACCATGGTCTCCACTATATGCCTACACTCTCAAACCCCACCTAGTCTGTCTTTACAGAGCTGTCCAGGGAAAGAGTCATTGAATCACAGCACTTAGGATGGCCCCACTTAAGGGGCCTGGAGGCAGATCTTACCAGGAAAATACAAGGTGAAAGAGGCAAGGAGTTCCTCAGCCTTTTCCCTGTCTTTGTCACCTTGTCCCCTGCCCCACTCAGCAGTGACACCACATTTTCGTTGGCTGCCTTCCTTGGGCTCATGATGTACTTTCAGAAGGCCTTCCTGTTGCCCTCTCAACCTCTTGCGAGCTCCAGCTCCAGCTCCAGCTCCAGCTGAGCTTTGACTTTCCCAGCTCCTTCCCTGACCCACAAGCAGTATCTCAATCTGCCTCCTGGGCTGCCTCTTCTCCCTTCTACCTTCTGGGCACTTGCTTCTTGGTTTTCAGCCTCCTAAGTCAGGGCATCCCTTTCCATCCACAGAGGCTTCCCTCCAGGCCTTGCGAGACTCCCCGTACATCATACTGGTGTATTCCTTTGCATTGAGAATGTTTGCCCTGAAGATGGAAGAGGGATCTGTGGCCCCTCTGCCCTCCAAGACAGTCTCCTATGGCATCCTGCCCAGCCGGTCCTGAACTAGCTGAAAGCTGCTCTCCTGCAGTCCTGAGCTGTGATCCTCTTCTATGTCTTACTTCTCCACCCTCTCATGGTCATTGCAGCCACCTCAACCTTCACATCCCCATCCAGTTCTTCTTTCTTTGTCAACAACAGAGTCCAGCCCTCATTGGCTCATTGATTCCCTATATCCAAGAAATTGTCTTCAATGCCCTCCAGGAATCTCCTGGGCTGCTTGTCTCCAGACCTACTGCCCTTTCTGCACATTTCGGGGTGGTTAAACTCCCCTGTGAGAGCCAGGATCTGTGACCATGAGGCTTCCTGCAGCTGCCTAAAAAGGCTTTGGCTACTTCCTCTCCCTCTTCAGAAGCCATTAGCAAACACCCACCACAGCATCAGCCATACTAGTGGGTCCTCTTATCCTTACCACAAGCTCTCATCTGGCTCGAGACCCATTTCAAGGCAAAGCTATGTGCATTCCAGCCACCTCTTTGAAAAGAGCACACCTCCCCCTCTTGCTCTTTCAGCCTGCCTTCCTCAGGAGCCCTTTTTAATCCCACCAGGTGTGTTGTCCCACGTGTGTGTAATCCCACTGGCAACAGGGGAAAGGCAGATGCCAGTAAAGGGGATGTGGCTGGGATGTTGAATGTGGGGTCCAGCAGAGACAAGGACTCAGAAGAGTCTCAGGAGAAGTGTCTCTCTGCTGGACCTCATACAGTGAAGAACAGGCCGGAGATGTGAAAGTCAGGGGCAGCCTCGGCTGCAGCAACCATAAGAGGTAGAATTCAGGATCCTGTGAGAAGGGTGCAGGCCAAAAAAAAAAAGGAGTAGAATCCCAGACTTCAGGAAAGTAAACTTTAGCCTGTCAGGGACCTGCTTGGACAAATACCATGGGAGATGACCCTGGAGGGAAGAGTGGTCCAAGAAAGCTGGCTGACAGTCAAGGATCACCTCCTCCAAGTGCAAGAATGGTCTAGCCAAACAAGCAGGAAATCAAGCAAAGGTGTTAGGAGGCCTGCATGGATGAACGAGGAGCTCCTGACTGTCTCAAATATAAAAAGGAAGTGCACAAGAGGGGGAAGCAGGGACAGGTGACCCAAGAGGAATTCAGAAACGTTGTCCAAGCATGCAGCAGTGGGGTCAGGAGAGCTAAAGCCCACCTGAAGCAGAATCTGACAAGAGATATGAAGGGCAACAAGGAAGGCTTCTCTAAGAACATAAGCGGCTAAAGCAAGGCTAAGGAAAAGGTGAGCCTGCTGCTAAATGGGACACTTGCCCTGGTGACAAAGGACACAGAAAAGGAAGAGGTATCGAATGCCTTCTTCACCTCAGCCTTACTGGTGAGAGCAGCCCTCAGAAATCCCAGGCCCCTGAGACCTGAGGAGAAGCCAGCAGAAAGGAAGACTTGCCCTCAATGGAGGAAGAGCCGGTGAGGAAACACTTCAAAAAAATGGACATACACAAGTCCATGGGATCTCATGGGAGGCGCCCATGAGTACTGAGGGAGCTGGCTGATGTCATTGCAAAGCCACTCTTGACTCTTTCTGAAAGGTCACGGTGATCAGGAGAGGTTGCTGAGCACTGGAAGAAAATAAATGCCCTCCCACCCCCATCTTCACAAAAGGCAAGAAAGAGGGCTGGGCAACTACAGGCCAGTCAGCTTCACCTTGATGCCTGGGAAGAATTCTATGAAGGAACGACTGGCTGGATAGATGAGGAGTGAGCAGTGGATGTTGTCCCCCTTGACTTCAGCAAGGCTTTTGACACTGTCTCCCATCACATCCTCATAGGCAAGCTCAGGAAGGGCAGGCTAGATGAGCAGGCAGTCAGGTGGATTGAGAACTGGCTGAATGGCAGAGCTCAGAGGACTGTGATCAATGGCACAGGGTCTACTTGGAGGCCTGTAGCTAGCAGTGTGCCCCAGGGGTCAACACTCAGTCCAATCCTGTTCAACCTATTCAATAATGACCTCGATGAAGGCACAGAGTGCACCTGCAGCAAGTTTGCTGATGATATTGATGTATCTGTGTGAGAAATGCCATTTGAAAGACCTGAGGATGTAACTAGGTGTAATTGTTGTACATAATGCTTGGCTGGGCACCCACTGTTCCAGGAAGAAGCTCATTACTCAGTCTTTCACAGAGAGTTAACAAAACAAGGCCTTGAAGAAAGGAGCAGGATGACACCATAAGTCGGCCAGATAAGTATCCACATGAGCTTGAAGAGAACAAGGACAGGTGATAAACTGAAGAGAACTGCCTGGACTACAGGTGAACTATCCTAATCAGCATAGTAAAGAACCCACCCACGAACAGGGAAGCTCCCCCCTAACAACCAGAGCCCCTTCCCCATGGAGCATGTGTAGTAGAAAAGAAGGATACTGTAACTTTAAAAGAAGACGAGACCTAACAGGAACCAATGGAAATGAGGATAACTTAATGTAGTTGTAAATTGTACTGATAACTGTAGCTCAAACTGTATGAAGTGTCGGCTGTGTAGTAATCAGGTGTGCCTGATTTGTGGAATTATCCACTGAGCACCCTGCACAAAATAAAGCAGCGTCTACTCCCTAAACGCGACTTTGTTTGTATGTTTAGAGAGTCTGCTTCAAAACAAGCAACAACACTAAACTGGGAGGAGTGGCTGATACCCCAGAGGGCTGTGCTGCCATTCAGAAGGACCTCAACAGGCTGAAGAAATGGGCAGAGGGGAACCTCCTGAAGTTCAACAAAGGCAAGGGCAGGGTCCTGCACCTAGGGAGGAATGCTCTGTGGAGAAGGTCTTGGGAGTCCTGGCGGACAACAAGCTAACCATGAGTCAGCAATGTGCCCTTGCGGCCAAGAAGGCCAATGGCATCCTGGGCTGCATTAGGCAGAGTGTTGCCAGCAGGTGGAGGGAGGTGATCCTGCCCCTCTCCTCAGCCCTGGGGAGGCCACACCTGGAGGACTGTGTCCAGTTCTGGGCTCCCCAGGACAAGAGAGACATGGCCCTACTGGAGAGAGTCCAGCAGAGGGCTACAAAGATGATGAGGGGACTGGAGCATCTCTCTTCTGAAGAAAGGCTGAGAGAGTTGGACCTGTTCAGCCTGGAGAAGAGAAGGCTGAGAGGTGATCTCATCAATGTGTACAAGTATCTGGAGGGAGGGTGTCAAGAGGATGGGGCCAGACTCTTCTCTGTGGTGCCCAGCAATAGGACAAGAGGCAATAGGTGCAAACTGAAACACAGGAAGTTCCATCTGAACATGAGGAAAAACTTCTTGACTGTGAGGGTGACAGAGCACGGGAACAGGTTGCCCAGAGAGGTTGTAGAGTCTCCTTCCACTCTGGGATTCTGCAAAGATTACCCCAGGGATAATTAATACTGCTTTCATGGGCATTTGGTTTTTGTAGCTTTTCATTTCCACTGTTCAAGTCTGGCACAGGCTGCAAAACTTTTGTGAGAGCCTGCTTTCATGAGGTATTGCTTAATTACATCTCCTAACCAAGGCCTGATCACCTAAACTACTGCAGCATGCTTTTCTGTCCTGAAATATAGCCTTGCCCCACTCAGCTCCATTCTGAAAGTTGCTACAAAGATCATAGTCTGAACTTACTGCCTGAAACACAAAGAGCGTTCTTCTGTCATAGCAAGACCAAAGTTGCTAAGGGCTTGCACGACTTCTCCTCCTTCCTATGTTACTTCCCACTAAGTACCCAGAGGACAGCTCTGACTTCCAAGCCAGCCCTGACAGCAGCTCCCACTCTCTGCCTGCTCAACACAAAAAAGCAGAAGCATGTTCCCTTCTCCCCTGCTGTCTTCACACTTGGCAGGAGCTTTCCAGATGCATCATATTCCTATTACCTCCTGAAAATTCTTGCTGGGATGCTCAAAACCCATGAAAAATATCAGGCTACTGCTGCAGTGAGAGCAGTGCTTATCATTCAGAATAAGACTCCCCATTGCCTTGTATTCCCACCTGCATTTGTTGCCCTTCTCTTCTGCTAGTTGTAAGCATTTGGGAAAAGGACTGATTTTTTTTTTCTGATTCTCTTTCCTGAGCTCACTAGCAGGGCCCTGGAGTCCATCCATGACTATGGCCTGTAAGTTCTAAGGCTATACACAAATGTGAATAGATGAAAAATATCCAGTAGTTCAGCTCATTTCCACTGTTGAAGGCAAAGCTTTTGGCCATAACACAGTAAAGAAAATTGAAAGCCAGAACTAACCTACACTGCCATCTTCATTGTCAGCAATTTCATCATCAAGTCTTGTTCTTTCCTCCTCGGGAGTACATATCAAGGTTTTCCTAATGAAAAGACAAGCAAGATCAGAGACAAATGTGCAGAAGAGCTGATGTGTGCACACTTGATGCCTACAGGGTAACTTTATTCAGGCTCTGCAACATAGTAACTTTATCGAGGAGCTGCAGATACACAAAAGATTAGCACACAGGTCTACCATGCAGAAAGCAAGGAAGGACCATTGGAATACAACCATCTAGGTTTACCTATTTTCACATGAGACATTCTACTGTAGGCTTATCTCTTTTAATCTAATAGAGATGAGAAAATGAATGCATATTTTAATGCAAGAAAACCTGTACTTTTCAATTGAGGTCATGGCCTACTTTGCCTCTCTGTTAACATGTTTATTCATGGCCCAGGACATGTTAACCAAAAAAAAAAAAAAAAAAAGTGATTAACAAAGTAAAAAGGAGGACAACCACAGAGATTCCTGAATTATATGAATCTATCTTTCCTTTTTACCCTAGAGTTCTCAAAGGGCAGGGCAGTGGTACCCACAGGGAGCACCCAGGAGGAGAGAACAGGAACATCATTGTGGCACCCAGCATTAAGCACAAGAATTTCTGCTCTAAACCAGGGTTTAGCAAATGTGGAAGTCACCGTGAATTTCTTATTCAGATACAAAATTGAGTGTGTCAGCTAGTCACAGGCTAATAATGCACCAGCAGAATCATGAAAAAAGCAGTACTTACCCAGCAGACACAAGTGTTCACAGTGGCACTTGAGGGAGATCATATGAAATATTGTGGACAATTCTGATCTCTCTTGAAGAAAAAAAAAAAGAGAACTGAAATTAAAACAAAAAGCAACAACAGCAGCTTAAGAATGTGATCCAAAAACGAAGTGCCTATCATTCAAAAGGACACTAGGAGAATTTAATTTAATGGAGCAAAGCAAAGACAGAGGAAACATGGGTAGTCTAGATAACAGAAGTAGCTCTACGGACAGGGAACCAGTTGCGCTCAGAGGCAATGCTGTCACAGGCACTAATACACATAGATTTGCCATCCCTAAATGCAGTTTGGCTTTGAGAAGGCCTCAAATACATGACAAGGAAATTCTGGAATTGGCTCGCAATGAAGGGAGACGGTCACAAGGGAGCTTAAGTCCATTTATGATAACGATTCTAGGACACATTGTCCTGTGACAGGTGACTAAACCACGGGACCCGGGAGATTCTTTGGGAGGTGATGAGATGTCAAGGAAAACAGGCTCACAGCAATCCAAAGCTCAGTCACAGGGACAAGCACAGGAAGCTTCACAGCCCCTTTCAGCCTGTAGTCTAACCTCACGCCCCAGGCAAACATCATTCTTCAGTGCACGATGGACAATAAGATTTAGTAACCGAGGAGCAAAATCACAACAGATTAACAGCTGGCTGCGCCTATGCGACAGAAGGCGTCAGGCAGTCTTTTTGCATCTTGCAACCCCAGCTGTTATTCTGGATAGGTTTTAGACTGAACGACCAAGTCCTGGAGCAGCTGCTTGTAAACAGAGCATCCATTCAACAATCACAAAAAAGCAAATCAGAGAATGCAGCACAAGGTGCATACACCAACTTCTCACTGTTATTTCACATTTTCTGAGGAAGAAGATAAGTCTTCCCTGCTCAGAGGATACCTCTAGTATGGTCATACCTATCAACTTGTGTCTTGTAAATAGAGAGGGAAAAAAACAGTTCTCTCAGACTGTGACACTCTCTGGAAGAAGGTATTTCAGGTGAATTAGAAAGGTTTGAAACAATGCCTACAAGCAGTAGGACATCTTAATGTACAATGTGCATAACGACAAAGTCAAATTGACACTGAGCCAGGTTCTTCAAAGCTAAAAAAAGTTGTTCAAATGTTCACCTTTGATAGAGACATTTCAGAACAAGTGCTTGAGACTTTCCAATCACACACTGCATGTAGGTTCATTTTCCCTCCCACTGAGTGCAGTGAAAAATCCACCTTTTGTATTAGAAAAAGAGAAATTCTTAAGATGGTAGTAAAATAGGAGAAAGAAATTATGGTAAATTGTACAGTACTTAAACTGCTCAGCACGATAGTAATAAATCACTTGGAGCTAACAGCACTCCTCCGACACGGAGAGGCGTTGGTCTCTCCTGCGGTGTAAACCGCAGGCGGGTCTCCCGTGGTTGTACGTGTCAGACAGGCCACCGCTCGGCTCTCCCGCGCTGCCGGGCTCCGAGGAGACAGCGCCCGCGCGGGCTGCCTCGAGCACCGAGGCACAGACAGGAACGGAGAAACGCCAGGGCTCCTTCAGCGGGGCTGCGGTCCCGTCTTCAGTGTCCGAACTCGACCCGGGCACGAGCCGCATTTCCACTCGCGTCCGCCCGGGACGGCAGCTGATCAGCGCTGAAGGAGCATCTCACCCCACCAGCGGCCACCAAGATGGCGCCATCGCGGAGGGGAAAGCAGCTGCTGGGTCACGAGGTCAGGACGTTGCCATGGCATCGCCCCCAGTGCGGGCCTCCCATTGGCCAGCAAGAGGAGGAGGGCGGAGATCCCTTGGAGTGACGGCTCTATCAGCCAATCAGAGACCAGCATGGGTGCGTCCTCAGGGAGAGGAGAAAGGGGGAGAGAGGAGAGAGGAGAGAAAGAGGGAGCGAGGGGGAGGAGGGAAAGAAAAGGTGTGAAAGAGAGACGTGAACGAGAAGAGGGAGAGAGGAAGGGGAGAGGAGAGCGGAGGCGCGAGCGAGCAGGGCAGCGCAGAGCCGGGACGGTCGCTCGGGGCAGGGCGCAAACAGCCCCTCAGGCAGCAGCGTCGGGAGCGAGGCCCCTCGGCGCCGACAGCCCGGCCGGGCGGCTTCCTCCGCAGCCAGGCCTCCGCCCGGGGCAGGGCGCTGCGCTGCTCTGCAGCCACCCCCGGGGAGAGGAGGGTCGAGCCCCGACCCGCGACGGGTCCCTGGGCGAGCGGGTGTGAGAGAGGAGCGGGAGAAAAGCGGGAGGGGAGAGAGCGGGAGAGAGCGGGTGCGAGCGGGTCTGGGGGGCTGCGCGGGCGTTGAAACGCCGGCGGGTGCCCTGGCGCTGGGGCGGGGGCAGCGGTGCTGGCGGCCGGGCTGCTTTCCTCCAGGAGCTCCCGAAGGTCAGACCGCAGAACAGGAGAATGCTTGTTGCCCTTGATGATTTGCCGGGTTTGCTCAGCCCTGGGGAAGGAACCAGACTGCTGAGCTGCGGGAAGGCTTCTCCCTCTGCCTGGGACGTGAGGCCCCACTGTCTGCAGCTTCATGAGCGCAGCTCCCGTGCAATCCTGCCACTAGAAAATGGTGCCGAGAATTACTTGCAGGCTGTTCTCCAGTTCCTAAGTGTCACAGACTAGGGGTAGGTAATACAGAGCAGATGCTGATCTTCTTTTGGGGTAGTAACTGTACATAATGGGTGTTTTGCTGCACTGTGTGATGCCACAAGGTGAACCAGGGAGGCCGTTCAGGAGCTGGCTCAGCCTTGGGGGAGGGCAGGGGCAGCTGCAGGGGGCACTAGCTGCATGGCCGGGATGTGGGTAGTGAGGTCGTGGCTGTCTACAAGAGCTATGCCAGAAAATCACCTTTGTCCAATCAGTTCTCTGCCAGTAGCTGACAGGCCAGCAGGAGGCACATGGCTCGGCTATTGATGATGAGGTCACCTCTGCCAGGGTAGCTGATAGGCCAGCTGCAGGAACAAGGCTTGGCTGTTGGTTGTGAGGTCACTGCTGAGTGATGAACTGGTTGGATCACAGCAGACATATGGCTGGAAAGGTGAATGTGAGTCACTTCTAGCTGAGCAGTTGGTAGGGCAGCGGCAAGTGCATGGCTGGGATGTGTGCTCTGGCGATCACTTCTGCCTGAGCAGCTGATAGGTCAGCATGTCTCATGGCAAGGGAAGTTATAGTGTGGTAACTGCTGTCTCAGAGGCTCATAGGCCAGGGACAGGCACATTGTTGTGAAGGTAACTGTGAGGTCACCTCTTTCCAAGTCTCTGATGGGCCAGCAGCAAAAGCACGTGGTCACTCCTGTCCCAGCAGCCTATAGGCCTGCAACAGGCACATGTAAATGTAAATGTCACTGTGAGGTCCCTTCTGTGGGAGAAGCTGGTAGGCCAGCAGCATGTTCATGGCAGGGGATATTCTTTTGAGGAAACTTCTGTCCCTGAAGCCTAGAGGTCAGCAGAAGGTTTATGGTGGGGGTAAGCACTTGGGAGGTCAATTCTGAGACAAAAGACTTGGATGTTGGCTGTGAGGTCACTTCTGTCAGAGCAGCTCATAGGCCAGCAGCATGCACATGAATTTATTCCACTCCATCATCATTATTTAGTACTAGCACATTTAAAATGAAGATGTTATACTCTGGCAAACATGGACATTGAGTGTGACTTTATACATTCTGTTAAACAGAAGGTTGAAGCCTACCAGGGAGCCAGCAAGACTTTTGTAGGCCACTAAATGAATCCAGAGCTGGTGTGAGCAGTGGCATTAGTAATCTCTGCTTTCCAGGGTCTTTGTGCTGTAGAAATTACCCTGTCCAACAGCAGGGAGCTTGTTAGGTTTTCCTACGAGGTCTGCACTGGATCTCTGTTCTTATGTGTTCACCTGCTTTAATATCACCTTTGGGACTGTAACATGTTCGACATCTCTGCTTCTCTGTCCAATCTGCTACGTTCTGATTGGAGAATGGGTGTAAAGGCTCTTGGAGGAGACAGAGGTAATGTCACCCCCAAAGAAAGGCATGAGAAAAATGTCTAGAGAGGCCTCTTGTTGGCAGCAGAAGAGGCACAAGAGAGAGGAAAGATGTGGCCAAGTGAAGCCCCTTGGGACCACTTCATCTGATTCTCTGAGGTTGGAACTGAACATGACCAGGGCTGAAAAGGAATGTTCTGAGAAAGTCCACTTTCAAAGCCTTTGGGGGAATAAAAGCAACTTCAAGGGATGGAGAGTTGGCCTTGCTGTGTTTCCAGGCCCTTGGGGGCCCTGCCTGCTGCCATGTCAGAGCCAGAGGCCCTGCCTCTGTGTCCCTGATGCACCATACTAAGGCAGCAGAGACCTGAGACTCAAGATCCAAGCCATGTGCCTTCTACTGGCCTATCAGGTACTCAGGAAGAAGTGATCTCACAGTCAGCAGCCAAGCCCTGTGGTTGCTCCTTGCCTATGAGATACTCAGGCCTAAGTGGCCTCAATCAACCGTCAAGCCAAGTGCCTGCTGCTGGCCTATCAGGTACTCAGGCAGCAGTGACCTCCAAATCAACATGTGAGCCTTGTGCCTGCCCTGGGCCTCTGAGGCACGCAGGGAGCTGTGGCCTCGCAATCACCTTCCATGCCATGTGCATTCTGCTGGCCGATCAAGGGCTCTGGCAGAAGTGATCTCAGAATCAAGATCCAAGCCCTGTGTCTGTTGCTGGCCTATGAGGTATTCAGGGAGCACTGACCTGAAGGCATTCAAGCCACATCCCTGCTGCTGGCCTCTCAGTTTCTCCAGCAGGAATGACCTCAAAAGCACATGTCCCACCCATGTGCCTGCTGCTGACCTATCAGGCACTCAGGCAGCAGTGTCCTCACAGTCAGTATCCAAACCATGTGCCTGTTGGGAAGGTAAAAATATTGAATGAAAGGTGCTCCTGAGAAGATAAGGAAGCATCACATGGAAGAGGAACATAATACAGTAATGTGAAAAAAGAAAGCGACAATAATATTCAAAGAGCCTGATACGATGCCTGAGCGTTTCTCAGTAGAAAACCACTCAGTAAGTCGAAAAGTAAAATACATAACCATGTGTGAAAGTATAATGGCATTGAAATGTATGAAGGTGTGCAATAGCAGCATGGTGAGATGCAGCATCACTAATGAGAAACTGCAATGAAATGTGTGTGCTGTTTTGCATAAATGACAGCGTGCGATGGACGGGAGTTACAAAGAGATGGAGAGGTGCTGGGTGCCAGTGGCCCTGGGCTGGAGCAGTGCTGTGAGTTGTGAGCCCTGGGACCCTGCTGCACAGGAGACACCTGTCCTCCTGCCTGGCCCTGAGTGTAGGGGCCCAGGAGAGGTTTGGTCACCTGTGGGGAAAAATCCCCCTCCAGGACCCGAGCCCAGCACCTGTATCTGCAAAGGCAGCAGGAGCAGCCCCATCCCTGGGAGCAGGTTTGGGGCTGGAGCTGGCACAGTGGCTGCGTGCAGTGACACTGCTTGGGGCACTGAGCCCAGAGAGAAACCACCATCTTCCTGGCTTGGGCGCTGCTGCAGGGAGAGCGTGGCGCAGGCTGTCGAGGTCACGTGGGCTGTGGTTTGTGCACCTGCAGGCGAGGCTTTGATCTCCCGATCAGCCCCTGCGAGGGAATAACGGGCCCTTGGGGGAACTCCCAGAGAGTCAGGGGGGGTCTGAATGCCTGGGCTTCCCTGTCTGCTGTCAGAGGAATGAAATGCCCCAGCTCCCTGCTCCTGGCCAAGGCACCCACCGCGGGCTGTCTGGGAAGGGATCAACGAACCCGAGCTCACGGGATGGGTCTCTGGCCATGGCAAAGGGGCCTTTCACTGCTGCCGCTCCTGGCACAGCAGGGCTGTAGCAGGGTCAGGAGCTGTTTCTGTTTCCTTCCCTTCCTGACACAGCTGTCCCAGGTGCAGTCCCAGCTCCATGGTCCCCTTGGCACAGGGACAGCCAGACACTCACACCTTGGGTTCTGGGGCACACACAGCGTATGAGGTGCTCAAAGCTCCCAGTCCCCACACTGGGGTACAAGGGGTGACAGGCCCATTTCCCTGCCACAGTCTGCCCTGTCCCACTGGGGTGGATGCTGTGATGATGCCCCAGAGCAACGACCGTGACATCCGCAGCGGAGCCATCTCTCATATATGGTCATGAACGGCGCTGGAGAAGTTCATTGGAGGGCTGGGCTGTGTCAGAAGGGAGATAACCCCAGATAAAGTCTAAAAAGGTGCCTGCTGCTTCGATTGGCTCCTCCTGCAGCTGGGCCAGCTCCTGCAGATATATACTTCCCTCCCATCTTTGTTGTCCCTTGTGAGTCGCCGGCAGCTGCGGCAGGGAGTGGGGTGCAGCAGGGCAGTGCCGTCAGGGCAGGAGGCTGCGGATGGAGGCAGAGGGACTCCTCGTCCCTCAGGTGCTGTGGCTGCTCCTCTGGGTGCAGCCCTGCAGGGGTAAGTGCCTGCTTCCTTGTCCCACGGCCCCTGGGCCAACGGGCACCAGTGGGGTCATCGGGATCCCTCTGGAAAAGGGGTTTCATCCCACAAAGCAGTGAGACAAGGGGCAGAAGGTGCTCAAGTCCATCCACCCTGTGTGTTTCCTTGTGCTTCTGTGGGTGGGAGAAGGGTATTTGTGCTTCCAGGGCTCATGTGCTTACAGCAGCTGGTGCCTAAGTGTGTTTATAGCTACCTGACCTTGGGCACCCTTTCGGGATGCCTTTTTCCCCCAGCGCTGTGTCCCTGGAGCTGGCAGTGGGTCAGCTGTAGACTGCAGCACTCAGTGATTCCCAGGGCACAGCCAAGCCCCGGAGTGCCTCGGAGGGTTTCTGTGCTGTTCACTGCCCTGTGGTTGGGGTGACCCTCACCTGAGGAGGGGCAATTTCCCCCCCCCCCCAGAGAGAAGGGGACCAGGGTGCCTACACCCATAGCCCAGCAGAGAGGTGTCCTTCCCTGGCCAAGGTTCCATGCCTGGGGCAAGGGCATGGTAGAAATAGGGCTGGTAGAAATCATGGGGATCATCTTGGTGCTCCCTGGGGACCTGGAAAGTCCTATGGGAGGTGGGTGGGGTTGAGTGGTGCCTAGGGCAGGCTGGGGGCAGGGGGCTGGGGGCTCTGAAAAGAACAGCAGTGTGTGTGGAGGCTGGGGGTTCAGGGCTGTTCATGGGGTAGCAGTCTGGGGAGGAGTGGATGCTCTGTGCAGAGCCTGACACAGCGTCCAGGTGGGCATGGGCCAGGTGGAGGGGTGGGAGGAAGTGCCAAAGGCTCTGCAGTGGGAATGTCCCAGCAGGACCAGAGCTGGGCTTCCCCCAGCCCAGTGTAGCATGTGGGGAGAGGAGGGACCCTGACACTGCCCCGGGACAGCCCAGAGGGGAGAGGGCTCACACCCTGGTGCCTGGGACTCGACCCTGGGCAGGGGACCCTGCACAGCCACAGTGCTGGGGCTGGGTGCTCTCCTAACAGGACCCATGTCTGTGTTTGAAGGTGCTGCGGAGGTGAGGCTGGAGGCTGGAGGCAGGCGCTGTGCTGGGAGAGTGGAGGTGAAACACGAGGGCCAGTGGGGGACAGTGTGTGACGATGACTGGGACATGAAAGATGCTGCTGTAGTTTGTAAGCAGCTGGGCTGTGGATCTGCTCGCCAAGCTAGTCAGGAGGCATATTTTGGGCCAGGATCTGGCCCAATTTGGCTGAGTCGTCTTGCCTGTCAAGGAACCGAGACTGTCCTGTCTGAGTGTAGTCATGCTGGTTGGGGTGAACATAGCTGCATTCATGCTTGGGACACTGGAGTGATTTGTTCAGGTAAGGAGTCAGGCATTGCCTCACTTTTGGGGTTGGGCCTGGGATCAGGGGACTAACCAGGCTGTGCCCTGAAGGAGAAATGCATGGGTACCAGAGGAGGTCCTGACATGGCTATTCTGGCTGCCAAGCTGGGACTGTTGCTGCTGATGTCCCTGGGGAAAGCCCCAGGTGATCCCACTGCAGTGCTGCACAGACCTCGTGAAGGTCCTGGGGGGCTCAGCCCACCCTCAGGCGGTGCTTCAAGCTGGGAGATGAATCCCCCATCCTGCCCCGCGAGGTCTCCTGGTCTCCATCGATCTCCTCCTGTTCTGCCAGGACCTGGCTGGCAGTGCTGGAGTTTCCCATGCCCCAGACACCAGGGACGACTTGCTCGGCACCCCACAGCCAGGGAACGACAGGAGATGGCCAGGGCCACTTGGGTCATTTCCCTCACCAATGCAAGTCCCTCAGCTGAACCGAAGGGGCTTTTCAGAGGGAAGAGCAGGGCCTGGGGCAGAGGAGCAGGGTGGCATGCAGCACCTCGCACCCCATGCCCAGGGCTGCCCCATGAGGACTGGTCCCATGCAGGCTCGGGGCTTGGTGGCTGCAGGGCTGTCGGCTGCTCCCTCCCATGTCACCACATGCTCAGGCCAGCCTTGCAGGGTCCCCAAGGTTGTCACAGCCCCATGGGGAATGCAGCATGTCCAGGCGGCGCTGACCCACTGTCCAGCCACTCCTGCTGGCCCCCAGCTCCCCACACTGCCCAATGCCACAGGGCTTTGCCAGCACGCACTGACGTTCATCTGTGCCTGCTTTTGCAGTGTGCACTGGTGTTGGGCCAGGGCTGTACACAGGTCCCCTGCTCCTCTGCCTGGTTGCTGGCCTGCGACATGTGCACCCCAGGCAGCGCGCTGTGGCCCTGCCTGAAGACACCCCTCCCCAGGCATGCGTCAGAGGGGGCAGCTGGCCCAGACACTGACCCGGTTACAGCTGCACCATTTCTGTGCCTGGGACATGTCTCCCTGCACAGACACCCCAACACCCCAGGACACCCCCGGGAACAGGTTGCATTTTGGGCTGCTCCAAGACAAATTCCTCAGCCTGGCCCTGAGCTCCCCAGAGGCTGAGCAGGCTGCAGCAGCCATGAACACCTGGGCCTGTTTTCCTGGACCAGGTGCTGCAGTGCCGAGCAGCACCTGTGGCTGTGGGGTCTGGGGTAGTCACCAGTCCTGGGTGCTGTGTTGGGGGTGAGAGGAGGTGCAGGGGGCCCTGAGGGGTTTGTGTCATCAACACCCACTGACAGCTGCTGTTGGGATGTTCATGGGGCATTTTCGATGTGGCTGCCTTGGAAATCATGTGGGAGGCAGGTATATAACTGCCAGAAGCCTCTGTGAACTCCCTGTCATCGGTGGGTTTTTCCAGGATTTGTCCAGCTGGTTGGAGGAGACAGCCCCTGCTCAGGACGTGTGGAGATCAGAGATGGAGACCAGTGGAGAACAGTCTGTGACTCACACTTTGATCTCAAAGCTGCCAACGTTATCTGCAGGGAGCTGCAGTGCGGCACAGCCCTGTCCGTCCCTGGAGCAGCTCCCTTTGGAGAGGGGGTCGGTCCCACCTGGGACAAAGAGCTGCAGTGTGTGGGGAATGAATCCTTCCTCCCCTCCTGCCCCAGGATGTCCCTCAGCAACCAGACCTGCAGCCACGCGAATGATGCTGGTGTCACCTGCACACGTGAGCATTCAGGGAGGAGGTGTGAAATGCCTCCTGTGACCTGTGTGCTGTGGGGTAAGGGAGCAGGGAAGCGACTGCACTCAGCGTGGTGTGAGTCCAGGAGGGGTGGAGTCATTGTCTGCAATCTTGAAATGATGTGGAAGGAGGAGAAAGGGCTGCTATCCCTTTGGCGTCTCCTTGAACACCTGAGGGTGCAAGAGCACAAAGCCCTCCTCACTTTTTCTCCTCTTTCCCCAGAATACACAGGGTTCAGGCTGGTGAATGGCAGCACGGCGTGTTCGGGGCGGGTGGAGATCCAGGTGCTGGGGACCTGGGGAACCCTCTGTGACTCTCGCTGGGACCTCCCCGATGCGCACGTTCTCTGTCATCAGCTCAATTGTGGGTTTGCTGAGTCCGTTCGTGGAGGAGGGCATTTTGGGAGAGGAACCGGCCCTGTCTGGAGAGACACCTTCCACTGTGACGGGACCGAATCCCATTTGGGACAGTGCCCTGTGACTGCCCTGGGGGCCTTCCCATGCTCACATGACAATGATGCTGGTGTTGTTTGCTCAGGTGAGTTCAGGGAAAATGCAGGATTAACTAAACTTACCCCTTGTGTGTGACACAGCAACCCAAAGCAATGACAAACTGAATTTCTTCCTGGAGAAGCCCTGGCTTCCAGTGGAGGGGTTCAAAGGGCTTTGCCAGCAGGCAGACCATTTTACCTGGTGAGAAAGGAGGAGTGAGCACAAAGGAGGCATCTCTGCCTCCCGGGGCAGATAGTTCAAGTACCGGGGGCCAGCATGAGGCCTGGGCTCCTCTACTCTCCTCCTGCAGCACAGGCACAGGATGAAGCTGCAGGACACAGTTCCCTCCTTCTAGCAAACAGCCCCTTCCTAGACCTGCAGAGAGTGCTGCAGACTGCGATCCGACTGCCCGCAGGGGCTGCTCTGGGTGCATCCGGCAGGAGCAGTCCCTGAGGCTGAGCTGCACAGCAGGGCTGGGATGTGCCCTCGCTTCTTGTCAGTATGAGTTCCAAACTCATGCTGTTTTGTCAGAAAGACCCCCTCCTCCTGCTTCCTGCGGAGGACACCAGCTCCCAGTCCCCGATCCATGAGGATGCAGAGGGGCAGAGACGTGTGGGCTCTCCCCTGGGTGTCACAGCAGGGGCTAGTCCCAGTGTGGAGACAGAGCAAGGCTGGTGTTCATCCTGTGCATGATTAGAGTGAAAAAAGACAACAAATCCCTTGGAAAACTGCCATCCTTGAGAATCACAGAATCACAGAATCACAGAATCGTTTAGGTTGGAAGGGACCTCTGGAGATCATCTCGTCCAACCTCCCTGCTCAAGCAGGGTCACCTAGAGCATATTGCCCAGGATCACATCCAGACGGGTTTTGAATATCTCCAGCGAAGGAGACTCCACCACCCCTCTGGACAACCTGTTCCAATGCTCTGTCACCCTCACAGTGAAGAAGTTTTTTCTCAGGTTCAGATGGAACTTCCTGTGGTTCAGTTTCTGCCCATTGCCTCTTGTCCTGTTGCTGGGCACCACGGAGAAGAGGCTGGCCTCATCCTCTTGACACTCCCCCTTCAGATACTTGTACACATTTATGAGATCCCCTCTCAATCTTCTCTTCTCCAGGCTGAACAGGCCCAGCTCTTGCAATCTTTCTTCATAGGAGAGATGCTCCAGCCCTCTAATCATCTTGGTAGCCCTCCGCTGGACTCTCTCCAGGAGTGCCATGTCCCTCTTGTACTGGGGAGCCCAGAACTGGACACAGTACTCCAGGTGAGGCCTCACCAGGGCTGAATAGAGGGGCAGGATCACCTCCCTCGACCTGCTGGCAACACTCTGCCTAATGCACCCTAGGATCCCATTGGCCTTCTTGGCCACAAGGGCACACTGCTGGCTCATGTTTAACTTGTTGTCCACCAGCACTCCCAGGTCCTTCTCGGCAGAGCTACTTTCCAACAGGTCAGTCCCCAGCCTGTACTGGTGCATGGGATTATTCCTGCCTAGGTGCAGGACCTTGCACTTGCCTTTGTTGAACTTCATGAGGTTCCTCTCCGCCCACCTCTCCAGCCTGTCCAGGTCCCTCTGAATGGCAGCACAGTCTTCTGGTGTGTCAGCCACTCCCCCCAGTTTAGTATCATCAGCAAACTTGCTGAGGGTGCACTCTGTCCCTTCCTCCAGGTCATTGATGAATATATTGAACAAGACTGGGCCCAGGACTGACCCCTGGGGGACACCACTAGCCACAGGCCTCCAACTTGACTCTGCGCCATTCACCACAACCCTCTGAGCTCGGCCATCCAGCCAGTTCTCAAGCCACCTCACCGTCCACTCATCTAGCCCACACTTCCTGAGCTTACCTAGGAGGATGTGATGGGAGACAGTGTCAAAAGCCTTGCTGAAGTCCAGAAAGACAACATCCACTGCTCTGCCCTCATCTACCCAGCCAGTCATTCTGTCATAGAAGGCTATCAGATTGGTCAAGCATGATTTCCCTTTGGTGAATCCATGCTGACTACTCCTGATCACCTTCTTGTCCTCCAGATGCTTAGTGATGACCTCCAGGATGAGCTGTTCCATCACCTTTCCCGGGATGGAGGTGAGGCTGACAGGCCTGTAGTTTCCTGGCTCCTCCTTCTTGCCCTTTTTGAAGACTGGCGTGACATTGGCTTTCTTCCAGTCCTCAGGCACCTCTCCTGATCTCCAGGACCTTTCAAAGATGATGGAGAGAGGCCTAGCGATAACATCCGCCAGCTCCCTCAGCACTCGTGGGTGCATCCCATCGGGGCCCATGGATTTGTGGATGTCAAGTTTGGACAAAAGATCTCTAACCCGATCCTCCTCAACCAAGGGAGAGTCTTCCTTTCTCCAGCCTTCCTCTCTTTTCTCCAAGGTCTGGAATTCCTCAGGACTGGCCTTAGCAGTGAAGACAGAAGCAAAGAAGGCATTCAATAACTCTGCCTTCTCTGTATCCTTTGTCGCCAGGGCACCCGCCCCTTTCAGCAGCGGGCCCACGTTTTCCCTAGTCTTCCTTTTGCTATTGATGTATTTGAAGAAGGCCTTCTTGTTGTCCTTGACATCCCTTGCCAGATTTAATTCCAACTGGGCCTTAGCCTTCCTTGTCGCATCCCTGCACGCTCTGACAACGTCCCTGTATTCCTCCCAAGTGGCCTGTCCCCTTTTCCACATTCTGTACACTTCCTTCTTCTGCTGGAGTTTGGCCAGGAGTTCCTTGCTCATCCATGCAGGTCTCCTGCCCGCTTTGCTGAACTTCTTCCTCAGAGGGATGCACTGATCCTGAGCCTGGAGGAAGTGACGCTTGAATATTAACCAGCTCTCTTGGACCCCTCTTCCTTCTAGGGCCCTACCCCAGGAGATTCCCTTAAGTAGGTCCCCGAAGAGGCCAAAGTCAGCTCTCCTGAAGTCCAGCGTTGCAATCCTACTCATTGCCCTGCTCCCTCCTCGCAGGATCCTGAACTCCACCATCTCATGGTCACTGCAGCCAAGGCTGCCCCCAACCTTCACATCTCCAACTAGACCTTCTTTGTTCGTTAGTACAAGGTCTAGCATTGCACCTCTCCTCGTTGGCGTCTCCACCACCTGGGTCAAGAAATTATCATCAATGCTCTGCAGGAACCTCTTTGACTGTTTGTGCCTAGCTGTGCTGTCTTCCCAACAGATGTCAGGGTGGTTGAAGTCTCCCATGAGAACCAGGGCCTGTGATCGTGAGGCTTCTTCCAGCTGTCTGTAGAAGGCCTCATCGATGACTTCCTCCTGATCAGGTGGCCTGTAGTAAACCCCCACAACAGTGTCACCCATGTTACCTTGCCCTTTAATCCTTACCCATAGGCTCTCAACTTGCTCTTCATCCACCCCGAGGCAGAGCTCCATACATTCTAGTTGCTCCCTCACATAAAGAGCAACTCCACCACCTCGCCTTCCTGGCCTGTCTTTCCTAAAAAGCACATAGCCATCCATGACAGCATCCCAGTCATGTGAACTATCCCACCATGTCTCTGTCACTGCAATGAGATCATGGCCCTGCGACCGCACACAGACCTCTAACTCTTCCTGCTTATTCCCCATGCTGCGTGCATTGGTATACAGGCATTTGAGAGAGCCAGTCAAGCACACAGGCTTCCCAGAAGAGGTGCAAGAGGATCCTCCATAGCCATGTTGCATGCTGTCTCCCCTGGTTGTATGCACCCGCTGGAGGCATCCTGACTTCAACGGTGTTTTACTGACTCCCCTGCCACTATACCACTCCCCTTCCCCCATCTTGCCTAGTTTAAAGCCCTCCTTACCAGGCTGGCCAATCTGTTGGCAAAGACGCGCGTGCCCCGCTTGGTAAGGTGGATCCCGTCTCTCCCCATCAGCTGTTGATCTTCAAACAGGGTCCCATGGTCATAGAAACCAAAGCCCTGTTGCCAACACCAGCGGCGCAGCCAGCTGTTAACTTGGAAAATTCGTCTACTCCTCCTCCTGTCCTTTCCCCTCACAGGCAAGATTGAGGAGAAAACGACCTGGGCTCCCAGACCCTTCACCACCATTCCCAGAGCTCTGAAGTCCCGTTTGATGGTTTCCAGTTTGCCTTTCGTGTCATTAGCACCCACATGGAAGATCAGCAGAGGGTAGTAGTCTGATGCATGGACAAGCCTTGGCAGTCTTTCCACGACATCTCTTATTCGAGCCCCTGGCAGGCAGCAAACCTCTCTGGACAAGAGATCAGGTCGGCAGATAGGTGCCTCTGTCCCCTGCAGCAGGGAGTCACCCACAACAATCACTCGCCGTTTCTTCCGGGGGTTCCTGCACGGCACAGGGTCTGCCAGGCCAGTTGCCTCCCTTGGAGCCATGCCCAGCTCCTCCTCGGCTTGGAGGGCGCTAAACTTGTTCTTCAAGGGTAAGTCTTGAGGAGGAGCAAGAGCCTTTCTCCTTCTGCGAGAGGTCACCAGCTTCCAGCCCTCTTCAACAGCGTTATGATGCACCTTTACACACGGTGCTGAGCCCTCTGACACCTCCGCTGCAGTCGGGGCAGGGGACTCCCGGAGCTGAACAATCTCCGAGAACACCCTGTCAATCTCCCGCTCATCCTCTCGGATGCTACGCAGCCTACTAACCTCCTCCTGTAACTCCTTTATCTGGTGACGCAATTGGTCAACCACAGCACACCTCACACAGGAGAGCTGACTGTCAGTCCAGGCCTCGCGGAGAGGCCCCAGGCACTCCCTGCAGCCTGACACCTGCAGAGCTGCATCTGCTGTCTGAGGGTCTGTCTGGGTTGAGGCCTCAGACACAGCCAATGCAGCACCTCCCGCAGCCATTGGGGAACGTGCTCTGCGGCGTGTCATGACCATGCCCGGGGAAGGACACACCACTGTGCAAAATGGAGAGATGCCTTCTTTGCCTTCTGGCGCCCTTCTGCGCGAACTGCTGCGCAAACTGCTGCGTCTGTTCGCTGCCTCTGTTGGCTGCGCTCACTGAGCTCTGTTGAGCTCCTCACTGTGAGCTGGATACGGATGGGTGAGCTCCAGGGTGTCCAAAGGCATCAGGAATGGGAGACACATGGCAGGGTGCAGGGCTCCTCGGTGTCACAGAGAGTCCAGGGCATTCCCCCTCTCTCTCTGGGCAGGGCCCTCTGGCTCCCTGCGGCTGATGGATGGAGGGAGCCGGTGTGATGGGCGAGTGGAGATGCCCCTGCATGGGACGTGGAGCAGAGTCCTGGATGACCAGTGGGACATGAACGATGCCAGCGTGATGTGCCAGCAGCTCCAGTGCGGAGAGGCAGAGCAGGCCTACAACCCACCAAAGCCGGAGCGAGGGAGGGGCCCTGTGGGTCTGAGAAGGGTCCAGTGTGCAGGGAAGGAGACTCGCCTGACCCTCTGCAACACCTCGCTGCCTGAGGCAGCGCTAGCAGGAATTGCTGAGGACGTGGGGGTGGTTTGCTCGGGTGAGTCGCTCTGACAGTTCCCGAAGCACTGCACTGCCCCGTGCCGTAAGGCCTGACGAACGGGGTTTCTCCTGGCTGCAGGGAGCCGGCGGGTCCGGCTGGTGAATGGGACAGGGCGCTGTGCTGGAAGAGTGAAGATCTACTACCAGGGCACCTGGGGGACCGTCTGCGATGACTCCTGGGACCTGTCCGACGCCACTGTCGTTTGCCGTCAGCTGGGCTGTGGAGTGGCTGTGCAGGCGACCGGCTCTGCTCGTTACGGAGGAGGCTCTGGGCAGATCTGGCTGGACGACGTGAAGTGCTCCGGGGGTGAAGCTGCTCTCTGGGTCTGCCCTCACGGGGGCTGGGGGCAGCACAACTGCAGGCACAAAGAGGACGCAGGAGTTGTCTGCTCAGGTCTGTGCTGGGAGTGGTGATGGGAGCCTGGTGCCTGGGGAGGTAGGGATGAGGGGAGAGCAGGGCATGGCTGAGACTGCCCCTGGCTGCCCCGAGCCCCCTTCCTGCCCCCGTCCTGGGGACACCTGTGCACTGTCCCCATTGGACCTCGTGAGGGTTATAGGGAGAGCCCAGCCGTCCGCAAGGGTTAGAGGGGAGGGCACTGCTGCACCTTAGGGACTTCTCTCTGCTCCCTGGGTGAAAGGGTGACTTGCCAGCAGTGCCCTCTGCCTCTCTGAGCCCTGAGGTAGCCAGAAGGGTCCCTGTTTCTTGGAGTAACCCTTCCTGCCCATGGATGCTGCAGAATAACCTGGGGCATTGTCAGGGGTGCTTTAGGTTTCTCTCTCCTCACCCCCGGACCAGCTTGTTCCCTCCAACTTTGTGCCTTTCCTTTCAGAGTTCATGGCCCTGAGGCTGGAGAACAGCGATGGCTGCTCTGGGCGCCTGCAGGTTTTCTACAACGGGACATGGGGCAGTGTTTGTTCCAACTCGATGACTCCTGACACCGTGTCCCTGGTGTGCAAACAGCTGGGCTGTGGAGATGGAGGGTCCATTGAAATAAATGTTCCAAGTGGCAGGGTGTCTGGCCCCACATGGCTGGATCATGTTGAGTGTGGGAAGACAAACAGCTCCTTTTGGCAGTGCCCCTCTGCTCCCTGGAACCCACAGTCATGTGATGACCAATGAGAAGTGACCCACATCACCTGCAATGGTAAGGCTGGAGCTACCTGGGCGCAAAGGCTCACACCAGGTCTTGCTCCCTGTTCAGCAAGGTGCAACGCAGAGAAACAGCTTGGAGTGGCTTTTACTTTGTGTTTCAGGCCGTTCTGCTGTCAGTGACACAAACACAACATCAGCTCTCAGAGTGACACACATCCATCAGCAATAGCTGTCCTGAGCTCCCTGCATAGCCCAAGGAGAGGCAGAGGCAGAGGCACCTCCAGGTGATGCCTCTTCCACCTTACCTTGGACACTTCCGGAGGTGCCTGTTGCTCTCTGTTGCCCGTAGAGAGGGCCCAGACAACCACCTATTAGCTTGGGAAGTCCATGCAGAGCATCCCACTCATGGCTGTGGTTTGCTGAGGGAATGGGAAGGGAGAGAGTGCAACCAGTCCTGGTGGCTGAAGGTTCTGTAGGAAACAGGCCCTGGCCAGGGCACTGCTGGCACCGGAGCTCAGACAAGCCTCCCCTCTGGGAACATCCGTCTGCTCCATTGCTAGTCATTAGCCCTTGGAGGGTGAACAGTCAAGGGTAGCCCTGGAATGCAGCGCTGTTATACACTGCATTACTGGGAGTTTCAGCTGTGTCCATGACCAAGGAGGCAGTGGGAGGTTCACGCACAGGTCAGTCCTGCTCCCACCTGCATGACCCCCGTGAAGCAGCCCCTTCAGCACAGTATTTCCTTCTGCAGGGAGATGACCAGAAACCTCCTCAGCCCCAGTGGCCAAGTGCCCCAACTCTACGAGCTGCACAGGTACTGCTCCTCTGTGTGTCCTTCTTCCCTGGCCAGGCTCTCCCAGCTGCCCCAGTGATGTGGGGGTTTCTACCTTTTCCAGAGATGGAGAAGATTCGTGCCGTGGGAGGAGAGGACCGGTGCTCGGGCAGAGTGGAGGTTTGCATATAGCATGAGGGTGACATTGCCCCAGGCCATCTCCCCAGGGATGCTGTTGTCATTGGGGATGTGGCTGTGGTGCCTAGACAGAGCAGTGGGGTTGGGCTGTGAGGTCAGTCCTGGGCTAGCCCAGGGGGAAGGACTGGGTGACCACGTCGGGGTCTGATCTCCTGTCCCCATGTCCCTGTGCCAACCCTGCCTCTGTCTCAGGCTCCAGGAGGTCCCTGGAGCCCTTCTCTGAGGCCGTGTACCAGGAGATCGACTACCTGGACGTGGGAGAAGGAGGCGCGGTTCAGTCACTCAGGTCAGTGTGGGTCCCTCGTGGGAGGGAGCACGTCTGCAGGGCCCTTTCCCCTGGCCTTGACCCAGGGCAGGACCTTGGCAGCCCCCAGGCCAGTGGTCCCCGCAGCGCTGGGCCATGGGGGTCTGAGGGGAGAGCAGCGCAGTGCTGGGCTCAGGAGAGGAGCTGCCTCCCCACCAGCTCTGCCTGTCCCAGCCCAGGGCACAGCGCCTCCCTGCCTGCCCCACTGCACCCCGAGGTTGTGCCTGGTGGGTGAGGGAGGAGGCTGTCCCCGGGCAGCTTGGAAAGGCCCTTTGAGATGAGGTTGTCCCATGGGAGCAGGAGGAGTCCTGAGCCCTCCTCCCCATGCAGTCCCTGCTGTGTGGGTGCCCATCCCCAGCAGCTCTGGCCATGAGCAGGGTCATCAGGGCTCACTCCGATAACACCTGCTGCTCCTCTTGCCAGGCTCCTCTTCAGAGAGGTCCCTGACCAAGCTGCAACCCGAGCCTAGAGACAGTGAGGAGGAGGATGGTCCTGGGTCAGCACCAGGTAATGGAGGGGGAGACAGAGGAAAGGTCGGTCTCTCCTCCCTGTAGCTGTGTGACCAGCAGCAGTGTCACTGAGTGTCACCATCAGGGTGGGGAGGAATCGCCCTCGGGAGCGACTCCAGAGCCGTGCAGAGTGGGCGAGGGTCAGACGTGCCCATCAGAGCTGGATGCCTGCAGCCCTGTGCCCTACAGGGTCACAGGAGGACTTCCTGGGCTCGACCTGTCCCTGCCTCCAGCAGGCCCCAAGCTCGCCCCAAGGAGCTGAGCCGCAAGGCACCGGCATCTCCCCAAGCACACAGGGAGTCTCCACAGCCAGCTCTGGTGCAGAGCCCGGCACTGCCGACCCTGTGGCTGGGCGAGAAGGGATCCCCACTGTCGCGCACACGCTCCTGTGACCCCAGGGGAGGTGGGCAGGATGCTGGGTCTCCTGTGACCCCACCAACACTAGCATCTCAGCCCCTCATTCCTGCATGCCCTTGCTTCCTCTGCTCTGCGGGAGGGCTCTTCTCATTGCCACCTGCTCCCCTCTCCTTTCAGATGTCCCTGTTCTGCCCAGAGGTGACCCAGCAGACGGCTATGATGATGCCAGGGAAGTCTCTGACCCTGGGGAGGATCTTGTTCCTGGGCAGGGAGATTGGGAAGCACCCAGGGATGCGGAGGAAGGAGTCGGACCTGGGGAGGCCCAGAGAGGTGAGGGGGAAACGCAGTGGGGCTGGTGCCTGGGGTGCCGTCGGTGGAGCCCGGAGAGTCACTGCACACTGAGAGCTTGACGTGCCGGGATGGGGAGGGAACCTGCCCCAGGAGTTTTCCTAGTGGGGAAACTGGGGGGAGATAACAGGCTGAAAATCTCAGGGAGGTGAGAGGAGGGGGAGGAAGGGGATTTACAGCCCAGGAGGGGCACACGCACGGGGCCAACTGCAACACACCGACCTTGCTGCTTCCAGGGGAGAGCCTGCACTCCCGCGAAAGTGACAGGGCCCCTGGAGCCGAGAGAGCTGCCCTATGCCTGCCCCCTGTGGACACAGGCTACGATGATGCTGAAGAGGCATCTCTGGCACGTCCCCATGAGGACACCAAGGCTGTGAGACTGGACCCTGGTGCCAAAAGGTCCCTGAGCCCGGGGCCAGGGGAGCCCACCTCTGCCATGCGGTTGGGAGCTCCTGGGATGGAAGAGAGGTCTGTGCAGCTGGGAGAGCCTTGAGTGCCAGAGACCAGTCTCCCTTCTCCCACTGGTGTCAAAAATTTTTCTATTAGAGCATTTTTTTTTCTATTTTCATGTCTCTACTTTTATGCCATGCATTGGTATTTGTTCTTATTAAAACCATTTGGGAGTTTGATCCAGAGCTGGTGCTTCCCTCCCCACGTGTTGGGGTGTCTCCTTGAGGCTGATCAGGGAGAGCAAAGCACCAAGAAACTGCAGCAGGGAAGGGGCACGTCTTGGGAGCAGCAGGCTCTGAGACAGGCTGTGTGCCTGCAAGCATCCATGGTCCCTGGAGGGTGGGAATAGTGAGCAGCCCAGCTAGGGGATATTCCTGCTGGCAGAGACATTTCCATCCTGCAACCACACACAAGAGTTTCCAGCCAAAGTGGGTCTCTCCGCAGGGTCCTGTAATGCAGGGTCCAGTAATGCCCCTCTGGGCAGGGAGGTCCAGACTCCTCACCCCGGGAGTGCCCCCGCTTGCTCTTTTCCCAGGGGCTGTGCCTGGGCCTCCCTGTCCCAAGGCATGGTGGCCACCACAGAGCTGCAGTGACAGGGTTAGCTCTGCTCTGCGGCCCCACAGGAGTGAGCCTGGAGGTGACAGCAGGGCCCTGAACACCCCAGCCAACCCCAGAGGGCTCATTGCCCAGGGATCACCTCCCCACAGTGGTTGGGAGGCAGCTCTGCTTCCCGCTGCCCCAGCACATGGCACAGAGCAGGTTGTTTGGGTGCCCGGGGCTGGGATTTCCCCTCCTCTGGCTCTGCAGGGACCCCTGTTTCCAGGGGCTGCTCCTGGTTCCCACAGCCCTCATGGACCCCCGAGCACTCCTGGCACAGCCCAGAGCTGGCTCCTTCCCGGCAGGCGGCACCAGGGCCCTGGGCAGCTCTGGGACCCCCCTTCTGCTCCCATCCCACCCCTCTGCCCTCTTGCTGCTGGGCTGGGGGGGCAGGAGAAGGAGCTGCCTCGCCTGGGGTGCCTGCCAGGTTGGGTCTGTGCAGGGGAATATCTGTGTGCAGGGCGCAGGGGACAGGAGCAGGCAGTGGTGGGAAGGGACGTTTCCTTCAGCAGGGCAGGAGGCAGAAGAGGAAGAGGGCAGGGGACTGGAGAAGGGATCACCCCAACACGCGGGCTCCAGCATGCATGATCCAAAGTCATGGATCAGCCCCCAGCCTCGGGACGGGCCCATCCCCGAGGCTGCTCATAAGGGCGTATTTCAATGGCAGAAAACATTTCATGTCCATCCCTAAAGCTGGTGCCGATGGGAGCTGAGACAGGATCCCTGTTCCTAGGCTGGGATTTTAACGGGCTGAGCCCCACTGCCCACAGGCGAGACCCTCTCACACAGGAGACAACTGGGGAGGAGGGTTCGGTGGTTGTGCAGCATCTGGCACCCAAACTGCCCTCCCTCCTCCAGCTGGGGGCAGGTCTCCGATCTCCGCATCCCGCTGGCCCTTCCTGAGGGGTTCCCCATACCACACACTGATGGGCAGTGGGGCTAAGGCCGAGCACACAAAAACACACTCCACCTTTGTCCTGGCTCATTTCCTTTCCCACACTGAGCTGACACCTGATCTACTCAGAGAGATCTCCTGCAATGGGGAAGAGTCACCAAATGCCTCTGTGTCTGTATCTATAGGATCTATGTTAATATCTATATGTAAAAAATGTTGAGATTCTGTGACTAAACTGGCAGTTTTTGAGAGTAGCATTTTTTCCTGCTTTAATTTTCTTTTCCTACATTGAAATTATTTATGTACCCTATTTTTTCCTTTGCATTTTTTTCTTTCCTTCATCATCCCCTCCTCCCACTACTTATGCACCCATCCTCCACTCAGTTACTGGTTTCAGCCTTCCCAGCCCCAGGAAAGCATGGGGCCGTGCAGCTGCCGCCAGCTCTCCCTGCCCAGCTGCCTGAGCACAGCTCGCCTCTTCCCCTGCAGCCGGCACTGTCAGGCCACGAGACAAAATCAGACCTGTGTGCCCAGGGTCTGGTGCCTCTCTCGAGGAGGCAGAGGGTAACTCCACCAGTCCCAGTTCTGCCCAGCGTTGACTATGCTTCGCAGGAGGGTTTCAGCTCTGGGTCCCAGGAGAGGGGCAGCTCTCCTCTTCCCCAGCAGCCAAGCCACAGCCCAGCAGTGAGGGCTGTGTGAGCCCCCTTCTTCCTCCAGCCGGGACAGGGCAAAGCCAGGCTCCCCGCCAGGAACAGCCAGGGCTCGGCAGCACTGCAAACAGCAGGATCCTGCCCTCGAGGAGAGGAGGGAGCCCGTGGCTGTCACCAGCACCCTCTCCCGCAGCAGCTTTTCCCTGTGCCCCACTGGGAGCTCCTCCAGTGCCAGGCCCTGTGCTGACCCTCCATGGGCAGCAGCACGTCCCAGAGCTGTGGACATCCCGGCTCCTATCCAGGATGGCGCACTGGTGCTGGGGACCTTGCAGGAGGGCTGGGCCATGTGTGCAGAAGTGGGAAGTGATTATGGGAGGGGACTGGATGCCCAATTTAGGCACGAGGGAAAAGCACCAGTGCTGCTGATGGTGACAACGATGGTGTCACCAGCAAATCTCTGAAGCAGTGGGGCAGGGCTAGGGTGACCTTGAAGGCTCTGGGGGCAGCCAGGCCTCAGACACCACCTCCAGCCCTGCGACCTGGAGCCTCCCTGCTGGCAGCCCCCTGCCCTGAGGCAGCCCCCTCCCTCCCTAGTCCTGGCCCATCTCCCTGTGGGAGATGCGGGGCTGGAGCCTGAGCCCCAGCAGGAGCAAGGGTTGTGTTTGCAGTGCCCATGTGCGTTACCCACCTCCGTGGGGTCTCGCTCTGTGAATGCTTTTCTCACGCGGGCTTCCAACAGCCAGGGTGCAGAAGAGCAGTGCCTGTTCTGATCAGTCCCATGGCCCCTCCGCCATGGGGTGACCACCTGCTCAGCAAGCCCCAGGGCTGGCACTGCCCCTCTCCTACCCTATGGGGAGATGTGGGGCCAGGCTCAGCCCTTACCCAAAGGACACGCTCTCCCTGAGGGCTGGCACAGGGACCCCTCTGCTCAGCTGCAAAAACATCACCACACAGACACACATGGACATGGGCCAGAGATGGGCCAAGAGTGACAGAATGAAGACATACCCCTGCTCCCTCTCCAGGATGATGTCTTTGGCATCCTCAGGAGACTTTTGCCAGCACTAAGATCAGACCTGCAGCCAGATCTCTCACCTTGGCTGTAGGAAACAGCGTGCTGGCTCTAAAGCTCCACACAGAGCCTATAGCAGGAGCTGAGGGGAACAGCGTGAGCGCCTAGGTCCATAACCAGAACATGATGCATCCAAATGATCTGTTTGCTTCACAGACATTCATGGACAGAGTGTTTATATACATATATGTGTGTATATATATATATATATATATAAACATATATAGATATATAAAAGAAACCTAATCCATTGGGAACTTTTGCTTAGGGAATGCTCATGTGGGGAATCCAAATCTTATAAACAGGAGAGTTGGCTGCTCTCTGGCTTTTGAGGGTAGTCTCTGCCACAGGTGTCCTTGCAACAGCATCTTCAGGTGGAGCAGGTGAGAGTCCCTGAATGGGGTTGTTCCAGTTAATCCTTATTATCCAGCTGGCCTGTGGTCCTACGTGACCACTCCAGAGCATGCATGATCCATTTCTATTGATAAAGGACTGTATTAAACAAATGGGAATGTCATCTTTGTATCACAGTTACAACTTCAGTTCCAAAGATCTTGCCACAGTGCAAAAGATGTTTGCATCGTCATCCCATTGTTTCCCCCCTTTACCTGCCTCCCCCTTAGCTCTCCTTTCTGATGGTGGCAGTTTTCTGATGCTCTTGATGACCTCACAATGCCTCCCTGCTGACCTACATGCTAATGGCCAGTCCGGCTGATGTAAGGAATTGACCTCACAATCAGCACCCTAGCATTGCAAAACTAGAGCAGGACAAGGCTGGTCAAGGGCCAAATGAACACACAGGAAGGGGTCTTTCATGCCCCCTGCCCCTAGAAGTGTGCTTTTCCACAAGTCCTTAGGGCACAAGGAGGACCTCAGCCAGTAGCACCTACCTGTCTTGGCATCTTCTAGATTTTTTTAACCAGTTTCTCAGGTGGGGGCATGGTGTCAGCACTGTCCTTCCTCCTGCCTTTCTCCACCTTCTCAGCACTGTCCTTCCTCCTGCCCTTCTCCACCTTCTGTGAGGAGCTCCCTCCGATGGCTGGGAGCACACTGAAAATACACATTGTGGGGAGGTGGTGTGAGCACAGCGCGAGTTTGGTCTCCACTCTGCGCTCCCAAGCTGGGCACCTGCTTCTGCAGCAGAAGGCAGTCCCGCAGCAGAATGATGTGGGGTCGACTGCCTGTGTTCACATCCACAGACACAGAGATCACCCCCAGCTGAAGCGCCCAGGGCTCCATGATGTGCCTGGAGGAACGCTCAGGATGCCCAGGCACAGGCTCTCTCTCGAGGCAGCAAGGAGAGGAGCAGGGGCCTTTACAAAGACAGGCTCTGTGAGACACACTTACCCCATCCTGGCAAATGTATTAAACACTCCTCGATGGTCCCAGCTACCTTGCGCTTAGGTATGGAAAACTGATTCTTCCTGGAGACCCAGGGTCAAAGAAGGAGAAAGTGATCAGGGGTGTAAAGGCATTCCTGCCATCGTGGGATCAGGAGTTACTGTGCCATGTGAGAAAAGGCATTCAGAGCTGCCCTAAACCTCGTGTCCACAGCAAACATCTCACTCAAAAAAGCACAAGGCTGCAGGATCACCCTCCTCCATGCCTCCAAGTGTCTCACCTGCCACGAGACGCTTTGACCTCAGCTTTCTTCCCCTTTCCTTTCTGCATATTGGTAGCTGTTATTCTGGGTGGAGGATGCCTCTCCCTGAAGAGGAGACGCTTGGCAGGAAGAGTTCCTGCAAGCAGGAGGCAAGAAAACACTTCAGGACAGCATTGTGGAGACCTTTGGAACAGGAAGGATAAGCAGATGCGCTCAAGCTTGTGATAAATCTGTGAGGCAGGCCTCAAGCTGATTCCTTTCAAAGCTTGCTTCCTGGGTGGTCTTTGGTCTTTCCAGACACTGGCTTAGACTATCTGTCTTTTTGTTTTTACTGGGCAATATCTTTTCTTGTGGAATTGGTTTTCTCATGTTCTATCCCATTCACTTGATGGAAAAGGGGGCTTGCTGGGATGTCCTGGTGACCGAACAGAGCCTCTCTGGGGGCCATAATTTCACACAAGGCAAGCCAATCCTTGGATCAGTCTACTGATCTCACATGCCTACAACTCCTCTGTAGACACAGTCAACACAAAGGCACTGTTTTGGGGATGTGTAGGAGAGAGTAGGAAAGAAAGGTTAGAACGCCTTGCTTTGAAAATGAAAGGAAGTCTTGGCACAGGCTACCAGACTTTTTAACCATCTGACTTTTCCCATCCTGAGTCACTTGAGAGTTCCCATATGGGTAAGCAGCATCACCTCCAGTGCCTCATGCTACCCCCGGGAGCCATTGCACAGGAGCCTTGCCTCCAATGCCCTACCCAGCAGCACAGGAGGAGAAGGCACAAACCCCTGCCAGGAACCAGCTGTTCCATTCCCTTTTTGCCACTCGCGTTGTCTTTTCCCATCTCCTCTTCCTGGCTGGGCTTCGCAGGTGCCACAGGTGGTTTTCTAGCTCTCCTCTCAAGCTTGTACCTGGAAACAAGAAAAAAGGCACCAGTTCAAAGGAAGGGCACCACACTTCCTTTGCACCTTGTGTGAATAAGGGGGACACAGGGGCATTTGGGAGCTACTGTGAAGTCCTCCTTTTTCCAAAGCAGAATATACAGAACATGCCAGATTCTGGAGGAGCATCCTAGCAAGCTGAGTGACATCATGAAGACCTCCAGAGCCTGGAGGGGTGTGAGTTTCCTCCTCAGGCTCTTCAAGAGCTTCCCTATCCTTCCTTGTAGGAAAGCTCATTCTAACCCAGATCCTCTGGGCTGCCACTGTGACCATCTCCCATCTCCTGTTCATGTTCATGTCCAGGCAGAACAGGCTACTCTCCTTCCCTACAGCTTCCCAGCACCATTTCTAACTCCTCTCTCACCCTCCAAAACACTCGCAGGCCCTCCCAAGCTGATATTTGTGCATCTGTAAAAAGGAACCTCCATCTCCCAGGCAGGTAATGGAACAAAACACTGAGCACAATGGGAGCCAGCACAAAGCTCTCCAAAAAACCCCACTGGGCACTGGCTTCACTTGGGCCTAGACAGGCCTCCCATCAAAAAAAACCTTTGACCCAAGAAAATACATGCAGGACACATTTCATTCACACAGGTCTCTCAGAAGACATGGAAATGTCCCAAGCCAGTGACTAGTATGGACCTGTACTTGAATTCACATTGGAAAGAGTTAGTCTCAAATGACTTTCTGAGCAGCCTTCACAAGCGCTGGCAACACAACGCTACCAAACATGCTGAGAGAAGCTGCTTGCTTGGCCAGCCAGGGGCTAAGAAGCAACAAACCATACTCACTCAGGAAAGACAATGACATGACCAGACCAGGTCTGAGAAGCAGCAGTTTCAGTGCCCAAGAGGACTGAATCCCTCATCTCCGGCATCTGCAAAGGTGAGAGACACATGTGAGATGAGGCCAAGGAAAGTATCTCATCGCTCACAGGGGCAGCAAACTTTTCCACTGCTCAGAGAAGGTGCTGCCTCTCTGAAATGTTGAATCTCTCTCTTCCTCGCAGCAGCCCCTCAGTTATACAGCAGAGCAGCTGGAGGGAAATACATGAGAAAGACTAGGAACACTGCTTTTTGCAAGGCTGAGAATGCAGAGACTCAGCCCAGACACCAGGTCTTTCCTAATGCAGGAGTCAATGGAGGCAAGCACAGGGGAAGGCATTTCACTAGCCGGGGGTCCTGGCTGCTCTTTTTTCTTTCCCTGCTGGCTTGAGTTGATGCCTCCTGAGCTGAGAACAAAGGGCTCAGACGTGAGGTTAATCCCCACATAGTCTCTCCTAACATTCAGACGGCTGCCTGTGCACCATGGAGGAATAGAGAGACGCAGCCCTTCCTTTCCCTTTGCACAGAGGGTTCCAACTATGAAGGCCAAGTCTCTGGTGTCTTTTTAAGGGGCAGGTGAGGGTCCTGCTCTGGGACCCACTGGGAACAAAGGCTGGAGAAAAGGCCCTGGCCCAGACAATGGACTGAGAAGGCACCACGGACTAAGTCAGAAGGAAGAGACAGAGCTGGGAAGCAGGGCTGGGCTACAGCCTGCTTGCATCTCTGGCTTAACCCTCAAGGGGCTCAGCTCGGCCTGCTTCCACACCTCCCCTTTCCAGCTGCACCTGAAAGCCCAGGCTGAAGCACAGGGCTGCACTAGAGACCTGGGCAAGGACATTGGGCTCCAGTGATTCTCTCTGTGACATGCTGCAGCCACCACTAGCAGCGAGCAGGTGCACACTTCAGGACAGAAAGACTCCCTGTGTGCTGGTGAGAGTGTAGGGCCCTGGGAAGAGCTGGTCAGCACAACTAGACCAACACAGCAACAGCAGCAACAGGGCTCTGGCCCCACCTGGGCCTTGCTCTGCCTGTGCCTCTGCTTCCTGCCTAGACAGTGGGGTGAGCAGCGTTCCCTGCACAAATAAACCTACACAGACACAGACCTAAAAACACCACTGAACAAGAGGATGAGAGTGAGGAGATATTCTGGCCAGCTGCCATATGGGAGAGAAGACACATGCTCAGGCCCTCCAGCTTCAAAGAGAGAGGACTGAAGTCACCAGAGATTGGCCAGAGATGTCTGACATCCCAGATGGCCCAGGCGGGGGCAGGAGAGAAGGAACTCACTGTTCCTTCACCACACCACAGTGCAAGGGCATCCCATGAAGGGCTCAGGCCGAGCTTCCAAAGGGACACACAGAAATATTGTTACCTCGCTTAAGGGGAAGCTGTTGAACTCGCTGCCTTACCATCTCAGACATGCCCAAAGGACACATGGGTTCAAATGTGAGCCTGACACAAAGGGGCACTAAACCATGGCTGTCTGGAAGATGGGAGGTCTACTGGGAAAAACCACACAAGACCTGCCCTTTCCTTGGACTTTTTCCCAGAGCACGTGCAAGCAGTGCATGTGGCTGCATGAATCTTTGGGTGGACCCAGTACAGCCTATTCCCAGGGTCTTCTCTGCTGCCAAATCCTCTGAATGCTCAAGACAAACTGTCCAGGGAGCTGGCATTACTCCAGGCCAGGACTGTCCATGCCCCTAAACAGGTCATGGCAGGCTAATAGAATTGCATTCACTCATGATTTCAAAAGGACCACAGGTAGCACTGCAGAAATGGAAAGCTTGCCCCAAGAAGAGCTTCTAGCAGCTGCTCGGTCCCATTCAGCCTTCTCAGAAAGTCTCTGTAAAATCTCATTTTCACATCTACCCCTTGAATAACAAGCATGCCGATGTCCTTCAACACAAGGGCAACATTCTTCCCACTCTCGAGGCAACAGGAGAAAAGATGCATGGTCTCTTCTATGCAAGCCTTCACTGCTTTCCAAGGAACAGAGATGTTCGAGGCTATGCAAGCATACTTCAGGGGCTCAGAGAGCTTATGACCTAGGAAGCAGCAAAAGAGCAACAAAGTCACAAGCGCAGCAGGCTAACACAGAGCATGGGCAGCTTTGAGGTCTTCAAGCAGGACCCTGCCACAGAGCTGTCTTCTTTAAACATCTGGGAAAGCTCCTGAAGGAAGCTGATATCACTGCTCCCTAGGAGAAGTTCAAAGCACTCTACAACCGGATGTACAAAGTGCAATGGGCCAAGCGCAATGCTTTCTTCCCTACAGACATAGAAAGAAAGGGCCCTAGCCATCTCGTAGGAACATGAGGCACGATGGCAGGACAGGGAGAGGAGAAAGGGGGCCAGTTCCCATGTTGAGGGAGTGGGTGCCAGGTCATGATACTTGTGCCCACACTCAATGCCTTCCAGGGCGGGAGAGATTTAGCTGTGCCACGTCACATGAAAGCAAGGAAGGAAAGAGGGAAAGGAAAACACAAGCACTGCATGACACCCCTTCAGATCCTTCTGGCCACCCCCAGCACCCTCAGAAGTGCACAGCAAACATCCCTGCTTCTGGTGCCAGAGGTCCATCTCCAAGGAGTGCCAGACTGATGTTGCCATCACAGAGAAGATGGAGTCCTTTCAAAAGAAAGACCCACTCCAAACACAGCTCGGAGCTCCTGCTGCCCCACAGGCATCACCAATGTCCACTACCGCTGCAGCGCTGGCAGCACTGACCAGCCATCTCCGCAAAGCTGGCCTCTGATGGCTTTTCATACACTCTAGTTTCCCCATCTCCATTTCAAGGCTCTCTACAGCTGCCTTGGACCCACTTCTAAGTAGAAGGAGAGTGCAAGAGCCACCATGAATGCTGGTATTTGCCTTTACAAGGTCTGGTGTGGCAGTAAACACAGACCAATGGTTTTAATGAAATCTGATGAGAAGAAGCATCCCCAATACCTCTGGTGTGTAGCCAGCTGTTAAAGCAAGGCCGAGAGAAAGGGAGTCTACTTGTATTGTACATGAGGATGACAGGATAATTAAAGCAAATGAAGGTGTTCTCAGGACCTGGTGAAGGAACTCTGGCTGTCTAACACTGAACAGCAGTTATGCACAGCCCACAGATGTCCCACGCGGAAGCCAAAGTTTCAGCCTGTCTCCTTACCAGGAACATAGGCCTCATCATAGGTGAGGCCGTGAACCTCTGCAATATTCTTCGAAAGACGGAACACGGGTCTGCGAACTGTCAGAAGACCACGCTTCCCACCACCAACTTGCTCAGTCACAATATCGAAGGTCCCAAGCCGAATAACTCTGACTCCCTGAAAAGAGGAAGGAAGAGAAGAATTACGAGACTGTTAGGTGGACAGGCTGGAGACTTGTCAGGGCAGGGGATGGTGCTCAGTGCCCTGCCTGCTCCTGCCATACAAAGGGGACAGATGGAGCACTCTGGGAAAGCTTTGGAGAAGCCTTGGAGCAATTCTTTGTAAGAACTTTCCAGATGCTTTCATCGCCCTTCTCTTCACCCTCTCAAAAAGACAAGTCAAAGCCAAGACGTCATCCCTCAGACACATAAGAGGCAGAAGAAGGGTTTGGTGGGGAGGCCCAGGATGGCAGACCCACCTGGTTCAGCATCAGCTGATGAACAATGTAGTTAGCCACACCTTCCCAGACAGCAAGGGTCTCTGGAAAAGAAGTGAAAGACATGTCATGCTCTGGGTGGGCCAGCTCAAACCATTCAGCACATGCCTAACCAAGGAGATGATAAGTGCAAGCATATTCAAACCGCATCCCCCTCCTCAAACACACCCCATTCCCTGGCAGGGGCGGCAGGGCTGGGGTGGGCACTGCCTTGAAGCTATAACCTTTTGTCTGCCCCCAGGAGGGCTCTGGAGCTGAAACAGAGCCATTAGGACATGCAGATCCTGCCACGGGACATCCACAATGTGTCCCTGAGCTCAAAGCCTGCTCCGCCAGTCTGGAGGCACAAGGAGACCCAGTGGGAAGGAGCTAGAGGCAGAGGCCGGTTCTCCCAGACAGAAAGCCCCACTGAGCTGAGTCAAAGGCCAAGGATTCATTTCCAGCACAGGTGTTTCCGACGGCCTCTCCAGAGCCCAGCAGGAGCTGCAGGACCCCTCAGCCTCCTTCACACAGGTCTCCTTTCCTTCTAGATGCAGATCTCCCCCTCATCCCTCCCTAGGGATATTGGCAAGGGATTTCCACCCCTCAGAGGACAGTGCTGTCCGGGGGCTCAGGGCATCCCCAGGCTCTCCCCTGGGGGGCCAGTTTCCCTGTATGGGATCCCCGCACACACAGGCTCTGCATGGCCACCAGAGCATCTCCAGCTCCTTCCCCCACCTGGAGCTCGGGTGGGCCATCCCCACTGCAAGGCCAGCAGTGACCCTTGGGGCAGGGACTTCTGCCCGGGGGCCCCAGGATGGCAGGGGCAGCATCAGGGCCAGGACCCAGCAGTCCTGGTGGCCGCACTGGCACCTGAGCCAGAGGAGAACGTCAGTCAGGGCTCTTGGGGCACCCACCAACTCATCCAGCCTCCCCCCAGCCCCAGGGTTTCCACAGCCACGTCCAGAGTTAATGATCTCTGCCACGGCTCCCGGGAAGGAGATCCTGAAGGCCTTACCCTGGCGGGGGAGCGCTGGCACCCCCTGCCCACGCCGCCTCCCCTGGCCAGTGTCCCAGAGCTCCATCCTTGTCCTCCTCGCCCTGGGTCACCCCCGCAGCGGGAGGTGATGAGGAAACAGCTCCTCTCCTCCTCCTCCTCCTCCTCCTCCTCCACACGTCCCCGCAGCCCCACACTGCCCCGGCCTCCCCTTGCCGGCTCCCGCTGGGCTCGGCGGCTCCTGGCAGCAGAGCGGTGCTGAGAGCAGCCCCAGCGCCTGGGCTCCCCCGGCCTTGCCGGGACGTGTGGGGAGAGGCCGTGGCCGGGCGGGAGAGGAGAGCTGTGTCTGTGACCCGGGATGTCCTCTGTGACCACAGCCTGTGTCACAGAGGGGCACGGCCCCCCCTCGCCCCAGGGCCCCGGGGGGCCAGGGCTGGCCCTGCAGCAGTCAGGGGCTGCGTGGGCAGTTGGGGGGCTGCCGCTGCCCCCACGCAGGCCATGGGGCAGGGATAACCCCACCGGGGTCCCGGCTGGGCTGGGCACTGCGGCTGCGCTCACCCCGGCCGTGGTCCCCGTGCGGGAACCCGGCTGCAAGGGAGGGCTGTGGGCACCCACCCGGGGGGGTCCTGCAGCGGGCAGGTGTGGGGTGGGGTGGGGTGTTTGGTTTGCACTCCTTTTTGGTTTAAAAAGGTTTCTGTAGCAGCCCCTCACTGTGCAGCAGCAGGACGTGACCCCCAGGAGCACCCACAGCCCTCCCAGCCATTGCTGCACGTGGCCGCGGGCCGAGCTGGGGGCAACTCCTCCCCGGCCCCTCTGCACCGGGATGAGCAGCAGGATGGTGCCCATCAGTTGGGACAAGCAGCAGGATGGTGCCCATCAGCCCCACTTGCACCCCACTGCCTGGGCGCTCCTGGCCCTCCCGTCCCCCCGGCCCCTGGACACCTGCCCCGGCTCTCGCCCCACTGAAGGCAGCAAACAGCAGGGCAGGAGGAAAGTCCTCATGGAGAAGTCAAGTGGTCGTACAGTGCCTGTCTGGAGAGGTCAAACCACAGTCAAGAAACACTTAACAGTGTTCACCATGCAGGGAAACTATGAGCAAAGTCCCACAGCGACCAGCGCTGGCATCTGCCCTCCAGGGCTGCTTCACACAACCCACACCGCTCCTGTGAGGGTTTTGTGGTGGGCAACATGTGCAAGGCTGCACAGAAGGTTAAACAAATGGATAGTAAAGAGCTTCACCAGCCCCTCAGCACAACGGTACGGACACACTTCCAGGCCCACGTCCCATAGCCTTGAGCTGCTGGAAACAGGGAAAGTCTGCTGGAGGGGGAAGAACAAAAATCATTCTCTTGTTCTCCTTGTTTCTTGCACACTTTCCCTCAGCACCTGCTAGCAGCAACAGGTGGGACCGCTGTTAGTGGGCCAAGAATCACCATGAACAGGGCATATGCTGGATCCAAAAGCTCAGGCAGCACTGTTTTGCCTTTTTGCCTCCTCCTAGATAAACACCATTATAAAGTAGATAAAAAAAGAAAAATATTTATTTCTGAATAACTAAACATACCAGTATTGTACTTTTAATGGCCGTGCAAGGTAACACCCAGGAGGAGATGGGGCCAGGAGGGGCTGGACTGAGAGGGGAAGGCACCACACAGACCCAGCCCCGACCTCCCCAGGCACCGCATTCGCTGGGGGCCCAGTGAGAGACCCTTGCGATTGGGGCTGGCTTCACTCCATCATTACACCTGCCCTCCCCACCCCTCGTAGGGCTGAAGGTGAAGGTTGTCCGTGACCAGCCTCTGGGGCTGGGGGTTTTAACACAACCTATAGTGCACAGGCAACCCAGTGTGCGCACACACACAGTGCACACACGTTTTGCAAACACACTCCCCACAGCATGCACATATATTCCAAAGTGTGCACACACACACACACACACGTAGTGCAAACGCTCTGTAGTGTGTGCATACCCCAAAACGTGCACACATACTCTGGAGTTTGCATATTGCATAAACACCACAGCGTGCTCACACCCCTCAGTGTGCACACATACTCCAAAATGTGCATGCACACACACACACACGCGCACACACATCACACTACACACACACCCCACCATGTGCACACATACTCCAAAGTATGCGCATACATCCCACAGTGGGGGCATTCACCCCAGTGTGTGCCCACACCTCAGGGCAGGGTCTCAGGGAGGACCTGCCTGGCCCCAAGGTGGGGCTCCAAATGCACCCATGAATCCATGAGTCCTGAGTCTCTGGCGCAGGAAACCACTGTCCCTCCCAAACCACTTTCCCCTGCGTGCCCCTTGTCTCTCCCTGTCCTTGCCTCCCTTGGCACAAATATCACAGTATTGCTCTGTCTTTCCCACCTGTCCGTGCTGCCCTTGTCCTTCCCCTTGGACTCTGTGTAGGGGGAGGTTCAGATGCAGTTCAGACACCAGCCCTGCGGGTCCTGCCATGCAGACATGTCCTTGACATGGAGGTGCCCAAGTCCCCCTCTAGACTGTGGGGCTCTGGGCAATGCATTTTGGAGGCTGGGAGTGAGCCAACTCTCTCTTCAGGACTCCCCATCTTTAGGACATTGGACTATTTCCCTGGGGTGTCGGGCTGGGCTGCAAGCTGCCCTCCAGAAGGGCACAGCTCTCCCCTTGCATCTGGGTGTCATCTCAGTGTCCCATGGAGAGACCATCTAGGTGTTAAGGCCGTGACAATGATGCTGGGCAGCTGGATGTGGGGCTGGGATGAGCCTGATGTGCTCCTGGCTAGAAGGGGAGGGCTGAGACCCCCCTCAGGTGCTCTGGGAAGGGCTGCTGAGCTTGGAGATCTACACTTTAAGACTAGATTCCTCTGCTCTCAGCAGTGTTGTTTCTTTTTAGGGTAACATGAGTGCAAGTGTCCTCCACCTTGGAGGCACAGGGCAGCTGGGAAGAAGAGGGATGGACAGGCCAGCTCTCCTCCCTCTGCACCAAAGACACAGTGAATCCTTTTGCCCCTCAGGAATCACAGCTCTTCACTGCTTATCACTGCCAAGTGCAGTTGCAGTGCTGAGGACCTCTGTCACCAAGAGTCCTCCTCAGGGATGACAGGGGAATCTAAAAGAAAACAAACAAAATCCTTAAAACTTTCAGGGCTATTCTCCTTATTCCCACACCGTCCTGCGGTGCAGCAGGACACCGCCCGCCCCGCCCCGCCCCCACCCCTCCGCCCCGCCTCCACGCCAGCGCGCATGCTCCGACCCGGCCCCGCCACTCAGGCCCCGCCCCACCTCCCCCGCATGCGCACTGCCACCCCCGCCTCACCGGCCGGTCCCACCCCAGGAGGCCCCGCCCCACTACCCAGGAGCCAATGGGGGAGCGCGGGGTGGGCGGGACTTTGGGGCTGGAGGCGTCACTTCCGGAGTGGGGGGCGGGGCTGGGGGGTGCTGCAGCTGCCGGTGCTGGAGGCTGAGGAGCTGCCGTGTGCGGGGCCGGGGACAGAGGGCTGGGGACAGAGCAGGGCCTGGGCGGAGGGAAGTGTGTGTGGAGCGAGACACCTCGTGTGGGAGCTGCCGTTCTTGCGGCGGGTGTGAGGGGGAAAGGGAAGGGGCGGCCCCGAGCGGGCGCTGTCCTCGCCGGGCCGAGGAGCAGGCCGGGAGCGCGGCCTGGCGCGGGGAGCGTTGTCAGGGGACTCACGGGTCAGGGCCCGGGTTTCCCGGGTGTTTTTCTTCTCTATCCATCCGTTTGTTCAAATGTCGTGTGTATAAACTTACTGTTGTCCCAATGAGGTTTTTTCCATTTTTTTCTTTAAATAAGAGGTCCCAAGTCTTTTTTTTAATATGCCTGTCACATTCTTATGCCAACATAGGAGTTTTGTAATTATTTTAGAGGAGGTCCAGGAATTTGGGGAAAGCTTGTTTTGTGTTGCAAAACGACAAGCTCTGCTTGTGACCTGCGACCAGCACATGTCATAAGAAAACGACTAAAGAGGGCAAGTGTGGAATCTTGGACTTGAAACTCTAGCCAGTTGCTTGCTTCATTTCTGAGAAACTTTCACATGCTGTTTGAAGGGCCTGTTTGCCAGAGTTCAGACTTCGAACCCAGCCAGTCAGTATTAGGAATATGGTCAGCCTGCCAGACCCATGCATTTAATTGTCCCTGAAAGTCGACTGGTGGTTTTTCTCTTATCACTTTCCCATCTGTCAGTGCAGGTATCAAGGGAGGTGAAACTTGGGGCCCAGAGTGGTCTCAGAGAAAGGATCTGATCGGGTACAGAGTCTCTATTACCATCCTGGATTGAATGGCTTTAAAGCACAATGAGCGTGGGATACCTTGGGGGTCAGTTGTAGGTCTGTCCCTTGAAAAGGTGGATCTTTGGTGACAATGAAGATATTAGTTTTTGGAGGAAAAGGGATGTATATGAGGAGACCTTCAATGTCTGTGTGTTTTCTTGATCTTCAGAGCCTGTGTTGTTTTAATGGGGACTCCTTCCCAAATGGGGACAGTCTCCTGACTAGCCTCTAAACTGCAAGTGAACATCTTGAAGGTGCCAGCTCAGTGTGCTGGTGTTTAGTTTGAGTGGGCTACCTCTGCGTGGATGCAGACATGGTTGCAAATGTTCATGTTTTCCCTTGCAGGATAGCACCTAACTCTCAGTATTCCTCCCCAATAGATGCCCAAGGAGGAGGAGCTGGTGGCTTCCCCATCTTCCAGCTAGTGAAACTGACGCAGAGAAAGGAAAGGGCTTCTGCCATGTTTAGGTGGAAGAAAGTGGGAAAGGATGCCAGCTCTCCCTGCTCTCCCAGTCTTGCTGCTCCAGAAGAGTGGTGCTGCAAGCTGACGGGATGTTTTCCCTTGTTCATGTGTGCAGCAGAGGTGGTAGCCAGATTCAGCTCTTCGAAAAGCCTTTCTTAACTGGCCGGTGGCTTCTTCACAATTGAATGTGACAACATGGAAACCGCCCATTTCTGTCTTTCTCTCTACTTCTCTCAGGCATTACAGAGCAGCAGAAAAAGCTCGTGACCAGATCCAGCCAGTGAAGCAAGCCAGTGCAGGGGTAAGCTTGTGTTGTTTCTTATTTCCTTTTTAGGGAAAGCTGATTGAGTGTTTTCAACCAGAAATACCTGCACTCTTCCTTGTATGCTGTTGAGTGAAGAATGTTCTCATGCCAGGTGTTATTCCCAGGGGAAGGGGGAGCATTCTTCAACAAATGGCACTTTCCCAGAGGTCTCGTGCTGTCATTTATTTTGTTTCTACGCCATTGTGAATATATGAAGAAAAAGCAGTATTTAGGAGGCATGACTTATCCCACTTCATCTGGGCAGCGGAAAACAGTCTAAAGAAGAATCCGGTCCCTTTGTAGACCATCATCTTTCCTCCAGATGAAGACATGGTCCCCTTGGCCACTGGGGAAAATGAGGAAGAGGGTGATTTATCAGAGGTGCTCTGCACAAGTGAATCAGAAAGCAATAGATTTCCTTCAGGAAGGCTCTCTGCATTGGCCACAGGGGAAGTGCAGAAGAACAGCTTAGACTCTGCACCTTTCTGCAAGGTGTATACAATTGTCGGAGACTGATAGCACCCCCTCCGTTCTTTAGCTCTTTGCAGTTATCACTTCTGTTTGTCATTCCCCATCAGAGCTGCCCTTCCAGCTCTAGAAATGGGGCTCAACATGCTTTCACTCAGGACAAGTTCTGTCCAGTTTCCCTTCACGCAGTGCTTGGATAGAGCAAAGAAATAGATAAGAACTCAGTTTTGCAAAGCCAAAAGCTTGGGCCAAATTGTTCCGTTCTTGCTCAGAAATGCAGCAGCTCCGGTCTCATCCTGGGCATCATCTTGTTCTGGTTCCAAGTGTGGTTAACATACTGCACGTTGCCCACACAGGAGAGACAGTTTAGTACTCCTCCTCAGTGCATCATAGGGAGTGTGATCTCCTTGTAGTTCCATGCGCTTATTGGAGAGTCACGCTGCTTTCTGTTCATGTGGGACACTTGAGGGACAATACTGCAATTCCAAAAGTGCCTGGCAGGTCCTGCCTCTGCCTCCTGCCTGCTGCACAGTGTAAGCCTTGGCAGGTAACTCAGTGTTCTCTCACGCGTCAGTTGTGTGGCATTCGGGGAAAAAGCCAGAAGTGGCTGCCTTCGAAAAGACTGGAAGGATCAAGTAGGTGGGTGTGGGATATGAAGGTCCTGATGCCCCCAGAAAGAAGGAAATAGGAATTGAGAGCTAACAAAGGTGAATATGTTCCACCTAATTGCAGTTGTCAGAGTGTCTAAAGCTTAGGTGTGAGCTTAATCTAAGCTGAGGTCTGAGCTGAGACCTAATCTCTGAATCAGGCAGCTAATTCCCCTGCACTAGGCCCCTGGCTGTACAAAAGCTTTGAAGATTGTTGTCTGTTTTAAGCTTTGTTTTCTTAATCATAGACCAGGACTATGGCTGGGAAGTCAATGGTTGGAGCTTTGCTGTGGGAGCTAAGAAGATTGTTCCTACTTTCCATCAAGCTGGAGAGGAGTGGTGAACAGCCTCTCTGCGATGGATAGTGCCATGTCATACCCAGCAGCACAGTTTCAAAGGTAGCTTCCCTTTGATGTTTTTCCCATCTGTGCAGGTATTGTACTTCTGCCAGCCCCAGGTCTCACTCGCCTGAGTGCTCCGGGGGCCTCACCTGCTCTACGACAAAGTCTGAGTTGTGTTTGGTGGCAAATCCTGGGGCTGTCATTGCTGGGCAGTATGATCTTAAAAACACTGTCCTCTCTCCTTTTATTTCCCCCAGCTCCAAGCCCAAAAGCTAGACGTGCAGACTTGGGAGGCTTCTGGGCAACTGATAAATTACTGGACCAGCCGTGCCACTTTACCAGCAGCTGTTTCTTTCTTCCTTTACAGGAATGATCTTCCCAATTTTGTAGATTCCGCTGTCTTCAGGGCTCATGTTTTGAAGTTCTTCAGGGTAAAATGTCTCCTTGATGGTTTTGTGACTGTAGTTTATTAAACAGGACATGGGTATCTGAGCCCTTCTCACAGCTCCTACCATACAGCTCACAAGCTACATTTCCTTACTCCACCGTGTCCCTGCCCTTGCCTGCTAGCTGGGGAGGTGGCTCTGTGGGAGGAAGTTCATGTGTCTGTGGCAGAATCTGAAGCCCTCACAGCAAAGCATTTTCTCCAGCTCTCAAATCTTGTTTCTTATATATATTTTATTTTCTGCAGGGAGGTGGAGGTTTTGGGCAGAAAAGGTGTTCTGTGTCCTTGGAAAAATGAAGACCCCAGGAAGAGGCTCTGCCTTGGCTAAACTGAGGTGTTTTAAGTGCAGAGAGCCACAGGTTGGTGTACCCTTGCCATCACCGAAGAGAATAAGTTGGTTTTGCAGTGGGATGCAATTCATCCTGAGGAAGATGCCTAGGAGGAGATTCAGTGCAGAGAGCTGGACACCTAACTGTGGGTGCTGGTGCGGAGGTACCTCCCTGTGAGCTGGGTAGTTAATCTCTCCTGGAAATGTACTCAGTGCAGAGGAGTGGGGAGTAATTCCAGAGACCATTGCTTCCATTGCTTCAGCAGCTATCGAGTGCCATTTTACATTTCCTAGGATGTCCAACCTGTTATCTAGCTGTTGCAGCAGGTGGTGAGTGGGAAGTTCAGGGATAAGGGGAGCAGGAGTTGTGTAGTGTGGCTTGTGATTTATGCTGAAGAGGCACCACTGAATCAGTGGGACTTGGGGGCTGGGGATCAGTTTTTTGCTCTCGCATGGGGTTCCTGGTGAAGACGTTGGGCCCCAACAAATGGGGTCAGGTTTCAGGGGTCCTGCAGGCTAGGCCTGAGGAATATGTATGTCAGCACTGCGAGGCAGTGCTTGAGGATGGAGGATGACGTGGGGAGAGTTACGCAGGGCTGGGGCAGCAGGGATGTGTCGACTGCACTGAAGCAGACCATTAAAACTCTGTGTGTTTGTGTGTGTCAAAAATAGAAAAGCTGTCACATATCAAAGGTGCTACTTGAGGGCAGAGCCGTTTGTCCCTTTCATCTTCCTGCAAGCGATGCCTGTGATGCTTTGGTCTAATCAGTGCCTGGGGAGGGACATGGATTTCCGGCACCAGCTCCATCTCTAACAGCCCTCAGCAAGCCCCGTTAAACCTCCAAGACACTTTATTCCTGTGATTTCACTTCACACTGTGTGACTTTCCCCTGGGAGCTTGTAAGAGTGTGGGAACCACAGTGAGCTTGTCATTGCCTCTAATCTGCAAGGTGGCTAGTAGGAGAACTTAAGAGTGTTGTTAAGTACAAAGTTTTTAATGAGCACGTGATGTAATCTGGTTTCATTTGTTTCTCATGTTTAAGCCTAACAAAGTTATGCTAATGTGTTTCAAATGAACTTCATGAATGTCCTTTTCCAGTGGCGATCTAGTGCTATCCCATGTAATATGTGTGGGACAGTGGGACGTCTGTTATGAAATGTAGCCTTCCAGGGTGCACTGATGTCCCAGAATTTCAGGCCTTCCTCTTCCTGCTGGTTCTAGTTATCTGTATGATGATTCTCCTTGGGAATATCCACGTTTTTGTGCTGGTGACTGCGGAGCAGCATTCCTGTCCTTTCAATCCTGCCAGGGATAGGATGTGTTAGTATCCTATTCATGAGATTGGGAACCCCTTCTGCCACAGAAAGACTTTCTCAGCCATCTCCTTCCACCTCACTGTAGTAAGAACTTTCTGCAGCAGCCTGGTGACTGTGTATCTCTTACCAAAACCCAGCACCCTGACAAACCCTAGCAAAGGGTTTTCTGTCTTTTACACAGCCCTGCCTCTTCTAATCAAGATGCTCGGGTTGCCATTGGTAATCCCATCCCCAGCCAGCTCTTTTTAATCTTTCATATCATGATAGAAAAGATGCATTTAAATATGCATGCACGCATTTGTCTGAATGTGTGTCTTCAGTCCAAGAAAGATAAGGTTAAGTGAGCTGCACAAAGTAGACGTATTCAGGAGATAGACTCCCAACCTGAGCAGATTGCTGTCACCTGATCTGAAAAATAGTAAACTGAGTTGTAATATTTTCCTGTTGCAATGTAGCTTTGGAACAAATACTGTGTTTAGGCTAGCTGGGAAGCAGGTACATGAAGTGTATTCACAATTACAGCAGAAACAAATCAGCGCCAGGTGCGTCACAAGTGCTGGGCTCAGCACTGGGGAAGGAGCCTAGCGCAGTCCCCCCATGTCCCTCTGAGGCCCACTGCCACCACGCAGGCAGCAGCACAGCCTTGGTGCCAGGGGCTGGGGGAGCGCAGCCAGGCTTCTATGTGACATGGCCCTTGGGAGAAGGAGCAACCTGGAGTGTGCCAGTGCTGGGCCTGTCTCACTGCAGGCTGCATAGGGGCTAGTCCCTGCCTCACAGTGCTTGCTTACCAGGGGACATGTGTCGCCGGTAACTGCCAACCCTGGTCCATCCCTGTCCTGTGAGCAGTGTAGGGGATTGACAGGGCTTGGGAAAGGGACAGGAGTGTCTGGGAAGCTCTCACAGCCCTGCGTACGCTTGATGGCTGCAATATGCAGGCTCTCACCTTCTTGGCTTCCTTGGTCAGGTAGTGACCTCTCAGTTTTCTCCTTTTTTCTCCTACTTCAGGGCAGTAGCCCATTGCCCCAAAGGGAGCCCAAAGGAGGGAGGCTGCAAAAGCCTACAAGGGCAACAGATGCCTTGGTTGTGGGGTTCCCCACCTCAGATGTGAGCTGGCTGGCACGCGGGGCTGAAGACCACGCTGGCGCACAGCCTTTGTGGCCCAGCCTTTTCCCAGAGTGTCGTGGGGCCCCAGCTGAAAAGGCAGGCGCTCCTTTCGGGAAGGGCTGCATGCACCACACGCCTGCCCCAAGCCTGAGGTGAAGGGGGCGTCTCAGTGAGGCGGTGGGGAAGTGGAGGAAGGATGGGTCTGGTTGGTGGGGCTGTGAGAGAAGCAAAGATGGTCTCCTCCTCTTCCCATGCCATGGCTGCTCTGATGAGCATTTTCGGGGGCAGGAGCTCAACCCTCAACCTCACACTGTGCTCCCCCTGGAGCCCACCGCCTATGCCCACGAGCAGAGCCCCAACAAAGCCCTTCCCGCCAACGTCTGTGGTCTCAGCTGTGTGCTTAGCTGGTACCTGAGCACCGATGCCACTGCTTGCTGTGTCCTACTCTGTGTGGGCGTCCGACAGGGCTCTCCTGGCCCTCTTCTGAGCCTGAACAAGAAAAGGAATTATTTGCAGGGCAAGGGATGAAGCCAGCCCTAGTCCTGGAGAAGGGGTGAGGATCCCCCCTGCCCGGCCTACTCCTCCATGCAAGACTCTGGGGATCAATCGCATCAACAATCACAATTGTGTTGGGTTGAAGGGAACCTCTTTCTCAGCTCCCAGTCTGTTGCTTCCAGAACTGCAGGCATCCAGCGGAACATGCCGCATACTGAGCCATGCTCTGCCTTGTCCTGTCTCTTGGTTAGCAAGGTCTAAAAAGGCCTAAGCCCAGATTTGGCCTACGGATGCTCAGAGGCTCCTTCCAGAAAGACCTCCCTGACCCTGACCAGGAGCAGTGAACAGCATCTTTCCTGGGAAATGCAAACAGGCACTTTGCCATCCCTGCCCATCACATCTCACTGACTGGGCTACTGTTAAGGTGCTGTGAGTCCCGCAGAGCCTTCTGTGCCTCCAACACCCTGACACGGGCTCCTAGATGTCGGTGCAAGCACTAGCTCTGAGTCCCATCAGGCTGGAAGCATTGTGGGACCCGCTGTGCCTTGGTTGGGCGCCCCTTGTTCAGCTCCACCAGGAAAGAGGCCCTGGTGCCATTTCCTGGGCCAGGAGTGCGGCAGAGCTGCCAGCATGCTGTGCTGCCCTGCCTGAAGGCCTCACCGGCTCTGTATCCTCCTCTGCAAACGGCCATCTACGCTGCTTCTGCCTAGGAAGCCTCCATGGCGTCCTCATGGCTGTACTGGCAGGTTGTCTGTGCACTGCCTGCAAAGAGAGGAAGGCCAAATTATCAGGGACAATCACCAGCTGTCAAGGTGCTGTGGCCACCACACAGCCTTCTGGGCCTCCAACACCCGCACACAGACTTCTACATGTCCCTGCACACACTGGCTCCGAGCCCCAGCACGCTGCCAATGTGCTGGCACCCTCTGCACCCCGCTTGGCCACCTCTCCTTCCGATCCACAGCAAAGGGGCCCTGCTCCCACTTCCTGCCACAGCAGTGGCACGCAGCTGCCACCACACTCTGCCGCCCTGGCCCCAGCCCTCACCAGCTCTGCTCTCTCCTGCGCAGAAGGCCTTCCCGGGCGCTGCTTTTTCAGGACCCTCCGTGCTTTCTCCCTGGCCATGCTCCCAGCTTGCTTCTGCGCCACCTGCAAAGCCACCAAGGGCACATTGTCACCGAGCATCACCAGCAGAGCGAGGGCAAGGGGCTGCTGCATCCTCAGCACCACTGTGGGCACACGACAAGCCCCACAAAGGAAGTGCCACACCTTCGGGACGGGCGCTTCCTGCTCAGGCTGCATGCCTTTTCCACAGGCCTGCCCGTTTTTCCTGTGTGCCTGGAAAACCTGCACCGAGGAACCCATGGCCACAACCTGCACAAGCTCCGTGTGCACACAGAGCAGCACACGCCTGAGCATGTGGGGGTTAGGAGTGGCACTTACGTCCTTGCTGCTGGGTGCGGAGACTGGGACCAAAGGTGGGACACTTTCCAGGCTCTACAAGAGAAGACATTGGTGGGCTCAAAAGGAGCCTTCTTTGGCCCTTTGGCATGCAGCTCCCACGCACAACATGCCTAGCCCACCTCAAGGCACCCAAATCCTTCAGGCAAGAGTCACAAGCCAAGAGCCCAAGAGCCCCGACTCCTTTGCCCTGACTCCCACCACAAAGGGCTCCCACCCACCGCCCTGCTTGGCCCTCGCCTCGGGCCTCTGCCGCCTGCCTGCTCCCAAGTAGCCCTCCCGCAAAGCCTTGCGAGCACAACAGACGCCTTGCCTGAGGGGCTCCCTGCATCACAGGGCAGCTGGCTGGCAGCACGCGGGGCTGAAGACCATGCTGGCGCACTGCCTTTGCGCCACCTTTCCCCAGAGTGGCAGGGGGGAGATGCAGGTCCAGGCCCCAGCTGCAAAGGCAGCTGCTCCTTTCAGGAAGGCACGCATGCACCAGACGCCTGCCCAGGCATCTTGCTGAGGCACTGAGGCAGCGGGCAAGGGGAGGAAGGACGGGTCTGCTTGGTGGGGCCAGGAGAGAAGCAAACATGGGCTCCTTCTCTGCCCGCACCATGGCTGCTCTGATGAGCATTTCCTGGGGCAGGAGCTCAACCTCACACTGCGCTCCCCCAGCAGACCACCGCCTCTGCCCAGTAGTCCGAGCCCCAACAAAGCCCCAACAAAGCCCCAACAAAGCCCTTCCTCACAACCTCTCGCGCCTCAGCTCCCTGATTTGCTGATACCTGAGCACCGATGCTGCTGCTCACCGGGTCCTGCTCTCTCACGGGGTCTGATGGGGCCCTGATGGCCATCTCCACAGCCTGACAAAGCAAAGGAGGCCTTTGCAGCCCATCGCAGCATGCCAGCCCTACTCCTGGCCAACGTGGTGCCAAGCAGCAACAGCACCCCTCTGCTCAGCAGCCTCCCACCTCGCCTCACTCCCTTTCCAAGGGCCCACAAGGGAGCCCGCACCACAGCCAGCCCACCTCTCTGCTCCCACGCCAACTACAGCCTCTCTCTCTTCCCTTCGCTCCACACCAACTTGGCAGCTTTTGCCCTGCACCTTCCCACGGCAAAGACTGTCTTCCCCGCGGTGCCGAGGGCAGGAGCGGCCTGGCACGTGGCACAGAGCTGTCGCCGCCACTGCCACTGCCGCTGCCGCCCCTGGCCCACCCATCGGGCCCACCTCCCCACAACCCACTCGCCCTCCTCTCACCACACACCAACACACCTGCCTGTCTCCTGCCTGCCTCCTCCCACCATGGCACCCATGCCCCCACCGACACTGCCGCTCCCTCCTCCTGCTGCCTGCCACCCACCAACACTTCCAGCACCGCCTGCTTGCCCACCGCACAACAACGTGCCCCAGTGCCCTTAGCAGCCCCCCGCCCCTACTCCTCCAGGCAACACCCCTCCTGGCCATCAAGCGCTTCCAGGGAAAAAGGGGCCATCGGTGGTACTGCGCTCAAGGCAGCCCCGCTCTCACCTCCCCAGCCTCTTCCCTCCACAACTCCACTAGCAACGCCTCAGCCCACATTTCCCTTCGCCTACTCAAAGGATCCTCCTTCAAAGACCTCCTGCACCCCCACCACCACCACTTGCCCCACCTGGCAAACTCACAACAGCCAATGCCCCATCCTTGCCTCTCCCAGCCCCTCCCACTGGCGGTCACGGTGCTGTGGCCACCGCAGAGCCTTCTGGGCCTCCAGCGCCCCCACACAGCCTTCTACAGCTCCCTGCACACACTAGCTCCGAGCCCCAGCACGCTGCCAATGTGCTGGCACCCTCTGGGCCCGCCTTCTGCACCTCTCCTTCCGATCCCACAGCAAAGGGGCCCTGCTCCCACCTCCTGCCACAGCACAGGCACACAGCTGCCACCACACTCTGCCCTGCCCTGGCCCCAGCCCTCACCAGCTCTGGTGGCTGCACAGCAGAAGGCCTTCCCAGGCGCTGCTTTCTCAGCAGCCTCCGCGCTTTCTCCCTCGCCAGGCTCGCAGCTTGCTTCTGCACCACCTGCCAAGGCACCAAGGGCACATTGTCATGGAGCATCAGCAGCAGAGCGAGGGCAAGGTGCTCCTGCATCCCCAGCACCACTGCCGCCACACGACCAGCCCCACACAGCGGATGGACGCTCAGGACGGGCACTTGCTGATCAGCCTGCATGCGTGGCCCCTCCCTACCTGCCTACGCCTCATGCTCCTCCTGCCAACGGGTCCCACCATGGCCACCCAACACAGCCGCCCTCCTACGCTCACCACCATGCCCACCTCTCCACAGACACACACCCTTTGCCACCACCTGACAGAAAACCTCCTCTTCCCCTACCCGCTCCAACACTCCCACCCGCCCACCACCAACTCCTCCTCGCCCACTTGCCGCCACCCACCACAACACGGCCCTACTCCCACCTCCACTCTTCCAGCTTCCCCCTCCAAATGGCTGAGTTCCCAAAGCACCAACGGCTTCGCAACATCACCCCCAAACACAGCCCTTCCCCACGCCCATGCAGCACTCGCCCACAGCCGCCTCTACCATTGCCTCTTGCCCGCCCTCTCACAGCCACACCAGCTGCACAGCCTGCAGTTTTTGCCCTCTTTTCCACAGGCCTCTTTTTCCTGTGCAGCTAGAAAGCCTGCACCGAGGAACCCATGGCCACAACCTGCACAAGCTCCGTGTGCACACAGAGCAGCACACGCCTGAGCATGTGGGGGTTAGGAGTGGCACTTACGTCCTTGCTGCTGGGTACAGAGACTGGGACCGGAAGTGGGACGCTCTCCAGGCTCTACAAGAGAAGAAATTGGTGGCACAGGCACTTAGAAGGAGCCTCCTTTGGCCCTTTGGGGGCACATTGCCAGGCAGCTCCCGCGCACAACAGGCCTCAAGGCACCCAAATCCTTCAGGCAAGAGTCACAAGCCAAGAGCTCAAGAGCCCCGACCCCTTTGCCCTGACTCCCACCACAAAGGGCTCCCACCCACCGCCCTGCTTGGCCCTCGCCTCGGGCCTCTGCCGCCTGCCTGCTCCCAAGTAGCCCCCCGGCAAAGCCTTACAAGCACAACAGACGCCTTGCCTGAGGGGCTCCCTGCATCACAGGGCAGCTGGCTGGCAGCATGCGGGGCTGGAGACCACGCTGGCGCACGGCCTTTGCACCACCTTTCCCCAGAGGGCCTAACGGGGGCCCCAGCTGCACGGCCAGGCCCCAGCTGCAAAGGTAGCTGCTCCTTTCGGGAAGGCCTGCATGCACCACGTGCCTGCCCCAAGCCTGTGGCCAAGCTGCTGTCTCGGGGAGCCAGTGGGCAAGCGCGGGAAAGGATGGGTCTGCTTGGTGGGGCCGGGAAAGAAGCAAAGATGGTCTCCTCCTCTGCCCGGGCCACGGCTGCTCTGACGAGGATGTTTTGGGGCAGGAGCTCAACCTCACACTGGCCTCCCTCAGGAGCTCACAACATGTGTCGAGCGGCAGAGCTCCGACAAAGCCCTTCCTGGCAACCAGTGGGCTCAGCTGATACCTGAGCACTGATGCTGCAGCTCGCCGCCTCCTGCTTTCTCTGTATCTCCGATGCGGCCCTGCTGGCCCTCTCCACAGCCTGACAAAGGAATGGAGGCTTTTGCAGCGCAACGCAACACGCCAGCCCTACTCCTGGCCAACGTGGTGCCAAGCAGCAACAGTGCCCTTCTGCTCAGCAGCCTCCCACCTCGCCTCACTCCCTTTCCAAGGGCCCACAAGTGAGCACACACCACAGCCAGCCCACCCCTCTGCTCCCACGCCAACTACAGCCTCTCTCTCTTCCCTTCGCTCCACACCAACTTGGCAGCTTTTGCCCTGCACCTTCCCACCACAAGCAGTGTCTTCCCCTCGGTGCCGAGCGCCCTCGCAGGTGCCAGGCCCCTGGCACACCAGCCTCTCTCCCGCCTCCCTCCTCCCACCACGGCACCCATGCCCCCACCGACACTGCCGCTCCCTCCTCCTGCTGCCTGCCACCCACCAACACTTCCAGCACCACCTGCTTGCCCACCGCACAACAACCTGCCCCAGTACCCTTAGCAGCCCCCCGCCCCTACTCCTCCAGGCAACACGCCTCCTGGCCATCAAGCGCTTCCAGGGAAAAAGGGACCATCGGTGGTGCTGCGCTCAAGGCAGCCCCGCTCTCACCTCCCAGCCTCTTCCCTCCAGAAATGCACTATAAGGTCTTGAGGCCATCTCAGCCCACATTTGCCCTACGCGTGCTCAGAAGCTCCTTCCTCAAAGACCTCCCGTACCCCCACCACCAGCATTGCACACCAGCCTTCCTGGCAAACTCCCAACAGCCTCTGCACCATCCTTGCCTCGACCCTCCCACTGCCGCAGGGCCAGCCGCCAAGGTGCTGTGGCCACCGCAGAGCCTTTTGTGCCTCCAAAACCCCTACATGTGCTTCACAATACCACTTTGGACACTAGCCCCAAGCCCCATCAGCCTGCTGCTGTGGGGGCACCCACTGGGCCTGCCTTGGCCACCTCTCCTTCAGAGCCACCACGAAAGGGGCCCCCAGGCCATTTCCTGCCACAGCACTGGCACACAGCTGCCACCACACTGCCCTCACCAGCTCTGGTGGCTCCGCGGCAGGAGGTCTTCCCTGCCGCTGCGCCCTCAGCACCCTCCGTGGTTTCTCTCTCGCCATGATCGAAGCTGCTCTGGCGGCCACCTGCAGAGCCAGCAAGCACAGATTGTCATAGAGCATCACCCGCGGAGGGAGCGGAAGGTGCTCCTGCCTCCCCAGCACCACTGCCGCCACACGACCAGCCCCACACAGCGGATGGACGCTCAGGACGGGCACTTGCTGATCAGCCTGCATGCGTGGCCCCTCCCTACCTGCCTACGCCTCATGCTCCTCCTGCCAACGGGTCCCACCATGGCCACCCAACACAGCCGCCCTCCTACGCTCACCACCATGACCACCTCTCCACAGACACACACCCTTTGCCACCACCTGACAGCAAACCTCCTCTTCCCCTATCCGCTCCAACACTCCCACCCGCCCACCACCAACTCCTCCTCGCCCACTTGCCGCCACCCACCACCACACGGCCCTACTCCCACCTCCACTCTTCCAGCTTCCCCCTCCAAATGGCTGAGTCCCCACATCACCAACGGCCTCGCCACATCACCCCCAAACACAGCCCTTCCCCACGCCCATGCAGCACTCGCCCACAGCCGCCTCTACCATTGCCTCTTGCCCGCCCTCTCACAGCCACACCAGCTGCACAGCCTGCAGTTTTTGCCCTCTTTTCCACAGGCCTCTTTTTCCTGTGCAGCTAGAAAGCCTGCACCGAGGAACCCATGGCCACAACCTGCACAAGCTCCGTGTGCACACAGAGCAGCACCCGGCTGAGCATGTGGGGGTTAGGAATGGCACTTACGTCCTTGCTGCTGGGTACAGAGACTGGGACCGGAAGTGGGACGCTCTCCAGGCTCTACAAGAGAAGAAATTGGTGGCACAGGCACTTAGAAGGAGCCTCCTTTGGCCCTTTGGAGGCACATTGCCAGGCAGCTCCCGCGCACAACAGGCCTCAAGGCACCCAAATCCTTCAGGCAAGAGTCACAAGCCAAGAGCCCAAGAGCCCCGACCCCTTTGCCCTGACTCCCACCACAAAGGGCTCCCACCCACCGCCCTGCTTGGCCCTCGCCTCGGGCCTCTGCTGCCTGCCTGCTCCCAAGTAGCCCCTCTGCAAAGCCTTGCGAGCACAACAGATGCCTTGCCTGAGGGGCTCCCTGCATCACAGGGCAGCTGGCTGGCAGCACGCGGGGCTGAAGACCATGCTGGCGCACAGCCTTTGCGCCACCTTTCCCCAGAGGGCCTAACGGGGGCCCCAGCTGCACGGCCAGGCCCCAGCTGCAAAGGCAGCTGCTCCTTTCGGGAAGGCCTGCATGCACCACGCGCCTGCCCCAAGCCTGTGGCCAAGCTGCCGTCTCGGCGAGCCAGTGGGCAAGCAGGGGAATCATGGGTCTGCTTGGTGGAGCCGGGAGAGAAGCAAACATGGGCTCCTTCTCTGCTCACGCCAGGGCTGCTCTGCTCAGGAGCATTTTCGGGGGCAGCAGCTCAACCTCACACCGCTCTCCCCCAGCAGACCACCACCTCTGCCCACCAACAGAGCCCCAACAAAGCCCTTCCTCACAACCTCTCGCGCCTCAGATCGCTCCTTAGCTCATACCTGAGCACCGATGCCGCCGCTGCTGCTCGCCGCCTCCTGCTCTTTTGCGGGGTCCAAGGCAGCTGTGCTGGCCCTCTCCACAGCCTGACAAAGCAAAGGAGGCCTTTGCAGCGCAACACAGCACGCCAGCCCTACTCCTGGCCAACGTGGTGCCAAGCAGCAACAGCACCCCTCTGCTCAGCAGCCTCCCACCTCGCCTCACTCCCTTTCCAAGGGCCCACAAGTGAGCCCGCACCACAGCCAGCCCACCCCTCTGCTCCCACGCCAACTACAGCCTCTCTCTCTTCCCTTCCCTCCACACCAACTTGGCAGCTTTTGCCCTGCACCTTCCCACCACAAGCAGTGTCTTCCCCTCGGTGCCGAGCGCCCTCGCAGTGCCAGGCACCTGGCGCTTCCACCGCCACTGCCAACCCTGGCCCACCCATCGGGCCCACCTCCCCACAACCCACTTGCCCTCCTCTCCCCACACACCCATACACCAGCCTCGCTCCCACCTCCCTCCTCCCACCACGGCACCCACTGCCACTCCCTCCTCCTGCTGCCTGCCACCCACCACCACTTCCAGCACCGCCTGCTTTCCCACCGCACAACAACCCGCCCCAGTGCCCTTAGCAGCCCCCCGCACCTACTCCTCCAGGCAACACCCCTCCTGGCCATCAAGCGCTTCCAGGCACAAAGGGGCCATCGGTGGTGCTGCGCTCAAGGCAGCCCCGCTCTCACCTCCCAGCCTCTTCCCTCCACAACTCCACTAGCAACGTCTTCACCAGCCTCAGCCCACATTTGCCCTACACACGCTCAGAAGCTCCTTCCTCAAAGACCTCCCGCACCCCCACCGCCAGCACTGCACACCAGCCTTGCTGGCAAACTCCAAGAGCCACTGCCCCATCCTTGCCTGGCCCGGCCCGGCCCACTGCTGGCGCACAGCCGCCAACGTGCTGTGGCCACCGCAGAGCCTTTTGTGCCTCCAACACCCACCCTCACACGGCCTTCTCCATGGCCGCTCAGACGCTAGCTCCGAGCCCCATCACGCTGCCGGTGCGGGGGCACCCTCTGGGCCTGCCTTCGGTGCCCCTCCTTCAGAGCCACCACCAAAGGGGCTCCGGGGCCATTTCCTGACACAGCACTGGCACACAGCTGCCACCACACTGCCCTGCCCTGGCCCAAGCCCTCACCAGCTCTGGTGGCTCCGCGCCAGGAGGCTTTCCCCGCTGCTGCGCCCTCAGGAACCGCCGGGCTTTCTCCCTGGCCGTGCTCGCAGCTGCTCTGGCGGCCACCTGCAAAGCCACCAAGGGCACATTGTCACCGAGCATCACCCACGCAGGGATGGCAACCTGCTGCTACATCCCCAGCACCACTGTGGCCTCGGCACAAGCCCCGCAGAGCAGACGCACCTTCGCCACAGGCAGATGCTGATCAGGCTGCATGCGGGGCCCCTCCCTACCTGCCTACACCTCATGCTGCTCGGGCCAACGGGCTCCCACCACGGCCACCCAACACAGCCGCCCTCCTACGCTCACCACCATGCCCACCTCTCCCCACACACACACCCTTTGCCAACAACTCTCAGCAAACCTCCTCTTCCCCTACCCGCTCCAACACTCCCAGCCGCCCACCACCAACTCCTCCTCGCCCACTTGCCGCCACCCACCACAACACAGCCCTGCTCCCACCTCCACTCTTCCAGCTCCACCCTCCAAACGCCTCACACCCCACAGCACCAGGCGCCTGGCCACTTCACCCCCAAACACAGCCCTTCCCCACGCCCATGCAGCACACACCCACCATCGCCTCTACTCTTGCCTCCTACCCTCCCTCTAACACGCACACCAGCTGCACAGCCTGCACTTTTCGCCATCTTTTCAACAGGCCTCTTTTTCCTGTGGGCCTAGAAAACCTGCACCGAGCAACCCGTGGGCACACCCTGGACAAGCTCCGAGTGCACAGACAGCAGCACCCGGCTGAGCATGTGGGGGTTAGGATAGGCACTTACGTCCTTGCTGCTGGGTGCGGAGACCGGGACCGGTGGTGGGACGCTCTCCAGGCTCTACAAGAGAAGAAATTGGCGGCACAGGCACTCAGAAGGAGCCTCCTTTGGCCCTTTGGGGGCACATTGGCACGCAGCTCCCATGCACAACAGGCCTCAAGGCACCCAAATCCTTCAGGCAAGAGTCACAAGCCAAGAGCTCAAGAGCCTCGACTCCTTTGCCCTGACTCCCACCACAAAGGGCTCCCACCCACCGCCCTGCTTGGCCCTCGCCTCGGGCCTCTGCTGCCTGCCTGCTCCCAAGTAGCCCCCCTGCAAAGCCTTGCGAGCACAACAGATGCCTTGCCTGAGGGGCTCCCTGCATCACAGGGCAGCTGGCTGGCAGCACGCGGGGCTGAAGACCATGCTGGCGCACAGCCTTTGTGCCACCTTTCCCCAGAGTGTAATGGGGGCCCCAGCTGCACGTCCAGGCCCCAGCTGCAAAGGCAGCTGCTCCTTTCGGGAAGGCCTGCATGCAGCACGGGCCTGCCCCAAGCCTGCGGCCAAGCTGCCGTCTCGGCGAGCCAGTGGGCAAGTGGGGGAATCATGGGTCTGCTTGGTGGAGCCGGGAGAGAAGCAAGCATGGGCTCCTTCTCTGCTCACGCCAGGGCTGCTCTGCTCAGGAGCATTTTTGGGGGCAGCAGCTCAACCTCACACCGCCCTCCCCCAGCAGACCACCACCTCTGCCCACCAACAGAACCCCAACAGAGCCCTTCCTCACAACCTCTCGCGCCTCAGATCGCTCCTTAGCTCATACCTGAGCACCGATGCCGCCGCTGCTGCTCGCCGCCTCCTGCTCTCTCCTGGGGTCCGAGGCAGCTGTGCTGGCCCTCTCCACAGCCTGACAAAGCAAAGGAGGCCTTTGCAGCGCAACACAGCACGCCAGCCCTACTCCTGGCCAACGTGGTGCCAAGCAGCAACAGCGCCCCTCTGCCCAGCAGCCTCCCACCTCGCCTCACTCCCTTTCCAAGGGGCCACAAGGGAGCACGCACCACAGCCAGCCCACCTCTCTGCTCCCATGCCAACTACAGCCTCTCTCTCTTCCCTTCCCTCCACACCAACTTGGCAGCTTTTGCCCTGCACCTTCCCACCACAAGCAGTGTCTTCCCCGCGGTGCCGAGCGCCCTCGCAGGTGTCAGGCACCTGGCGCTTCCACCGCCACTGCCACCCCTGGCCCACGCATCGGGCCCACCTCCCCGCAACCCACTCGCCCTCCTCTCCCCACACACCCACACACCAGCCTCGCTCCCGCCTCCCTCCTCCCACCATGGCACCCATGCCCCCACCGACACTGCCGCTCCCTCCTCCTGCTGCCTGCCACCCACCAACACTTCCAGCACCGCCTGCTTGCCCACCGCACAACGACCCGCCCCAGTGCCCTTAGCAGCCCCCCGCCCCTACTCCTCCAGGCAACACGCCTCCTGGCCATCAAGCGCTTCCAGGGACAAAGAGGGGCTTGGCGGTGCTGTGCTCAAGGCAGCCCCGCTCTCACCTCCCAGCCTCTTCCCTCCACAACTCCACTAGCAACGCCTCAGCCCACATTTGCCCTACGCCTACTCAAAGGCTCCTCTCTCAAAGACCTCCCGCACCCCCACCACCACCACTTGCCCCACCTGGCCAACTCCTACAGCCGCTGCCCCAGCCTTGCCTCTCCCAGCCCCTCCCACTGCCGCCGCACAGCCCTCAAGGTGCTGTGGCCACTGCACAGCCTTCTGGGCCTCCAGCACCCCCACACGGCCTTCTACATCTCCGCGCACACACTAGCTCCGAGCCCCATCATGCTGCCAATGTGCTGGCACCCACTGGGCGCACCTTCTGCACCTCTCCTTCCGATCCCACAGCAAAGGGGCCCTGCTCCCACCTCCTGCCACAGCAGGGGCACACAGCTGCCACCACACTCTGCCCTGCCCTGGCCCCAGCCCTCACCACCTCTCCTGGCTCCGGTGTCGCGGAAGGCCTTCCCAGGCGCTGCTTTCTCAGCAGCCGCCGCGCCTTCTCCCTCGCCATGCCTGCAGCTTCCTTGTGCATCGCCTGCAAAGCCACCAAGGACACATTGTCATGGAGCATTAGCAGCAGAGCGACGGCAAGGTGCTCCTGCATCCCCAGCACCACTGCTGCCACACGACCAGCCCCACACAGCGAATGGACGCTCAGGACGGGCACTTTCTGATCAGGCTGCATGCATGGCCCCTCCCTACCTGCCTACGCCTCATGCTCCTCCTGCCAACGGGTCCCACCATGGCCACCCAACACAGCCGCCCTCCTACGCTCACCACCATGCCCACCTCTCCCCACACACACACCCTTTGCCACCACCTGACAGCAAACCTCCTCTTCCCCTACCCGCTCCAACACTCCCACCCGCCCACCACCAACTCCTCCTCGCCCACTTGCCGCCACCCACCACAACACGGCCCTACTCCCACCTCCACTCTTCCAGCTCCACCCTCCAAATGGCTGAGTCCCCAAAGCACCAACGGCTTCGCAACATCACCCCCAAACACAGCCCTTCCCCACGCCCATGCAGCACTCGCCCACAGCCGCCTCTACCATTGCCTCTTGCCCGCCCTCTCACAGCCACACCAGCTGCACAGCCTGCAGTTTTTGCCCTCTTTTCCACAGGCCTCTTTTTCCTGTGCAGCTAGAAAGCCTGCACCGAGGAACCCATGGCCACAACCTGCACAAGCTCCGTGTGCACACAGAGCAGCACCCGGCTGAGCATGTGGGGGTTAGGAGTGGCACTTACGTCCTTGCTGCTGGGTGCGGAGACTGGGACCGGAAGTGGGACGCTTTCCAGGCTCTACAAGAGAACAAATTGGTGGCACAGGCACTCAGAAGGAGCCTCCTTTGGCCCTTTGGGGGCACATTGCCAGGCAGCTCCCGCGCACAACATGCCTCAAGGCACCCAAATCCTTCAGGCAAGAGTCACAAGCCAAGAGCTCAAGAGCCCCGACTCCTTTGCCCTGACTCCCACCACAAAGGGCTCCCACCCACCGCCCTGCTTGGCCCTCGCCTCGGGCCTCTGCCGCCTGCCTGCTCCCAAGTAGCCCCCCTGCAAAGCCTTGCGAGCACAACAGACGCCTTGCCTCAGAGGCTTCCCTGCATCACAGGGCAGCTGGCTGGCAGCACGCGGGGCTAAAGACCATGCTGGCGCACAGCCTTTGCACCACCTTTCCCCAGAGTGTAATGGGGGCCCCAGCTGCAAAGGCAGCTGCTCCTTTCGGGAAGGCCTGCATGCACCACGTGCCTGCCCCAAGCCTGTGGCCAAGCTGCCGTCTCGGGAAGCCAGTGGGCAAGTGCGGGAAAGGATGGGTCTGCTTGGTGGGGCCGGGAAAGAAGCAAAGATGGTCTCCTCCTCTGCCCGGGCCACGGCTGCTCTGACGAGGATGTTTTGGGGCAGGAGCTCAACCTCACACTGGCCTCCCTCAGGAGCTCACAACATGTGTCGAGCGGCAGAGCTCCGACAAAGCCCTTCCTGGCAACCAGTGGGCTCAGCTGATACCTGAGCACTGATGCTGCAGCTCGCCGCCTCCTGCTTCCTCTGTATCTCTGATGTGGCCCTGCTGGCCCTCTCCACAGCCTGACAAAGGAATGGAGGCCTTTGCAGCGCAACGCAACACGCCAGCCCTAGTCCAGAGCAAGGCGATGCCAAGCAGCAACAGTGCCCCTCTGCTCAGCAGCCTCCCACCTCTCCTCACTCCCTTTCCAAGGGCCCACAAGTGAGCACACACCACAGCCAGCCCACCTCTCTGCTCCCACGCCAACTACAGCCTCTCTCTCTTCCCTTCGCTCCACACCAACTTGGCAGCTTTTGCCCTGCACCTTCCCACCACAAGCAGGGTCTTCCCCGCGGTGCCGAGCGCCCTCGCAGGTTCCAGGCCCCTGGCACACCAGCCTCTCTCCCGCCTCCCTCCTCCCACCATGGCACCCATGCCCCCACCGACACTGCTGCTCCCTCCTCCTGCTGCCTGCCACCCACCAACACTTCCAGCACCGCCTGCTTGCCCATCGCACAACGACCCGCCCCAGTGCCCTTAGCAGCCCCCCGCGCCTACTCCTCCAGGCAACACCCCTCCTGGCCATCAAGCGCTTCCAGGGACAAAGAGGCCATTGGCGGTTCTGCGCTCAAGGCAGCCCCGCTCTCACCTCCCAGCCTCTTCCCTCCAGAAATGCACTATAAGGTCTTGAGGCCATCTCAGCCCACATTTGCCCTACGCGTGCTCAGAAGCTCCTTCCTCAAAGACCTCCCGCACCCCCACCACCAGCACTGCACACCAGCCTTCCTGGCAAACTCCCAACAGCCTCTGCACCATCCTGGCCCCAACCCTCCCACTGCCGCGGGGCCAGCCGCCAAGGTGCTGTGGCCACCGCAGAGCATTTTGTGCCTCCAAAACCCCTACATGTGCTTCACAATAGCACTTTGGACACTAGCCCCAAGCCCCATAAGCCTGGGGCTGTGGAGGCACCCACTGGGCCTGCCTTGACCACCTCTCCTTCAGAGCCACTACCAAAGGGGCCCCCGGGCCATTTCCTGACACAGCACTGGCACACAGCTGCCACCACACTGCCCTGCCCTGGCCCCAGCCCTCACCAGCTCTGGTGGCTCCGCGCCAGGAGGTCTTCCCTGCCGCTGCGCCCTCAGCACCCTCCGTGGTTTCTCTCTCGCCATGATCGAAGCTGCTCTGGCGGCCACCTGCAGAGCCAGCAAGCACAGATTGTCATAGAGCATCACCCGCGGAGGGAGCGGAAGGTGCTCCTGCCTCCCCAGCACCACTGCCGCCACACGACCAGCCCCGCACAGTGGATGGACGCTCGGGACGGGCACTTGCTGATCAGCCTGCATGCGTGGACCCTCCCTACCTGCCTACGCCTCATGCTCCTCCTGCCAACGGGTCCCACCATGGCCACCCAACACAGCCGCCCTCCTACGCTCACCACCATGCCCACCTCTCCCCACACACACACCCTTTGCCACCACCTGACAGCAAACCTCCTCTTCCCCTACCCGCTCCAACACTCCCACCCGCCCACCACCAACTCCTCCTCGCCCACTTGCCGCCACCACAACACGGCCCTGCTCCCACCTCCACTCTTCCAGCTCCACCCTCCAAATGGCTGAGTCCCCACATCACCAACTGCCTCACCACATCACCCCCAAACACAGCCCTTCCCCACGCCCATGCAGCACTCGCCCACCGCCGCCTCTACCATTGCATCTTGCCCACCCTCTCACAGCCACACCAGCTGCACAGCCTGCAGTTTTTGCCCTCTTTTCCACAGGCCTCTTTTTCCTGTGCAGCTAGAAAGCCTGCACCGAGGAACCCATGGCCACAACCTGCACAAGCTCCGTGTGCACACAGAGCAGCACCCGGCTGAGCATGTGGGGGTTAGGAATGGCACTTACGTCCTTGCTGCTGGGTGCGGAGACTGGGACCGGAAGTGGGACGCTTTCCAGGCTCTACAAGAGAACAAATTGATGGCACATGCACTCAGAAGGAGCCTCCTTTGGCCCTTTGGGGGCACATTGCCAGGCAGCTCCCGCGCACAACAGGCCTCAAGGCACCCAAATCCTTCAGGCAAGAGTCACAAGCCAAGAGCCCAAGAGCCCCGACTCCTTTGCCCTGACTCCCACCACAAAGGGCTCCCACCCACCGCCCTGCTTGGCCCTCGCCTTGGGCCTCTGCCGCCTGCCTGCTCCCAAGTAGCCCCCCTGCAAAGCCTTGCGAGCACAACAGACACCTTGCCTGAGGGGCTACTTGCATCACAGGGCAGCTGGCTGGCAGCACGTGGGGCTGAAGACCACGCTGGCGCACGGCCCTTGCGCCACCTTTCCCCAGAGTGTAATGGGGGCCCCAGCTGCACGGCCAGGCCCCAGCTGCAAAGGCAGCTGCTCCTTTCAGGAAGGCCTGCATGCACCACGCGCCTGCCCCAAGCCTGTGGCCAAGCTGCCGTCTCAGGGAGCCAGTGGACAAGCGGGGGAATCATGGGTCTGCTTGGTGGGGCCCGGAGAGAAGCAAAGATGGTCTCCTTCTCTGCCCACGCCAGGGCTGCTCTGCTCAGGAGCATTTTTGGGGGCAGCAGCTCAACCTCACACCGCCCTCCCCCAGCAGACCACCACCTCTGCCCACCAACAGAGCCCCAACAAAGCCCTTCCCCACAACCTCTGGCGCCTCAGCTCCCTCCTTAGCTCATACCTGAGCACCGAGGACGCCGCTGCTGCTCGCCGCCTCCTGCTCTCTCGGCGGGTCCGAGGCAGCTGTGCTGGCCCTCTCCACAGCCTGACAAAGCAAAGGAGGCCTTTGCAGCGCAACACAGCACGCCAGCCCTACTCCTGGCCAACGTGGTGCCAAGCAGCAACAGCGCCCCTCTGCCCAGCAGCCTCCCACCTCGCCTCACTCCCTTTCCAAGGGCCCGCAAGGGAGCCCGCACCACAGCCAGCCCACCTCTCCGCTCCCACGCCAACTACAGCCTCTCTCTCTTCCCTTCGCTCCACACCAACTTGGCAGCTTTTGCCCTGCACCTTCCCACCACAAGCAGTGTCTTCCCCGCGGTGCCGAGCGCCCTCGCAGGTGCCAGTAAACTCTTCCTGGCACCATCACCGCCACCCCTGGCCCACCCATCTGGCCCACCTCCCCGCAACCCACTCGCCCTCCTCTCCCCACACACCCACACAACCAGCCTCGCTCCCGCCTCCCTCCTCCCACCATGGCACCCATGCCCCCGCCGACACTGCCGCTCCCTCCTCCTGCTGCCTGCCACCCACCACCACTTCCAGCACCGCCTGCTTGCCCACCGCACAACAACCCACCCCAGTGCCCTTAGCAGCCCCCCGCCCCTACTCCTCCAGGCAACACCCCTCCTGGCCATCAAGCACTTCCAGGGACAAAGAGGGGCTTGGCGGTGCTGTGCTCAAGGCAGCCCCGCTCTCACCTCCCAGCCTCTTCCCTCCACAACTCCACTAGCAACACCTCAGCCCACATTTGCCCTACGCCTACTCAAAGGCTCCTCTCTCAAAGACCTCCCGCACCCCCACCACCACCACTTGCCCCACCTGGCCAACTCCTACAGCCGCTGCCCCAGCCTTGCCTCTCCCAGCCCCTCCCACTGCCGCGGCACAGCCCTCAAGGTGCTGTGGCCACTGCACAGCCTTCTGGGCCTCCAGCACCCCCACACAGCCTTCTACAGCTCCCTGCACACACCAGCTCCGAGCCCCATCATGCTGCCAATGTGCTGGCACCCTCTGGGCCCGCCTTCTGCACCTCTCCTTCACATCCCACAGCAAAGTGGCCCTGCTCCCACCTCCTGCAACAGCACAGGCACACAGCTGCCACCACACTCTGCCCTGCCCTGGCCCCAGCCCTCACCACCTCTCCTGGCTCCGGTGTTGTGGAAGGCCTTCCCAGGCGCTGCTTTCTCAGCAGCCGCCGCGCCTTCTCCCTCGCCATGCCTGCAGCTTCCTTGTGCATCGCCTGCAAAGCCACCAAGGACACATTGTCATGGAGCATTAGCAGCAGAGCGACGGCAAGGTGCTCCTGCATCCCCAGCACCACTGCTGCCACACGACCAGCCCCACACAGCGAATGGACGCTCAGGACAGGCACTTTCTGATCAGGCTGCATGCATGGCCCCTCCCTACCTGCCTACGCCTCATGCTCCTCCTGCCAACGGGTCCCACCACGGCCACCCAACACAGCCGCCCTCCTACGCTCACCACCATGCCCACCTCTCCCCACACACACACCCTTTGCCACCACCTGACAGCAAACCTCCTCTTCCCCTAACCGCTCCAACACTCCCACCCGCCCAACACCAACTCCTCCTCCCCCACTTGCCGCCACCCACCACAACACGGCCCTGCTCCCACCTCCACCCGCCCAGCCTCACCCTCCAAACGCCTCACACCCCGCAGCACCAACGGCCTCGCCACTTCACCCCCAAACACAGCCCTTCCCCACGCCCATGCAGCACTCGCCCACCGCCGCCTCTAGCATTGCCTCCTGCCCGCCCTCTCACAGCCACACCAGCTGCACAGCCTGCACTTTTCACCCTCTTTTCAACAGGCCTTTTTTCTAACGTGGCCTAGAAAGCCTGCACCAAGAAACCCAGCTGCGCAACCTGGCCGAGCTGGCAGCACCTGGGTGAGCATGTGGGGGGCTCGGAGTGGCGCTTACGTTGTTGCTGCTGGGTGCAGAGGCTGCCATCCCGGCTGGTGTGCTCTCCAGGTTCTACAACAGAAGACATTGGTGGTACAGGCACTCAGAAGGAGCCTTCCTCAGCCCTTTGGGAGACTGGCAGGCAGCTCCCCCACACAACATGCCTAGCCCACGCAAAGGCATCCAAATCCTTCAGGCAACAATCCCAAGCCAAGAGCCCAAGAGCCCCGGCTCCTTCCAGCTGAGTCCTACCACAAAGGGCTCCCACCCACCTCCCTGCTTGGCCCTCGCCTCAGGCCTCTGCCGCCTGCCTGCTCCCAAGTAGCCTGCCTCTAAAGCCTTACGAGCACAACAGGCGCCTTGGCTGTGGGGCTCCCCGCCTTCAGAGCTCAGCTGCCTGGCACGCGGGGCTGAAGACCACGCTGGCGCACGGCCTTTGCGCCACCTTTTCCCGGAGTCTAATGGGGGCCCCAGCTGCACGGCCAGGCCCCAGCTGCAAAGGCAGCTGCTCCTTTGCCCAAGGCCTGCATGCACCACGCGCCTGCCCCAAGCCTGCGGCCAAGCTGCCGTCTCGGGGAGCCAGTGGCCAAGCGGGGGAATCATGGGTCTGCTTGGTGGAGCCGGGAGAGAAGCAAACATGGGCTCCTTCTCTGCCCACGCCAGGGCTGCTCTGCTCAGGAGTGTTTTCGGGGGCAGCAGCTCCAACCTGACACTGTGTTCCCCCAGCAGACCACCACCTCTGCCCGCCAACAGAGCCCCAACAAAGCCCTTCCTCACAACCTCTCGTGCCTCAGCTCCCTCCTTAGCTCATACCTGAGCACCCATGCCACTGCTGCTCACCGCCTCCTGCTCTCTCCTGGGGTCCGAGGCAGCTGTGCTGGCCCTCTCCACAGCCTGACAAAGCAAAGGAGGCATTTGCAGCGCAACACAGCACGCCAGCCCTACTCCTGGCCAACGTGGTGCCAAGCAGCAACAGCGCCCCTCTGCTCAGCAGCCTCCCACCTCACCTCACTCCCTTTCCAAGGGCCCACAAGTGAGCACGCACCACAGCCAGCCCACCTCTCCGCTCCCATGCCAACTACAGCCTCTCTCTCTTCCCTTCCCTCCACACCAACTTGGCAGCTTTTGCCCTGCACCTTCCCACCACAAGCAGTGCCTTCCCCGCGGGGCCGAGCGCCCTCGCAGGTGCCAGGCACCTGGCGCTGCCACCGCCACTGCCAACCCTGGCCCACCCATCGGGCACACCTCCCCGCAACCCACTCGCCCTCCTCTCCCCACATACCCACACACCAGCCTCACTCCCACCTGCCTCCTCCCACCATGGCACCCAGGCCCCCGCCAACACTGCCGCTCCCTCCTCCTGCTGCCTGCCACCCACCACCACTTCCAGCACCGCCTGCTTGCCCACCGCACACCAACATGCTGCAGTGCCCTTGGCATCCTCCCCACGCCTAGTCCTCCAGGTGACACCCCTCCTGGCCATCAAGCACATCAAGGGGCAAACGGGTGGTCGGCAGTGTTGCGCTCAAGGCAGCCCCGCTCTCACCTTCCCGGCCTCTTCCCTCCACAAATGCACTATGAGGTCTTGAGGCCGTCTCAGCCCACATTTGCCCTACGCCTACTCACAGGCTCCTTCCTCAAAGACCTCCTGCACCCCCACCACCAGCACTGCACACCAGCCTTCCTGGCAAACTCCCAACAGCCACTGCCCCATCCTTGCCTCTCCCAGCCCCTCCCACTGCCGCGGCACAGCCCTCAAGGTGCTGTGGCCACCGCTCAGCCTTCTGGGCCTCCAGCACCCCCCCACGGCCTTCTACATCTCCCTGCACACACTAGCTCCGAGCCCCAGCATGCTGCCAATGTGATGGCACCCTCTGCACCCAGCTTGGCCACCTCTCTTTCGGATCCACAGCAAAGGGGCCCTGCTCCCACCTCCTGCCACAGCAGTGGCACACAGCTGCCACCACACTCTGCCACCCTGGCCCCAGCCCTCACCAGCTCTGGAGGCTGCACAGCAGAAGGCCTTCCCAGGCGCTGCTTTCTCAGCAGCCTCCGCGGTTTCTCCCTGTCCATGCTCCCAGCTTGCTTCTGCACCACCTGCCAAGGCACCAAGGGCACATTGTCACCGAGCATCACCAGCAGAGCGAGGGCAAGGGGCTGCTGCATCCCCAGCACCGCTGCCGCCACACGACCAGCCCCACACAGGACATGGACCTTCGGGACAGGCGCTTGCTGCTCAGGTTGCATGCCTTTTCCACAGGCCTGCCTGTTTTTCCTGTGTGCCTAGAAAACCTGTACCGAGGAACCCACGGGCACAACCTGGCCAAGCTACGCGTGCACACAGAGCAGCACCAGGGTGAGCATGTGGGGGTTAGGAGTGGCGCTTACGTCGTTGTTGCTGGGTGCGGAGACCGGCATTGGAGGTGGGACCGTTTCCATGCTCTATAAGAGAAGAAACTGGTGGGTCAGCCACTCAGAAGGAGCCTTCTTCAGCCCTTTGGGGGCACATTGCCAGGCAGCTCCCACGCACAACATGCCTCAAGGCACCCAAATCCTTCAGGCAAGAGTCACAAGCCAAGAGCCCAAGAGCCCCGACTCCTTTGCCCTGACTCCCACCACAAAGGGCTCCCACCCACTGCCCTGCTTGGCCCTCGCCTCGGGCCTCTGCCGCCTGCCTGCTCCCAAGTAGCCCCCCTGCAAAGCCTTGCGAGCACAACAGACGCCTCGCCTGAGGGGCTCCCTGCATCACAGGGCTCAGCTGCCTGGCAGCACGTGGGGCTGGAGACAATGCTGGTGCACAACCTTTGTGCCACCTTTCCCCAGAGCCTAATGGGGGCCCCAGCTGCACGGCCAGGCCCCAGCTGCAAAGGCAGCTGCTCCTTTCGGGAAGGCCTGCATGCACCACGCGCCTGCCCCAAGCCTGCGGCCAAGCTGCCGTCTCGGGGAGCCAGTGGCCAAGCGGGGGAATCATGGGTCTGCTTGGTGGAGCCGGGAGAGAAGTAAACATGGGCTTCTTCTCTGCCCACGCCAGGGCTGCTCTGCTCAGGAGCGTTTTCGGGGGCAGCAGCTCAACCTCACACCACCCTCCCCCAGCAGACCACCACCTCTGCCCACCAACAGAGCCCCGACAAAGCCCTTCCTCACAACCTCTCGCGCCTCAGCTCCCTCCTTAGCTCATACCTGAGCACCCATGCCGCCGCTGCTGCTCGCCGCCTCCTGCTCTCTCCTGGGGTCCGAGGCAGCTGTGCTGGCCCTCTCCACAGCCTGACAAAGCAAAGGAGGCCTTTGCAGCGCAACACAGCACGCCAGCCCTACTCCTGGCCCACGTGGTGCCAAGCAGCAACAGCACCCCTCTGCTCAGCAGCCTCCCACCTCGCCTCACTCCCTTCGCAAGGGCCCACAAGGGAGCCCGCACCACAGCCAGCCCACCTCTCCGCTCCCATGCCAACTACAGCCTCTCTCTCTTCCCTTCCCTCCACACCAACTTGGCAGCTTTTGCCCTGCACCTTCCCACTACAAGCAGAGCCTTCCCCTCGGTGCCAAGCGCCCTCGCAGGTGCCAGGCACCTGGCGCTGCCACCGCCACTGCCAACCCTCGCCCACCCATCGGGCCCACCTCCCCACAACCCACTCGCCCTCCTCTCCCCACACACCCACACACCAGCCTCGCTCCCCCCTACCTCCTCCCACCATGGCACCCATGCCCCCGCCGACACTGCCACTCCCTCCTCCTGCTGCCTGTCACCCACCACCTCTTCCAGCACCGCCTGCTTGCCCACCGCACACCAACATGCTGCAGTGCCCTTAGCAGCCCCCCGCCCCTACTCCTCCAGGCAACACCCCTCCTGGCCATCAAGCACTTCCAGGGACAAAGAGGGGCTTGGCGGTGCTGTGCTCAAGGCAGCCCCGCTCTCACCTCCCAGCCTCTTCCCTCCACAACTCCACTAGCAACACCTCAGCCCACATTTGCCCTACGCCTACTCAAAGGCTCCTCTCTCAAAGACTTCCCGCACCCCCACCACCACCACTTGCCCCACCTGGCACACTCCTACAGCCGCTGCCCCAGCCTTGCCTCTCCCAGCCCCTCCCACTGCCGCGGCACAGCCCTCAAGGTGCTGTGGCCACCGCACAGCCTTCTGGGCCTCCAGCACCCCCACACGGCCTTCTACAGCTCCCTGCACACACCAGCTCCGAGCCCCATCATGCTGCCAATGTGCTGGCACCCTCTGGGCCCGCCTTCTGCACCTCTCCTTCACATCCCACAGCAAAGTGGCCCTGCTCCCACCTCCTGCAACAGCACAGGCACACAGCTGCCACCACACTCTGCCCTGCCCTGGCCCCAGCCCTCACCACCTCTCCTGGCTCCGGTGTTGTGGAAGGCCTTCCCAGGCGCTGCTTTCTCAGCAGCCGCCGCGCCTTCTCCCTCGCCATGCCTGCAGCTTCCTTGTGCATCGCCTGCAAAGCCACCAAGGACACATTGTCATGGAGCATTAGCAGCAGAGCGACGGCAAGGTGCTCCTGCATCCCCAGCACCACTGCTGCCACACGACCAGCCCCACACAGCGAATGGACGCTCAGGACAGGCACTTTCTGATCAGGCTGCATGCATGGCCCCTCCCTACCTGCCTACGCCTCATGCTCCTCCTGCCAACGGGTCCCACCACGGCCACCCAACACAGCCGCCCTCCTACGCTCACCACCATGCCCACCTCTCCCCACACACACACCCTTTGCCACCACCTGACAGCAAACCTCCTCTTCCCCTACCCGCTCCAACACTCCCACCCGCCCAACACCAACTCCTCCTCCCCCACTTGCCGCCACCCACCACAACACGGCCCTGCTCCCACCTCCACCCGCCCAGCCTCACCCTCCAAACGCCTCACACCCCGCAGCACCAACGGCCTCGCCACTTCACCCCCAAACACAGCCCTTCCCCACGCCCATGCAGCACTCGCCCACCGCCGCCTCTAGCATTGCCTCCTGCCCGCCCTCTCACAGCCACACCAGCTGCACAGCCTGCACTTTTCACCCTCTTTTCAACAGGCCTTTTTTCTAACGTGGCCTAGAAAGCCTGCACCAAGAAACCCAGCTGCGCAACCTGGCCGAGCTGGCAGCACCTGGGTGAGCATGTGGGGGGCTCGGAGTGGCGCTTACGTTGTTGCTGCTGGGTGCAGAGGCTGCCATCCCGGCTGGTGTGCTCTCCAGGTTCTACAACAGAAGACATTGGTGGTACAGGCACTCAGAAGGAGCCTTCCTCAGCCCTTTGGGAGACTGGCAGGCAGCTCCCCCACACAACATGCCTAGCCCACGCAAAGGCATCCAAATCCTTCAGGCAACAATCCCAAGCCAAGAGCCCAAGAGCCCCGGCTCCTTCCAGCTGAGTCCTACCACAAAGGGCTCCCACCCACCTCCCTGCTTGGCCCTCGCCTCAGGCCTCTGCCGCCTGCCTGCTCCCAAGTAGCCTGCCTCTAAAGCCTTACGAGCACAACAGGCGCCTTGGCTGTGGGGCTCCCCGCCTTCAGAGCTCAGCAGCCTGGCACGCGGGGCTGAAGACCACGCTGGCGCACGGCCTTTGCGCCACCTTTTCCCGGAGTCTAATGGGGGCCCCAGCTGCACGGCCAGGCCCCAGCTGCAAAGGCAGCTGCTCCTTTGCCCAAGGCCTGCATGCACCACGCGCCTGCCCCAAGCCTGCGGCCAAGCTGCCGTCTCGGGGAGCCAGTGGCCAAGCGGGGGAATCATGGGTCTGCTTGGTGGAGCCGGGAGAGAAGCAAACATGGGCTCCTTCTCTGCCCACGCCAGGGCTGCTCTGCTCAGGAGTGTTTTCGGGGGCAGCAGCTCCAACCTGACACTGTGTTCCCCCAGCAGACCACCACCTCTGCCCACCAACAGAGCCCCAACAAAGCCCTTCCTCACAACCTCTCGTGCCTCAGCTCCCTCCTTAGCTCATACCTGAGCACCCATGCCACTGCTGCTCACCGCCTCCTGCTCTCTCGGCGGGTCCGAGGCAGCTGTGCTGGCCCTCTCCACAGCCTGACAAAGCAAAGGAGGCATTTGCAGCGCAACACAGCACGCCAGCCCTACTCCTGGCCCACGTGGTGCCAAGCAGCAACAGCGCCCCTCTGCTCAGCAGCCTCCCACCTCACCTCACTCCCTTTCCAAGGGCCCACAAGTGAGCACGCACCACAGCCAGCCCACCTCTCCGCTCCCATGCCAACTACAGCCTCTCTCTCTTCCCTTCCCTCCACACCAACTTGGCAGCTTTTGCCCTGCACCTTCCCACCACAAGCAGTGCCTTCCCCGCGGGGCCGAGCGCCCTCGCAGGTGCCAGGCACCTGGCGCTGCCACCGCCACTGCCAACCCTGGCCCACCCATCGGGCACACCTCCCCGCAACCCACTCGCCCTCCTCTCCCCACACACCCACACACCAGCCTCACTCCCACCTGCCTCCTCCCACCATGGCACCCAGGCCCCCGCCAACACTGCCGCTCCCTCCTCCTGCTGCCTGTCACCCACCACCACTTCCAGCACCGCCTGCTTGCCCACCGCACACCAACATGCTGCAGTGCCCTTGGCATCCTCCCCACGCCTAGTCCTCCAGGTGACACCCCTCCTGGCCATCAAGCACATCAAGGGGCAAACGGGTGGTCGGCAGTGTTGCGCTCAAGGCAGCCCCGCTCTCACCTTCCCGGCCTCTTCCCTCCACAAATGCACTATGAGGTCTTGAGGCCGTCTCAGCCCACATTTGCCCTACGCCTACTCACAGGCTCCTTCCTCAAAGACCTCCTGCACCCCCACCACCAGCACTGCACACCAGCCTTCCTGGCAAACTCCCAACAGCCACTGCCCCATCCTTGCCTCTCCCAGCCCCTCCCACTGCCGCGGCACAGCCCTCAAGGTGCTGTGGCCACCGCTCAGCCTTCTGGGCCTCCAGCACCCCCCCACGGCCTTCTACATCTCCCTGCACACACTAGCTCCGAGCCCCAGCATGCTGCCAATGTGATGGCACCCTCTGCACCCAGCTTGGCCACCTCTCTTTCGGATCCACAGCAAAGGGGCCCTGCTCCCACCTCCTGCCACAGCAGTGGCACACAGCTGCCACCACACTCTGCCACCCTGGCCCCAGCCCTCACCAGCTCTGGAGGCTGCACAGCAGAAGGCCTTCCCAGGCGCTGCTTTCTCAGCAGCCTCCGCGGTTTCTCCCTGTCCATGCTCCCAGCTTGCTTCTGCACCACCTGCCAAGGCACCAAGGGCACATTGTCACCGAGCATCACCAGCAGAGCGAGGGCAAGGGGCTGCTGCATCCCCAGCACCGCTGCCGCCACACGACCAGCCCCACACAGGACATGGACCTTCGGGACAGGCGCTTGCTGCTCAGGTTGCATGCCTTTTCCACAGGCCTGCCTGTTTTTCCTGTGTGCCTAGAAAACCTGTACCGAGGAACCCACGGGCACAACCTGGCCAAGCTACGCGTGCACACAGAGCAGCACCAGGGTGAGCATGTGGGGGTTAGGAGTGGCGCTTACGTCGTTGTTGCTGGGTGCGGAGACCGGCATTGGAGGTGGGACCGTTTCCATGCTCTATAAGAGAAGAAACTGGTGGGTCAGCCACTCAGAAGGAGCCTTCTTCAGCCCTTTGGGGGCACATTGCCAGGCAGCTCCCACGCACAACATGCCTCAAGGCACCCAAATCCTTCAGGCAAGAGTCACAAGCCAAGAGCCCAAGAGCCCCGACTCCTTTGCCCTGACTCCCACCACAAAGGGCTCCCACCCACCGCCCTGCTTGGCCCTCGCCTCGGGCCTCTGCCGCCTGCCTGCTCCCAAGTAGCCCCCCTGCAAAGCCTTGCGAGCACAACAGACGCCTCGCCTGAGGGGCTCCCTGCATCACAGGGCTCAGCTGCCTGGCAGCACGTGGGGCTGGAGACAATGCTGGTGCACAACCTTTGTGCCACCTTTCCCCAGAGCCTAATGGGGGCCCCAGCTGCACGGCCAGGCCCCAGCTGCAAAGGCAGCTGCTCCTTTCGGGAAGGCCTGCATGCACCACGCGCCTGCCCCAAGCCTGCGGCCAAGCTGCCGTCTCGGGGAGCCAGTGGCCAAGCGGGGGAATCATGGGTCTGCTTGGTGGAGCCGGGAGAGAAGTAAACATGGGCTTCTTCTCTGCCCACGCCAGGGCTGCTCTGCTCAGGAGCGTTTTCGGGGGCAGCAGCTCAACCTCACACCACCCTCCCTCAGCAGACCACCACCTCTGCCCACCAACAGAGCCCCAACAAAGCCCTTCCTCACAACCTCTCGTGCCTCAGATCGCTCCTTAGCTCATACCTGAGCACCGATGTCTCCGCTGCTGCTCACCGCCTCCTGCTCTTTTGCGGGGTCCGAGGCAGCTGTGCTGGCCCTCTCCACAGCCTGACAAAGCAAAGGAGGCCTTTGCAGCGCAACACAGCACGCCAGCCCTACTCCTGGCCCACGTGGTGCCAAGCAGCAACAGCACCCCTCTGCTCAGCAGCCTCCCACCTCGCCTCACTCCCTTCGCAAGGGCCCACAAGTGAGCACGCACCACAGCCAGCCCACCTCTCCGCTCCCATGCCAACTACAGCCTCTCTCTCTTCCCTTCGCTCCACACCAACTTGGCAGCTTTTGCCCTGCACCTTCCCACTACAAGCAGAGCCTTCCCCTCGGTGCCAAGCGCCCTCGCAGGTGCCAGGCACCTGGCGCTGCCACCGCCACTGCCAACCCTGGCCCACCCATCGGGCCCACCTCCCCACAACCCACTCGCCCTCCTCTCCCCACACACCCACACACCAGCCTCGCTCCCCCCTACCTCCTCCCACCATGGCACCCATGCCCCCGCCGACACTGCCACTCCCTCCTCCTGCTGCCTGTCACCCACCACCTCTTCCAGCACCGCCTGCTTGCCCACCGCACACCAACATGCTGCAGTGCCCTTAGCAGCCCCCCGCACCTACTCCTCCAGGCAACACCCCTCCTGGCCATCAAGCGCTTCCAGGGACAAAGGGGCCATCGGAGGTGCTGCGCTCAAGGCAGCCCCGCTCTCACCTCCCAGCCTCTTCCCTCCACAACTCCACTAGCAACGACTTCACCAGCCTCAGCCCACATTTGCCCTACGCACGCTCAGAAGCTCCTTCCTCAAAGACCTCCCGCACCCCCACCGCCAGCACTGCCCACCAACCTTCCTGGCAAACTCCAAGAGCCACTGCCCCATCCTTGCCTGGCCCGGCCCGGCCCACTGCTGGCGCATAGCCGCCAAGGTGCTGTGGCCACCGCAGAGCCTTCTGGGCCTCCAACACCCACCCTCACACGGCCTTCTCCATGGCCGCTCAGACGCTAGCTCCGAGCCCCATCACGCTGCCGGTGCGGGGGCACCCACTGGGCCTGCCTTGGCCGCTCCTCCTTCAGAGCCACCACCAAAGGGGCCCCCGGGCCATTTCCTGACACAGCACTGGCACACAGCTGCCACCACACTGCCCTGCCCTGGCCCAAGCCCTCACCAGCTCTGGTGGCTCCACGCCAGGAGGCTTTCCCCGCCGCTGCGCCCTCAGGAAACGCCGCGGTTTCTCTCTGGCCGTGCTCGCAGCTGCTCTGGCGGCCACCTGCAAAGCCACCAAGGCCACATTGTCACCGAGCATCTCACATGGAGGGACGGCAACCTGCTGCTACATCCCCAGCACCACTGTGGCCTCGGCACAAGCCCCGCACAGCAGACGCACCTTCGCCACGCGCACTTGCTGATCAGGCTGCATGCGGGGCCCCTCCCTACCTGCCTACGGCCATGCTGCTCGAGCCAACGGGCTCCCACCACGGCCACCCAACACAGCCACCCTCCTACGCTCACCACCATGCCCACCTCTCCCCACACACACACCCTTTGCCAACAACTCTCAGCAAACCTCCTCTTCCCCTACCCGCTCCAACACTCCCACCCGCCCAACACCAACTCCTCCTCGCCCACTTGCCGCCACCCACCACAACACGGCCCTGCTCCCACCTCCACTCTTCCAGCTCCACCCTCCAAATGGCTGAGTCCCCACGTCACCAACTACCTCACCACATCACCCCCAAACACAGCCCTTCCCCACGCCCATGCAGCACTCGCCCACCGCCGCCTCTAGCATTGCCTCCTGCCCGCCCTCTCACAGCCACACCAGCTGCACAGCCTGCACTTTTCACCCTCTTTTCAACAGGCCTTTTTTCTAACGTGGCCTAGAAAGCCTGCACCAAGAAACCCAGCTGCGCAACCTGGCCGAGCTGGCAGCACCTGGGTGAGCATGTGGGGGGCTCGGAGTGGCGCTTACGTTGTTGCTGCTGGGTGCAGAGGCTGCCATCCCGGCTGGTGTGCTCTCCAGGTTCTACAACAGAAGACATTGGTGGTACAGGCACTCAGAAGGAGCCTTCCTCAGCCCTTTGGGAGACTGGCAGGCAGCTCCCCCACACAACATGCCTAGCCCACGCAAAGGCACCGTAATCCTTCAGGCAACAATCCCAAGCCAAGAGCCCAAGAGCCCCGGCTCCTTCCAGCTGAGTCCTACCACAAAGGGCTCCCACCCACCTCCCTGCTTGGCCCTCGCCTCAGGCCTCTGCCGCCTGCCTGCTCCCAAGTAGCCTGCCTCTAAAGCCTTACGAGCACAACAGGCGCCTTGGCTGTGGGGCTCCCCGCCTTCAGAGCTCAGCAGCCTGGCACGCGGGGCTGAAGACCACGCTGGCGCACGGCCTTTGCGCCACCTTTTCCCGGAGTCTAATGGGGGCCCCAGCTGCACGGCCAGGCCCCAGCTGCAAAGGCAGCTGCTCCTTTCGGGAAGGCCTGCATGCACCACGCGCCTGCCCCAAGCCTGCGGCCAAGCTGCCGTCTCAGGGAACCAGTGGGCAAGCGGGGGAATCATGGGTCTGCTTGGTGGAGCCGGGAGAGAAGCAAACATGGGCTCCTTCTCTGCCCACGCCAGGGCTACTCTGATGAGCATTTTTGGGGGCAGCAGCTCCAACCTGACACTGTGTTCCCCCAGCAGACCACCACCTCTGCCCACCAACAGAGCCCCAACAAAGCCCTTCCTCACAACCTCTCGCGCCTCAGCTCCCTCCTTAGCTCATACCTGAGCACCCATGCCGCTGCTGCTCGCCGCCTCCTGCTCTCTCCTGGGGTCCGAGGCAGCTGTGCTGGCCCTCTCCACAGCCTGACAAAGCAAAGGAGGCCTTTGCAGCGCAACACAGCACGCCAGCCCTACTCCTGGCCCACGTGGTGCCAAGCAGCAACAGCGCCCCTCTGCTCAGCAGCCTCCCACCTCGCCTCACTCCCTTTCCAAGGGCCCACAAGGGAGCCCGCACCACAGCCAGCCCACCTCTCTGCTCCCACGCCAACTACAGCCTCTCTCTCTTCCCTTCGCTCCACACCAACTTGGCAGCTTTTGCCCTGCACCTTCCCACCACAAGCAGTGTCTTCCCCACGGGGCCGAGCGCCCTCGCAGGTGCCAGGCACCTGGCGCTGCCACCGCCACTGCTGCCCCTGACCCACCCATCGGGCCCACCTCCCCACAACCCACTCGCCCTCCTCTCCCCACACACCCACACACCAGCCTCACTCCCACCTGCCTCCTCCCACCATGGCACCCAGGCCCCCGCCAACACTGCCGCTCCCTCCTCCTGCTGCCTGCCACCCACCACCACTTCCAGCACCGCCTGCTTGCCCACCGCACACCAACATGCTGCAGTGCCCTTGGCATCCTCCCCACGCCTAGTCCTCCAGGTGACACCCCTCCTGGCCATCAAGCACATCAAGGGGCAAACGGGTGGTCGGCAGTGTTGCGCTCAAGGCAGCCCCGCTCTCACCTTCCCGGCCTCTTCCCTCCACAAATGCACTATGAGGTCTTGAGGCCGTCTCAGCCCACATTTGCCCTACACCTACTCAAAGGCTCCTTCCTCAAAGACCTCCCGCACCCCCACCACCAGCACTGCACACCAGCCTTCCTGGCAAACTCCCAACAGCCACTGCCCCATCCTTGCCTCTCCCAGACCCTCCCACTGCCGCGGCACAGCCCTCAAGGTGCTGTGGCCACCGCACAGCCTTCTGGGCCTCCAGCACCCCCCCACGGCCTTCTACATCTCCGCACACACACTAGCTCCGAGCCCCAGCATGCTGCCAATGTGATGGCACCCTCTGCACCCAGCTTGGCCACCTCTCCTTCAGATCCACAGCAAAGGGGCCCTGCTCCCACCTCCTGCCACAGCAGTGGCACACAGCTGCCACCACACTCTGCCGCCCTGGCCCCAGCCCTCACCAGCTCTGGAGGCTGCACAGCAGAAGGCCTTCCCAGGCGCTGCTTTCTCAGCAGCCTCCGCGGTTTCTCCCTGTCCATGCTCCCAGCTTGCTTCTGCACCACCTGCCAAGGCACCAAGGGCACATTGTCACCGAGCATCACCAGCAGAGCGAGGGCAAGGGGCTGCTGCATCCCCAGCACCGCTGCCGCCACACGACCAGCCCCACACAGGACATGGACCTTCGGGACAGGCGCTTGCTGCTCAGGTTGCATGCCTTTTCCACAGGCCTGCCTGTTTTTCCTGTGTGCCTAGAAAACCTTCACCGAGGAACCCACGGGCACAACCTGGCCAAGCTACGCGTGCACACAGAGCAGCACCAGGGTGAGCACGTGGGGGTTAGGAGTGGCGCTTACGTCCTTGCTGCTGGCTTCGGAGACCGGGACCGGAAGTGGGATGCTCTCCAGGCTCTACAAGAGAAGAAATTGGTGGCACAGGCACTCAGAAGGAGCCTCCTTTGGCCCTTTGGGGGCACATTGCCAGGCAGCTCCCACGCACAACATGCCTCCAGGCACCCAAATCCTTCAGGCAAGAGTCACAAGCCAAGAGCCCAAGAGCCCCGACTCCTTTGCCCTGACTCCCACCACAAAGGGCTCCCACCCACCGCCCTGCTTGGCCCTCGCCTTGGGCCTCTGCCGCCTGCCTGCTCCCAAGTAGCCTGCCTCTAAAGCCTTACGAGCACAACAGGCGCCTTGGCTGTGGGGCTCCCCGCCTTCAGAGCTCAGCTGCCTGGCTGAAGACCACGCTGGCGCACGGCCTTTGCGCCACCTTTCCCCAGAGGGCCTAATGGGGGCCCCAGCTGCACGGCCAGGCCCCAGCTGCAAAGGCAGCTGCTCCTTTCAGGAAAGCCTGCATGCACCACGCGCCTGCCCCAAGCCTGCGGCCAAGCTGCCGTCTCGGGGAGCCAGTGGGCAAGCGGGGGAATCATGGGTCTGCTTGGTGGAGCCGGGAGAGAAGTAAACAAGGGCTTCTTCTCTGCCCACGCCAGGGCTGCTCTGCTCAGGAGCGTTTTTGGGGGCAGCAGCTCAACCTCACACCACCCTCCCCCAGCAGATCACCACCTCTGCCCACCAACAGAGCCCCAACAAAGCCCTTCCTCACAACCTCTCGCGCCTCAGCTCGCTCCTTAGCTCATACCTGAGCACCCATGCCTCCGCTGCTGCTCGCCGCCTCCTGCTCTCTCCCGGGCTCCGAGGCGGCCCTGCTGGCCCTCTCCACAGCCTGACAAAGCAAAGGAGGCCTTTGCAGCGCAACACAGCACGCCAGCCCTACTCCTGGCCAACGTGGTGCCAAGCAGCAACAGCGCCCCTCTGCTCAGCAGCCTCCCACCTCGCCTCACTCCCTTTCCAAGGGCCCACAAGTGAGCACGCACCACAGCCAGCCCACCTCTCTGCTCCCACGCCAACTACAGCCTCTCTCTCTTCCCTTCCCTCCACACCAACTTGGCAGCTTTTGCCCTGCACCTTCCCACCACAAGCAGTGTCTTCCCTGTGGTGCTGAGTGCCCTCGCAGGTGCCAGGCACCTGGCACTGCCCCTGCCACTGCCACCCCTGGCCCACCCATCTGGCCCACCTCCCCGCAACCCACTCGCCCTCCTCTCCCCACAAAGACACCTTGCTCCCACCTCCCTCCTCCCACCATGGAGCCTACTCCTCCAGGCAACACCCCTCCTGGCCATCAAGCGCTTCCAGGGACAAAGAGGGGCTTGGCGGTGCTGTGCTCAAGGCAGCCCCGCTCTCACCTCCCAGCCTCTTCCCTCCACAACTCCACTAGCAACACCTCAGCCCACATTTGCCCTACGCCTACTCAAAGGCTCCTCTCTCAAAGACCTCCCGCACCCCCACCACCACCACTTGCCCCACCTGGCACACTCCTACAGCCGCTGCCCCAGCCTTGCCTCTCCCAGCCTCTCCCACTGCCGTGGCACAGCCCTCAAGGTGCTGTGGCCACTGCACAGCCTTCTGGTCCTCCAGCACCCCCACACGGCCTTCTACATCTCCACGCACACACTAGCTCCGAGCCCCATCACACTGGCGGGCTGGGGGCACCCACTGGGCCCACCTTCTCCACCTCTCCTTCAGATCCACCACGAAAGGGGCCCCTGGACTATTTCCTAGTCCTAAGTTTGGGCTCTTGCCCTCCCTCTAACAGGAAGACCAGCTGCACAGCCTGCACTTTTCGCCCTCTTTTCAACAGGCCTGTTTTCTCACGTGGCCTAGAAAGCCTGCACCAACAATCCCATCTGCAGAACCTGGCCAAGCTGCACGTGGACACAGAGCAGCATGGCGGTGAGCATGTGGGGGGCTGCGAGCGGTGCTTACGTCGTTGTTGCTTGTTTCCGGGATTGGGATCAGCACTGCGATGCTCTCCGGGCTCTACAACAGAAGACATTGGTGGTACAGTGAGTCCGAAGGAGCCTTCTTCGGCCCTTTTGCAGATTGGCTGGGTGCTCCCAGGGACAACTTGCCTAGCCCACTTCAAAGCAATAACCTCTAAGGAGTACAACCTCAAGGCAATAATCACAAGCTAACAACCCAAGAACCCCTAAGTCTCTCAGGACTCCCCCCAAACTGCTCCCATTGCCCTCCTGCTTTCCCTGCTGCTTCGGGCTGCTGGAGCCTGGCCTTTCCTCTATGTCCCAAACCCTTCCACGCGCTGCTGCCCACCACCTGTCCCATCAAGACAGGGAAACCCCTTCACCTGAGGCGAGGCTGAAGGCTTCTCCAGGCTCTGGCTCATGTCCTGGGTCCAGCACCAAATGGTGTCCCAAGCGTTGCCTGTCCCTGGGGCGGTGTCAATGACAATCAGCTCGGGCGAGCAGGCCTGTGGCTCAGGGCTCCTTCTCCGCTCTGCAGTCGGCTGTGGGATCCTGGCTCGACTTGGCAAAGCTGCTGGTCTGGGGCGCGTGGTCATGTCCCTCGTCTTCCTCGCATATCTCTGGCAGGCCCCATCAAAATAAAGGCTTTTACCTACCCCTGCACTGCACACGAACGAGGCATGGGACCAACACCCTGCACATAACATCCCCCTTCCCACCCACCTCTGGGGAAACCTCCCCTGACCCTGGCTTTGCAAAGGACTTGCCTGGGCACATTCATCCCTGGCGTGCCAGTGGGCTGCTTGCCAGCGGGCAAGAAGGGAGTGAAACCCTCCCTTTCTATTACCTATTGACCTCTGCCCATGGGGAAGGCTGCACAAAGCCTGCTCACCAACCAAAGCAGCAGGGGCGAGAACTATCCCGAAAACACCCTGAGCTAGCTCACCCCTTTGCTCCAGGACTGCGTCCAGACCTAAGCCCCCGTCTTCCACCAACACCCACTACCATTCCTCCCACCCCACATGGCTGGGGCTCACATGTCCATCACCCCCCCCACCCCCAGTGCCTCCCTCCCCTCCACTCTCCAAACCCTTCCTCCATTGCAGTGGGGAACCAGCTGTCCCGATGCCTTGTTCCCCTAGCCCGCTCCTCTTACGTAGACACAATGTCGCTTCAAGCAGCGACAGCTCGGTGCCCCACACGTGTCCCCCAGGGCCACCGTCACTGCAGAGACAAGCTCTGGACAGTCTCTGCCTGGCAGGAGAGCAGGCCCGAGCTGAGCACTCGGGAGGCTGCGAGCAGCGCTTACGTTCGTCACGTTGGCTTGGTGGACTGGGAGCCACAGCCTGCATGGCTCCACACTCTGCAAAAGGAGAAACTGTCAGGTCAGTTGGTGACAAGTAGCCTTCTGTGGTGCTTTCACAGGAGCAAGAGAATTATGCTCTCGGCACATGGGGAAGGCTGGAAATCCACCTGCTCGCTGCCCCAAAGCACTGGGCAGGCTTCACCCTCAAGCACCCTGATTGAGCCCACTCCTTTGCTCCACACACAGAACAGCCTGACTTAACCCTCCCCTTAGTTCCACAAGTGGGCACACACTCACCACTTTCTCCCATTTTCTGCAGCGCCCAGCACTGGGCCTCCCACCCCGTGCGGCTAGGTTGCATGGGCTACCAGACTCTCCCCTCAGGGCTCTCCTCGGCCCACAAACCCTCCCATCTCCCCACTCCCACAGCCCTTCCTCAGCACAGTGGCACATGCTGCCACTGATCCTGGCCCCAGAGTGCTCCTCTTACACAGACGGGATGAGGCAGCGCTTTGGTGCTCAGCGCCACGGTACCCCCCAGGTTTCCCCATCGGCCGGTTGTCCTCCTGGGCTTCGGTGTCTCGCTGCTCGCTGTCAGGGACTGCAATGACACGCGGTTCCCCACCCTGAGCAAAGGGGGATGTGGGGAGGCAGAGGGATAGGGCTCCCTCCAAGCAGGGCCCCACATGTGGGGGTTGCAGGACATGCTGCCCTAAGGGCAGCTGCCAGCCCTGGCAACGCCCACAACCCTCTCATTCCCCAGGCGGCAACACACAGCTCTCACTCCACATGCTGCCCCATGACAGCCCTCTCATCCCACACAGCTTCTCACAAGGGGCCCCGGTGCCCTGCATGCTGCCCCACGGCAGCCCCAGGCCTTCCCACGGACACAGGCAGCTGCTCCCTCGGCCCCCTTTTCCAATCCACTCAAAGCACCCACCTTATTTCCACTTTCAATGCAATAGTGTTGAGCCACCCACCCAAAAGGTTCCTTTGTGAGGGACGATTCAGGACTTTTTAGAAAGAGACACATATTTCCCAAGCTCCCAGTTTTGCACTAATGCCCCACATAGTGCTGTGCGCACCTGGGCTCTCCTCCCCTGACTCCACGGACAAGCAGCCTGTCCTGCCCCGGGGGGGCTGCCCTTACCCCAGCCTCCCCTGCTGCACCGGTGGGGGAATTGTCCCTAACTGCTGCTGTCAGGCTGCCCTCAGCACCTCATCCCACTCTCCAGCCTCCTCACAATCTTCAGCCTGCTCCCCACCCCACTCCGTCCTGCTCCAACGGGCCTTTAGCAGTACAGTCCTCATCCCACACATGCCTGGGCAGAGCCTGCTCTTTCCTGCCCATGACGGCTCCAGAGAGAGCCCCTTTGCCCACGCTCTTCTTAGACTGTTACACTGCATTGTCCCCCTCCTCTCCGATACCACCACTGCCCCAAAATGAACTCCCCGGAGACACCCCAAGGAGCCCCACTCTCGCCTGGCCTTCGATCAGCACCTTTCTCTCAAACCCTGCTGCTTGCAGAGCCTACAGCTTGCCTCTTCTCTGACTTAGCCCACAGGCTGCCAGTGGGCCAGTGCTAGATCCAGGATGGGGAAACTGAGGCACGGAGGGGAGAGTCAAGGCCCCAAGATGGAGGAACAAGGGCACAAAACAGCCTTTTCCCCTACCTCACAGGGAACACGGGTATCTGGCGGTCTTCGCCACAGGATGCCAAAAGCCTGTGTCCGTTTTCGCCTCTGAGCAGAGGCAGGAGCCCAGGTCTGTGGGAAACCAAGTGAGCTGGCATCAGTGACACGACACTGGTGGGGCACCAGAGCCCACACGAGGCCGGCACTCACCAAGGCGGAGATGACTTGTGCCACGAAGGAGCCTGTCCCTTTCTTGTAGGAGAGAGCAGCTCTTGGTCTGTTGATGAGGGGCTGCACACGGCGGTCGGATGTGGCTCCTGCAAGACACACCAGGGTGCTATGTGATGAGGCTGCCATGGCTCCCAGCTGCCACACCTGGCTTTCCCCACAAGGGTCTGTCCTTGTGGGAGGAACAGGGCCATGTTCAATACAATGGAACAGGCTCGTGTCCCCAAGGACCATGCCACAGTCTGACCCCAGACCCTGTGTCAGGAACCTGGAGGGCACCTTCCCCATTGCCTCCGCTGCCAGAAGCTGAGGGTACTTCTGGCCACGAGGCTCTTACCCAGTTGGGTACACTGGAGCCTTGCTCTTCCTCGACTGGCTTGCTGCTCGCCTCTCCCCCACATCTTCAGCTGGATAAAACACCACAGCCACAAGTTCCACAGGATGGTCCCCATGAAGGTGAGAAACCGTCTCACGATGCCCTGCTGGGAAACGGCACAAGGCAGAACTGAGTGTCCCCATGCCTCAGCTGTGGCCTTGCTCTGTGCATGTGCAGTGGCCTTGCTCAAGGACAGGGCAGGGGAAGCACTGACCCAGGTGGGCAGGTCAGAGCCCCTTGCGCAATGGAGCTGTCAACCCCAAGTGTGCGGTCACCAGGGAGGGAACCCTGTCCCATGACCCCCAGCCCCCCGAAGGGGCTGGCACTGTGCGAGGGACTGTGTGCCTGGGGCTCCAGCCCCTGTGCTGTCCCAGCCCTGGCGGCTGCAACTTGTGCCAGGGCTCTTGGCAGTGGTCTGTGGCCGCCTTTCACCTTCATGTCAGCCTTATCATCACCCAGAGGCTTTGTGTGCCTGAGGCCAGGCAGTTTCTGGGATTTTAGGACTGAAGGAAAAGCTCTTCCTCTTTTGATACAGACAGCTCCTGCCCTAAGGGTACTCTTGCCACCTGCCTGGACCCAAAGGGGCTGTTTGGATTTGAAAGAGCATCAGCTTTGTGTGTGTGCCACAGGGACCCTGGCCAGCAGGAGGGTAAAAACCCTTCCCCGAGAGCTCTCCCGGGATGGGGATGGGGATGGGGATGGGGAGGGGACAGGGAGGGGATGTCTGTGGCCGTCAGCTCTGAAGAGCTGTGGGGACCCAGCACGGGATGGCTGTCGTGGCAACACCATCCAAGGTACCACTTTGGTCCCTGCCTACCACCCCCCTCGGGGGTCTGGAAACACCACGAGGACCGACCCCGGCTCCCAGCCCCACGGCCCTGACCTGCCTCCCATCCCACCCAGCGCCTCCTACCGGCTGCGGCTGCGGCACCCAACTCTGCACTCTGACTCGCCTCCCCATGGCTCGCGCCGAGGGGCGGTGGGATCCTGTGCCTGCTCTGGGGAGAGCCCAGATCCTCCTGCTGCCCCGCGCAGTGCCTGCTCCGGGGAGAGCCCAGATCCTCCTGCTGCCCCGCGCAGTGCCTGCTCCGGGGAGAGCCCAGATCCTCCTGCTGCCCCACGCAGTGCTGGGCAACACGTCTGGAGCCCGCTGCATCCGCGTTCCCACGGCGATAACTGCCGCACCGGGATGGAATCGGGGCCGGGCTGAACCACGGGCCCAGGGGGACCCAGCGCCTCCCCTCGGGGACAGGACGGGGGCTCCCCATGCTGTCCAGCCTCCAAAATGGGCAGAGCCCCCTCCCCAAGGGCGCCCGACCTCAGCCCTGCTGCCACCATCCTCCCGGGATGCCTCTGTGGGGGGAGGCCGGGACCCCCTGACGGGGGGCACCGCAGCCCCGCTCGACCCCCGTCGCAGCCCGCCCCGTGGGAGATGCTGCCCTGGCCTGGTCCCCACGCGGGATGGGGGGCTGTTACAGGCTTCTCATGGGGTTGTGCTTCCCAGGGAGCTCCTCCTTGGTTCAAAATGCATTTAAAGTTGCAATTGGAGAAGATCTTCACCTGCTTTCTGTTTGGATGCCAGAGGGTTAAGAGCTGCATTTTAAAGAAACTCTTCCAAATTTTTATCTCTCTTGCCTTATTAGACAACAGGGCATTAAAACTTCTCTGCGATTATTAATCATCAATGAATAAATCTAGTACCTAAGCTGTGAGAAGATTCAAACACACACAAAAGTCAGTCCCAGAAGAGCATATCCCACTCCAAAAATTAAGTACCCTTCCAAATGAAACTAATCATCCGAAGAAGAGAGAAAAGAGGGCAAGTTGGCTTCTTAGTTTTTGAAGGTGACATTTTCCTAAGTTTGCAGGGCTATTTAAAATGCCTCCTTCTCAAACACCTCCAGAATTAAAGCTCACTCAAGTGATCCTAAGAGGGACAGAGAAAGGGGTGGCCTTGACCAGCTCTTACTTTGCCTGCTTTGCATTTACTCTCCCGGCTGCCCTCTACTTTCCACCTAGAAGGCAACTCCCAAGGCAACAGGCAGGCTGCAGCAGAACACACAGCGCTTTGGGGGGCAGCTTCTGTTTTCACATCTAACTAATGTCTCCGCAGTTGCATGCACAGTGCTCGCACTACCCTGCTGGCAGGGAAAAGCTGCCTTCCTCCTCTGGCCATAACTGGAGAGAAAGTGCTGACCTTTCCCAGCGAGCTCGCAGTGAGCATCTGTGCCGGGCATCCCAGTACCTGCCTTCCCAAAAAGGGCAGGCAGGAGCCTCGCACACAGGAGCGGTGCCTGTAGCTGCCTTGTGATGCGCTCCAACAAGCAATCCCTTCTGACCCCTACAACTAGCCACAAGGGGCTCAGGCCTGCATTGCTCTTGCCTAAGCCGCTCTGCTGATGTGCACACACCAGCCCCACACAGCACTTGGACAGACCCACAGCTCAGCATTTCCCCCTCTGGCCTTTGCACCTCCTTCCCCAGAGCCCTCCCCAGCCCACTACCCATAACATACATGACTGCTGCCTGGTCCACATTTACCTCAGCACCAGGCTGATTCTCCTCCAGGGACTGCCCGTGTCTCTCCTTTGGGGACTGGGTGTGAGTCTGCTGAGTGGCACTCTTCACATCTGTCAGCAAGGAGCAGCCTGCGACCTCCTTGCGGGTGGCCAGGGAGATGTTTACTTTCTTTGGGAAAAATTCCTAGCTTTCTTCTTCATCCCATGTCGTCTCTCTACATTTATGACATTGCAAGACATTTCCAGTGTTTTGTAGCAGTGATAGTTCTTTCCTATGTGCCCAAGATGGCAAGACAGTTTCCTCGGAGCCTGAGGTGCATTTGCAACACTCTCCTGAAGACACGTGTTGTGCGCCCTTGCGTCTAGTTTGGCAGTGAGGGAGGGTCAAGAGCAGGCATCCTTTGCAAGGACTGGGAAAACCAGAGGAAGGTGATGCCATAAAATCCCAGTCACATCGTTCATTAGAGCAGGACGTGGACTAATTCTGCCTTCAGGTACCTCTTGGGTCTGTGTGGGAGCACAGCCGAATGAAGGCAGTCCAGGAAGGATCCTGGGAGCAATGTAGCAAACCTTGTTTAAGATCTTCATTCATGATCTGGATGATGGGGCCAAAGGAATCCGAGGCAAGCTGGCAGATGACAGAAAATTGGGAGGAGTGGCTGATTCAGCACATGATTGTGCTGCCACTCAGAGGGACCTGAGAAGTGGGCAGACAGGAACCTCATGACAGTCAGCAAACGAAAGCGCCAAGTCCTGCACATGGGAAGAACTATCCCCATGCACCACAACAGGCTGGGGACTGACCGGCTGAGGAGCAGCTTTCCAGAGAAGCACCTGCGGCTCCTGGTGGACAAGCTGGTCATCAGCCAGCAATGCACCCTCATGGCAAAGGAGGCCAACAGTATCCTGGGCTGCAGTAGCAAGAGCCTTGCCAGCAGGTCAAGGGAGGAGCTCCTTCCCTCCTGCTCAGCACTGGTGAGGCTGCACCTGGAGGGCTGTGACCAAATGTGGGCTCTCCTGTACAAGAAAGACATGGGCCTGCTGCACAGACTCCAGGAAAGGGCCATAAAGATGATTACGGCTCTGGAGCATCTCTCATAGAAGGGCACACTGAGAGAGGTGGGATTGGAGGCAGGAACTGATGGCAGCGCATTGATTGCTGGGAGCCAAGGATTTGGCCAACATGGCCCTGTAGAGAAAAAGGTCCACCACTATCAGATGAGGTGTCCAAAGGAGGAAAAGGAAGTACCAAGGGCCCTTGCATCTGGCCACACAGAAACAGAAATGCTGAATGAGTAAGGAAGGTACCAAACAGACTCATGGACATCCATCCTAGGCACTTCTAGTCTAGGACTAGTCTTTGCTTCCTCACATGAGGAAATTGTTCCCTCAAAAGAAAGAAAACCACCCTCCCAATGCATCCAGTTCTTCTACCAGACCAAGCGAGAGCCCCCAGCACTTGGTGCTCGGCATCTCAGCTCAGAAACTCCTTTTCCCAGGCTCCCTCACTCAGCACATGGATAAATTCAGCTGCAGGAGGCAGATGAGGGGGCTGCTGCCTCCAGGCCCCTCCCCTGTAGTCCTTCCACCTCCCAGCAGCAACATCACAGCTGCCTCCATCCTGAAAGCCCAACTCATGAGTTTTTTTTCCTTTTTCTTAATGAGCATGATATGAAGACCTTGAATTAAAAATCCTATTTCTTTTCCCTCCCCCCATCCACAAGCACTGAAAACAACTGAGCCAATCTACCTGCAGCTAGTAACTCTCCAGCTACTTCACTTTTTTCTTTGAATGGCTGTTTTGGGTATGAGTTTTGTTGTTTTCACAGAGTGACAGAATAGATGATGTTGGCAGGGACCTCTGGAGATCTCCTTCTCCAAACCCCTGCTCAACCAGGGGCACCTACAGCAGGTTGCCCAGGACTGGGCCAAGACGGTTTGCAGTATCTCACACAGTCGAGACCCCACAGACACTCGGGGAACCTGCTCCACTCTCTGACCACCCTCACAGTGAACAAGGTGGAATTTCCTGCTTGGCCACTTGGTGCCCATTCCCTCTCCTCCTCTCACTCCACACCACTGACAACCACTCCGAACCACGGTCTCCGTCCCCCTCACACCCTCCCTACATCACCTGTTTGGACACCCGGAAAACATCCCACCACCACTCTGGTTTCCAGGCGAAACACTCCCGGCTCCCTCAGCCTCTCTCCGACGGGAGACGCTCCAGCCCTTCAGCCATCCTTGTGACCCACCACACCAACCTCCTTGACACCCACCACCACCACAGCCATCCCCCGGCGGGTGCCCCGCGGACACCGCGGTGGGGCTGGACCTGCACGTCCAGGACAAACCGCTCCTCGGGGCTCGGCACCGAGAGACGATCCCTCTGGGCGAGCCCCAGCCCCGAGCACGCCGGAGCCGGCGCTGCCCCAAAGCCTCCGGCCTTGGCGCCCAGAGCTCCCGCCCGGCAGCTGCCTCGGCGGGGCACCAGCACGGCCCCGCGACGCCTCCCTCCCCGCGGCCGAGACCTTCGGGCCGGGCAGCTGCAGAGCCAGGACTTCGCCCGCGGCAGCACCAAACTCCCGGGCCGGGGCCGAGGCCCGGCGGGGGGGCGGGCAGACGGGCTGCGCCACGGCCAGGCGCGGCGGCCATTGGGCGGCCTGCGTGTCGCTCACGGCTCACCCCGGCCCTGCCGTTGGCCCGCGGCCTGCCCTCGCCAGCTGATTGGCCCGCCAGCGCAGAGGGCGGGGCAGGCGGGGCGCAGGCGCAGCGCTGCTGTCAGGCCCGGCCCGGCCTGGCGCCGCCGCCCTGGAGCCCGGCCCCGGCCGCAGCCCGACCCGCCCCCAGCCCTGCCCCGGCCCGGCCCTGCCCGGCCGCGGAGCCGCCCCGCAGCTGGCCCCCTTCCCGCTCGCCCCGGCCCTCGGCCCGGCCCTCGCCCTCAGCCCGGGCCGCACCGCTCCCCAGAGACCCTGCGCAGAGCCGGACCCTCCCGGAGCCTCCCCTGACCCGGCCCAGCAGGGAGCTCCGACCCGCCGCCCCGGCCACCTCAGCCGGCCTTGGCCTTCAGCGAGCCTTTTCCCCAGCTCCTGCTGGCCAAGTCCTGAGGCCTCTTCACTTCCTTCTGCCTCTCACAGCCAAACGATGAAACGCAGCGCTGATTAACTTCAGACTCGCTGGAACTGATGATTCGGGGAGCCCAGACTTCAGGGAGGGAGTCAGCGCTGATACCGTCTCAACACGCTGAACGCATGCTCGACTGCTTGAGGATCTCCATGATCAAGCTCCTGCGAAACGACAAAGTCCGGCAGGAAAACATGCCACACAGTAACAGCTCTGCCGTGCCCTAACGGTGAACGTTTGCATGAGCTGCTCAATCAAAACAGAAACCGCAGCTGCGCTCTGTGAAGAAAAGGGGGTTGCAGACAGCGGTTCGCTCTGCCCAGAGCTCCACCAGGTTCAGGCAGTATCATCCCCCCAGGAATCTGTTGCCATCTCTGTGCTGGAGAGATTATTGCCCTTGGGAGTTCTGCTGGCAACCAGGGTCAAGGGAGGGCTCCCAAATGGGCTTCAAACAGACTTAGCTTAGGTCAAAGAGCTGAGGAGCAGACTGGACTGATTCAGGCGGAAGCACGTTACGCAGTGTATAAATTAAGCCCTCCACTAATATAAGTAGGAGGATGTTGGCCTATTCATCCAGCATGGTTAGAATTGGAAAAAGATGTCTGCCCGTTGTCTAAAAAATTGTTGTAAAACTTACAACATGTTACCTGTGTTTTACAAAAGCAAAACAGCTAACCTCATGTGAACTGAAGCAGAAATTTGCCTGGGATGACTGTATTAAAAATTAGATTTTTTTTTTTAGGATAAAAGCAATCTTTCTTGCTCATTACAGGGCAGCACAATAAAGCTGTCCGCCTTGCTCTCTCCTGGTCCTGGAAGTGGTCTGCTGCAGCCTATAGTGTGTGTTGTGTGTGTCTGTGTGTGTATGTTGCAGGGGGAAGTGTTTAAAAGGAGCAGCAGGCAGGTATTTATAACTGGGGAACCCTGTTAAAAAATACATACGCTATACTTTCCTGTAATGGGAAAAAGCAGGAAATTGAGAAGAAGAAGAGAAAAGAACCTTTTTTTCTGAAATACAGGTCATTAGGTTGCCTATTAATTGCAATTAATTCATGGTATTAACTCCATTCCCCCACCCTTCCCGCTCCAGGGCTGACTTTCATTCTGAGTGTGCCAGGGGCCCGATGGGAAAGGGCAGAGTGAAGGGGCTTCGGGCTGGCTCTTGAGTGCAGCCCCAGGGCAGGGGGCTGGGGGTAGTAAAGGAGTGTGGGGAGAAACAGCTCCATGAACCTCTGCACTAGAGATGAGCTTTTTTGTCTCTTGTTATGGTGTCAGGTTAGGGGTTGGTGTCACATGGGGCTGAGGGGAGGTAAAGCCATGCTGCAGCAGTGCATGGTCTGTTGCCTACAGTCCTGCTCTTAGCTTGTGACAGTCCTTGCAGTTTTGTGGTGAGAGGGATTTCTAGCTGAAAAAAGGCCCCATGAGCAGGAAGAGGATGAGAGGAGAGGGCAGCTCGTGCTTCCCCATCTGGCCTGGGGTTCTAGCAGCTGGAGGAGGTGCTGAAAGCCGAGCCCACAGCAAGGGACTGAGGCTGCGGGTTGTCTCACTTCATTTGGGAGGAGAGTGTTCCCATCTGCTGACCTGATGGTCAACCAGGTGGCTGAGCTGCTGAGGGAAGCCTTAAAGTGGGAGCAAGTGTGGGGAGAGGGTGAGTCAAAGAAGAGGGAGGAAGTGCTGGCCTGGGCTGGCAAGGAAAAGGTGCAGGGAGATGTGGACAAGAGAAACCCCAGAGAGAGAGCAGTGGGAATGCAGGGAGCTCTGCCTAGGGATGGACGATGGGCCTGTCGAGAGCTATGAGTGAGGATTAGCAGGCAGACCAAGAGGGGTGGAGCCCTGTAGTGGATGTGTGCTATGGACTGCCTGAAGAGGGGCAGCCTCTGCAAGGCGTGAGGAGTGTAGAGTTGAGGAGAAGAAAACTCTTCCTGCTCCCCAGACACCAGCTCTCAGCCAGGCTCAGAAACTGAGACCGGAGGCATGGAGGCAATAGCATGGTGCTGTGTGTCCCCAGGGGGACCGCCATGGCATTGTGATGGGGGTCTCCATGGCGACCACCAAGGCACTGTGATGGGGTCCCCACGGTGACCACCAGGGCTTTGTGATGGAGGTGGCATCATGCCCACAAGGCCATTGTGATGAGGCGGTCCCCATGGTGACCGTGTCCCTCCTGGGACCAGAGCCCCCAGGGGTCCCCACTCTGAGGAGAGCAGCTCGACCAGGAGGGAGCAGCTCCCCCTTGGTGCCAGAGTAGCAAGTCCTCACGAGTAGATCCTGGAGATGGACAAGGAGTGGCAGGCAAACGCCTGCTCCCAGTCCACGGATGGGCACCCAGGCACACAGGAGTGCAGGAGGAAGGTGAGTGGTGGGGCTGGAGGGAGAGGCAGGCAGCAGGGCTGGGACCTGCATGGAGAGCACGAGGATGGTGGGGAAGGGGAGGTGGGGCAAGACAGCCAGGCATGAGCTCCCCCAGTGAGGGGGCATTTATTCGTGGCCCTGGGGATTTTCTCTCAGATAAAGCACACACCAACCTGGATACTCCAAGGCCCACAGGGACCCTGTGAGCTCTGCTCTGAGGGGCAGGGAGAAGCTGTGGGCCAAGCGCAGCTGGGCCATGCGTGGCCATGAGGTTCCCTTTGACATGGGGCTGGGGTTTCCTGTGCTTCAGGGGCTGCTCGTACCAACACAACCACCTCCATCATGTGCCCCCTTCTTCCCGCAGGTGGGCCAGCAGGAGCTGCACAGAGTGGTGCAGTGCAGCCGGACCCCGGCTTCGTCCCACCAAAGGGACAGGCTGCCTTCGCTCCCCGGCCCACAGAGCTCGTGGGCCTCTGAACACGGCATCGTTGCAAAGGTACAGAGCTGAGCAGCGATGGTGGCAAAGCCTCTGCCTGACTCCCCGGAGGTGCCAAGAAGCGGGTGGGAAGTGCTGGGAGAGACCGGGAGGTCTCTGCCCCCAGCAGGCTGACCACCTGCTCTGCACAGCAGTCTGCAAGGACATGCCTTGGGGTGTCTGAGGGAGCTGCCTTTGCCTGTCTCTTGCCCCACGGTGACAAACCCTCTCCCCACTCGGCCTTTGGGAGCAGGGGGGAAGCTGCCCATATGGGAGAGTGCAGTCTTTGTCGAGGGCGTCAGGAGTGACAGGAAGTTTCCATGTGGGAAGGATGGAGGGCAGGGGGGAGGATGGCAGGAACTTACCCTTTCTCATGGGCTTTGATTGCAGGTGGTGGAGGACACTGCCAGGGACGTTCCCATTGTGGCACAAGCTCTGCATCCCTCCACCGGCCATGTAAGGAAGGCTCCTCTGGGGCACAGGGAGACAGCGCCTGGCAGGACTCGCGCAAGAGCAGGGCCACCACATCTGCCTGGCTTACCACCTCTCCCAACCAAGGCAGCTCGGCAGGCCCCTGGAGGCCTGGAGACCTCTGCAGCTAAAACTGCAGGATCTGCAAGGCAAACCAAGCTGCCTGCTCGCGAAACATCCTGCAGGTCTTCTCCCCGAGGCAGGGCCAATGCCATGGACACCAAAGGGGTGGCCAGGAGAACCCTGGAGAGAGAGACCAAGGGATTAGAGAAGCTGGCAGTGAATTCCAGCACAGCTGCTGCCAGGGAACACTTCCCACCTGGTAGTGCTGCTGGGAAGGCTGTGGACTCAGGGAAGAGCCCGGCAGAGGAAGAGCTAAAGCCATGCCCTCTTTCCTTGCCTCCCCTTCCAAAACACAAGCAGGAAGCTCACAGTCCCACCCGGGCAATGCAAGAGCTCGTCCACTGCTTGCCTGAGCCCAGGCCTGGCTCTTGTGCATCAGCCCTGGGAAAAGCAAGGCTCTTGCTAGACAACAGTACCAGGACAACTCTTCCCCTGACAAGCCAGCAACTCTCCGGAAGCTCCTCCTTTGTCCCAGGAGCACAGGCCATTCCTGAAAGGGAGATGCGAAGCACACCAGCATACAAGGAGCGGGACGAGCTGCTTTCTGCTCCCAGAGATGCCTGTGCGCAGGAGGTCAAGGCACACTGTTCAGGCACGCTGGTGCAGAGGCAGGACTTGGTGCTAAGCAAGTCCTCAGTGTCCCAAGGTGCAGACCTGCAGCCTCGTGAACTGCAAGTGCCCCGCACTGAGACGTGCCAGGGAGAAACAGCCTCTTCTGCCCCGCATGATGCCCTGCAGTGTGCGACAACAGCCACAGGTTTTTCAGGGGAAGCTGGACTCCCCATCCGCTGCTGTGCAGAGGTGTCACCTGGCTTTGAAGAAGACATCCCTGCCAACTCCCACAGTGACATGGCCCCACCATCGCCTTCCGTGCCTGAGCCTGCCAGCCTTGTGCAGAACATCCTTGGAGAAGCTGGCCTGGAAATGATGGCTGAGAGCCAGGGCCCTGCCCCACAGGGCCCTGCCCCGCCTGCTGGGGCTGTGGAGGGTGCAGGCCTGGGGCTGGAGTCTGCTGCCTTGAGCCGTCCTGATGACAGGAGCCCTGGACCTGGCCGGCATCCAGCACAGCCTGATGTGAACGAAGCCACGAAGGAGCTCAGTGCAGCCGTGCCCAAAAGGACATCATCGGCACAAACCAGCAGTCTAGCAGTACCAGCAAGCCCAGGCCAGGACGAGCCCACAGAGCAGGACAAAAGCACAGCCCCTGCAGCTCCGCAAGGGCCTGATGCCCGTGCTGGTGGGGGCAAAAGGGAGGTCAGCGGGGCTGGTGCACCCGCTTCCCCAGGCAAGGGCGGTGCGCATGGGACCCCACGATGCCCCCGGGCAGGGCAGGGCCCAAACCAGCAGCCTTTGGGCATCATCTGCCATGTGCAAGGACAGCCTCTGCGCGTGCACCCCGACAACACCTCGCAGTATCTCGCAGTGCTCTCCATCAAAACAGAGCCGCTGGAGGAGCTCGAGAGGAGCAGCCTGGCGCGCACCGGGCACACCTTGGCGCAGCTGCGAGAAGCCTGTTTCCAGAGGAAGAAGCTGAGCCTGAAGGAGAGCGAGGGTGAGGGCGAGGAGGCCAAGGGGAAAGGTTTCTCCCTGACAGCGTCAGGATCCCTCAACGTCAAACGCAAGGAGGTGAGTGCCAAGGATGGGCTGGGCCAGGTGGTAACCCTGCCTGCGCTGGGGCCAGCCGCTGCGCCCCACTGCAGCAGCGTGACTGTCCCAGTGGGAGCAGGGCCCCGGGAGGCCTTTTGTGGTGGGAAAAGCAGCGCCCTTCACAAATGTGCCTCTCTTCTTTTAGCTGCTGGCCAGAAATTCCTTCTATAACTTGTGGAAACCAGAGCTAACGCGAGTGGAGCTCCTGAAGGATGCCAGGTGCAAGTGGGAGGTGCTGGAGCGGCTGTATGCCCATGCCCCCAGGAGGGAGCGGGAGGTGGGAGCCAGGAAGAGAGTCCTGGGAGCGGCGCAGGAAGAGCAAGGGGACTGGAGCACTGACGAGGAGGAGGAGGACACTGATGAAGAGCTTCTGCAAAGGGAGGAGCTGGAGGAAAACACGTCCTTGCGCGAGATCTGGGTCAGACCTAGCCTCAGGAGCCTCTTAGCAGACAAGGAAACGTGCCCCCAGAAGGTGCCTTGCTCGCCCAGCGTCAAGGCCGGAGGCACTGCCAGGGAGGCAGCCGGCGACATGGAGAACATGCCTCTGGAGCCAGCAGTGCTTGGAGGAGCCGAAGCAGGGGCATGTGCTTTGGGGGATGGCTTTCAGGAGGCAGGGGACAGCGTGTCTCTGGCGCCATCAGAGAGCACAGAAACAAAGCCAGAGGCCTGGCCTGCAGCCCGAGACCCTCAGGAGGCAGAGGAAAAAGTGCCTGCCTCTGCAGCAGAAGCTGTGCCAGAGGCCCGTCTCTTGGCTGGAGGCCCTTGCGAGGAGAGCATCAGCCTGCCTCTCGAAGCACCACTGCCTGAGGGAAGAAAAGCAGTGGCTTCTGCCTTGTGTGGAGGCCCTCCTCCCCAGGTGAGCAAGGAGCACATCATCGGTCTCCACCATCAAAGGGGTCTGCTGTGTGAGCTGTGTCTGGGGTGTGCAGGGTGGGTGCAGAGAGCTGCCCCGTCCCGTGGACCCCCCCTGGGTCCCTTGGGACCATGGTGCCAAGCTGTCACCCTGAGGCCTTTGCCCTCTGCAATATCTGCCATGGGGGAGCTGCCTGGTGCTCTCCGTTTCCAAGTGTCCAAGGCCCAGGGCTGACGTCCCCTCCAACGCCTGCACTGCGGTCAGCCCTGGGGCCTGGATGCAGAGCGAGGAGGGAAGGGGCGACCCCAGCAGCAGCCCCCTCCCACACCCAGCTAGCCAGCCCCCTTCTGCCACCCACCTGGCCACCTCTCTTCCCCCCTGCCCGTCACAGCCCCCAGCCCAGCCCTGCTGCTACAGCCCCACGACAAGCCTTGTCCCATCTCTGTGCCACCTGCAGGTCCCTTCCCTTGGGACTCACAGCTCTTGGCAGCATCCCACAACCCCAAACCCTTCCGCACATCCATCCCGGGGCACCAGTGTCCTGAGCATCACCAGCTGATGGCACGTGGTGTGTGTGCTTGCTCTCCCCATGCAGGTTGCATCTGAGCCCAAAGAGGAGGAGAAGTCATCTCCAGCCTTCAGACAAGCACCAGAGGTGGACCCAGGTACGTACCCAAGTCAAGAGCCCTTCTGGGCACGGCGGGCCCATCCCAGCACGGCGAGTGGCACCGGGGCTGGCAGCAGTAAGCGCTCGGGGCCACAAGACATTGTGGCAAGCAAGGAGGAAGAGTTGGGAGCTGCTGCCAAGACCCCCCTGCCCCGCTCGCCCCCCAGCACTGCCAGAGCAGCTGCCAGAGAGGCAGCCAGTGACCCCGGCAGTGTGCCTCTCGCCCCACCAGCACCCCTGGGATCCAGCCTAGGGGCTTCTGCCTTGGGAAAGAGGGTGACCTGGGAGTGAGCAGTCAGCATTGACCACCAAACAGAGCCAGATGCATAAGCCTGGGGTTGTGTGCAGTGGGTGTGGTGAGCTGACCCCTCCCACAGGCCACCAACCCTGCTCGCCCGCTGTGCCAAGTTGCCACCCTCAGCCCTTTGTCCCCTGCATTGTCTCCCATGGGGGAGATGCCCAGGCCTCTCCCTTTCAGCCTGCCTGAGGTGATCATACCCTGTGCACAAGGCCTGATGGCCCCTCCACCCCCTGCCCTGGCATCTGCCCTGCGCATGGGTGCAGAGTGAGGAGGGAAGGGGCAGCCCCACACAAGACACATCACACCACCAGCCAGCTGGCCATGCACCCAGCTGGCTCCGTTTGCCTGTCATGGCCTCCAGCCCAGCTCTGTTGCGGTGGCCACACAATGAGTGTTGTCCCATTGGGGTGCCAGCTGCAGGTCCCCTCCCCTGGATGCAGGTGCCAGACAGGGGCCCTGAGGTTGGGGCTGCACCTCTAGGTGCACAGCACAAACAGGGAGAGCAAGAGAGATGCAAGTGATCATGCTGACACCAGAGATCAGCTCACACCAGAGACCATCATGCCTCCTGCTCTGAATAAAAGTTGCTGAAGCTTTTTTCCCCCCAGCAATCCTTGGTGTTCCTCAGGTGAATCGTGATGGAAATCCTGTAGGCAGAGAATGGCAATGAAGGCAGGCAGAGCAGGATAGAAAACCAGTCCCCTCTTTCATAGGCTCACAGGGTGGCTTAGGTGGGAAGGGACTTCTGGTGGTTTCTGCTCCCACCTCCTGCTCAGAGTGGAGCTGATTAGATCAGGTGTCTCTGGGCCTTCTCCTGGTGTCAAGGTTTGACTGTCTCCAAGGAGGGATTCCCCCACAACACAGGGTGCCTGTTCCAGCACTTGGCCACAGTAATAATGGCTGGGAAGTTGTGTCTTCTCTTGGGTGGGAATTTCCCTTGCCATGGCTGGTGCTGCTGCCTCTTGTATTGTCCCTGGGCACCTCTGGGAAGAGGCTGGCTCCATCCCAACAGCCTCCCTTTAGGCAGCTGCAGACAGCACTAAGGGCCCTCTGCACCTTCTCTTCTCCTGGCTGAACTGACCCGTGCCCTTGGCCTCTCCTCGTGTGTCCTTTGCTCCAGCCCTGACCTGTTTGGGGGCCTCCACTGGACTTGCTCCAGTGTTTCCCTGTGTGGTACTGGGGATCCCCAGAATGGGCCCAGTGCCCAACAGAGGGCAGCAACCTTCACTGCATATGGCTTCACAGGAGACAGAAGGGCTGGCCTTTTATCTCTGGTTCCCCCACAACCCTCCAGCACATCTTCCTCTGCAGAACTTATCTTCATCCTCGTGAAGGCTGTGAGCACTGCCCTGAGAGCTCCCTCAAGTGTGTGCACCAGCTGCCCAGGACGAGGTCAGTTTGGGTGCAGACAGTGATGCCGTTACTGAGAATGCTGCACATTTGGGCTGGGCAAAGCTTTTGGCACGGTTTTGGTGTGCAGCCAACAGTGCAGCAATGCATAACAAGCAGGTGCATGGTTCTCTTTGAGGCCACAACCAGAGTCGTGTTTTGAAGGAGCTTGCCGGAGACTGGCTACAGACCTGTGTATGTGGAGAATTACTGCCTCAGCACTGGACAACGTGGCAGAGGAAACCCTGTGAGAGCTCACCAAGCCCTCCAGACTCCCAAGCCTTCACAACCAGATATCTGGAACATCTCTTTCCTTCTCACTGAAATGCTTGCAGCCAAACTCGTAATGACATTTTAGTCCCTCTTTGCCAGCCAGAAAGCTTCCCTCAAAATGTTCATATCTTGTTGGCTGTGCAGTCCATTGGCACAGCCCTTTCTGCAGGTCAGAGATCTTCCCCTCATTCACTTTCTGTCATGCCAGCAATTGCTTTTTTCCCCTTGGGCAGCATGCTGTCTACTCCATGATATGCGGGTTACGGAGGAGGGTCTACAAAACTTTGATTCTCAGCACTCTTTAAAAATGGAGAAAATAGCCTTTGCAAACTTCAAATCCCAATGCTTAGGGGAGGCTTCCTGGTTTCGTGGGTGAAGGGTTTAAGGGGTCTATGAAGCATATACTCAGGCTAGGAACTTCTATGCATATGACACCCTGGCCGGTTAATGTCAGATCCTGATTTTTTTTTTTGTTTTGTTTTTTTCTTTTCAGAAGCTGACTAACATCAAAGGGGCCATCACAGCCTTTGGTATGTGAGGGGGTGGCCCTGAAACTTTGTGTCCATAAACAGCCAAAGAAAGTCCATGACACTCATGACCCTTTCCAACTCCCATTCCCACTGAGCTTTCCTTTCCACCCCTTCTTCCAGTGCTAACTCCAGCAGAGAAATGTGATTTGGGACGTTTGTTCCAGATTCCTGCATATGCCACATAGCGTAGAAAATACAGCCCTTCCCTGTTTCTAGGGGTTTGACCACACATGTCAAACACTGGTCCTGGCGGACATTCAAGATCTTTTCATGACACAAACCGCATTCCCAGCTTTTACCTATGTGATGCTTTTCCATGTAGACTGGGAACCTCTCACAAAATCATCGATAAACCATGTAAAGTATAGTAGCCAAGATCTAAACATAAGCTCGCAGTTAGGGCACCTTATTCTCGTGCCCATGTTATCTGCGCAGTGTCTCAGCAGGCAAAAGTGGCAGTGATGCAGGTATGGAGATGTTGGTGCAATGTCTGATAAAGCTCACAAAAGTTTTTCAGCATAAATACCTTCCCTCCATCCTTAATATGAGAGTAATGTTCATTGCATGAAAGGAGAAAATTGGTCTTGGGTTTTTTGCAATAGTTACTTGGATTAAAAATCCCCCAGCCTTTTTTTCCCCTTGGACATGATGAAGACGTGTATAGTAATGTGTAACAGCTCCTCAGACAACGGAGTTTTGCTCAGCACCACTGTCCTGTTTGTGGACCACCAACAAAACAGTGGTCCTTGCCCTTGCTCTTTTGATTGACTAAACAGTGCTACTTTCTGTGGATGGTTCTAAAATGGAGGCTAGATCATATGGCCCTGCCTGTCCAACCCCAGCCCCTTTTACAATAGAGGCTGGCAGATAATAAGTCTGATCAAAAATTAAAAAAAAAAAAAAACAATCTGCCTTTGACTCTGGGGGATCACTGACCCAAACACTTATAAAACCTCTGTGTTCATTTGGCTTAGATTAATAGTGAGGAAACAGAAAAATATGAGCCAAAGGTGGTCCTTCATGCTGCAATCCCAAAGGCTAAGCCTACAGTCTCCTCTGGGTCCTCTGAGGGTCACAAGGTCATGGAGAAGCGAGTCCTCAACATCAAGATCAAGTAGCTGCAGCACCTCCAAGGCCTGCACTGTTAAAGGACGCTGAATCCAATGGATTTTTCAGTCCAGGGGAATCCTGCTTCCTGCACCTCTGGAAGGGAGGCTGCTGCGGTTCTCTCTTCCCTCGTCCTGCCAGCAGCGAGGCTGGGCATGTACTTCCAAGAGGCATACAAACACTCTGCACGGACACGGTCGACCACCAAAACATCAGCTCAGGCAGGGGCACAGTACCTTTACAGGCACCACACAGACACGAGCAGCACTCATAAACAGGAACGATACAAACGGCCTTGTCCTGTCCTTGCTCACCAGCTAATCAGGCTCAAAGCTTGCAGGAGACCTCACACGCACCCTCACCCAGGTGTCTCTGGTACCTGGCTGCCTTGACGTCTGCAAGCCTTCCACACGTGCACTCACACAGAACAGAGAGCACGCTCACACAGAAAATAGCTAGGAATAGGGTTTAATATGATGATAGGATAGACCGCAGTGACCAGGCACACAGCTTGGCCACACAAGTGTACTTGCCAGCGGCTTGCTTACACATGACAGGCCCCTTTTATTCCTTCTCCCTCCATTTTCCCATGCTTTTGCACCCATGATCCAGCTTGATCCCTCCCTTTCTCCAGCTTTATTTGCTTTGAAATAAACAGCCCCTCTCTAAATATATATTTTTTCTCATTGGTCCCAGATTAACCACATGTATACTCCAATTTAAGCTTTCTGATAACTGTTAGCTAGGTAACCTCTGGATCATATGGCGCTTCTGATACCTTTGCCTCAGTACTGCTGGGGTTGCAGGTCTACTTCCCAAAGGATCCCTAATACAATTATGTGTGAAGCTCCTCCTTTCCTCACAGAACTCTCCCTTAAGCACTGCTGAAATCCAGCCATCCCTCACAGTGCTGTCTGCTACTCGACAGAGTCTCATTCTGTTACCTGCAATGCCCAGTGATTTCTCATGCCCACTAGTTTCTCACGTCCTGTTCAGTCAGCTCAACCTCAAGGCAGAGCCTAGTCATCTGCCCGCATACCCTAACCCCACGTTGCCGGTGGAGCTGTGAGCCTGGGTAGGAAGGTCCAGGGCCACCACATCCTTCACTGTGGTGCAGAAGGACCCAGCCCAGAGCAGCCCGGACAACCAAGCTGCCCAAGAGCACCCAAGTGCTCTGCTGGGCTGAGCTTTGGTCACCCGACATACCATAGCTTCCCTGGGGTCCCATCTGAGGAGATGGGCTGCAGAGATGCACTGGACCTGCTTTTCCTATAAAGAATTCACTCTTGTAGAATTCCCTTTGGAAATGGGACTTGCACACACAAAATTTTAAAAAGCTGCTAAAGGCGATTCTGAAAGGCCCTAACAAAATTAAATGCTGATCAGATAAAACTATAAAAGGAGTAAAACAATGGCCATATTTTCCCATCCTCTATTTTTTCCCCTTTGTGGAATGCAAAAAAAAGGAGAAAAGCCATCTCTGTGTGTTGATTATTTCTCTAAAATATGTTTCCCTTTATCCATACTACATGCTTCTGCCCTTTACTTTGCCATGTAAAGACGTGGATGGAGACAGAAGTGTAAAATAAGGAGGGGAATATATAATTTCACAGATGGACAGCTAGAAAATAGTGTGGTAGGGGCACACATAGTTTATTTGAAATAATTCTTGATCATGAAAAAGAAGAGAGAAAATCCCTAATTATCCAAGAAGAAATATCCTTTTTCTTTCTCCTTCAGAAGAATACATCCTAGAGTCATCAATGGAGATAAAACAGGGTTTTAAACAGTGGACATGCTCACTGTGTTACAAACACATGAATTTTTAAGAAATCTCTCTGCAAAGTGAATCAACAAAGCTATCATCTGCATGCTATCACTGGCAAATCAGTGAGGCTGTCTTCATCACAGTACTGTGAAACTGAGGAATGTTTCATGGATTTGAATCCAATGCATTTGAGCCTGTTGCAATGTGCGAGCTTAATTTTCGTGCTTGGCATCTTCTGTTATGCAGGGAGAGAAGGTGTTCTGAGCTTTTCTCCACTGCTCTTGGACATTGTCCCCAGAGTTTTCAGCTACATTTCCTGAGATCACTTATGAAAACTTCCTTGTGCCAGCACGCACTGGCAGTCTATGTCCTAGTCCTAAGAAGTGCATGTGTTCAACATTTTATTAATGTCTTTTTGATTCTGTTTATAATAACCCCCTGTAACCGAGACTCACAATTCACATTCCTTCCTTTCACCACTACAATCCCAGGAGAAAATAAATCTCCTGAGGCACCTGTATTTAGTAGCTGTGATGTGTGTGTGCGATGTAATATATGGCAAATAATTAGAATTGCTGTCCCGAGAAGCATCATGACTGGGAGAAAAGTCAAACCTTTGCACGGCCAATGGCTTCGTTCAGGGCCAGCTTCACAGTCTGGCTTCTGAGACTGTAGATGAAGGGGTTTAAGAATGGGTACAGGACAGTGTTCAGCAAAGCCACAGTTGTGTTGGTCTCCAAGGTAACATCTTCGGAGGGCCATGCATAGAGAACAATGCAGCTTCCATACGCGATGGCTAAGTTGGTGAGATGGGAAGAACAAGCAGCAAAAGCGTTCTTCCTCCCGGATGCTGCTGGCATGTGCAGAATACAGTGGAAGATGCACATGTAGGACACAAGGACTAAACATAAAGAACTCAGCACAGCAAACAATATGAAAATGAAGTCTGCTTTCCAAAGCAGGCTGGCATCAGAGCAGGACAGTTTGAATAAGGGGGAGTTGTCACAAAAAAAATGGTGGATCTTGTTGGGGCCACAGAAAGTCAGCTCTGAGAGCAGGACCATGCGGTAGCTGAAGAGTGTGAAGCCTGTGACCCAAGCAGCAACAACCAGGTGGGTGCAGAGCTGCCGCTTCATGACGGCAGCATAATGCAAAGGTTGGCAGATGGCAACGTAGCGGTCAAAGGACATGACAACAAGGAGAGCGAACTCTGTAAAACCCAGGGCAAAATAGAAATAGGATTGGGCAAAGCAGCTGCTTAATGAGATTGTTCTCTTACCAGAGCTCAGAACCACCAACAATTTGATGGTTGTGGAAGATGTGAACCAGATTTCCAGGAATGCCAGATTGCTGATGAAAAAGTACATGGGGGTTTGCAGGCGCTGATCCACACACACGAGGAAAATGATCGTTGTGTTCCCCATCACTGTTGCCAGGTATATGAGTAGGAGGAGCCGGGAGAGGAACAGCTGTAGCCTTTGATCAAGCCCTGAGAAACCCTCGAGGATGAACTCAGCAACTACAGTTTCATTTACTGGTCCCATGCCCAATTTCAGTCCATTCTGCTGGCAGGGGAGCATGAAGAAACAAGTGGGAGAATTTCACAGCCCTTCCTTCTTTGTATCCTTGCTTGCTTCCTATGTAACATAGACAGAGATATTCCCCTCAGCCATTCATCGCACCCTGATTTCTCTGTTTCACATTTCAGTTAGAGTCCTCAGAGATTTTATTGTCTTCTTTCTACCTTTTCCAACCACTCGCAAAGGATTCTTTCTCAAGCGCACAGCATTTTAAAGAGGTTGTGAATTATTTCATGCCATGCCTGGGAAATTCCTAGTTCACTTTGACTTCTTGCAAACATCCATCACATCTCTGTTTCAAAAGCCAAAACAATCTCCCAGCAAAAATACTTCCTATTGTCTGCAGACGCCAGGCCATCCATTTAGATATGCATTTGGAAAGTTATTCCTTCTATTTTTCAGTACTTGCCTTTTTTGACTCGGACATCTGGGAGGATGTTGATTTCAAAACAAGCCAACACCCAGTACCTCTTTTGCAATCCCCTGATTTCTTCCACAGTTTCTTCCTCTCTGTTTCTCCAGAAAAGGAGTTCAGTTGTTGGAAATGTCTGCATCAGACAGTCTCATTTGACATCATTGTGCACTGAAATAGCATTATTGCCAAACCATTGCCAATTTCCATTGTTATTAAATGTCCTGACCTAAATGCCTTGCTTTCCCTTTGGTAGAGGGAGGAGGTCTTCTCATCTTAAAGAACTTAAAGGCTGTCCTTTGGATTATTTGAAATAGGAAGGGTCTGGAACAAATAAAATACTAAGCAGGGTTATAATTTAGATGCCTCAAAGTTGGACACTTCAGTTTGAGCTGACTCCCATCCTGTCAGTGCAGAGAGAAGAGTGTCTGGAGGAGACTGGTAACACTTCTTTCACCTGCCAATTATAGTCGGGAGGACCCAGCCCCTAGAGCTCTCTCTCTGTTTTCATTGACTCTACAGGGAGCCGAGGGAAAATGAGTGCAAACTCCAGCCACTCACAAACACCTCCCATGAAGTAGATGAAAGTCAGTAGTTGGCCTCAAATCTCTTAATTAACTTAGTAGCTAATTTCTTGTTTAATCCAAAAAACATATCTAACAGAGGGAAGTTCAAGGAAAACATAGGCAATAAATACTGACATTTTTCCCTCCACTCTTGCATTTGGTTTTAGACATATAAAGAAATGGACCAGGTGACACCAACAATAGAATGCCTCAAAAATGCAAGGGCAGAGAGAAGGTGATGATGCATTTGAAGCAGTGAAACAGAGGTTCTCCACAGACTCTGTTCTCCCCACAGACCCCATCTCAGAACGGGTGTTTCTTATACAGGGAGTAAAATGGGAAGCTCAGTAGTGGGCAATACTCCATGACGGCATTGGCATTTTAACTTGGGGCTCAGGTTAGTCGAGATCCCAAATGCCCTGTCTTGCTCGCTGCCTCTAGTCTGGCACAGGGGAACCTCTGGCCTGGCTTCCTCTGGAAGATTTGCTGAAATCAAACCTCTGGCTGTAATTATCTGAGCAAAAGCTCAAGGCCAGTCACCTCCAGCAATATCACTGGAGCCTCAGTGAATCAGAGGTGACAGTCCCAGCTTCCCATTTTCTGGGGAAGTTCTAACACTGTCTTCTTCGGCTGTGTCTTCTTAGTCTGCTGGATGGCACCTCAAATCATTCTTCTCCTGAATGTGCTTTCTTGGAGGAACCTGCAAAGCTGCTGATAGCTTACAGCAAAGCAGCTTCTCTGCTCCCCATGAGGGTAACCCTCTGTTGAACCCCTTTCTCAGGCTTTGGTTCAAAGCAGTTGCTGTATTCAGGCCCCACATAGCCAAAACTGGAGCTACCATATGTGATAGTGACTATGGCAGTATGAGACATGGCAAGTGAAAAGGCTTCGTGTGGCCTTCCCAGAGGGTATTCTTGGGCTAGTGCATCTAGTGCAGGCATAAGACACAGTGGTCTGTGTGAAGGAGCTCAGCCACACAGTGGAGGAGGGAACAAAGCTCGTGTTTCAGGATAGCTGGTGCCCATGCAGGCTGCTCTCATCAAAGGGATGAGACACAGAAGAAAGAATCTCTTTCCTGGGGACAGAGGGTACCTTGGTATAGAAGATGGTGGGGCTGAGCATGGATAGAGGTGTTAGCAGTCTGGGTAAAGAGGGGCACGGAGCACAAGCAGGGGTTCATAAAGATGTGATAGGTTGCAAATGGCCTTGCAGCAACTGAAAGACATCAGAACAAGGAGGCTGACCTCAGCTGTGCCCAGGAAGATGGGGAGGAAGGTCTGGGAGTGGCAAGCAGCTGTGGGACGGTCTTTATCTCCAAGAGGAGGCTGGCAAACATTTTAGAGGCAAAGGGAACCCAATATCTAAGAAGGAGAAGCTGCTGGGGAAGAGACACACTAGGGGTGGAACTGGCAGTTGAGCCAAATGATGGATATCATGATCATATTCCCCGTGGCAGTGAGCATATAAATCACCCGCAGCAGTGTGAAGAAGAGGATTTGCATTTCATGAGTGACTGAAAAGGCCTTCAGGAAGGATTTCCTCACTATGGTATGGTTGGGAGGATCCATTTCAGAACCTGGTCAGCTGAAGGTGTGACAAGAGTAACTGATGTCATGTGTGGTGAAATTCATCTTGTTACCTCCATCAACTTTCCCTTCCCTTTTCCTAGTCCTACTAGTCCTTTCTTGAGGTGGGAGATCAGAACCGCACAGGGGATTCTGATTCTCTCTTTGTTTATATCACATGCCATGAAATAAATGTTGATTCATCCCACCTATCTTTACACACAGTAAACACCTCTCCTGCCTCACTTGCTTGCAGTGAGGTAGTCTGGGCTGCTAGCTAAGAACTGGTAGTTGTGGCAAAACTATGGAAATCGAGTTGCATGTATGAAATTCAAGTTTCTCTTAGAGTTGTAATTGTGGCATGGGTGGGTAACAGGCTATCAGGCCTGTGCCTGTGTGCACATTCAGAGCACTCAAGTCATTAATCCTCTGGGTGGTCCAGGAACTCCTCCAGCTAGTGATGAGATGATGGACAGATGAGCACAGATGAGATGATGGACAGGTTTGAGAGTGGGGATGGACTTGAAACTCAGAGGTCGACTGAACTCCTAGCACCTTCCAAATTAAGTGTTGGACTGACTGGTGCAGGGCCTCTCCAAGTGGATGTTTCAAACAGTTCGAGAGATTTCCAGAGGCAGATCCTGCTGTGCCTGGACCAATCCCTGTGCTTAACTGTGGTGATCACCACCACAGGAGGGGTACGTGCCCGTTTCAGAGATCCCTGCAGCAGCTCCAGCTACACAACTGCTTTAATTGTAATTATTTAGGACCCTTGAGGACTGACAGTAGAAACTGCTCCTGCAAATGCGGATATGGACGTGTAGGACAGTCTTTTGTGCATTATTAGGAGAGTTAGGAGATGCTTTAGCATGTGGCTGAAGGTAATCAGTAGCAATGGACCATGCATATGCTGGAGAGGTCACGCAGGACCACAGGCCAGATGGATTATCGAAATTCTCCAGAAGAACAGTTCAGGGAGACTTACCTGATCCAGTGGAAGCCAGTGTTGAAAGGACCCTGCTGAAGGAGACTGCCGCCACCATCTGGACAGTGACCAACCACGATGTTCAAGAGATTTGATGCCCCCTGTGAGTGTCACCCTATGCCAAGATCCCATTAATTTGGGGGCTCGGGGTTTGGGGGAGCTTTTTGAATAAGCACTGTGCCTGTGTTGAGCTTTGTGCAACAAGGGAAATGCATCTAAGATGAAACAGCCAGCCCTCACAGGCCAAAGGTAGACTGCAGAGAGATTCTGCATGCCCCCAGAAAGGAGGACGCTCCCCTATTGCCTTGGATTAGCCCTTGCAATCCTTGGTCAGTACGAAAAATAAAAAAAAAAAAAGAAGAGATCTACTACTGGTCTGCATGCAACAAGATTCATTTCACCTAACATTTCACCATTAAAAATTGCATTTCTTAAATTAAGTAAATGAAGGTCTGTTAGACATCAAACTGGAAGAGAGAAGTACTCTTCTGTTGTAGCTGAAGGAGGAGCCTAGACGATTAGTTTAGACTTAGACTGCTCAATTGCAGATACAGAGTTTAGATGACCGGAATAACTCCATTCACCTCCTTTAAAAGTTACAAACTCAAAATGTAACCAACCCAAGCCATTGCATTTAGCAACGCTCACAAAAACAACAAATAGCTGATCAACAACATGAATTACCATATCTTTACAGTTTTTTTTTTCCCCCTTGGAGAAAGGAAAATACAGTAAAATTGACTCCACTGAAAGAGTACAACATTTCACTAGAAATTTCAATTTTTTTTGTCGCAGTCTGCTTAAAAGTTATAACCTTAACATTTTTCTCAAGAGGACGAGGAGCATCACAAGTTTCACAATTTCATATTTCTTTCATTCATTTATATATATATATATGTATACATACATATATATATATGTATGTATGTATGTATGTAAACATATATATGTATATATGTATATGTGTGTGTATATATGTATATATTTTAGGTAGCTGCACTACAAAACTTCTGAACCTGGTGGTATCACTGAGGAAGATACCTTGTGAACATAAAAAGAAGCTTATCTGAGTAAAGGACTTTGGAATAAGATTTTAGAGAGGAAAAATAACATGGAACTAATCCAAAATGCTAGCTTTTAAAAGCTACCTGACCTGAGGTAAAAATTGTGATTAAGAAATAGATTCATTTTAGTAGCAACTACATAGCAGCAATTTCTCCTTCCCTTTAAGTAGATCCACAACTGCATCTACCTAACTTGGCCAAGAGAGGATATTTTTATTTAAGGAAAAAAGAAAAGTTAAATTTAGTCCAGGCAATTACAAAATCAGGAAAAAAAAAGAAAAAGAAAAAGAAGAAAAAGGAAAAGGAAAAGGAAAAGGAAAAGAGGAAAAGAAAAAGAAAGAAGAAAAAAGAAAAAAGAAAAAGAAAAAGAAAAGGAAAGAGAAAAAAAAAAGAAAAAGAAGTCATGCAATGAAATGATAGAAAGGCCACTGAAATAAATGTTGGATTTCCAGTGACTCTAACAGTCTTTGACAAATCATTAAAAATGGCAGTTGAGAGATTGGTTCACTAATAACACACTTGGAAGCACTGATGGGATGAGATCAGCCCTATGCCCGATACTTTCTGAGATTCACATGCTTTCTTATTATTTTAAGAGCTTTCCTGATTAATTTAAAGGAAATCTAAATTAAAAACAAATACATAGAAATCTTTGCAGAACGTTAGGATTTTTGAAAACAAATAGCCAAACTGCCAAACTGCCTATGCCAATCTAGCAAGAGAATACCACTGCTTTACAATTAGATGGCAAAGCACAGTTTCCAGTGAGATGCCTCCATGCAGAGCCATATTCTGGAGAATACATTTACATTCCTTGCTTTAAAGCCTGTTCATGGCTTACGCGGTCTCCAGCATTCTGTGCAAGGGGGTAAATTGTGAATTCACCTCCTTGCATTTAAAAATTATTCATAATTGATTAAGGGGAACCAGCAGCTTCCTAACAGCCTATAAAATCATGCCTTCTCCCCTTCAGGGCAGAGAAAACAGGGTTAGCAGAGACGAAAGTCGAATCAGAGGATGAACTGATGAGGTCATGACACGGAAAGTCCAACACATATTCAGAGCTCCTTACTTCATGTACCGTCACAATAGGTTTTGTTTGTGCGGTATTTACATCCCTTCTGTTTTATTCTCAGATCTCAACTATCTCCCGTCCTGCTCTTAAATTAGATAACCCTTGTTGTGTCCTTCCAGGCTCCTCAACATTTCCTTCTCTGCTTCTCTCTTTACTTTACTTCAACATTTGTTCTGCCTTTCTTTAAGTTAGAAAGAGCTTTAGTCACTAACTATTTACCTTTCCCGGAGAGCCACGTGAAGGGCCAAAACATTTCACCTGGCAGGATTTGCTATTAGATTAAGAATTTCAGGCAAAAATTTCTCTTTGAAAAGTCAAGGTGAACTTGCTTTCCCTATCAAAAAGTCCTCTGGAACAAGTTACTCTTGAAGAAATGGGAACTGTCTCAAAGGAACTGATGCCTCCATTTGGAGACCCCTCTGGAGACCAGGCAAGGTTTGCTATGGTGCCTAAACAGTTTAGGCAATTGAATGCCATTGGATGCATTGGCCAAGAGTGCTTCCGTTGCCTACACATAATTCTCTGGTGCCATTTGAAGGGTATCCCTTCTGGCTTCCATACGCTACAGCAGAAGGCCACATACCTCTGTAGATCTGTATCACATTACGGTATGGTATGGTATGGTGTGGAATGGTATGGTATGGTATGGTATGGTATGGTATGGTATGGTGTGGTGTGGTGTGGTGTGGTGTGGTGTGGTGTGGTATGGTACGGTACGGTACGGTACGGTACGGTATGGTTTGGATGGTAGCAGCCCACTCCCATACTTCTGGAGTACTTCCATGCATCTCAGTGGGCTATCAGCGTTTCATCCAGAACCTTCTGCTGGTGGCTTGCTGGTGGGATTCCTCTCACCTGATGCCAGGTGACTGCATTGCAGTCATCCCCCTTTGCAGTCAGGGGAGAGAAACATGCCTTTCCAGGACATTTGACTGGCTGTGAAGATCTAACTTAGGATGTGATGTTTTCTCTCCCCTGAGTGGTGGCAGTCAATGTCAGAGGAGGAGAGGTACCATGGCAACTGCCTTCATCTAGTGAGATGAATCCCATTCTAGATGTGGGAAAGCATCGCCTGGTGGGAATGAACCCAATCATCTACCTCTAAACTACCTGTCTAATGGCTCCTCAAGTCCATGGGGAAAGATCTGCATTTCCAGAGGGCAAGCGTTCTCCTAAGTCAAGCACTATGATACAACAGACAAATCAGCAAAAGACCACCCAAGACAAAAAGCTTTAATGTTTCCCACCAGCTGAGAAACCACGGACCACACCTCTAACAAATCACTCTTCATCATTCTCTGAGGCTTCAACAACTTTGGTCTCCCTCAGAACAGCCCTGAACTAGAAACAACTATTTTTAAAACATTAGTAGAAACAACACACCAGTTTCTCCTTCAGGATTTTGTCACCTCTGCTAAAAATAAAAATAAAGGGACTTCAGGCAGCAGGCAGGTTTGAATCTCTTTACTGTCCTCTACAACATGTCCAGGAATTTGTGTGCAATTAGCCTCAGATAGTTAAGGAACAATTAGTAGAATAAACCTGATGTTTAGTTAGAAGGGTTTTAATTTTAATTTCAGCGGTATAAACGGAGAGGACTGTAAATGACTGGATTCTTCACTGGAGGTAGTACGGCATAAAGGGCAATCACAGTGAGACCCCAAACTAACAACAAGGGAGAGGTGGGTATAACATAGGCAATGATTCCCATGGAAATGAGCAAGAGAATCACAATGGGAAGAGATGGAAAAGACATGCCTTCCCTGCTTTGAGAAAACTGCAATCCCTGCAATAAAAGTGTTACCAAAAGACACTACTATGAAAGGGAAGGCAATTAAAAACAAATGTGCACTAACAACCAGAATAGCATGTTCATTGCTATAGGCATCAGAGCAAGAGAGTTTGAGTAGCTGTGGGATGTCACAGAAGAATTTATCAGTCGTGTCTGAACAGTAGTAAGACACCAGAACGTGTTAGCAGTGCGCATTACTGAATGCAGAAAGGGACAGGGGCAGGCACTGGCCACTCTCTGGGCACACACTCTCCAGTTCATGACTGTGCTGCAGTGCAGTGTTTGGCCATGGTGAGGTAGCAGTTGGATGCCGTGGCGATGAGGAAGATGAAGATAGCTGTAGCACAGAACAAGAAAAGCAACACGGGGGTGATGCATCTAAAGTAGGGAAGTCACCTGTTGTTGAGTAAGGAATTCTCTGTGGGTTTGGGGGCAGTGATGGAGATGGAGCTGATGGGCAGATTCATCAGGAAGAAGGGATGTGAGGGTTTCAGCCATGGTGACAAAGAGATTCCCCATCAGGGCAAAAATATAGTCATTTAGGAAAGCAACAAAATGTGAGCTCTATCAGTCTTGCTGGTCAGAGAGTTGGAGCAGAAGGAACTCAGTCTCAGTTGTTTGCTCGAACATTTGCCTTTTCTGCCCCAGCCTCAACTGAGAAGGAGAAAGCAGTCACAGGTAGTGTCCTCACTGGCCTGGTCATGACATGGCATCAGTTTGAAAAAGTGCACAGAGGGGTCTGTCCTGTTTATGCCCCTGGTTTTATTATTGACTTTTTTACATGAACAGTCCTAACAGAACATTTACAGCTGTGTCAGAAAGCTCAACTCTAGTGCTGCCTGTCTGCAGTTGCGGTGAATGCCTAACACTCATGGCCACGGTTCTCCGGGAGCTGCGAATGTCCCACCTCCAGGACTACCCCACTTCTAATGTAATCTTGTAATCACAAGAGATACTATCCCTGCTGCTAAGCCTCATGCAGTGCCTTAAAATGCTCTTCACCCTGTCTGCACACATACAGACACCCCACGCACGCAGCCCATGTAAAGAGATCCATCTCACCTAAACAATGGTGGGTTTCATCCAGACAATGTGCATGACTCCATCTGAGACAGCTAGCTAAAAACCTGTCTTGAAGGAATCGTTTCTTCTATGGTTTGATCCAGCTCATGCAACTGTCACTATCTAAAATGGGGTGGATGAACTGCACTGAAGATTTACCTCTTTCTGCCCAGTAACTGTCACAGTTCTCTGCACTTCATCAGCAGGCCCTGTTTCTGGGAGTGTCTTTGCAATGGCCTCATTCAATCAAGCACCTTGTTGTGACTTTGCCAAGAAGTTCACTCAATTATTCCACTGCAAAGCTGGTCTTTGTCTCATCTGGGCAGACGCTAACTGAGACAATCCCAGAACCCCCCCAGGAAGAGATGGCTAAGTGTGCTGGGTGGGCACCCAGGCACAGCCCTGATACACACAGCTGTGCCAGAACTGTAACTAGAGGGCAAACTTGAATTTCATCCTTCTATTATGATTATGATTAAAATTCTTTAGGTTTTGCTGCACCTCCAAGACTGCAATGGCCAGAAGGAAAGAAACAGGATGAAACTATGGCCACGCTGTGTCCTGGGAGGGGATTCAAAGGGAACCTGTCCTGTCAGTGGCACCCTGTTTCCTCACAGAAGGAACTAGTTGCCTCGTCCCAGAAGACAGCCCAAGGGGACCCAGCAGTGTGACAAGTAGGGGAACAAAGACAGCGAGTGGCCTGAGAAATGAAGTTATCTGACCATGCAGACTCACTCGTCCACATCAGCTCGTGTTCTGAACTCCCTTGTAGTCACTGGAGAGAAATGCATGTATCTAGGACAACACTCATTTCCTCTTAAAGCAGACATCTAAACCGGGTCAGGTTGATTGTGACCTGGGAGAGAGCCCAGTGGCTGTAGTCGGGCAGCTCACCTCAGTGACCCTTTAGGATTGGTACAATATCTGTATTTGGAGCGTTTCTATTCATTCAGATGAACTGCACCCTTGTGTTATTTGGATTTGTCCTTCATTTGCACCTGGTCAGCAGAAACAGGATTCTGACCCTGAGATCTCTGTTTAACTTATTTCTTACACCTTATGTTGCCTTTTTCTTGTCCCTTTAAAGTGACTGGTTATATTCCAGGGAGCTAACCGCTAATCTTTGCATGGCCCCAACTCTGCTTATTTTTAGGAAAACCTGGAAATCCTTTGGAAATCAATAGCTTTTCCCTGTATAGTGTAAACTAACACTCCATTTACAAGGTTATTCCTCTACTTTCCATGAGAGAAAGAAATCAGTCAAGAATTATGAACTCAATAAATAAAAATTGTCAAGTAGTGTTGAGGCTCTGCTATGTTTCCTTCAACGCAAAGCCTTTTCCTTCTCTTAATAACTACAATCATTAAAAATAACTAAGAAGAATTGCCTCTTAAAAACACCCATTTTTCTCCTTTGAATGCAAGTGCAATAGCTCAGGTGACAAATGTTAGAGGAGCTGAGTCACAACCCTTAAGTGCAGTATCTGGATTAGAGATGACATGTCGCCTAACCCTGTGATGTATTTCTGTGGGCACATTGCATTGCGATTAATCACCTTTTGGAGGGCCACATCTCCCCTTCCTCACAGCAACTGGACCTTGAGAAACTCTCTCTGGCTTGGACGGCTGATACCTGTCCTGGTTTTCCTGAAGCCTGTCCTGTGTCATGCGGTTGTCCTATGACAACAATAGGTAACAGAAAATATCTGGAAACTGTGGCTGAAATTCCTGAACCCTCTGAGAACACATAGGGTGAAAATAGAAATTCCTGATGTACCTTTAACAGGCTTATTGCTGTGCTAGCTTCAGGGACAGTGTGGAATCAGCTCCTCCGTTCCCTTGTGCCTCAGTTTTCCCATGAGGGAGCCAGTTAGGCTGTTCCGGGATCGGCACATGATGAAATCCATCACACGGACAATAGCAAATGCGGACTCAGTTTGTCAAGAGTGCACTCCTAGCATGTTGAAAAGTTCAGAGGTAAATGGGGAGCCTGGGGAAGGCATAGAGGTAGGGCCAGTTCTGCCTGGATCAGCTCACCCATGTTTGCAAGAGTTTAGGAGACAAGAAACGCCACCTGTCCCCAGAAACAGAAATCATTAAGTTTCTCTAGGCACTCTAGCAAAAGCTGGCATGGACCTAACCATGCTGTGCTCCTTGTTATTTAATGAGGTCTGGTGGGGTTCAGTCGCAGCTGGAAAACTCATGTCTAAATTTTAGAGTCAACACACAGGTATATGCAATCTGGCACTCTGAGCATAAGTCTCATGATCCCACCCCTCAAGGTGCTGAGCAGATGTATCTACAGCTGGCATTATCACAAGCTCAGTAATGTCACAGGGCTTGATTGCTTGGTCCTTCACTCCATGAAGCCACTAATTCTTCCTTCTCACCTGTTTCCAGTTATGGCTCAAGTGAATGCTCATGATGTCATGCTCCATCAAGTTTGAAGATGAATTCAACAGTGTAAGGGGAAGTTTCCCCGAGTATAGACAATTTTGTAAGGAAAACTCATCTGAAAACCTTAAAACAGTCTCTTCAGGACTGAAATGTTCTCCTGTGGCTGATACATGATCCTTGCTGATGGGAGAAGGGAAACAACTGGACCAGTTGTTAACAGGTATTCTGAGAAGGTTCAGCATACCCTTTGATATTTAAAAGCAATTAACATTCTCCCAGTCACACGGGAAATCAGGATGCCCTTGAAAACACACAGTTGCTGGTAGACCTTGCTGAGGTGGGTTTATGAGGACTGTGTCTTAGCATTTGTTCTTTGATGAAAATTACAGGAGCTATTGAGCAGCAATAACAACAGCAGCAAAAAGATAGTGGTAAGAGATGGTCTTCTTTCCTACAGGCTTTCTTCACGTTTGTTTGGTTTTTTCCTCATAGTTTCTTTCAGGAGAGAAGTCTGAAATGTAATCATGGAGAGACAGAAGGTGCTTCTCAAAGGTGAATAAGCGGTTTTTGCTCCAAAACTCTCATCACCCTGCCAAGAGAGGAGGGAGAACTATTGCAACAGGAAAGGAAGCAGGGAAAAGCAATGCGTAGACTTCAAGAATGGGCTTAAAAACATCATCGCCTTCCTTCCTCGGGAATTAAATGCAATGTTTGATGGATTCTGGAGTGTGGTGCTATGTTCCATTATGACGTGAGTGGAGAGAGAGGTATTAATACTGTTGTAAGGGTGAGGGTCAATGGCTGTAGTGGTGCTAGGATTTAGCAGTTCACCATACTGTTAGTGAGAAAAATAGATGCCCAGTTTTAAGTGCACAGCCACTTCTTCCAGGCAAGACACTGAGCAAAGGTGTGAAAGCAGCAAGGAGCTGCTAATAAGGTACAGGTGACTCCCCAGAAAGTGTGGCTGGTGACAGGAGGAAGGGTAAGGGCAGTGGGGCTCGTTTTACTTGTTCTTCCTCAGAAGTCATTTTCAAGGCCCATTTTCTTCCCACCTCACTTTTAGCCATGCGATGAAGATGCCTAAGTATAATCACAGTAGGTTTTGCCTTGAATCACCAACTAGCACCTCCAAAGGTGCTAACCAAGGCACTGAGAGACAGGAGTCACTCACTCATTGGACAGGTTGATCTTCATCCCCTGGGGACATACTAAGACAATGTACTTGGACAAGGGGTAGGGTTCACCTGTCTTCATCAGCCTGGGAGAAGTGTTTAGTCACAACACGTAACTCAAGTCTTTCATAGGTAGGGGAGCCAGAGCAGCGTGTGCTAAGGGGAGAGGGAAGATGAGTGGAAATGAACCAGAGACGAAAGAAAAAAGAAGAAAAATGCTGAAATGGGAAATAACTTTTGCAATGGGCTGTTATTCTTTACACTAAGGAAAGAAAGAGCCTTGCTTCTGTAAGGCAACTCATGAATGCATCTTCTCTGGCTATCTTTTTCCCCTCTCCAGAAGTGGAGGAAGCCCAGCTGCTACTGCATGGGTGATTAAGATTCAGGCACCAGTGAGATTAGAGGTTGTTATAGCCCTCTGTATTTTGTATGTCGCAGTTGTTGGGTCTCTTCTTTGCAAATAGCAGGAGAAAAAGCCCACCACATGGAAATGTCCTCCAGGCGAATACCACATGATCCACCTTCAGTTGGAGATGGTATGAGAAGACATGATGACCTTGAATAGCTCTGCTGTGTCTGGCTTCCTCCCGCAGGGTTTTTCTATCAGTGCTGAAGAGCAGATTTGGCTATTTGCTCTGCTGCTCCCTCTCTATCTGGTCATTCTGGTGGGAAACTTTTTCATTATCCTGGTAATCCTGTTGGATGCCACACTCCATAAGCCTGTGTATTTCTTCCTAGTGAGCTTGTCAGCCTTAGAGCTCGTTTCTTCCTCGGTAACTAGTCCCAAGACACTAGTCAGCCTTTTATTGAGCAGCAAGTGTATTTCCCTCATGGCCTGTGCAGCACAAAGGTACCTTTTCCTTTCCCTGGGAAGCACACAGTCTGCTTTATTGATGACCGTGACTTATGACTGGTATGTAGCCATATGTCACCCCCTGCGATACCCCTCCCTAATGCACAAGAGGATGTGCATCCTGTTAGCAGTAACTTCCTGGACCATTGCCATTCCTGCTCAGATACTACAGACTGCATTGCTCTTCTGCCTACCTTTCTGCAGCTCCAACAAGATCAACCATTTCTCCTGTGACCCAGCAGCACTATTGACATGGGCCTGCATTGACACATCTGTGAATGAAACTGTGATCTACATTATTGCTGCGTTCTTTGGACTGGTCCCCTTTAGTATGATCCTGGTTTCTTATTCCTCTAGTCTTACCACCATCCTCAAGATACCAACTGCCAAAGGTAGAAGAAAGGCCTTCTCTGCTTGCTCCTCCCACCTCACTGTGCTAGCATTATTTTATGTTTCTGCTTTCATCAGCTATGTACAGCCCAAATCCAAAACACCTCCAGACACAGACAAACTTCTGTCCCTGTTCTATACTGTTTTCCCTGCAATGTTAAATTCTTTTCTCTACAGCCTGTGAAACAGGGACATCCAAGCTGCCCTGGAGAAAGTTTTGTGGCGCAAAACCATTCATGGGTAAATTTCTAAACTTCAAACCGTGACCCTGCATTCATTTCATGTGACACGATCTGCCTAGAATCTGGGCAAGCAGGCTTGATTCAATCTGCTCCAATGTACTTGGATGTTTAAGTTTGTTGGCTGGACTCTCCTTTCCTCCCTCTGGAGGAAAACACAGTTCTTTCTTATGAACTACTGTAGTTGTCTGGCTTAGGCTGAGAAAAGTCATGCTCCAAGACTGACCACATCATGTAGGATCCTGTCATAGCCATTAGAAAGAGACTGACACCTCCAGAGAACTCCTGCTGACCTCAGAGACATTTCTTCAGCGGAAGGGACATGCTCACTGGAGATGCCTATTCATCTGCATTTGGTTCTGCAGGAGCCCGAGCATCCAGACTTAGCAAACAGAGTTTTAAACATCACATGTAACTGGAAGTGACTCTTACCAACCATACATAAAGTGCCTTATTAGCACTGTTAGCACTGCTGATGTTCTCTTTAACCATGCTGGTTTTGTTACTACAAGAGCTGCTGCTGCAGCCCACCTAAAATCAGACTGAAATAAATGGAATCAAACTGAAAAACGCAAATTTATTCATGCACTGTATTCATATCAGTAGCAAATACAACCCATTGCCTTATTTAGATAAAGCAAAGAAGGTGGAGTAATCAAAGGCTTCAGGTAGGGTTCATGAGAGACCAAAAAAAAATAAAAATACATGGGAGACCTAAGCCTAACATCATTTGTGAGCAGCAGAGTCTTTCCAGAAACGTCTATACCAATGTAATTCAGCATGGACAGAGCTCGTCCTGGTGCTCACAGAACATCAGATTTTACATTGCAATCCTATTTCAAAGTACAGAACTTTCCTGATGAACTGAAGTTATACCAGTTGCACTTATGTACCCTGTGCATTGTGAAGATGGTCGTTCAACCTTTTGTGTCTGTACACATCTGCCTTAATAACACTTCTTCAGAATATCACATGCAATTTCAGGGATCTGTATCCCAGCCCTTCATGGAGAGCAGTTCATCCCGAAGGAAGACACAGATCTGAAGCAGGCGAGATGGATTGCCCACGAGAGGCAACAGTCTCACTCTGTTGAGTACAGAGGGATTCTGTATGCTTAAACTGCCCCTAACAAATCCTTGCATGGGGTCCAAGTGTTGTCCCAAAGAAGGGTTCTTTCACCCGCTGTGCAATGAGCCAAAAAACACACAGTCAAGATATTTGCTTAACTCATTTCTGCGCAGAGATGGGTGCTAGCTGGTAATTCCACAAAGCTGGCACACCTGATTACTACACAGCTGACACTTTTATGCAGTTCAAGCAACAGTTATCAGTACAGTTTACAACTATATTAAGTCATCCTTGTTCCCATTGGTTCTGTTAGGTCTCATCTTCATTTAAAGTCACAGTATCCTCTTTTTCTACTATGCATGCTCTATGGGGAAGGGGCTTTGACCAGCAGGGGGCTTCCCTGCTTGTGGGTGGGTTTTTTGTTATGCTAATTAGGGTAGTTCACCCATAGTTCAAGTAGTTCTCCCCTGTTTATCAACTGTTTTTGTTCTCCTCAGGTTTATTTGGGTACTTCCTTATCTGGTTGCCTTAGAGTGTTGTCTTGCTCCTTCCTTCAGGGCCTTGTTTTGTGAACTACCTGTGAAAGACGGAATAATGCCCTAATCTCCTTTTTCCCCATACCTCCAGAAACAGGACACCTTGTCGGAGGGTAACAGAGGCACCCCTGGAGATGCTGGGGATCAAACCCAGGACCTCCTGCATGCAAAGCAGGCACTCTTCCACTGAGCTACATCCCCTTACAACCTGCTGAGGGGTGGGACATACACTCGCCCCAGGATGTGCCCCTGACAAGCACAGCCCTGTTCTCCCCTGCTGCTCTGAGATCCTCAGCAGAAAACTGCATTCAAACCCTCTTACTGGGCCACAGGCTGGGATGGGGGAAGTGGAGATTGCCTCTCAGCGGGGACTAGTCCTGGACCAGGGCTGCACCATGGGACACTGCCCCTCCAACATCTCTGCAGTCGATGGGGGCAGGAGAAGACTCGCTGCAGGAGTTGCTCCCACGCTCTGGCCCTCCCAGGGAAGGTCTATGGAGAGGAACAAACCCCTTCCCTGAGTCTCCTCTGCCACCCTGTGCAGCACTCCTGTGTGCAGCACATCTGTCCCTGACACCAACAGCAGGAGTGAACACGCTGAGGGAAATGTCCTCCCCAGGTGAGGTGCCCACAGCTCCAATTGCCCTCTCTCCCCCAGGGTGTGCAGTGGAGGGGCCACGGGAGCAGGTAGAGGTGATCCTGGGCAGGGAGCTGCCCACAGTCCCCTCACCTGGACACCAGGCTGTCCCCTGCTCTGCTCTGGCCACCAGCACCTGGTGGTGGGTGAAGGGCAGCATCCTCTTCCCCTTCCCTGGGGCTGGGGACGTGCCTGGCCTCAGAGACGTTCCCACTCCAGCAGCACTGGGGACTGTCCTGATGCCAGTGGTGCCCCAGGACAGCCCCAGGTGGGGGTCTCTGTGGCGCAGCAGGGCAGCGCGTTCGGCTGTTAACCGAAAGGTTGGTGGTTCGAGCCCACCCAGGGACGGTGCCCCTTGGTGGGGTGCCTGGAGGACTGTGATGCCCGGCACCCTGGCTTTTGCTCATGGTCCCCATGGACTAGCACAGACAAACCTGTGGTAACCTCGTGGCTCTGGCTCAAGCTGGTGAATTGCTCAGGGAAGGACCTGTCTCCTGAACCAGGGCTGCTGTGAATAGAGGGGTCCTTGCTGGTGGGGCTGGTGCCACTGACCTTCCCATTCACACCTGTGTGTGTGCAGAGGTTGGTCTTACTGAGGGGTTTTATGCTGGGAGGGAATAAGGAAGGGGGATTGACAGTGTAAGGATCAGCACCAAGCACGAGACACATACACTTTACTATGGCTAAAATACAATAAATCAGGGTTTAGTGAATGCTGTCCATTCTGTCCTGAGTCATCCTCCAAAGAAGAGAAGAGAGGGAAACATGAGCAGCCACAGATGAACAACAGCATGGCGAAGAGGTGGCCAAGAGGTTACAGCGATGCACTGCTAATGTATTCTGCACTGTGCACAGGGCCTTCCTCCACCCCAAGCACAACCTCGGGGGAGAGGACAGCCCTCTCAGTCCAGTCGGTGCTCGATCCTTGGCCTGACTTGTTGCCTGGAGAGAGGCTGAGACTGGAGACAGAGCAGCATGCCCTGGGTCACAGCTGCAGCTGAGACCTGACGGGAGAGTAGGGTTCAGCAGCAGCAACAGCTGGCAAGAGGATCAAAGCAGCTTGTGGGGTTGCAGGAGCAGGTCCTCTTGCTCTGTGCAGGGACGGGGAGCTGCAAGGTGCTGCAGCTGGGCTGGACAGGGCAGCCTGATGCGTGAGTGTGTTTGGGTAAGCAAAGACACACTGGGAAGGTTTGAGATGTTTGTGCTGTGAGCTGGTGCTGAGGGGACAGAGAACATAAAAGCAAAGTCTGTGTGCAAGGTGCAGGAGATGAAAGAAAAAAAAAAAAAGAATGAATTGGGAGAGCAAAACTGACTGCCAGTCTCTGACCTGGGGCTGTTGTGAAGTCACAGTTTTACAGTCAGCTTTTAGCCTCCTGCTAGACTCCTGCAGGGGAGTCACTGCATTTCTGTCCTGTCTTGTGCCCTTTCAGCAGGAAGGAGCCGATTCAGAGGGATGTTCATGAGGGGTCCCAGATGGAGCCCTCTCTGCTGTTTCTCTTCCACATCAGATCCTGCTTTTCCCTTTCTTTTACACCTGATTCCAAACACCAGCACCAAGAAATCTTTGGGGAATTGATTCAGCCAGAGATTCAGCATTTTGTAGGAAACATAGCTCTCACTGAAGTCCCTGCTGCACGGCAGCTGGTTAAACAGCCTCCTCCCTGCAACTCGCATTTAGCTCTTGTCCCTCTACATCTGCTGGCTGGGATGCCGAGGACAGCTCCCACTCTGTGCTGTGCTTTGTCTCTTGGGCTACAAATCCCCTCCATCTCCACAAACCCAATTTTCTCCCTCTCAGACCCACTGTCCTTGGGGAGGGAAGGGCCAGGCTGCCCACTAACCCCCCTATCTCCATCAGACATCTCCCTGCAAGCATTGCAAATGAGGGGAAGAAATCACCATTGGCAGAGCAGGATACCTTTAATGCAATCCTACTCTGAGGTTTGGCAGGTCAGAACAAATGAGCCTGAACATCCCTTATGACCTCAGCTGTTACTCTCAGCATCAGCATTCACTTGAGCTTCCCCAACAGCCGAAAGCCCAGCTACGGGCCTTTAGTAACAGTGGGACTTCACTTGGACCACAAGCCCCATTTTCCTCAGGGTTCCTTGCCTCTTACGGATACTTCTGGAAAATGGCTCCAGAGGAAATACTGTGGTTTCTTCACATGACTTCTCCAAAGGTGCTCTTCTGCCTTCAGTTGCCTTGCTTGTCTTGTCAGCAAAATACATAGGAAAGGAAGATCTTCCCAGGGGCTCAGATTGGAGGAAAGACAAGAATCCCTTCCCCCATTACTCTGAAGTGATATTCCACCTGGAGGGCCACAGAAAAGAAACAGCAAAGGTTATTACTGGCATCTGATGTTTTCCAGGGCACAAAGGTCATTTCTCACCCTCTCCTCTGCCCCTTGCCTTGAGCCTGCCTGTCAGCACTCTTATGCCCTTCAGCTAGTACTGGCAGGTCTGATAATCGCATTTTTCATCTGACCAAGGAGCTAAATGATCACTGAGCTAAACAGAAAGTGCCCATGCCCTGTCCCTGAAAGGCCCAGCAGGTACATTCCCGCTAGAAACAGGGCCAAAGAGGGCCTTCTGATGTGTTTCCTGAGAACGCACTAGTGACAAATGCATTGCAAAACTAGAGCACGACAAGGCTGGTCAAGGGCCAAATGAACACACAGGAAGGGGTCTTTCATGCCCCCTGCCCCTAGAAGTGTGCTTTTCCACAAGTCCTTAGGGCACAAGGAGGACCTCAGCCAGTAGCACCTACCTGTCTTGGCATCTTCTGGATTTTTTTAACCAGTTTCTCAGGTGGGGGCATGGTGTCAGCACTGTCCTGCCTCCTGCCTTTCTCCACCTTCTCAGCACTGTCCTTCCTCCTGCCTTTCTCCACCTTCTGTGAGGAGCTCCCTCCGATGGCTGGGAGCACACTGAAAATACACATTGTGGGGAGGTGGTGTGAGCACAGCGCGAGTTTGGTCTCCACTCTGCACTCCCAAGCTGGGCACCTGCTTCTGCAGCAGAAGGCAGTCCCGCAGCAGAATGATGTGGGGTCGACTGCCTGTGTTCACATCCACAGACACAGAGATCACCCCCAGCTGAAGCACCGAGGGCTCCATGATGTGCCTGGAGGAACGCTCAGGATGCCCAGGCACAGGCTCTCTCTCGAGGCAGCAAGGAGAGGAGCAGGGGCCTTTACAAAGACAGGCTCTGTGAGACACACTTACCCCATCCTCGCAAATGTATTAAACACTCCTCAACAGTCCCAGCTACCTTGCGCTTAGGTATGGAAAACTGATTCTTCCTGGAGACCCAGGGTCAAAGAAGGAGAAAGTGATCAGGGGTGTAAAGGCAGTCCTGCCATCGTGGGATCAGGAGTCACTGTGCCATGTGAGAAAAGGCATTCAGAGCTGCCCTAAACCTCGTGTCCACAGGAAACATCTCACTCAAAAAAGCACAAGGCTGCAGGATCACCCTCCTCCATGCCTCCAAGTGTCTCACCTGCCACGAGACGCTTTGACCTCAGCTTTCTTCTCCTTTCCTTTCTGCATATTGGTAGCTGTTATTCTGGGTAGAGGATGCCTCTCCCTGAAGAGGAAACGCTTGGCAGGAAGAGTTCCTGTAAGCAGGAGACAAGAAAACACTTCAGGACAGCATTGTGGAGACCTTTGGAACAGGAAGGATAGGCAGATGTGCTCAAGCTTGTGATAAAACTGTGAGGCAAGCCTCAAGCTGATTCCTTTCAAAGCTTGCTTCCTGGGTGGTCTTTGGTCTTTCCAGACACTGGCTTAGACTATCTGTCTTTTCGTTTTTACTGGGCAATATCTTTTCTTGTGGAATTGGTTTTCTCATGTTCTATCCCATTCACTCGATGGAAAAGGGGGCTTGCTGGGATGTCCTGGTGACCGAACAGAGCCTCTCTGGGGGCCATCATTTCACACAAGGCAAGCCGATCCTTGGATCAGTCTACTGATCTCACATGCCTACAACTCCTCTGTTGACACAGTCAACACAAAGCCACTGTTTTGGGGATGTGTAGGAGAGAGTAGGAAAGAAAGGTTAGAACACCTTGCTTTGAAAATGAAAGGAAGTCTTGGCACAGGCTACCAGACTTTTTAACCATCTGACTTTTCCCATCCTGAGTCACTTGAGATTTCCCATCTTGGGTAAGCAGCATCACCTCCAGTGCCTCATGCTACCCCTGGGAGCCATTGCACTGGAGCCTTGGCTCCAATGCCCTACCCAGCAGCACAGGAGGAGAAGGCACAAACCCCTGCCAGGAACCAGCTGTTCCATTCCCTTTTTGCCCCTCGCGTTGTCTTTTCCCATCTCCTCTTCCTGGCTGGGCTTCGCAGGTGCCACAGGTGGTTTTCTAGCTCTCCTCTCAAGCTTGTACCTGGAAACAGGGAAAAAGGCATCAGTCCAAATGAAGGACACCACACTTCCTTTGCACCTTGTGTGAATAAGGGGGACACAGGGGCATTTGGGAGCTACTGTGAAGTCCTCCTTTTTGCAAAGCAGAATATACAGAACATGCCAGATTCTGGAGGAGCATCTTAGCAAGCTGAGTGACATCATGAAGACCTCCAGGGCCTGGAGGGGTGTGAGTTTCCTCCTCAGGCTCTTCAAGAGCTTCCTTACCCTTCCTGGTAGGAAAGCTCACTTTAACCCAGATCCTCTGGGCTGCCACTGTGACCATCTCCCATCTCCTGTTCATGTTCATGTCCAGGCAGAACAGGCTACTCTCCTTCCCTACAGCTTCCCAGCACCATTTCTAACTCCTCTCTCACCCTCCCAAACACCCGCAGGCCCTCCCAAGCTGATGTTTGTGCATCTGTAAAAAGGAACCTCCATCTCCCAGGCAGGTAATGGAACAAAACACTGAGCACAATGGGAGACAGCACAAAGTTCTCCAAAAAACCCCACTGGGCACTGGCTTCACTTGGGCCTAGATGGGCCTCCCATCAAAAAAACCTTTGACCCAAGAAAATAATGCAGGACACATCATTCACACAGGTCTCTCAGAAGACATGGAAATGTCCCAAGCCAGTGACTAGTATGGACCTGTACTTGAACTCACATTGGAAAGAGTTATTCTCAAATGACTTTTTGAGCAGCCTTCACAAGCACTGGCAACACAACGCTACCAAACATGCCTTGAGAAGCTGCTTGCTTGGCCAGCCAGGGGCTAAGAAGCAACAAGCCATACTCACTCAGGAAAGACAATGGCATGGCCAGACCAGGTCTGAGAAGCTGCAGTTTCAGTGCCCAAGAGGACTGAATCCCTCATCTCCGGCATCTGCAAAGGTGAGAGACACATGTGAGATGATGCCAACGAAAGTATCTCATCGCTCACAGGGGCAGCAAATTTTTCCACTGCTCAGAGAAGGTGCTGCCTCTCTGAAATGTTGAATCTCTCTCTTCCTCACAGCAGCCCCTCAGTTATACAGCAGAGCAGCTGGAGGGAAATACATGAGAAAGGCTAGGAACACTGCTTTTTGCAAGGCTGAGAATGCAGAGACTCAGCCCAGACACCAGGTCTTTCCTAATGCAGGAGTCGATGGAGGCAAGCACAGGGGAAGGCATTTCACTAGCCGGGGGTCCTGGCTGCTCCGTTTTCTTTCCCTGCTGGCTTGAGTTGATGCCTCCTGAGCTGAGAACAAAGGGCTCAGACGTGGGGTTAACCCCCACAGTCTCTCCTAACATTCAGACAGCTGCCTCTGCACCATGGAGGAATAGAGAGACGCAGCCCTTCCTTTCCCTTTGCACAGAGGGTTCCAACTATGAAGGCCAAGTCTCTAGTGTCTTTCTAAGGGGCTGGTGAGGGTCTTGCTCTGGGACCCACTGGGAACAAAGGCTGGAGAAAAGGCCCTGGCCCAGACAACGGACTGAGAAGGCACCATGGACTAAGTGAGAAGGAAGAGACAGAGCTGGGAAGCAGGGCTGGGCTACAGCCTGCTTGCATCTCTGGCTTAACCCTCAAGGGGCTCAGCTCGGCCTGCTTCCACACCTCCCCTTTCCAGCTGCACCTGAAAGCCCAGGCTGAAGCACAGGGCTGCACTAGAGACCTGGGCAAGGACATTGGGCTCCAGTGAGTCTCTCTGTGACATGCTGCGGCCACCACTAGCAGCGGGCAGATGCACACCTCAGGACAGAAAGTCCCAGGGCCCTGGGAAGAGCTGGTCAGCACAACTAGACCAACACAGCAACAGCAGCAACAGGGCTCTGGCCCCACCTGGGCCTTGCTCTGCCTGTGCCTCTGCTTCCTGCCCAGACAGTGGGGTGAGCAGCGTTCCCTGCACAAATAAACCTACACAGACACAGACCTAAAAACACCACTGAGCAAGAGGATGAGAGTGAGGAGATATTCTGGCCAGCTGCCATATGGGAGAGAAGACACATGCTCAGGCCCTCCAGCTTCAAAGAGAGAGGACTGAAGTCACCAGAGACTGCCCAGAGATGTCTGACATCCCAGATGGCCCAGGCGGGGGCAGGAGGGAAGGAACTCACTGTTCCTTCACCACACCACAGTGCAAGGGCATCCCATGAAGGGCTCAGGCCGAGCTTCCAAAGGGACGCACATGTCCCTTGATGCCTAGAAATATTGTTACCTCGCTTAAGGGGAAGCTGTTGAACTCGCTGCCTTACCATCTCAGACATGGCCAAAGGACACATGGGTTCAAATGTGAGCCTGACACAAAGGGGCACTAAACCATGGCTGTCTGGAAGATGGGAAGTCTACTGGGAAAAACCACACAAGACCTGCCCTTTCCTTGGACTTTTTCCCAGAGCACATGCAAGCAGTGCATGTGGCTGCATGAATCTTTGGGTGGACCCAGTACAGCCTATTCCCAGGGTCTTCTCTGCTGCCAAATCCTCTGAATGCTCAAGACAAACTGTCCAGGGAGCTGCCATTACTGCAGGCCAGGACTGTCCATGCCCCTAAACAGGTCATGGCAGGCTAATAGAATTGCATTCACTCATGATTTCAAAAGGACCACAGGTAGCACTGCAGAAATGGAAAACTTACCCCAAGAAGAGCTTCTAGCAGCTGCTCGGTCCCATTCAGCCTTCTCAGAAAGTCTCTGTAAAATCTCATTTTCACATCTACCCCTTGAATAACAAGCATGCCGATGTCCTTCAACACAAGGGCAACATTCTTCCCACTCTCGAGGCAACAGGAGAAAAGATGCATGGTCTCTTCTATGCAAACCTCTACTGTTTTCCGAGGAACAGAGATATTCGAGGCTACACGAGCATACTTCAGGGGCTCAGGGAGCTTATGACCTAGGAAGCAGCAAAAGAGCAACAAAGTCACAAGCGCAGCAGGCTAACACAGAGCATGGGCAAGAGCATGCAGGCAGCTTTGAGGTCTTCAAGCAAGACCCTGCCACAGAGCTGTCTTCTTTAAACATCTGGGAAAGCTCCTGAAGGAAGCTGATATCACTGCTCCCTAGGAGAAGTTCAAAGCACTCTACAACTGGATGTACAAAGTGCAATGGGCCAAGTGCAATGCTTTCTTCCCTACAGACATAGAAAGGGCCCTAGCCATCTCGTAGGAACATGAGGCATGATGGCAGGACAGGAAGAGGAGAAAGGGGGCCAGTTCCCATGTTGAGGGAGTGGGTGCCAGGTCATGATACTTGTGCCCACACTCAATGCCTTCCAGGGCGGGAGAGATTTAGCTGTGCCACGTCACATGAACACAAGGAAGGAAAGAGGGGAAGGAAAACACAAGCACTGCATGACACCCCTTCAGATCCTTCTGGCCACCCCCAGCGCCCTCAGAAGTACACAGCAAACATCCCTGCTTCTGGTGCCAGAGGTCCATCTCCAAGGAGTGCCAGACTGATGTTGCCGTCACAGAGAAGATGGAGTCCTTTCAGAAGAAAGACCCACTCCAAACACAGCTCGGAGCTCCTGCTGCCCCACAGGCATCACCAATGTCCACTACCACTGCAGTGCTGGCAGCACTGACCAGCCATCTCCGCAAAGCTGGCCTCTGACGGCTTTTCAAACACACTAGTTTCCCCATCTCCATTTCAAGGCTCTCTACAGCTGCCTTGGACCCACTTCTAAGTAGAAGGAGAATGCAAGAGCCACCATGAATGCTGGTATTTGCCTTTACAAGGTCTGGTGTGGCAGTAAACACAGACCAATGGTTTTAATGAAATCTGATGAGAAGAAGCATCCCCAATACCTCTGGTGTGTAGCCAGCTGTTAAAGCAAGGCAGAGAGAAAGGGAGTCTACTTGTATTGTACATGAGGATGACATGATAATTAAAGCAAATGAAGGTGTTCTCAGGACCTGGTGAAGGAACTCTGGCTGTCTAACACTGAACAGCAGTTATGCACAGCCCACAGATGTCCCACGCGGAAGCCAAAGTTTCAGCCTGTCTCCTTACCAGGAACATAGGCCTTATCATAGGTGAGGCCGTGGACCTCTGCAATATTCTTCGAAAGACGGAACACGGGTCTGCGAACTGTCAGAAGACCACGCTTCCCACCACCAACTTGCTCAGTCACAATATCAAAGGTCCCAAGACGAATAACTCTGACTCCCTGAAAAGAGGAGGAAGAGAAGAATTACGAGACTGTTAGGTGGACAGGCTGGAGACTTGTCAGAGCATGGGGCTTGGTGCCCTGCCTGCTCCTGCCATACAAAGGGGACAGATGGAGCTCTCTGGGAAAGAAAGCTTTGGAGAAGCCTTGGAGCAATTCTTTGTAAGAACTTTCCAGATGCTTTCCTCCCCCTCCTCTTCACCCTCTCAAAAAGACAAGTCAAAGCCAAGACGTCATCCCTCAGACACATAAGAGGCAGAAGAAGGGTTTGGTGGGGAGGCCCAGGATGGCAGACCCACCTGGTTCAGCATCAGCTGATGAACAATGTAGTTAGCCACACCTTCCCAGACAGCAAGGGTCTCTGGAAAAGAAGTGAAAGACATGTCATGCTCTGGGTGGGCCAGCTCAAACCATTCAGCACATGCCTAACCAAGGAGATGACAAGGGCAAGCATATTCAAACCGCATCCCCCTCCTCAAACACACCCCATTCCCTGGCAGGGGCGGCAGGGCTGGGGTGGGCACTGCCTTGAAGCTATAACCTTTTGTCTGCCCCCAGGAGGGCTCTGCAGCTGAAACAGAGCCATTAGGACATGCAGATCCTGCCACGGGACATCCACAATGTGTCCCTGAGCTCAAAGCCTGCTCTGCCAGTCTGGAGGCACAAGGAGACCCAGTGGGAAGGAGCTAGAGGCAGAGGCCCGTCTCCCAGACAGAAAGCCCCACTGAGCTGAGTCAAAGGCCAAGGATTCATTTCCAGCACAGGTGTTTCCAACGGCCTCTCCAGAGCCCAGCAGGAGCTGCAGGACCCCTCAGCCTCCTTCACACAGGTCTCCTTTCCTTCCAGATGCAGATCTCCCCCTCATCCCTCCCTAGGGATTTTGGCAAGGGATTTCCACCCCTCAGAGGACAGTGCTGTGCCCACAGTAGTCCGGGGGCTCAGGGCATCGCCCAGGCTCTCCTCTATGGGGCCAGTTTCCCTGTATGGGATCCCCGCACACACAGGCTCTGCATGGCCACCAGAGCATCTCCAGCTGCTTCCCCCACCTGGAGCTCGGGTGGGCCATCCCCACTGCAAGGCCAGCAGTGACCCTTGGGGCAGGGACTTCTGCCCGGGGGCCCCAGGATGGCAGGGGCAGCATCAGGGCCAGGACCCAGCAGTCCTGGTGGCCGCACTGGCCCCTGAGCCAGAGGAGAACGTCAGTCAGGGCTCTTGGGGCACCCACCAACTCATCCAGCCTCCCCCCAGCCCCAGGGTTTCCACAGCCACGTCCAGAGTTAATGATCTCTGCCACGGCTCCCAGGAAGGAGATCCTGAAGGCCTTACCCTGGCGGGGGAGCGCTGGCACCCCCTGCCCACGCTGCGTCCCCTGGCCAGCGTCCCAGAGCTCCATCCTTGTCCTCCTCGCCCTGGGTCACCCCCGCAGCGGGAGGTGATGAGGAAACAGCTCCTCTCCTCCTCCTCCTCCTCCTCCTCCTCCTCCACACGTCCCGCAGCCCCGCACTGCCCCGACCTCCCCTTGCCGTCTCCCGCTGGGCTCGGCGGCTCCTGGCAGCAGAGCGGTGCCGAGAGCAGCCCTAGCGCCTGGGCTCCCCTGGCCTCGCCGGGACGTGTGGGGAGAGGGGAGCTGTGGCTGTGACCCGGGATGTCCTCTGTGACCACAGCCCGTGTCACAGAGGGGCACGTCCCCCCCTTGCCCCAGGGCCCCGGGGGGCCAGGGCTGGCCCTGCAGCAGGCAGGGGCTGCGTGGGCAGTTGGGGGGCTGCCGCTGCCCCCACGCAGGCCCTGGGGCAGGGATAACCCCACCGGGGTCCCAGCCGGGCTGGGCACTGCGGCTGCGCTCACCCCGGCCGTGGCCCCCATGCGGGAACCCGGCTGCGAGGGAGGGCAGTGGGCACCCACCCGGGGGGGCCCTGCAGCGGGCAGGGGTGGGGTGGGGTGGGGTGTTTGGTTTGTACTCCTTTTTGGTTTAAAAAGGTTTCTGTAGCAGTCCCTCACTGTGCAGCAGCAGGACGTGACCCCCCCGGAGCACCCACAGCCCTCCCAGCCATTGCTGCACGCGGCCCCGGGCCGAGCTGGGGGCAACTCCTCCCCGGCCCCTCTGCACCGGGATGAGCAGCAGGACGGTGCCCATCAGTTGGGACAAGCGGCAGGATGGTGCCCATCTGCTGGGATGAGCTGCAGGACGGTGCCCATTTGCTGGGATGAGCAGCAGGATGGTGCCCATCAGTTGGGACAAGCAGCAGGATGGTGCCCATCAGCCCCACTTGCACCCCACTGCCTGGGCGCTCCTGGCCCTCCCGTCCCCCCGGCCCCTGGACATCTGCCCCGGCTCTCGCCCCACTGAAGGAAGCAAACAGCAGAGCAGGAGGAAAGTCCTCATGGAGAAGTCAGTGGTCGCACAGTGCCTGTCTGGAGAGGTCAGACCACAGTCAAGAAACACTTAACAGCGTTCACCATGCAGGGAAGCTATGAGCAAAGTCCCACAGCGACCAGCGCTGGCATCTGCCCTCCAGGGCTCCTTCACACAACCCACACCACTCCTGTGAGGGTTTTGTGGTGGGCAACATGTGCAAGGCTGCACAGAAGGTTAAACAAATGGATAGCAAAGAGCTTCACCAGCCCCTCAGCACAACGGTACGGACATGCTTCCAGGCCCACGTCCCATAGCCTCGAGCTGCTGGAAACAGGGAAAGTCTGCTGGAGGGGGAAGAACAACAATCATTCTCTTGTTCTCCTTGTTTCTTGCACACTTTCCCTCAGCACCTGCTAGCAGCAACAGGTGGGACCGCTGTTAGTGGGCCAAGAATCACCATGAACAGGGCATATTCTGGATCCAAAAGCTCAGGCAGCACTGTTTTGCCTTTTTGCCTCCTCCTACATAAACACCATTATAAAGTAGATAAAAAAAGAAAAATATTTATTTCTGAATAACTAAACATACCAGTATTGTACTTTTAATGGCCGTGCAAGGTAACACCCAGGAGGAGATGGGGCCAGGAGGGGCTGGACTGAGAGGGGAAGGCACCACACAGACCCAGCCCCGACCTCCCCAGGCACCGCATTCGCTGGGGGCCCAGCCAGAGACCCTTGCGATTGGGGCTGGCCTCACTCCATCATTACACCTGCCCTCCCCACCCCTCGTAGGGCTGAAGGTGAAGGTTGTCCGTGACCAGCCTCTGGGGCTGGGGGTTTTAACACAACCTATAGTGCACAGGCAACCCAGTGTGCGCACACACACAGTGCACACACGTTTTGCAAACACACACCCCACAGCATGCACATATATTCCAAAGTGTGCACACACACATGTAGTGCAAACACTCTGTAGTGTGTGCATACCCCAAAACGTGCACACATACTCTGGAGTTTGCATATTGCATAAACACCACAGCGTGCTCACACCCCTCAGTGTGCACACATACTCCAAAATGTGCACACACACACACACACACACACACACATCACACTACACACACACCCCACCATGTGCACACATACTCCAAAGTGTGCGCATACATCCCACAGTGGGGGCGTTCACCCCAGTGTGTGCCCACACCTCAGGGCAGGGTCTCGGAGAGGACCTGCCTGGCCCCAAGGTGGGGCTCCAAATGCACCCATGAATCCATGAGTCCTGAGTCTCTGGGGCAGGAAACCACTGTCCCTCCCAAACCACTTTCCCCTGCGTGCCCCTTGTCTCTCCCTGTCCTTGCCTCCCTTGGCACAAATATCATAGCGTTGCTCTATCTTTCCCACCTCTCTGTGCTGCCCTTGTCCTTCCCCTTGGACTCTCTGGGTAGGGGGAGGTTCAGATGCAATTCAGACACCAGCCCTGCGGGTCCTGCCATGCAGACATGTCCTTGACATGGAGGTGCCCAAGTCCCCCTCTAGACTGTGGGGCTCTGGGCAATGCATTTTGGAGGCTGAGAGTGAGCCAACTCTCTCTTCAGGACTCCCCATCTTTAGGACATTGGACTATTTCCCTGGGGTGTCGGGCTGGGCTGCAAGCTGCCCTCCAGAAGGGCACAGCTCTCCCCTTGCATCTGGGTGTCATCTCAGTGCCCCATGGAGAAGCCATCTAGGTGCTAAGGCCACGAAAATGCTGCTGGGCAGCTGGATGTGGGGCTGGGGGGCAGCTGGAATGAGCCTGATGTGCTCCTGGCTAGAAGGGGAGGGCTGAGACCCCCCTCAGGTACTCTGGGAAGGGCTACTGAGCTTGGAGATCTACACTTTAAGACTAGATTCCTCTGCTCTCAGCAGTGTTGTTTCTTTTTAGGGTAACATGAGTGCAAGTGTCCTCCACTTTGGGGGCACAGGGCAGCTGGGAAGAAGAGGGATGGACAGGCCAGCTCTCCTCCCTCTGCACCAAAGACACAGTGAATCCTTTTGCCCCTCAGGAATCACAGCTCTTCACTGCTTATCACTGCCAAGTGCAGTTGCAGTGCTGAGGATCTCTGTCACCAAGAGTCCTCCCCAGGGATGACAGGGGAATCTAAAAGAAAACAAACAAAATCCTTAAAACTATGAATGATCCCCCACTGTGTTCGGGGCAGAGTTAGGCTCGGGTGGGTACAGACGGGTGAGACCATGGGTCCCATGTCCATTAGCAGAGCTCAGCTCCCCTGGCCACAGTCAGGGTGTGATCTCACACCCCTTTCCTGCGAGGGTGGCAGCCAGCGGTCACCACGGGCTGGTCCCTTCCCTCTGCGGTGCTCCAACACTCAAAGCAGAGCAGGAGCGGAGGGGAGGAGAGTCCGGACGCAGCTTGTGGGGACCGACGCGGTGCTCCCCCGAACCACCCCCGCTGCCACAGCAGGCGTGTCCTCACTGCAGCCTTCGCGTAGGGGCTGCAGCTTTCCTGCGGACACATCCGGCATCACCAGGAGGACTTTGTCTTTTCAGGGCTATTCTCCTTATTCCCACACCGTCCTGCGGTGCAGCAGGACACCGCCCGCCCCGCCCCGCCCCCACCCCTCCGCCCCGCCTCCACGCCAGCGCGCATGCTCCGACCCGGCCCCGCCCCTCAGGCCCCGCCCCACCTCCCCCGCATGCGCACTGCCACCCCCGCCCCACAGGCCGGTCCCACCCCAGGAGGCCCCGCCCCACCACCCAGGAGCCAATGGGGGAGCGCGGGGTGGGCGGGACTTTGGGGCTGGAGGCGTCACTTCCGGAGTGGGGGGCGGGGCTGGGGGTGCTGCAGCTGCCGGTGCTGGAGGCTGAGGAGCTGCCGTGTGCGGGGCCGGGGACAGAGGGCTGGGGACAGAGCAGGGCCTCGGCGGAGGGAAGTGTGTGTGGAGCGAGACACCTCGTGTGGGAGCTGCCGTTCTTGCGGCGGGTGTGAGGGGGAAAGGGAAGGGGCGGCCCCGAGCGGGCGCTGTCCTCGCCGGGCCGAGGAGCAGGCCGGGAGCGCGGCCTGGCGGGGGGAGCGTTGTCAGGGGACTCACGGGTCAGGGCCCGGGTTTCCCGGGTGTTTCCAGTATTCCTCGACACCACTGTCCTCATTGCTTTCATCGCTTGGCTAAACCCCAGTTGTAAAGGCAGAGCGTCACCCTCTCATCGAGGTGGGTGTTGCTGTTGGAGATGGAGGCATCTAAGCATAGCTGCATTTTTCCTTCCTTCTGCCTTGGGTCCATCCGTGCTCCCTGCCTCTGGCTGCTTTAGCAAATCCGAGCTTTCCTCATTTATTACTGAATTATGTAGAGAAAATGGCTCCTCCTGTGTGATCAAACTACATCTGACCCCGAAGGGTTTGAGAAAGGACAGGACAGCACTCTCGCGGATGGTGAGTGCTCTCCTAAACCTGGAGCAGGATGAGCTTCTGTTCAAGAGCGGGTGTTGCTAACTGTAGCCAGGTATTTAAGCGTTAGGTTTAAGGTTATCCCTGAAGGTCACATTGGGAAGGTTGAGTTGTACTTTGTGTCTGCTGGAAGGCTGCTGCTGGCAAGTTGTGCCTGAAGACGGCTCGACTGAAACTAACGTTGTGCTAAAGGTTGACCTGGAGGACACAGAGATGTTTTGCCTTCTTGAGTTTTACCTTCTGAAATATGAGCAAGTACTGAATGAGAATGCTTTTTTACATGAATAGATTTGCATTTGCCATCTCCCCCCCCTCCCAATATTTTGTGCTTGATTTTGGTCGTATATTGTGAGCAAACATCGTGTGCTCTGTGAAGGATATCATTTCTGTTGTAGGAAGTTTGGGTGTACCTGACACAAAAGGGGAGATGGTCCAATAGCGGTGGTACTAGCTTGGTGGGAGGATGAGAGTTGAGAAGAAGGGATTTGGTTGAAGAAAGACTGAAGAATCCTTCCAGTGTTTTCTGTTTGCTTTCAAAAAGACTAGGAAGAAACTTTAGAAACCACCTTCAGTTTCTGTTCCTGAAGCAGGAGTATTTGCCAGACTCCCTCTTTGTATCAACTGACAAACTATGTCCCCTGACTGCTGCCTCCTGCCTGGTTAGGAAGTGTGCAGCTGAGAGTTGGTTGTGAGACCTAGTTCCCGAGCATTACTTTAGCCGGATGTTATTTAAGTGGGTGCCTGTGAGTTTCTTTTCTGTCTTTTATTTCGTGTCCTACGTGGGCTTGTCTTTTTCTGGAGCTTCCAGAAGGTAGTGATTTGTGTGTTTGCTTGTGACCTTAGATGGCTTAGTACTCTTTAGTCTCTTTGTTTCCTTGAGGAAGGAGGCAGGCTTTACGTCTAGGCCGGGGTGGTATGTTGTTGCTGGTAACAGCCAGAAACGTTGGGTGCGAGAAGGGGGTGTTAGTGGGAGGCATGTGAGAAAGAGGCCGAAGTCGCGGTGGTGGGAGTCACAGCTGTGTGTGAGCAGTCTGCTGCCTGGTTGAGGTGTGTGGGGTGTTGCTGAGATGCTGCCGCGGTGGCAGGAGGTGCTGCTGGAGAGACCGTGCCGTGTGTGTGGGGGAGATGATCGGTGAGGTGCTGGGAGGGGAGAACTCAGGACCTGACGCGTAGCGTTGGGAGTCTGGGCGCTGCGCAGGGAAGTCGGTCTGTGTGAGACGTGTGTGTGGCTGCCCAGCCCTGTTCTGCCTGTTCTTTCCTCAGCATCGAGGCACGGGTGGAGGACCCTGGGCAGACTGAGGCAAGGGAGAGAACATCAGGAGTTGTACGTTTTCCAAGTAATTAGTATGCCTTATTGTTTTTGGGTGTTGTGTCCCTAGGAAAACTCTGGTTCTTCTCCTAAATCATTGTTACTGAAATGGTGAGGCTTTTCATTCATGATGTTGTCTGTGCTGAGTGACTGTGACAGGATACACTATTTCTCCTGCCAGCGGTTGAGATCCCATGTCAGCAGAGTGACCTGGACTCCAGGTGTTGTTCTCTGGTTGTGTGCCTCTGCCCATGGGCAGCAGCGAGAGTGTTTCAGCTGAAAGTCTCCTGTCTTTTGGTTGAGGATGTCTAAATCAGCCGGAGCTTTTTTGCTAATATAGCTTGTTATGGGAACAGTTTGACCCGAGGTTTCCAAGGAGCAGAGTCTCACACACGTATAGCAGCAAAATGAATGATTCATGTAAATGAGAGTACAGCATAGTGACAGCTTGAGCTGGGTGCCTCTGGGAAGGGACCCCGAACAAAGAAATTCTGGGGTAATTATACCCTTTACAGTTTTATTTCCCACCAGCCAGGGAAGGTCTCCTCCAGTCTTCTTTGCTGAGTCGGTGGTCCCTCTCCTTCTGACTGGTGTCTCTCTCCTTCTGACTGGTGTCTCTCTCCTTCTGACTGGTGTCTCTCTCCTTCTGTCTGATCTAGGCCTTCATCCCAGGCTGGCTGCCATGTCCTTGTTTCCCACAGTCCCTTCCCTTCTGGAAGGTCAACCACAACCCAGGTGCATCCCATCTTGTCCCCTGCATTCTACTTTGTATCCTCATTAGCTAGTTTTGTATTTGTATTAGCTGATTGTAATCTGTTTTGCAGTTACCTGGTGGGCAAAGTCACATCATCAGCAATGTTTCTGGAGTTCACTGACAGTTGGGCCTTGAGGCCTGCCGGCTTCATCTACTTCGGGCACTAATACTAAGCAAGAGTCAGACTTGGGCTAAGCTGAAGCTAAATCAGCTACAGTTCTCTTCTCTAACAAGCTTCTGTCGGGATCTATGGAATTAAGCAAGCTCTTTCTGGAAAGAACGACAACAAACCCCAAAATGCTGTCAGCTAGTTCTTGGCTGAAGTGGCTTTGTAAGGTTTTTGTGAAAGTGAAGATGCATGTTACAAGTGAATGAGAGAGCCTTTGGTGTGCGAGTGACTTGCTTAGGCGTAGGCGGAAGTCTGTTCTCCTAGGGGTGACCTTTGTAGCGTCTGGCTTTTTGCAGTAATGTCAGTTAATCAATTCCTTGTGCACCCTTAGGTGCCCTTTAGTTAACTGAATGTAGAGTTTAGACAAGACTCTTAAAGAATCCCTTTGTAACTATGTCTTTGCTTTGTTTTGGTGTGCTTTGTTTTCTTTTGTTTTGTTTGTAATGATGGCAGAATGTTCAAATCAAGGAAGCAAATTGCACCATTTCTGGACAAGCTCAGTTCCGTTGTTTACATCAAGGTCTTTTCTTTTACGAAGCTTCTCTACAAAGTTGAAGGCATGTATCTTTTGAAGGTGTTTTGAACTGTGTCCTGCAGAGAGGCCAGGTTCAACGGGTTTGCTGACAAACAAGTTTCTTCTCTAGCCATCAGCTTGTTCAAATGTCATGTGTATAAACTTACTATTGTCCCAATGAAGTTTTTTTTTCCAGTTTGTTCCTTAAATAAGAGGTCCCAAGTACTCAGAGTGGTCTTAGAGAAATGATCTGATCAGGTACAGAGTCTCTATTACCATCCTGGACTGAATGGCTTTAAAGCACAATGGGCGTGGGATACCATGGGTGTCGGTTCTAGGTCTGCCCCTTGAAAAGGTGGATCTTTGGTGACAATGAAGATATGAGTTTTTGGAGGAAAAGGGATGTATATAAGGAGACCTTCAATGTCTGTGTGTTTTCTTGATCTTCAGAGCCTGTGTTGTTTTAATGGGGACTCCTTCCCAAATGGGGACAGTCTCCTGACTAGCCTCTAAACTGCAAGTGAACATCTTTAAGGTGCCAGCTCAGTGTGCTGGTGTTTAGTTTGAGTGGGCTAGCTCTGCGTGGATGCAGACATGGTTGCAAATGTTCATGTTTTCCCTTGCAGGATAGCACCTAACTCTCAGTATTCCTCCCCAATAGATGCCCAAGGAGGAGGAGCTGGTGGCTTCCCCATCTTCCAGCTAGTGAAACTGATGCAGAGAAAAGAAAGGGCTTCTGCCATGTGTAGGTGGAAGAAAGTGGGGAAGGACGCCAGCTCTCCCTCCTCTCCCAGTCTTGCTGCTCCAGAAGAGTGGTGCTGCAAGCTGACGGGATGTTTTCCCTTGTTCATGTGTGCAGCAGAGGTGGTAGCCAGATTCAGCTCTTCGAAAGCCTTTCTTAACCGGGAGGTGGCTTCTTCACAACTGAATGTGACAACATGGAAACAGCCCATTTCTGCCTTTCTCTCTACTTCTCTCAGGCATTACAGAGCAGCAGAAAAAGCTCGTGACCAGATCCAGCCAGTGAAGCAAGCCAGTGCAGGGGTAAGCTTGTGTTGTTTCTTATTTCCTTTTTAGGGAAAGCTGATTGAGTATTTTCAACCAGAAATACCTGCACTCTTCCCTGTATGCTGTTGAGTGAAGAATGTTCTCATGCCAGGTGTTATTCCCAGGGGAAGGGGGAGCATTCTTCAACAAATGGCACTTTCCCAGAGGTCTCGTGCTGTCATGTATTTTGTTTCTACGCCATTGTGAATATATGAAGAAAAAGCAGTATTTAGGAGGCATGACTTATCCCACTTCATCTGGGCAGCAGAAAACAGTCTAAAGAAGAATCCGGTCCCTTTGTGGACCATCATCTTTCGTCCAGATGAAGACATGGTCCCCTTGGCCACTGGGGAAAATGAGGAAGAGGGTGATTTATCAGAGGTGCTTTGTACAAGCAATAGATTCCTTCAGGAAGGCTCTCTGTATTGGCCACAGGGGGAAGTGCAGAAGAAGAGCTTAGACTCTGCACCTTTCTGCAAGGTGTATACAATTGTCGGAGACTGATAGCACCCCCTCCATTCTTTAGCTCTTTGCAGTTATCACTTCTGTTTGTCGTTCCCCATCAGAGCTGCCATTCCAGCTCTAGAAATGGGGCTCAACATGCTTGCACTCAGGACAAGTTCTGTCCAGTTTCCCTTCACGCAGTGCTTGGATAGAGCAAAGAAATAGATAAGAACTCAGTTTTGCAAAGCCAAAAGCTTGGGCCAAATTGTTCCGTTCTTGCTCAGAAATGGAGCAGTTCCCCTCTCATCCTGGGCATCATCTTGTTCTGGTTCCAAGTGTGGTTAACATACTGCACGTTGCCCACACAGGAGAGACAGTTTAGTACTCCTCCTCAGTGCATCATAGGGAGTGTGATCTCCTTGTAGTTCCATGCGCTTATTGGAGAGTCACGCTGCTCTCTGCTCATACGGGACACTTGAGGGACAATACTGCAACTCCAAAAGTGTCTGGTAGGTCCTGTCTCTGGCTCCTGCCTGCTGCACAGTGTAAGCCTTGGCAGGTAACTCAGTGTTCTCTCACGCGTCAGTTGTGTGGCATTTGGGGAAAAATCCAGAAGTGGCTGCCTTCGAAAAGACTGGAAGGATCAAGTAGGTGGGTGTGGGATATGAAGGTCCTGATGCCCCCAGAAAGAAGGAAATAGGAATTCAGAGGTAACAAAGGTGAATATGTTCCACCTAATTGCAGTTGTCAGAGCGTCTAAAGCTTAGGTGTGAGCTTAATCTAAGCTGAGGTCTGAGCTGAGACCTAATCTCTGAATCAGGCAGCTAATTCCCCTGCACTAGGCCCCTGGCTGTACAAAAGCTTTGAAGATTGTTGTCTGTTTTAAGCTTTGTTTTCTTAATCGTAGCATTGTAGACCAGGACTATGGCTGGGAAGTCAATGGTTGGAGCTTTGCTGTGGGAGCTAAGGATCTAGATTGTTCCTCCAGCTTGATGGAAAGTAGAGGAGTGGTGAACAGCCTCTCTGCAAAGGATAGTGCCATGTCATACCCAGCAAAGAGAAAGGTAGTTTCCCTTTGATGTTTTTCCAGCTGTGCAGGTATTGTACTTCTGCCAGCCCCTGGTCTCACTCGCCTGAGTGCTCCAGGGGCCTCACCTGCTCTACGACAAAGTCTGAGTTGTGTTTGGTGGCAAATCCTGGGGCTGTCATTGCTGGGCAGTATGATGTCCTCAAACACTGTCCTCTCTCCTTTTATTTCCCCCAGCTCCAAGCCCAAAAGCTAGACGTGCAGACTTGGGAGGCTTCAATGTAACTGATAAATTGCTGGACCAGCCGTGCCACTTTACCAGCAGCTGTTTCTTTCTTCCTTTACAGGAATGATCTTCTCAATTTTGTAGATTCTGCTGTCTTCAGGGCTCATGTTTTGAAGTTCTTCAGGGTAAAATGTCCCCTTGATTGTTTTGTGACTGTAGTCTATTAAACAGGACATGGGTATCTGAGCCCTTCTCACAGCTCCTACCATACAGCTCACAAGCTACATTTCCTTACTCCACCGTGTCCCTGCCCTTGCCTGCTAGCTGGGGAGGTGGCTCTGTGGGAGGAAGTTCATGTGTCTGTGGCAGAATCTGAAGCCCTCACAGCAAAGCATTTTCTCCAGCTCTCAAATCTTGTTTCTTTTTTTCTTTTTTTCCTATTTTCTTTTTTCTTTCTTTTTTTTTTTTTTTTTGCAGGGAGGTGGAGAGTTTGGGCAGAAAAGGTGTTCTGTGTCCTTGGAAAAATGAAGACCCCAGGAAGAGGCTCTGCCTTGGCTAAACTGAGGTGTTTTAAGTGCAGAGAGCCACAGGTTGGAGTGCCCTTGCCATCCCTGAAGAGAATAAGTTGGTTTTGCAGTGGGATGCAATTCATCCTGAGGAAGATGCCTAGGAGGAGATTCAGTGCAGAGAGCTGGACACCTAACTGTGGGTGCTGGTGCGGAGGTACCTCCCTGTGAGCTGGGTAGTTAATCTCACCTGGAAATGTACTCAGTGCAGAGGAGTGGGGAGTAATTCCAGAGACCAGCCTTCCATTGCTTCAGCAGCTATCGAGTGCCATTTTACATTTCCTAGGATGTCCAACCTGTTATCTAGCTGTTGCAGCAGGTGGTGAGTGGGAAGTTCAGGGATAAGGGGAGCAGGAGTTGTGTAGTGTGGCTTGTGATTTATGCTGAAGAGGCACCACTGAAACAGTGGGACTTGGGAGCTGGGGATCAGTTTTTTGCTCTTGCATGGGGTTTCTGGTGAAGACGTTGGGTCCCAACAAATGGGGTCAGGTTTCAGGGGTGCTGCAGGCTAGGCCTGAGGAATATGTATGTCAGCACTGCGAGGCGGTGCTTGAGGATGGAGGATGATGTGGGGAGAGTTACGCAGGGCTGGGGCAGCAGGGATGTGTCGACTGTACTGAAGCAAATCATTAAAGCTGTGTGTGTCTGTGTGTGTCATTAATGGAAGAGCAGCCGCACATCAAAAGTGCTACTTGAGGGCAGAGCCGTTTGTCCCTTTCATCTTCCTGCAAGCGATGCCTGTGATGCTTTGGTCTAATCAGTGCCTGGGGAGGGACATGGATTTCCGGCACCAGCTCCATCTCTAACAGCCCTCAGCAAGCCCCGTTAAACCTCCAAGACACTTTATTCCCGTGATTTCACTTCACACTGTGTGACTTTCCCCTGGGAGCTTGTAAGATTGTGGGAACCACAGTGAGCTTGTCATTGCCTCTAATCTGCAGGGTGGCTAGTAGGAGAACTTAAGAGTGTTGTTAAGTACAAAGTTTTTAATGAGCACGTGATGTAATCTGGTTTCATTTGTTTCTCATGTTTAAGCCTAACAAAGTTATGCTAATGTGTTTCAAATGAACTTCATGAATGTCCTTTTCCAGTGGCGATCTAGTGCTATCCCATGTAATATGCGTGGGACAGTGGGACGTCTGTTATGAAATGTAGCCTTCCAGGGTGCACTGATGTCCCAGAATTTCAGGCCTTCCTCTTCCTGCTGGTTCTAGTTGTCTGCATGATGATTCTCCTTGGGAATATCCACGTTTTTGTGCTGGTGACTGCGGAGCAGCATTCCTGGTCCTTTCAATCCTGCCAGGGATAGGATGTGTTAGTATCCTATTCATGAGATTGGGAACCCCTTCTGCCACAGAAAGACTTTCTCAGCCATCTCCTTCCACCTCACTGTAGTAAGAACTTTCTGCAGCAGCCTGGTGACTGTGTATCTCTTACCAAAACCCAGCACCCTGACAAACCCTAGCAAAGGGTTTTCTGTCTTTTACACAGCCCTGCCTCTTCTAATCAAGATGCTCAGGTTGCCATTGGTAATCCCATCCCCAGCCGGCTCTTTTTAATCTTTCATATCATAATGGAAAAGATGCATTTAAATATGCATGCACGCATTTGTCTGAATGTGTGTCTTCAGTCCAAGAAAGATAAGGTTAAGTGAGCTGCACAAAGTAGATGCATTCAGGAGATAGACTCCCAACCTGAGCAGATTGTTATCACCTGATCTGAGAAATAGCAAGCTGAGTTGTAATATTTTCCTGTTGCAATGTAGCTTTGGAACAAATACTGTGTTTAGGCTAGCTGGGAAGCAGGTACATGAAGTATATTCACAATTACAGCAGAAACAAATCAGCGCCAGGTGCGTCACAAGTGCTGGGCTCAGCACTGGGGAAGGAGCCTAGCGCAGTCCCCCCATGTCCCTCTGAGGCCCACTGCCACCACGCAGGCAGCAGCACAGCCTTGGTGCCAGGAGCTGGGCGAGCACAGCCAGGCTTCTATGTGACATGGCCCTTGGGAGAAGGAGCAACCTGGAGTGTGCCAGTGCTGGGCCTGTCTCACTGCAGGCTGCATAGGGGCTAGTCCCTGCCCTCACAGTGCTTGCTTACCAGGGGACCTGTGTCGCCGGTAACTGCCAACCCTGGTCCATCCCTGTCCTGTGAGCAGTGTAGGGGATTGACAGGCTCGGGAAAGGGACAGGAGTGTCTGGGAAGCTCTCACAGCCCTGCGTACACTTGATGGCTGCAATATGCAGGCTCTCACCTTCTTGGCTTCCTTGGTCAGGTAGTGACCTCTCGGTTTTCTCCTTTTTTTTTCAGGGCAGTAGCCCATTGCCCCAAAGGGAGCCCAAAGGAGGGAGGCTGCAAAAGCCTACAAGGACAGCAGATGCCTTGGTTGTGGGGTTCCCCACCTCAGATGTGAGCTGGCTGGCACGCGGGGCTGAAGACCACAGTCTTTGTGGCCCAGCCTTTTCCCAGAGTGTCATGGGCCCCAGCTGAAAAGGCAGGCGCTCCTTTTGGGAAGGGCTGCATGCACCACACGCCTGCCCCAAGTCTGAGGTGAAGGGGGCGTCTCAGTGAGGCGGTGGGGAAGTGGAGGAAGGATGGGTCTGGTTGGTGGGGCTGTGAGAGGAGCAAAGATGGTCTCCTCCTCTGCCCACACCATGCTTGCTTCCAGAACTGCAGGCATCCAGCGGAACATGCCGCATACTGAGCTGTCAAGGTGCTGCAGCCACTGAAGAGCCTTCTGGGCCTCCAACACCCCCACACAGACTTCTACATGTCCCTGCACACACTGGCTCCGAGCCCCAGCACGCTGCCAATGTGCTGGCGCCCTCTGCACCCAGCTTGGCCACCTCTCCTACCGATCCACAGAAAAGGGGCCCTGCTCCCACTTCCTGCCACAGCAGTGGCACGCAGCTGCCACCACACTCTGCCACCCTGGCCCCAGCCCTCACCAGCTCTGCTCTCTCCTGGGCAGAAGACCTTCCCGGGCACTGCTTTTTCAGGACCCTCCGCGCTTTCTCCCTGGCCATGCTCGCAGCTTGCTTCTGCGCCACCTGCAAAGCCACCAAGGGCACATTGTCACCGAGCATCACCAGCAGAGCGAGGGCAAGGGGCTGCTGCATCCTCAGCACCACTGTGGGCACACGACAAGCCCCACAAAGGAACTGCCACACCTTCGGGACGGGCACTTGCTGCTCAGGCTGCATGCCTTTTCCAGAGGCCTGCCCGTTTTCCCTGTGTGCCTGGAAAACCTGCACCGAGGAACCCGTGGCCACAACCTGGACAAACTATGCGTGCACACAGAGCAGCACCAGGGTGAGCATGTGGGGGTTAGGAGTGGCACTTACGTCCTTGCTGCTGGGTGCGGAGACCGGGACTGGAAGTGTGACGCTTTCCAGGCTCTACAACGGAAGAAATTGGTGGCACAGGCACTCAGAAGGAGCGTTCTTCAGCCCTTTGGCATGCAGCTCCCACGCACAACATGCCTAGCGCACCTCAAGGCATGCAAATCCTTCAGGCAAGAGTCACAAGCCAAGAGCTCAAGAGCCCCGACTCCTTTCTGCTGAGTGCCACCACAAAGAGCTCCCACCCACCGCCCTGCTTGGCCCTTGCCTCGGGCCTCTGCCGCCTGCCTGCTCCCAAGTAGCCCCCCTGCAAAGCCTTGTGAGCACAACAGACGCCTTGCCTCAGAGGCTTCCCTGCATCACAGGGCAGCTGGCTGGCAGCACGCGGGGCTGAAGACCATGCTGGCGCACAGCCTTTGCGCCACCTTTCCCCAGAGGGCCTAACGGGGGCCCCAGCTGCACGGCCAGGCCCCAGCTGCAAAGGCAGCTGCTCCTTTCGGGAAGGCCTGCATGCACCACACGCCTGCCCCAAGCCTGCGGCCAAGCTGCCGTCTCGGGGAGCCAGTGGGCAAGCGGGGGAATCATGGGTCTGCTTGGTGGAGCCGGGAGAGAAGCAAACATGGGCTCCTTCTCTGCCCACGCCAGGGCTCCTCAGCTCAGGAGCATTTTTGGGGGCAGCAGCTCAACTTCACACCGCCCTCCCCCAGCAGACCACCACCTCTGCCCACCAACAGAGCCCCAACAAAGCCCTTCCTCACAACCTCTCGCGCCTCAGATCGCTCCTTAGCTCATACCTGAGCACCCATGCCGCCGCTGCTGCTCGCCGCCTCCTGCTGTCTCCCGGGCTCCGAGGCGGCCCTGCTGGCCCTCTCCACAGCCTGACAAAGCAAAGGAGGCCTTTGCAGCGCGACGCAGCACGCCAGCCCTACTCCTGGCCAACGTGGTGCCAAGCAGCAACAGCGCCCCTCTGCTCAGCAGCCTCCCACCTCGCCTCACTCCCTTTCCAAGGGCCCACAAGTGAGCACACACCACAGCCAGCCCACCCCTCTGCTCCCACGCCAACTACAGCCTCTCTCTCTTCCCTTCCCTCCACACCAACTTGGCAGCTTTTGCCCTGCACCTTCCCACCGCAAGCAGTGCCTTCCCCGCGGTGCTGAGCGCCCTCGCAGGTGCCAGGCACCTGGCGCTGCCACCGCCACTGCCACCCCTGGCCCACCCATCGGGCCCACCTCCCCGCAACCCACTCGCCCTCCTCTCCCCACACACCCATACACCAGCCTCGCTCCCACCTCCCTCCTCCCAACACGGCACCCATGCCCCCACCGACACTGCCGCTCCCTCCTCCTGCTGCCTGCCACCCACCACCACTTCCAGCACCGCCTGCTTGCCCACCACACAACGACTCGCCCCAGTGCCCTTAGCAGCCCCCCGCCCCTACTCCTCCAGGCAACACCCCTCCTGGCCATCAAGCACTTCCAGGGACAAAGGGGCCATCGGTGGTGCTGCGCTCAAGGCAGCCCCGCTCTCACCTCCCAGCCTCTTCCCTCCACAACTCCACTAGCAACGACTTCACCAGCCTCAGCCCACATTTGCCCTACGCATGCTCAGAAGCTCCTTCCTCAAAGACCTCCCGCACCCCCACCGCCAGCACTGCACACCAGCCTTGCTGGCAAACTCCAAGAGCCACTGCCCCATCCTTGCCTGGCCCGGCCCGGCCCACTGCTGGCGCACAGCCGCCAACGTGCTGTGGCCACTGCAGAGCCTTTTGGGCCTCCAACACCCACCCTCACACGGCCTTCTCCATGGCCGCTCAGACGCTAGCTCCGAGCCCCATCACGCTGCCGGTGCGGGGGCACCCACTGGGCCTGCCTTGGGCGCCCCTCCTTCAGAGCCACCACCAAAGGGGCCCCCGGGCCATTTCCTGACACAGCACTGGCACACAGCTGCCACCACACTGCCCTGCCCTGGCCCCAGCCCTCACCAGCTCTGGCGGCTCCACGCCAGGAGGCTTTCCCCGCCGCTGCGCCCTCAGGAACCGCCGCGGTTTCTCTCTGGCCGTGCTCGCAGCTGCTCTGGCGGCCACCTGCAAAGCCACCAAGGCCACATTGTCACCGAGCATCACCCACGCAGGGACGGCAACCTGCTGCTACATCCCCAGCACCACTGTGGCCTCGGCACAAGCCCCGCACAGCGGACGCACCTTCGCCACGGGCACTTGCTGATCAGGCTGCACGCGTGGCCCCTCCCTACCTGCCCACGGTCATGCTGCTCGGGCCAACGGGGTCCCACCGCGGCCACCCAACACAGCCGCCCTCCTACGCTCACCACCATGCCCACCTCTCCCCACACACACACCCTTTGCCACCACCTGACAGCAAACCTCCTCTTCCCCTACCCGCTCCAACACTCCCACCTGCCCACCACCAACTCCTCCTCGCCCACTTGCCACCACCCACCACAACACGGCCCTGCTCCCACCTCCACCCGCCCAGCCTCACCCTCCAAACACCTCACACCCCGCAGCACCAACGGCCTCGCCACTTCACCCCCAAACACAGCCCTTCCCCACGCCCATGCAGCACTCGCCCACCGCCACCTCTACTCTTGCCTCCTACCCTCCCTCTAACACGCGCACCAGCTGCACAGCCTGCACTTTTCGCCCTCTTTTCAACAGGCCTCTTTTTTCTGTGGGCCTAGAAAACCTGCACCGAGCAACCCGTGGGCACACCCTGGACAAGCTCCGAGTGCACAGACAGCAGCACCCGGCTGAGCATATGGGGCTTAGGAGTGGCACTTACGTCCTTGCTGCTGGGTGCGGAGACTGGGACCGGTGGTGGCACAGTTTCCAGGCTCTACAAGAGAACAAATTGGTGGCACAGGCACTCAGAAGGAGCCTTCTGCGGCCCTTTGGCCGACATTGGCACGCAGCTCCCATGCACAACAGGCCTCAAGGCACCCAAATCCTTCAGGCAAGAGTCACAAGCCAAGAGCCCAAGCGCCCCGACCCCTTTGCCCTGACTCCCACCACAAAGGGCTCCCACCCACCGCCCTGCTTGGCCCTCGCCTCGGGCCTCTGCCGCCTGCCTGCTCCCAAGTAGCCCTCCTGCAAAGCCTTATGAGCACAACAGACGCCTTGCCTCAGAGGCTTCCCTGCATCACAGGGCAGCTGGCTGGCAGCACGCGGGGCTGAAGACCATGCTGGCGCACTGTCTTTGCGCCACCTTTCCCCAGAGTGCCTAATGGGGGCCCCAGCTGCACGGCCAGGCCCCAGCTGCAAAGGCAGCTGCTCCTTTCGGGAAGGCCTTCATGCACCACACGCCTGCCCCAAGCCTGCGGCCAAGCTGCCGTCTAGGGGAGCCAGTGGGCAAGCGGGGGAATCATGGGTCTGCTTGGTGGAGCCAGGAGAGAAGCAAACATGGGCTCCTTCTCTGCTCACGCCAGGGCTGCTCTGCTCAGGAGCGTTTTCGGGGGCAGCAGCTCAACCTCACACCGCCCTCCCCCAGCAGACCACCACCTCTGCCCACCAACAGAGCCCCAACAAAGCCCTTCCTCACAACCTCTCGCGCCTCAGCTCGCTCCTTAGCTCATACCTGAGCACCGATGCCTCCGCTGCTGCTCGCCGCCTCCTGCTGTCTCCCGGGCTCCGAGGCGGCCCTGCTGGCCCTCTCCACAGCCTGACAAAGCAAAGGAGGCCTTTGCAGCGCAACACAGCACGCCAGCCCTACTCCTGGCCAATGTGGTGCCAAGCAGCAACAACGCCCCTCTGCTCAGCAGCCTCCCACCTCACCTCACTCCCTTTGCAAGGGCCCACAAGTGAGCACGCACCACAGCCAGCCCACCCCTCTGCTCCCACGCCAACTACAGCCTCTCTCTTCCCTTCGCTCCACACCAACTTGGCAGCTTTTGCCCTGCACCTTCCCACGGCAAAGACTGTCTTCCCCGGGGCGGAGGGCAGGAGTGGCCTGGCAGGTGCCAGGCACCTGGCGCTGCCACCGCCACTGCCACCCCTGGCCCACCCATCGGGCCCACCTCCCCACAACCCACTCGCCCTCCTCTCCCCACACACCCACACACCTGCCTCGCTCCCACCTCCCTCCTCCCACCACGGCACCCATGCCCCCACCGACACTGCCGCTCCCTCCTCCTGCTGCCTGCCACCCACCACCACTTCCAGCACCGCCTGCTTGCCCACCGCACAACAACGCGCCCCAGTGCCCTTAGCAGCCCCCCGCCCCTACTCCTCCAGGCAACACCCCTCCTGGCCATCAAGCGCACCCAGGGACAAAGGGGCCATCGGCGGTGCTGCGCTCAAGGCAGCCCTGCTCTCACCTCCCAGCCTCTTCCCTCCACAACTCCACTAGCAACGTCTTCACCAGCCTCAGCCCACATTTGCCCTACGCATGCTCAGAAGCTCCTTCCTCAAAGACCTCCCGCACCCCCACCGCCAGCACTGCACACCAGCCTTGCTGGCAAACTCCAAGAGCCACTGCCCCATCCTTGCCTGGCCCGGCCCGGCCCACTGCTGGCGCACAGCCGCCAACGTGCTGTGGCCACCGCAGAGCCTTTTGGGTCTCCAACACCCTCACACGGGCTTCTCCGTGGCCGCTCGGGCGCTAGCTCCGAGCCCCAGCACGCTGCCGGTGCGGGGGCACCCACTGGGCCTGCCTTGGGCGCCCCTTCTTCAGAGCCACCACCAAAGGGGCCCCCGGGCCATTTCCTGACACAGCACTGGCACACAGCTGCCACCACACTGCCCTGCCCTGGCCCCAGCCCTCACCAGCTCTGGTGGCTCCACGCCAGGAGGCTTTCCCCGCCGCTGCGCCCTCAGGAACCGCCGCGGTTTCTCCCTGGCCGTGCTCGCAGCTGCTCTGGCGGCCACCTGCAAAGCCACCAAGGCCACATTGTCACCGAGCATCACCCACGCAGGGACGGCAACCTGCTGCTACATCCCCAGCACCACTGTGGCCTCGGCACAAGCCCCGCACAGCGGACGCACCTTCGCCACGGGCACTTGCTGATCAGGCTGCACGCGTGGCCCCTCCCTACCTGCCCACGGTCATGCTGCTCGGGCCAACGGGGTCCCACCGCGGCCACCCAACACAGCCGCCCTCCTACGCTCACCACCATGCCCACCTCTCCCCACACACACACCCTTTGCCACCACCTGACAGCAAACCTCCTCTTCCCCTACCCGCTCCAACACTCCCACCTGCCCACCACCAACTCCTCCTCGCCCACTTGCCACCACCCACCACAACACGGCCCTGCTCCCACCTCCACCCGCCCAGCCTCACCCTCCAAACACCTCACACCCCGCAGCACCAACGGCCTCGCCACTTCACCCCCAAACACAGCCCTTCCCCACGCCCATGCAGCACTCGCCCACCGCCACCTCTACTCTTGCCTCCTACCCTCCCTCTAACACGCGCACCAGCTGCACAGCCTGCACTTTTCGCCCTCTTTTCAACAGGCCTCTTTTTTCTGTGGGCCTAGAAAACCTGCACCGAGCAAGCCGTGGGCACACCCTGGACAAGCTCCGAGTGCACAGACAGCAGCACCCGGCTGAGCATATGGGGCTTAGGAGTGGCACTTACGTCCTTGCTGCTGGGTGCGGAGACTGGGACCGGTGGTGGCACAGTTTCCAGGCTCTACAAGAGAACAAATTGGTGGCACAGGCACTCAGAAGGAGCCTTCTGCGGCCCTTTGGCCGACATTGGCACGCAGCTCCCATGCACAACAGGCCTCAAGGCACCCAAATCCTTCAGGCAAGAGTCACAAGCCAAGAGCCCAAGCGCCCCGACCCCTTTGCCCTGACTCCCACCACAAAGGGCTCCCACCCACCGCCCTGCTTGGCCCTCGCCTCGGGCCTCTGCCGCCTGCCTGCTCCCAAGTAGCCCTCCTGCAAAGCCTTATGAGCACAACAGACGCCTTGCCTCAGAGGCTTCCCTGCATCACAGGGCAGCTGGCTGGCAGCACGCGGGGCTGAAGACCATGCTGGCGCACTGTCTTTGCGCCACCTTTCCCCAGAGTGCCTAATGGGGGCCCCAGCTGCACGGCCAGGCCCCAGCTGCAAAGGCAGCTGCTCCTTTCGGGAAGGCCTTCATGCACCACACGCCTGCCCCAAGCCTGCGGCCAAGCTGCCGTCTAGGGGAGCCAGTGGGCAAGCGGGGGAATCATGGGTCTGCTTGGTGGAGCCAGGAGAGAAGCAAACATGGGCTCCTTCTCTGCTCACGCCAGGGCTGCTCTGCTCAGGAGCGTTTTCGGGGGCAGCAGCTCAACCTCACACCGCCCTCCCCCAGCAGACCACCACCTCTGCCCACCAACAGAGCCCCAACAAAGCCCTTCCTCACAACCTCTCGCGCCTCAGCTCGCTCCTTAGCTCATACCTGAGCACCGATGCCTCCGCTGCTGCTCGCCGCCTCCTGCTGTCTCCCGGGCTCCGAGGCGGCCCTGCTGGCCCTCTCCACAGCCTGACAAAGCAAAGGAGGCCTTTGCAGCGCAACACAGCACGCCAGCCCTACTCCTGGCCAATGTGGTGCCAAGCAGCAACAACGCCCCTCTGCTCAGCAGCCTCCCACCTCACCTCACTCCCTTTGCAAGGGCCCACAAGTGAGCACGCACCACAGCCAGCCCACCCCTCTGCTCCCACGCCAACTACAGCCTCTCTCTTCCCTTCGCTCCACACCAACTTGGCAGCTTTTGCCCTGCACCTTCCCACGGCAAAGACTGTCTTCCCCGGGGCGGAGGGCAGGAGTGGCCTGGCAGGTGCCAGGCACCTGGCGCTGCCACCGCCACTGCCACCCCTGGCCCACCCATCGGGCCCACCTCCCCACAACCCACTCGCCCTCCTCTCCCCACACACCCACACACCTGCCTCGCTCCCACCTCCCTCCTCCCACCACGGCACCCATGCCCCCACCGACACTGCCGCTCCCTCCTCCTGCTGCCTGCCACCCACCACCACTTCCAGCACCGCCTGCTTGCCCACCGCACAACAACGCGCCCCAGTGCCCTTAGCAGCCCCCCGCCCCTACTCCTCCAGGCAACACCCCTCCTGGCCATCAAGCGCACCCAGGGACAAAGGGGCCATCGGCGGTGCTGCGCTCAAGGCAGCCCTGCTCTCACCTCCCAGCCTCTTCCCTCCACAACTCCACTAGCAACGTCTTCACCAGCCTCAGCCCACATTTGCCCTACGCATGCTCAGAAGCTCCTTCCTCAAAGACCTCCCGCACCCCCACCGCCAGCACTGCACACCAGCCTTGCTGGCAAACTCCAAGAGCCACTGCCCCATCCTTGCCTGGCCCGGCCCGGCCCACTGCTGGCGCACAGCCGCCAACGTGCTGTGGCCACCGCAGAGCCTTTTGGGTCTCCAACACCCTCACACGGGCTTCTCCGTGGCCGCTCGGGCGCTAGCTCCGAGCCCCAGCACGCTGCCGGTGCGGGGGCACCCACTGGGCCTGCCTTGGGCGCCCCTTCTTCAGAGCCACCACCAAAGGGGCCCCCGGGCCATTTCCTGACACAGCACTGGCACACAGCTGCCACCACACTGCCCTGCCCTGGCCCCAGCCCTCACCAGCTCTGGTGGCTCCACGCCAGGAGGCTTTCCCCGCCGCTGCGCCCTCAGGAACCGCCGCGGTTTCTCCCTGGCCGTGCTCGCAGCTGCTCTGGCGGCCACCTGCAAAGCCACCAAGGCCACATTGTCACCGAGCATCACCCACGCAGGGACGGCAACCTGCTGCTACATCCCCAGCACCACTGTGGCCTCGGCACAAGCCCCGCACAGCGGACGCACCTTCGCCACGGGCACTTGCTGATCAGGCTGCACGCGTGGCCCCTCCCTACCTGCCCACGGTCATGCTGCTCGGGCCAACGGGGTCCCACCGCGGCCACCCAACACAGCCGCCCTCCTACGCTCACCACCATGCCCACCTCTCCCCACACACACACCCTTTGCCACCACCTGACAGCAAACCTCCTCTTCCCCTACCCGCTCCAACACTCCCACCTGCCCACCACCAACTCCTCCTCGCCCACTTGCCACCACCCACCACAACACGGCCCTGCTCCCACCTCCACCCGCCCAGCCTCACCCTCCAAACACCTCACACCCCGCAGCACCAACGGCCTCGCCACTTCACCCCCAAACACAGCCCTTCCCCACGCCCATGCAGCACTCGCCCACCGCCACCTCTACTCTTGCCTCCTACCCTCCCTCTAACACGCGCACCAGCTGCACAGCCTGCACTTTTCGCCCTCTTTTCAACAGGCCTCTTTTTTCTGTGGGCCTAGAAAACCTGCACCGAGCAACCCGTGGGCACACCCTGGACAAGCTCCGAGTGCACAGACAGCAGCACCCGGCTGAGCATATGGGGCTTAGGAGTGGCACTTACGTCCTTGCTGCTGGGTGCGGAGACTGGGACCGGTGGTGGCACAGTTTCCAGGCTCTACAAGAGAACAAATTGGTGGCACAGGCACTCAGAAGGAGCCTTCTGCGGCCCTTTGGCCGACATTGGCACGCAGCTCCCATGCACAACAGGCCTCAAGGCACCCAAATCCTTCAGGCAAGAGTCACAAGCCAAGAGCCCAAGCGCCCCGACCCCTTTGCCCTGACTCCCACCACAAAGGGCTCCCACCCACCGCCCTGCTTGGCCCTCGCCTCGGGCCTCTGCCGCCTGCCTGCTCCCAAGTAGCCCTCCTGCAAAGCCTTATGAGCACAACAGACGCCTTGCCTCAGAGGCTTCCCTGCATCACAGGGCAGCTGGCTGGCAGCACGCGGGGCTGAAGACCATGCTGGCGCACTGTCTTTGCGCCACCTTTCCCCAGAGTGCCTAATGGGGGCCCCAGCTGCACGGCCAGGCCCCAGCTGCAAAGGCAGCTGCTCCTTTCGGGAAGGCCTTCATGCACCACACGCCTGCCCCAAGCCTGCGGCCAAGCTGCCGTCTAGGGGAGCCAGTGGGCAAGCGGGGGAATCATGGGTCTGCTTGGTGGAGCCAGGAGAGAAGCAAACATGGGCTCCTTCTCTGCTCACGCCAGGGCTGCTCTGCTCAGGAGCGTTTTCGGGGGCAGCAGCTCAACCTCACACCGCCCTCCCCCAGCAGACCACCACCTCTGCCCACCAACAGAGCCCCAACAAAGCCCTTCCTCACAACCTCTCGCGCCTCAGCTCGCTCCTTAGCTCATACCTGAGCACCCATGCCTCCGCTGCTGCTCGCCGCCTCCTGCTGTCTCCCGGGCTCCGAGGCGGCCCTGCTGGCCCTCTCCACAGCCTGACAAAGCAAAGGAGGCCTTTGCAGCGCAACACAGCACGCCAGCCCTACTCCTGGCCAATGTGGTGCCAAGCAGCAACAACGCCCCTCTGCTCAGCAGCCTCCCACCTCACCTCACTCCCTTTCCAAGGGCCCACAAGTGAGCACGCACCACAGCCAGCCCACCCCTCTGCTCCCACGCCAACTACAGCCTCTCTCTTCCCTTCGCTCCACACCAACTTGGCAGCTTTTGCCCTGCACCTTCCCACGGCAAAGACTGTCTTCCCCGGGGCGGAGGGCAGGAGTGGCCTGGCAGGTGCCAGGCACCTGGCGCTGCCACCGCCACTGCCACCCCTGGCCCACCCATCGGGCCCACCTCCCCACAACCCACTCGCCCTCCTCTCCCCACACACCCACACACCTGCCTCGCTCCCACCTCCCTCCTCCCACCACGGCACCCATGCCCCCACCGACACTGCCGCTCCCTCCTCCTGCTGCCTGCCACCCACCACCACTTCCAGCACCGCCTGCTTGCCCACCGCACAACAACGCGCCCCAGTGCCCTTAGCAGCCCCCCGCCCCTACTCCTCCAGGCAACACCCCTCCTGGCCATCAAGCGCACCCAGGGACAAAGGGGCCATTGGCGGTGCTGCGCTCAAGGCAGCCCTGCTCTCACCTCCCAGCCTCTTCCCTCCACAACTCCACTAGCAACGTCTTCACCAGCCTCAGCCCACATTTGCCCTACGCATGCTCAGAAGCTCCTTCCTCAAAGACCTCCCGCACCCCCACCGCCAGCACTGCACACCAGCCTTGCTGGCAAACTCCAAGAGCCACTGCCCCATCCTTGCCTGGCCCGGCCCGGCCCACTGCTGGCGCACAGCCGCCAACGTGCTGTGGCCACCGCAGAGCCTTTTGGGTCTCCAACACCCTCACACGGGCTTCTCCGTGGCCGCTCGGGCGCTAGCTCCGAGCCCCAGCACGCTGCCGGTGCGGGGGCACCCACTGGGCCTGCCTTGGGCGCCCCTTCTTCAGAGCCACCACCAAAGGGGCCCCCGGGCCATTTCCTGACACAGCACTGGCACACAGCTGCCACCACACTGCCCTGCCCTGGCCCCAGCCCTCACCAGCTCTGGTGGCTCCACGCCAGGAGGCTTTCCCCGCCGCTGCGCCCTCAGGAACCGCCGCGGTTTCTCCCTGGCCGTGCTCGCAGCTGCTCTGGCGGCCACCTGCAAAGCCACCAAGGCCACATTGTCACCGAGCATCACCCACGCAGGGACGGCAACCTGCTGCTACATCCCCAGCACCACTGTGGCCTCGGCACAAGCCCCGCACAGCGGACGCACCTTCGCCACGCGCACTTGCTGATCAGGCTGCACGCGTGGCCCCTCCCTACCTGCCCACGGTCATGCTGCTCGGGCCAACGGGGTCCCACCACGGCCACCCAACACAGCCGCCCTCCTACGCTCACCACCATGCCCACCTCTCCCCACACACACACCCTTTGCCACCACCTGACAGCAAACCTCCTCTTCCCCTACCCGCTCCAACACTCCCACCTGCCCACCACCAACTCCTCCTCGCCCACTTGCCACCACCCACCACAACACGGCCCTGCTCCCACCTCCACCCGCCCAGCCTCACCCTCCAAACACCTCACACCCCGCAGCACCAACGGCCTCGCCACTTCACCCCCAAACACAGCCCTTCCCCACGCCCATGCAGCACTCGCCCACCGCCGCCTCTACTCTTGCCTCCTACCCTCCCTCTAACACGCGCACCAGCTGCACAGCCTGCACTTTTCGCCCTCTTTTCAACAGGCCTCTTTTTTCTGTGGGCCTAGAAAACCTGCACCGAGCAACCCGTGGGCACACCCTGGACAAGCTCCGAGTGCACAGACAGCAGCACCCGGCTGAGCATATGGGGCTTAGGAGTGGCACTTACGTCCTTGCTGCTGGGTGCGGAGACTGGGACCGGTGGTGGCACAGTTTCCAGGCTCTACAAGAGAACAAATTGGTGGCACAGGCACTCAGAAGGAGCCTTCTGCGGCCCTTTGGCCGACATTGGCACGCAGCTCCCATGCACAACAGGCCTCAAGGCACCCAAATCCTTCAGGCAAGAGTCACAAGCCAAGAGCCCAAGCGCCCCGACCCCTTTGCCCTGACTCCCACCACAAAGGGCTCCCACCCACCGCCCTGCTTGGCCCTCGCCTCGGGCCTCTGCCGCCTGCCTGCTCCCAAGTAGCCCTCCTGCAAAGCCTTATGAGCACAACAGACGCCTTGCCTCAGAGGCTTCCCTGCATCACAGGGCAGCTGGCTGGCAGCACGCGGGGCTGAAGACCATGCTGGCGCACTGTCTTTGCGCCACCTTTCCCCAGAGTGCCTAATGGGGGCCCCAGCTGCACGGCCAGGCCCCAGCTGCAAAGGCAGCTGCTCCTTTCGGGAAGGCCTTCATGCACCACACGCCTGCCCCAAGCCTGCGGCCAAGCTGCCGTCTAGGGGAGCCAGTGGGCAAGCGGGGGAATCATGGGTCTGCTTGGTGGAGCCAGGAGAGAAGCAAACATGGGCTCCTTCTCTGCTCACGCCAGGGCTGCTCTGCTCAGGAGCGTTTTCGGGGGCAGCAGCTCAACCTCACACCGCCCTCCCCCAGCAGACCACCACCTCTGCCCACCAACAGAGCCCCAACAAAGCCCTTCCTCACAACCTCTCGCGCCTCAGCTCGCTCCTTAGCTCATACCTGAGCACCCATGCCGCCGCTGCTGCTCGCCGCCTCCTGCTGTCTCCCGGGCTCCGAGGCGGCCCTGCTGGCCCTCTCCACAGCCTGACAAAGCAAAGGAGGCCTTTGCAGCGCAACACAGCACGCCAGCCCTACTCCTGGCCAATGTGGTGCCAAGCAGCAACAACGCCCCTCTGCTCAGCAGCCTCCCACCTCACCTCACTCCCTTTCCAAGGGCCCACAAGTGAGCACGCACCACAGCCAGCCCACCCCTCTGCTCCCACGCCAACTACAGCCTCTCTCTTCCCTTCGCTCCACACCAACTTGGCAGCTTTTGCCCTGCACCTTCCCACGGCAAAGACTGTCTTCCCCGGGGCGGAGGGCAGGAGTGGCCTGGCAGGTGCCAGGCACCTGGCGCTGCCACCGCCACTGCCACCCCTGGCCCACCCATCGGGCCCACCTCCCCACAACCCACTCGCCCTCCTCTCCCCACACACCCACACACCTGCCTCGCTCCCACCTCCCTCCTCCCACCACGGCACCCATGCCCCCACCGACACTGCCGCTCCCTCCTCCTGCTGCCTGCCACCCACCACCACTTCCAGCACCGCCTGCTTGCCCACCGCACAACAACGCGCCCCAGTGCCCTTAGCAGCCCCCCGCCCCTACTCCTCCAGGCAACACCCCTCCTGGCCATCAAGCGCACCCAGGGACAAAGGGGCCATCGGCGGTGCTGCGCTCAAGGCAGCCCTGCTCTCACCTCCCAGCCTCTTCCCTCCACAACTCCACTAGCAACGTCTTCACCAGCCTCAGCCCACATTTGCCCTACGCATGCTCAGAAGCTCCTTCCTCAAAGACCTCCCGCACCCCCACCGCCAGCACTGCACACCAGCCTTGCTGGCAAACTCCAAGAGCCACTGCCCCATCCTTGCCTGGCCCGGCCTGGCCCACTGCTGGCGCACAGCCGCCAACGTGCTGTGGCCACCGCAGAGCCTTTTGGGTCTCCAACACCCTCACACGGGCTTCTCCGTGGCCGCTCGGGCGCTAGCTCCGAGCCCCAGCACGCTGCCGGTGCGGGGGCACCCACTGGGCCTGCCTTGGGCGCCCCTTCTTCAGAGCCACCACCAAAGGGGCCCCCGGGCCATTTCCTGACACAGCACTGGCACACAGCTGCCACCACACTGCCCTGCCCTGGCCCCAGCCCTCACCAGCTCTGGTGGCTCCACGCCAGGAGGCTTTCCCCGCCGCTGCGCCCTCAGGAACCGCCGCGGTTTCTCCCTGGCCGTGCTCGCAGCTGCTCTGGCGGCCACCTGCAAAGCCACCAAGGCCACATTGTCACCGAGCATCACCCACGCAGGGACGGCAACCTGCTGCTACATCCCCAGCACCACTGTGGCCTCGGCACAAGCCCCGCACAGCGGACGCACCTTCGCCACGCGCACTTGCTGATCAGGCTGCACGCGTGGCCCCTCCCTACCTGCCCACGGTCATGCTGCTCGGGCCAACGGGGTCCCACCACGGCCACCCAACACAGCCGCCCTCCTACGCTCACCACCATGCCCACCTCTCCCCACACACACACCCTTTGCCACCACCTGACAGCAAACCTCCTCTTCCCCTACCCGCTCCAACACTCCCACCTGCCCACCACCAACTCCTCCTCGCCCACTTGCCACCACCCACCACAACACGGCCCTGCTCCCACCTCCACCCGCCCAGCCTCACCCTCCAAACACCTCACACCCCGCAGCACCAACGGCCTCGCCACTTCACCCCCAAACACAGCCCTTCCCCACGCCCATGCAGCACTCGCCCACCGCCGCCTCTACTCTTGCCTCCTACCCTCCCTCTAACACGCGCACCAGCTGCACAGCCTGCACTTTTCGCCCTCTTTTCAACAGGCCTCTTTTTTCTGTGGGCCTAGAAAACCTGCACCGAGCAAGCCGTGGGCACACCCTGGACAAGCTCCGAGTGCACAGACAGCAGCACCCGGCTGAGCATATGGGGCTTAGGAGTGGCACTTACGTCCTTGCTGCTGGGTGCGGAGACTGGGACCGGTGGTGGCACAGTTTCCAGGCTCTACAAGAGAACAAATTGGTGGCACAGGCACTCAGAAGGAGCCTTCTGCGGCCCTTTGGCCGACATTGGCACGCAGCTCCCATGCACAACAGGCCTCAAGGCACCCAAATCCTTCAGGCAAGAGTCACAAGCCAAGAGCCCAAGCGCCCCGACCCCTTTGCCCTGACTCCCACCACAAAGGGCTCCCACCCACCGCCCTGCTTGGCCCTCGCCTCGGGCCTCTGCCGCCTGCCTGCTCCCAAGTAGCCCTCCTGCAAAGCCTTATGAGCACAACAGACGCCTTGCCTCAGAGGCTTCCCTGCATCACAGGGCAGCTGGCTGGCAGCACACGGGGCTGAAGACCATGCTGGCGCACTGTCTTTGCGCCACCTTTCCCCAGAGTGCCTAATGGGGGCCCCAGCTGCACGGCCAGGCCCCAGCTGCAAAGGCAGCTGCTCCTTTCAGGAAGGCCTGCATGCACCACACGCCTGCCCCAAGCCTGCAGCCAAGCTGCCGTCTAGGGGAGCCAGTGGGCAAGCGGGGGAATCATGGGTCTGCTTGGTGGAGCCAGGAGAGAAGCAAACATGGGCTCCTTCTCTGCTCACGCCAGGGCTGCTCTGCTCAGGAGCGTTTTCGGGGGCAGCAGCTCAACCTCACACCGCCCTCCCCCAGCAGACCACCACCTCTGCCCACCAACAGAGCCCCAACAAAGCCCTTCCTCACAACCTCTCGCGCCTCAGCTCGCTCCTTAGCTCATACCTGAGCACCGATGCCTCCGCTGCTGCTCGCCGCCTCCTGCTGTCTCCCGGGCTCCGAGGCGGCCCTGCTGGCCCTCTCCACAGCCTGACAAAGCAAAGGAGGCCTTTGCAGCGCAACACAGCACGCCAGCCCTACTCCTGGCCAACGTGGTGCCAAGCAGCAACAACGCCCCTCTGCTCAGCAGCCTCCCACCTCACCTCACTCCCTTTCCAAGGGCCCACAAGTGAGCACGCACCACAGCCAGCCCACCCCTCTGCTCCCACGCCAACTACAGCCTCTCTCTTCCCTTCGCTCCACACCAACTTGGCAGCTTTTGCCCTGCACCTTCCCACGGCAAAGACTGTCTTCCCCGGGGCGGAGGGCAGGAGTGGCCTGGCAGGTGCCAGGCACCTGGCGCTGCCACTGCCACTGCCACCCCTGGCCCACCCATCGGGCCCACCTCCCCACAACCCACTCGCCCTCCTCTCCCCACACACCCACACACCTGCCTCGCTCCCACCTCCCTCCTCCCACCACGGCACCCATGCCCCCACCGACACTGCCGCTCCCTCCTCCTGCTGCCTGCCACCCACCACCACTTCCAGCACCGCCTGCTTGCCCACCGCACAACAACGCGCCCCAGTGCCCTTAGCAGCCCCCCGCCCCTACTCCTCCAGGCAACACCCCTCCTGGCCATCAAGCGCACCCAGGGACAAAGGGGCCATCGGCGGTGCTGCGCTCAAGGCAGCCCTGCTCTCACCTCCCAGCCTCTTCCCTCCACAACTCCACTAGCAACGTCTTCACCAGCCTCAGCCCACATTTGCCCTACGCATGCTCAGAAGCTCCTTCCTCAAAGACCTCCCGCACCCCCACCGCCAGCACTGCACACCAGCCTTGCTGGCAAACTCCAAGAGCCACTGCCCCATCCTCGCCTGGCCCGGCCCGGCCCACTGCTGGCGCACAGCCGCCAACGTGCTGTGGCCACTGCAGAGCCTTTTGGGCCTCCAACACCCACCCTCACACGGCCTTCTCCATGGCCGCTCAGACGCTAGCTCCGAGCCCCATCATGCTACCGGTGCGGGGGCACCCACTGGGCCTGCCTTGGCCGCTCCTCCTTCAGAGCCACCACCAAAGGGGCCCCCGGGCCATTTCCTGACACAGCACTGGCACACAGCTGCCACCACACTGCCCTGCCCTGGCCCCAGCCCTCACCAGCTCTGGTGGCTCCACGCCAGGAGGCTTTCCCCGCCGCTGCGCCCTCAGGAACTGCCACGGTTTCTCTCTGGCCGTGCTCACAGCTGCTCTGGCGGCCACCTGCAAAGCCACCAAGGCCACATTGTCACCGAGCATCACCCACGCAGGGACGGCAACCTGCTGCTACATCCCCAGCACCACTGTGGCCTCGGCACAAGCCCCGCACAGCGGACGCACCTTCGCCACGCGCACTTGCTGATCAGGCTGCATGCGGGGCCCCTCCCTACCTGCCTACACCTCATGCTGCTCGGGCCAACGGGGTTCCACCACGGCCACCCAACACAGCCGCCCTCCTACGCTCACCACCATGACCACCTCTCCCCACACACACACCCTTTGCCACCACCTGACAGCAAACCTCCTCTTCCCCTACCCGCTCCAACACTCCCACCCGCCCACCACCAACTCCTCCTCGCCCACTTGCCGCCACCCACCACAACACGGCCCTGCTCCCACCTCCACCCGCCCAGCCTCCCCCTCCAAACACCTCACACCCTGCAGCACCAACGGCCTCGCCACATCACCCCCAAACACAGCCCTTCCCCACACCCATGCTGCACTCGCCCACCGCCGCCTCTAGCATTGCCTCCTGCCCGCCTTCTCACAGCCACACCAGCTGCACAGCCTGCACTTTTCACCCTCTTTTCAACAGGCCTTTTTTCTAACGTGGCCTAGAAAGCCTGCACCAAGAAACCCAGCTGCGCAACCTGGCCGAGCTGGCAGCACCTGGGTGAGCATGTGGGGGGCTCGGAGTGGTGCTTACGTTGTTGCTGCTGGGTGCAGAGGCTGCCATCCTGGCTGGTGTGCTCTCCAGGTTCTACAACAGAAGACATTGGTGGTACAGGCACTCAGAAGGAGCCTTCCTCAGCCCTTTGGGAGACTGGCAGGCAGCTCCCACGCACAACATGCCTAGCCCATGCAAAGGCACCGTAATCCTTCAGGCAGAAATCCCAAGCCAAGAGCCCAAGAGCCCCGACTCCTTTCAGCTGAGTCCTACCACAAAGGGCTCCCACCCACCGCCCTGCTTGGCCCTCACCTCAGGTCTCTGCCGCCTGCCTGCTCCCAAGTAGCCTGCCTCTAAAGCCTTACGAGCACAACAGGCGCCTTGGCTGTGGGGCTCCCCGCCTTCAGAGCTCAGCTGCCTGGCACGCGGGGCTGAAGACCACGCTGGCGCACGGCCTTTGCGCCACCTTTTCCCGGAGCCTAATGGGGGCCCCAGCTGCACGGCCAGGCCTCAGCTGCAAAAGCAGCTGCTCCTTTGCCCAAGGCCTGCATGCACCACGCGCCTGCCCCAAGCCTGCGGCCAAGCTGCCGTCTCGGGGAGCCAGTGGGCAAGCGGGGGAATCATGGGTCTGCTTGGTGGAGCCAGGAGAGAAGCAAACATGGGCTCCTTCTCTGCTCACGCCAGGGCTGCTCTGATGAGCATTTTTGGGGGCAGCAGCTCCAACCTGACACTGTGTTCCCCCAGCAGACCACCACCTCTGCCCACCAACAGAGCCCCGACAAAGCCCTTCCTCACAACCTCTCGCGCCTCAGCTCCCTCCTCAGCTGATACCTGAGCACCGATGCCGCCGCTGCTGCTCGCCGCCTCCTGCTCTCTCGCAGGGTCCGAGGCAGCTGTGCTGGCCCTCTCCACAGCCTGACAAAGGAATGGAGGCCTTTGCAGCGCAACACAGCACGCCAGCCCTACTCCTGGCCAATGTGGTGCCAAGCAGCAACAGCGCCCCTCTGCTCAGCAGCCTCCCACCTCACCTCACTCCCTTTCCAAGGGCCCACAAGTGAGCACGCACCACAGCCAGCCCACCTCTCTGCTCCCACGCCAACTACAGCCTCTCTCTCTTCCCTTCCCTCCACACCAACTTGGCAGCTTTTGCCCTGCACCTTCCCACGGCAAAGACTGTCTTCCCCGCGGTGCCGAGGGCAGGAGCGGCCTGGCACGTGGCACAGAGCTGTCGCCACCACTGCCACTGCCGCTGCCGCCCCTGGCCCACCCATCGGGCCCACCTCCCCACAACCCACTCGCCCTCCTCTCCCCACACACCTGTCTCTCTCTCGCCTCCCTCCTCCCACTATGGCACCCATGCCCCCACCGACACTGCCACTCCCTCCTCCTGCTGCCTGCCACCCACCACCACTTCCAGCACCGCCTGCTTGCCCACCGCACACCAACATGCTGCAGTGCCCTTGGCATCCTCCCCGCGCCTAGTCCTCCAGGTGACAACCCTCCTGGCCATCAAGCACATCAAGGGGCAAACGGGTGGTCGGCAATGTTGCGCTCAAGGCAGCCCCGCTCTCACCTCCCCGGCCTCTTCCCTCCACAAATGCACTATGAGGTCTTGAGGCCGTCTCAGCCCACATTTGCCCTACGCCTACTCACAGGCTCCTTCCTCAAAGACCTCCTGCACCCCCACCACCAGCACTGCACATCAGCCTTCCTGGCAAACTCCCAACAGCCGCTGCCCCATCCTTGCCTCTCCCAGACCCTCCCACTGCTGGCGCACAGCCCTCAAGGTGCTGTGGCCACCGCTCAGCCTTCTGGGCCTCTAGCACCCCCACACGGGCTTCTGCTTGTCCCTGCACACACTAGCTCCAAGCCCCAGCACGCTGCCAATGTGCTGGCACCCTCTGCACCCAGCTTGGCCACCTCTCTTTCAGATCCACAGCAAAGGGGCCCTGCTCCCACCTCCTGCCACAGCAGTGGCACACAGCTGCCACCACACTCTGCCGCCCTGGCCCCAGCCCTCACCAGCTCTGGAGGCTGCACAGCAGAAGGCCTTCCCAGGCACTGCTTTCTCAGCAGCCTCCGTGGTTTCTCCCTCACCATGCTCCCAGCTTGCTTCTGCACCACCTGCCAAGGCACCAAGGGCACATTGTCACCGAGCATCAGCAGCAGAGCGAGGGCAAGGGGCTGCTGCATCCCCAGCACCGCTGCCGCCACACGACCAGCCCCACACAGGACATGGACCTTCGGGACAGGCGCTTGCTGCTCAGGTTGCATGCCTTTTCCACAGGCCTGCCTGTTTTTCCTGTGTGCCTAGAAAACCTGCACCGAGGAACCCACGGGCACAACCTGGCCAAGCTACGCGTGCACACAGAGCAGCACCCAGGTGAGCACGTGGGGGTTAGGAGTGGCACTTACGTCCTTGCTGCTGGCTTCGGAGACCGGGACCGGAAGTGGGACGCTCTCCAGGCTCTACAAGAGAAGAAATTGGTGGCACAGGCGCTCAGAAGGAGCCTCCTTTGGCCCTTTGGGGGCACATTGCCAGGCAGCTCCCATGCACAACATGCCTCAAGGCACCCAAATCCTTCAGGCAAGAGTCACAAGCCAAGAGCCCAAGAGCCCCGACCCCTTTGCCCTGACTCCCACCACAAAGGGCTCCCACCCACCGCCCTGCTTGGCCCTCGCCTCGGGCCTCTGCCGCCTGCCTGCCCCCAACAAGCCCTCCCACAAAGCCTTACAAGCACAACAGATGCCTTGGCTGAGGGGCTCCCTGCATCACAGGCCAGCTGCCTGGCAGCACGCGGGGCTGAAGACCATGCTGGTGCACAGCCTTTGTGCCACCTTTCCCCAGAGGGCCTAATGCGGGCCCCAGCTGCACGGCCAGGCCCCAGCTGCAAAGGCAACTGCTCCTTTCGGGAAGGCCTGCATGCACCACACGCCTGCCCCAAGCCTGCGGCCAAGCTGCCGTCTCGGGGAGCCAGTGGCCAAGCGGGGGAATCATGGGTCTGCTTGGTGGAGCCGGGAGAGAAGTAAACATGGGCTTCTTCTCTGCCCACACCAGGGCTGCTCTGCTCAGGAGCATTTTTGGGGGCAGCAGCTCAACCTCACACCGCCCTCCCCCAGCAGACCACCACCTCTGCCCACCAACAGAGCCCCAACAAAGCCCTTCCTCACAACCTCTCGCGCCTCAGCTCGCTCCTTAGCTCATACCTGAGCACCGATGCCGCCGCTGCTGCTCGCCGCCTCCTGCTGTCTCCCGGGCTCCGAGGCGGCCCTGCTGGCCCTCTCCACAGCCTGACAAAGGAATGGAGGCCTTTGCAGCGCAACACAACACACCAGCCCTACTCCTGGCCAACGTGGTGCCAAGCAGCAACAACGCCCCTCTGCTCAGCAGCCTCCCACCTCGCCTCACTCCCTTTCCAAGGGCCCACAAGTGAGCACGCACCACAGCCAGCCCACCCCTCTGCTCCCACGCCAACTACAGCCTCTCTCTCTTCCCTTCGCTCCACACCAACTTGGCAGCTTTTGCCCTGCACCTTCCCACCACAAGCAGTGTCTTCCCTGTGGTGCTGAGTGCCCTCGCAGGTGCCAGGCACCTGGCGCTGCCACCACCACTGCCACCCCTGGCCCACGCATCTGGCCCACCTCCCCGCAACCCACTCACCCTCCTCTCCCCACAAAGACACCTTGCTCCCGCCTCCTTCCTCCCACCATGGCGCCTACTCCTCCAGGCAACACCCCTCCTGGCCATCAAGCGCACCCAGGGACAAAGGGGCCATCGGTGGTGCTGCGCTCAAGGCAGCCCCGCTCTCACCTCCCAGCCTCTTCCCTCCACAACTCCACTAGCAACACCTCAGCCCACATTTGCCCTACGCCTACTCAAAGGCTCCTCTCTCAAAGACCTCCTGCACCCCCCCCACCACCACTTGCCCCACCTGGCAAACTCCTACAGTCGCTGCCCCAGCCTTGCCTTTCCCAGCCCCTCCCACTGCCGTGGCACAGCCCTCAAAGTGCTGTGGCCACCGCACAGCCTTCTGGGCCTCCAGCACCCCCACACAGCCTTCTACACCTCCCTGCACACACTAGCTCTGAGCCCCATCACACTGGCGGGCTGGGGGTACCCAATGAGCCCACCTTCTGCACCTCTCCTTCAGATCCACCATGAAAGGGGCCCCTGGACTATTTCCTAGTCCTAGGTTTGGGCTCTTGCCCTCCCTCTAACAGGAAGACCAGCTGCACAGCCTGCACTTTTCGCCCTCTTTTCAACAGGCCTGTTTTCTTACATGGCCTAGAAAGCCTGCACCAACAATCCCATCTGCAGAACCTGGCCAAGCTGCGCGTGGACACAGAGCAGCATGGCGGTGAGCATGTGGGGGGCTGCGAGCCATGCTTACGTCATTGTTGCTTGCTTCCGGGATTGGGATCAGCACTGGGATGCTCTCCGGGCTCTACAACAGAAGACATTGGTGGTACAGTGAGTCCGAAGGAGCCTTCTTCGGCCCTTTTGCAGATCGGCTGGGAGCTCCCAGGGACAACTTGCCTAGCCCACTTCAAAGCAATAACCTCTAAGGAGTACAACCTCAAGGCAATAATCACAAGATAACAACCCAAGAACCCCTAAGTCTCTCAGGACTCCCCCCAAACTGCTCCCATTGCCCTCCTGCTTTCCCTGCTGCTTCGGGCTGCTGGAGCCTGGCCTTTCCTCTATGTCCCGATCCCTTCCACACACTGCTGCCCACCACCTGTCCCATCAAGACAGGGAAACCCCTTCACCTGAAGCGAGGCTGAAGGCTTCTCCAGGCTCTGGCTCATGTCCTGGGTCCAGCACCGAATGGTGTCCCAAGCGTCGCCTGTCCCTGGTGCGTTGTCAACGACGATCGGATCGGGCGAGCAGGCCTGTGGCTCAGGGCTCCTTGTCCACTCTGCAATCTGCTGTGGGATCCTGGCTCGACTTGGCAAAGCTGCTGGTCTGGGGCGCGTGGTCATGTCCCTCGTCTTCCTCGCATATCTCTGGCAGGCCCCATCAAAATAAAGGCTTTTACCTACCCCTGCACTGCACACAAACGAGGCACGGGACCAGCACCCTGCACATAACATCCCCCTTCCCACCCAACTCTGGGGAAACCTCCCCCGACCCTGGCTTTCCAAAGGACTTGCCTGGGCACATTCATCCCTGGCGTGCCAGTGGGCTGCTTGCCAGTGGGCAAGAAGGGAGTGAAACCCTCCCTTTCTATTACCTATTGACCTCTGCCCATGGGGAAGGCTGCACAAAACCTGCTCACCAACCAAAGCAGCAGGGGCGAGAACTATCCCGAAAACACCCTGAGCTAGCTCACCCCTTTGCTCCAGGACTGCGTCCAGACCTAAGCCCCCGTCTTCCACCAACACCCACTACCATTCCTCCCACCCCACATGGCTGGGGCTCACACGTCCATCACCCCCCACCCTCAGTGCCTCCCTCCCCTCCACTCCCCAAACCCTTCCTCCATTGCAGCGGGGAACCAGCTGTCCCGATGCCTTGTTCCCCTAGCCCGCTCCTCTTACGTAGACACAAGGTCGCTTCAAGCAGCGACACCTCGGTGCCCCACACGTGTCCCCCAGGGCCACCGTCACTGCAGAGACAAGCTCTGGACAGTCTCTGCCTGGCAGGAGAGCAGGCCCGAGCTGAGCACTCGGGAGGCTGTGAGCAGCGCTTACATTCTTCACGTTGGCTTGGTGGACTGGGAGCCACAGCCTGCGTGGCTCCACACTCTGCAAAAGGAGAAACTGTCAGGTCAGTCAGTCAGAAGTAGCCTTCTGTGGTGCTTTCAGAGGAGCAAGAGAATTATGCTCTCGGCACATGGGGAAGGCTGGAAATCCACCTGCTCACTGCCCCAAAGCACTGGGCAGGCTTCACCCTCAAGCACCCTGATTGAGCCCACTCCTTTGCTCCACACACAGAACAGCCTGACTTAACCCTCCCTTTAGTTCCACAAGTGGGCACACACCCACCACTTTCTCCCATTTTCTGCAGCGCCCAGCACTGGGCCTCCCGCCCCGTGCGGCTAGGTACCCACACTCTCCCCTCAGGGCTCTCCTCGGCCCACAAACCCTCCCATTTCACTACTCCCACAGCCCTTCCTCAGCACAGTGGCACATGCTGCCACTGATCCTGGCCCCAGAGTGCTCCTCTTACACAGACGGGATGAGGCAGCGCTTTGGTGCTAAGCGCCACGGTACCCCCCAGGTTTCCCCATCGGCCGGTTGTCCTCCTGGGCTTCGGCGTCTCGCTGCTCGCTGTCAGGGACTGCAATGACAGGCGGTTCCCCACCCTGAGCAAAGGGGGATGTGGGGAGGCAGAGGGATAGGGCTCCCTCCAAGCAGGGCCCCACATGCGGGGGTTGCAGGACATGCTGCCCTAAGGGCAGCTGCCAGCCCTAGCAACGCCCACAACCCTCTCATTCCCCAGGCGGCACCACACAGCTCTCACTCCACATGCTGCCCCATGACAGCCCTCTCATCCCACACAGCTTCTCACAAGGGGCCCCGGTGCTCTGCATGCTGCCCCACGGCAGCCCCAGGCCTTCCCACGGACACAGGCAGCAGCTTCCTGGGCCCCCTTTTCCCTTTCAGTGAAAGCACCCACCTTATTTCCACTTTCAATGCAATGGTGTTGAGCCACCCACCCAAAAGGTTCCTTTGTGAGGGACAATTCAGGACTTTTTAGGAAGAGACACATATTTCCCGAGCTCCCAATTTTGTACTTATGCCCCACATAGTGCTGTGCGCACCTGGGCTCTCCTCCCCTGACTCCACGGACAAGCAGCCTGTCCTGCCCCGGGGGGCTGCCCTTACTCCAGCCTCCCCTGCTGCACCAGAGGGGGGAGATTGTCCCTAACTGCTGCTGTCAGGCTGCCCTCAGCACCTCATCCCACTCTCCAGCCTCCTCACAATCTTCAGCCTGCTCCCCACCCCACTCCTGGTCCCTGTCCTGCTCCAACGGGCCTTTAGCAGTACAGTCCTCATCCCACACATGCCTGGGCAGAGCCTGCTCTTTCCTGCCCATGACGGCTCCAGAGAGAGCCCCTTTGCCCACGCTCTTCTTAGACTGTTACACTGCATTGTCCCCCTCCTCTCCGATACCACCACTGCCCCAAGATGAACTCCCTGGAGACACCCCAAGGAGCCCCACTCTCGCCTGGCCTTCGACCAGCACCTTTCTCTCAAACCCTGCTGCTTGCAGAGCCTACAGCTTGCCTCTCCTCTGACTTAGCCCACAGGCTGCCCAGTGGGCCAGTGCTAGATCCAGGATGGGGAAACTGAGGCACGGACGGCACCAAGGCCCCAAGATGGAGGAACAAGGGCACAAAACAGCCTTTTCCCCTACCTCACAGGGAACACGGGTATCTGGCGGTCTTCGCCACAGGATGCCAAAAGCCTGTGTGCGTTTTCGCCTCTGAGCAGAGGCAGGAGCCCAGGTCTGTGGGAAACCAAGTGAGCTGGCATCAGTGACACAGCACTGATGGAGCACCAGAGCCCACACGAGGCCGGCACTCACCAAGGCGGAGATGACTTGTGCCACGAAGGAGCCTGTTCCTTTCTTGTAGGAGAGAGCAGGTCTTTGACCGTTGATGAGGGGCTGCACATGGTGGTCGGATGTGGCTCCTGCAAGACACACCATGGTGGTGCATGATGAGGCTGCCATGGCTCCCAGCTGCCACACCTGGCTTTCCCCACAAGGGTCTGTCCTTGTGGGAGGTGCCGGGCCATGTTGGAGACAATGGAACAGGCCCGTGTCCCCAAGGGCCATGCCACAGTCTGACCCCAGACCCTGTGTCAGGAACCTGGAGGGCACCTTCCCCATTGCCTCTGCTGCCAGAAGCTGAGGGTACTTCTGGCCACGAGGTTCTTACCCAGTTGAGTACACTGGAGCCGCCTTCTTCCTCGGCTGCCCTGCTGCTCGCCTCTCCCCCACGTCTTCAGCTGGATAAAACACCACAGCCACAAGTTCCACAGCATGGTCCTCACGAAGGTCAGAAACCGTCTCATGATGCCCTGCTGGGAAACGGCACAAGGCAGAACTGAGTGTCTCCACGCCTCGGCTGTGGCCTTGCTCTGTGCATGTGCGGTGGCCTTGCTCAAGGACAGGGGACGCACTGATCCAGGTGAGCAGGACAAGAGCCCCTTGCACAATGGAGCTGTCAGCCCCAAGTGTGCGGCCACCAGGGAGGGAACCCTGTTCCGTGACCCCCAGGCCCCCGAAGGGGCTGGCGCTGTGCGAGGGACTGTGTGCCTGGGGCTCCAGTCCCCGTGCTGTCCCAGCCCTGGCGGCTGCAACTTGTGCCAGGGCTCTTGGCAGTGGTCTGTGGCCGCCTTTCACCTTCATGTCAGCCTTATCATCACACAGAGGCTTTGTGTGCCTGAGGCCAGGCAGTTTCTGGGATTTTAGGACTGAAGGAAAAGCTCTTCCTCTTTTGATACAGACAGCTCCTGCCCTAAGGGTACCCTTGCCACCTGCCTGGACCCAAAGGGGATGTTTGGATTTGAAAGAGCATCAGCTTTGTGTGTGTGCCACAAGGACCCTGGCCAGCAGGAGGGTAAAAACCCTTCCCCAAGAGCTCTCCCAGGATGGGGATGGGGATGGGAAGGGGACAGGGAGGGGATGTCTGTGGCCGTCAGCTCTGAAGAGCTGTGGGGACCCAGCACGGGATGGCTGTCGTGGCAACACCATCCAAGGTACCACTTTGGTCCCTGCCTACCACCCCCTTGGGGGCCTGGGGACACTGCGAGGACCGACCCCGGCTCCCAGCCCCATGGCCCTGACCTGCCTCCCATCCCACCCAGCGCCTCCTACCGGCTGCGGCTGCGGCACCCAACTCTGCACTCTGACTCGCCTCCCCATGGCTCGCGCCGAGGGGCGGTGGGATCCTGTGCCTGCTCCGGGGAGAGCCCAGATCCTCCTGCTGCCCCACGCAGTGCCTGCTCCGGGGAGAGCCCAGATCCTCCTGCTGCCCCACGCAGTGCCTGCTCCGGGGAGAGCCCAGATCCTCCTGCTGCCCCACGCAGTGCCGGGCAACACGTCTGGAGCCCGCTGCATCCGCGTTCCCACGGCGATAACTGCCGCACCGGGATGGAATCGGGGCCGGGCTGAACCACGGGCCCAGGGGGACCCAGCGCCTCCCCTCGGGGACAGGACGGGGGCTCCCCATGCTGTCCAGCCTCCAAAATGGGCAGAGACCCCTCCCTGATGGTGCCCGACCTCAGCCCTGCTGCCACCGTCCTCCCGGGACGCCTCTGTGTGGGAAGACCGGGACCCCCTGACGGGGGGCACCGCAGCCCCACTCGACCCCCGTCGCAGCCCGCCCCATGGGAGATGCTGCCCTGGCCTGGTCCCCACGCGGGATGGGGGGCTGTTACAGGCTTCTCATGGGGTTGTGCTTCCCAGGGAGCTCCTCCTTGGTTCAAAATGTACTTAGCACACTTGGAATTGGAGAAGATCTTCACCTGCTTTCTGTTTGGATGCCAGAGGGTTAAGAGCTGCATTTTAAAGAAACTCTTCCAAAATTTTTATCTCTCTTGCCTTATTAGACAACAGGGCATTAAAACTTCTCTGTGATTATTAATCATCAATGAATAAATCTAGTACCTAAGCTGTGAGGAGGTTAAAACACACAAAAAAGTCAGTCCCAGAAGAGCATATCCTACTCCAAAAATTAAGTACCCTTCCAAATGAAACTAATCATCTGAAGAACAGAGAAAAGAGGGCAAGTTAACGTCTTGGTTTTTGAAGGTGAGAGTTTCCTAAGTCTGCAGGACTATTCAAAATGCCTCCTTCTCAAACACCTCCAGAGTTAAAGCTCACTCAAGTGATCCTAAGAGGGACAGAGAAAGGGGTGGCCTTGACCAGCTCTTACTTTGCCTGCTTTGCATTTACTCTCCCGGCTGCCCTCTACTTTCCACCTGGAAGGCAACTCCCAAGGCAACAGGCAGGCTGCAGCAGAACACACAGCGCTTTGGGGGGCAGCTTCTGTTTTCACATTTAACTAATGTCTCCGCAGTTGCATGCACAGTGCTCACACTACCCTGCTGACAGGGAAAAGCTGCCTTCCTCCTCTGGCCATAACGGGAGAGAAAGTGCTGACCTTTCCCAGCGAGCTCGCAGCGAGCGTCTGTGCTGGGCGTCCCAGTACCTGCCTTCCCAAAAAGGGCAGGCAGGAGCCTCGCGCACAGGAGCGGTGCCTGTAGCTGCCTTGTGATGTGCTCCAACAAGCAATCCCTTCTGACCCCTACAACTAGCCACAAGGGGCTCAGGCCTGCATTGCTCTTGCCTAAGCAGCTCTGCTGATGTGCACACACCAGCCCCACACAGCAATTGGACAGACCCACAGCTCGGCATTTCCCCCTCTGGCCTTTGCACCTCCTTCCCCAGAGCCCTCCCCAGCCCGCTACCCATAACATACACGAGTGCTGCCTGGTCTACATTTACCTCACAACCAGGCTGATTCTCCTCCAGGGACTGCCCGTGTCTCTCCTTTGGGGACTGGGTGTGAGTCTGCTGAGTGGCACTCTTCACATCTGTCAGCAAGGAGCAGCCTGCGACCTCCTTGCCGGTGGCCAGGGAGATGTTTACTTTCTTTGGGAAGAATTCCTAGCTTTCTTCTTCATCCTATGTAGTCTCTACATTTATGACATTGCAAGACATTTCCAGTGTTTTGTAGCAGTGGTAGTTCTTTCCTATGTGCCCAAGATGGCAAGACACTTTCCTCGGAGCCTGAGGTGCATTTGGAACACTCTCCTGAAGACACGTGTTGTGCGCCCTTGCGTCTAGTTTGGGAGTGAGGGAGGGGCAAGAGCAAGGAATCCTTTGCAAGGACTGGGAAAACCAGAGGAAGGTGATGCCATAAAATCCCAGTCACATCATTCATTAGAGCAGGACGTGGACTAATTCTGCCTTCAGGTACCTCTTGGGTTTGTATGGGAGCACAGCCGAATGGAGGCAGTCCAGGAAGGATCCTGGGAGCAATGTAGCAAACCTTGTTTAAGATCTTCATTCATGACCTGGATGATGGGGCCAAAGGAATCCGAGGCAAGCTGGCAGATGACAGAAAATTGGGAGGAGTGGCTGATTCAGCACATGATTGTGCCGCCACTCAGAGGGACCTGAGAAATGGGCAGACAGGAACCTCATGAAGGTCACCAGACGAAAGTGCCAAGTCCTGCACATGGGAAGAACTATCCCCATGCACCACAACAGGTTGGGGACTGACCGGCTGAGGAGCAGCTTTCCAGAGAAGCACCTGCGGCTCCTGGTGGACAAGCTGGTCATCAGCCAACAGTGCACCTTCATGGCAAAGGAGGCCAACAGTATCCTGGGCTGCAGTAGCAAGAGCCTTGCCAGCAGGTCAAGAAAGAAGCTCCTTCCCTCCTGCTCAGCACTGGTGAGGCTGCACCTGGAGGGCTGTGTCCAAATGTGGGCTCTCCTGTACAAGAAAGACATGGGCCTGCTGCACAGACTCCAGGAAAGGGCCATAAAAATGACCATGGCTCTGGAGCATCTCTCATGCGAGGACACGCTGAGAGAAGTGGGACTGGAGGCAGGAACTGATGGCAGTGCATTGATTGCTGGGAGCCAAGGATTTGGCCAACATGGCCCTGTAGAGAGAAAGGTCCACCACTATCAGATGAGGTGTCCAAAGGAGGAAAAGGAAGTACCAAGGGCCCTTGCATCTGGCCACACAGAAATAGAAATGCCAGGACTAAGGAAGGTGCCAAACAGAGTCATGGACATCCATCCTAGGCGCTTCCAGTCTAGGACTAGTCTTTGCTTCTTCCCATGAGGAAATTGTTCCCTCAAAAGAAAGAAAACCACCCTCCCAATGCATCCAGTTCTTCGAGCAGACCAAGCGAGAGCCCCCAGCACTCGGTGCTCAGCATCTCAGCTCAGAAACTCCTTTTCCCAGGCTCTCCCACTCAGCAGAGAAGGCGAGAGCCTTTCCCCAGGGAAGTCCTGGTCACCAGCACGTGGATAAATTCTGCTGCAGGAGGCAGATGAGGGGGCTGCTGCCTCCAGGCCCCTCCCCTGTAGTCCTTCCACCTCCCATCAGCAACATCACAGCTGCCTCCATCCTGAAAGCCATGAGGTTTTTTTTCTTTCTTCTTAATGAGCATGATACGAAGACAACAGAGCTTGGAATTGAAAATCCTATTTCTTTTCCCTCTCCCCGTCCACAAGCACTGAAAATAACTGAGCCAATCGACCTACTGCTAGCAACTCTTCGGCTACTTCACTTTTTTCTTTGAATGCTTATTTTGGATAAGAGTTTTGTTGTTTTGACAGAGTGACAGAATAGATGATGTTGGCAGGGACCTCTGGAGATCCCCTTCTCCCACCCCCTGCTCAACCAGGGGCACCTACAGCAGGTTGCCCAGGACCAGGCCAGGACGGTTTGCAGTATCTCACACAGTCGAGACCCCACAGACACTCGGGGAACCTGCTCCACTCTCTGACCACCCTCACAGTGAACAAGGTGGAATTTCCTGCTTGGCCACTTGGTGCCCATTCCCTCTCCTCCTCTCACTCCACACCACTGACAACCACTCCGAACCACGGTCTCCGTCCCCCTCACACCCTCCCTACATCCCCTGTTTGGACACCCGGAAAACATCCCACCACCACTCTGGTTTCCAGGCGAAACACTCCCGGCTCCCTCAGCCTCTCTCCGACGGGAGACGCTCCAGCCCTTCAGCCATCCTTGTGACCCACCACACCAACCTCCTTGACACCCACCACCACCACAGCCATCCCCCGGCGGGTGCCCCGCGGACACCGCGGTGGGGCTGGACCTGCACGTCCAGGACAAACCGCTCCTCGGGGCTCGGCACCGAGAGACGATCCCTCTGGGCGAGCCCCAGCCCCGAGCACGCCGGAGCCGGCGGTGCCCCAAAGCCTCCGGCCTTCGCGCCCAGAGCTCCCGCCCGGCAGCTGCCTCGGCGGGGCACCAGCACGGCCCCGCGACGCCTCCCTCCCCGCGGCCGAGACCTTCGGGCCGGGCAGCTGCAGAGCCAGGACTTCGCCCGCGGCAGCACCAAATTCCCGGGCCGGGGCCGAGGCCCGGCGGGGGGGCGGGCAGACGGGCTGCGCCACGGCCAGGCGCGGCGGCCATTGGGCGGCCTGCGTGTCGCTCACGGCTCACCCCGGCCCTGCCGTTGGCCCGCGGCCTGCCCTCGCCAGCTGATTGGCCCGCCAGCGCAGAGGGCGGGGCAGGCGGGGCGCAGGCGGAGCGCTGCTGTCAGGCCCGGCCCGGCCTGGCGCCGCCGCCCTGGAGCCCGGCCCCGGCCGCAGCCCGACCCGCCCCCAGCCCTGCCCCGGCCCGGCCCTGCCCGGCCGCGGAGCCGCCCCGCAGCTGGCCCCCTTCCCGCTCGCCCCGGCCCTCGGCCCGGCCCTCGCCCTCAGCCCCGCCGGCCCGGCCCGGCCCCTGCCGCAGGGCCAAGAAGGGGGATGCTGCCCTGGGTCGGGAAGATGGAGACGGGGAGGAACTGAGCAGGGCTGGCAGAGTCAGCCTTGTCTACAGCAGGGACCGTGAAATAATGGAGTCCCGGATCCTGGAGGGACTGAGGAAGGGCAGGAGCAGAGTCCAGACCTTGGACTTCAGAGGGGCAGACTTGGGCCTCTCCAGGGCACTGCTGGGGGGTCCCGTGGGAGGGAGCTCTGAAGGGTCCAGGAGCCCAGGAAAGCCGTCAGGTCTTTAAGGGCAGCACCCGCCAAGCACAAAAATGATTCATACCAGTACTCGGTAAAACTAGTAGACATCTCCGGGACTTGGCATTTGTCTTTTAAATGAATACTCTTCAATATAGGCATGGTCTTTTCCTCCTTACCATGTTCTTTTCAGTTTTCCTTAAAGGAAAGGTCTGAACACATCACTTGCCATCATGCATTACGGAGCAAACTTGTTGGAAACTTTCCATACAGCAATTAAGCTGTGGTTGTTAGGTGGGTAGGAGCATCCTTTATACTTACCTCTACCATCTTCCATAAAAATATTACTTGTATTGTGGTTCAGTATTATTCTAGTGTTCAGTATTCTCTCTCAAGCCTTCATATATGCTTGCTTAAGCCTTCATTCTGTCAGTTTTTCTCCAGCTGAAGTAGTGAGCGCCCTTAATTTACTTCCCTCTGTTTCAGACTTCCTCCGAGATGACTGAAATGACTGACTGGATGACTAGGTCTTGCTGCTTCTCTTCCAGTTATCCTCCTTCCAAGGGTTACCGTGCAAAACAGTCCCAAAGAACTGTTGAGGCCATGAGGCTTTCAGAAGTGCAAAGCACTTCTCCAGAACTTTAAGTGTGACTCGTGGAACCGTTCCTCAAAGCTCATTGCTCAAAGCTACATTAAAGCGTTTCTTTTTTGGGTTTTGGTTTTGTGTTTTAACTTGCCAAATGCTCCATAATCTGCTATCCAAAGAGCAAGACATCTGCAGTCCTTTCTGCTTTTGCAACACTTTGGTCATAAAAAGTAGTATTGACTAGCACTCATTGTCCTATGGGCTGGAGCAATGCTTTTCTCCTTCCCTGAGGACATGCTTACAAGCTGTGCTGTTTCCTGCAGCAGGGCTGGGGCTTCGCCAGAGCCCTTCAGTGTCCTCTCCAACTTTTCCTGAGGCTTTCATTTCTGCAGCCGGAAATTGTATCTTCATGGCCTCATTAACCATTGTGCACGGTGCAATCATCCCAGAGCAGCCCCATTTAGGGAGTCATCTTGCATGTCCAGAAGGTTCTGAGAAATGGTTCGAAAGGAAAGGAGAAAAGTCTTCTTGTCACCTGGGTGCCCACTAATCAACCTAGTCCACCAAAAGATGCTGTAAACTCCCTTTTCTGGCAAAGGAGACCCAGTCAAAGGGGAGAAACAGATCACAGCCACTATTTACTAGAACACCTTTTCTACCTTAACGTATTGGTACAATCAAGGGGCCATTGACACTAGCAGATAACTCCCCCCAGTACATGTTGGGTTGGGAGCTTTGGGAGAAGATGTGGGGGCCCTGGGGTGTAATGGTATCCTAGGAGAGGGTTTGGGGGTGCTGGGGCAGGGTTTGGGGGTGTTTTGGGCCCGTGCACCTCGGCATCCAGCTGTGCTGGTGTGGGAGGCATGCAGGGTGTGGGGCTTCCAGGCTGGGCCCCCATGTTTCCTCTAATTGATTCTAGTGACATGTGTGTTAATTGAGACTAAAGTGTATTCAAGGACTAGCTTGCTGCTGTTGGGGCAGGGTTTGGGGGCAGTTTGGGGGTGTTTGGGGCTTTGGGATAGGGTTTGGGGAGGTTCTGGAGTTGAGGATGGTGTTGGGTCAGAGCTTGGAGGCATGTGGGGGCTAACTGGTGTGTTGGGGCAGGGTCTGGGGGCTGTGAAGGGCTTTTGGGCAGGATTTGTGGCTTTGGGGCTTGTTTGTGGGGGAGGGGACATCTGCAGGGCCCTCAGCAGGGGAGGGTTTTTTTCGGGTGGATGGAGGGGGTCCATCCCCAAGGGGTGCTGCGTGCTTATGGGGGCTGGTGCTACACCTGGCTCTGGGCATGACATGGGGGACCCCAGAGGAGGAGGCACCGAGGAACCTGTGGGGAACCCCAGAGGAAGCATCATGGACCTCGCCAAGGACACCATGTCCCAGGAGAGCTGTGGGGAACCCCTATGACCCAGAGGAGGAGGAGGAGGAGGAGAAGGCACCAGTCTGCTGCGACACTGCTGGAGACATCCAGAGCCCCATGTCATCTGTGGGTGTCTGGCGAGATGCCAGAGGAGACATGGGAGTCCTGCCAGTGCCATGTGCAGGACTGGGGAGCCCTGTGGCTCAGGGACAACTGTGCAGGAGGAGCAGGGCTTGGGGAGGCTCTGTTGGGGTTCAAGCAGGCCATTCTTGGGGTTCTAAGGAGCTCCAAAAGGTGCACAGAGGGACCTGGGATGTACTACAAGGCACACAGATGTGTTCTGATGGGACTGCAGGGCAATTCATGTGCCTTGAGATGCCTCAGAGGTGGCTGTGAGTTGCTTTGCCTTTGGGTTCACCACAGGGCCCCACAAAGCACGCACACTCCCATGCCCTCCATCACCTCCTGCTCTCCAGCTGTATCGGGCCCCCTCTCCATGGCATCTGTGCTCCTCCTCCCGCACTCACCCTGGAGCCCTCACCAGCCCCATCTGACCCAGTCTTCCAGGTGAACACAAGACAAAGCTTTTTAATATGGGTGTGGGCAAACACAGCAACAGGATTTCCCAGGCAGACTGTGGTGTCTTCATTCTTGTGCAAGCCCAGTGGGACACGGCCCAGAGCCACCTGCTTTGCTGAACGTGCTCTGCGCAGGGAGTGGACTGGCAATTGGGGGATGCCGAATTATGGGATGCTCAGTCCACACCGGCACCTGGGCCTGGGTGCCACCACTGCCAGGCTCTCCGCAGGCGGGCGCACAGGGCTCGGATGGTGAAGCCTGACGGGGATGCTTTCCGGGGTGCTTGGAGGATGAAGATTGTGGATATCCCCAGGCAGCGGACTGTGGGGCTGCTGTCATTGTCCAAGCGCTGAAGGACTGAGATGGGAGGAAAGAGAGCAGCAATCAAGCTCTGTATCAGCAGAGACCCCAGGCCCCTGCTCAAGGGAGGGCCAAGGGGGAGCAGGGCACAAGGGGATCTGTCTGGGCTCAGTGATCCCCCAAATGCCCCCAGATTCCCTTCAGGAAAGGTATGCAAGAGCCCTCCGGCCTGGCGCATGGCCTAGGTGTCCTCTGCATAGTCAAAAACACCGTCCCTCAAATACCCAAGAAACTCCCTCCGTCTCCAGCCCCGGCCTCCTCCCGCCAGCCCCGGCCGACCCCGCATGCCCTACGCACGGCTGCACATCTCCTCCAGTTTCTCCTCGCACCAGTCCAGGAGCCGCCCAGCAAGCCCTAGGCACACACAGCCGATCACAAGGTGAGATCCGGCCAGGGGAGAGGGATTTGGGTCCTGGGCATTGGGACAGGAACCTAGTGCTGGGGTGAGGGACTGGGGGTTTGGGGAGAGGGACTCGAGGGCTGGGGAGAAGGACCTAGGGACTGGGAAGAGGGTCCCAGGTGTTGGGGAGAGGGCTCCAAGCATTAAGGAGTTGGTCCCTGGGGCTGGGGAGGGGGACCCAGGGGCTGGGGAGAGGGACCTGGTGCTGGGGAGAGGGTCAGAGACACTGAGGAGAGGGACCTAGGCACCTGGGAGAGGGACATGGGGGCTGGGGAGGACTCAGGCATTAAGGAGAAGGACCTAGGGACTGTGAAGAGGGTCCCAGATGTTGGGGAGAGGGATCTAAGCATTAAGGAGTTAGTGTTGGGGGCTGGGAAGGGGTACCCAGGGGCTGGGGAGAGGGATCCAGTGCTGGGGAGAGGGTCAGAGACACTGAGGAGAGGAACATGGGCACTTGGGAGAGGGACGTGGGGCCTGAGGAGAAGGACCTTGGGGGTGAGGAGAGGGTTGTGGGTGTCTGGGCGGGGGGGCTCACCAATGAAGCACACAGCCTGCTCGCGCAGAGGGGCCCGGGGGTCCTCCAGGTACCGGCAGCTGCAGCTCACGTACTCACTGGCTACCGGCCCAGCCTCCTGCAGCTGCAGAGACCCTTGGTACAGGTGCGGGCACCGCCAGGCCTGTCCCTCTCCCTGAGACACCCGTCCCCCTCTAGGACAGGTGTTGGCAACACTGGGCCCATCTCCCCTCCCAGGACAGGCACAGGCACAACCGGAACAGGGGCTAACACAGCCAGGACAGGTGGTGTCACTACTGGAAAAGGTGTTGGCACAGAAGGGACAGTGGCTGGCATCACCAGGACGGGGGCTGGCACCACCAGGAGAGGTGCTGGCACCTGCGGGGCAGGGCCTGGTACAGCTGGGATAGAGGCCGGCACCTCCAGGAAAGATGCCGGCACTGCTGGGACAAGGGCTGGCACTGGTGGGAGAGGGGCTGACTCCACCAGCAGAGGTGCTGGCACCACTGGCACAGGGGCCAGCACCACCAGGACAGGCCTGGCACTGCTGGGGCCTCCTCACCAGGCACTCGCCGATGCGCCAGGTCTGCAGCGTCTTGGCCAGCTTCCGGAGCTGCTTCCACCTGAGGAGCTTTGCAGCCTCCACGAGGGCTGCTTGGGCAGCCTGGGGAGGAGTGGGGAGATGGGCGATGGCACCACGGCCAGGCCAGAGCCCCCCGACAGCCACTGCCTGAGGTGCCTACTGGGGTGGCCTCACAGCTCACCACGGTGCCCTGTGCCTGTGCCGCACCGAGGTGTGGGTCACTCAGATGGAAGAAGAGGGGCAGCAGCCCCTGGCGTGCCAGCTGCTTCATGCGCTGCCTCTCACCGCCTACTGCCCGGCCCAGCAGCTCCCCAAAGAGCCGCACGGCCAGTTCCCGCACCGTGCTGACCTCCTGCCAGGGCAAGCACAGCAACCTCAGCAGCGGTGGTTGGGGGGAACCACAAAGGGCCTCCCAGCAGCTCCCCGCCACCGTCCTCACATTGGGGAAGAGGGACAGGAGGTTGTGGGCCAGCTGCACAGCCAGGCGGCTGGTTTGCCGTGGGTTGGCGTGGTGCAGCACGTTGCGCAGCACCGCCAGCGCCTTGGCGTCCATCTCCCCATCGGCATCCTGCAGCCGCTGCACCACATCTGGGATCACCTTCTGCATCTTCCTTGCCTGCAGGGAGACACGCAGCATTTTCTTCATTCCACTGGTGCTGGAAATGCCCTGGACACAGATCGGGCTGGCGGGGGCTGGGAGAGGACGGCGGCCCCGGCCGCCCCATGGCGCCGTGGGGTGGGCAGGAGATGGGTCCCGTTGTCCCAGAGCCCAGTGTCACACACGCTGCCCACCATCGCTCCCCGGGCATTTCCAGTTGTTTCTCGCGGAGCTGGCTCTGCGTTTCCTGCCTCTCGTCACGCTTTTCCGGTCTTCTCGCACAGAAAAGGCCGTGACGCCGCGCGGTGAATATCCCCGCGGAGGCAGCGCTCGGGGCGGCCGAGGGCTCCACAGCCCTGCAGGAGGGCCCCGCCCTGCCGGCCGGCTGGCCAATCAGCTAGCGCGCTGGAGGGAGCGAGCCAACCGATGCCTGGGAGGGGCGGGATGTGTCCTGAGTGATGTGCAGACAGAGCAATGGCATTGCCGCACAGGTGGAGGTGGGGGCGGCCCCTTGTTCCTGCTGCCCTGCTGCGCTCCCATGGTACGTCCCGGCTGTCACCCCCCTCCCCAACCGTGGTACGTCCCAGCTGTCACCCCCATCCCCAGCTGTGGCACGTCCCGGCTGTGACCCCCATCCCCAGCCGTGGTACAGCCCGGCTGTCACCCCCATCCCCAGCTGTGGTATGTCCCGGCTGTCACCCCCATCCCCAGCTGTGGTATGTCCCAGCTGCCACCCCCATCCCCAGCCGTGATTCAGTCCGGCTGTCACCCCCCATCCCCAGCCGTGGTATGTCCCGGCTGTCACCCCCCTCCCCAGCCATGGTACAGCCCGGCTGTCACCCCCATCCCCAGCCGTGGTATGTCCCGGCTGTCACCCCATCCCCAGCCGTGGTACAGCCCGGCTGTCACCCCCATCCCCAGCCGTGGTATGTCCCAGCTGTCACCCCCATCCCCAGCCGTGGTACATCCCAGCTGTCACCCCCATCCCCAGCCGTGGTATGTCCCAGCTGTCACCCCCATCCCCAGCCGTGGTTCAGTCCGGCTGTCACCCCTATCCCTAGCCGTGGTACGTCCCGGCTGTCACCCCCTCCCCAGCGGTGGTACGTCCCGGCTGTCACCCCCCTCCCCAGCCGTGGTACAGCCCGGCTGTCACCCCCATCCCCAGCCGTGGTATGTCCCGGCTGTCACCCCATCCCCAGCCGTGGTACAGCCCGGCTGTCACCCCCATCCCCAGCCGTGGTATGTCCCAGCTGTCACCCCCATCCCCAGCCGTGGTACATCCCAGCTGTCACCCCCATCCCCAGCCGTGGTATGTCCCAGCTGTCACCCCCATCCCCAGCCGTGGTTCAGTCCGGCTGTCACCCCTATCCCTAGCCGTGGTACGTCCCGGCTGTCACCCCCTCCCCAGCGGTGGTACGTCCCGGCTGTCACCCCCCTCCCCAGCCGTGGTACAGCCCGGCTGTCCCTGTCCCCTGTGCTGGGGCTGGCAGAGGCCTCCTCAAATGGGGAAAAAGCAGGAAACTCCAGCTGCTCCCAGAGCTCGGCCGAGTAGGAGCAGCCATGTGAGCTGTCCAGCAACGGCCCTGCAGGAAGCTCCTGGGGAAAATCCTCCCGTCTCGCTCGTTTACGTCCCCAGGGAAGGGGATCAGCTGAAGGCAGAATAACCCCCTCCAGCCGGACCAGAAGAGGCCACAAGACGTTCACAAACAGTTTAAATGAGCTCGAAGATGGGAGCGATTTCATCTGACCTCAGAAATCGGGTCCGACCGAGAGCTAAACCCACCGGCCGGGGGCTGGCGCGACCCGGCAGAGAGCAAAGGACTTTTCTCGGCAGGGTGGTGGGGCAGCGGCACGTCCTGGCCACGAGGACGTGTCCTTCCCGGTCTGGACGGGGTCTCTGTCCTCCATGTGTCCACATGGAGACACATCTGGGGCCAAAACAGGCCTGAGGTCTCCGGTTTCTGCCCAGCAGTGTCCCGAGTGGAGAAGGCTGCCCGGGCTCTGGGAGGGGACGGAGGTCCAGCTGGTGGACAGTTACTAGTGGTATCCCCCAGTGATCAACACTTGGGGCAACACGGTTGGACTTCTTCATCAGTGGCCTGGACTGTGGGATGGAGTGCACTCTGAGCACCTTTGTGGACAACGCGTAGTTGGGGCGAGCCGCTGAGCAACCTCCTCTAGTTCCCTCTGCATTGAGCGGCGGGGTTGGACAAGGTGGTGCCCAGAGGTCTCGTCCACCCTCAGCGCTGTGGTTCAGTGAACCTTTCCCTGGAGAGCTCTGGGGAGAGACTAGGCAGAGGAAGAAGAAAGGACAGAGAGGCAGAAGAAGAGTTGAAAATGTCCGTTTAAATATAGTAGTTCCTCGGAAGACAGTTTCTCCATTCAGCGGGTCGGTAGGAAATGTACTGGGATGAATTCCTGTATGTGTGTATATAGGTATGGATATTCCCATAGGGTGAGACCAGTCTCATCCCTTTTGTGCCCCTTAAAATGGAGTCACGCTTCATTGCCCATGCAAGGACTGAAAAGGGGTCATGGCTAGGTGTTTAGCGACTGCTTTAAGATGTAGCCCAGATATGCTGAGATTGCACAAATGTGGCCATCCAAAACCAGAGTATTTCCCTGAAGCTGCTTACCCTGCTTTCCACTGTGATTTGGGAGAGCTGAACATCTCAGTGTGATGTGCTTTGCGCAAGGAGGAATGGCATGGGCATCCCTGGGCAGGGAGTGTTTTAGGTGGTGCTGGGCTCTGTGTGAGGCCCAGAATATCTTTTCTGATGGTGCGGGCCCAATTCTAATGGAAATGTTCAGAAAATGTCAGTAAACGGGACCCAGAAGCTATGGGATAAAGGCCCAAGAATACATGACCCAGAACCTCCAGGAACCTTTCTGGAGCATTAGCTGGCCACCAGAAGTTGTCTCTCAAGCCTTACCAGTGAGAAAACCTATTTCTCTCCCCTGACTAGAAAGGGAAAAGCAGGCAACTGGGTTAGAGACAAACCTCTGTGCAGAAGGGATCTGGCATTGGGTGAGAGCAGTCTCATCCCTGTTGTTGCCTAAAATGGAGTCACGCTTCAGTGACCATGCAGGGAACGAAAAGGCAGCGTGGCTAGATGTTTAGGGGCTCTTAAGATGTCACTGATAAACAAGTACATTGAGATGTGTGCAAATTAGGCTGTCAATAAATGGAGCGTTTGTTTGGAGCTGATGACCCTGCTTTCCTCCATCAGCTGTGAGAGCTTGACACCTCAGCATGTGACTCGCTCTGGGCAAAGAGTGAGAGGTGGCATGGACAGCCCTGGGCAGGGACTGGTTTTGGAGCCCTGGGCTCCGTGTGAGACACAAAAATATCTTTTTTGGTGGTGTAGGATGTATTATAAGAGAACTGTTTAGAACTGTCAATAAAAATGAAACAGTTAACTAAGTCATTAAGAAAACGATCTAAGGTGAAGAAATGTTTTGTTACACTTTTCAGCTTTTAGGATACTTTGTGTTCTTATCATGCTTCCTGTGTTTCCTTTTCGTACAGTCGTCTTTGTGGGGGAGGAGATGTTGTGTTATGTTTTTGTTTGAAAAGAGAAGTGATTTTCAGAAGTGGGGTGGGATGCAGTCACAGGGTCATGGATGTCTGGTGCCGCTGTAGGTGCCCTGGTCCCCTCTGCCCAGCCTCCATCTGCAGCTCCGAGGGGCTCCAGTCTTCTGCAGGTCCCCTGGGAGAGCTGCCAGGCCCAGGCAGGGACCTCAGAGACACTGGGGCCTCTCCAAGTGCCACTGGATGCTTGTGGGTAGACACGTGAGCTCGGCCTGGAAAGGTGAAGAACTGTTTTCAACAGTTAAAAAACATGAACACACTCTCATCAGCTCAAAATGCTTCACTAATTTTCATATCAATCTATTTGCATGATGAACCTGGAAATTTTGAGGAAGAGTATGAATCTCAGGCGAAGAAATATTGATCTGCCCCTCAATTTGTGTTCCCACTGCTCGGTCTGTTATGCTCTGGGTGTTATCTCAGTCATCGTTCACTTCTTTTCCCATGTCCTCATTAAATTGATCCTTTCTGAAGTTCTCTTTGCACCAGACTACCTGGGCATATGCACTTCCCATAGTTTCCCTCCACCCCTTGCTCTTTACCCATTCAGATGTGGTGAAAGTTTCCAGTTGCTGCTCTGAGTTTCAGGGAGCCTGAAGCTTGCCTCGTCTTTCAGGAGTCTAATTTTGTCTTTCGCCAGCTCCTTAGGTGTGTTTCTCTCTCTCAGTGTCAAACACGTCAAGGAAGGTTATTCCTTGTGGAAAGTGGACCTCAGTGGAGGCAGCTTGGACTTCACAGGCAGTTGAGAAGTGTATTTTTTTTTAATAAACTGTATCACGTTTTATTTGTGTTTATTTGTAATTAAGACAAATCCTGCTGTGTCTGCAGCTAGTTGTCTAAGGAAAGGAGGTGGGAATTGGTGCATAGGAGCTGTACCATTCAGCTACCGACTTGAGTGTAAAAAAGTTTTTTATTTTTTAACAAGAGTGACGTTAAGTCCCCAGTGGCTGAAGAGAGAAAGGGCAGAGTTGGGGAGGTGAGGAGGAAGGTCGTCCACCCACGTCTGCTACCAAAAATTCTACTCTTCTTACACATCAGGACTTCATTAGGAGACCCTCTGGGTCAACGTCAGTTGAAGAATGTGGATCTGACTTATTCTGTAAGTTGAAAAATTAAGGAAATTTAAAAAAAGAAAAATCCTTTTTTTGTTTAGGTGCTCATTGAAATCGTGCTCTTGTAAATACACTCCTGAAATGTCTCCAGTGAGCCCCCCAAGGATTGAAGAACTAGGAAAGTTATGGGGAGTGGCATGGTTTGTTAGAGGTTTTGACATTGTGATGGCCCCTCCGGTGTATTTGGTGCTGAGTCTTATGAGTCTGAGCTACTGAGAGGAGATGGAACAAACCTCTCAAGAAGTCAAAGTCAGAAGTAAATCCCAAAGTTTCTTTTGAAGCCCTACTGAGGGCCATTATGCACAAAGCCTCCCTGGGGGCTGATGAGAGCAGCGAGTTGGAGGCCCTGATTGCAGGTAGGCAAAGGAAACGTTTAGGTGGCTCTGATGCCAGGTAAACCTTGATGTGTTTTATCAAGCAGATCAGCCAGGCACTGACCGCCAGCCCCTGGGTAGGGTGATGCTTTCCGTAATGCTTTGCTCAGGGCTCTTTGCAGGGGCAGTGAGAAGATGTGCAACGCCGAGTGCAGGGCAATGAAACGGCACCTCCTGGGCTCCCTGGGGATGACGAGGCAGCAAGGCAGCACTGTGTTTTAAGGACACGGTGTCTTTTCTGAGGCCTTGGTGGCAGAGACAGCAGCCATAGGGAAGAGGACAAAGACCTCAGTTGTGTTGGAGGCTTTGAGCCTTGGTAGGGCCCTTGGCTGCCTCCACCACAAGCTGTCCTACAGTGTCCCACACCTGTGCCTGTTTCCCTGCAGACTGTAGACACTGAGCCTGCTTCCCCACCTTGCTGTCACCCTGGAATCTCCCCACCTCTGCTGACGTCTCTCTGTCCTCACTTGCTTTTCCTTGAAACACAAAGCCAGGGGCTGATCACAGGCTCCCTCCGGGTGGCTTGTAGCACCACCGCACTACTCTTGGAGTGACATTTCCTCCTCCTAAGGTCATGTCAGAACCTCTCTAGCTGCAGTATGTGGCTCTTTCCCCTTCTCCTGCTGTTTCCCACTCCCAAGAAGAGTGCCACCATCTCTGAAACCACCCTTTGAGCAGTCACAGGCTCTTCCTCTACTGCCGTTAGCCTCTCCTTCACCAGGCTAAAGCAGTGCAGCTCCCTCAGCCTCTCCATACAGGCCATGCACTTAGGCCCCAATGCCCTCTTGGCAGACCTCCTCTGGAGCCTCTCCAGTTCCTCCCCTTTCCTCCAGCACTGGGCATCCCACACTGGGACACACTGTTCCAGATGTGGTCACACCAGTGCTGAGTCAAGGGGGATAATAACTGCCTTTGTCTGGGTGGCCGCTCTCTTCCTAATGTGGCCCCGTATGCAGCTGGCCCCATTTGTGGTGAGCATGCACCACTGGCTCACATGGCCTCCTTCATAACATCCAGGTCCTTCTCCTCTGCCGGTCAGGACCCAGCCCATCCAGATGCATGTGTTGTTCTGCCTCCCCGATGCAGGACTTGCCACTTCTCCTTGTACAACTTTATGAGGCTTCTGTTGGCCAAATCCCCAAGTTTCTCGAGGCCCCAAGGTTTGTCCTGGGGAAACCTGCTACCAAGGACCCAATGTATGCAAAGGCTTTGATTGAGAGCAGAGACATGCTGGCATAGATAGCAGATGTAATGGTGAAATGAGTTTGCCACTAAGAGAGTAAACCCTGCAGTACCCAAGGGCAGGGAGAAACAGAGCTAGGCTATGCAGAAATGGTAGGAGAGGGGTTTGCTGCCCAAGCTGATTCTGCAGCACCTTGGGGCCAGGGACAGAGGTGAACTGATCTCCAGAAAGGACCAGGTGCCACTGAGAAGGTCCCTGGGCCTGGGCAGCCTGCCATCCAGCTACCCTATGGGCACGAATAGCACAGTCAGCTAGGGAGAGGAGAATTAGAAGGGTTTGAGAGTGTAGGCATGTAGCTGAGACCATGGTGTGCTGTGCCTCCCATCTATGCAGCACGCTTGGAGGTAGATGGGCTGGACTATGCCTAAAGGAAGTGGTGGGATTCCTTTGTGTGGGCACAGGTAGGAACTCCAAGATGCCCTGGGGCACATGCCCAGCAACCACTTCAAAAGGGCATGGTTTTCCTGAAGGGTTTCCCATGCAGCATCTACTAGAAGCATGCAGTTGTATGGGACCCCCCAGGCACCTGGCATGGCTCTGCAAGTCTATTTTTATGTCATGAAATCAAGTGTCTGCACTGAATTACATCAGTGGTCTGCAATGTGGAGATGTGCCTGTGTCTGCCCTTCCTAGTGAGTGGAGCTGTAGTTGTAGCAGGCATTTAGGGTCATTTCAGATGGCCAAGGAAATTCCCCATCTGGCCCCTCACCTCATGGTCTAGAAGGATGCAGGTCTCCCAGTTGCTCCATCAGAGCAAACAGACATTGGCCCATGCCTTGGATCACCTCTGTCTCTTCAAACGTCACCAGGTGTTTGTGTGTGAGCAACTGACTCCCAGCCTCCATCTCCAGGGATTATACTGGGAGCTTAGAGAAGGAGCTCTCATGCAGGCAGCTCTGTTGTGCACACTTCAGCTTGGGCAAGGGGAATCCCACCTCCTGTGTGTGTGTGTTGTGGAATCCCACTCCACCCCAGGGGCTTCTAACCTAACATCAGATGCCCAGATTGGCTCCTCTGAATCAATATGTGAACCATGGGAAAATGAACTCCCCTCTTGTCCGAGTCTAGGTGTCCTGCCCAGTAAAGAGATGGGAATAGGGGCTTCCAGAGTGAGATGTTTCCACCTCTTGTAGATAACCCTCCTCCGATGAGACAAATTACAATGCTGGAACCAGCCTCTCTCCACTGTTTAGGGAGAGACCATAGGGGATTATTTTAGTCTACCTCAGTGAACATTTCCCAGGAGGAGGGAGTGCAAAGGACAAATAAAATCACAGCTTCAGCTGGGCCACTGTTCCCAGGTGGGACTTCTGGGATGGACGGGGCTCCTGGCAACCTGGCAGCACTGCTGAGAGACAGCTCTGTGCAGGTGTAGCTCCTCTATAAAGATCAGCAGGGCTCTGGGCAGCTGGATGTGGGCAGCTGGAATGAGCCTGATGTGTTCCTGGCTAGAAGGGGAGGGCTGAGACCCCCCTCAGGTGCTCTGAGAAGGGCTACTGAGTTTGGAGATCTACACTTTAGGACTAGATTCCTCTGCTCTCTGCAGTGTTGTTTCTTTTTAGGGTAACATGAGTGCAAGTGTCCTCCACTTTGGGGGCACAGGGCAGCTGGGAAGAAGAGGGATGGACAGGTCAGCTCTCCTCCCTCTGCACCAAAGACACAGTGAATCCTTTTGCCCCTCAGGAATCACAGCTCTTCACTGCTTATCACTGCCAAGTGCAGTTGCAGTGCTGAGGATCTCTGTCACCAAGAGTCCTCCCCAGGGATGACAGGGGAATCTAAAAGAAAACAAACAAAATCCTTAAAACTATGAATGATCCCCCACTGTGTTCGGGGCAGAGTTAGGCTCGGGTGGGTACAGACGGGTGAGACCATGGGTCCCATGTCCATTAGCAGAGCTCAGCTCCCCTGGCCACAGTCGGGTGTGATCTCACACCCCTTTCCTGCGAGGGTGGCAGCCAGCCGTCCCCACGGGCTGGTCCCTTCCCTCTGCGGTGCTCCAACACTCAAAGCAGAGCAGGAGCGGAGGGGAGGAGAGTCCGGACGCAGCTTGTGGGGACAGACGCGGTGCTCCCCCGAACCACCCCCGCTGCCACAGCAGGCGTGTCCTCACTGCAGCCTTCGCGTAGGGGCTGCAGCTTTCCTGCGGACACATCCGGCATCACCAGGAGGACTTTGTCTTTTCAGGGCTATTCTCCTTATTCCCACACCGTCCTGCGGTGCAGCAGGACACCGCCCGCCCCGCCCCGCCCCCACCCCTCCGCCCCGCCTCCACGCCAGCGCGCATGCTCCGACCCGGCCCCGCCCCTCAGGCCCCGCCCCACGTCCCCCGCATGCGCACTGCCACCCCCGCCCCACCGGCCAGTCCCACCCCAGGAGGCCCCGCCCCACCAGCCAGGAGCCAATGGGGGAGCGTGGGGTGGGCGGGACTTTGGGGCTGGAGGCGTCACTTCCGGAGTGGGGGGCGGGGCTGGGGGTGCTGCAGCTGCCGGTGCTGGAGGCTGAGGAGCTGCCGTGTGCGGGGCCGGGGACAGAGGGCTGGGGACAGAGCAGGGCCTCGGCGGAGGGGAGTGTGTGTGGAGCGAGACACCTCGTGTGGGAGCTGCCGTTCTTCCGGCGGGGCTGAGGGGGAAAGGGAAGGGGCGGCCCCGAGCGGGCGCTGTCCTCGCCGGGCCGAGGAGCAGGCCGGGAGCGCGGCCTGGCGGGGGGAGCGTTGTCAGGGGACTCACGGGTCAGGGCCCGGGTTTCCCGTGTGTTTCCAGCATTCCTCGACACCGCTGTCCTTATTGCTTTCTCCCAGGCCCTTGGCGAAACCCCAGTTGTAAAGGCAGAGCGTCACCCTCTCATCGAGGTGGGTGTTGCTGTTGGAGATGGAGGCATCTAAGCATAGCTGCGTTTGGGTTTGAGAAAGGACAAGACAGCATTCTCGCAGATGGTGAGTGCTCTCCTAAACCTGGAGCAGGATGTGCTTCTGTTCAAGAGCAGGTGTTGTTACTGTAGCCAGGTATTTAAGCGGTAGTTATCCCTGAAGGTCACACTGGGAAGGTTGAGTTGTACTTTGTGTCTGCTGGAAGACTGCTGCTGGCAAGTTGTGCCTGAAGACAGCTCCACTGAAACTAACGTTGTGCTAAAAGTTGACCTGGAGGACACAGAGATGTTTTGCCTTCTTGAATTTTACCTTCTGAAATGTGAGCAAGTACTGAATGAGAATGCTTTTTTACAGGAATAGATTTGCATTTGCCATCTTCCCCCCTCCCCAATATTTTGTGCTTGATTTTGGTAGTATATTGAGAGCAAACATGCTGTGTTCTGTGAAGGACATCATTTCTGTTGTAGGAAGTTTGGGTGTACCTAACACAAAAGGGGAGATGGTCCAATAGCGATGGTACCAGCTTGGTGTGGGAGGATAAGAGTTGAGAAGAAGGGATTTGGTTGAAGAAAGACTGAAGAATTCTTCCAGTGTTTTCTGTTTGCTTTCAAAAAGACTAGGAAGAAACCTTAGAAACCACCTGTAGTTTCTGTTCCTGAAGCAGAAGTATTTGCCAGACTCCCTCTTTGTATCAGCTGACAAACTCTGTCCCCTGACTGCTGCCTCCTGCCTGGTGAGGAAGTGTGCAGCTGAGAATTGGTTGTGAGACCTAGTTCCTGAGCATTACTGTAGCCGGATGTTATTTAAGTGGGTGCCTGTGAGTTGCTGTTCTGTCTTTTATTTCGTGTCCTATGTGGGCTTGTCTTTTTCTGGTGCTTAAAGAAGGTAGTGATTTGTGTGTTTGGTTCAGGCCTTAGATGGCTTTATTATGTTTATAAATAATATATATGTGTACACAGATATAAATATTAAATAAAAATATGTGTGGCTGGGTATATATGTGTATCTATACATACATACATACATATGTATATAGGATTATAATCTTTATTATGTTCCTTGCTTTGAGGAGGGAAGGCTTAACCTCGAGGCTGCCAAATTCTGTTCTACCTGTTTTTCCCTCAGCATTGAGCCCTGTGTGGTAGAGCCTGGCTAGACACAAGCAAGGAGGAGAAATCAGCTGTTACCTGTTATTCAGAGAATGAATATGCCTTATTGTTCTTGGGTGTCACGTACCTTGGAGAACTCTGGTTCTTCTCCTAAGTCATTGTTACTGAAGTTGTGTGGTTTTCCTTCTGTGCTTTTCTCTTTGTGACCGTTTGTGCAGCCAGGGGCCTGAGGAGGTGTCGCGGGGGCGAGCCCTAGGCGTGATATTATCTGTGCTGAGTGACTGTGACAGGATACGCTATTTCTCCTGCTAGCGGTTGAGGTTCCCATGTCAGCAGAGTGACCTGGACTCCAGGTGGTGGTCTCTGGTTGTGTGCCTCTGCCCGTGGGCAGCAGCGAGAGCATTTCAGCTGAAGTCTAAAATCATTTGCTTGAGGAAGTCTAAATCAGCCAGAGCAGTTATGTGAATATAGCTTCTGTTGGAAGGTATAGAATGAGACCAGCTTTCCCTCTGGAAAGAAAGAAAGAAAGAAAAAAAAAATGAGGAAAGAGAACACCCTGATGGCTAGTTCTTGGCTGAAGAGGCTTTGTAAGGTGTTTGTCCAAGGGAAAATATGTGTTAGAAGTGTATGAGAGAGCCTTTAGTTTGCCACTGACTTTCTTAGCTGTAGGCAGAACTGTGTTCTCCCCTACAAAGGGGTGACCTTTGTAGTGTCTGGACGTTTGCAGTAATGGGAGATAACAACTTCCTTGTGCCCCCTTAGATGCCCTTTACTTCCCAGCAGGAGCTGTGCAGTTCCTCTGGAGCAAGGGACTGGAGCCAGTGGCTTTGCCATGTATCTGGTCTTTGTGTCTTCTGGGGGGGAATGTGTTTAACCCTTGGAGCTGTGAAAACACTGGTTGTTTCCAGAGGCAGCTTGTACTAAGGGGCTTGCGAATTGTTGTGAGTGAAGGAAATGTGGTTTTGCTGGGTTGTCCTGTCTTGCATGCATTTAGGAGTGGGGTGGGCAAAGCCATGCTGCCCCGCAAGGGGCAGGTGTTGAGTGTTCTTCAGGTGAGCTTTGTCACCTGGAAGAACTGGCAGCTGGCTACTGAAGCATGTTTCTGCCTCTTTTTCCTAGGACTTCCTATGGAGTGGCATGTTTCTGTGTTCAGAATCACCTGCCTGCCTTCTGCAGGAAAGATGATGGTGGGAACAATCCCTCAGCAGCAGCTGTGGTTAAATGTGCCTTGTGAGAGTAACACTGTGATGCCTTCAGGTGAGGAACTCTCATTTGAATTATGCCTCTGATGCCTTCTTTCACAAAGCAGCTGGCACACAGATTTTTGTCTGTAGTGTGCAAAGCAGTGGTTCAGCTGTTTTCTTCTTTTCCCAGTGGTGGGGACAGTAACTCTCTGAGAAATTAGCGGATGTAGCCTAAGTGCAAGTCAATGAGATGGCTTTGCCCTTGTGCAGGGAGAGAGCAAGACCTTGCACTGAGAGCAGCTTCTACCTGAACTCCTGCCATGGAGGTGGAAGGCTCATGCCTTGCAGCACCCATGGGCCAGCCTGCGCACAAATGAAAATCTTGTTTCTGGTGGTGATAGGTGCCGCACAGGAGGGCGTGGGACTCAGGCTTGCCATAAAATTCCTCTACCAACCTATGGAAGTTATTGTGCCTACTGATAAAAATGCAGTTTGCTTTTCCCTTGTGCATTCATTCCTGTTTAGGAGTTGGAAAACATGCATAGAAAATCATTGGCTAGAACTAATGAAGAAAACAGAGAACAAGTATTAGCTTGCCTAGAAACTGAAATTATTTTGATCAGAGATCAGAAATGTGTTGAGTTTCGGTCTGGCTTTTTTGGCTTCTTCTGACACCAAGAATGAAACACTGCCCTCCCCAAATAGCAGCCAGTGTTTCTCCCTGGAGGTAGTTAGTCTCTTGCTTGCTGTATTTTCTGTATTTTCCTCATAGAGGAAGACCCAGAAGCACCTGAAGGACACAAAGACTATGACGAGGTCATTTTACTTATGCCAGTGGGACACTGTGACTGCCTGCACTTATTTTCTCAACTCCAGCTTAAAAGGTGTCGTTACATCTTTACATGTCTGTCCATTGACTTACCTGGTCAGTAATAGACTTATCCTGGCCAAGAAGCGCTGGCTCTTACTAGGCAATGAGATGTGAGTTGTAGTTGGCTGAACAAGCAGTGTTTTGTTTAGTGACTTTCAGCTCCTCGTGTTGTATGTATTAATCTACCTCAGTGACTGTGTGCTTCACATCTAGTCCGCAAGCTGCAAAGCAGCCCACTATTCATTCACCATTTCTGATTTTTCAACTAGAACAGAAAGAGAGAGGAAGAACAAGGTCTTTTCCAAGGTATTCTTAAATGCACTTTATATGCTTGAGTGCACCCTTTTTGATGAGAAGAGATGAAAGAGGGCAAAGTTTAGACTGTGACTGCTATGGTGTACTGAACCGCAGTTCATTTAGGTCTGTACTACTTTTAGAACGAGAGTGTATGAAGCCAAAAAATGCATTTCTGATTGATGGTAACTCCTTTATGCAATGAAGAGTTGGAGAGCAAAAAACCAAGCACTCAGAAGTGCCATCTTGTCCATTTTGAAATATGGGCTCTCCAAGAAGGAAAACAAATGAAAGGTGTATTTGCTAATACAGAGTATAATTGAGAGGTGCTGGGAAATGCCACAAGTAGTGAAATAAATGTGATTGTCTAAACAATGCTCTGTCCTTTATTTTTTTGGTTTGATTTTTGTTATTCTCCTTGAGTTCCATCCCTTATTTGATTTGGGTTTGCCTGTCTCATGAGTTGATGTTTAACCAAAGATGTAAGATATCCCAGCTCTCTTGTGAAATACATATAACCATGCAGCTTAGAGTGTTTGTATTAAAGAGGTCATCTTTCAGAAAGGGTTTTTTGGAGGAATGCTTTAAAGTGAAGAAATGTTTTGTTACACTCTTCAGCTCTTGAACTGCTTTGTGTTCTTATCATCCTTCTTTGCTTTTTTGTCTTTTTTAATATACTTTTTTTAAAAGGAAAGTGTTTTTCAGAGCTGGGGTGTGATGCAGTCACAGGGTCATGGATGTCTAGTGCTGCTGTAGTTGTCCTGGTCCCCTCTGCAGCTCCGAGGGGCTCTGGTCTCCTGCAGGTCCCCAGGGACAGCTGCCAGGCCCAGGCAGGTACCTCAGAGACACTTGGACGTCTCCAAGTGCCTCTGGATGCTTGTGGAGCTCTGCCTTCCAGGAGCTCTGCCTGGAAAGGTGAAGAACTGTTTTCAACAGTTAAAAGAATACAAACACACTTTCACCAGCTAAAATGATTGACTGATTTTAATACATATGTCAGTGTTTTCCCATCAGGAAAGTATCATGGGAATTTGGAGGAAGGGGATGAATCTCAGGCGAAGAAACACTGAGAGACCCCTCAGCTTGGGTTACCACTGCTCTGCCTGTTATGCTGTGGAGGTAATCTCAGTCATCTCTCACATGTTTTCACATGTCCTGATTAAGTTGGTCATGTCCAAAGTTTCCTTTGCATCAGACTATCTGGGCATATGCACTTTCCCTTGTTTTCCAGTCTTCCTCCTGCCCTTGCTCTTCATCCATTCAGATATCTCGCAACTCTCTAGTAGGTGCTCTGAGCTCCAGGGATTCTGAAGCTTGCCTCATCTTTCAGGAGTCTGATTGTCTCTCCAGCCAGCTCCTTAGCTGTGTTTCTATCTCTCCTTTCCTATGTACCTGTCAAAAACAGTTCAAGGAAGGTTATTCCTTGTGGAAGGTGGACCTCAGTGGAGGCAGCTTGGACTTCACATACAGTTGTGGAATGTATTTACTTTGTATTAAATTGTAACATCTTTTATTTTGTTTGTTTGCAATTCAGAAAAATTCCCCAGTGCCTGTAACTGGTTCTGTAAGGAAAGCAGGTGGGAATTGCTGCATAGAAGCTGTAACATTCAGGTACAGACTGGAGTGGCAAAAGGGTTAGATTTTAACAGGAGTGATGTTAAGTGCCCAGTGGCTGAAGAGAGAAATAGCCGGGTTGGGGAGGGGAGGAGGAAGGTTGTCCATACATGTCTCACATCAAGGATACTGCTTTTCCCACATGTCCTGACTCGGTTAGGAGACGCTCTGGGTCAGTCTGAATGGGAGAATGTGCATATCACGTCTTCTGAAGAATAAAGAAAGCTTAAGAAGTCGACATCTTTCTTTTTCAGGTGCTCGTTGAAATCTTCCTCTTCTAAATGCACTCCTGAAACCTCTCCAGTTAGCCACAGAAGAACTGGAGAGCTGAAGAAAATGATGGCAAGAGACATGGCTCCTTAGGGCTTTTGCATGTTAATGACCCTCTCGGGTATATTTGGTGCTGAGTCCATGAACCTCAGCTATTGAGAGGAGACCGAAGAAACCTCTCAAGAAGTTGAAGTCAGAAGTAGACTGTAAATTTTCTTGGCGTGTTAATAGGTCCCACTGAGGGCCATTACTTGCAAACCTTGCCCAGGGGCTGATTAGAGCAGCAAGTTGGAGATACTGATTGCAGGAAATGTGCAGGAAATGTGCCAAGTAACCCTTGGTGTGTTTTATCAAGCAGAATGGCCAGGCGCTGACAGCCAGCCCCTGGGTAGGGTCATCTTCTCCCTCATGCTTTGCTCAGGGCTCTTGCTGGGGCAGGGTGAAGGTGGACGAGTGCAACGTAGAGTGCAGGACAACGACACAGCACTTCCCGGGCTCCCTGGGGACGTGGAGGCAGCGAGGCCACCATGCTTTACAGAAACAATGTCTTGTCACAGGCCTTGGTGCCAGAGACAACAGCCATAGCCAAGAGGACAAAGATCTCAGTTCTGTTGGAGGCTTTTAGCCTTGTCAGTGCCCTCGGCTGTCTCCATCACAGGCTGTCCTACGCTGTCCCATGCCTGTGCCTGTTTCCCTGCAGACTGTAGACACCCAATCTGCTTCCCCACCTTGCTTTCACTTGGGATCAACTTACCTCTCCTGATGTCTCCCTGTCCTCACAGGCTTTTCCTTGAAATACAAAGTCAGGGGCTGATCACAGGCTCCCTTCTGGGTGACCTGTAGCACCACAGCACAGCACTACTCTTTGAGTGACATTTCCATTTCCTAATGTCATGTCTGAACCTCTCAAGCTGGTGGGTGTGGCTCTTTCCCCTTCTCATGCTGTTTCCTGCTAACCAGAAAAGCTCCACAGTCTCTGAAACCACCCTTCAAGCAGTCACAGGGTCCTACTCTGCTTCCCTTAGCCTCCACTTCAGCAGGCTAAAGAGGCCCAAATTCCTCTGCCTCTCCTCATGGATGGGGTTATTCTCCACTAGGTGCAGGACTTGACACTTCTGGTAAATCTTCATGAGATATCTGTTCTCCAAATCTCCCAAATTTCTCAAGGTCCTTTTGGACTGAAGGGCCTCTGTGGCAAAAAAAAAAAAGAAAAAAAAAAAAAAGAAAAAAACAGTGCCAATGGGGAAATTATATGGGGAAATAATCATCGGTGGGCTACTTGTATAGGAGGGGATCAGGATGGTGAAAGAGACAGACTTAGAAGGAGAAAAGAAAAAAAAAGGAAATTAAAATGAAGCAAAGGATTGATCAGGGCTGCTTTGGGGGTTCCTGCCAAGAAGCCCTGCATCTGAACAATTCTGACTGGAGAAGGACAAGAAAGCTGACCTGCTTCCACTGTCATGGGGAACCTGCATACTTTCCCCGACATCAAAGAGTGAAGACACGCAAGGCTTTTGACACTCTCCCATCACATCCTCCTAGGTAAGCTCAGGAAGTGTGGGCTAGATGAGTGGACAGTGAGGTGGCTTGAGAACTGGCTGGATGGCCAAGCTCAGAGGGTTGTGGCGAATGGCTCAGAGTCAAGTTGGAGGCCTGTGGCTAGTGGTGTCCCCCAGGGGTCAGTCCTGGGTCCAGTCTTGTTCAATATATTCATCAATGACCTGCAGGAAGGGACAGAGTGCACCCTCAGCAAGTTTGCTGATGATACTAAACTGTGAGGAGAGGCTAACACACCAGAAGACTGTGCTGCCATTCAGAGTGACCTGGACAGGCTGGAGAGGTGGGCGGAGAGGAACCTCCTGAAGTTCAACAAAGGCAAGTGCAACGTCCTGCACCTAGGCAGGAATAATCCCCTGCACCAGTACAGGCTGGGGGTTGACCTGCTGGAAAGTAGCTCTGCAGAGAAGGACCCGGGAGTGCTGGTGGACAGCAAGTTAAACATGAGGCAGCAGTGTGCCCTTGTGGCCAAGAAGGCCAAGGAGATCCTGGGGTGCATGAGGCAGAGTGTTGCCAGCAGGTCGAGGGAGGTGATCCTGCCCCTCTCCTCAGCCCTGGGGAGGCCTCACCTGGAGTCCTGTGTCCAGTTCTGGGCTCCCCAGTACAAGAGAGACATGGCCCTACTGGAGAGAGTCCAGCGGAGGGCTACCAAGATGATTAGAGGGCTGGAGCATCTCTCCTATGAAGAAAGACTGCAAGAGCTGGGCCTGTTCAGCCTGGAGAAGAGAAGATTGAGAGGGGATCTCATCAACGTGTACAAGTATCTGAAGGGGGAGTGTCAAGAGGATGAGGCCAGCCTCTTCTCCGTGGTGCCCAGCAACAGGACAAGAGGCAATGGGCAGAAACTGAACCACAGGAAGTTCCATCTGAACCTGAGAAAAAACTTCTTCACTGTGGGGGTGACAGAGCATTGGAACAGGTTGCCCAGAGAGGTGGTGGAGTCTCCTTCCCTGGAGATATTCAAAACCCGTCTGGATGTGATCCTGGGCAATATGCTCTAGGTGACCCTGCTTGAACAGGGAGGTTGGACTAGATGATCTCCAGAGGTCCCTTCCAACCTAAACGATTCTGTGATTCTGTGATTCTGTGACCCAGAGGAGGAAAAATCATAGACTCCTTCAAGGTGGAAGGGACCTCAGGAGGTCTCTAGCCCAATCTCCTTGCTCACAGCAGGGTCAGCCCTGGGGTTAGACCAGGTTATTCTGACCTTGATCCAGTCTGGTCTTGGAAACCTCCAAGGCAGGAGACTGCACAGCCTCTCTGGGCAGCCACTTCCAATGCTTGATCTTCCTCTTAGTGGAAAAGCTTTTCTTCATCTCCTGCATGAATGACTCTTCTTTCAACTTATGCTCGTTGTCTCTTGGCCTCCTACCATGCACTATGGTGAAGAGCCTGCCTCCATCTTCCTGATGACCTCCTCATAGCCATTGGAAGGCTGATCTGAGATCCCTCCAAAGCCATCTCTTTTCCAGGCTGAACAAGCCCCATTTCCTCACAGAGCAGGTGCTCCATCTCCCCAACTATCTTGAGGACCCTCTGCCAAACTCACTCCCAGTTATCAATTCCTTTCTTCTTCTGGGGACCCAAAACTGGATGCAGTATTCTCTGTGTGGTTTAATGAATGCCAACTAGAGGGGGATTATCATTTCCCTTGACCTCCTGGCTGGGCTCCTGGTCATACAGCCCAGGATGGTTTTGGCCTTCTTTGCTGCCAAGGTACCCTACTGGCTCATATTTTTTCTCTTGTCCACCAGGATCCTCAAGTCCTTTTCTGCAGAGCTGCTCCCCAGGCTCTCAGGCGCCAACCTGTAACACTGTGGGGTGTTGGTCTATCCCAGGCACAGGATAAATCCCAGGCATTTGTCCTTGTTGAATTTCACAAGGTTCCTGACAGCCTATTCCTGCAGCCTGCCTAGGTCCCTCTGAATGGCAGCCCTCAAACATATGACTGGTCTCCTCCGTCTCCAGTGTGGGGTCATTTACAAGCATGATGAGTGTTGCCTCCTCTCTGTCACTAAACAAGAGGATAAATGGGACAGGTTCCTGGAGAGATCAGCGGTGTTCCACTTCTCCCTGGCCTCCAGGAAGAGTACTACCCATTCACCACTGCCCTCTGAGCCTCATCATCCAAGCAGCTTGTTATCTATCTGGTTGTGTATTCCTCTACACATATGTTCTACCTTGCATACAAGAATATTGTGGGAGAGAGCATAAACTATCTTGCTCAAATCTAGGTAAAAGACATTAACTCTTCTCCAGCCACAAATACAGCTGTTTAATCACAGAAGGCAATCAGGTTGGTGGGGCACAATTTACACTGGGTAAATCCATGCTGACTGTTCCCTATCACCTTCTTCTCCGTCATATACCCAGAAATTTGATCCGAGAGGATTCGCTCCATGACACACTCCTCACCAAAGTGAGGCTGAACAGCCTGAGGGTCCCTAGGTTGTCCTGTTGGCCTTTTCTCAAAAACGGATCTAACATTTGCCTTTCTCCTGTCATTGGGACCTTGCCCAGTCTCCACACTCTTTCAAAGATGGTAGCGAGTGGCCTTGCTATGACAGTAGTCAGCTCTCGCAGCATCCTCCTATGCAGCCCATCCAGTCCTGATGACTTGTATGAGTTGAGTCCTCACCAGTAATCTCTCACTAGCCCTCATCCACTGTTGGTTGCTCTTCTCCTCAGGAGTCCTGACTCAAGGCACAGCAGCCTGGGAGACCTTGTTTGGGAAAAGTGAAGCTAACAAGGTGTTGAGTTCCTCAGACCTATCTGCCTCTGCTGTTACTAGATTCCCTGTCCCATTCAGCAGTGAGCCCACCCTTTCCTTTTGATTCTTTGATTCTTACTGAAGCAGTAGCAGCTCATCTTCATGCCCTTGTCATTCCCTGCAAGTGTCAGTCCTAGGGGAGCTTTGTCTTCCCTAACACCTTGCCTATGTTGCTGGACAATATTTCTAAATTCCTCCTTTACAGCCTCTTTCTCCTTCCCCTTCCCATATGCTGCCTTATTGCCCTGCCACTCAGGCATGAGTCACCTTTTTAGCGAAGCTGGTCCCTTGAGACATCTGCTAGCTTTACTGAGTATTGGTATGGACCATTGTTGTGCTTGGCAGGAGCTATTCTTAAAGACCTACTGCCTTTCCAGAGCTCCTGGGCCCTTCAGAGCTCCCCACTACTCCCTTGAAGAGGCCAAAGACTTCTCTTAAGTCCAGAGTCTATGCTCTGCTACTGTCCTATCTCACTCCCTTCAGGATCTGAGACTCCACTTTTTAATGGCCACTGTACACAAGGCTGACTATCCCATCCCTGATCAGTTCTTCCCTATTTGCAATTTCCAGATCCAGGAAAGCATCACCCTTCTTGGTCCATTTGGCAGCTGTGCTACGAAGTTGTCCCTGGCACCCTCCAGAAACCTCCTGGACTCCTTAAGCACTCTGCTGTTTGCCCTTCCAGTCAATGTCAGGGAGATTAAGGTCTTCCCATAAGAACCAGAGCCTGTGATGCACAGACTTCCTCAGGTTGCTTAAGGGAGACTGTGTCCACCTCCTCACCTTGGTCAGGTGGTCTGTAACTCCCATCAGAATGTGAAACCTATTCTGATGCTCCCCTACAAGCTCTCACCCAGCCCCTTGACCGTCCCAGGGAAGAGCTCCATTCATCTGAGCTGCCCCTTCACACAGAGGGCATCCTCCCTCCTCATCTTCCCTCACAGTTGCTCCTGAAGACCTTGTACCCTACCAGCACAGCCCTCCAGTCATGTGAGTGATCCCACCATATCTCAGTTATTCCAGAGATGTTTCACTCCTGTGCACTCCTGTGCATCTCTATCTGCTCCCCTCTGTGCCCCAGGCTGCATGCACTTGTGTATATTTGGGCTGCAGAGCCCCAGCTGTGGCACAGATTTGTCATGGTGAAACATGTTAACAAGAGCCAAGGACACCGTTTGTGCAGTGGCTCCACTTCAGAGCAGAGACAGGCTGGCATAGGTAGCGATGGCAACATAATGGTGAAATGAGGTTTCCACTAAGAGAGCAAATTCTGCCAGGGAGAAACAGAGCTGGGCCATGCAGAAATGGCAGGAGACGAGTTTCCTGCACAAGCTGACTTTGTAGCACCATGAGGCCTGTGACAGAAGTGAACTGATCTCCAGGAAGGACAAGGCACCCCTGAAGAAGTCCCTGGGCCTGGACAGCCTGAGATACAGCCATTCTGTGGACACCATTAGCACAGTCCATGTTCATATCATCTGGAGGTGGAAAGAAGTTCAGGAGGAGGAGAGCTAGAAGGATTTGGGACTGCAGAGATTAGAGTGGGGACCTTGGTGTGATGTGCTTCCCATTTTTGCACCACACTTGGGGTGTAGACAGGATGGACTTTGCCTAAAGACAGTAGTAGAATTCAGTTGTTTGAGCATAGGTAGGGAACCCAAGATGCCCTGGGATACTTGCCCAGGCACATGGCACATGCCTGGGCCCCCTTCTGTCTCTTCAAATATCACCAGGTGTTTGTGTGTGGGGAACTGACTCCCAGCCTCCATCTCCATTGATTACAATGGGAGTTTAGGCAAGGAGCTTGCATGCAGACATCTCTGTTGTGCACACTTCAGCTTGGGCAAGGGGAATCCCACCTCCTGTGTGTTTGTGGAGTTCACGGGAGGGATCTGAATCCCACTCCACCCCTGGGGCTTCTAACCTGGCATAAGACGTCCAGATTGGCTAATCTGAATTACCTTTTGAACCGTGAAAAATGAACTCCCTTCTTGTCCCTATCTAGGTGTCCTGCCTAGTTAAGAGATGGGAAGAGGGACTTCCAGAGTGGGACGTTTCTACGTCTCATAGATAACCCTCCTCTGATGAGACCAATTACAATGCTGGAATTGGTATACCTCCACTATTCAGAGAGAGAGCAGAGATGATTATTTTAGTGTACTTCAATGAACATTTCCCAGGAGGAGGGAGTACAAAGGATAAATAAAGTCACACGTTCAGCTGGGCAACTGTTTTGGAGTGGGACCAGGCTCCTGGGATTGAGAGAATTCATGACAACCTAGCAGCATTGCTGAGAAACAGCTCTGTGCAGGAGCAGCTCCTCTTCAAAGAGCAGCTGAAGGAGAAATCTTCACAGCCCTTGGCATGGTAAGTCTCTGGCTGTAGAGTAATACAACTGAGGTTCCTTCTAAACCCATCCCATCCCACCAGTGATTTTTAGGATGTCTTTCTTGGCTTCTCAAATGCAGAGTAGAAGGAGGAGCTTCAGAGCAGGGATTGCCTGCCACACTGTCAGAGGGACAAGACTTCCTGCTACCTTGTTCCAGGGACAGCTGCAGTGGTGTTAAGCCAGGGTGTGCACAGAGGTCTGCCCAGGGCTGTAATTCAGAGCAGTGTCCTTGCACCCCAGGGAGCTGTGTGTGGGGGCTGGGGCAGTGACTCTGTCACCCATGATGGTCAGCACTCAGCCTGCCCAGGGAACACCCCATGGCACTGCAGGGAGAAGCTCTGAGTGGGAGGATGAACCTATCAGGGCAGGTTCATTCTCCCATTAAGAGGCTGCTGCATGGGTCAGGGCTGCCCACAGCTCTAGCTCATGCACTGGGCATGTCCGAGGGGTCTTTTCAGAGGAAAGTGAAAAAAAGGCTACTTGAAAGGGAAGGAGCTTTCCCCTCGGTGTCTGTGTTTTCAGGTTCCTAATTTTGGCAGAGAGAAGAAAGGAAAGAGTTTTCTGGTTTGGCAAGGGCCTGGGATTCCTGAACCTTCACTCTCAGAGATCAGTAGGTCTGTGAGAAACCTCAAAAAAACCCCCCCTCAACCTACAAACAGCACCAGCATCACCTTTATGGCCTCATCAGGATTTATGTGACCTGCTCCTTAGGAGCTGCAAGCGCAAATATACCCCTGGCCAGTGCCCTGGCTATGGGAGGTTTCTGTAGGGCAGAACTGAGCAAAGTGAGAGTGGGATGGGGTCTGTGAGCACCAGCAGGGAAAAGACACTGGGACAAATGTGTCAGGGGCATCTTTCTCAAAGAAAATAAACAATATTTAAAACACTCTTCCACAAACCACATCCTTTAGAACTGGGTGTGAAGATGCTGAAAAGTCCTTCCACATGATGAGTAGATTTCATTTGACAGAAACTGTGAGTGTCAGAGCTATTCATCCCCATGCCCGTGTACCCCCTGATATACAGCAGGATGGACTCCTCCGAAGCCCATGTGTAGAGGTGTTCCTCACAACACACTCTGCCAGCACAAACTAGAGCTCAAGCAAAGAAACTGCACAAAGGACCTCCCAATAAACAAAGAGGCAATGCAGTGTTCTTAATGAGAAATGGAACATTTTATTTATTTATTTATTTATTCTTTAAATGTCTGTCCTAACTTGTCCCTCTCTTTTTCTCCTTGGATAGTCCCCCATGTCCCAAGGAAGCAAATGTCCAACAGCAGCTCCTTCAATGAGTTCCTTCTCCTGGCATTCGCGAACACACAGGAGCTGCAGCTTTTGCACTTTGTGCTGTTTCTGGGCACCTACCTGGCTGCCCTCCTAGGCAACAGCCTCATCATCACAGCCATAGCCTGTGACCACCACCTCCACACCCCCATGTACTTCTTCCTCCTCAACCTCTCTGTCCTCGACCTGGGCTCCATCTCCACCACTGTCCCCAAATCCATGGCCAACTCCCTGAGGGACACCAGGACCATTTCCTACTCAGGATGTGCTGCCCAGGTCTTCTTCCTCTTTTTCTTTTGTTCAGCAGAGTGTTCTCTCCTCACTGTCATGGCTTATGACCGTTTTGTTGCCATCTGCAGACCCCTGCACTATGGGACCCTCCTGGGCAACAGAGCTTGCGTCAAGATGGCAGCAGCTGCCTGGGGCACTGGTTTTCTCTATGCTCTGCTGCACACTGCAAACACACTTTCACTACCACTCTGCCAAGGCAATGTCGTGGAGCAGTTCTTCTGTGAAGTTCCTCAGATCCTCAGGCTCTCCTGCTCAGATGCCTACCTCAAGGAAGTGGGTTTTTTTTGTGGTTACTCTTTCTGTAGTGTTTGGGTGTTTCATTTTCATTGTGTTGTCCTATGTGCAGATCTTCACAGCTGTGCTGAGGATCCCCTCTGAGCAGGGACGACACAAAGCCTTCTCCATGTGCCTCCCTCATCTAGCTATTTTCTCCCTGTTTGTCAGTACGGGCACATTTGCCTACCTGAAGCCCCCCTCCTTCTCCTCCCCAGCCCTGGATCTGGTGGTGCTGTTCTGTATGCAGTGGTGCCTCCAGTAGTGAACTCCCTCATCTACAGCATGAGGAACAAAGAGTTCAAGGATGCATTGAAGAAACTGGTTCAGTTGGTACTGTTTCAGCAGCAATGAGCTGTCCATCTCTCTTTACAAGTGATTTCCAATTTATCTCAGGCAACTCTTGTGCTTTTGGTGTTCTATCTGCGATAGTCATGTTTGTACACAAATGTTTGAATTCCTCCCTTCTCCAGAGGCACAAATCCCATCTGTCTGGCCAAGAGGCTTTCTGTAAATCTGCCTCTCACTGTGTCAGAGCTGGCCTCCCACATAACATCTCTGTAATAAATGATGATTTTCTCAGTAATGTGCCTGAAGGTTGGGCTCTTCTTCAGGAGCTGGAGCGAAGAATGCACTCCTGCAACTGCACCCGAAAAGGCCCTGTTGCTGTGCTTGGGTTTGCAGGGTGTGCTCATTGGGTGATGTGTGAGGGAATGAGGGCTGGATTCAGCCCTCACTTGTGGGTGCCCAGTGCCCCCAGAGAGAGTGAATGGTCAAGAAGTATCTACTGGGGACTGTCTCACATATTCGAGGGCTGGTGATAGCTTCTGGCTCTTCTGGATGGGAATATGGAGCCACCTGGAGAGCACAGGGGATCTCCCAGGACAGTTTGTGCCTGGGATGGGCAGTGAGTGGAGTCTCACAAAACCAGGTGGAGTCACTCAAAGTAAAAGGCTAAACCAAAGAACACACCTAATGAGGACTTGGCTATCTCAGGAGAGGCAGTGGGGACTCAGCAGGCAGAGGGAAGGGAGCCTCAAGAGTGGTTCATATCATCTACCATGAAAAACCGTGGGCTGGATCTAATGACACATGTGAACCCATACTGAGCCACTGGAAATGCTTTTTGTGATTGCTCTGAGCATCTTCTGCAGCCACAGACCCTGGGGCTCTGGGGAAAGGAATCAAGATGTGAAGGGCCCTCTGAGCCCACGTAGGAACCCACAGTGCATATCTCTCATTGGAAATGGCTGCCATGGGCTGCCTGCATGGTCCCAAGGATCCCTGCAAGACCATACTTGGAGGGAAAATTGAAATTGTTCTCCTCCGGCCAAAGCAGATGTTGCGCATGGGCCAGGAATGAACCCTTGAAGAAGGGTGTCTCACGCTTTACTGGGGACACACATGAGCTCAGTGTGATGTCTTTACACCGTGATTCTCCTCAATTCCATTTAGACCATTGTGCTGCAGAATAATTTTGGCTGTGAGGGAGCTCTAGTCTCTAATAATTCTCTAGTCTGAGTTCCTAATCTGTCAGTCACTTGTCCTAGCTCCTTCTCAAAATAGCTCCATTTGGTCCACTCCAAGCTGGTCCACTGTTTGATCCCTTAAGGAGAAGATATTTTCCTTTTTTTTAAGTGGGAGGTCTCATGTTTCCACTTGTGCCCATTGCCTCTTGTCCTTCCACTGTCCATTTTTCACCAGAGCGTGGCTCTGATTTCTCTGCACCCTCCCATTTGGTTGCTGTAAAAGAGCAATAAGGTCTCCCCTGAGCCTCCCCTTCTCCAGGCTCAACACTCCCAGGTCTCTCAACATCTTCGTATGCCTCATGGGCTCCAGGCCCCAACCATTGTTTGGTGTCTGCTGTTCCCCATCTGTCACTGCCTTTCTTGCATGAGGGAGCCACAACTAGACAGAGCACTCCACATGTGGCTCACAGTGTCAGATGGAGGGGCCTCCACTGCAGGCTGTTCCCTGCAAAAGGAGGAAACCCCGATGTTCCTAGCACAGAGCTGATGTCGAAGCAGCATCCAGAGCCCAGCCAGCCCCAGCAGCCTCAGCCCTCCCTGGCCCAGCCGCAGGGCCCTGAGCAGTGCTGCTCACCCTGCCCCACTGCCCCTTGTATTTCACATACCCCCATGCCCTGTCCCAGCCCTGATGCTGGCTGGCTGCCCTGGGCCAGCAGGGCAGCTCCAGCCACCTGCAAGGGGCAAAGGGCACAGGAGGAATGGGCTGAGGGGAGGCTGGCATCCCTCTGCCTGGCTGGAAAGGGATCTGTGGTGTGGGAAGAGGTGCAATATAGGGTTTTCATTAACAATGAGAGCATAGGATGTAACATCTGTCACAAACATTGGTAGATTTTGGTGACCAACCTTTAAGAATATCACACCCATGATGTTCGGTAAGGCTCATTTCCTCTTTTACTAACCAAATCCATTTTTTATTATCATTTATCATCATTCCTTCTCTTTCTTCTAAGCACTTTCCAGTTTCAGACAGGTGTTGACTAACCTTGGTGGTTTTTTTGAAAAAGTTGTCGAGTTGATGGAAGTGTTGATGGAATTCCAAGTGTTACTGATGTATTAAATGGTACAAAATAAGACTTTGTTTGTTCAGTCATATGAGAAGTTAACCAGTAAGTCTGCTTGGTGATTTGGTCAAAAAACATATGTCACATTTCAATGGCAAATGCTGCCTTTCATGTCTGTAGTTCCCATTTCACTCTACTGTAAAACCAAGTGCAGCTATCCATCCAGTGTTATTACATATAGCTACATTTGGACTAAGGTTAGAACTTAGGGTTCGTGTAACTTTATTGCTTACTGTAAGTCATTGACCGTGTGCTATTACAGCTGGTATTCCTCCTGTAACTAATTTTAAGGATGGCTTGCAAATTAGCTTCAACACCCGACTTATCCCATGGGCAGTGTAGAAAGGCAGAACCTGGTAGAAATCGGTTTCGGGTGTCCTTCCAGTTATTGGCATTCCCCCAGTGAGAAGGTAATGCCAGATTTCTCTGCAAAAGAAGACACCCAGGTCTTGGACATCATCCAAGCCTCACTTAAGGTTATTTCTACTCCTGTAAGGATGTATTTCCAGCCTTCAGGTATTTGGATGAGCCTGAAGGGGGGCCTAAAACAAAGGCTACCCTCTGATTCCCTTTGTGCTGAGATTAATTCAGCTTTCTTTGCAATAGCTATGGCGAGCCACACCCTACGTTCTTCCCTGAATCTTCTTCCATTGTGGGGATTTATTGGTCGGTCACAATGCAATAAGCAAGTAGAGTTAAATTATTTGGAATATGTTCTGGGATATCAGATTAGAATGCACATAGGTGCCTTTGTCAAAATAAACAGCTAAAGGTATGAAAAGAGGCTTCTAGGCTTAAATACAGTCGAGGATGAACTTCAAAGAACATGAACTCAAGGGTTTGAAAAAGAAAGATTGCTTTTATCCTAAAAAAAATAAATCTCATTTTTAATGCAGTCATCCCAGACAAATTTCTATGTGAGTTCACATGAGGTTAGCTGTTTTGCTTTTGTAAAACACAGGGAACATGTTGTAAGTTTTACAACAATTTTTTAGACAACGGACAGACATCTTTTTCCAATTCTAACCATGCTGGCTGAATAGGCCAACATCCTCCTACTTATATTAGTAGAGGGCTTAATTTATACACTGCGTAACGTGCTTCCGCCTGAATCAGTCCAGTCTGCTCCTCAGCTCTTTGACCTAAGCTAAGTCTGTTTGAAGCCCGTTTGGGAGCCCTCCCTTGACCCTGGTTGCCAGCAGAACTCCCAAGGGCAATAATCTCTCCAGCACAGAGATGGCAACAGATTCCTGGGGGGATGATACTGCCTGAACCTGGTGGAGCTCTGGGCAGAGCGAACCGCTGTCTGCAACCCCCTTTTCTTCACAGAGCGCAGCTGCGGTTTCTGTTTTGATTGAGCAGCTCACGCAAACGTTCACCGTTAGGGCACGGCAGAGCTGTTACTGTGTGGCATGTTTTCCGGCTGGACTTTGTCATTTCGCAGGAGCTTGATCATGGAGATCCTCAAGCAGTCGAGCATGCGTTCAGAGTGTTGAGACGGTATCAGCGCTGACTCCCTCCCTGAAGTCTGGGCTCCCCGAATCATCAGTTCCAGCGAGTCTGAAGTTAATCAGCGCTGCGTTTCATCGTTTGGCTGTGAGAGGCAGAAGGAAGTGAAGAGGCCTCAGGACTTGGCCAGCAGGAGCTGGGGAAAAGGCTCGCTGAAGGCCAAGGCCGGCTGAGGTGGCCGGGGCGGCGGGTCGGAGCTCCCTGCTGGGCTGGGTCAGGGGAGGCTCCGGGAGGGTCCGGCTCTGCGCAGGGTCTCTGGGGAGCGGTGCGGCCCGGGCTGAGGGCGAGGGCCGGGCCGAGGGCCGGGGCGAGCGGGAAGGGGGCCAGCTGCGGGGCGGCTCCGCGGCCGGGCAGGGCCGGGCCGGGGCAGGGCTGGGGGCGGGTCGGGCTGCGGCCGGGGCCGGGCTCCAGGGCGGCGGCGCCAGGCCGGGCCGGGCCTGACAGCAGCGCTGCGCCTGCGCCCCGCCTGCCCCGCCCTCTGCGCTGGCGGGCCAATCAGCTGGCGAGGGCAGGCCGCGGGCCAACGGCAGGGCCGGGGTGAGCCGTGAGCGACACGCAGGCCGCCCAATGGCCGCCGCGCCTGGCCGTGGCGCAGCCCGTCTGCCCGCCCCCCCGCCGGGCCTCGGCCCCGGCCCGGGAGTTTGGTGCTGCCGCGGGCGAAGTCCTGGCTCTGCAGCTGCCCGGCCCGAAGGTCTCGGCCGCGGGGAGGGAGGCGTCGCGGGGCCGTGCTGGTGCCCCGCCGAGGCAGCTGCCGGGCGGGAGCTCTGGGCGCCAAGGCCGGAGGCTTTGGGGCAGCGCCGGCTCCGGCGTGCTCGGGGCTGGGGCTCGCCCAGAGGGATCGTCTCTCGGTGCCGAGCCCCGAGGAGCGGTTTGTCCTGGACGTGCAGGTCCAGCCCCACCGCGGTGTCCGCGGGGCACCCGCTGGGGGATGGCTGTGGTGGTGGTGGGTGTCAAGGAGGTTGGTGTGGTGGGTCACAAGGATGGCTGAAGGGCTGGAGCGTCTCCCGTCGGAGAGAGGCTGAGGGAGCCGGGAGTGTTTCGCCTGGAAACCAGAGTGGTGGTGGGATGTTTTCCGGGTGTCCAAACAGGTGATGTAGGGAGGGTGTGAGGGGGACGGAGACCGTGGTTCGGAGTGGTTGTCAGTGGTGTGGAGTGAGAGGAGGAGAGGGAATGGGCACCAAGTGGCCAAGCAGGAAATTCCACCTTGTTCACTGTGAGGGTGGTCAGAGAGTGGAGCAGGTTCCCCGAGTGTCTGTGGGGTCTCGACTGTGTGAGATACTGCAAACCGTCCTGGCCTGGTCCTGGGCAACCTGCTGTAGGTGCCCCTGGTTGAGCAGGGGGTGGGAGAAGGGGATCTCCAGAGGTCCCTGCCAACATCATCTATTCTGTCACTCTGTGAAAACAACAAACTCAGAACAAAAGCAACTTTTTGAGGAAAAATGAGTAGCCGAAGAGTTACTAGCAGCAGGTAGACTGGCTGTGTTGTTTTCAGTGCTTGTGGATGGGAGGAGGGAAAAGAAATAGGATTTTTGATTCAAGGTCTTCATATCATGCTCATTAAGAAAAAGGAAAAAAAACCTCATGAGTTGGGCTTTCAGGATGGAGGCAGCTGTGATGTTGCTGCTGGGAGGTGGAAGGACTACAGGAGAGGGGCCTGGAGGCAGCAGCCACCTCATCTGCCTCCTGCAGCAGAATTTATCCACGTGCTGGTGACCAGGACTTCCCTGGGGAAAGGCTCTCGCCCTCTCTGCTGAGTGGGAGAGCCTGGGAAAAGGAGTTTCTGAGCTGAGATGCCGAGCACCGAGTGCTGGGGGCTCTCGCTTGGTCTGCTCGAAGAACTGGACACATTGGGAGGGTGATATTCTTTCTTTTGAGGGAACAATTTCCTCATGTGAGCATGCAAAGACTAGTCCTAGACTGGAAGTGCCTAGGATGGAGGTCCATGAGTCTGTTTGGCACCTTCCTTACTCATTTGGCATTTCTGTTTCTGTGTGGCCAGATGCAAGGGCCCTTGGTACTTCCTTTTCCTCCTTTGGACACCTCATCTGATAGTGGTGGACCTTTCTCTCTACAGGGCCATGTTGGCCAAATCCTTGGCTCCCAGCAATCAATGCACTGCCATCAGTTCCTGCCTCCAGTCCCACCTCTCTCAGTGTGCCCTTGTATGAGAGATGCTCCAGAGCCGTAGTCATCTTTATGGCCCTTTCCTGGAGTCTGTGCAGCAGGCCCATGTCTTTCTTGTACAGGAGAGCCCACATTTGGACCCACTTGAGGCTCCAGGTGCGGCCTCACCAGTGCTGAGCAGGAGGGAAGGAGCTCTTTTCTTGACCTGCTGGCAAGGCTCTTGCTACTGCAGCCCAGGATACTGTTGGCCTCCTTTGCCATGAGGGTGCATTGCTGGCTGATGACCAACTTGTCCACCAGGACCCGCAGGTGCTTCTCTGGAAAGCTGCTCCTCAGCCGGTCAGTCCCCAGCCTGTTGTGGTGCATGGGGATATTTCTTCCCATGTGCAGGACTTGGCGCTTTTGTTTGGTGACCTTCATGAGGTTCCTGTCTGCCCATTTCTCAGGTCCCTCTGAGTGACGGCACAATCATGTGCTGAATCAGCCACTCCTCCCAATTTTCTGTCATCTGCCAGCTTGCCTCGGATTCCTTTGGCCCCATCATCCAGATCATGAATGAAGATCTTAAACAAGGTTTGCTACATTGCTCCCAGGATCCTTCCTGGACTGCCTCCATTCGGCTGTGCTCCCACACAAACCCAAGAGGTACCTGAAGGCAGAATTAGTCCACGTCCTGCTCTAATGAATGATGTGACTGGGATTTTATGGCATCGCCTTCCTCCAGTTTTCCCAGTCCTTGCAAAGGATTCCTTGCTCTTGCCCCTCCCTCACTCCCAAACTAGATGCAAGGGCGCACAACACGTGTCTTCAGGACAGTGTTGCAAATGCACCTCAGGCTCCGAGGAAAGTGTCTTGCCATCTTGGGCACATAGGAAAGAACTACCACTGCTACAAAACACTGGAAATGTCTTGCAATGTCATAAATGTAGAGACTACATAGGATGAAGAAGAAAGCTAGGAATTTGTTCCACACTACCGTAGTCCCAAAGAAAGTAAACATCTCCCTGGCCACCAGCAAGGAGGTCGCAGGCTGCTCCTTGCTGACAGATGTGAAGAGTGCCACTCAGCAGACTCACACTCAGTCCCCAAAGGAGAGACATGGGCAGTCCCTGGAGGAGAATGTGGACCAGGCAGCAGTCGTGTATGTTATGGGTAAGGGGCTGGGGAGGGCTCTGGGGAAGGAGGTGCAAAGGCCAGAGGGGGAAATGCCGAGCTGTGGGTCTGTCCAAGTGCTGTGTGGGGCTGGTGTGTGCACATCAGCAGAGCTGCTTAGGCAAGAGCAATGCAGGCCTGAGCCCCTTGTGGCTAGTTGTAGGGGTCAGAAGGGATTGCTTGTTGGAGCACATCACAAGGCAGCTACAGGCACCGCTCCTGTGTGCGAGGCTCCTGCCTGCCCTTTTTGGGAAGGCAGGTACTGGGACGCCCGGCACAGATGCTCACTGCGAGCTCGCTGGGAAAGGTCAGCACTTTCTCTCCCGTTATGGCCAGAGGAGGAAGGCAGCTTTTCCCTGTCAGCAGGGTAGTGCGAGCACTGTGCATGCAACTGCGGAGACATTAGTTAAATGTGAAAACAGAAGCTGCCCCCCAAAGCGCTGTGTGTTCTGCTGCAGCCTGCCTGTTGCCTTGGGAGTTGCCTTCCAGGTGGAAAGTAGAGGGCAGCCGGGAGAGTAAATGCAAAGCAGGCAAAGTAAGAGCTGGTCAAGGCCACCCCTTTCTCTGTCCCTCTTAGGATCACTTGAGTGAGCTTTAATTCTGGAGGTGTTTGAGAAGGAGGCATTTTAAATAGCCCTGCAGACTTAGGAAACTCTCACCTTCAAAAACCAAGACGCTAACTTGCCCTCTTTTCTCTGTTCTTCAGATGATTATTTAGCTTCATTTGGAAGGGTACTTAATTTTTGGAGTAGGATATGCTCTTCTGGGACTGACTTTTTTGTGTGTTTGAATCTCCTCACAGCTTAGGTGCTAGATTTATTCATTAATAGTCATGGAGAAATTTTCAATGCTGTGTTGTCTAATAAGGCAAGAGAGAGAAAATGTTTGGAAGAGTTTCTTTAAAATGCAGCTCTTAACCGTCTGGCATCCAAACAGAAAGCCGGTGAAGATCTTCTCCAATTCCAAGTGTGCTAAGTGCATTTTGAACCAAGGAGGAGCTCCCTGGGAAGCACAACCCCATGAGAAGCCTGTAACAGCCCCCCATCCCGCGTGGGGATCAGGCCAGGGCAGCATCTCCCACGGGGCGGGCTGTGACGGGGGTCGAGAAGGGCTGCAGTGCCCCCCGTCAGGGGGTCCCGGCCTCCCCCCACAGAGGCGTCCCGGGAGGACAGTCGCAGCAGGGCTGAGGTCGGGCGCCGTTGGGGAGGGGTCTCTGCCCATTTTGGAGGCTGGACAGTGCGGGGAGCCCCCGTCCTGTCCCCGAGGGGAGGCGCTGGGTCCCCCTGGGCCCGTGGTTCAGCCCGGCCCCGATTCCATCCCGGTGCGGCAGTTATCGCCGTGGGAACGCGGATGCAGCGGGCTCCAGACGTGTTGCCCAGCACCGCGTGGGGCAGCAGGAGGATCTGGGCTCTCCCCGGAGCAGGCACTGCGTGGAGCAGCAGGAGGACCTGGGCTCTCCCCGGAGAAGGCACTGTGTGGGGCAGCAGGAGGATCTGGGCTCTCCCCGGAGCAGGCACTGCGCAGGGCAGCAGGAGGATCTGGGCTCTCCCCAGAGCAGGCACAGGATCCCACCGCCCCTCGGCGCGAGCTATGGGGAGGCGAGTCAGAGTGCAGAGTTGGGTGCCGCAGCCGCAGCAGGTAGGAGGCGCTGGGTGGGATGGGAGGCAGGTCAGGGCCATGGGGCTGGGGGCCGGGGTCGGTCCTCACAGTGTCCCCAGACCCCCGAGGGGGTGGTAGGCAGGGACCAAAGTGGTACCTTGGATGGTTTTGCCACGACAGCCGTCCCGTGCTGGGTCCCCACAGCTCTTCAGAGCTGACAGCCACAGACATCCCCTCCCTGTCCCCTCCCCATCCTCATCCCCATCCCGGGAGAGCTCTCGGGGAACGGTTTTTACCCTCCTGCTGGCCAGGGTCCCTGTGCACACACACAAAGCTGATGCTCTTTCAAATCCAAACAGCCCCTTTGGGTCCAGGCAAGTGGCAAGGGTACCCTTAGGGCAGGAGCTGTCTGCATCAAAAGAGGAAGAGCTTTTCCTTCAGTCCTAAAATCCCAGAAACTGCCTGGCCTCAGGCACACAAAGCCTCTGTGTGATGATAAGGCTGACATGAAGGTGAAAGGTGGCCACAGACCACTGCCAAGAGCCCTGGCACAATTTGCAGCCGCCAGGGCTGGGACAGCACGGGGACTGGAGCCCCAGGCACACAGTCCCTCGCACAGCGCCAGCCCCTTCGGGGGGCTGGGGATCACGGGACAGGGTTCCCTCCCTGGTGGCCGCACACTTGGGGCTGACAGCTCCATTGTGCAAGGGGTTCTTGTCCTGCCCACCTGGATCAGTGCGTCCCCTGTCCTTGAGCAAGGCCACCGCACATGCACAGAGCAAGGCCACAGCCGAGGCGTGGAGACACTCAGTTCTGCCTTGTGCCGTTTCCCAGCAGGGCATCGTGAGACGGTTTCTCACCTTCGTGGGGACCATGCTGTGGAACTTGTGGCTGTGGTGTTTTATCCAGCTGAAGACGTGGGGGAGAGGCGAGCAGCAAGGCAGCCGAGGAAGAAGGCGGCTCCAGTGTACTCAACTGGGTAAGAACCTCGTGGCCAGAAGTACCCTCAGCTTCTGGCAGCGGAGGCAATGGGGAAGGTGCCCTCCAGGTTCCTGACACAGGGTCTGGGGTCAGACTGTGGCATGGCCCTTGGGGACACGGGCCTGTTCCATTGTATTGAACATGGCCCTGCTCCTCCCACAAGGACAGACCCTTCTGGGGAAAGCTAGGTGTGGCAGCTGGGAGCCATGGCAGCCTCATCACATAGCACCCTGGTGTGTCTTGCAGGAGCCACATCCGACCGCCGTGTGCAGCCCCTCATCAACGGTCAAAGACCTGCTCTCTCCTACAAGAAAGGGACAGGCTCCTTCGTGGCACAAGTCATCTCCGCCTTGGTGAATGCCGGCCTCGTGTGGGCTCTGGTGCCCCACCAGTGCCGTGTCACTGATGCCAGCTCACTTGGTTTCCCACAGACCTGGGCTCCTGCCTCTGCTCAGAGGCGAAAACGGACACAGGCTTTTGGCATCCTGTGGCGAAGACCGCCAGATACCCGTGTTCCCTGTGAGGTAGGGGAAAAGGCTGTTTCGTGCCCTTGTTCCTCCATCTTGGGGCCTTGACTCTCCCCTCCGTGCCTCAGTTTCCCCATCCTGGATCTATCACTGGCCCACTGGGCAGCCTGTGGGCTAAGTCAGAGGAGAGGCAAGCTGTAGGCTCTGCAAGCAGCAGGGTTTGAGAGAAAGGTGCTGGTCGAAGGCCAGGCGAGAGTGGGGCTCCTTGGGGTGTCTCCGGGGAGTTCATCTTGGGGCAGTGATAGTATCGGAGAGGAGGGGGACAATGCAGTGTAACAGTCTGAGAAGAGCGTGGGCAAAGGGGCTCTCTCTGGAGCCGTCATGGGCAGGAAAGAGCAGGCTCTGCCCAGGCATGTGTGGGATGAGGACTGTACTGCTAAAGGCCCGTTGGAGCAGGACAGGGACCAGGAGTGGGGTGGGGAGCAGGCTGAAGATTGTGAGGAGGCTGGAGAGTGGGATGAGGTGCTGAGGGCAGCCTGACAGCAGCAGTTAGGGACAATCTCCCCCCTCTGGTGCAGCAGGGGAGGCTGGGGTGAGGGCAGCCCCCCGGGGCAGGACAGGCTGCTTATCCGTGGAGTCGGGAGGAGAGCCCAGGCATGCACAGCGTGATGTGGGGTATAAGTACAAAACTAGGAGCTTGGGAAATATGTGTCTCTTTCTAAAAAGTCCTGAATCGTCCCTCACAAAGGAACCTTTTGGGTGGGTGGCTCAACACCATTGCATTGAAAGTGGAAATAAGGTGGGTGCTTTCACTGGAAGGGAAAAGGGGGCTGAGGGAGCAGCTGCCTGTGTCTGTGGGAAGGCCTGGGGCTGCCGTGGGGCAGCATGCAGAGCACCGGGGCCCCTTGTGAGAAGCTGTGTGGGATGAGAGGGCTGCCATGGGGCAGCATGTGGAGTGAGAGCTGTGTGGTGCCGCCTGGGGAATGGGAGGGTTGTGGGCGTTGCCAGGGCTGGCAGCTGCCCTTAGGGCAGCATGTCCTGCAACCCCCGCATGTGGGGCCCTGCTTGGAGGGAGCCCTATCCCTCTGCCTCCCCACATCCCCCTTTGCTCAGGGTGGGGAACCGTGTGTCATTGCAGTCCCTGACAGCGAGCAGCGAGACACCGAAGCCCAGGAGGACAACCGGCCGATGGGGAAACCTGGGGGGTACCGTGGCGCTGAGCACCAAAGCGCTGCCTCATCCCGTCTGTGTAAGAGGCTCTCTGGGGCCAGGATCAGTGGTAGCATGTGCCACTGTGCTGAGGAAGGGCTGTGGGAGTAGTGAAATGGGAGGGTTTGTGGGCCGAGGAGAGCCCTGAGGGGAGAGTGTGGGTACCTAGCCGCACGGGGCGGGAGGCCCAGTGCTGGGCACTGCATAAAATGGGAGAAAGTGGTGAGTGTCTGCCCACTTGTGGAACTAAAGGGAGGGTTAAGTCAGGCTGTTCTGTGTGTGGAGCAAAGGAGTGGGCTCAATCAGGGTGCTTGAGGGTGAAGCCTGGCCAGTGCTTTGGGGCAGTGAGCAGGTGGATTTCCAGCCTTCCCCATGTGCCGAGAGCGTAATTCTCTTGCTCCTGTGAAAGCACCACAGAAGGCTACTTCTGACCGACTGACCTGACAGTTTCTCCTTTTGCAGAGTGTGGAGCCACGCAGGCTGTGGCTCCCAGTCCACCAAGCCAACGTGAAGAACGTAAGCGCTGCTCGCAGCCTCCCGAGTGCTCAGCTCGGGCCTGCTCTCCTGCCAGGCAGAGACTGTCCAGAGCTTGTCTCTGCAGTGACGGTGGCCCTGGGGGACACGTGTGGGGCACTGAGCTGTCGCTGCTTGAAGCGACCTTGTGTCTATGTAAGAGGAGCAGGCTAGGGGAACAAGGCATTGGGACAGCTGGTTCCCTGCTGCAATGGAGGAAGGGTTTGGAGAGTGGAGGGGAGGGAGGCACTGGGGGTGGGGGGTGATGGACGTGTGAGCCCCAGCCATGTGGGGTGGGAGGAATGGTAGTGGGTGTTGGTGGAAGACGGGGGCTTAGGTCTGGACGCAGTCCTGGAGCAAAGGGGTGAGCTAGCTCAGGGTGTTTTCGGGATAGTTCTCGCCCCTGCTGCTTTGGTTGGTGAGCAGGTTTTGTGCAGCCTTCCCCATGGGCAGAGGTCAATAGGTAATAGAAAGGGAGGGTTTCACTCCCTTCTCGCCTGCTGGCAAGCAGCACACCGGCACGCCAGGGATGAATGTGCCCAGGCAAGTCCTTCAGAAATCCAGGGTCAGGGGAGGTTTCCCCAGAGGTGGGTGGGAAGGGGGATGTTATGTGCAGGGTGTTGGTCCCGTGCCTCGTTCGTGTGCAGTGCAGGGGTAGGTAAAAGCCTTTATTTTGATGGGGCCTGCCAGAGAGACGCAAGGAAGACGAGGGACATGACCACGCGCCCCAGACCAGCAGGTTTGCCGAGTCGAGCCAGGATCCCAGAGCTGACTGCAGAGCGGAGAAGGAGCCCTGAGCCACAGGCCTGCTCGCCCGAGCCAATCGTCGTTGACGACGCCCCAGGGACAAGCGATGCTTGGGACACCATTCGGTGCTGGACCCAGGACATGAGCCAGAGCCTGGAGAAGCCTTCAGCCTCGCCTCAGGTGAAGGAGTTTCCCTGTCTTGATGGGACAAGTGATGGGCAGCAGTGTGTGGAAGGGATTGGGACATAGAGGAAAAGCCAGGCTCCAGCAGCCCGAAGCAGGAGGGCTGGGAGGTGAGAGGGAGGCTGCCTTGAGGGCAGCACCGCCGATGGCCCCTTTGTCCCTGGAAGCACTTGATGGCCAGGAGGGGTGTTGCCTGGAGGAGTAGGGGCGGGGGGCTGCTAAGGGCACTGGGGCATGTTGGTTTGCGGTGGGCAAGCAGGCGGTGCTGGAAGTGGTGGTGGGTGGCAGGCAGCAGGAGGAGGGAGCGGCAGTGTCGGCGGGGGCATGGGTGCCATGGTGGGAGGAGGTAGGCGGGAGCCAGCCTGGTTGTGTGGGTATGTGGGGAGAGGAGGGCGAGTGGGTTGTGGGGAGGTGGGCCAGATGGGTGGGCGGGGGGGCGGTGATGGTGCCAGGAACAGTTTACTGGCACCTGCGAGGGTGCTTGGCACCGCGGGGAAGACCCTGCTTGTGGTGGGAAGGTGCAGGGCAAAAGCTGCGTAGTTGGTGTGGAGGGAAGGGAAGAGAGAGAGGCTGTAGTTGGCGTGGGAGCAGAGAGGTGGGCTGGCTGTGGTGCGTGCTCCCTTGTGGGCCCTTGGAAAGGGAGTGAGGCGAGGTGGGAGGCTGCTGAGCAGAGGGGCGCTGTTGCTGCTTGGCACCACGTTGGCCAGGAGTAGGGCTGGCGTGCTGCGTTGGGCTGCAAAGGCCTCCTTTGCTTTGTCAGGCTGTGGAGAGGGCCAGCACAGCCGCCTCGGAGCCTGGGAGAGAGCAGGAGGCGGCGAGCAGCAGCGGCGGCATGGGTGCTCAGGTATGAGCTAAGGGGGGAGCTGAGGCGCGAGAGGTTGTGAGGAAGGGCTTTGTTGGGGCTCTGTTGGTGGGCAGAGGTGGTGGTCTGCTGGGGGAGGGCGGTGTGAAGTTGAGCTGCTGCCCCCAAAAATGCTCCTGAGCTGAGGAGCCCTGGCGTGGGCAGAGAAGGAGCCCATGTTTGCTTCTCTCCCGGCTCCACCAAGCAGACCCATGATTCCCCCGCTTGGCCACTGGCTCCCCGAGACGGCAGCTTGGCTGCAGGCTTGGGGCAGGCGTGTGGTGCATGCAGGCCTTCCCGAAAGGAGCAGCTGCCTTTGCAGCTGGGGCCCCCGTTAGGCCCTCTGGGGAAAGGTGGCACAAAGGCAGTGCGCCAGCATGGTCTTCAGCCCCGCGTGCTGCCAGGCAGCTGCCCTGTGATGCAGGGAGCCCCTCAGGCAAGGCGTCTGTTGTGCTCGCAAGGCTTTGCAGGGGGGCTACTTGGGGGCAGGCAGGCGGCAGAGGCCCAAGGCGAGGGCCAAGCAGGGTGGTGGGTGGGAGCGCTTTGTGGTGGCACTCAGGGCAAAGGAGTCGGGGCTCTTGGGCTCTTGGCTTGTGACTCTTGCCTGAAGGATTTGGGTGCCTTGAGGCCTGTTGTGCATGGGAGCTGCGTGCCAATGTGCCCCCAAAGGGCCAAAGGAGGCTCCTCCTGAGTGCCTGTGCCACCAATTTCTTCTCTTGTAGAGCCTGGAAACTGTGCCACCACCGGTCCCAGTCTCCGCACCCAGCAGCAAGGACGTAAGTGCCACTCCTAAGCCCCATATGCTCAGCCGGGTGCTGCTGTCTGTGCACTCGGAGCTTGTCCAGGGTGTGCCCACGGCTTGCTCGGTGCAGGTTTTCTAGGCCCACAGAAAAAAGAGGCCTGTTGAAAAGAGGGCGAAAAGTGCAGGCTGTGCAGCTGGTGCGCGTGTTAGAGGGAGGGTAGGAGGCAAGAGTAGAGGCGGCGGTGGGCGAGTGCTGCATGGGCGTGGGGAAGGGCTGTGTTTGGGGGTGAAGTGGCGAGGCCGTTGGTGCTGTGGGGTGTGAGGCGTTTGGAGGGTGAGGCTGGGCGGGTGGAGGTGGGAGCAGGGCCGTGTTGTGGTGGGTGGCGGCAAGTGGGCGAGGAGGAGTTGGTGTTGGGCAGGTGGGAGTGTTGGAGCGGGTTGGGGAAGAGGAGGTTTGCTGAGAGTTGTTGGGAAAGGGTGTGTGTGTGGGGAGAGGTGGTCATGGTGGTGAGCGTAGGAGGGCGGCTGTGTTGGGTGGCCGTGGTGGGAGCCCGTTGGCCCGAGCAGCATGAGGTGTAGGCAGGTAGGGAGGGGCCACGCATGCAGCCTGATCAGCATCTGCCTGTGGCGAAGGTGCGTCCGCTGTGCGGGGCTTGTGCCGAGGCCACAGTGGTGCTGGGGATGTAGCAGCAGCTTGCCATCCCTCCATGGGTGATGCTCGGTGACAATGTGCCCTTGGTGGCTTTGCAGGTGGCCGCCAGAGCAGCTGCGAGCACGGCCAGGGAGAAACCGCGGCGGTTCCTGAGGGCGCAGCGGCGGGGAAAGCCTCCTGGCGTGGAGCCACCAGAGCTGGTGAGGGCTTGGGCCAGGGCAGGGCAGTGTGGTGGCAGCTGTGTGCCAGTGCTGTGTCAGGAAATGGCCTGGGGGCCCCTTTGGTGGTGGCTCTGAAGGAGGGGCGCCCAAGGCAGGCCCAGTGGGTGCCCCCGCACCGGCAGCGTGATGGGGCTCGGAGCTAGCGTCTGAGCGGCCATGGAGAAGGCCGTGTGAGGGTGGGTGTTGGAGGCACAAAAGGCTCTGCGGTGGCCACAGCACGTTGGCTGTGCGCCAGCAGTGGGCTTGGCCGGGCCAGGCGAGGATGGGGTAGTGGCTCTTGGAGTTTGCCAGCAAGGCTGGTGTGCAGTGCTGGCGGTGGGGGTGCGGGAGGTCTTTGAGGAAGGAGCTTCTGAGCATGCGTAGGGCAAATGTGGTCTGAGGCTGGTGAAGTCGTTGCTAGTGGAGTTGTGGAGGGAAGAGGCTGGGAGGTGAGAGCGGGGCTGCCTTGAGCGCAGCACCGCCGATGGCCCCTTTGTGCCTGGAAGTGCTTGATGGCCAGGAGGGGTGTTGCCTGGAGGAGTAGGGGCGGGGGGCTGCTAAGGGCACTGGGGCGGGTTGTTGTGCGGTGGGCAAGCAGGCGGTGCTGGAAGTGGTGGTGGGTGGCAGGCAGCAGGAGGAGGGAGCGGCAGTGTCGGTGGGGGCATGGGTGCCATGGTGGGAGGAGGGAGGAGGGAGCGAGGCTGGTGTGTGGGTGTGTGGGGAGAGGAGGGCGAGTGGGTTGCGGGGAGGTGGGCCCGATGGGTGGGCCAGGGGTGGCAGTGGCCGTGGCAGCGCCAGGTGCCTGGCACCTGCGAGGGTGCTTGGCACCGTGGGGAAGACACTGCTTGTGGTGGGAAGGTGCAGGGCAAAAGCTGCCAAGTTGGTGTGGAGGGAAGGGAAGAGAGAGAGGCTGTAGTTGGTGTGGGAGCAGAGAGGTGGGCTGGCTGTGGTGCGGGCTCCCTTGTGGGCCCTTGCAAAGGGAGTGAGGCGAGGTGGGAGGCTGCTGAGCAGAGGGGCGCTGTTGCTGCTTGGCACCATGTTGGCCAGGAGTAGGGCTGGCGTGCTGCGTTGCGCTGCAAAGGCCTCCTTTGCTTTGTCAGGCTGTGGAGAGGGCCAGCAGGGCCGCCTCGGAGCCCGGGAGAGAGCAGGAGGCGGCGAGCAGCAGCGGCAGCATCGGTGCTCAGGTATGAGCTAAGGAGGGAGCTGAGGCGCGAGAGGTTGTGAGGAAGGGCTTTGTTGGGGCTCTGTTGGTGGGCAGAGGTGGTGGTCTGCTGGGGGAGGGCGGTGTGAAGTTGAGCTGCTGCCCCCAAAAATGCTCCTGAGCTGAGGAGCCCTGGCGTGGGCAGAGAAGGAGCCCATGTTTGCTTCTCTCCCGGCTCCACCAAGCAGACCCATGATTCCCCCGCTTGGCCACTGGCTCCCCGAGACGGCAGCTTGGCTGCAGGCTTGGGGCAGGCGTGTGGTGCATGCAGGCCTTCCCGAAAGGAGCAGCTGCCTTTGCCGCTGGGGCCTGGCCGTGCAGCTGGGGCCCCCGTTAGGCCCTCTGGGGAAAGGTGGCACAAAGGCAGTGCGCCAGCATGGTCTTCAGCCCCGCGTGCTGCCAGCCAGCTGCCCTGTGATGCAGGGAGCCCCTCAGGCAAGGCGTCTGTTGTGCTCACAAGGCTTTGCAGGGGGGCTACTTGGGGGCAGGCAGGCGGCAGAGGCCCGAGGCGAGGGCCAAGCAGGGCGGTGGGTGGGAGCCCTTTGTGGTGGGAGTCAGGGCAAAGGAGTCGGGGCTCTTGAGCTCTTGGCTTGTGACTCTTGCCTGAAGGATTTGGGTGCCTTGAGGCCTGTTGTGCATGGGAGCTGCGTGCCAATGTGCCCCCAAAGGGCCAAAGGAGGCTCCTTCTGAGTGGCTGTCCCACCAATTTCTTCTCTTATAGAGCATGGAAACTGTCCCACCTCCAATGCCGGTCTCCGCACCCAGCAACAACGACGTAAGCGCCACTCCTAACCCCCACATGCTCACCCTGGTGCTGCTCTGTGTGCACGCGTAGCTTGGCCAGGTTGTGCCCGTGGGTTCCTCGGTGCAGGTTTTCTAGGCACACAGGAAAAACAGGCAGGCCTGTGGAAAAGGCATGCAACCTGAGCAGCAAGCGCCTGTCCCGAAGGTCCATGTCCTGTGTGGGGCTGGTCGTGTGGCGGCAGCGGTGCTGGGGATGCAGCAGCCCCTTGCCCTCGCTCTGCTGGTGATGCTCGGTGACAATGTGCCCTTGGTGCCTTGGCAGGTGGTGCAGAAGCAAGCTGGGAGCCTGGTGAGGGAGAAAGCGCGGAGGCTGCTGAGAAAGCAGCGCCTGGGAAGGCCTTCTGCTGTGGAGCCTCCAGAGCTGGTGAGGGCTGGGGCCAGGGCGGCAGAGTGTGGTGGCAGCTGTGTGCCACTGCTGTGGCAGGAGGTGGGAGCAGGGCCCCTTTGCTGTGGATCTGAAAGAGAGGTGGCCAAGCTGGGTGCAGAGGGTGTTAGCACATTGGCAGCGTGCTGGGGCTCGGAGCTAGTGTGTGCAGGGAGATGTAGAAGGCCGTGGGGGTGCTGGAGGCCCAGAAGGCTGAGCGGTGGCCACAGCACCTTGAGGGCTGTGCCGCGGCAGTGGGAGGGGCTGGGAGAGGCAAGGATGGGGCAGCGGCTGTAGGAGTTTGCCAGGAAGGCTGGTGTGCAGTGCTGGTGGTGGGGGTGCGGGAGGTCTTTGAAGAAGGAGCCTGTGAGTAGGCATAGGGCAAATGTGGGCTGAGACGGCCTCAAGACCTCATAGTGCATTTGTGGAGGGAAGAGGCAGGGAAGGTGAGAGCGGGGCTGCCTTGAGCGCAACACTGCCGACCACCCGTTTGCCCCTTGATGTGCTTGATGGCCAGGAGGGGTGTCACCTGGAGGAGTCATGGCGGGGGGCTGCTAAGGGCACTGGGGCGGGTTGTTGTGCGGTGGGCAAGCAGGCGGTGCTGGAAGTGTTGGTGGGTGGCAGGCAGCAGGAGGAGGGAGCGGCAGTGTCGGTGGGGGCATGGGAGCCATGGTGGGAGGAGGGAGGTGGGAGTGAGGCTGGTGTGTGGGTGTGTGGGGAGAGGAGGGTGAGGGGGTTGCGGGGAGGTGGGCCCGATGGGTGGGCCAGGGGTGGCAGTGGCCGTGGCAGCACCAGGTGCCTGGCACCTGCGAGGGCGCTCGGCACCGCGGGGAAGACACTGCTTGTGGTGGGAAGGTGCAGGGCAAAAGCTGCCAAGTTGGTGTGGAGGGAAGGGAAGAGAGAGAGGCTGTAGTTGGCGTGGGAGCAGAGGGGTGGGCTGGCTGTGGTGCGTGCTCCCTTGTGGGCCCTTGGAAAGGGAGTGAGGCGAGGTGGGAGGCTGCTGAGCAGAGGGGCGCTGTTGCTGCTTGGCACCACGTGGGCCAGGAGTAGGGCTGGCGTGCTGTGTTGCGCTGCAAAGGCCTCCTTTGCTTTGTCAGGCTGTGGAGAGGGCCAGCACAGCTGCCTCCGAGCCCGGGAGAGAGCAGGAGGCGGCGAGCAGCAGCAGCGGCATTGGTGCTCAGGTATGAGCTAAGGAGGGAGCTGAGGCGTGAGAGGTTGTGAGGAAGGGCTTTGTCGGGGCTCTGTTGGTGGGCAGAGGTGGTGGTCTGCTGGGGGAGGGTGATCTGAGGTTGAGCTGCTGCCCCCAAAAACGCTCCTGAGCAGAGCAGCCCTGGCGTGGGCAGAGAAGGAGCCCATGTTTACTTCTCTCCCGGCTCCACCAAGCAGACCCATGATTCCCCTGCTTGGGCACTGGTTCCCCGAGACGGCAGCTTGGCCCCAGGCTTGGGGCAGGCGCATGGTGCATGCAGGCCTTCCCGAAAGGAGCAGCTGCCTTTGCAGTGGGGGCCTGGCCGTGCAGCTGGGGCCCCCATTAGGCTCCGGGAAAAGGTGGCGCAAAGGCCGTGCGCCAGCGTGGTCTTCAGCCCCGCGTGCCAGGCAGCTGAGCTCAGAAGGCGGGGAGCCCCACCGCCAAGGCGCCTGTTGTGCTCGTAAGGCTTTAGAGGCAGGCTACTTGGGAGCAGGCAGGCGGCAGAGGCCTGAGGCGAGGGCCAAGCAGGGAGGTGGGTGGGAGCCCTTTGTGGTAGGACTCAGCTGGAAGGAGCCGGGGCTCTTGGGCTCTTTGCTTGGGATTGCTGCCTGAAGGATTACGGTGCCTTTGCATGGGCTAGGCATGTTGTGTGTGGGAGCTGCCTGCCAGTCTCCCAAAGGGCTGAGGAAGGCTCCTTCTGAGTGCCTGGACCACCAATGTCTTCTGTTGTAGAACCTGGAGAGCACGCCAGCCGGGATGGCAGCCTCTGCACCCAGCAGCAACAACGTAAGCACCACTCCGAGCCCCCCACATGCTCACCCAGGTGCTGCCAGCTCGGCCAGGTTGCGCAGCTGGGTTTCTTGGTGCAGGCTTTCTAGGCCACGTTAGAAAAAAGGCCTGTTGAAAAGAGGGTGAAAAGTGCAGGCTGTGCAGCTGGTGTGGCTGTGAGAGGGCGGGCAGGAGGCAATGGTAGAGGTGGCGGTGGGCGAGTGCTGCATGGCCGTGGGGAAGGGCTGTGTTGGTGCTGCGGGGTGTGAGGCGTTTGGAGGGTGAAGCTGGGCGGGTGGAGGTGGGAGCAGGGCCGTGTTGTGGTGGGTGGCGGCAAGTGGGCGAGGAGGAGTTGGTGGTGGGCGGGTGGGAGTGTTGGAGCGGGTAGGGGAAGAGGAGGTTTGCTGAGAATTGTTGGGAAAGGGTGTGTGTGTGGGGAGAGGTGGTCATGGTGGTGAGCGTAGGAGGGCGGCTGTGTTGGGTGGCCGTGGTGGGAGCCCGTTGGCCCGAGCAGCATGAGGTGTAGGCAGGTAGGGAGGGGCCCCGCATGCAGCCTGATCAGCAAGTGCGCGTGGCGAAGGTGCGTCCGCTGTGCGGGGCTTGTGCCGAGGCCACAGTGGTGCTGGGGATGTAGCAGCAGCTTGCCGTCCCTGCGTGGGTGATGCTCGGTGACAATGTGGCCTTGGTGTCTTTGCAGGTGGCCGCCAGAGCAGCTGTGAGCACGGCCAGAGAGAAACCGCGGCGGTTCCTGAGGGCACAGCGGCGGGGAAAGCCTCCTGGCGCGGAGCCACCAGAGCTGGTGAGGGCTGGGGCCAGGGCAGGGCAGTGTGGTGGCAGCTGTGTGCCAGTGCTGTGTCAGGAAATGGCCTGGGGGCCCCTTTGGTGGTGGCTCTGAAGGAGGGGCACCCAAGGCAGGCCCAGTGGGTGCCCCCGCACCGGCAGCGTGCTGGGGCTCGGAGCTAGCGTCTGAGCGGCCATGGAGAAGGCCGTGTGAAGGTGGGTGTTGGAGGCAGAAAAGGCTCTGCAGTGGCCACAGCACCTTGGCAGCTGTGTGCCAGCAGTGGGCCGGGCCGGGCCAGGCGAGGATGGGGCAGTGGCTCTTGGAGTTTGCCAGCAAGGCTGGTGTGCAGTGCTGGCGGTGGGGGTGCGGGAGGTCTTTGAGGAAGGAGCTTCTGAGGATGTGCAGGGCAAATGTGGTCTGAGGCTGGTGAAGACGTTGCTAGTGGAGTTGTGGAGGGAAGAGGCTGGGAGGTGAGAGCGGGGCTGCCTTGAGCGCAGCACCGCCGATGGCCCCTTTGTGCCTGGAAGTGCTTGATGGCCAGGAGGGGTGTTGCCTGGAGGAGTAGGGGCGGGGGGCTGCTAAGGGCACTGGGGCGGGTTGTTGTGCGGTGGGCAAGCAGGCGGTGCTGGAAGTGGTGGTGGGTGGCAGGCAGCAGGAGGAGGGAGCAGCAGTGTCGGTGGGGGCATGGGTGCCATGGTGGGAGGAGGCAGGAGGGAGAGAGGCTGGTGTGTGGGTGTGTGGGGAGAGGAGGGTGAGTGGGTTGCGGGGAGGTGGGCCCGATGGGTGGGCCAGGGGTGGCACTGGCGGTGGCAGCGCCAGGTGCCTGGCTCCTGCCAGGGAGCTCGGCACCGCGGGGAAGACAATCTTTGCCGTGGGAAGGTGCAGGGCAAAAGCTGCCAAGTTGGTGTGGAGGGAAGGGAAGATAGAGAGGCTGTAGTTGGCGTGTGAGCAGAGAGGTGGGCTGGCTGTGGTGCGGGCTCACTTGTGGGCCCTTGGAAAGGGAGTGAGGCGAGGTGGGAGGCTGCTGAGCAGAGGGGCGCTGTTGCTGCTTGGCACCACGTGGGCCAGGAGTAGGGCTGACGTGCTGTGTTGCGCTGCAAAGGCCTCCTTTGCTTTGTCAGGCTGTGGAGAGGGCCAGCACAGCTGCCTCGGACCCCGCAAAAGAGCAGGAGGCGGCGAGCAGCAGAGGCGGCATCGGTGCTCAGGTATCAGCTAAGGAGCAAGCTGAGAAGCGAGAGGTTGTGAGGAAGGGCTTTGTTGGGGCTCTGGTGGTGGGCAGAGGTGGTGGTCTGCTGCGGGAGGGTGGTGTGAAGTTGAGCTACTGTCCCCGAAAATGCTCCTGAGCAGAGCAGCCCTGGCATGGGCAGAGAAGGAGCCCATGTTTGCTTCTCTCCCGGCTCCACCAAACAGACCCATGATTCCCCCGCTTGGCCACTGGCTCCCCGGGACGGCAGCTTGGCTGCAGGCTTGGGGCAGGCGTGTGGTGCATGCAGGCCTTCCTGAAAGGAGCAGTTGTCTTTGCAGCTGGCAATGCAGCTGGGGCCCCCATTACACTCTGGGGAAAGGTGGCGCAAAGGCAGTGCGCCAGCATGGTCTTCAGCCCCGCGTGCTGCCAGGCAGCTGCCCTGTGATGCAGGGAGCCCCTCAGGCAAGGCGTCTGTTGTGCTCACAAGGCTTTGCAGGGGGGCTACTTGGGAGCAGGCAGGCGGCAGAGGCCCGAGGCGAGGGCCTAGCAGGGCGGTGGGTGGGAGCCCTTTGTGGTGGGAGTCAGGGCAAAGGGGTCGGGGCTCTTGGGCTCTTGGCTTGTGACTCTTGCCTTAAGGATTTGGGTGCCTGGAGGTGGGCTAGGCATGTTGTGCGCGGGAGCTGCCTGGCAATGTGCCCCCAAAGGGCCAAAGGAGGCTCCTTCTGAGTGCCTGTGCCACCAATTTCTTCTCTTGTAGAGCCTGGAGAGCATCCCAATGGCGGTCCCGGTCTCCGCACCCAGCAGAAAGGATGTAAGTGCCGCTCCTAGCCCCCCACATGCTCAGGCATGTGCTGCTCTGTGTGCATGTGTAGCTTGTCCAGGTTGTGGCCATGGGTTCCTTGGAGCAGGGTTTGTAGCCGCACAGAAAAAAGAGGCCTGATGAAAAGAGGGTGAAAAGTGCAGGCTGTGCAGCTGGTGTGGCTGTGAGAGGGCGGGCAAGAGGCAATGGTAGAGGTGGCGGTGGGCGAGTGCTGCATGGGCGTGGGGAAGGGCTGTGTTTGGGGGTGATGTGGCCAGGTGCCTGGTGCTGTGGGGTGTGAGGCGTTTGGAGGGTGAGGCTGGGCGGGTGGAGGTGGGAGCAGGGCCGTGTTGTGGTGGGTGGCGGCAAGTGGGCGAGGAGGAGTTGGTGGTGGGCGGGTGGGAGTGTTGGAGCGGGTAGGGGAAGAGGAGGTTTGCTGAGAGTTGTTGGGAAAGGGTGTGTGTGTGGGGAGAGGTGGTCATGGTGGTGAGTGTAGGAGGGCGGCTGTGTTGGGTGGCCGTGGTGGAACCCCGTTGGCCCGAGCCGCATGAGGCGTAGGCAGGTAGGGAGGGGCCCCGCATGCAGCCTGATCAGCAAGTGCGCGTGGCGAACGTCGGTGCGCTGTGCGGGGCTTGTCGTGTGGCAGCAGTGGTGCTGGGGATGCAGCAGCACCTTCCGCTCCCTCCGTGGGTGATGCTTGGTGACAATGTGGCCTTGGTGGCTTTGCAGGTGGTCGCCAGAGCAGCTGCGAGCACGGCCAGGGAGAAACCGCGGCGGTTCCTGAGGGCGCAGCGGCAGGCAAGGTCTCCTGGCGTGGAGCCACCAGAGCTGGTGAGGGCTTGGGCCAGGGCAGGGCAGTGTGGTGGCAGCTGTGTGCCAGTGCTGTGTCAGGAAATGGCCCCGGGGCCCCTTTGGTGGTGGCTCTGAAGGAGGGGTGGCCAAGGCAGGCCCATTGGGTGCCCCCACAGCACCAGGCTGATGGGGCTCGGAGCTAGTGTCTGTAGTGGTATTTTGAAGCACCTGTGGGGGTTTGGGAGGCACCGTGGGGAAGACACTGCTTGCGGTGGGGGTGCAGGGCAAAAGCTGCCAAGTTGGTGTGGAGGGAAGGGAAGAGAGAGAGGCTGTAGTTGGCGTGGGAGCGGAGAGGTGGGCTGGCTGTGGTGCGTGCTCACTTGTGGGCCCTTGCAAAGGGAGTGAGGCGAGGTGGGAGGCTGCTGAGCAGAGGGGCGCTGTTGCTGCTTGGCACCACGTTGGCCAGGAGTAGGGCTGGCGTGCTGCGTTGCGCTGCAAAGGCCTCCTTTGCTTTGTCAGGCTGTGGAGAGGGCCAGCAGGGCCGCCTCGGAGACACGGAGAGAGCAGGAGGCGGCGAGCAGCAGCATCGGTGCTCAGGTATGAGCTAAGGAGAGAGCTGAGGCGCGAGAGGTTGTGAGGAAGGGCTTTGTTGGGGCTTTGTTGGGGCTCGGGCTACTGGGCAGAGGCGGTGGTCTGCTGGGGGAGCGCAGTGTGAGGTTGAGCTCCTGCCCCAGGAAATGCTCATCAGAGCAGCCATGGTGTGGGCAGAGAAGGAGCCCATGTTTACTTCTCTCTCGGCTCCACCAAGCAGCCCCATCCTTCCTCCCCTTGCCCGCTGCCTCAGTGCCTCAGCGAGATGCCTGGCAGGCGTGTGGTGCACGCAGGCCTTCCCGAAAGGAGCAGCTGCCTTTGCAGCTGGGCCCTGGACCTGCATCTCCCCCATGCCACTCTGGGGAAAGGGGGCACAAAGGCTGTGCGCCAGCATGGTCTTCAGCCCCGCGTGCTGCCAGGCAGCTGCCCTGTGATGCAGGGAGCCCTTCCAGGCAAGGCATCTGTTGTGCTCGTAAGGCTTTGCAGGGGGGCTACTTGGGAGCAGGCAGGCAGCAGAGGTCTTGACGCGAGGGCCAAGCAGGGCCGTGGGTGGGAACCCTTTGTGGTGGCACTCAGGGCAAAGGAGTCGGGGCTCTTGGGCTCTTGGCTTGTGACTCTTGCCTGAAGGATTTGGGTGCCTTGAGGTGGGCTAGGCATGTTGTGCGTGGGAGCTGCCTGCCAAAGGGGCAAAGGAGGCTCCTTCTGAGTGCCTGTGCCACCAATTTCTTCTCTTGTAGAGCCTGGAAACTGTCCCACCACTGCTCCCAGTCTCCGCACCCAGCAGCAAGGACGTAAGTGCCACTCCTAAGCCCCATATGCTCAGCCGGGTGCTGCTGTCTGTGCACTCGGAGCTTGTCCAGGGTGTGCCCACGGCTTGCTCGGTGCAGGTTTTCTAGGCCCACAGAAAAAAGAGGCCTGTTGAAAAGAGGGTGAAAAGTGCAGGCTGTGCAGCTGGTGTGCGTGTTAGAGGGAGGGTAGGAGGCAAGAGTAGAGGCGGTGGTGGGCGAGTGCTGCATGGGCGTGGGGAAGGGCTGTGTTTGGGGGTGATGTGGCGAGGCCGTTGGTGCTGCGGGGTGTGAGGCGTTTGGAGGGTGAGGCTGGGCGGGTGGAGGTGGGAGCAGGGCCGTGTTGTGGTGGGTGGCGGCAAGTGGGCGAGGAGGAGTTGGTGGTGGGCAGGTGGGAGTGTTGGAGCGGGTAGGGGAAGAGGAGGTTTGCTGAGAATTGTTGGGAAAGGGTGTGTGTGTGGGGAGAGGTGGTCATGGTGGTGAGCGTAGGAGGGCGGCTGTGTTGGGTGGCCGTGGTGGGAGCCCGTTGGCCCGAGCAGCATGAGGTGTAGGCAGGTAGGGAGGGGCCCCGCATGCAGCCTGATCAGCAAGTGCGCGTGGCGAAGGTGCGTCCGCTGTGCGGGGCTTGTGCCGAGGCCACAGTGGTGCTGGGGATGTAGCAGCAGCTTGCCGTCCCTGCGTGGGTGATGCTCGGTGACAATGTGGCCTTGGTGTCTTTGCAGGTGGCCGCCAGAGCAGCTGTGAGCACGGCCAGAGAGAAACCGCGGCGGTTCCTGAGGGCGCAGCGGCGGGGAAAGCCTCCTGGCGCGGAGCCACCAGAGCTGGTGAGGGCTGGGGCCAGGGCAGGGCAGTGTGGTGGCAGCTGTGTGCCAGTGCTGTGTCAGGAAATGGCCCGGGGGCCCCTTTGGTGGTGGCTCTGAAGGAGGGGCACCCAAGGCAGGCCCAGTGGGTGCCCCACAGCACCGGCAGCGTGCTGGGGCTCGGAGCTAGCATCTGAGCGGCCACGGAGAAGGCCGTGTGAGGGTGGGTGTTGGAGGCACAAAAGGCTCTGCGGTGGCCACAGCACGTTGGCGGCTGTGCGCCAGCAGTGGGCCGGGCCGGGCCAGGCAAGGATGGGGCAGTGGCTCTTGGAGTTTGCCAGCAAGGCTGGTGTGCAGTGCTGGCGGTGGGGGTGCGGGAGGTCTTTGAGGAAGGAGCTTCTGAGGATGTGCAGGGCAAATGTGGTCTGAGGCTGGTGAAGGCGTTGCTAGTGGAGTTGTGGAGGGAAGAGGCTGGGAGGTGAGAGCGGGGCTGCCTTGAGCGCAGCACCGCCGATGGCCCCTTTGTGCCTGGAAGTGCTTGATGGCCAGGAGGGGTGTTGCCTGGAGGAGTAGGGGCGGGGGGCTGCTAAGGGCACTGGGGCGGGTTGTTGTGCGGTGGGCAAGCAGGCGGTGCTGGAAGTGGTGGTGGGTGGCAGGCAGCAGGAGGAGGGAGCGGCAGTGTCGGTGGGGGCATGGGTGCCATGGTGGGAGGAGGGAGGAGGGAGCGAGGCTGGTGTGTGGGTGTGTGGGGAGAGGAGGGCGAGTGGGTTGCGGGGAGGTGGGCCCGATGGGTGGGCCAGGGGTGGCACTGGCGGTGGCAGCGCCAGGTGCCTGGCACCTGCCAGGGAGCTCGGCACCGTGGGGAAGACCCTGCTTGTGGTGGGAAGGTGCAGGGCAAAAGCTGCCAAGTTGGTGTGTAGGGAAGGGAAGAGAGAGAGGCTGTAGTTGGCGTGGGAGCAGAGAGGTGGGCTGGCTGTGGTGCGGGCTCACTTGTGGGCCCTTGGAAAGGGAGCGAGGTGAGGTGGGAGGCTGCTGAGCAGAGGGGCGCTGTTGCTGCTTGGCACCACGTGGGCCAGGAGTAGGGCTGGCGTGCTGCGTTGCGCTGCAAAGGCCTCCTTTGCTTTGTCAGGCTGTGGAGAGGGCCAGCACAGCTGCCTCGGACCCCGCAAAAGAGCAGGAGGCGGCGAGCAGCAGCGGCGGCATCGGTGCTCAGGTATCAGCTAAGGAGCAAGCTGAGAAGCGAGAGGTTGTGAGGAAGGGCTTTGTCGGGGCTCGGGGCAGAGGTGGTGGTCTGCTGCGGGAGGGTGGTGTGAAGTTGAGCTACTGTCCCCGAAAATGCTCCTGAGCAGAGCAGCCCTGGCATGGGCAGAGAAGGAGCCCATGTTTGCTTCTCTCCCGGCTCCACCAAACAGACCCATGATTCCCCCGCTTGGCCACTGGCTCCCCGGGACGGCAGCTTGGCTGCAGGCTTGGGGCAGGCGTGTGGTGCATGCAGGCCTTCCTGAAAGGAGCAGTTGTCTTTGCAGCTGGCAATGCAGCTGGGGCCCCCATTACACTCTGGGGAAAGGTGGCGCAAAGGCAGTGCGCCAGCATGGTCTTCAGCCCCGCGTGCTGCCAGGCAGCTGCCCTGTGATGCAGGGAGCCCCTCAGGCAAGGCGTCTGTTGTGCTCACAAGGCTTTGCAGGGGGGCTACTTGGGAGCAGGCAGGCGGCAGAGGCCCGAGGCGAGGGCCTAGCAGGGCGGTGGGTGGGAGCCCTTTGTGGTGGGAGTCAGGGCAAAGGGGTCGGGGCTCTTGGGCTCTTGGCTTGTGACTCTTGCCTTAAGGATTTGGGTGCCTGGAGGTGGGCTAGGCATGTTGTGCGCGGGAGCTGCCTGGCAATGTGCCCCCAAAGGGCCAAAGGAGGCTCCTTCTGAGTGCCTGTGCCACCAATTTCTTCTCTTGTAGAGCCTGGAGAGCATCCCAATGGCGGTCCCGGTCTCCGCACCCAGCAGAAAGGATGTAAGTGCCGCTCCTAGCCCCCCACATGCTCAGGCATGTGCTGCTCTGTGTGCATGTGTAGCTTGTCCAGGTTGTGGCCATGGGTTCCTTGGAGCAGGGTTTGTAGCCGCACAGAAAAAAGAGGCCTGATGAAAAGAGGGTGAAAAGTGCAGGCTGTGCAGCTGGTGTGGCTGTGAGAGGGCGGGCAAGAGGCAATGGTAGAGGTGGCGGTGGGCGAGTGCTGCATGGGCGTGGGGAAGGGCTGTGTTTGGGGGTGATGTGGCCAGGCGCCTGGTGCTGTGGGGTGTGAGGCGTTTGGAGGGTGAGGCTGGGCGGGTGGAGGTGGGAGCAGGGCCGTGTTGTGGTGGGTGGCGGCAAGTGGGCGAGGAGGAGTTGGTGGTGGGCGGGTGGGAGTGTTGGAGCGGGTAGGGGAAGAGGAGGTTTGCTGAGAGTTGTTGGGAAAGGGTGTGTGTGTGGGGAGAGGTGGTCATGGTGGTGAGCGTAGGAGGGCGGCTGTGTTGGGTGGCCGTGGTGGAACCCCGTTGGCCCGAGCCGCATGAGGCGTAGGCAGGTAGGGAGGGGCCCCGCATGCAGCCTGATCAGCAAGTGCGCGTGGCGAACGTCGGTGCGCTGTGCGGGGCTTGTCGTGTGGCAGCAGTGGTGCTGGGGATGCAGCAGCACCTTCCGCTCCCTCCGTGGGTGATGCTTGGTGACAATGTGGCCTTGGTGGCTTTGCAGGTGGTCGCCAGAGCAGCTGCGAGCACGGCCAGGGAGAAACCGCGGCGGTTCCTGAGGGCGCAGCGGCAGGCAAGGTCTCCTGGCGTGGAGCCACCAGAGCTGGTGAGGGCTTGGGCCAGGGCAGGGCAGTGTGGTGGCAGCTGTGTGCCAGTGCTGTGTCAGGAAATGGCCCCGGGGCCCCTTTGGTGGTGGCTCTGAAGGAGGGGTGGCCAAGGCAGGCCCATTGGGTGCCCCCACAGCACCAGGCTGATGGGGCTCGGAGCTAGTGTCTGTAGTGGTATTTTGAAGCACCTGTGGGGGTTTGGGAGGCACCGTGGGGAAGACACTGCTTGCGGTGGGGGTGCAGGGCAAAAGCTGCCAAGTTGGTGTGGAGGGAAGGGAAGAGAGAGAGGCTGTAGTTGGCGTGGGAGCGGAGAGGTGGGCTGGCTGTGGTGCGTGCTCACTTGTGGGCCCTTGCAAAGGGAGTGAGGCGAGGTGGGAGGCTGCTGAGCAGAGGGGCGCTGTTGCTGCTTGGCACCACGTTGGCCAGGAGTAGGGCTGGCGTGCTGCGTTGCGCTGCAAAGGCCTCCTTTGCTTTGTCAGGCTGTGGAGAGGGCCAGCAGGGCCGCCTCGGAGACACGGAGAGAGCAGGAGGCGGCGAGCAGCAGCATCGGTGCTCAGGTATGAGCTAAGGAGAGAGCTGAGGCGCGAGAGGTTGTGAGGAAGGGCTTTGTTGGGGCTTTGTTGGGGCTCGGGCTACTGGGCAGAGGCGGTGGTCTGCTGGGGGAGCGCAGTGTGAGGTTGAGCTCCTGCCCCAGGAAATGCTCATCAGAGCAGCCATGGTGTGGGCAGAGAAGGAGCCCATGTTTACTTCTCTCTCGGCTCCACCAAGCAGCCCCATCCTTCCTCCCCTTGCCCGCTGCCTCAGTGCCTCAGCGAGATGCCTGGCAGGCGTGTGGTGCACGCAGGCCTTCCCGAAAGGAGCAGCTGCCTTTGCAGCTGGGCCCTGGACCTGCATCTCCCCCATGCCACTCTGGGGAAAGGGGGCACAAAGGCTGTGCGCCAGCATGGTCTTCAGCCCCGCGTGCTGCCAGGCAGCTGCCCTGTGATGCAGGGAGCCCTTCCAGGCAAGGCATCTGTTGTGCTCGTAAGGCTTTGCAGGGGGGCTACTTGGGAGCAGGCAGGCAGCAGAGGTCTTGACGCGAGGGCCAAGCAGGGCCGTGGGTGGGAACCCTTTGTGGTGGCACTCAGGGCAAAGGAGTCGGGGCTCTTGGGCTCTTGGCTTGTGACTCTTGCCTGAAGGATTTGGGTGCCTTGAGGTGGGCTAGGCATGTTGTGCGTGGGAGCTGCCTGCCAAAGGGGCAAAGGAGGCTCCTTCTGAGTGCCTGTGCCACCAATTTCTTCTCTTGTAGAGCCTGGAAACTGTCCCACCACTGCTCCCAGTCTCCGCACCCAGCAGCAAGGACGTAAGTGCCACTCCTAAGCCCCATATGCTCAGCCGGGTGCTGCTGTCTGTGCACTCGGAGCTTGTCCAGGGTGTGCCCACGGCTTGCTCGGTGCAGGTTTTCTAGGCCCACAGAAAAAAGAGGCCTGTTGAAAAGAGGGTGAAAAGTGCAGGCTGTGCAGCTGGTGTGCGTGTTAGAGGGAGGGTAGGAGGCAAGAGTAGAGGCGGTGGTGGGCGAGTGCTGCATGGGCGTGGGGAAGGGCTGTGTTTGGGGGTGAAGTGGCGAGGCCGTTGGTGCTGCGGGGTGTGAGGCGTTTGGAGGGTGAGGCTGGGCGGGTGGAGGTGGGAGCAGGGCCGTGTTGTGGTGGGTGGCGGCAAGTGGGCGAGGAGGAGTTGGTGGTGGGCAGGTGGGAGTGTTGGAGCGGGTAGGGGAAGAGGAGGTTTGCTGAGAATTGTTGGGAAAGGGTGTGTGTGTGGGGAGAGGTGGTCATGGTGGTGAGCGTAGGAGGGCGGCTGTGTTGGGTGGCCGTGGTGGGAGCCCGTTGGCCCGAGCAGCATGAGGTGTAGGCAGGTAGGGAGGGGCCCCGCATGCAGCCTGATCAGCAAGTGCGCGTGGCGAAGGTGCGTCCACTGTGCGGGGCTTGTGCCGAGGCCACAGTGGTGCTGGGGATGTAGCAGCAGCTTGCTGTCCCTGCGTGGGTGATGCTCGGTGACAATGTGGCCTTGGTGTCTTTGCAGGTGGCCGCCAGAGCAGCTGTGAGCACGGCCAGAGAGAAACCGCGGCGGTTCCTGAGGGCGCAGCGGCGGGGAAAGCCTCCTGGCGCGGAGCCACCAGAGCTGGTGAGGGCTGGGGCCAGGGCAGGGCAGTGTGGTGGCAGCTGTGTGCCAGTGCTGTGTCAGGAAATGGCCCGGGGGCCCCTTTGGTGGTGGCTCTGAAGGAGGGGCACCCAAGGCAGGCCCAGTGGGTGCCCCACAGCACCGGCAGCGTGATGGGGCTCGGAGCTAGCATCTGAGCGGCCACGGAGAAGGCCGTGTGAGGGTGGGTGTTGGAGGCACAAAAGGCTCTGCGGTGGCCACAGCACGTTGGCGGCTGTGCGCCAGCAGTGGGCCGGGCCGGGCCAGGCAAGGATGGGGCAGTGGCTCTTGGAGTTTGCCAGCAAGGCTGGTGTGCAGTGCTGGCGGTGGGGGTGCGGGAGGTCTTTGAGGAAGGAGCTTCTGAGGATGTGCAGGGCAAATGTGGTCTGAGGCTGGTGAAGTCGTTGCTAGTGGAGTTGTGGAGGGAAGAGGCTGGGAGGTGAGAGCGGGGCTGCCTTGAGCGCAGCACCGCCGATGGCCCCTTTGTGCCTGGAAGTGCTTGATGGCCAGGAGGGGTGTTGCCTGGAGGAGTAGGGGCGGGGGGCTGCTAAGGGCACTGGGGCGGGTTGTTGTGCGGTGGGCAAGCAGGCGGTGCTGGAAGTGGTGGTGGGTGGCAGGCAGCAGGAGGAGGGAGCGGCAGTGTCGGTGGGGGCATGGGTGCCATGGTGGGAGGAGGGAGGAGGGAGCGAGGCTGGTGTGTGGGTGTGTGGGGAGAGGAGGGCGAGTGGGTTGCGGGGAGGTGGGCCCGATGGGTGGGCCAGGGGTGGCACTGGCGGTGGCAGCGCCAGGTGCCTGGCACCTGCCAGGGAGCTCGGCACCGTGGGGAAGACCCTGCTTGTGGTGGGAAGGTGCAGGGCAAAAGCTGCCAAGTTGGTGTGGAGGGAAGGGAAGAGAGAGAGGCTGTAGTTGGCGTGGGAGCAGAGAGGTGGGCTGGCTGTGGTGCGTGCTCACTTGTGGGCCCTTGGAAAGGGAGCGAGGTGAGGTGGGAGGCTGCTGAGCAGAGGGGCGCTGTTGCTGCTTGGCACCACGTTGGCCAGGAGTAGGGCTGGCGTGCTGTGTTGCGCTGCAAAGGCCTCCTTTGCTTTGTCAGGCTGTGGAGAGGGCCAGCACAGCTGCCTCGGACCCCGCAAAAGAGCAGGAGGCGGCGAGCAGCAGCAGCAGCATCGGTGCTCAGGTATGAGCTAAGGGGGGAGCTGAGGCGCGAGAGGTTGTGAGGAAGGGCTTTGTTGGGGCTCTGTTGGTGGGCAGAGGTGGTGGTCTGCTGGGGGAGGGCGGTGTGAAGTTGAGCTGCTGCCCCCGAAAATGCTCCTGAGCCCAGCAGCCCTGGCGTGGGCAGAGAAGGAGCCCATGTTTGCTTCTCTCCCGGCTCCACCAAGCAGACCCATGATTCCCTCGCTTGCCCACTGGCTCCCTGAGACGGCAGCTTGGCCGCAGGCTTGGGGCAGGCACGTGGTGCATGCAGGCCTTCCTGAAAGGAGCAGCTGCCTTTGCAGCTGGGGCCTTGACGTGCAGCTGGGGCCCGCATTAGGCACTCTGGGGAAAGGTGGCGCAAAGGCAGTGCGCCAGCATGGTCTTCAGCCCCGCGTGCTGCCCGCCAGCTGCCCTGTGATGCAGGGAGCCCTGCCAGCCAAGGCGTCTGTTGTGCTCGTAAGGCTTTGCAGGGGGGCTACTTGGGAGCAGGCAGGCGGCAGAGGCCCGAGGCGAGGGCCAAGCAGGGCCGTGGGTGGGAACCCTTTGTGGTGGGAGTCAGGGCAAAGGGGTCGGGGCTCTTGGGCTCTTGGCTTGTGACTCTTGCCTTAAGGATTTGGGTGCCTTGAGGTGGGCTAGGCATGTTGTGCGTGGGAGCTGCCTGCCAAAGGGCCAAAGAAGGCTCCTTCTGAGTGCCTGTGCCACCAATTTCTTCTGTTGTAGAGCCTGGAAAGCCTCCCACTTCCAGTCCCGGTCTCCGTACCCAGCAGCAAGGACGTAAGTGCCGCTCCTAACCCCCACATGCTCAGGTGTGTGCTGCTCTGTGTGCACGCGTAGCTTGTCCAGGTTGTGGCCATGGGTTCCTCCGTGCATGTTTTCCAGGCACACAGGGAAAACGGGCAGGCCTCTGGAAAAGGCATGCAGCCTGAGCAGCAAGCGCCCGTCCCGAAGGTGTGGCACTTCCTGTGTGGGGCTGGTCGTGTGCCCACAGTGGTGCTGAGGATGCAGCAGCCCCTTGCCCTCGCTCTGCTGGTGATGCTCGGTGACAATGTGCCCTTGGTGGCTTTGCAGGTGGCGCAGAAGCAAGCTGCGAGCATGGCCAGGGAGAAAGCACGGAGGGTCCTGAAAAAGCAGCGCCCGGGAAGGCCTTCTGCCCAGGAGAGAGCAGAGCTGGTGAGGGCTTGGGCCAGGGTGGCAGAGTGTGGTAGCAGCTGCATGCCACTGCTGTGGCAGGAAGTGGGAGCAGGGCCCCTTTGCTGTGGATCGGAAGGAGAGGTGGCCAAGCTGGGTGCAGAGGGTGCCAGCACATTGACAGCGTGCTGGGGCTCGGAGCCAGTGTGTGCAGGGACATGTAGAAGTCTGTGTGGGGGTGCTGGAGGCCCATAAGGCTGTGCGGTGGCCACAGCACCTTGACAGCTGGTGATTCTCCCTGATAATTTGGCCTTCCTCTCTTTGCAGGCAGTGCACAGACAACCTGCCAGTACAGCCATGAGGACGCCATGGAGGCTTCCTAGGCAGAAGCAGCGTAGATGGCCGTTTGCAGAGGAGGATACAGAGCCGGTGAGGCCTTCAGGCAGGGCAGCACAGCATGCTGGCAGCTCTGCCCCACTCCTGGTCCAGGAAATGGCACCAGGGCCTCTTTCCTAGTGGAGCTGAACAAGGGGCGCCCAACCAAGGCACAGCGGGTCCCACAATGCTTCCAGCCTGATGGGACTCAGAGCTAGTGCTTGCACCGACATCTAGGAGCCTGTGTCAGGGTGTTGGAGGCACAGAAGGCTCTGCGGGACTCACAGCACCTTAACAGTAGCCCAGTCAGTGAGATGTGATGGGCAGGGATGGCAAAGTGCCTGTTCACAGAATCACAGAATCACAGAATCGTTTAGGTTGGAAGGGACCTCTGGAGATCATCTAGTCCAACCTCCCTGCTCAAGCAGGGTCACCTAGAGCATATTGCCCAGGATCACATCCTGACGGCTTTTGAATATCTCCAGGGAAGGAGACTCCACCACCTCTCTGGGCAACCTGTTCCAATGCTCTGTCACCCTCACAGTCAAGAAGTTTTTTCTCAGGTTCAGATGGAACTTCCTGTGGTTCAGTTTCTGCCCATTGCCTCTTGTCCTGTTGCTGGGCACCACGGAGAAGAGGCTGGCCTCATCCTCTTGACACTCCCCCTTCAGATACTTGTACACGTTGATGAGATCCCCTCTCAAAATCTGTTCGCATTGCATCTGTTCGCATGTGCATCTGTTCGCATTTCCCAGGAAAGATGCTGTGCACTGCTCCTGGTCAGGGTCAGGGAGGTCTTTCCAGAAGGAGCCTCTGAGCATCCATAGGCCAAATCTGGGCTTAGGCCTTTTTAGACCTTGCTAACCAAGAAACAGGACAAGGCTGAGCATGGCTCAGTATGCGGCATGTTCCGCTGGATGCCTGCAGTTCTGGAAGCGACAGACTGGGAGCTGAGAAAGAGGTTCCCTTCAACCCAACACGATTGCGATTGTTGATGCGATTGATCCCCAGAGTCTTGCATGGAGGAGTAGGCCGGGCAGGGGGGATCCTCACCCCTTCTCTAGGACTAGGGCTGGCTTCATCCCTTGCCCTGCAAATAATTCCTTTTCTTTTTCAGGCTCAGAAGAGGGCCAGGAGAGCCCTGTCGGACGCCCACACAGAGCAGGACACAGCAAGCAGTGGCATCGGTGCTCAGGTACCAGCTAAGCACACAGCTGAGACCACAGATGTTGGCGGGGGCTGTGCTCGTGGGCATAGGTGGTGGGCTCCAGGGGGAGCACAGTGTGAGGTTGAGCTCCTGCCCCCGAAAATGCTCATCGGAGCAGCCATGGCGTGGGCAGAGGAGGAGACCATCTTTGCTTCTCTCCCGGCCCCACCAAGCAGACCCATCCTTCCTCCACTTCCCCACCGCCTCACTGAGACGCCCCCTTCACCTCAGGCTTGGGGCAGGTGTGTGGTGCATGCAGCCCTTCCCGAAAGGAGCGCCTGCCTTTTCAGCTGGGGCCCATGACACTCTGGGAAAAGGCTGGGCCACAAAGGCTGTGCGCCAGCGTGGTCTTCAGCCCCGTGTGCCAGCCAGCTCACATCTGAGGTGGGGAACCCCACAACCAAGGCATCTGTTGTCCTTGTAGGCTTTTGCAGCCTCCCTCCTTTGGGCTCCCTTTGGGGCAATGGGCTACTGCCCAGAAGAAAAAAGGAGAAAACTGAGAGGTCACTACCTGACCAAGGAAGCCAAGAAGGTGAGAGCCTGCATATTGCAGCCATCAAGTGTACACAGGGCTGTGAGAGCTTCCCAGACACTCCTGTCCCTTTCCCAAGCCCTGTTAATCCCCTACACTGCTCACAGGACAGGGATGGACCAGGGTTGGCAGTTACCGGCGACACAGGTCCCCTGGTAAGCAAGCACTGTGAGGGCAGGGACTAGCCCCTATGCAGCCTGCAGTGAGACAGGCCCAGCACTGGCACACTCCAGGTTGCTCCTTCTCCCAAGGGCCGTGTCACATAGAAGCCTGGCTGTGCTCCCCCAGCCCCTGGCACCAAGGCTGTGCTGCTGCCTGCGTGGTGGCAGTGGGCCTCAGAGGGACATGGGGGGATTGCGCTAGGCTCCTTCCCCAGTGCTGAGCCCAGCACTTGTGACGCACCTGGCACTGATTTGTTTCTGCTGTAATTGTGAATATAATTCATGTACCTGCTTCCCAGCTAGCCTAAACACAGTATTTGGGGATGGGATTACCAATGGCAACCTGAGCATCTTGATTAGAAGAGGCAGGGCTGTGTAAAAGACAGAAAACCCTTTGCTAGGGTTTGTCAGGGTGCTGGGTTTTGGTAAGAGATACACAGTCACCAGGCTGCTGCAGAAAATTTTTACTACAGTGAGGTGGAAGGAGATGGCTGAGAAAGTCTTTCTGTGGCAGAAGGGGTTCCCAATCTCATGAATAGGATACTAACACATCCTATCCCTGGCAGGATTGAAAGGACAGGAATGCTGCTCCGCAGTCACCAGCACAAAAACGTGGATATTCCCAAGGAGAATCATCATGCAGACAACTAGAACCAGCAGGAAGAGGAAGGCCTGAAATTCTGGGACATCAGTGCACCCTAGAAGGCTACATTTCATAACAGACGTCCCACTGTCCCACGCATATTACATGGGATAGCACTAGATCGCCACTGGAAAAGGACATTCATGAAGTTCATTTGAAATACGTTAGTGTAACTTTGTTAGGCTTAAACATGAGAAACAAATGAAACCAGATTACATCACGTGCTCATTAAAAACTTTGTACTTAACAACACTCTTAAGTTCTCCTACTAGCCACCCTGCAGATTAGAGGCAATGACAAGCTCACTGTGGTTCCCACAATCTTACAAGCTCCCAGGGGAAAGTCACACAGTGTGAAGTGAAATCACAGGAATAAAGTGTCTTGGAGGTTTAACGGGGCTTGCTGAGGGCTGTTAGAGATGGAGCTGGTGCCGGAAATCCATGTCCCTCCCCAGGCACTGATTAGACCAAAGCATCACAGGCACTGCTTGCAGGAAGACAAAGGAAAGGGACAAACGGCTCTGCCCTCAAGTAGCACTTTTGATGTGCGGCGGCTCTTCCATTAATGACACACACAGACACACAGAGTTTCAATGGTCTGCTTCAGTGCAGTCGACACATCCCTGCTGCCCCAGCCCTGTGTAACTCTCCCCACATTATCCTCCATCCTCAAGCACTGCCTCGCAGTGCTGACATACAATCTCTGCAACCTCAACTTTCCTGATATTCCTCAGGCCTAGCCTGCAGCACCCCTGAAACCTGACCCCATTTGTTGGGGCCCAACGTCTTCACCAGAAACCCCATGCGAGAGCAAAAAACTGATCCCCAGCCCCCAAGTCCCACTGTTGCCTCTTCAGCATAAATCACAAGCCACACTACACAACTCCTGCTCCTCTTATCCCTGAACTTCCACTCACCACTGCTGCAACAGCTAGATAACAGGTTGGACATCCTAGGAAATGTAAAATGGCACTCGATAGCTGCTGAAGCAATGGAAGGCTGGTCTCTGGAATTACTCCCCACTCCTCTGCACTGAGTACATTTCCAGGAGAGATTACTACCCAGCTCACGGGGAGGTACCTCCGCACCAGCACCCACAGTTAGGTGTCCAGCTCTCTGCACTGAATCTCCTCCTAGGCATCTTCCTCAGGATGAATTGCATCCCACTGCAAAACCAACTTATTCTCTTCAGGGATGGCAAGGGCACTCCAACCTGTGGCTCTCTGCACTTAAAACACCTCAGTTTAGCCAAGGCAGAGCCTCTTCCTGGGGTCTTCATTTTTCCAAGGACACAGAACACCTTTTCTGCCCAAACCCTCCACCTCCCTGCCAAAAAAAAAAAAAAAAGAAGAAAAAAAGAAAAAAAGAAACAAGATTTGAGAGCTGGAGAAAATGCTTTGCTGTGAGGGCTTCAGATTCTGCCACAGACACATGAACTTCCTCCCACAGAGCCACCTCCCCAGCTAGCAGGCAAGGGCAGGGACACGGTGGAGTAAGGAAATGTAGCTTGTGAGCTGTATGGTAGGAGCTGAGAGAAGGGGTCAGATACCCGTGTCCTGTTTAATAGACTCAGTCACAAAACCATCAAGGAGACATTTTACCCTGAAGAACTTCAAAACATGAGCCCTGAAGACAGCAGAATCTACAAAATTGAGAAGATCATTCCTGTAAAGGAAGAAAGAAACAGCTGCTGGTAAAGTGGCACGGCTGGTCCAGCAATTTATCAGTTGCCCAGAAGCCTCCCAAGTCTGCACGTCTAGTTTTTGGGCTTGGAGCTGGGGGAAATAAAAGGAGAGAGGACAGTGTTTGAGGACATCATACTGCCCAGCAATGACAGCCCCAGGATTTGCCCCCAAACACAACTCAGACTTTGTCGTAGAGCAGGTGAGGCCCCCGGAGCACTCAGGCGAGTGAGACCTGGGGCTGGCAGAAGTACAATACCTGCACAGATGGGAAAAACATCAAAGGGAAGCTACCTTTGAAACTGTGCTGCTGGGTATGACATGGCACTATCCTTCGCAGAGAGGCTGTTCACCACTCCTCTCCAGCTTGATGGAAAGTAGGAACAATCTTCTTAGCTCCCACAGCAAAGCTCCAACCATTGACTTCCCAGCCATAGTCCTGGTCTACAATGCTACGATTAAGAAAACAAAGCTTAAAACAGACAACAATCTTCAAAGCTTTTGTACAGCCAGGGGCCTAGTGCAGGGGAATTAGCTGCCTGATTCAGAGATTAGGTCTCAGCTCAGACCTCAGCTTAGATTAAGCTCACACCTAAGCTTTAGACGCTCTTGACAACTGCAATTAGGTGGAACATATTCACCTTTGTTAGCTCTCAATTCCTATTTCCTTCTTTCTGGGGGCATCAGGACCTTCATATCCCACACCCACCTACTTGATACTTCCAGTCTTTTCGAAGGCAGCCACTTCTGGCTTTTTCCCCGAATGCCACCACAACTGACGCGTGAGAGAACACTGAGTTACCTGCCAAGGCTTACACTGTGCAGCAGGCAGGAGGCAGAGGCAGGACCTGCCAGACACTTTTGGAGTTGCAGTATTGTTCCTCAAGTGTCCCGTATGAGCAGAGAGCAGTGTGAATCTCCAATAAGCGCATGGAACTACAAGGAGATCACACTCCCTATGATGCACTGAGGAGGAGTACTAAACTGTCTCTCCTGTGTGGGCAACGCGCAGTATGTTAACCACACTTGGAACCAGAACAAGATGATGCCCAGGATGAGACCGCAGCTGCTGCATTTCTGAGCAAGAACGGAACAATTTGGCCCAAGCTTTTGGCTTTGCAAAACTGAGTTCTTATCTATTTCTTTGCTCTATCCAAGCACTGCGTGAAGGGAAACTGGACAGAACTTGTCCTGAGTGAAAGCATGTTGAGCCCCACTTCTAGAGCTGGAATGGCAGCTCTGCTGGGGAATGACAAACAGAAGTGATAACTGCAAAGAGCTAAAGAACGGAGGGGGTGCTATCAGTCTCCGACAATTGTATACACCTTGCAGAAAGGTGCAGAGTCTAAGCTGTTCTTCTGCACTTCCCCCTGTGGGAAGCCTTCCTTGAGGAAATCTATTGCTTTCTGATTCACTTGTGCAGAGCACCTCGGATAAATCACCCTCTTCCTCATTTTCCCCAGGGGCCAAGGGGACCATGTCTTCATCTGGACGAAAGATGATGGTCCACAAAGGGACCAGATTCTTCTTTAGACTGTTTTCTGCTGCCCAGATGAAGTGGGATAAGTCATGCCTCCTAAATACTGCTTTTTCTTCATATATTCACAATGGCGTAGAAACAAAATACATGACAGCACGAGACCTCTGGGAAAGTGCCATTTGTTGAAGAATGCTCCCCCTTCCCCTGGGAATAACACCTGGCATGAGAACATTCTTCACTCAACAGCATACAAGGAAGAGTGCAGGTATTTCTGGTTGAAAACAGTCAATCAGCTTTCCCTAAAAAGGAAATAAGAAACAACACAAGCTTACCCCTGCACTGGCTTGCTTCACTGGCTGGATCTGGTCACGAGCATTTTCTGCTGCTCTGTAATGCCTGAGAGAAGTAGAGAAAGACAGAAATGGGCGGTTTCCATGTTGTCACATTCAATTGTGAAGAAGCCACCTGCCGGTTAAGAAAGGCTTTTCGAAGAGCTGAATCTGGCTACCACCTCTGCTGCACACATGAACAAGGGAAAACATCCCGTCAGCTTGCAGCACCACTCTTCTGGAGCAGCAAGACTGGGAGAGCAGGGAGAGCTGGCGTCCTTTCCCACTTTCTTCCACCTAAACCTGGCAGAAGCCCTTTCCTTTCTCTACATCAGTTTCACTAGCTGGAAGATGGGGAAGCCACCAGCTCCTCCTCCTTGGGCATCCATTGGGGAGGAATACTGAGAGTTAGGTGCTATCCTGCAAGGGAAAACATGAACATTTGCAACCATATCTGCATCCACGCAGAGCTAGCCCACTCAAACTAAACACCAGCACACTGAGCTGGCACCTTCAAGATGTTCACTTGCAGTTTAGAGGCTAGTCAGGAGACTGTCCCCATTTGGGAAGGAGTCCCCATTAAAGCAACACAGGCTCTGATGATCAAGAAAACACACAGACATTGAAGGTCTCCTCATATACATCCCTTTTCCTCCAAAAACTCATATCTTCATTGTCACCAAAGATCCACCTTTTCAAGGGGCAGACCTACAACCGACCCCCACGGTATCCCACGCTCATTGTGCTTTAAAGCCATTCAATCCAGGATGGTAATAGAGACTCTGTACCCGATCAGATCCTTTCTCTGAGACCACTCTGGGCCCCAAGTTTCACCTCCCTTGATACCTGCCCTGACAGATGGGAAAGTGATAAGAGAAAAACCACCAGTCGACTTTCAGGGACAATTAAATGCATGGGTCTGGCAGGCTGACCATATTCCTAATACTGACTGGCTGGGTACGAAGTCTGAACTCGGGCAAACAGGCCCTTCAAACAGCATGTGAAAGTTTCTCAGAAACGAAGCAAGCAACTGGCTAGAGTTTCAAGTCCAAGATTCCACACTTGCCCTCATTAGTCGTTTTCTTATGACATGTGCTGGTCGCAGGTCACAAGCAGAGCTTGTCGTTTTGCAACACAAAACAAGCTTTCCCCAAATTCCTGGACCTCCTCTAAAATAATTACAAAACTCCTATGTTTGCATAAGAATGTGACAGGAATATTAAAAAAAGGACTTGTGACCTCTTATTTAAAGAAAAAAATGGAAAAAAACCTCATTGGGACAACAGTAAGTTTATACACATGACATTTGAACAAACGGATGGATAGAGAAGAAAAACACCCGGGAAACCCGGGCCCTGACCCGTGAGTCCCCTGACAACGCTCCCCCCGCCAGGCCGCGCTCCCGGCCTGCTCCTCGGCCCGGCGAGGACAGCGCCCGCTCGGGGCCGCCCCTTCCCTTTCCCCCTCACACCCGCCGGAAGAACGGCAGCTCCCACACAAGGTGTCTCGCTCCACACACACTCCCCTCCGCCGAGGCCCTGCTCTGTCCCCAGCCCTCTGTCCCCGGCCCCGCACACGGCAGCTCCTCAGCCTCCAGCACCGGCAGCTGCAGCACCCCCAGCCCCGCCCCCCACTCCGGAAGTGACGCCTCCAGCCCCAAAGTCCCGCCCACCCCGTGCTCCCCCATTGGCTCCTGGGTGGTGGGGCGGGTCTCCCGGGGTGGTGCTGGCCCGTGGAGCAGGGGGCGGGCAGTGCGCATGCGGGGGAGGTGGGGCGGGGCCTGAGGGGCGGGGCCGGGTCGGAGCATGCGCGCTGGCGTGGAGGCGGGGCGGAGGGGTGGGGGCGGGGCGGGGCGGGCGGTGTCCTGCTGCACCGCAGGACGGTGTGGGAATAAGGAGAATAGCCCTGAAAAGACAAAGTCCTCCTGGTGATGCCGGATGTGTCCGCAGGAAAGCTGCAGCCCCTACGCGAAGGCTGCAGTGAGGACACGCCTGCTGTGGCAGCGGGGGTGGTTCGGGGGAGCACCGCGTCTGTCCCCACAAGCTGCGTCCGGACTCTCCTCCCCTCCGCTCCTGCTCTGCTTTGAGTGTTGGAGCACCGCAGAGGGAAGGGACCAGCCCGTGGTGACCGCTGGCTGCCACCCTCGCAGGAAAGGGGTGTGAGATCACACCCTGACTGTGGCCAGGGGAGCTGAGCTCTGCTAATGGACATGGGACCCATGGTCTCACCCGTCTGTACCCACCCGAGCCTAACTCTGCCCCCGAACACAGGGGGGGATCATTCATAGTTTTAAGGATTTTGTTTGTTTTCTTTTAGATTCCCCTGTCATCCCTGGGGAGGACTCTTGGTGACAGAGATCCTCAGCACTGCAACTGCACTTGGCAGTGACAAGCAGTGAAGAGCTGTGATTCCTGAGGGGCAAAAGGATTCACTGTGTCTTTGGTGCAGAGGGAGGAGAGCTGGCCTGTCCATCCCTCTTCTTCCCAGCTGCCCTGTGCCCCCAAAGTGGAGGACACTTGCACTCATGCTACCCTAAAAGGAAACAACACTGCTGAGAGCAGAGGAATCTAGTCCTAAAGTGTAGATCTCCAAACTCAGTAGCCCTTCTCAGAGCACCTGAGGGGGGTCTCAGCCCTCCTCTTCTAGCCAGGAGCACATCAGGCTCATCCCAGCTGTCCCCCAGCCCCACATCCAGCTGCCCAGCAGCATTTTCTTGGCCTTAGCACCTAGATGGCTTCTCCATGGGGCAGTGAGATGACACCCAGATGCAAGGGGAGAGCTGTGCCCTTCTGGAGGGCAGCTTGCAGCCCAGCCCGACACCCCAGGGAAATAGTCCAATGTCCTAAAGATGGGGAGTCCTGAAGAGAGAGTTGGCTCACTCCCAGCCTCCAAAATGCATTGCCCAGAGCCCCACAGTCTAGAGGGGGACTTGGGCACCTCAAGCCCATGCATGAGCAAGCTGGCATGTCCTTCCTGTAGGACCTGTCCCAGCGGTGCAGGTGCGGAGAGCTTCCTTGTTTTGTACTTCCAGGGGGACTGCTTGTTGTCAAGGGCATTGTTTTCTGCAGATGTCTTCCTTCAATCCAGACCAGTGATGTGGAGGTGACAGGAGAAGGGAGGCAGAAGGTGTGGGTTAGAGTGCGTCGAGTGAGGTGAGACTCTTGGGGAACTGGCTTTGCATCAGCATTTGCCCTTGGACATGTAAAGGGAGTTGTTTCCCTTGGTCATGTTGCCCGTGTCAGTGCTGAGAGGTTATAAGCGCACGCTCCAAGGATGTGAATCCTCTTGCTGTGCTGGGAGGTGCGTAGCGAAGACTGTCCCTTGAGCTTTCATTTCTGTGTCCTCCTGATGTGCAGGTTTGCAGATGAGCAGTGCCTGGGCCAAGCCGAGGAAGAAGCTGCCAGCAAATCTATTGAGCTTGCCCTTAAAGAAAAGGCAAGGGAAGGCAGCGCTGAGGAGCAGAGGGGCCGAGGGGCCTGAGAGGTAAGGTAACAGCTGTCCTCCTTTTCAGAATGTGGACCTGGGAAAGCAGTGGGACAAGATAAGCGCAGGGAGCAACGTGTCCATTTATAAAGGACCTTCTTGGAAGTCTGAGTAGAAGGGATGAGAAGTCTGGGCTCAGACTGCTGGCACCTGTGCATGGACAAGGCTGGCCTGTCCTTCTTGTGGGAATCTGTCATAGAGAGGCAGGTGTGAAGAGCTTCCTTGTTCTGTACTTCCAGGAGGTCTTGCTGGTGAGCATCTCCTCTCCTGAGGGCATCTTTGTCTGCTCCAAACAAGTGAAGTGGAGGTGATGGGAGAGAAGAGAACCAAGGCATGGGCAGGAGTGCATTGAGTGAAGTGAGACTCTTGGAGAACTGGCTTTGGGTCACCCTGTGCTCTTGGAGGTGTGTGAGGGAGCTGTTCCCTTTTGCCATATTGCCTGTAGAGAGGTTGCTGAGAGGTTCTGATCATGTGCCCCAAGGACTCTGGGTCTCCTGGCTGGGTTGGAAGATTATGTCAGTTTTGGGTGAGACTCCTATGGGAGGTTTCCTCTCTGTGTCCTTCTGGTTTCCAAGTTTGCAGATGAGCAGTGCCTGGGCAAGGCCGAAGCAGAACCAGTGGCCAAATCTGTAGAGGTGGCACAGAGAAAGAGGGGAGAAGAAGGCATCTGTGGGGAGCAGAGGGGCAGAAGAGGTTAGGTACGAGTTGAGTGGCGAGAGAGGTTTGGGGGGGTTCAGTGCTGACCTTGTGTGGAGGGGGCTAGAGGCAAGGTGACAGTGTGATGCCAGGTAGAGAAGAAGGTGCCTCTTGGGAGTCTGTTTCCTGTGCTCCTGCCAGTCTGCAGTGGGTCCTTGTGGAAGAAGCCCCAGGGAAAGCCTTGCTTCGAAGAGCTGTTGGTGCTGCTGAAAGGCACTTTGCCCCTGAGCCCCCCCTGCTTGTGCACTGTTGCAGACTGCTGTGTTGTGTTGGGGGTGTGTTTGTGCCCACTCCTCTTAGTGGAGGAAAGAGCTGGGAACATCCAGGTGTGCTCTGGGCCGGAAGGTCTGTCTGGAGCTGTGGGCAGTGGAGGGGCTGACATATGTCCTGGAAGCTGTTGGTTTCTGAGTGATGAGAGAAAACCTCCAAGGCAGATGATGCAAAGGCTCATAAGCAGTGTCAAAGCTTCCTTTTGTTTGGGAAAGTGGGAATTCACCCTGCTCTTTCTGAGTTCCTTGTGACCTGTCCAGAAAGCATATCCTTTGCTTGAGTGTGCCAACAGGGCCAAAAGGTATGGATGAGAAGAGTGTTGGGGTCCACGAGCGTGGCGCCCTTGTGTGGAATTACTGCCCCCAGAGTGACTCTCTCAGGTGACCAAGATGTCGCAGCTGGCCTCCATTTCAAAACGTGGGCCTAAGGAAGCAGCGGGACAGGACAACCCACAGGATCAATATGTCCCTCTAGAAAGGGAAGGTTGGCCAAGATGAGGAGTCTGTGAGGGCCAAGGAGCATGTAGAAAGTGGGACTGCAAGGTTGGAGGAGTCTGTGCTCAGTCTGCAGTAGCTGATGTGTGAGCAGGCCAGCCTGTCCTTTTTGTGGGAACCGTCCCTGTGATGCAGGTATGAAGGGCTTCCTTGTTTTGTACTTCCAGTGGGTCTTGTTGGCAAGTACCTCCTTTCCTGAGGACATGTTCAGCTAAAGCAGATCCATGGCATGGAGGTGACAGGAGAGGAGCGGACCAAGGCCCTGGCTGGAGTGCGTTGAATGAGGTGAGACTCCTGGAGAACTGGCTTTGGGTAAGCCTGTGCTCCAGGACGTACGCGAGGCAGCTGTTTCCCTTGGTGGCATTGCCTGTATTAATGCTGAGAGAATATGCTTGTGCAGCCCTTGGGCTTAAGGCCTGAGGCTGGGTGGGAAGACTGTAGCAGTTTTTGGTGAGCCTGGCATCTGACATTTCCTTGCTGTCTCCTTCTGCTTTCCAAGTTTGCAGCTAAGCAAGAGCTGGGCAAAGCTGTGGAAGAAGGTGTCGCCAAATCTGCAGAGCTTGCCCAGCAAAAGAAGGGAAGGGAAAGCAGTTCTGAGGATCAGAGGGAAGTAAGAGCTAAGGTAACAGCTAGCTCTGCTTTTTGGACTCTGGAGCCAAGGAAGAAGCAGGACAAGAAGTCTCCAGGGAGGAAGGTGGTGCTCTTGAAAGGGAGGGTTGGACAATATGAGGAGACTGAAAGGGCCAGGAGGAGTCTGGGCTCAATCCGTAGTAGCCCATGCAAGAACCAGCCAGCGTGTTCTTCCTGTGGGACTTGTCCTGGAGATGCAGTTGAGAAGAGCTTCCTTGTTCAGTACTTGCAGGAGGTCCTGCTGGCAGGCACCTGCTCTCCCGACCACCTCTCTCTCCAGTGCACACCAATGATGTGGAGGTGACGTGAGGAATGCTGCGGCAATCAGGGTCTGCCGAGCGTGCAGTGAGGTGAGGCTGTTGGAGATCCTGTGTTCCTGTGCTTTTGGCTGTACCCTTCAGTGCTGCAAATGACTCTGTGTTTTTCCACTTGTCTTTCCTGCTTGCCTACCCATGGCCATGAGGGAGAGGTTGTCAAGAAAAGCCCAAGGATGGAAGCAGTGATTTTTTGTGCCTTCCCCACAGCACAAGCTGATTCACCTCCTGTGACACAGCACGAGAGGGGCATCCGGGATAGCCCTCAGTTATACAAAAGCTTTATGGCTCTGGCCAATAACAGTGTGCATATGAGCACATCTTTGCCTGGTGTTGTCAATGATGGGGTCCTTATAGGGTCATTCGAGGGGGTGCCCCAGGCTCTAGCAACCCCACAGTGTGGTGGCACCCAGGGTGTGTTAACTCTTGGGAAGCAGCCCAGAGGAAAACCCCTCTTCTGTGGGCTGCACCATTCAGAGTGCCACGCTTGCCTGTGTGGCGCCTGTCACCCCCCTGCACCTTAGCCAGCCTTTGCCAGCAGTGCCTGCCCTGGAGTTTGAGTCAGGCTGGAGGTAGTTGTAGGGGGGAGTTCCCAGTGGTGGTATTATCTGAGGTACCGTGCCTCTAGCATGAGCAGTAACATTCTTTGGACAAATAAGACATGGTTTGGTAAGTGTAGTTTTTTATCTGAAGGATTTGGATTGACTGCCAAGCATGCTGGTATAAAAAAGGAAGAAACAAAAAAGTCTGTTGTCTCCATTGGCCGAGGGATGGAGCTTTAAATGTAAACTTGGTTGGAAAAAGCAGGCCTTAGAGTTGAACGTCATCATGACTGGCTGTCCCAATCGGGAGATGCCTCCTGGGCTGTGGAGTGGCGTTACCTCTGTTCTCACGTCCATCTAAAATGCCTCCTCTCTGTTAGCCTTGCATTGTAGCTGCAACCTGAGGCAGAAGAGCAGAAGCCAGAGAAAAGTGGTGGCTTTCACCTGGACAAGTTTGAAACAAAAGGAAAGAAGACTCAAGACCCAGTGGCAAAACCTATGGTTTCTCTCTGCCTTCCCCAAGCAAAGAAGGAGAAGAAATCGGCCCAGGGGCTGGAGGTGCCACGACAAGAGTTAAGTGTGTATGAGGTCCCACAAAGGCCTGGGGGAGTTGAGCAGTGAGGACCACTGTGCTGCGGGGTCATGGATCCCGAGCCCCAAGCCCTGGGGTGGATGTAGCACCCTCTGCTTTCCCCTGCCTCAAGAATGCCCTGGGTGCATCCCCTGGGCACTAGGCCCTGACACCCGGTGTCTCTGGGCAGCCCAGGGAGTGCCTGATGCTGGTGTTGCGATGAAGGAGGTGGTGGGCGGCAGCAGGAGTGGGTGTGCAAGGTCTGAGGGAGGGCAGGGGCAGGCAGGGACTCAGGCAAGGTGCGAGAGGGAATTTGTCCCTGCCATTGTAGCGTCCTGTCAAGGCAAGGAAGCCAGGGTCTGCAAAGGGCAGAGCAGTATAAAGCCTGCCTGGAAAAGTGGAAGAGGCTGGAGATGAGCAGACAGTGGAGAATGGGCCAGCAGCCATTGCTCTGGTAAATCTCTCCAAGTTTCAGTGGCATTTTCCCTCTGCGGCACATTCGTTGCTTGCCATGGCAGTATCACCTGGGGAAAGCCTGTCTTTTGCTGAGAGGCTGTAGCAAGCAGTGGCTGCAGATCAGCTAGACTGGAGAAGCCCACCAGGATGAACGCGTTCCCCCAAGTCCGGTTGCCCATGTTGTGCAGGGCATACACGTCTCCTGGCTAAGAGGAGCAGGTGCGTTACATGGTGCAGCACCAGCCCCAGCTCAGCCTGCTGCCTCACTAGGTGGTCAGGCAGCCCCTGCCACGGCATAACCAGGACCACCCTCTCAAGTCTCCCCCTTGCCTTCCTGCACCCCCAGGCACTCCCTGCCTCCATCTTGATGGACATTTCTGGATGCACTGGCTGGATTGGTCTCTCTTTGCCATGCTGGCAGGAGCCAAAGTCACTGGGGAGGTTCACATGCACAGCTCATTAGGTGAATGTCTCCCCTGGTGACACTACTCACACCATCAGCAGCAGGGGCTGGCAGAAATTGCACAGTGCAACTCTGGAAGCATTGAACCAGACGTTCCCAAGAGACAGCGCATCATGCACATCCTGACGCTGTAACTTCACAGCTCTTTACTAGACAGTGGTTGCTCATGCATAGGCTGAAGTCCCGAGTCCTTTGGCTTCGATTGGCCTTGGTTTTGCTGCTGGCATTAGAAATAGATTATGGGCTTACATCCATCTAGTGAGAGTGAATACCATGTGTTCGGCACCCCCGGTCACTGCAGGGACACAGAAATGCCAGCCATCTAGTTAGCTGCAGAGAGACATAAATCTGGACATGATGCTGCAGGAAGCGCCCAGATATGAGCTGTGGACTGGCACTTTTTGCCCAACCAAACAGCACGTGAGACATCTGTCCTCCAGCAGAGCTTCAGTTTTGGAGTGAGTTTTCCAGAAGTCCTGGCATGGTGGGGTGGCTTGAGGTGGGGGCTGAGCTAGTGGAGAGAGCAATTCTCAGTGCTTCAAACCCTACCCACATGCACTCTCAGAGCTCTCTTCTCTGAGCTCAGGTGGGGATCAGCTATGATGCTGAAAGGGAGCTGGGCTGTGTTTTCCTGAAACCCATGTGCCCTGGGTTTCGTCACCTGCACAGCCACAGGCTGTCGTTGCCAGGACAGGGCAGAGTGAAAGAGCCCTGCCTTGGCAAAGAGCATCCCCATCAGGGAGGGAATCGAGGTTGAGAAATTCCTTACCTGCGACAGATCCTTGGTAAGTGACTAATTGCATGCTGGAACTTTGCAAACTTTGCTAAGTTACCTCTTTGATTGTGCGCATAATCCTTAGACAGAAACCACTGACCAAGTCTGGGACTAAGATTGGATCCAGCTGCACCTAGACCCCTCTCAGAAGGAGTTTAGAAAGCAAGGGGGTCCATTCCGAACCTTGTGACTCAACGGGGGGGTCTCCTTGACACTTTTGTCTGACCCTGTCCTCCACGCAGTAAATAACTGAGTGAACCTTGTCATCGAATCTCATTAAACCCCCGTCTTATTTAACTTGGATCTTTGTTAAACCACCTGTTATCTTTATCAATAAAACATATTGCTGCTTCTCTCTTACAAGTGAAGTCCATCACTCCTCACTCATGCATGACACTGCTCAGGCTGGGGTCTGGTCCAAAATCCAGCACAGGCCACTGAAACATTGCGTCTCTCATGCAATGGCTGTTTAGTAGAGTGACAGCCTCCTCCTCCCTTCCTTCCCTCCCCCCCAAGAAAGAATAAATGTCGGAGTCCAGCAGCTCTTGCAGAGACAAGTCACACACAGCTGGGGCCTCTTTGGCAGCTGCAGCCTGCTGTTTAGGAGAGAGCAAGCAAATATGGACTTCCAGAGATGTTTAACATCTCAGGGAAGCCTCTAGGACTGAGTTTGCTCATGAGATAGTGGGTGGCCTAAACGCACCAGCCTGCAGTGATTCACCCCCCACCAAAGCCTGAACAGATAGAAAGAGTCATGTTGCTCAGCAGACATGAACTAAGCTTTGTTTTGCTCATGGGTATGAGGTGTCAAATGACAGCTGCTTTGCAGGCACCTGAAAGCAAGCAAAACCTTTTGCCATGCGTAGGGCAGACCAAACTTCCAGAGCAAGTTCTAGGTTGCAGGAAACTGTGAGCAGGTGTGGTGGTGTCCTTCAAGTAGCATGCAGTTACTGAAGGCCTAACTAGCTCCTGTTGCTTCTAGGTGTTACAGGAGGTGCCAATTCTGAAAAAGAATTGCATTTGGTATTTGGGCCAAGGCTGCCAGGACCATGATAGGACAGGGAGCAAGGCCACTGGGACCAAAGGGAGATGAGGACAAAGGCCACTGGGGCCATAGCAGTGAATAAATACACTGTGTGACAAAGGAATCTACATGCTTTGGCACATGGTGGGGTGGTCCCGGGGTGGAGAGCAGGACAGGAGGACTTAAGGACATGGGAGGAGGCCCCAGAGGACATGGGGGATCCTAGGGGATTTAGGTGTGTCCTAGGCATGTTCCAGGGGACATGGCAGGGAGAGGGACCCCAGGGCACATGGGGCTCCCAGAGGTGCCACAGGGGGACATGAGGTTCCCATAGGGTCCTGCAGGACATGAGTGAGAACTGGGGACTTAGGGGTCCCAGGGCTGCCCTGAGGGACGAGTCACAGAGGATATGGGGCAGTCCCAGGGATGGGACAGGTCACCTGGGGACACAGAGGTGTCCCAAGAGATGTGGGGGAGGGGTGCCAGGGGTGAGGAGACTTGGGGAGAAGGGAGGTTCTGGAGGCAGGGGGGAGCCTAATTGGTGGCAGGGAACATGAAGACCTGGAGAGGGTCCCAAGGGCTACCAGGAGGTGCAGGGGACATGGGGGCACTAGAGGTGCCCAGGAGGACATTGGGAGAGTCCCAGGGCTGTCTCAGGGGACATGGGGGTGGGCACAGATGATGGCAGCCTCCAAGGCCTTTATTACCCCGTGCAGTGGTCCTGGAGGCACTCAAGGCTTTTCTTGCCCCAGGGGGAGGCCTGGGGGGCCCCAAGAGAGATCCCCGGCCCCGTGGCCTCTCCAGGGGGCTCAGGAAGGCCTCAAGCTGGTCCTGACCACGCTGGATCCCTGTATCCACCTCCTGGCACAGCCCCTGAACCACTTGGGCCAGCTCAGCCACTGCCACCTCCCGCAGTGGGGACCCTGGGCACAAGGGGACGCAGCTCACAGCATGGCACCAGGAAGACAGGGGACACAGGGCCGTGGGGACAAGGAGGGGATAGGAGGGAACAGAGCTCAGGGCCTGGGACTGGGGGCATACAGGGGATACAGGGGGACAGAAGTCAGGGTTTAGGGCTTGGCTCCAGGGCTGGGAGAGATCCTAGGCACACAGGGAGATGTGAGGGGTAGGGTTCAGAGCCTGGCACAGGGGCCAGGAGGAACAGGGTACACACAGGACATGGCTCATGGCCTGGCACCAGGGACACAGTGGGACATAGGGGACACAGGGGTTAGGACACAGCCCCTGGGGGATAGGGAGGGACATGGGGGAAACCCTGGGCACAGGGGAACATGGGATGGGGCAGAGCCTGCTCCTGGGGATTCCCAGGGCCACCCAGGGTCCCAGCCCCACAATCCCAGGGTTACCCCAGCCCTCCTCTGGGACCCCAGGCTGCCCTCCAGACCCCTTCCAACATCTCATGACACCAAGGTGCTCTCCTTTGATCCCACCAGGCAACAAGGTGTCCCTCATGACCCTCCTTACAACCCCAGCATGCCCCGTTGATGCCATCAGATCACTGGGTGCCCACATGAACCCTGGGTGCCTCCCATGACCCTCCCCATGGTCCCCAAACCCTCCAAGATCTCAGACTGCCCCCAGATCCCAGGATGCCCCCCATGACCCCACAGTCCCCCCATTATCCCATGTTCCCCCAGACACCTGGGACGTCAGGGTGTCCCCCATGACCCTGAGCCAGGGAGATCCCACCTGCGCTGGGGTTCTCAGGCGTTTCCCCTCCTTCCTCCTGGGGGAGGGTGGGGAGCACCTCTCCCTCTAGGCTGGGCTCAGGGCCTCCTAGGTAGACCAGGGTCAGGTCAAGGCAGACCTGGGGACAAGGACAGAAGATGGCGGGGGATGGGGTCAGGGCAGGCCTCAGTTCACACACCTCACTACTCACCTACCTCTCACAGTGACAAGCTCACCTCGGGTGTGAGGGCGTAGGCATAGAGCTTGGCATGCCGAAGGACCGTGTCGAGGATGTAGGCTGCCACACGCACCACCTGGCTTGGCCTGAACACAGCCACACTGGCCGGGGGGCGCTGCAGGGATGGCACCATAGGCAGGGGCAGGCAAAGGACAGGCAGGGCTGGGGAGTGTGTGGGCAGCGTACGAGGGCAGGGGAGCATACAAGGAGCCTGTGGGCATAGGGGAGAACGGGAGCAGAATGCCAGTAGTGTGTAGGAAAGAGCGCAAGGAGCATGGGGGGAGTGTTTGGGTTCTGGTAAGTCTGTGGGAAGCAGGCAGGGAGTGTGCAGGCACGGACAGCTGCATGGGGACAGTCTGAGGACCCTGTAGGCACCGGTAAAGCATGCAGGGAGTTTTGGGGCACTGATAAGTGTGTGGGGAGCATGCAAAGAGCACATGGGCCCCTGCAAGTGTGCAAGGAGCGGGTGAGGACTGTGTGGGCTTCGCTAAGTGTGCAGGGAGCATGTGGGTTCCAATAAGCATGTGGGGAGCATGCAGAGAGCGTGCAAGGAACATGCAGGTACCAACAAGAGTGCAGGGAGTGTGCCAGGAGCACGTGGGTGCCAGCAAGCCTGCAAGGGGCATGCAAGGACTCACGTGCACGGCGTGGCGCAGCAGCAGCTCACTGAAGTAGCTGTAGCACTCCTCCGGGCGAGGCAGAGGGGTCTCTGAGGTCTGGGGAGGGCTGGCAGTGAGCCCTGCTCTGTGCCAGGGTTCCCCCCGCCCCACTCCCAGCCTTGCCCTCACCTGCGCATGCGGCAATGGTGCGACGCACGATGCCCAGCAAGGCCGAGAGTGGCCCTGGGGCCAGGCCCAGCTCCCGGCCCAGCTCCAGGGCCCCCTCATAGGCATCCAGAAGGACAGGGGGCCCTGGCAGAACCTCTGTCAGCACCCTGGGGGAACAGGGACACCCTGGGAGAACAGGGACACCCTGGGAGGACATGACAGGGACAGTGGGGGACAGGGACAGCCTGGCGAACATGATGGGGACACCCTGGGGTAACTACAAGGGAAGCGGTGACTCTTATCGGAAAAAATGGGGACACCTGGTGGGGGGGAAATTGGGGTGCGTGGGGAAACTCTGGGAGAGTAAGAGGAGAACACATGGGGATAGGGCATAGAGAGGATACAGACATCCAGAGGGCTGCTTGGGCGGTTGGAGGAATGGGAACACTGGTGGGAAATAATGGCGGTGTCCTGGGAGGGGACTTAGGCACCCAGGAGTGGTCCTAGGGGGCCCTGGATGGGACGGGGATACTGGGGGTGACAGAGGGAATGGGGATACTGCCGGAAGGACAGGGACACTAGGGAAATGCTTGGAAGTGGGGTGGGGAGACATGACCATCCAAGGAGATTTCCAAAGTGTCCCAGGGTATGCCAAGAAGGGGTCATGGGGTGGTGTTGCAGAGGTCCTGAGGGGGTCCTAGGGGTGTTCTACAGTTTTCTGGCAGTCCTAGAGGTCCCCAGAGACGGTCCTGAGGTGTCACAAGTCCCTAAGGGTTCCCATGTCCCCAAGGGTGTTCTGGGGTTTTCTCTAGAGGTCCCAGAGTGTCCCAGAATGTCCCTGGAATGTATTTAGGGGTCCCAGGTGCCCCAGAATTGTCCCACGGCGTCTCCAGGGTGTCCCGAGGGTGTCTTGGGGGTTCTATGGGGAATCAGAGTGTCCTGGCATGTTCCCCGGGTGTCCTAGGGCTTCCCCCTGGGATCTCAGGTGTCCCAGGGTGGTCCCAGGCTGTTCCCAGCTGTCCTGGGCCCCTCTGAGTGCCTCTGTGCCCTCACTCATGTCCTGGGCCCTTCTGAGTGCCTCTGTGCCCTCACTCACGCCCGCTGATCCTGGAAGGTCAGGGCTGCCTGCAGCCTCTCCATGGCCACCACATCCAGGTCCTTCCTGCAGGGCCAGGATGAAGCAAGGGGATAGGTGGGGGAATGCAGGGGACAGTTGGGGATGGGGGGCACCTGGTGGGACAGTTGGGGACAGGAGCATCTGGGGAGTCCTGGGAGGGACAGGAGGGGACCAGAAAGATGCAGGGGACAATGAGCAATATTTGAAGGTGGAATTAAGGGGAGACCTGGGGGCATTTGGGGACATAGGGGAAAGGGGAACCTGCGGGGGATCCAGGCAGGATGTTTCAGCATCAGCCTGGGGCCATACTCACCACACACAAATCTCAGTCTCACGGCACCGGCCCTGGGACAGAAGGAGTAGGTCCCTGAGCATGGTCACCAGCAGGGCCACTGCCTGTCCCTGACCCTGGGAACAAGGATGTGCCCAACCCCACCCCCTGCAGGGCCAGCAATAACCCACCCAGGGACAGCAATGGGGTGTTCCCACCCCCAGGCTCACAACCATCACTGCCACAACCCCAGGGGCCGGTGGGTCCTAACCTCCCCGGCAGTGCCGGCACTGTCCCCATCCTCGGGCACAGGGCCTGGGTGCCCCCAGCCCTTCCCAGCCCTGGCACCGGGCAGTTCCTCCCCCCGCCTCAGCAGGGCCCCCTCCGTCCCCAACCTTGAGGACAGGACAGCCACCAGCCACAGCGCTGCGCCTCACCCGGGGCAGCACCCTCCCCACGACGTCACCGCACCCTCTAGCCTGGGCCTGTTGCCCACCCCCATCGTTGCCATGGCGACCCTCCCCCCCTCGCTGCCTGCCCTGAGGTCTCGGCACCGCCTCCCAGCCCCAGCGCTGGGCGCTGCCCTCCCTCCTCCCACCTCCCCCAGCCCCTCCTGGGAGCCCATGGCGGCTCCCCCAGGCCGGGCGGCAGGGTGTGCCACCGCAGACCCGCGAGAGGCCAATGGCAAGAGGCGTTGCTTCAAGGCGGGGGAAGCCTCGGCCAATCAGAGAGGCCCTCAGCGCCCTGGCTGCAGCTGGGGAGGGGGGGAGCTGGCCAATCCCAGCCGCCGTCACTCCTGGGCGGCAGAGACCCCTGCCAATCAGGGCGTGGCTTCTCGGCGGCGGCCTCTGCCTGCCCCGCCTGCTGCGCGGGGAGCGGCCGAGCGGGCGGCTGCCGCGGCCGGTGCTGCCTCCTGCGCCCCGCGGCGCAGCGCGGCAGCCTCCCGCTGCGAGGGGAGGCCTGTCGCTGCCGGGGCTCTCCGCTGGCCGGGCCCACGCTATGGACACTGACGGAGGCTGTGGTCGGGCTAAAGGCCTTCCCTGGGGAACAGGAGGTGACGGCCCTGTCCCCATGCAGTAGCTCCTGCAGAAGTGCCGGAGAAGGCACCTGAGTTCAAGAGGGAAGGGGTTTTGGAGGGAGCCTCGGTGCGCAAAGCTTCCGCTGTGACTCTGGTGGGAAAACGTACTGGAACACGTATGCGTTGCCTGTGGCTGCGTTGTGCTTGCGAGGACAATAACCCCAGGTGTGCTGTCATGGGCTGGATGAAAAAGTGCACATCATTAAGTTCTTCTTGATGTGCTTAGCCACAACTTAGGCAAAACGCTCTGGGGATAGCTTTTTTCCTGAGGCAAGGATGGCACTTTCCAAGGAGAGCGCTGCCACGAAGGTTGAAGAATGCAGCCAGCGTTTGTCCAAGTATGCTTGTGCTGCAGTGGGGAATGGGGAAGGGTTGCGACCGTTCCCGTATGATCGTTCCAGTCTCTGCTTCAGCATCTGGTGTTTGCCATGTAGAGCTCAGCTGGGATGAGCGTTGCCGCAGTGTGGTGCAGCCTTGGGCCCTCCAGGGGAAGTGAGCTCTCTCTGTCTCCATGCCAATGGTGACAAGAGCCACAGCCAGCATCCTTCTGTGAGCCACTGAAGTGGGCCAGCCCCTTTCCCCTCGCCCTGCCCAGTGAGGCTGCACCCATCCTGGTCAGTGAGGAGGGCCTGGAGAAAGTCACCATCTGGCACAGTCCTCTAGCGCTGAGTGAAACCATCAAACGAGCTTGGCAACAGACACTTTCAGATTCAGGAAGAAACTAGGTGGATCTGCTTCCTTTCAGCTTAGCTTTGATTTGCTGTAGCTGAAGGCTATAAGCCCCGTGGTCACCTATCATATTTTATTTGGTTACTAAACAATGCTCCAAACCTCTCCAGACTGTGAGGCAAGTTTGGAAACTAATGATATTTTGTGAGTGGATGGAGGAGGTTATCAGCACAAAGGAAGAAGCAGAATGTGACGTCTGAACGGCACTTAGTGAAGCATAATCTCGTGTGGATGCACTGGTACAGAAGAAGCCTTTCAGGTTAACGCTAAGCCACTACGATGGCTCCATTGCTCACAGCTCAGGGGACTGCTGTGCTGACTGTGGTTCTACTGCCATGGCTGCCCATAATAATCTCCTGCGCCTGTCATTAGCACTAAGGTGAGATGGCATGCAGATGGCCATGCTAACCCTGGCTTTCAGGTGTGGGTGCAAGAACCTATTCCTAACAGTTGTATTTCAGCATATGGACATAAGCACTAAGCATTGTTTACTAACCTAGAGCTGGTGCAAGCATGTTGGAGGAACAATTCTGCTCTTCCATCATCAGGCACTTCTCACTGGGGATCCACTAGCAGTGGACTACTTGGGATGACTAACAACACATGGGGATGTCCATGCAAACAGTATACCGCAGACAGTCCTTTGAGTGGATGGAAATGTGTACTACTGTCCATAAATTCAGATATCAGCCAGATCCATAGTCTCAAGCCATTCAGAGATGCAGGGTTAATGACTGTAAGCACAAGTTCTACAGCAGTCTACCCCAAAACACTGGGGACAGTAAACTCACTCAAACATAGTACTCCTTGGGGAGGTGGGGGTAAATAAGAGGGGCAGAAAGTAAATTAATGGATCCAATACCTTCATCTAAATGTCAGTAACAGTTACAACTGGTAAAAGTTATGTGGTCTGCTGACCAGGATATCTTGGGTGTTGGCATAATTTTATTCTGGAAAAGCCAGCTGCCATAGACGGGGTGGTTAAGGAACAGTAACCCCATGGGAAAGTGGCTAGACGGATCTGGCTGTGTTCTAAACCACCAAGGGTGTGAAGAACGGCAAGCACGGCGATGGGTGTGTTGAACAGACCCGTTGCCCATCTGAAGGGTTGCTGTGAATGTAATGACTGCACCCTAAAACAGCCTACGTATCAACCATGTTAGAAGCGTCCACAACAGTCCTAAGTAATGTTAAAGGCACTATGCGTTAGCGTCCACCCAGAAGATTACTTGGGAGGACAACAGCGTCAGCTTAGCAGTCCCTAGCCCCGGAGCATGGGAATGCTGTGGGAAGGCAAGTGCGGTGGAGGTTGATGATACACTCTACTGCGCTGAAGTGGCAGAACAGCAGAACCAACCAGTGACCCTGGGCACAAACCCCTGGCGCTTTCCTGGCATAGTGGAAGCCATATGGGATCATGACCTCTAAGATGAAAATCACTTCTGGCAAGCAACACAGAAGTTGCTGAACAGGTTGTGACACTGGCACCAGCGCACAATCACAGTCCAAGTTACGCACCCCACTGGAACAATTATTGCCTGGCCACCCAGCTGCCAGAAAGAGCCTCCCATTGGAATGACCTCTGGAGCCCACAGTCACAGAGTCACAGAATCATGGAATGGTTGAGGTTGGAAAGGGACCTCTGGAGATCATCTAGTCCAAGCCCCCTGCTCAAGCATGGTCACCTACAGCACGTCGCCCAGGATTGTGTCCAGGCGGCTTTTGAATATCTCCAGGAAAGGAGATTCCACAACCTCTCTGGGCAACATGTTCCAGTGCTCAGTCCCCCTCACAGGAAAGAAGTTTTTCCTCATGTTCAGCCAGAACTTCCTGTGTTGCAGTTGGTGCCCATTGCCTCTTGTCCTGTTGCTGGGCACCACGGAGAAGAGTCTGGCCCCATCCTCTTGACACCTTCCCTTCAAATACTTGTACACATTGGTCAAATCTCCCCTCAGTCTTCTCTCCTGCAGGCTCAACGTTCCCAGCTCCCTCAGCCTTTCTGCATAGGTGAGATTCTCCAGTCCGTCTGCTTCTGCTTCCTGTACGCCTCCTGCTGATTTTTGGAGTTTTGCCAGGAGCTCCTTGTTCATCCATGCAGGTCTCCTGCCTGCTTTGCTTGACTTCTTGCTCATTGGGATGCACTGTCCTGAAGTCCAGGGTCAGCTCAGCACTGGTGATCATGCCTGTGGAGGCAAATCCTTGGGGTCAGCCCTGGCTCGGTGGGAATGGCGTCTCCAGGGAGGTGTATGGGCTACTCTCCCAAAACCATTTTCAGTGGGGTGCGAGGTCTAAGCCCCAGGTGTGAAGGAGGCTGTTTCCCCAGAGGGCTGTGCTGGGGCTCAGCTGGGAGGGTCCAAGAAAGAGCATGGAGAGGGGACAGTCAAAGGGCCATGCAAACAGGGGCACTGCAACTGGCCCAAGACCCCTTTGCAGGGGCAGTGGCAAATGCCTTCTCTCCTGGTACTTCAGAGGGGGCATCACGCTTGCTGTCAGCTGCCTTCCCGCTGCACGCAGCTTGGCACAGCTGCCCCTGTCTTGCCAGCCATCCCTCACGCGCCTCCCTGCAATACCCGATGCCCCCAGCCCGGCTCACGTCTCCCGGGCCATTTTCCCTGCATGTCCCCGTGCAAATGACAGAGAAAGGCAGAGAGGAGCAGAGAAGGCAACATCTCCCGACAGTGCCCTGCAAGCGGACTGAGACTCTCCCTGACCCTCCCCTCCCGCAGAGGGCACGTGGCCATGCAGCCCTTCACAAAACAGGGTCCTGCGTCCTCTGACCAGTTGTGCCACTTCCTACATTACGAAAAGAGCCTGAATACTGGCTAGGATTATACGGGATTCCCAAAGTTCCCAGACAGACCAAAAGTTTTTTAGCCCACAAAATGCAAGTCTGTTTTGGAGCATTTGGAAAAAGAGAAGGACTCTTAATTCATTGTGTTTATTGTAAAAGAGGTGCAGGCTCTGGGAGTTTTTGTGTCCACTTTCAGTTAAGACTTCTTCCAGGAGCACTGAAATGCCTGCCCATGGCTGTCCCACAGGCTTCCTCAGCAGCTTTTCAGTCTGTGTTATAGGTTGCCTTTAGGGTTCCCAGAACGTGCTCGTTAGTGAATTTGCTCCCCTGCCTTGGTAGATCAGCTGGTTTAGCACTGTATTCTGTTGCAAACTGCTGACTGAGTCCCTTCCACACAAGCTTCCAGTAATCGGTGATCTCAGCGCTAGCAGCTGGCTGGATGTGCCTTGCCAGTTTTGCAAAGGGCTGGGTGGCCAGGTCCCCTCTGCAGGAGGGGAGGGTCAGGGACCGTCTCAGTCCCTTTGGAGCCTTTGGCAAGGAAGAGGGCCAGCTTTTCCCCAGGGAATGAGGAAGCAGCCCCAGCCCCACAGGGCTCTTCCTTCAACTTATTGCAACCTGCCGAGACTGCAGGGACCAGAAAGGCCACCCAAGGTTGAAGCACACATGAGGTGGAGGAGGAACTAATGGTCGTGCGCTGGCTGATGTGAGACAAGGAGGAGGCCAGCAAGGCATTGGAGGCGCCTCCGTTGCCCTGGTGGTGCACCTCAGGGCTCTGTTTCCCTTGCCTGCAGGCCAGGGCGCCCCATGAGCCTGTCAGTCTCCTCCCAGCAGCGTCCTTGGCCCGTATGTTGGCCCCTGTGTTGTGCCTGCGGTGCCCTCAGGAGCTCTGCGTGTGCCTCTCGGGGCTCCCGGTGGGCTCTGGTGCACAGAAAGGGGCCGGGAGGGCTCTGAAGTGCCTGCGAAGGTCCTTGGGGCGCCCAGAGGGCAGACACGGGGCTCGGGGACAGCGCGAGGGCAAACGGCTGGGTCTGGAGGGGACCCGAGGGCCAGCGGGGGCCCTGAGGCACCCAGCGGCTGCCTGGGCAGGCCGGCCCTGCGTCGCCCCGTGGGGCTGCGTCCTGCCCTCCCTGGCGGCGGGTGACAGCAGGGCCCTTTGTGACCTCCCCACTGTGACACCTGTGGGGGGTCCTGTGACACCTGTGGGACACTGCCGCCTCGCCGTGCCTGGGAGGACAGTGACGGGACAGGGCAGGAGCGCGTAGGGCTGGTGCAGGAGTCCCCGAGCGCCCTCACGTCTTTCCCTGCTGCCCCGGGCAGCCCTGCGGGGCCCAGACGGTCCCCAGGGCCTCCCCTGCTTGTAGCCAGGTGAGAGCGACAGGGCTGGGGCTCGTGCGGCTCATGGGGACGGGTCCTCGGGCCGGTGGGCAGCAGCTCGGTCCCTGTTCATCCCGCGTGACCCTCCCCGGCTTCCTTTGAGGAGCACTTCCCTTCCAAAAGAAGTGCCAGCCAAACCTCTGGGCACTTCCCCGTGCACCTTGTCATCGGGGAAAGTCAGCCGCGAGCTCTGAGTTGTCCAGCAGGAGCCTTTGCCCCGTCCAGGGGGATGCGGTGGCTGTTTGCAGCCAGGCCTCCCGCTGCCTTTCCTAGGGCCTTTCCTGCTGGCTGCAGAACGGCTGCCGCGGTACTGCCCGTGGCAGTGCGCCGGCTCCCTCAGCCCCGCTGCCTGCCCGCTCGGCCTGCGCGCTGGGGCCAGGCCCGCCAGCGGCTCCCACAGCCCCGTCCCGGGGTGCCTTTTGTCCTCCCTGCAGGATGGCGCAGAGGCCCCCCAGGCGCCCCCGGGTGGCCTGGGCGGAGGCCGGGGCTCCCCAGGAGAGCAGCTCTGCCCCGGAGCCCCCCGAGGTGTGCCAGCCCCAGGAGCTGCTGGCAGGTGAGTGAGCGGCGCTGCGGCGGGGAGGCCTGGGGACGGGGAGCCCGCCTGGTGCTCCAGCGCTCCCTGCTCCCTGTTGGGCTCAGATCCCGGTGCGTTGGCCTCCGGCTGCCTGGAGCTGCAGCGAGAGGAGAAGGAAGCGCTGAGGTGCATCCGAGGCTTTCTCGCAGGCAAAGGAAAGGTAACTGCAGACACTGCTGCCCGGGCTGTGCCTGCGCCGCCCGGCCTGGGCTCTCGGTGTCTGCTCGGGGCTGCCAGGCTCCGCCAAGGGCTGCTGGCTGCGCAGAGCCGTGCCCTGCCGCTGTCCCACATGCGGCCACGTCCCCTGCGATGCTCCAGTCCTGCTGGCCGTCCCTGTCCATGCGCACTGGTCTCTCTCCTCCCCACCTGTCAGGATGAGGCCCAGAAGCTGAGGTTTCTGGCCTCCGTCTGCATCCTCTGCCGAGCTGCCAGCACCGAGGCCGCGGCACAGGCGCTGACTCTTTTCTGCAGCCCCTGGGAGCTGGCCAAGGAGATGAAGGTGAGGGGCAGCCAGCAGGGCTGAGGAAGGCGGGAGGGCTAGCCAGCCAGCGGCCCAGCTCTGAGGAGCGGCCTTGGGCATGTGGGTGCGAGGAGGGGTGGGACAGGCCCTTGTGGCGCCAGATGTCCCCGCCACGGGGCCGCAGGGCCCCTGGGAAGCCCTGGGAGCTGAGCTGTGGGCAGCGAGGGGCTGCTGTGGCTGCTGGTGCTGGGCCGGGGGCCCCAGGGCTCTGGCAGCCCAGCTGACTGCTCGCTGGGTGCTGGCAGCTCCCACCTCCCACCTCCCCTTGGGGTTTGGCTCCCCAGGTGCTGCTGCAAGAGGAGCCCTCTGACCGCCTGGGCACTGTGGTGCGGCAGCAAGCCATGCTCTCCATTGCTGCCATGAGGTACCTGCCCCTGTCACAGCCGGGGCCGCCCAGCACGGGCCCGATGGCGCCGATGCCGCCTGGGAGGCATTGTCCATGCTGGGAGGAGTGCAACGGTGCCGTCTGCTGGGCCTCTGCTCTGTCCTGCTCTGGGCCCATCAGTGGGGCAGGTGGGAGGGCAGAGGGACTCTTGGGGCTCCCCAGTGACTCTGAGCTCTTCCTCCCAAAGAGGAGGCAGGATGTGAAGACGGTGTCAGGCCCCACCAGCTAGCACTGTCATGTGTCCCTGGCCCAGCGTCATGCGGAGAGGAGGTGCCCCCCCACAGGCTCTCCTGCCCCCTGCATCTGCATCCCTCTTCCCGAGGCATTACGACACCACTGCTGAGGCCAGCATCCAAGAGGCCCCTCTCTCATTGCAGCAGAGCCAAGCTGCTTGTGGAGGGTGAAGAAAAGAACAGCCTCCTGCAGGCCTGCTTCCGCAGTGTCTTCTTGCTTCCTGCACGAGAGGACATGCAGGGCCTGGATGCTTCCCTCTACTCCAAGGTAGGCGCTGGGGCAGCCCCGGGGAGGGAGACTCTCCCTCCAGGGGGCTTGCCGCTGGGCTGTCCTGTGCTGAGAGAAGACTGCAAGGCCCCCCGCAAGGCAGGATCTCAGCTTTGCTTCCCCACCCTCCTGCCTTCATCCCCTTCCCCTGCACTGGGTGAAGTGCAGCGCCCACAGGCTAGTCCACGTGCAGCAGCTCTCCTGTCCTGAGGCGTGTGTCAGGGCACTGCAGAGTGGTGGGTGTCCTGCTGCAGCAGCAGGAGTGCAATGCAGGCCAGACTCCTATGGGTGAGAGGGACCTGGGAAGGAGTGCCAGCACCTCTCTCTGCCTCCTTGCAGACCCTGGATGCCATGGACAGCATGCTGCAGGCGTTGGTGCTCAGCTCTGCTTCCTCCAGCCTCGTGGAGCTGCAGACCATCCTGCAGGTCTGGCCCTGGCAAAGAGCGGGCTTCCTGGGGGCTGCTGCTCACTCTGCAGGGGAAGTGACCCCATCCACGGGACAGCCCTAGCTACAAGGGAAGGCCATCCCCAAAGCCTGGACACAGCTGTCTGGTCTGGGCCATTTGTCCCCGAGGCTGGGAGGGACTCTCGGGGCAGGAGGCCCATGACAGGCTTTGCTCCTGCTCCGAGGAAGCCTGGCTGGACTGTGCAAACCCATCCGGGCACTTAGCAGAGCTCCGTCTGCTGGGGCGGGCGTCAGAGCCCGGGGCAGAGCAGCAGCTTTTCTCCTCCCAGGTGCTGCTGCCCTTCATGGAGTCGCAGAGAGGGGTTGTGCGTGAGCGGGCTGTGGGGAGGATTGCAAGGCTCAGTGATTTCCTGAGCAGCTGCTCCTGGCTGAAGGTAAGGAGCCTGTGGGCCACACGGGCTGCAGCCACCCCAGCAGCCCTTCCCCATGTCCCAGAGCCCCCTGCAGCTGTGGGCTCCTGCAGAGGGAAGGCTGGCCAGAGGTGAGGGGGCTCAGCAAGGGCTTTGTCCGTCTTCCCGTGGCCTTCTCCCTCCAGGCCCTTTTCCTTTTGGGAGTCAGCTGTGCCGCCAGCCCTTGGCAGGGCAGCACTGCCCAGGCATCGTGATGGGAGCCCAGGTCTGGCAGCCTTGGCTGCCCTGGGCTGCTGCCCAGCTGCCCTGCAGGGCCAGGATCTGCCAGGCCCCAGCCCTGGGAGGACTCCTGGCTTGAGGGCTGTGGCCTCGACTGCCTCCCCTCCGCCTTGCTACCCCACGTACGGCCTCCTTCCCCCAGGTCTGCCCCCCTTCTGGAGAAGCTGATGCCGGCCCTGCGCACTGCAGCAGGACACATTTCCCAATCCTGGGACGTCTGGTGGGGCGCCTCATCCTATGCTGTGCCGACTGGGAGCAGGGGAGCAGCCGTGGGGCTGCGGAGGCTCTTCGTTGCCTCTACCAGTTCCTCCTGCAGCGCAACAGTAAGAGAAGCTGCATAGGACTGGGTCCTTGCACAAGGAGACATCCAGGCAACCCCCTTGCTCTGCCCTTGACTTTCCTGTCTTGTTTGCTGTGTGGGACGGAGGCACCTGCCAAGCCTCCTCCCGGGGTGTGACTTCCCTGGGAGCAGTGCTTTAATGCCCATCGTGGTTACCACTGCCCTGGAAAACCTTCAGCAGCCACTGCTGCATCCTAGGGCTTCTGGTCTGCTTCAGACCAGAAAGTCAAAGCCAAGGCCTCTGCCTTTGTGTATTCCTACAAGTGATTTCCCCTTCTGCCCCTTGGAAAAGGCCCAGACCCTCCGTGGGCATCCTGCTGCCCATAGCTGAGTGGCATGCCCTCGTTCTCCGCCAGCCACAGGTGTTCTTCCCAATGTCCCTAGCCTGCCCCCTGCAGCTCTGCCTCCCTCTTGCTGACTGCTCTGTGGTTGGCCTCGTGTCCAGGCAGGCAGCTGCTGAGGGACAGTCCAGAGTGTCTGCCGCTCCAGAAGGACTGGGAAGCTGAGAACGCCTGCTGGCTTTCATGCTCCAGCACCATCACGGGGATCACCAGGGTAAGGAGCGCCTCCCTCGCTGGGCCTCTTGGCCAGAGGGCCAGCAGGGGGTGTGGGTGAACAAAGGGCTCCACCGCCTGTGGGGCTGAGGGGGCCCATGGTCATCAGGGAGAGGGCTCCCCCCATCCCTGAGCAGGGACTCGCCGAGGCTTCGCTCCAGGGCGCAGCAGCGGCTCCAGTCTGCCCGGCCACCACTGAGCTCTGGTTCCCTGCAGGGCCAGCGCACTGCAACGCTGACCCCAACCGTCCTCCCTCGCCTCATGGCCCTCTGTCCACACACCCTACAGTGCTGTCCCCAGCCCAGCCTAGCACCCATGCTGCAGCCATCACTGCCCTGCACCTCTCACCGGAGCTGCGCTCACTGCTCAGCTGAGTACCACAGTCACGACACACTTTGTGATGCTGCTTCTCTCCCCTTCTTGCTCCCGTAGATGTTTGTGAGATACCTCCAGCCTTCCGAGCGGACAGATGTCATCCTCACAGCCATCGTGGGCATGAGAGCCTCCAGCGCCTGTGACCCAGAGGCAGCTGCCCGCATGCTGGACGTGCTTGTGACGGAGCCTGCCTCCCTGCTGGAGCATGTAAGCAGCCTTCAGCTGGCACGGCTGGGGCTTGAGCCTTCCGAGAAGCTTTTCCCTGCAGGCGCTGGGCTCCCGGGCACCCACACCCTTTTAGGCCAGGAAGGAGCAGTGGGAAAGGAAGCAGGTGTCAGGGCAGCAGGGCACGTGGCTGCCCTCAAGGAGCAGCCCACCCTCAGCCGCGTCCCCTGCAGGTGCCTGAGATCGTGAGGTGCATCTATGGAAACCTGAAATTCATCCGGGAGGAGTCTGTGCGGCGCAGCCTGGATGGGGCCCTTTCGCAGCTGGCCTGCTCCTACCCCAGCAAGGTGGTGGCCAGCCTGCTGCACTGCTCCCTGCTGTGCGACAGGTACAGGGTCCCTGCACCCCGAGGGCTGGTCTTGGGTGTGGAGAGAGGCCTGCAGCCCCCCCGCTGCCAGCCGTGAAGCGGGGAGCAGGCCAGGGGCAGGGCTTTTGGGCAGCCTGGCAGCCGCGGGGCTGGCCAGGCCCTGTGCTGCAGCTGCGGAGGCCCAGCTGAACGAGCCCTTGGGGCTGCAGCGCTGCCTCAGCCCTGTGGAAGGGGATGGTCTCAGAGCCGCGGTCAGCAGAGAAGGTGCTGCAGGAGCTGCTCAGCGTGCTGGAGGAGCAACCTCTGCGCCAGCTGTCCAGCTTCCCCAGGGACGACCCTTGCCTCCTGGCCCTGGCCGTGAGTGACCGGACGAGGCCCCTCGCTCGCCCCAGTGCTATGCTCGCCTCCACAGTGTGAGAGGCAGGCTCTTCCCTCTCACCTCCCTGGCCACCGCCAAGTGATGACCCCCTTGGGGGTCTCACCCACCCCCGACCCAGGTGGCTCCCCATCCTCCCCCAGCCCTGCCTCTCCCTGCCTCGCTCAACAGGCTGCAAACCTGGGGCAGGGGCTGGGGCTGGAGCAAGGCCACTGCATGGCCCAAGCCGTCTGCCAGGCGTGGGTCAGGGAGCCCAGGAGGGCCTGTGGGATACCTGGGGTCTGTCAGGACCATGGTTGACCCAGGACAGTTGTGGTGCACCAAGAAGAGCTGAGCCCAAAGAACCTGTGGGACTTGGCCCTGGCCAGGCAGCCAGGCTAGGTGCTCCTTGTCCATGCCCCGTGGGCCAAGGCAGCGCCTGATCCTCACCACCCCTCCCCACACACACACATACGCGCCCTGGGCTCAGGCAGTGTGGCAGGGACATGTTGGCAGCAAGAGCTCCCTCTGGGTGTTTCCTGCAGGCAAGCCGGGCCCTGCACAAGATCCTCTGGCAGCCCACCTGCATGCAGGAGGTGAAGGCATTTTTCCCCCAGCTCTTCCTGGCGCTGCTCTACCAGATTTCCTTCACTGCAGCATTCGCACCCCAGGACGTTCATATCTTCTGGAGGGAATGCCAATGGGATCAGTCCAGTCCCACCAGCCTCGCCAGGTGCTTCATCCCAGTCGCCCTGCTTCTGCCATGTGCCTGAAGCCAAGGCTAGGCTCCAGCTCTGACCTGGGCTTTGCTCTGCATGCAGGTCTGCAGCACAGGCCATGCGAGATCTGCTCTGCTGCGCGGGCTGCGAGAGGCAGATGCTGGTTTTTGAGGAAAAGGGCAGCTGGGACCTGCTGCTCAGTGCGGAGACGCACCCCAGGGGAGTGGGTTTGCTGGCCAGGTGAGACCCCACCTTTGCCCAGCTTTAACTCGGCATCTCTTCCTTGGAGACAGGGCGCCCCCACACAGTGCCCTTCCTGGTGGGTCATGGTTGGGGGGGGGGTCCCCCGTTCTCCAAAAAAGGGGCTGCAGCTGCAGCACTTGTTGACAAAGGACTGCACGAAGGAAAGGGAGTGGGAGCTGCCTGCTGCCTAGCCGCCACATGGCAATGTGTAACAGAGCATCACTCGCTGGAGTGGTCCCCTCCCAAAGTCCAGAAGTCCTGTGCCATGGGCCAGTGCTGAGCCTAGAGAGAGTCCCGGGGGTGTGTCTGGTCCCAGCCCCTCCGAGGGCAGAGTACCAGGCCAGGCAGAAGATGCACAGAGGAACAGGGGAACATGGGCCCTGGGGCACACGCATGCAAAAGGGGCAGGAGAGGGGATGTGCTGGATGGCCATGACTTGGGGGTAGTTTCTTCCCAGTCTCCCACCACAATGAACCAAATGATGCCTGGCACTAGCTATGTCATGGTGAGGTGTGAGAGGGCAAGAGCAGCCCTGCGCGAGCAAATGCCACTGGCTGCTATAGCTGCATGCCAGTGCTAGTTTGCCTTGCCTTGGCCTGGCCTGGTGGCTCATGGCTAGCCTGGGCAGTGCAAAGCCAGCAGAGGTTTGCCTGCTCAGCTCAGGACCAACAGTGCCTCTTTGTCCCTGCCAGACAGATGAGGAAGAGCCCGAGTCCCCTGCGCTGCCGGATCTTCCAGCAGCTTGCAGCGCTGCTCAGCAGGGAGGAGCCGTTTCGGGAGATCCCTGCCATGGCTTTCTTCATCGAGGTGGGCTTGATGGCCAGCAGTGTCCCTCCACGGTGCCGTAAATGCTCTGCTCTTTTGAGCCCATGGCTGTGGGGTGGGATGCCCGTTGATGGAGCTGGGGCAGGGAGTGAACTCCTCTGAGTAGCCTTGGCCCTTTTCTGCCGGGGTAACAGTTGCAGCCATGGGTGTTTTGTGCCTCGTTTGAGCCAGCTCTCTCTCTCCAGTTGCTCCTCCAAGGGAGGAGAACCAGAGCCTGCAGCAGGTTCAGAGGACACGAGGAGCAGGCAAGGGACCTGTGCAGTGTAGGCCTTGGAGCAGGGCCTGGGCTCTCTCCATACAGAGTCACGGTGGCCTCCAGGCGGGGCTTTGTCTGGGCCCAGTGCCCTTGCCCCGCGCTGTTGGAGGGATCCAGCCCTGCAGAGTGCGCAGAGAGTGCTGCAGGCTCTGCTAGTCTCTCAGTGGTGTGTGCATTCCAGCTTCTGGTCTGCCCTGACCTTTGTGGAGCAGATGAGTGTGCCCTGAAGCTCCTGCCAAGATACCTGAGCAGTCAGTGGCTGGAGATGCGCAGGCTGGTGCTCCGAGGCCTCATCACACTGTCCGAGAGACCCGAGACGGTGAGCAGGGGGCAGGTGGGCAAAGTGGTGCCGGCAGGCTGGGACTGGCCAGGAGCCTTGGACTTGATGAGGAATCCACTGGGAGCTGTGGGAGCTGCTGCCAGCTCCCGCTGCTGCCCCGTTCCTTCCTCTGGCCCGAGTCCTTCTGGCCAGGCGCCAGCACCTGCCTGGAAGAGTCCCCACTGCTGGTGGGTGCTGGCTCTGCCAGGGAGAGATCTCAGCCCAGTGCTGAACAGAGGAAGAGTCCTGCTGTGAGAGGGACAATGAGCCATGTCCCAGTCCCAGGCTAGTGTGGCCACGTGCTTGTGGGCCTCTCCTGCCCCTGTGCCCAGCTCTGCCACAGCCCAGGGCTGTGCTGGAAAGCCCTGCCTGCCTGGAGGGGGCTGCAGTAATTCCCACACCAGCTGCTGGGAAGCCATGGGGAGGCTGGTGTTTCACCAGTGGTTTTGCCACGGGGGCTCTCTCTCTGCTTCAGCACAAGGAAGTTGTGTCTTTCTCGCAGGTGCCGAAAATGCAGAGCCTGCTGCCAGACATCATGCAGCAGCTGCAGGACGCTCACAGGGACATCAATGTGAAAACCTTGGTAGTGCTGAGAAACGTCCTGTGCTCCATGGACGGGCAGGCGGCCAAGCACATTGCTGTGCAGCTGGCTGAGGAGCTCCTGCCATGCTTTGATGACGTAAGGCTGGCGGGAGAGCCGGGGCACCTGTCGGTGTGTCTGTGGGTGCGTGCGCGTGGCCGTGGGTGCCACGCATCCTGCCTCAGGGAAATCCAGAAGGACCTCTCGAGAGGGAGAGGGAGGCAGAGCCCAGGAAGCCTGTCCTGCTGCTGTCAGACAGCCCTCCATCTCCCGCAGCCTCATCAGAGGCCTGTCGCCAGCTCCCACCTCCTGCTGAGATGCTGGCAGACAGTGGTGCCAGGAGAGGACAAGGCCTCGCAAGGGCACCCTCCTTCTTGTGCCCAGCTCCTGGGGCCGCTGCTGAGGCCTCCCTTCCCTCCTTCTTGCCCCAGGATGCCAGCCAGGTGCGAGAGCTCTCCATCCTCCTCTTTCAAGACCTCTTGGAGATTGTGGCAGGGAAGAGCAACCGGCGGATGAAGCAGCAAGTGCAGAGGAGCCTGCTGCCGCTCTTCTTCCGCATGAGCGACCAGATCTGGAGTGTGGCCCAGGTGTGGATTTCCAGCGTGAGCAAGGGCTTGGGGAGGGCAATGCTGACAGTCCTTGGGTGGGCCTGAGCACTGGGGCAAGGGCTGCTCCCAGGGCTCCCTTTGAAGCTGTGTCACCCCGAGGCCCAACATCCTGAGTCCCGGAGGACAGTGCCGAGCTGCCCTCCCTGCCTGGCCCTGGCTCACCAGGGAGGACCCGCTTCCCTGCTGCCTCTTCCCCTGATGGGCTGGGAAAGACTCTGAGCCTTGCCACAATGAGGGGGACGCAAGGTGTCCTGCCCCACCTGTGGTGACATCTCCTGGTCTCTGCTGCTCTGCAGGCCTCTCGGGAAGCCCTCCTCAGAGCAGCGCAGCTCCTCAGCTGGCAGCAGCTCAGGCACCTCACCAAAACCAGGCAGCCGTGGAGGATTGGCGAGTGCCTGGTAAGGACAGCCCCAAAGGCCCCGGGCCCCGGCTGCACAAGGCCTGCTGCCTGTGCCCAGGGCAGGCAGCTCTGCCCTTCACTCACTGCTCCAGCCCAGAGCCCGCAGCCTGGAGCCACACACATGCTCGCTTGCCTCCAGCAGCCAGCCCTGATGGGCTCTGCTCCAGCCCCGCTGCCCTCTCCGCCCCTGGCATGCCAAAGGGGCCCTTGGCCCAGCGGGGCCTTGGCAGCAGGTTGGGGGGGGTGGGGGTCTCAGCAACGCTGGGCTATGCTCTGCCTCCTCCGAACCTCGGTGCTATACAGCTCCTGGCTGGGTGTCAAGAGCATCGTGGCACAGGAAGGAAGGGGAAGGTGGCCCTGAGAGGGGGTTGGGCCTGGCTCACCGGGAAGGCTCTGTTGCAACCCTGGTCCCTTGTGCTTGCTCCAGCTGGAGGGGGACAGGAGCCGAGTGGAGCAATACCTGTGCCAGAGCCTGCCCTACTTGGAGGACCCTCAGCCATTTGTGCGAGAGACAGCCCTGAGGTTCATCGGTGAGCTGGAGCCCCTGGGGGCCCTCTCTGTGCCAGGACAACATGATCCCAGCCCTGGCTGCTGCGCTGGCAGCCAGGACCAGGCTGGTGGCTGCCAGAGCCCCCAGTGCCCTGTGCAGGGCCTGGGCTTCCAGGGGCTCTGCATCTCTCTGCCCCAGCCCTGCCCTTGCAGGCAGGCTGACAGGAGGCTCAAGCAGTCCCTCCCACGCTGCCGGGCTGTTGCACCCCAAGGATTGTGCTGGGGACAGCCCTGCCCAAGGGAGGAGGGTGTGGGGCCAGGCCGGCAGGGCCAGGGGGGAGCAGTGCTGCTGAGAGCATGCTGGGCCATGTGAGGGTGACGAGCAGGGTGCGCTTAGGGCTCGCCGGGAGGCAAGTGAAGACCTGGAGCAAGGAGAAGCTGCAGAACATGTGCAAGGGTGAGCGTGGACAGTGGTGCATCAGCTGGGGCTGGCGGGGAGGAGGAAGGAGCCTGGGCAGTGAGCTCCAGTTCCCTGGCCTGCCCCAAGCAAGGAAGGCTTGGGCTGCCTGGGTGGAGGGGACAGGGGCATTTGGGGGGCATTTGGGACATTCCTGCCCAGCAACTTCCAGCTGAACCACTTGTGCCACCTGCTCCCTCCTCCCCATGGGAAGAGCTGGCTGGGGCTGAGCCTGCGTGGAGGGGCTGGCTGAGCTCTCTGCAGAGACAGCTGGCTGAGCTCTGCTCCGTGGCTTTCTCTCTCAGTCCTCCAGCCCCTCGAGAACGACAGCCAACCCGCCATGCGTTCCCTGGCGACACAGACCATCCTGATCCTGACATCTCCAGGGAAAAAGTGCCCATCAGGATCCAAGCTGCAAGCCCTGCGCTCCTGGATGCAGAGAGGGTGGGACAGGTGGCACCGTTCTGCGGGAGATGGCTCTGCCTGAGCAGAGCCAGAGCAACGCTCCTGATGCCCTGCTGCTGCCCGCTGGGACACACTGGCTCCCTGTGCTGGGCACACTGGCTCCTGGCTGGCATCTCGCCCTGCCCACAGGACAGCGGCATGCCGCAGGCACATCCCGCCCCATCACCAAGCTCCCCCTTCACCCCTTGCCTTTTGTGCTTTCCACAAAGAAGCAGCCCTGTTTCTTTACCACGTGGGCCTGTCATTTCTTTAGGGAGACCAAGGCAAGGGGCACAATGCAGCCCTGCAACAAACTAGCATCGCCCTGAAAGGGGCAGGAGCCCTCCGCTCTTCCCCGCAGCCCGGCACAGCACAACACATCCTCACACACTTTGTCTCTGCTGCAAAGCACCAGCTGCTCTGTCAGGCCACCAGGCCTGTTGCTGGCACTGAGGCCTTGCAGCACTCTCACATGGGAGAGAGTGAGGTTACACAGGAAAACACTCTTCCACAAAGAGCTTAAGAACAGAGGAGAGACTGCAGGGATCAGGCTCAGGCCTCAGTCGGACAAGAGTAACACCAGCAGCTGCTTCCACACCACTGACCCCTTTCATCGCCCCCTCCCCTCTGTTTTCCCATCTCCCACATACTCACCTCAGTTGTCTTTCCCCTTCAGATCAGTCGCCAGGTTCAGGCCCACTCTCCTTAGGTTCGAGCTGGAGCAGTTTCTGCAATGGCCCAGCCAGCAGGGCCGAAGAGTTCAGCTCTTCCTCACTGCCTCCCTCATCTCTGCTCATTAGGGCTATGGAGCTGCATGTTCAGCACTTCCCTGCCACTTGGCCTGTCCTTTACACTGAACCAGGCCTTAAGCAGGACCCTGAACCAGGTCCCAGGGGCTCTCACACTGCACGTTCCCTTGCACATACCAGGCGCCAGGCAAACACCAAAACCAACCTGTAGTCTACCTTTGCTCTCCTGCCAGGCCTGGGACCGAGCCGTCAGGCTGCTCAGGCACGTAACCGTGGTTTGTATGACACCTCGGAGGAGTCTTGCAGGTGCGTGAACCCTGTTGTTGCTGACAGGCACTTCTCCAGCATGCTCCTAGCCCTGAACACAGGTGGCTCAGGAAGCATTGAAATCGCTCTGCCTGCCCTATGCTCATGAGGATAAGGAAGGGCTGCTGAGGATAAGGAGGTGCAGGGCACCTTGTCTCAAGTAAGGGAAGCTGGCTGAAAAGAGCAAACAGATGTCCTGAGCACATCACTGCCTCTCTCCCGAGCCCTCACTCCTCTGCAGGGGCTCAGGCGGCAGGATGGGGATGCTGCGGTAGGGGGACCCTGCCTGCCAGAGGGGCTCCTGCAGGCACGAGCCCTGCTCCAGCACCCGCGCTCCCGGCTGCTCCAAGACCATTCGCCATGGCAGGCCTGCCCGTCAGCCAGCTGGCCGCCCGTGCCTGGCAGAGCTGAGCCAGGGAGAAGCTGAGGCACCACCTCTGCTCCCAGCACAGCACCTCCAGGCAGGGCAGCAAGAACACAGCACACCTGAGCGAGCCGCAGGTAGGACACGTCTGGCTGGGCCTCAGGGAAGCCCCTGCCCCAAAGCACCACCCTTCCTCCTCTCCTTCCTGTTGGCCTTGCAGGGTAGTGCGGGCCGAGTCCAGCGCTCTTGCTTTCTAGCTGCAGGTCTCACTGTGCACAGCAACAGCAGCACTGCTGCAGGTGGGACTTGACTCTCCAGAGCTAAAGAGAGGGACAAAAAAAACGCACCTTCCCTTCTGCTGGCAGGGGAACAAAATCCCCTGGCTCCCTTCCAGCCCTCTGCTGCAGCACTCACCGGAAACATGCAGGCTGGGAAGAAATGGCATTTTCACTCTTTTCACCCCCTAACCCCTCAACCCTGCCCCTCCCCCCCCAGAAAAAAAAACCTTAAGGAAGATGCCGGCATCTTTGAAGCAAAGTCTGCACACCCCAGGCAAGAGCCGAGAGCTCTAAAGGTCGAGCACCTGCAGCTCGCCTTGCCTTGGCCACACATGGGCACGACCTTGGTCCCAAACCCCTGCTCTGTTCAATGAAACTGTGAAGAGAACCCGAGGAGCTCTGCAAGCAGGCAGGCAGAGCACGTACACCATGGCTTGACCTTACCTTGGACTGCTGCGAGGCTCCGGGTGATGGTGCAGGCAAGGAACATCTCCCCCTGCCCTCCACGCTTCTCTCTCACCTGCACAGGCCAAAAGCACTCCACAAACCCCTTGCAGGCTGCCCACACGTAACCGGCACCAACACGAGTGCTTTCCACCACAGAGAGAACAGCCACTTTGCGTCACACTTTGTCTCCTGGGACTGCCTGCGAGCCCAAGGGATCAGCAAGGGCAACGCCAAAGACCCCACTGCAGAGCGGGGCACCACAAGGCATTGCTCTAGCAGCAGCCAAACCCCCCCAGGCAGCGGTCGACCAGAGAGGCCTCGCAGCCTTCTCCACTGCCACATCCAGAACCCTCCAAACACGGAGCAAGCCACGAGGCAGCAACTGGAGCTTGGCTTCCCAGTGATGCGTCTGTGTGAGAAATGCCATTGGAAAGACCTGAGGATGTAACCAGGTGTAATTATTGTTGTAGATAATGCTTGGCTGAGCACCCACAGCTCCAGGAAGAAGCTCATTACTCAGTCTTTCACAGAGAGTTAACAAAACAAGGCCTTGAAGAAAGCAGCAAGACGACACCATAAGTCGGCCAGATAAGGGAGTAGCCACATGAGCTTGAAGAGAACAAAGACAGCTGATAAACCAAAGAAAACTGCTTGAACTGCGGGTGAACTCTCCGAATTAGCATAGTAAAGCACCCATCCAGGAGCAGGGAAGCCCCCCCTAACAACCAAAGCCCCTTCCCCATAGAGCATGCGTGCGTAGCAGAAAAGGAGGATACTGTAATGTTAAACGAAGATGAGACGTAGCAGGAACCAATGGGAAAGAGGATGACTGAATGGAGTTGTAAAATGTCCTGATAACCGTAGCTCAAACTGTATGAAGTGTCGGCTGTGTAGTAATGAGGTGTGCCTGGTTTGTGGAATTGTAGACAATTACTTACTTATTGTAATCAATGGTGGCCGTTACAGCCGCTGTGGAAGATCAGGAAAAATGGCCTAAAAATGGAGCTTGGACTTATAATACCATTTTACAGTTGATGTTGTTCTATAGACAGAGAGGAAAATGGGATGAAGTACCGTATGTTGATATGTTCTTTGAGTTCCAAAATGATTACAAGAGCAGGAAAAAAATGTGGATTAATGGCAAAAGAGACGAATGTGTTAGTTTTAGAGAACGAAGGAGACAGAGGAATGGCAAAGCGTTGTTGTTCTGCATGCAGTATTGGGAAATGGAGTAAAAAGCTGAAAGACCATCCCGAGGAGGAAGAGGATGTTGAATTCCTGGTAGCTCTGAGAAGAAGGGGCAGAGGCGGGGATGGTGGAGAAAAGGAAGAGGAGGAAGCGGCGCCACCGCCCTCCTGCAGAGAAGAGTGATCCTGATGGGGAGGATGATTTGTCTAGCCCTGTAGCAAGGCGTCCTCGGAGAGGAGGTGCGGTTCTGCAAGCACTCCGGAGACAGGCTGGAGGACCCAGCAGAAATGCAGGGGATGTGAAAGTCCCTTTTTCCACAATGGATTGAGGGTCTTGGAAGGAAATGGCAGGAAACCATAGGGAGGATCCGGGTAAAGTAGTTAAAGTTTTAGAAACGGTAATAGACAATCATAATCCTGATTGGCGAGATTTGCAGGTAGTATTTTGCAGTAGAGATTTCCAGAGGAAGCCCCCGAGCAGCGCAGCCAGGGAGGAGCGAGGGGAAGCGCTGGGATGCTGCTGCTGGGGGAAGCCCGGGGCAGAGGCAGACAGGCCCTCGGGACAGCCGTGCCCCCCCCGCAGCGCCCCCCAGCTCCCCGTGGAGCCCTCGAGGGCCGTCACTCTCAGCCCCGTGCTGGGGTGGCGGGAGCCAGGCCCGCGGCAGGAGCGATGCCCCTCTCCTCTGCCGGAGGTCTGGCCGCAGAGCAGGTGCCTCCTGACTTGTGTGTGTCTGACACGGCTTGCAAGCGTTGTCTTACATCGTGTTCCTTTCTCTTCCCTCTGCTCTTCGTTCCTGTGTCTCTTTTCCCCCCACCCCCCCTCCCCATGTATGCTTTCTGAACCTTAGCATGCTGCTGAAGCAAAGGAAAGAAACTAGGGTTGGGGTGTGTGTGGGAGGCAGGGGAGAGAGGGGCTGCTTAAAAGGAGCAGAAGGCAGCTATTAAAAACTGGGGAACCCCGTTAAAAGATCCCGATTTTCTGCTTTCTTGTTATGGGACACAGCAGGAAATTGAGGGGCAGAACAGAAAAGAACCTTTTTTTCTGAAAGGAAAGTCAGTAGGTTGCCTATTATTTGCAATTAATTCATGGTATTAACTCCATTCCCGCACCCTTCTCGCTCCAGGGCTGACTTTCATTCGGAGTGTGCCGGGGGCCCGATGGGAAAGGGCAGAGTGAAGGGGCTTTGGGCTGGCTCTTGAGTGCAGCCCCAGGGCAGGGGGCTGGGGGTAGTAAAGGAGTGTGGGGAGAAACAGGTCCATGAACCTCAGCACTAGAGATGAGCTTTTTTGTCTCTTGTTATGGTGTCGGGTTAGGGGTTGGTGTCACATGGGGCTGAGGGGAGGTAAAACCATGCTGCAGCAGCGCATGGTCCATTGCCTACAGTCCTGCTCTTAGCTTGTGACAGTCCTTGCAGTTTTGTGGTGAGAGGGATTTCTAGCTGAAAAAAAGCCCCATGAGCAGGAAGAGGATGAGAGGAGAGGGCAGCTCGTGCTTCCCCATCTGGCCTGGGGTTCCAGCAGCTGGAGGAGGTGCTGAAAGCCGAGCCCACAGCAAGGGACTGAGGCTGCGGGTTGTCTCACTTCATTTGGAAGGAGAGTGTTCCCATCTGCTGACCTGATGGTCAACCAGGTGGCTGAGCTGGAGAGGGAAGCCTTAAAATGGGAGCAACTGTGGGGAGAGGGTGAGTCAAAAAAGAGGGAGGAAGTGCTGGCCTGGGCTGGCAAGGAAAAGGTGCAGGGTGATGTGGACAAGAGAAACCCCAGAGAGAGAGCAGTGGGAATGCAGGGAGCTCTGCCTAGGGATGGACGATGGGCCTGTCGAGAGCTATGAGTGAGGATTAGCAGGCAGACCAAGAGGGGTGGAGCCTTGTAGTGGATGTGTGCTATGGAGTGCCTGAAGAGGGGCAGCCTCTGCAAGGCCTGAGGAGTGTAGAGTTGAGAAGAAAACTCTTCCTGCTCCCCAGACACCAGCTCTCAGGTAGGCTCAGAAGCTGAGACCAGAGGCATGGAGGCAATATCATGGTGCTGTGTGTCCCCAGGGGGACAGCCATGGCATTGTGATGGGGGTCTCTATGGCAACCACCAAGGCACTGTGATGGGGTCCCCACGGCGACCACCAGGGCTTTGTGATGGAGGTGGCATCATGGCCACAAGGCCATTGTGATGGGGCGGTCGCCATGGTGACCGTATCCCTACTGGGACCAGAGCCCCCAGGGGTCCCCACTCTGAGGAGAGCAGCTCGACCAGGAGGGAGCAGCTCCCCCTTGGTGCCAGAGTAGCAAGTCCTCACGAGTAGATCCTGGAGATGGACAAGGAGCGGCAGGCGAACGCCTGCTCCCAGTCCACGGACGGGCACCCAGGCACGCAGGAGTGCAGGAGGAAGGTGAGTGGTGGGGCTGGAGGGAGAGGCAGGCAGCAGGGCTGGGACCTGCATGGAGAGCACGAGGATGGTGGGGAAGGGGAGGTGGGGCAAGACAGCCAGGCATGAGCTCGCCCAGTGAGGGGGCATTTATTCGTGGCCCTGGGGATTTTCTCTCAGATAAAGCACACACCGACCTGGATACTCCAAGGCCCACAGGGACCCCGTGAGCTCTGCACTGAGGGGCAGAGAGAAGCTGTGGGCTAAGTGCAGCTGGGCCATGCGTGGCCATGAGGTTCCCTTTGACATGGGGCTGGGGTTTCCTGTGCTTCAGGGGCTGCTCGTACCAACACAACCACCTCCATCATGTGCTTCCTCCTTCCCGCAGGTGGGCCAGCAGGAGCTGCACGCAGTGATGCAGCGCAGCCGGACCCCGGCTTCGTCCCACCAAAGGGACAGGCTGCCTTCGCTCCCCGGCCCACAGAGCTCGTGGGCCTCTGAACGCGGCATCGTTGCAAAGGTACAGAGCTGAGCAGCGATGGTGGCAAAGCCTCTGCCTGACTCCCCGGAGGCGCCAAGAAGCGGGTGGGAAGTGCTGGGAGAGACCAGGAGGTCTCTGCCCCCAGCAGGCTGACCGCATGCTCTGCACAGCAGTCTGCAAGGACATGCCTCGGGTGTCTGAGGGAGCTGCCTTTGCCTGTCTCTTGCCCCACGGTGACAAACCCTCTCCCCACCCGGCCTTTGGGAGCAGGGGGGAAGCTGCCCATATGGGAGAGTGCAGTCTTTGTCGAGGGCGTCAGGGGTGACAGGAAGTTTCCATGTGGGAAGGATGGAGGGCAGGGGGGAGGATGGCAGGAACTTAGCCTTTCCCATGGGCTTTGATTGCAGGTGGTGGAGGACACTGCCAGGGACGTTCCCATTGTGGCACAAGCTCTGCATCCCTCCACCAGCCTTGTAAGGAAGGCTCCTCTGGGGCACAGGGAGACACTGCCTGGCAGGACTCATGCAAGAGCAGGGACACCACATCTGCCTGGCTTACCACCTCTCCCAACCAAGGCAGCTAGGCAGGCCCATGGAGGCCTGGAGACCTCTGCAGGTGAAACTGCAGGATCTACAAGACGAACGAAGCTGCCTGCTCTCAAAACATCCGGCAGGTCTTCTTCCCGAGGCAGGGCCAATGCCATGGACACCAAAGGGGTGGCCAGGAGAACCCTGGAGAGAGAGACCAAGGGATTAGAGAAGCTGGCAGTGAATTCCAGCACAGCTGCTGCCAGGGAACCCTTCCCACCTGGTAGTGCTGCTGGGAAGGCTGTGGACTCAGGGAAGAGCCTGGCAGAGGAAGAGCTAAAGCCATGCCCTCTTTCCTTGCCTCCCCTTCCAAAACACAAGCAGGAAGCTCACGGTCCCACCCGGGCAATGCAAGAGCTCGTCCACTGCTTGCCTGAGCCCAGGCCTGGCTCTTGTGCATCAGCCCTGGGAAAAGCAAGGCTCTTGCTAGACGACAGTACCAGGACAACTCTTCCCCTGACAAGCCAGCAACTCTCCGGAAGCTCCTCCTTTGTCCCAGGAGCACAGGCCATTCCTGAAAGGGAGATGCGAAGCACGCCAGCATACAAGGAGCGGGACGAGCTGCTTTCTGCTCCCGGAGATGCCTGTGCGCAGGAGGTCAAGGCACACTGTTCAGGCACGCTGGTGCAGAGGCAGGACTTGGTGCTAAGCAAGTCCTCAGTGTCCCAAGGTGCAGAGCTGCAGCCTCGTGAGCTGCAAGTGCCCCCTGCTGAGACGCGCCAGGGAGAAACAGCCTCTTCTGCCCCGCATGATGCCCTGCAGTGTGCGACAACAGCCACAGGTGTTTCAGAGGAAGCTGGACTGCCCATGCCCTGCTGTGCAGAGGTGTCACCTGGCTTTGAAGAAGACATCCCTGCCATCTCCCACAGTGACATGGCCCCACCATCGCCTTCCGTGCCTGAGCCTGCCAGCCTTGTGCAGAACGTCCTTGGAGAAGCTGGCCTGGAAATGATGGCTGAGAGCCAGGGCCCTGCCCCACAGGGCCCTGCCCCGCCTGCTGGGGCTGTGCAGGGTGCAGGCCTGGGGCTGGAGTCTGCTGCCTTGAGCCGTCCTGATGACAGGAGCCCTGGACCTGGCCGGCATCCAGCACAGCCTGATGTGAACGAAGCCACGAAGGAGCTCAGTGCAGCCGTGCCAAAAAGAACGTCATCGGCACAAACCAGCAGTCTGGCAGTACCAGCAAGCCCAGGCCAGGACGAGCCCACAGAGCAGGACAAAAGCACAGCCCCTGCAGCTCAGCAAGGGCCTGATGCCCCTGCTGGTGGGGGCAAAAGGGAGGTCAGCGGGGCCGGTGCACCCGCTTCCCCAGGCAAGGGCGGTGCGCGAGGGACACCACGATGCCCCCGGGCAGAGCAGGGCCCAAACCAGCAGCCTTTGGGCATCATCTGCCATGTGCAAGGACAGCCTCTGCGCGTGCACCCCGACAACACCTCGCAGTATCTCGCAGTGCTCTCCATCAAAACAGAGCCGCTGGAGGAGCTCGAGAGGAGCAGCCTGGCGCGCACCGGGCACACCTTGGCGCAGCTGCGAGAAGCCTGTTTCCAAAGGAAGAAGCTGAGCCTGAAGGAAAGCGAGGGCGAGGAGGCCAAGGGGAAACGTTTCTCCCTGACAGCGTCAGGATCCCTCAACGTCAAACGCAAGGAGGTGAGTGCCAAGGATGGGCTGGGCCAGGTGGTAACCCTGCCTGTGCTGGGGCCAGCCGCTGCGCCCCACTGCAGCAGCATGACTGTCCCAGTGGGAGCAGGGCCCCGGGAGGCCTTTCGTGGTGGGAAAAGCAGCGCCCTTCACAAATGTGCCTCTCTTCTTTTAGCTGCTGGCCAGAAATTCCTTCTATAACTTGTGGAAACCTGAGATAACGCGAGTGGAGCTGCTGAAGGATGCCAGGTGCAAGTGGGAGGTGCTGGAGCGGCTGTATGCCCATGCCCCCAGGAGGGAGCGGGAGGTGGGAGCCAGGAAGAGAGTGCTGGGAGCGGCGCAGGAAGAGCAAGGGGACTGGAGCACTGAGGAGGAGGAGGAGGACGCTGATGAAGAGCTTCTGCAAAGCGAGGAGCTGGAGGAAAACACGTCCTTGCGCGAGATCTGGGTCAGACCTAGCCTCAGGAGCCTCTTAGCAGACAAGGAAACGTGCCCCCAGAAGGTGCCTTGCTCGCCCAGCGTCAAGGCTGGAGACACTGCCAGGGAGGCAGCCGGTGACATGGAGAATATGCCTCCGGACCCAGCAGTGCTCGGAGGAGCCGAAGCAGGGGCATGTGCTTTGGGGGATGGCTTTCAGGAGGCAGGGGACAGCGTGTCTCTGGCACCATCAGAGAGACCAGAAACAAAGCCAGAGGCCTGGCCTGCAGCCCGAGACCCTCAGAAGGCAGAGGAAAAAGTGCCTGCCTCTGCAGCAGAAGCTGTGCCAGAGGCCCGTCGCTTGGCTGGAGGCCCTTGCGAGGAGAACATCAGCCTGCCTCTCGAAGCACCACTGCAGGAGGAAGGAAAAGCAGTGGCTTCTGCCTTGTGTGGAGGCCCTCCTCCCCAGGTGAGCAAGGAGCACATCATCGGTCTCCACCATCAAAGGGGTCTGCTGTGTGAGCTGTGTCTGGGGTGTGCAGGGTGGGGGCAGAGAGTTGCCCCGTCCTGTGGGATCCCCCTACCCGTGGTGCCATGCTGT